>NC_071514.1:57540405-58950405 GCF_027887155.1 Malaclemys terrapin pileata
TGCTTCTAGCACTAGGTTCAGAAGCATAAGGTAAAGTAAACTGTCTATACATACAGATAAGATGAAGAATGGAAATGCTGCAGAACACAAAATAGCATACTACACAGAGTACTGCAAAAGGTGCCCTAGCCCAGGAACTTGCCATAGCTATGTACTCGTACCTCTGTTCATGTTTCCCCACCCTACAAAGCTGGACTAGAGGACTATACTTTTCAGTATCTGAAAAATATGTGACTGTGTCACATGCCACTGGAAAAGTCTAAGGAATTTGGGACAACAGTGAAAGTGTATATTATATAGGGGTGGGGGGGAAGAAGAGGTGCTAGAAAGGAGTTGGTTGAATAGAAAACCACTCCATGGACTCTGCTCTTGTTCATGATAACTACTATTTGCAGATGTGTTTATTTCACCGGCAGCATCCTAAATTAGGAGGGACACAAGGACAGGGGCTTGGAAGTTGAAAGGATGGAAATATCCTGGCATTTAAGTTCATAGAACAGTTTCTTTTAAATTTTACTTTGGCTGCCTATGAAAGTGAGTGCAGGCCCAGGACCACAGGCCTTTGACAGATCTTCTAGTGACTTCCTAGACCTTTGTTCCCGACAGGAGCATGTTAGTTCATAGCACATCCACAGTTTGAAGTTTACGTTTTGTTTCACCAACAGACATGACCTTACATTTCACCAATTTAAATTTTGTGCGCCATTGTACTGCTCAGTCCTCCTGATTTTAGGCCTGGACCAAAGCCAGTTTCAGGACAAAGGCATATAAACTTGAGAGGTCAAGGTAGGAAACCAAAGTTTCTGCTAGAAGTGGTTGAAACCTTGCTTCCCTCAGATACAGATAGAAATATCTGGTTCTCTCTTGATGTAAATATTTTTAAGACCAGGCACATGAAGGAGCTTCCTTCCCATGCCCTGGAGTATTTAAAAACAAACCAAGGAATAGCCAGATTCTGTCTATTGAACAAATAGAGGGAAACTTATTAGCCACTAATAAGACTCTCAAATCTCTTCTCTCCCCCTCCCCCAAACCTGCTACTGTGAAAGTTAATATGGAGGATGGGAACTCTCTCAGGAACTGGAGTTTGGTCAGTTGACAGCACAGAACTGAAATGATATAGTTTGCTGTACATAATCCTTTGAGTAAACCTGTTCTGAGTTTGTTAACTGGACATCATTTGACAAGTTACTTTATTTCATTCTCTCTGGGCTTGAACTTTCCCTACAAGAGACCTGGATATCTCCCAGTACTGCAACAAACAAGAGTTAACCCCCTGAAACAATACAAATTCCAATGCGGTGAATGTCAGATGTTTAGTCCAAGGCAGTTACCTGGGCCAATTCTGTGACAGTATCTGCGTCCACTGTCGACATATCCACATAGCACTTCCCTGGGCGTATTCCCTGCAATACCCCACTTGGACCAAGTACCAGCTGTGGGAATAGACAAGGGGTAAAGCAATAGGGTGTCTGCAAAGAAACTCAAATCCTTCAATATCAGTTAAAACAAACCTGACTCTACAGTGCCAGTCTACTCAAAGGGTTCCAGAAGTGTCCATACTCTCAGTGTAATTTTCAATAAATACGTGTACAGGATACAGCAATGTTTTTGTTCAAAAAATTACTACTGTGATGTCTGGCAACTGGAATGGCCCTGACTAATATGTTCAGTGGAACCAGGAATCTGTATTCCGTGACTGTCCAAAGGGTTTGGGTAGGGCAGGACAAGTCAGGACTCTAAGCTGCAGTCCGGTTAGGAAAGAAAGAGATAATCCTTACATCCTTTGCTGCCTTTGGATCTGATACGCAGGCGAAGGTGATGTCACAGGTCGAGACCACCTCAGCGGGGGTTCTTCCCAGCCGTGCCCCCTCCTGGATGAACAAATCACACTGCAAAAGTCACAGATCCAAACGTAAGGAGCAGGAAGCACAAAGCAACAGGTCCTCTAAGCCACTGCCGTAACACACACTCTAACCATCGTATCCAGACTGATGTGAGACAGGCCTGGTGTCTTAGCAGAAGGGCAGACCACTACGGAGACTCTGATGCACAAGGTGCCTCCTGAACAATTCCTGAACCCCAGGAGGCAGAGATAGAGTACAAGAGAAGGAAAACGTTCTGAGAACATGTAAAGGGGGAGGGTGGAGTGCGTCTTGTGGGGTGTATCCTCCTGTTTTGTCAGCAGGAATATCTACAGTACTGAGAACGATGTGGTGTTTATTTATTAGACTGTCTGCTTCTCCAGCTGGTCAGCCTTCTGCCACTGTCTGTGTTGCGGGGGGGAGGGAGGGAGTCTCGTCATCCATACGAAAAATGGCCACACTATTTGTGCGCACATATGTATGTGTATATCTATATCTATATCACTCTATGCCGTGATCTCATGAAAAAAGCAGATATCACACACACACACCCCTTAGTATTCAAAAACACTTTAAAGAATCTAAATCCTAGCCTGGAACTCCTCTGTTACCTTGCTAGAGCATTAGGAATTGTGCTGATCAAATGACATCTGTTGCCAAAGACAGTAATTTCTCTCCACACTCAGACACTGGTGTCACACTGATGCAGTTCTTTTGGGGTCAAAATATTGTGTGGTGTTTTCTTCCCCACCGGACACCAAAAGTGGAGGAGGGAACGGAAATAGTATATTGGATACTATGAACTAACATTATATGGCCAATCGGCTGTTCTTGAATTAGTTTCTGATGATGAAACCTGGAAAACTACCTCAGCCTCATTGTTGCAGTTCAGGTTCTCAAGATGAAGCAGATATTCCATCTTAGCACAACAGGGTGCCAGGGTGGAGAGTCTCATCCAAATGGCACATCTCTCACAGAGTGAATTAAACCTTTCTTGGCTGTCCACCTCCACACCATGACCAGTGTGGCTGTTCTACCTAAATACAATAATCCAATGGCATTATGCATTCCACTCCTCCAAGCAGGTGCACACGTTTCTGGAAGTTAAGGCACAAACAGGTCCCACTGTGAAAGACTCCATCCCACACCTTCTCGCGGACACACTTACCTTCTCAGCAGTCCGGTTCCATACAGTGACCGTGTGCCCCATTTTTAGTAAGTTGGAGACAATGCCACTTCCCATCAGGCCGAGACCCAGAAATCCTATCCTGGGGAAAAGAGAGAGACATCAGTGAAGAAAAGGGAACGCACAGAGACAAACAGATGTCAGACTTCGATGCCACTGAAAATACTATACAGCACACGATGGAGGTCCGACACACCAAGAGCTTGTGCCACTGCACTCAGGTAAAATAAGAATATTTTTATGAACCCACCTGTTTCCAAAGGCAGAGTTCAGATTTATATGAAGAGCAAGCTGGTACTCGAGCACAAGGAAACAATGAGACAATATTGGCAGTGATCTCAGCACACCAGCTCCCTAATGGGTGTCAAGATTTTTATAGTCATCATGCAAAAGTTCCTTCCCTATTACTCCACACTAGGAACTTCTTTGCAGCTATGGCTCCAGGGATCCTGTATACATCATGCCAGTTTGTAGCAAAATGACATGCTAGTAGGAGACCCTGAAATACTAAGTAAGAGTGGATTTAAATTATACTTCAGAGTTTACACACTGAGAACTACATCTCTATCCCCCATAATGTAGCATTTCTGAATGCTAATTTGAACAAAGCCATTTCAGATGCATTTCAGTTTCAGCTTTACATCTGCCCTTTGGTTCACAGCTGGTTGTACATGCTGCTTTTGAAGCAAACCAACATATAAGGGTCGGAATGAGTCACTCTAGTTCCTTCAGCAACAGGATTTGCCCATTTCCATTTCTCACAGCTGAAAAGACACCCCTCTCCCTGCCCCCCTTCAGGGAAAGGGTTTTACCTGAATAATTTCATCTTTACTTTGGGTCCCCTTGAGTAAGGCTGAAAACTGACATCCCCAGAGAAAGAACTGATCTAACGGCAAACAACAGACCAGCGTCTGATCTGCATTTGAACAGGACAGAAGTCACAGAGTGAAACAGGAAGCCCAGCTCTGGCTCCTATCACTCTAGAAAGGAGAAGGGGAACGTTAGAAGAAACCAGAAGGCTCACGTGCTCCTGTGAGGTGGGAGAAAGCGCCGCCCTCTTCCTCTTGCATTCTAGCTGCTTGAGCTAGTGAGCAAACAAACCTGGTCGTCTGCCAAACATTATTGGAGACATTTTATCTTTGCGGCCCACACTGCATGCAGAAGCGCTGATCTGTGTAATGTTCTGTCATGTCATGTCACACACTGCAAATGTGTGTATCAGGGTCAGACAAAACCCAGTCCCCTATGAGCATCCTGAAGGCCTCCTGCTGAGCTATTCCATAGTGCAGCACCTCCACCCTCATATGTGGTGTTTCCCATGAATGAGAGTCTCACAGGGACAGAATATGGTGCAGAAATAGTGGGGGAGGGATGGGAAAGTTTATTATAAGTGACAGGATGGTCAACTGCTGTTTGCATTGTCCTTATAGCCATGTTGATCTCAGGATATCAGAGACAAGGTGGGTGAAGTAGTATCTTTTACTGAACCAACTTTGTTGTGGAGGGACAAGCTCTCGAGCTCACAAAGCTCTTCTTCAGGTCTGGGGAAGGTAATTCTGAAGCCTGAAAACTTGTTCCTTCCACCAACACAAGTCAGTCCAATAAAAGATATTACTTCACCCACCCAGAGTCTCTCAGCAGAGCCAATGGCTGCTTCCCCATCTCCACCTGGAAAAAGAAGGAGGTGGAGGAAGAGAACTAGAGCTGAGTGGCAGAAGGAGAGAGAAGGCAGATTCTTGGAACACATGGGGGCCTTACTTTTTGTCAGTAGGAGTGATGCTGCCATTAACTGCTGTGCTGTCTGCTGCTTGGATGGAGGTGGATCCTGTTTCCTGTGAAGACAAGCCATAAGATATTCTTACTTTAGCAGAACTGCCAGACCTCAACACAATAAGAATAAGACAACGGGATGGTTTGCCTTACCTCCTCACACACCTTCAGCTTCTTAGTGATTGCCTGATAGCAGACAGCTGGCTGTATGAAAAGGAGAAAAACACATTTAGGGAAAGGGCTGGTGCTTTCGTGCTTTATCTTGCCCTGTACAGAAAGAAACTGACCATACCTTGGTACAAAGAAAAAAAGAGGCAATTCATCCCCACAGCATCATCTGCAATGCAGGAAGAGACTGCTACCTTCCTCCCCACTAGAAAAAATGAAGTCCACAACTTTCCTGCAATGCAGGGTACCAAAATCCCTAATACTCTTACTCAGGCTGTTCACCCTCTCTTCTAACACAGGTACTACATGCTGCTATGCGACAATCCACACCAATGGAAGGTGCAGGCCCGGAGTATAGGGGACTTACCTGTTCACACATTTGACACTGCAGAAGATGGAGACCCTTAAACCCTTCTCCCCCAGAGGATGCAGATTAGCATTTTGCAGAATACCCTGCCTCACACCTACACTCAATGCGTCACTGACGGCTGGAAAAGCAGAATCCTTATTAGTAAGAGAGAAGGTGTGGGGGATTTAACAAATGGAGTGTGATAAAGGCTTCGCTTCCTGTGTTGTTCTTTGTGAGCTCATCTAGATAAAAGCTAAGAACCTGTTAGAATCTGCAGCTATCTCCTCTTAATCCAGCTGTCTCTGCCCAGATCCCTACCTGGATACAAACCCACTTCATTTATTTGACCTTCTCTTTAATCTTAATCTTCACAGCCTGATGATAAAAATCCCACATGACAACCTGAGTTTCTTGGCTTTAATTGATTGCATTTCCCAGGGGCAAGAAGGTTCAATGTAATGCTCTCCTACCTATTCCACTCATTATTCAGGACCCGAATCACGAAGCTCAACCCAGATGAAAGAACTAGCAGATCAATTGTCCCAGAAGACAAGAACAATGGGTTACTTGACACAGGAAATACCACCTCTCATGTGATATTATCAACATGGGGAATTCATTGCAGCTGATGGTCAGAGTCAAATCGTGTGGCCGGATAATTTTTTACTGCCTGTAAAATTTGTAGTTATAAATGCTAAAATAAAGTTCACCTAAGTCCAAAGGTTAGGGAGTGAGAGGACCACTATAGGGGTGTGAAAGAGTTTCATAGCTGTAGCTCCAAATGCACAGCACCGGACAACTGGCTATTGTGCATTCTGTCTGAAGCATCAGACATTAGACCCTGCAGAAGGCAGGAGGCCAAGCTAGATGGACCAGCTGTTTGAGCCAGTCTGCCAATACCTATGTTACTATGGCTCACCTTCTCTGTCTGGCTGAGCAAGAAGTGATGGAAATGTGGGTCACCATCCTTCACAGGCTGCAATCAGAAAAGCACAGGCTGAGAAACATCACCAGAGATTTACTGAGCAACCTCAGCATTGATTCCCCTGTTCTCCCAGATGGATGGCAGCATTTCCCTATTTGAGAAACCTGATAAATTGCTTCCCTTTCTCTGCTTGCCTACTTTAGGACCTCTGACAGAGTAATTCCCAACTCAGGGAATGTGTGGGAAACAGGAAATTATGGGAGGGGAATGAGAGATTGAGAATATGGCTGAATTATATTAAGAATGAAGTGGCATACCAGCCAGTCTAGAATCCTGGTCAGAAGAGATACTCAAGTGCTATTTGTTCAAAGCATGTCAAATTAGAAAGACTAGAAAGATTAAATTTGAGATTACCCTCAGCAGATGATCTTCCATACTATATATTCTACAACATCTAAGCCCCATGGGGCACAATCATGCAACTTCCTAGAACTTCCCAGTTTAAAACTGGGGTTTTAGGAAGACAGGAAAAAATAATTTAAAAAGGTAAGGCCTTACTTGTGCTGCTAATGATAGCAGAGTTAAAACTAAAAGGATGTTAAACCGGAAATGCTGACATACTGTGTGACTGCTGACAAATAACCAGGTAGAAAATATGCAGACACGATACACAGACCCAGAGGAAGGGAATTGGCTAACTGAGGAACAAAGCTTGCTCATTTACACACTGACCGGCTGATGCAGTTACATTTCAGGATCATAAAAAAGGCTAGCTGTTCTTTCCACCTTGTATAGGAGGAAGAAAGATCTATGAATATTATTACAGCCTAGGAAAATGTGAGACTCAAATGAGCTGTCCCCAGCGTATCCACTCCTATAAGAGTCACTCTAGCTCCTAAATCACTTCTGGTGCAAAGAAAGCTAAGAGTTTAATTACCTCACTTACACCAGGAGGCCACTTAAATCCTGCCACTGTTCCAGTCATCACTCTCTTCACTGTACTGGACTCAGGGATCGTGAGGTCCTGAGGAGAGACAAGGAGGGTGGTAAAGACTGTAGCTCAGGGACAGGGAACCTGCGGCACACAAACTGATTTTCAGCGGCACTCACACTGCCCGGGTCGTGGCCACGGGTCCGGGGGGCTCTGCATTTTAAATTTAATTTTAAATGAAGCTTCTTAAACATTTTAAAAACCTTATTTAATTTCCATACAACAATAGTTTAGTTATATATTATAGACTTATAGAAAGAGACCTTCTAAAAAAGTTAAAATGTGTTACTGGCATGTGAAACATTAAATTAGAGTGAATAATGAAGACTCGGCACACCACTTCTGAAAGGTTGCCGACCCCGCTGTAGCTGATAGAGTCCCAAGAGTTGACCATGTAGTGTTGGCTTCTATGACATACAAACAAGACAATTTTTGAAGAGCATCATGAAACACTTTCCATTTCACAGGCCTTTGGGAAATCCCTCCCCAAAGAAGGTCACACTGCACAATGCATTGCATCGTCAGTGTAACACTATCCAGCAGTGGGCAAAATGAAGGAGAGTAGGAATCACTGACATGGGGAGTTTAACACAGTTATGATTTCAGGAGAAATCAAGGCCACTGTACCCAGGAGGAATATATTTACACAAATGCAAAATGAACTTGGGAAGAACTGAACCCCTCCACTCCAGCGTTTCCCCAAATGTGGGGCCATCCCTCAGAGAGAGAGAGAGAGAGAGGAACTAATCAGGGCTAATCAGTCACAGACTTCTTAATTGTTCTCTAGATTCTCAGCTTTCACTTTTTAAAAAATTAGTCTCTGCTATGAATAGTGAGGAAACCTTCACAACAAAGTAAGCATAACCAAAGCACCAATGTCTGCCTCAGTTTGCAGAATACCTGATACAGTAGCTCAGGTGTTTGTTTCATTTCAATAGCTGCTAACTCCAATGACAACAATCATACGTAACATGTCAATATTTTCAACTATTTTACTACTCAGCAAAGCATGTAAGAAAGAGGAAGTATATTATGAAGTTCTATAGCAGCATTTCCCATATGTGGTGTGCAGAAGATGTATAAATTAAGCTGTGCAGGCCCCTATGACACCACATAGCAGGATTCAGGAAGGAGGTGGGGCATGATTGGTTTCATTTTCCTGGAGGGGGGTGGGGGTGGTTCCTCAGCTGTCAAGAAATGGACAAACATGATCCTCTCCCTCCCCAGATCTATTTCCTGAAAGAGCACATTACTGTCCAAACACTGGCAGTTTCACTTGGGGAACAAAGCAGCAGCTCGCATTACTTAGAACAAATATGGCCAAAGTATGGCTCGTGGACCTAATCTGGCTTGTTGCTGCTGTCTTTTTGAAACAGAACACAACTCTGGACATTACACACCCCAGCACGTAATGTTCCATCTAGATCCAGGAGGCCTTCCACTCAGATCAAGGTGAAGCACTGCCTGCTGGGATTTGTAATTAGTGGGAACGGCACCGCTGTTTGGACAGCCAAGGGTGGCTACAATCTGCTTTGTTTAATTCAGTTTAGTGGCCCTTAGGATCTTGACAAGTTATGGATGCCCAGATTTTGCCTAACTTAAAAATATTCATCTCTTTAGTTTAAAACTGAGCATATTTTAAAGAAGAGTACAGCTGGGGTTGTGAGCTTCTTGGCAGCTCAGCAATGTCACCTCTCATCATTAAGTAGTGTAGCTATCTTTATCTTCTTCCCCCCACAAAAAGGATAAAGAAAGATTCTCTGTTATGAAACAGAACTGACTGTCATAGAAGCCAGCATTTCACGCGACTCAACCTATGCAGGTAGAAAATGTGTGTAAAGTATTTCTTCTTTCGGCCAGAAAAGTAAAATATTAGATTTTTAATTATTATTTTCACAATAGGGATAACAGCAGAATTTATGCCTGGGCTTTTAAATTTCCATGATGGCATTAATAGACAGCATATTATTCTCTGGTGGCACATATCGTTATTAACTTCACGTATTAGTTAGCCTGTTGTCTCTGGCCACACATTTGCTAGCCAGCTGATCAGCTCAATGTCATAAGAACAGCTTTCCACAGCCTCTGCTGAGGTTTGCCAATAAAATACTTACTTTGTAAATCCCTCCAACTCATTTGTGGCAGCTGGCATGACTCCTGCAGCTGCATTCTCCGCATGTGACAAATGCCACATGCCAAGATGACTGACAAGTCTTCAGGCCAATGAGGATCAAACTCATGACTGGCAACTGATCTCACATATAGAACCTTCAGCAATATGCCCCCTCCAAGATTGGAATCATGCTCTGATCCAAGAAAGCATCTTTCATCCCCAGAAGATTCTGAAGGTCCATTTTAATCCATGTATGTATACCTGAACTTTTAAGATAAGTCTATCCAGAAGCACAAGGAACATGTACAATAAGTTAGTCAATAAAAAGTTATTCTGCATTAACCAATTAAGCCCCCAGAGCATCAATACTGCCCAGAACCCACCAATACCCACCCACCTTTTCCTCTTCTCAGAAGAACGGAGAAACAGATAGGCCTTAACAGACTCTGGAATTCTCTTCCTGACCACCCTCTTCAGTCTGACAAAGAGAGAGTCAATAGCCCATCATTAAACCTGCTTTGCCAGCAGTACCCTCACATCTACTACCTGGTGGTAACTCCGCAGTTAAGTTCCAGCTATCAAGAAGAAAGGCGGCTGCTCTGACAACCAGGGCCAAATCCAATTAGAGCTTTAGAGATCAAGACTGACATCTTGAATTGTACTCCAAAGTGCATTGGAAGCCAGCAAAGAACATGAACTACAGGTACAAAGTAATCCCTTTGAAGAACCAATGAGCAAGCAGGCTGCCATGCTGTGCACGGTTTTCAGCAGCAAGTCCCTTGTAGAGCATGTGCATTATAGTAATCCATTTTGGAGGTGACAAAGACATGGATCACTGCAGTGGGGTCCACAATCAAAATAAAAAATTGCAATCTTCTAGCTGAGGACAGATACAAAAATACATTTGGTTGCTGCTGCAGAGACATCCAGAAACAACTGAGAATACAAAACCTGGGGTTGCACTGTATCTCAGTAACAGAGGGAATACATCCACAATCACAGAAGCTAAAATAAGCCTCACAAATGCTTCTGATAGCTTCCCCGTACCCCTACCTATTTCTTCAATGACTCTCAATCAGATATCCTGACCCAAGCCCCCAATCTCTGTTAGCACTGTGAGTAAGGGAGGGAAGAGTATCAATCATTCAACCACACAAATCAGATGAGATGGGAGATGTACATGAGGATATCATCTCAAGGCACTAACACTCACATCTCCTCGCTAATCTTCAAATCGGCCCTCATGCATACACTGATCAAGTGGGGTGGCAAGATGGAACCATGTGCAACTGCACAAGACAGCCTTCTCAGACAAAAATGAATGGAAACACTCAAGGAAGACTATCTAATCCTGCTAGGAATCCACAGAAGATATTCATCCCTGTGGTGGGGAAAACTCCACAGCGGCCCAACACTAGCATTTAATTTCAGAAAGGGGAACTACACAAAAACGAGGAGGTTAGTGAAACAGAAATTAAAAGGTACAGTGCCAAAAGTAAAATCCCTGCAAGCTGCGGGGAAACTTTTTAAAGACACTATAATAGAGGCTCAACTTAAATGTATACCCCAATTTAAAAAACATTGTAAGAGAACTAAAAAAAAGCCACCGTGGTTAAACAACAAAGTAAAATAAGCAGTGAAAGGCAAAAAGGCATCCTTTAAAAAGTGGAAGATAAATCCTAATGCGGAAAATAGAAAAGAGCATAAAATCTGGCAAATGAAGTGTAAAAATATAATTAGAAAGACCAAAAATGAATTAGAAGAACAGCTAGCAAAGACTCCAAAAGTAATAGCAATTTTTTTTAAATACATCAGAAGCAGAAAGCCTGCTAAACAACCAGTGGGGCCACTGGACAAGCGAGATGCTAAAGGAGCACTCAAAGATAATCAGGCCATTGCGGAGAAACTAAATTAATTCTTTGCATCTGTCTTCACTGTTGAGGATATGAGGGAGATTCCGAAACCTGAGCCATTCTTTTTGGGTGACAGATCTGAGGAACTGTCCCAAATTGAGGTGTCATTAGAGGAGGTTTTGGAACAAATTGATAAACTAAACAGTAATAAGTCTCAGGGACCTGATGGTATTCACCCAAGACTTCTGAAGGAACTCAAATGTGAAACTGCAGGACTACTAACTGTCATCTGTAACCTCATTTAAATCAGCTCCAAATGACTGGAGGATAGCTAACGTGATGCCAATTTTTAAAAAGGGCTCCAGAGGTGACCCTGACAACTACAGGCCAGTAAGCTCACTTCAGTACCGGGCAAATTGGTTGAAACTATCGTACAGAACAAAATTGCCAGACACATATATGAACATAATTTGTTGGGAAATAGTCAACATGGTTTTTGTAAAGGGAAATCATGCCTCACCAATCTACTAGAATTCTTTGAGGGGGTCAACAAGCATGCGGACAAAGGAGATCCAGCGGATACGGTGTATTTAGATTTTCAGAAAGCCTTTGATAAGGTCCCTCACCAAAGGCTCTTAAGCAAAATAAGCAGTCATGGGATAAGAGGGAAGGTTCTCTCATGGATCGGTAACTGGTTAAAAGATAGGAAACAAAGGGTAGGATTAAATGGTCAGTTTTCAGAATGGAGAGAGGTAAATAGTGGTGTCCCCCAGGGATCTGTACTGGAACTAGTCCTATTTAACATATTCATAAACGATCTGGAAAAAGGGGTAAACAGTGAGGTGGCAAAATTTGCAGATGATACAAAACTACTCAAGATAGTTAAGTCCCAGGCAGACTGCGAAGAGCTACAAAAGGATCTCACAAAACTGGGTGACTGAGCAACAAAATGGCAGATGAAATTTAATGTTGATAAATGCAAAGTAATGCACATTGGAAAACATAATCCTAACTATACATATACAATGATGGGGGCTAAATTAGCTGTTACCACTGAAGAAAGAGATCTTGGAGTCATTGTGGATAGTTCTCTGAAATCATCCACTCAATGTGCAGCGGCAGTCAAAAAGCGAACAGAATGTTGGGAATCATCAAAAAAGGGATAGATAATAAGACAGAAAATATCATATTGCCTCTACATAAATCCATGGTACACCCACACCTTGAATACTGCGTGCAGATGTGGTCACCCCATCTCAAAAAAGATATATTGGAATTGGAAAAGGTTCAGAAAAGGGCAACAAAAATGATTAGGGGTATAGAATGGCTTCCATATGAGGAGAGATTAATAAGACTGGGACTTTTCAGCTTGGAAAAGAGGCGACTAAGGTGGGATATGATCGAGGTCTATAAAACCATGAGTGGTATAGAGAAAGTAAATAAGGAAGTGTTATTTACTCCTTCTCATAATACAAGAACAAGGGGCAACCAAAATGAAATTAATAGGTAACGAGTTTAAAACAAACACAAGGAAGTATTTTTTCACGCAATGCACTGTCAACCTCTGGAACTCCTTGCCAGAGGGTGTTGTGAAGGCCAGTACTATAACGGGGTTCAAAAGAGAGCTAGATAGATTCATGGAAGCTAGGTCCATCAATGGCTATTAGCCAGGATGGGCAGGAATGATGTCCCTAGCCTCTGTCTGCCAGAAGCTGGGATTGGGTGACAGGCCATGGATCACTTGATGATAACCTGTCTGTTCATTCCCTTTGAGGCACCTGCCATTGGCCACTGTCAGAGGACAGGATACTGGGCTTGATGGACCTTTGGTCTGACCCAGTATGGCCGTTCTTATGGTCTTATGTTCTAACAATAACCTGGTCAGCTAATAGATTCAGAAGAATCGACACAAACAGCTTTACAAATGGTACAAAACTGAACTCTTCCTTTTGGCCTGTAAACCAAAGTGCCAACCATCCCTAGAGTCCATCAGTGAAGTCCACAGGTCATGGCAGGACATGCAGAACACAAACCTTCTCATCTTTGGGGGGCCGTCCCCGCTTCCGGGGGCTCTGATCTAGTGTTCTTTTCAGGGGCGATTTTGAGCCTCGCTCTGATGAAACAGAAGACGCTCGCTTCTTCCCTTCCCCTGTGCTCTTCTTCAACTTCCCTTCAGACAAACCAGCTTTGCGTTTCTCTTCACCAGCAGACTGCTTGCCTCTCTCCTCACTGGAATTACGCCGGTTCTTCTCTTCGCTGGAGTTATGGGAAGACGCCTGATAGATTATAGAACAGAAGATTGCAAGGAAGGGAGAGAGAGAAACTTGAGTGATTTTCATAAAAAACCCAGGGATACCGAGAATCCAATGCTGATTATCAGGAAACTGATGGTTCAAAGTCACATTACAGCACCGGGTCCAACAAAAATTAGCTCTTTGAAGCTGTTGAGTTTGAAGTTATTGAAGTTAGCATTTATGTCAAATGTATCAGTTTCAAAAACTGGTTCATAGAACACGCCATGTGAAGCATCACTGGGGGAATCATGTACTCTAAAACAAAGGTTTAGGAGAAAGTGAGTTAACCCCAGATTTAGCACTGATTTACTGTGTGGTCAATTAGCCTCTCTTCCTCAGTTTCCCCATTAGTAAAAGAGAGGATAATGCTTACCTACTTCACAATGGAGTTGGGGAAATTCATGTTTGATTAAGTGCTTAGAAGATAGAAAGTACTATGTGAGTGCCAACTAGCATCATGGCCATCATGACCACTCTTCTATGGAAAATTTAAAGCTAGAGGCCACCAGCTTTAATAAAGGTAAAACAGAAGCTTGGTTACTGATCACGTCAAGCCCAACTTTGGCACACAAAGTAAAGCTAAAGCCACTCACCTGGTCCTTGCCTTTGGCTTTCTTAAGGAACTCCTCCACAGCATCCACAGCCTGCTGGAAGCGCTTACCCTTGTTAATCTTGATCATTTCCTCTTTGTGGGCGTGATAAGGCTTCAGCTGTTCCACTTTGATCCAAGCACTGATAATAAATGTCAGAAAAATTTAACCACTGATACATTTTCCAATCAAAATACATATCAACTTCCTCACCCAACCCCACCATGTAGAGATAAAACTGACATATACAATAGTATGGCCACATTGGACTGACCACACCAGCAAACTCACTTCTGTTCCCTCTTCCCTGATGGCTCCAACTCCTACATTCACTGAAGTCTTTCATCAGCCTTCCCAACAAGTAGCATACCCAATTGTGTAAATGAAACTCGCCTCTGGGCACCATTCATGTGCTCTGCCAATGCACCCACATGTGAGCACATACATTTGTAAGTGCACTACTGATTGCTCTTGTACTGGTGTGGGGAAAAACCCACACACCCAATGTGGGATTTTATTCCTAGGACTGTTGCAACAGGAGGCCACTTAACAATTCTGACAAAACAATCTTTTGGTCAGAGACAAGATTACTCTTGTTTAGTACTGTGTATGTATGTATAAATCCCCATGAGGGCTGGAAGAATAGACAATATTTTTCAAAATTAGATTTTGTAACACATGGGTGACCACCACAAACAGAAGGAGAACACACACCATAGCTCACTGCACATCACACTTTTGACACGCAAAGGATCAAATGCCTTGTAATAAACTGACATTTTTCACTTTTGATGAAAAAAGCAATTTATCCTCAATTGCTGGCAGTGCGTTTAAGAGAGGCTCGCACCACTGTGTTTTACAATGTAGTAACATCAGAGCAGAGCTCTCTTCTGCTTTGTGAAGAAACTCCTAAATGTTCTCCCTATAACTGCTGCTGTACTGGTTTTCCCCGACACTTCTGAAATGGGTAGGCTCTCATGCAGAATGATTGACTTCTTTCACATTGTCCACCGCTTCTACCAGTTCAAAATGTTCGTTCCAGACTGTAGCTCCACAGTGCCTTTCCACCTATTCTCCAACTGCCTCATAAAGCGTTAAGACCACCTTCATCTAATCACAAAATCTGAAAAGGGCACTTCAGATGATCTGCTGCTGATCAGTTAAGTGGCTGCAGTGCTCTTTCCACATTACTATTGGGGAGAGTAGAGTTCTGTGCACTATTTATTGGAAACTTTTTTGAATAGGAACAGCCATCAGCATTTTTCATCAGGGAGCAGCTCAGTGTACAGCATTAGGCAGGGAAATGAATTTTAAAAATGGGCACCATTTAAAAACAAAATATGTTAAATGTCAGTGGTAGAAGATTTAAACATTTTGATTATCCCCAGCAATGGTCATCTCCTGCAGATAGGTGCTGCTGTTCACAGGAAGCCTTTTCAATTTCATATTTTCAAGAATCATATCTACATAGCTATAAACTGAACACAAATTTTAAGACATGATGCCTCAGTAGCTCATTTTTCAATAAATAGAAGTTAGAAATTCACCCATTATGGCATGATTCCTCTATTTTCACTTGGCCCTTCTCCACATAACTGGTACATTCAGTATTGAAGTGTTTCATAATGCTTAAAAAGTTTCAGTGCTTTTCTCTCTCAACTTCCAGTTGTGCTACCACAGCAGACTATCTAGGAGCTCTTTGGCTCACTTTTCTAGTTTGTTTTTCCATTGCTCAGACAAGCAATCTTATCCCAGTTCCATATATTATCAGCATGATGGAACCAGACTGCCCGAGATCTGTTCTCATTTTACTACAGCTTCAAAAACAACCCGTGGCGCGAGGCAGCTTTTCTCCATCCACCTGCCTTAAAATCATAATTCCCCAGTGCTTTTTAGAATGTTCATCTGTGCAGTTTTAAAGCCCAGAGTATTTCACTGATCTCATCATTCTTTGCTTTTCATTTTAAAGTCTCTGGCCTCCGCATCAAGGTTTTCTGACCAGTTATAGCAAATAGCCTGTGTCTCCTGAATCTGTTTAGTACACAGGAAAATAGAGTTCCCAGCCTCATGCTCATGGATGAATTTCTCTTTCCACTTCACATTTGGGTCTTGCCCCTTTGCCTGTTCCTATTTGCTCTTTTTTCATGATGCAATGACCAGTTTACCATCTTAAGGCCTGGGTGAAGCAGCTTCCTTTCCACTAGCATGGGCCATTGTATACAATGAGCCCCTGGATCATTCAGTGTGGGACTGCAAACATTTCACAGGTAGATGCTTTTCACAAAGGACTTAATATAGGAGAGATCAGAAACTTCATGGCTGTTAGAGCCGGTAACTACTGCTTAGAGATTGCAGTTAGTACAGGTTTCACTGTGCAGGAAGCATACTTACACACTTTCCACTTACTGCAAGCAGGTTCTTGCTCTAGAGTTTCCACTGTAGCCCTGAAGGTGGAAGATCACAATGCTTTCCATTCTGTGCACCCTACAGAATCCTTTCCCTCATCCTACATCCCCCTTCATACCCACTTTTGAGTTAGCACAATATAATGAGTGAAGTCAGTGATTCTCAGACAACAGTCTAGAAATTGTCCAGGGAATCTCTCTTGGCAGCATGAAACCCTTCACCCTAGGGACCTCAAATGACAGTGAATCACTAGGAAGCTGGGCAGTGTTGGTCTATGAAAAGCTAGTTAGCTCGCTCTCTCACACATGTACGTGTGATAAGAATGTTGGGAAACAAGTCAATGAAGTCATTTAAGAAGCATTTCCCACAACTTCCTTCCAGATTTGGGACCCTCAATGAAATCACTTTATTTCCACTAGTCTGTTCCTCAAAAACTTATTGGAGGGGAAATCTATTGCATTTTCTCCTCCCAACTGCCTCTGATGCATGTACCTGCCCACTCCCCACCTCCTTCATATGTACACCAGCTCTTTGCTCACTATTCTTTTGGTAGTGGAGAAGCAAGATCTATACATCAGGCGGGGTTCTAGGGGAGACAGACACAGACACTTGGGACTGTTGGAGACAAGGATTAAAGATCTATATAAAGGACTAAGGAATAAGGGCAAGCAGGCAAGGGCTTAGAAAAGTCAGACACACAATAAGAAAAAAAAAATCTGCATTCCTCTCCCTAGTTTATCGCTTTTCTACATGCCATAGATTTATCTAATCTCTCCAGGACAGGGACCTGTCCTCTTAAATGTCTGTAAAGCACCCAATACTGTAGGGTACTATAAAAATAAAGCTACATCACAGAACAAAGCCATTCATAGCTACCCATGCATGCCTCAAAAAACAATGACCTAGCATAAGTGCTCTCAAATATGACATATTAGGCTGTGATCTCATAGCTAAGGAAGGTCAAGTATCCAGAAGAGAGTTTTCTGAGGCATAACATAAAATAAGTGCTAACCTTATTGAACGCTAGGTTCAAGCAACCTACCCACAGGAACCCTAATCCTAGGTCCAAACACTCTACCCATAGGAACTCTACAAGAATGATTAAAGGTCTAGAGAACATGACCTATGAAGGAAGGCTGAAAGAATTGGGTTTGTTTAGTTTGGAAAAGAGAAGACTGAGACGGGACATGATAGCAGTCGTCAGGTATCTAAAAGGGTATCATAAGGAGGTGGGAGAAAACTTCTTCATCTCAGCCTCTAAGGATAGAACAAGAAGTAATGGGCTTAAAGTGCAGCAAGGGAGGTTTAGGTTGGACATTAGGAAAAAGTTCCTGTCAGGGTGGTTAAACACTGGAATAAATTGCCTAGGGAGGTTGTGGAATCTCCATCTCTGGAGATATTTAAGAGTAGGTTAGATAAATGTCTACCAGGGATGGTCTAGACAGTATTTGGTCCTGCCATAAGGGCTGAGGACTGGACTCGATGACTTCTTGAGGTCCCTTCCAGTCCTAGAGTCTATTAATCTATGAAAACCCTAGGCATTATAACACTAACACTAGGATGGGGAGCCCAACATATAGGAACCCTAAGCCTAGCTCCATGGATCCTATCGATAGGAACCCTAAACCTAGCTCCACAGACCCTACCCATAGGAACCATATCCCAGCTCCTTGCACCCTGCTAATAGGAACCCTAACCCTAGCTTAAAGTGCCCTAATCATGAACTGTAACCCTAAATCCACATCACCTACCCAAAGGAACCATAATCCTATTTCCAAGTCACAGAAACATAAGAACCCTAACCCCAGTTCCAAATAGCTTATCCAAAAGACCCTAATCTTAGAGCAGAGAGACCTAGAAGAACCCTATTCCTAGCTCCAAGTACCCTACCCATAGAAACCATAACCCTAGCTCCAAGTACCCTACCTGTAGGAACACTAATTCAAGGCAAAGAGCCCTACCTATAGGAACCCTAACCCTAGTGCCAAGTACACCCCACCCCCAGGAACCCTAGCACCAAGTACTCTACCCACAGGAACCCTAGCCTTAGGATGGGGATCCCTAACTATAGGAACCTCACCCTACCTGCAAGTACTGTACCTATAGGAACCCCAACCCTACCCCTGGGAACCCTAACCCTAGCTCCAAATACATGATTCATAGGAATATCCTTAAATCCACGTACTCTAGCTCACAAGAACCCTAATACTAGTTCCAAGTACCTTACCCACAGGACCCTAACCCTGGTGTCCCTCCCTCCCCCCTCATAGGAATCCTAACGCTAGCCCAAAGTATCCCCATAGGAACCCTAACCTTAGCACCAAGTTCCTACCCATATGAACTCTAACCTTAGATCACGGAGACCTACTCACAAGAATCCTAATGCTAGCTCCAAGTACCCTGTCCAAAGAAATCCTAACCCAAGCTCTAAATACCCTACCCATAGGAAACATAACCCTAGCTTCAAGTACCTGATCAGACCTTCAAAAGCCCCACATTCACCACCATGCCAATTCCAAATTTTTGTTTCTGAATGCAAGATCACTGGTGAACATTCCAACCGGCTGCAGCAGAAAGCTCTACTATCCCATGAAGAACTCTTGGGTCCAGGAAAGAGCAGCGGCAGAATTTAAGCTTTGGCATCACAGAAGGATATGGGGGTTGGTGAAACTGCTAACACGGTTTTGCTAAGGCCATAATTTTTGTATCTTTCAAATAGTCTTCATATTATACTTTTATCTTGGATGGCAAGATTCGTCTTTGATTTTTCTTTGGAGAGCTCAGGTCAGGAAGTGAGCCCAGATGTCCCTATTCCTGATGAGGTTATTTAGTTTGTACACTGGTACTTCAGAAAGATGTTATGGAGTGATGTTAACAATAAAATTTTGATAATACACTGTAATACTTACTTTTTTTTTTCAAGCTGTAAGGCTTGTGAGTTAAGTGAAAGAGGATGGTAGTATTTATCAGGTAGTGGTGGTTGCAGTGTACTTTCCAGTATTTCACTGAAATGGCTCCATGTCTATAGGTAGTGACACTGTCATAGCACATAGCTAATGTCTGTTTGCCAAAACTAATTGCAGATAGGCCAAGTTCCTCTAGTTGAGCATAGACCACTGCATGCAGAACTATTTTGAATTGTATGAAGCACACCTTGGGTCTCTCTCACAGAGTTTGATTTTTACGGGATTCAGTCCTGTCATTTGTCTGAGAAAGACATGTTAGGGTTCTCCTTGCCTGCCTTATTTTGTGTTATTATTGTGGGGGTGCACTAAGCCTTCCTATGACAAGTCGGTAGGCTTGGGAAATAAGATGGGCTGTGATCGTATACCTAGGAACACAATTATATATTGGGTGGATGAGGGAGCTTATCTATACCAATATTTTGAGAGAGACCTGCTTAATATATTCCAGCAGAGCTTAGAGACCCCAACCTACTTATAAGGTTTCTAGTGCTGCGAAAAGGGTATATGGGACTTCCCTTGGGATTTGGGGGAATAGAAAGGAAAGACATTTCAGAGTGTTATTTCTCTTCAGAATTAGAGCAATAGCTAATAATCTCCCAACTTCCAAAATGAACGCTAAGGCAGTCTGAAACATCTCACTCTCTTTCATGGAGCCAGTAAGTGAGCTATATAACCAACAATATGTGTATCATAACTACTGAATACTTCAGAGCAAGGTGCAAGTACTATATTACTACTGCAGACACTGATAAAGTCCCCATCGTTATGGTGTATGGGTTACTCTGGGGGAATACTGCATCACTGTGCACGCGCAGAATTCATGTCCCCTGCAGATTTCTTTGTTTCCCCATGGAAAAATGACTTCTGACAGGGAAGCAAAGGGAAGCTGCAAGAGCAGTCACGTGCCCCTCCCCGGCAGCACAGGCAGGTCGATTCAGGTGCCCAGAGCAACCTGTAGAGACGTAAATCACCGCTGTGGGGGGAGGATGTGCAGTCGTGCATGAGAGAGAGAGAGAGAGAGACACACACACACACACACAGATACACACTCTGTCCCTCTCACTTGCTATTGCAGTGAGCGCCTCGTGGAGGAGCAAGGGCTTCAGGGTGTTTCTGAGGAGATAAGTGTGGGGCAGGCTCTGTGGCCTCAGGCAGAGCAGAACGTAGCAGCCTGTCTGCTTACTGAATTGTTCCCATTCTCTATGAATTCATCCAGGAGTATAAAACAGGTGTAAAAGTTTTAAGGCTCCTCTGCATTGCCAGAGTGGTGTAAAGGCCTTATAAATGCTTATTGTCCTTTATTGATTAGAACTGGTCTACGTTTTTGAACTGAAAAAAATTCCTATCAAAATGTGCTCCATGAACTGTTTGCTACTGATCTTTCTGAAGATGGTAAGTAGCCAATATAAATTGTGAGTTTGATTCCCCAGCCTTCACTTGCTCTTCAGTCGCCTATGATGTAACATGGAGCATATGGCTGCACATATTTGTTGACTAATAACTAGAAATAAAGGGTCAAACCTAGCTACATTACTATTAGGCAAGGGGGTCTGGGGATTTCTTCCAATGCTCCTCACTCCCGTTCTCCATCCACTGTATTGTAGTTTAAATAAATTACCAAAATAATCAAAACCAGTGTGATTATAGTGTTATTTTGACAAATAAAATATGCAGAATTTTAAAATCTTGTGAGCAGAATGCCCCCAGAAGTAGTGGGTGCACTTCATGGGCCTTAAGTTAAAATGCAAAAACATTAAGATTTGGATCACTCAATGATTACCTGTTCTTTTCATTCCCTCTGAAGGACCTGTCATTGGCCACTATCAGAAGACAGGATACTGGGCTAGATGGATCATTGGTCTCACCCAGTATGGACATGCTTATGTTCTAACATTTCCTACATGCTAGCAAGACACCTTCTAGGAGCACTATTACTTTAAGGGCAGAGACAATGGAAACTTTACCAAGAGGCTAAATGCACGGAGTAACAGTCAGCAGGAAGCCTGTGAAAAGCTGGATGTCTGAATGCGGCCAGGCTCGGGTTTATACATCTTTGGCCAAAGCCAGTTCTGCAATCTTGAACACCCTATCCTTGCTCACTGTAGCCTTGCCCTTGGGACAAGTTAGCTTTATCATTGCACATGAACATAAGCTTTGTGGTGAGCAAGGAACGAAGAGGAAGTCTCTTCTAAATTGGGCCCTAAGCGATTTAGGATCTTGGAGAACCTTGAATTTCACCTGAAAGTTTCACCAACAAGCACTGCAGCATGCAAGTCACAGGTATAACATGTTCCTACCCATCCACTCTGCTCAAACAGTTGGCTGTCATATTTTGCACCAGTGTTCATTTTTGAGTTAAGCAGCCTTCACGCTTAATCCTAGGTAGGGCACACTGCAGCCTCAAGATGGCAATCTTTCAGCTAGCATACAAAGAAAAGATGGCATTTTTGGCCACATTTGCCATCTGGGAATCTTGAGCAGAAAGGAGTCCATCAACAACCTGAGATTGTAGACCCTTTTGCCAATGGATAGGTAAATGTCCTCAACTGAGAGAGCAGTGAGACTTCAACAGTTCCTCAAAATGCTTTCCCCTGCCAGCCAGCATCTCCTCCATTGTGTATATATACACCGAACATAAGCCAGAATGGCTTTTGTCCAGATCCCCATCTCTGCCAAACCAAGACAATATAAGCTGTAGAACCAAGTGTCATTAGCATATGGATGATACTATAGCTAATGCCATCTCAAAAACTTAAGCAGGCAAAACTGGGCGTTAATTACACTAGAATAGTCCAGTACTAGGTCTTTGTAACCGAGCACACATAGTTTGATGGAGACTGATCGGGATGGGGGTGGGGCAGGAGAGGTGTTTTCAGCTGTCTTACTAATATTTTTCAGGTTTATTGTCTTCAGCCACGGCACTTATCTCCACCTAGATGCATCACTTTTTACTTTTGTATAGGTTTCAGAGTGGTAGCCGTGTTTGTCTATATCAGCAAAAACAACAAGGAATCCTTGTGGCACCTTAGAGACTAGCACATTTATTTAGGCAAAAGCTTTCGTGGGCTAAAACCTGCTTCATCAGATGCATGGAGTGGAAAATACAGTGGGCAGGTATAAAAATACAGCACATGAAAAGATGGGAGTTGCCTTACCGACTGGGGGGTCAGTGCTAACGAGGCCAATTCAATTAGGAGGATATTCAACCCTTCTTGTCAACTGTTGGAAATGGGCCACATCCATCCTAATTGCATTGGCCTTGTTAGTACTGACCCCCCAGTCGGTAAGGAAACTCCCATCTTTTCATGTGCTGTATTTTTATACCTGCCCACTGTATTTTCCACTCCATGCATCTGATGAAGCGGGTTTTAGCCCACGAAAGCTTTTGCCTAAATAAATGTGCTAGTCTCTAAGGTGCCACAAGGATTCCTTGTTGTTTTTACTTTTGTATACTAATCTAAACAATTAAATAAGATAAAAGCTAACTATGGAATAAATTACTTTATTTCTGCAACCATGAAATTTCTCCTTCCCAGCTTGCTGAAGTTTAAGGCAACTGGTTTAAGAATCTAATCTCAAATCTGGTTGTAAGATGAGAAAATTTTCCCATTTTTTGGCATAAGCAAACAGATCTAAACATATGCATTCTCCACAAGGTCCAGTATGAGATATAACAGAGCTATAGGAGGCATCCATTTCTTCTCTTGATTAGTGGAGTTTATAAGAAAATTGAGGTGGAAGGACAGTATTAATTTCTGCTCCAACTTCAAGTTGCACACACCCATCAGTTAGGGTAACCAGGATTTTTAAATCCTGTGATTATCCACCAGGAAATGATTACATTTCACAAGCTGGGTTTTTGGCTGTTCCAGTCTGCCACATGATAGGATTTTTCCTAACCTGAACTCCAGAATCATGTGATAAACCACTTTTATTTTGTAGCTTTGGCCTCCTAACTTGCTATCTGTCCACTAATCTCAAGTAGAGCATTCCAGATCTACGACCAGTTTTTCTAAAGCTGTCGTTTGGACAAAATCCCCCTCTCCCTGTCCAAACCTACCACAAAATATTTTCCTTAGTTATAACCAAGAATTACAGTGATCGAGGTGCAGGAATGAAAATATCCATTCTTTGACTACTAACAACTTTAGCTCACAAGAAATCATAACTAATCAGCTCATAAAGACACCATTTTTACATTATTTGAAAGCCAGTAGCCTCCATTTTATTGGTATGCAGCTTCCATTTCTAGTCCTGGCTGGTTACATGACCTCAGTCCTTAAAGGGACAGTGAAGCTTTGACATTATGCTTTGAAAAAGTGACAATTAAAAAATAAAACTTCCATTTCCTGTCAGAGCATCTTGTTAATGCGCGTGTCCTCACTTTTGTTTAAGTCCTTCAAAAAAGTAAAGGGTTTTTCTACTTATTGGTGTTCATAACGAGTTTTTTTTTGTTTTTTGGTGTTTTCCCCTTGCTAAATGACTACACAGGGAAATAGCGAAACTGACTAAAAATGACTTCAAATATAAAAAATAAACAACACAGCAGGGTGGTGGTGGTGGTAGTGTTTGCTAACATTTCAGTTCCAGGAATCTTAAGTTATTTGTAATAACAGCAGGTATGTAATTGTCAGACTAGTGATTGTTCTCATTTTGGCATGTGCCTTTATCACAAAACGCTACTTCATAGAAAAATGCCCTACAGTAACTTTACCACCCCGTGTTGCACAGTCTTCCCAAATGTAAAACAAGCACATTTTATGCCATCAGACATCATAAAGTGTTCTCTTTATGAGTGACGCAAATAAAACCACTTTATATTTATGGCAGGAGAAACAAGAGAGACCACAAACTATACTTGAAAAATGTTGACAGTTGCACTAACATTAACAGGCACACCTACGCCCATGCAAGAGATCAACTACCCAGAACTCCCTGTCACAGCAGCACTTAAAATCAAAACATGCTTGAGAAGGTCTTTGCAGCCCTCAAACACCCACATGAGAAGCTACATCATAGAATAATAGTTATATATAGATAATATAAGGCAATCTTTCTCAGAGCTACACCTTATTATGCTAGCATAAAACTCTTCCAGGAAAGCCCTGTGATTTAAAGGCCAACATTGTCATCAGATGAAGAGAGTGGGTACGTACTGATCTTCTGTCCCAAAAAATTTCACAAAGAAGCACTTCTTTCCACGAGGCTTCTTCAGGTCTTTAGGCGGATTAACGATCTGAGGGGCAAAGACAGGAGACAGTGTTAGTTAGAGAGGCAGCAATAGAATTCTGTGGCTTTTTGAAGTTTTCAGGCTATGAAAAAGAAATCGACTTCATGGTTCTTTGCTAAAAAATATTTTTAAAGTAAAATGGTGGTGGGGAGTGGGCTTGTACTGGTAGCAAAGGTCTTCCTCCCAAGCACACAATCCATATATTTCTTTGTTACTCACAGCACTATGCCTAGAGTTAGCATCAATCACCCTATCGCATTATAGGCTTAGCCTGCAGTTCAAGGAGATAAGATTGGACTTTTGTCACAGCTGTTGTGAATTCCATGATTTTCATGGGTTTTTTTGTTTTAAATAGTCATGCCTTTGGGTGTTGTGGGGCTTTTGGACCTGAGAGAGAGGACAGATGTGAGTAAAGATAAATGAACTTCACTGTAAGCTACAAAGTTATACCTGTGTTGCATGAGCTCAGGCACACGCATCAGTATAATTTTAGTGAGGTTTTACTGTTCCAAAAGATCAGCAACATGAGGTTCTCCCTATCCCTTAGGAGTAAATTATCTTTTTAAAATTTGGAAAACCAGGCTGGGTTTACAGAGCTTTGCTCCCATAAGGCAACTATTACCTAAGGCCTAGTCTTCAATACAGAAAAGGGTGTTTCTCTCAGAGTTAAAATGTGAATGAAGACAAGGTGGTTGTAATTTTAACACAAGTTACTAGAACAAGTTAAACCATAGACTCTCAAAGTCTTCACATGAGTTAGCAGATCACATTAAAATCTACAAATTGCTTTGTCTTCTTTTGGATTTTAACTCAAGCTAACAAGTTAGGAAAACACTTTTTTTTTTGTCCTGAAGACCTCGCCTATATTGTTAAGTCAGCACATGTATCTACACTAAAAGCTGAAAATAGAACACTTCTTTGGGAGTATATAAACAGTGCCTACAATCTGACTTTAAACACAAAATCTTCTTTCCATATCTAGAACTTTTATCCACAATCACCCAAGTGTCTTCTCCCAAAGAAGATGACAAAACTGTAACTTTAAGTATTAGTTTGGGAATCTGGACTCTCCTCTCCTGATACAATCAGTTCCAGATTCTGACAATTTGGTTTGTACTGCTTTTCATTCCATCTGAACTAACAGCTGTTACTGACAGACTGAACTTCTGAGTCAAGTAAAATCCCTGATGCATAGTCTGGTTCACAATTAAGGCCAAAAAGCTTCTTAGCTAAAAATTAAAGACGAAAACGATAATAATCTTAAATCTTCACTGGAATTATTTTCATGAACTGCTCCCTTCAGGATAGAAGCAGACTCACCTTTCCTGGCCAAGGAGGATACCGGCCCAGCTTCCCCCTAAGGAAAAACAAAAAGATCAGCCACTAGCATCAGAAAAGACAGTTGCTCCACTTCTATCTGCTTCCACTGCAATTTATTTTCAAAAGTCAGAGCTTACACAATATAACCACAAAGCCTACCAGGACAAAAAGAACTGTTCAGCTTGGAAGAGCACTCACCAATGCTCCCAAGTGCCATGTGAGTAGACGGCTGTGGCCATGCTGAGCCGCAATGAAGTCTGCATGGGTACAGGGGACCACTCACATGGAGAACATTACAGGATCAGGGCCTAAGTCATTAAGAATAGAGATGGTAAAGCTAGCACCTGGAAGATCAGTACTAAAGCTCTTAGTACTTTGGTAAAACTGGATGACATTTCTTTCCTCCCTTACAAACGTCTAGTTTAATTGCCTGCATCAATACGAAATCCAGAGTTTGGATTCATAACTTAAGACTTTTCAGGACAGAACAGTCTAATAAGCGTCATATGTTTCCAATTCATGTAGCTGTGATTCCTAAAATGTACTATTTTATAATTTAAGATAAGAATGTCTATATCAAAGGTTGCAAGGTTACTTCCATTATCACTTTTTTCAGCCGCTCATCATGCTCCTAAGATTTGTGAAACATACTGTAGGCCCACTAGAAACACAGAAAAGTTTATTTCCTGCCTTTGCAAGTTTCATCACAAAGTCTAAGCCAAAGCATTTCCTCACAGAAGGGGGTCGGGGGTCGGTGTCAGCATGAAAGCATAGTCTTCCTACCCCTGTCACACAGGCTTCAAATGTTCACAAAACCTTATCTGGCATCAGTCACTGTCTTGCATGAGACTGGCAGAGAATCCTTAGTGTCTGCCAGTTCCTGAACTAAAATTCTCAGCAAGTAGCATGTCAACATCCATGAGGTGAGGCTTCCGCAGAGAGGGCAAGCTGGTGATGACAAAAACACTGCTTAGAAGGACACTAACCACGACTTTCTTTTACTATTGCATCCATCAATTCTCCTTTTATCAAGGTTATTCTGCTTTCCCATCTCCCTCCAAGTCCTATGGCTATAGCTCTTTTTGGGTGGGCCTAGCGGCTGTGCCTTGACTACATGGCCATGTATCAAACTCAAAAGCTGGATGATCTGCATTCAGAAACATCACTAACAGCAGTGCACTCCCAAAACACTCATTTGAAACAAGTTCAGCTAAAGGAATCAACCTTTACTTACTTTGCTATATAAATTAGACAACTTCACACCACTGTCAATGTTTCGGATGAGAAACTGCAGTTGTCAGCCTGGACCACGCACTTCTTTTTATCTGGGATATAAATATAAATGCATACACTTGCGTGTTGGGGATTAGCTATTTGTTGCAGGCCCTAGTGTGATGCCTAACCCGTCATTCAATGCCATCTAGAAGCACAGTGAAGCCTGTACACTTTAGGAGCAGTGCTAACAAGCTTTGAAGGAGGCCCCATCAGTCCTTCCGAGCTGGAAGCATAGAGACCATAACTCCTCAATTGTGTTGGGGGATAAAGCACAGGTGACAGGGGAAAGTTGCTCCTGTGAGCTCCAACAGGGATATCCCAACCTGGAAAAAAAAATCCCATTCCTATATTGTGTTGCTTATCACATAAATCACTCCCTATAAGTGGCACCCAGATCTTAATGATTACCCCCCCTTCCTTGCCCTTCTCACAACCCCCAGGTGACTCCTGTATATCCAGCAACATCCTCCAAGCAATCATCCCATTGCCTCATTCCTCTACTTTTGCTGTTCTTTAGATGGTTTTCTCACCCTGTCTTCTGGCTCCAAAAATGGTAAGGCAATGATTCTCTATCCCTTTTACTCCTAAAGACTCCCACGTAACAGCACATTACCCACCCCACGGGCAAAGCCTGCCCCACATTGCACCCTGAAATAGAGACCCATTGCTCTGTACCCCACCCTTTCCTCAACCCAATACCTCCTGACCAATCGAGGCTCTGATGCTATTCTGCCCCCCCCCCCAAGAATCCCCCCAAACCCATACAACTCCCCCATCAACTCTCTGTCCCCAGTGATGTGTAGGCAACAGGCCAGTGCTCTGCACCATCTCGCCACTGTCACCGCTCCAAACTGACACCTCTTGTTCAACTGCTCGGCCCGCTCCTGGGGCAAGTGTCCCAGCTCTCACCCTGCTTTCTGCCCTGACCCGTCCAGAACAACAGCCCGGGCCGCTTCACATCGGGAAGGCGGGGCTCGCTCCCAACCCCTTCGTCAACACTTCAGGGTGAGAGAGCCCGGCTTACCCCACCCGGGTGCGACCCTCACCGGTACCACCTATACCCTCCCCCCAACCCTACGTCTGCCCGCTAACGTTACAGGCAGCCCGGTACCGCCCCCGCTCCGGTACCACCCAGCCCCCGCTCTCTCCCTCCACTCCCGTATCACCCAACCCCACCCCCCTGCAGGGCTAGCTCCTGCCAACCCCCGCGCCCGCTGCCCCAGCCTCCCGGCCCCCACACTCACCACACCAAGTCTCCGAGCCGCAGACTCACAGCCGCCATCTTACCGACTCAGCCAGCAGCAGCACGGCGCAGGGGCTGCCGGGACGGGCCGGAGGGGCACCACCCACGCCGCGGACAGCCTCAGCGGAGGGGGCGGTGCCACCGGGATAGGGCAGACCGCATCACGTGATCCAGGCGCGCTGTCACCGCGCCGCTCCCTCCGCGCGTGACTGCCCTCTCCCCGCCCATTGGGCTCGGGAGTATCACGTGACCCTGCTCGGCCGCCTCGGCGCGGGGTAGCGCCTCCGGCACGTGATACGGGAGCAGGGAACGGATCCGGCCTGGGAGTGAGCGGAGGCGGTCGAGCTTGGAGCGCGGGTAAGTCCGAGCCTGAGCGGGACAGAGCCTGGCGCACAGGCACCTCCCTTGGGTAGCGGTGTGACTGGGTCAAGCCTTGTCCGCTTCCCACCGGGGTCGGCGCGGGTAGCCGGCCCAGGTCCCTCTCCTGGCCGCCCCCGGGGGCGGCGCGGGGCAGCCTCGGGCGCACCAGCTACAGGGGATCCCAGTGCCTCCCCTAGAGCCACTGTTCTCCTTTCTTTCCGCCCTCGTTACCTTTCCCTGGGCTCTCCTGGGGCGTCTATCCCGAAAGGCCCTCCCTCCCCCCGGGCAATCTGGGGTCTCATTCCCTTGGGCTTGGATCAGATACACGGCCTGAGGGTGTCCCCATTCCCTGGGGCTGCATCGGGCAGCTGGGCCATAGGCTCCCCCATTCTCTAGGGGCGAGGTGGAGCATGTGAGGCAGCAGGTGGTATCTTCCCCCAGTGGGTTTGTGGCCTGGAAGCTCTCTGGGGATCAGCTTCTGAGCCGGGTACCTGTTGTCACTGAGGTGACTTATTTTTAGGCTTTTTCCTGAGCTTACACACTTATCTGAGCTGGATTGTGGGGTGGTGTCATCCCCTCCAAAAAAAAAAATCCATTTGTGTTTTAGCTGGCTCTTTATTTTCCTTTCCAGTCAGAAATGTGAAGAAGTTTCTTTGGGAGGCAGTCTTGTGAGTGCTGATCTTCGGGCATGGACCAGGCATCTGACAGTAGCAAGCATGCGTCTGTGCCCAATGCAGAGGAGGAACAGGTGTATTTGGCTCTCCTTGCATCTTGATATCTGCCATCAAGGGCAACGCTCTGATGCAACGTGGCACAGTCCAGACCGACATTTGTGACAAAGGAGTGTTCAGGCATATTAAAACTGGTTTTCTGGAGGTTGCACTGTGCACCAGATTATTGTTTTCCTTTCTCGCCACCCTGTAGAAATGGAGTTTTGCACCATTAAAGCGGTAACGTTATAGATGGACCGACATTAAAATGTAGGGGCCCGCAAACTTCAGAGGTATTTCTGCTCTGAGAATCAGCCTTTCTCTGATGAATGCAGCAAGCTGTGAGAGAGCCAGTTTTTGCCATTCCTTAAAGAAACCTCCAACTCAATAATCTTTTCTGCTTCCAATGTGCTCCTGTATCCTTAAACATCTCTGTGTTTGTCCTTGTGATTGAAATCCCCATGTATGCACATGCACAAGGTTTCACCAGAACTTCTCTGAACTAATGGAAACCATGCCATGAGACCTGCTAAGACTTGCTAATAGCCATGACGGAACCCCACAGGGTTCAGTTCACCTCTTTGCCAGGTCCACTAAGCAACACTTTCTTGAAGAAGCCTCGTAAAGAGGACGTTGCAGGAGCAGAGCAGCCCCAGGACTCAGCTGCAGCAGCAGTTCGCATCACACTCACCCTGTTTGAGCCAGATCACAAACGGTGCCCGGAGTTCTTCTACCCAGAGCTTCTGAAGAATACTCGAGGGAAAGTGAAAGGTATTTCCTCAGGAGACAAGGTGAGCACCTAATAACATACACTTTTCAACTAAAGATTTCAGATTGCTTCACAATATTCTTACAACGCTCTTGGGAGCTGGGTATGTTTTATATCTATTTTAGGGATGGGGAAGGAAACTGAGGCACGGAGGTGAAATGACTTGTCAGTGATCACACACCAACTTGGTGATAGAAGTGGGATTAGAAACCAGGACTTCTTACTGCTGGACAGCATTCCCTTTATATTTTTGCGTTATTAGAATTTCCCTTGAAATGGATAAAACGCTGTTTGGAAAGTACAACAATGTCATATAATGATGATTTGACTTGATCCAGACTGACTGCAGTGCTTTTTTGGTACCTGGATTGCTTGAAACATGAATATCCTTAAAAGAACATTGAAAGCAGGTCTTCTCCATACAGCTTGTATAGTGGGAATCTGCAGAGAGACGGGCTCATACTGTACACAGATATTTCAATTTGAGCATTCTCTGTTGATTCCTGCTTTGTACACAAGTTGCTGTCAGTCAGCACCTGAGAAATTTGCTTGCCAGTAGTGAGTAGGAAACTTTTTCCTTAAGAGGGCTCACCAGTCAGTTTGAGCAGAAACTAAACTTTGATTTTAAATAATGTAATTTAAATGCAAAGTGCTTCAAAATTAAAACTGACCTCCTTTGTAAAGCACTTTGAGATTTAAAAGACAAAAAGTGCTCTACAAGAGCTAGAATTGTTGTTAACGTGATCTGCAGAAATACTGATTTCCTCAATCTGCAATGGATGGTTCTAGTGCTACTGCTGATAACATCATTATGGTGTTGCTTGGGAAAACTAACAAGTTCTAGTCAGTTTCATGTCTGTTGTCCAGAACCATCTGGACAGTCAACTGATGGTTTCATGTAGCTGCTTGAGAAAACTCTGAGGAGCAGCAGTGGCAGGCACTGAAACTATTTACATGCAAGGACAACCTGAAGGACAGAAGCTATGGGGAGGCAGAGTGGGGAGAACATATGCTTCTGTGTGTGTGGCAGCCAGGACTCTGGGGGATGTAACAAGTTGGAGGAGAGAACAAGAGCAAATTCCTTCCTTCTAGCTGCCCGAGGGAGAAAAGAGGAATGAGCATTCAGATTAGTCAGCTGCTAGCTAGCAGTAATACAAAAGATGAAATCCATGAGCAGAGTCCTGAAATGAATCCCAGCACCCTCTTTTCCTTTGTAACTGTCCATGGAGGCCTGGGTTTCTCATGAAACCTCAATGAAGGGTGATGGAAGGCTTACTTCGCCTTTTTGGCCTCTCTCTGGCTAGTAATTTGACTTCTTGGCCAGTGAGTGTCTGGATAAATTTTCAATCCTTGTGTATATTCTCTGTTGCTGGTTATTCCTTGCACTCTGAGAACCCCTAAAATGGTTCTGTCATTGTGCAAAGAGCTGCAGTAGTATATCCACTGAAAACAGCGCTTCAGCATATTGAAGATGGTTTAGCTAAGCTTCTTTTCAGAGGCTCTGCTTGTGGTGGGACTTCTCAGTAAGACAATGTGATGGAGTCGATTCTTACGTTTGCCTCTGTTCATTTTCACAGAAGAAAGACCTTGGTGATCCCTTCAATGATGAAGAAAAGGAAAGACACAAAGTGGAAGCTCTTGCCAGGAAGTTTGAAGAGAAATACGTATGTGTTTTATCCTCCTACTACACTCTCTTCTACCATAATGAGTAATTCTGTTAGCTTGATTTCCACTCCAACCTCTTGCCTCTCCGCTAATCGTATTTTATTAGGAATAAAGGCCATTGGTTCTTATGCTCCACTTCTGGTGAGATCCTTTATCCAGCTGGAAAATAACTTTCTCTGGTTTTCTCAGTCCTGTTGTCCATTAGTAAAGACAAATTGTGGCCAATAAGTGAAGGCTTCTCATTTTCACTTGTTAGTGACGTGCCATCAACTAATGCAGAGTGGAAACTTTTTTTTTTAAAGCAGAAATGGCCTTTGTGAATATACCTTCCTAATATGAAATGAGTATGAAAGAATGTAGTGCTGTCTATTAAGTCTGTACACATGCATCTTTGGCACCTGTGCTATCATACTGGACTTTGCCAAGCTGCACCACAGTGTGGAAAAATAACCTGTCTTATCAGTTTCACTGCTCTTTTTTTACACATGATGTCTAGGCCCTCAGGTCCCAGCAATGAAACTGACAAGAATTAGGTTTCAATTTCATTGTGTTATTGCTTGGGAAAGCTTTCAGCATTGTTTGGAGGGTCGATACTTCTACTATTTTCTGGAGCGGGGTATTAATAAAATGGAGACTAGGGAGTGGTAGAGTAGCATGGTCCCCCTGCTTTCCTGCAGTCAGAAGGCTAGGTAAAAATAGCTCTGCTATTCTGAATTAAAGAAATTCTTTGAATTTCTTTAACATGCTATTCACTCAATCATCCAGATGGTGGTAAAATAAGGTGTCATCAGAAATAGCCCCTGCAGCTCTCCATAAACAACTCTCCTGTTTTTTCAGTTGGTGGATATGCCTTAGATTTTAAGGTTAAAGAGGTCCATGACAATAACAAGCAGGGCTCAAACAGTACGTTCACCCAGGGCAAGTGAGAATTCTCCTGGTAGAGTGCTATCAAATTCTGTTGAATCTAAGCTTTCATTTAAAAAAACAAAACAACCCCCCCCCCCAGCCTTTATGTTGGTAAAAGCCACTTTCCAAATGTTAAACCACGTGTAAAATGATGCTATGCTGTCATCTTAAATCTGCAGACAGCTTCAGAGCTTCTGTTGCTACTCAGAACTTTGCCAAACTGCAACCAGAGTGGTGCTAGTCTTCACTGCTGCTCTATGAATCCTGTGGACAACAGTGAAATTGATAAGAATTGGGTCAATTAACTGTGGTGTTGCTTGCAGGGATGCTAATGGTTCTTCTCTTGAGGATTTTTTGTGGGCAGAAGGCTTCAAATTTATCAGGCACTTACTAGTTAGAGGCTAATGTGAAAGACAAAGGCTCCAAACAGAGTCCAGGGATATCAGCTCAGTACGGATCCCAGTGCTATCTCCTTTCCTGTCACCTGTAATACTCTGCTGTGGTCAGAAATTTGAGTCCTCTGGCTATTGGGTCCTGGTGTGGGTGTCTGTAGGGGTCTGAGTGTAAACATGAGGAAGAGATCGATGAGACGTTCCAAAAGAAATATGCTATTAGATTTGGGGGAGAGAGGTGGGAGGAAATATGGAAGAGGCAGGGTGGCATGGTGTTTACCCGATACGGTTTTTACCAACTAAAATTATCGTTTTTACTGGCCTGGGAAAAACTAGTTAGTCCCAGTTTAAAGCCTTTTCTATTTTAAAAACAGTTTAGTTAATGGCACCACATTACACTTAGTTTGAGTTACATATTCCAGTTGTGGTTACATAAGGAAGTAGATTGAGAGGTTAGTTTAGGGTTGTCCAAATATAGAGTAAAACTACAGTGGCCATAAGCTTAATATATGTAATTGTAATAATGAACAGTGTAAAATCTGTGTACTTCTGGTTTGGTATTTTCTCAAGGAAATTACACATCATGACTCATTTCAGTTTTCAATATTTTAAAGAAAAGTTGAAAACATTTGATTATATGAAAACAACAATGCAGAGTTGTAGGCTTGAAACATTAAGCCATCAAAAGCACACCGTTTCACGCTACCAGTCCAGGTCCATTGGGCACAAAGCGTCCTGTAGCAGAAGACCAGCTTTGATAGAGTGGATGGACTGAGCCTATTCCTCAGTTTTGAATGGATGTGTCCAACGCTTGAAAAGATTCATTCTATACTTGCTGAACACTAATGCAATTGTTTTTCCCAGTTTCCTGATTTAAACTGGGTTTAAGCCAGGTATTTACCAGCTCCCTGTCCTAAAGTAGTTTTTCTTGGGAAATTGCCAACCCTGGGGAGAGGAGGTAGACACCACAATAACATGGGAAGGAAGAGAGGGAGGAAAAAATGATAGGGAAGCGGGAGAAGGTAAAGAGACACTGAAGACCACACAAGAAAATATACAGCATGATCTGTCCTAAGAAAAGAAGGTTTAACAAAAGCAAGGGCTGCCAGTAAGTAGGGTTGACCAGATAGTGTCATAGTTCAAGGCAACTGCACTTGTGTTTCCCCTCAGTGGTCCAGCAAGGGCACCCATTCTTGGTTTCCAGCACCCCAACCATTTTTTGGATGAGACCCATGTCTCTCTCCCTTCTGACTGGGGTATGTCCAGGCTGCATGTTTCCCTACCCCCACTGTGTTTCCCTGAACTGACAGGTTGCCCAGGGACACCAGTTTGCTTTCTTTTCAGAGAAGGTTAATGGGTGTAATTGCTAGTTACAAGGTACCACACAGCACTTCCTATGCAAGCCTATTTATTTGTAAGATAAAAAGCATTACAGAGAAAGCATATTAAAAGCAATAAAAACAGCCTACCTGCATGCTGATAAGCCAACAGAATTAACCCCAGCCCTAACATGGCTTCTGGCAGGAACAGTCCTTCAAACCCCCATTCAAGGGGGATTCCTTGTGGTGACCAGTTCATCACAACTTCAGGTCAGAACAAACATGTTCGTAGCATATTCAGTTCATCCTTTATACACTTCAGGGGTCTTTGATCTGGAGTTCCCAATGCGTCTCATTAGATATCTTCAGAAGGTTGGCTTGGAGGGGAGAATTTACATTCCCCTCACGCCAGGCGGCTTACTAGGAAATCCACTTCACGCTTTCCAAAAAGACCTTTGAAGTACCTAGTACCTTCCAGTGATTGTATTAATCTTGTTTGTTAAAGCAGTTCCATATAATTTCACAATAGTACGTAAACATTTTAATTTCTAATACAATGTGTTCCAAAGATGTTACACTTAATTCAATAAAGTTTAATTTACTTTATTGAGGTTTGTCCAGGATACTGTCAGTCTGTCACAGACAGTACCTGGCAAACATCGTTCAACAAATGTCATTGAGTATAAAATGAATATTGTATTCAATTAATAACTTTTGCGGTATCTGATGAGCTCTGTAGTTGATCAAATACCCTTTGAAGAAATGTATTTGATGAATACTGGTAAAATTCCTCAAATAATACACAAACGAGATTGTATTCTGCTGTTCCACCAGCCCTCGTATCAAATTGTATTTTTTTAAATTAGAAATTTGAATGGACAATATGTTAAATTCAATACGTTGCACGATAAACATTACACAAATATTCATAGATCTTAAGGCCAGAATGGATCATAATAACCATCTAGGCTGGAGGTTCCCAAACATTTTTTTGCTGCGTGCACCTCCCACCCCCAGGAGATTCATGTCTCGTGTCCTAAGAAATTGTATTTCCACGGATGCCTGGGGTTTGGGAGCCCATCCTGGCAGGGTGCCCCACTGCTCCCCAGCCTGTAAGCATCCCAGCAGGACACAGACAGTCGGGCTCTGCCCCCACCCTGGGACCGCCCCCAGAATCACTCACAGGCTACAGGGACCTCTGGTCCTGGTGCAATCCCCAGCATGCATGCGCAAGAGTCTGTCTAGGCAGGGAGGAACCACCTCCAAAGGGGGTGCATGCACATCAGCCTCTGTAGAGATGAGTGAGCTGGAATGGGGCCCCTCCTGCCAAGGAAGAGGTCATGCGCCCTTGCTCCTCCTCCCTCCCTTTTTGATCGTCCAGCATGGCCACGACAGCGGGAGCTGGTGACTCAGCTTGTGAGAGGAATTCTTACTTTATCAACAATACTTTGAAGAAACAAAAGTTCCTAACCAGTCAGGTCCTTGCGCTCCTCTCCTCCCCCGATAATCTCCTGGGTCGTGCCCCACAGTTTGAAAACTGATCATCTAGGCTGACCTGCATATAAAGGCCAGAGAATTTCATTCTGGAATTTCTGTGTCAGACCCTCTAACTCCTGATTGAACTAGAGCAGATCTTTTAGAAAGACACCTTATCTTGGTTTGAAGACCTGATGTGGTGGAGAATCCCATCTTCTTTAGTAATTTGTTCCAATGGTTAATCTGTTCTAAGGGGGTGGCTTTAGGGGCATGGTCTGGGGAAGAGGCGTGACAGTGCAGGGTTTTTGTCACTTTGGGTTGGGCTTTTAGGTGTTGAGTGCCTTTTTAAAGACTGGTACTAAGGTCTCTGTCTGCCTTTCTTATATTGCTGTTTCGCTCATGCCAATGGAGGAGAAATAAATTCAACTCAATGTTACTCTGGTTACATGATCAGAGAGTAGTACCCCTTCCTGTTGGAGGAGGTCTGTACTCGTGTGTGAGAAGCCTGGGATCCAGCCCCAGCGCTCACTCACCCAGGTCCCTTCCCAACGACGTGAAGAGTGAAAAGAGGGAGCGCTACCTCTGTCTAGGCTGAGAAGTGCCAGCCTCCTGTGTCAGGACTGGTCCCTGCAATAGACTGAGGAGAGAGGGGGATGTCATCGATCTCTATCATTTCAGGGTGGCAAGAAACGCAGGAAGGACCGTATGCAGGACTTGATTGATATGGGGTATGGGTACGACGAATCTGATTCCTTCATTGATAATTCTGAAGCGGTGAGTAATGAATGAAGGGCTGTAAATTCAGCTGCTTCTAGGGCTGCAGGTGGGCATGTGGGAGAGTTAGTGCAGTGCAGGGAAGGAGCATGCAGGGGCAGTGCAATGACAACTCCAGGGGCATCTGCAGGGTGGGAGAATTCCTAGTTCTCAGACATGCTGTCCCACAAGGAGACTTGTTAGTGGGGAGTGGGAGCGTGCCATCCCACTGCTATCTAACATGGGAACAGAATAACTTACACCACTAATAGATGGTTCTTTCTTTTGTTCCCAGTACGATGAGCTTGTTCCAGCTTCTCTAACTACAAAATATGGAGGGTTTTACATCAACTCAGGAACATTGCAGTTCCGACAGGCATCTGAATCGGAGGATGACTTTATCAAAGAGAAAAAGAAGAAATCTCCCAAGGTCAGAGATTCTGCCATTAGGGAGTATTTTCTGTCATTAAATTTCGGTGGATAGGTTGGATTTGCTGCAAGGGAAATAATGTTTTGTAATTTTTGGTTGGGTTTCTGGCTGGTTTGGGGGGCTTGGTTATGGAGATATTAGGAGCGTTTAGCCCCAGATCACTGGTTCAAATCCTGTCCTGTTTGGTAGTAACCCAGAGGAAGCTCTGTCTGTGTAGAACGAGTGGGTGGGCTCCATTCATTCCTAGAAGAGAAATGGCACCACAATTCTCACCCGTAGGAGGTGGTGAATCTTAGCAGGAACGCTCAGGCCTGAGTGGAAATAGCCTCTTCTCTTGCCCCAGAGGTGAGCCCTTCACATTGTTGGGAAGGGAGGCTCTGCTGGGGAAGCTTGCGCTACTGCCCTATGGTACCAGCTGTTTGAAGGGTTTAAACCTCCAGGGCTATCAAACAGGCACATTTCACCTGCACTAAACTGACCTGAATAAAAGGGAGGCGAGAAATTCAGTTGTCTTTGTTCATGTGGTGCTGGGCTTAGCTAGAGGGATCCCAGAAGAGCTAAGATAGCTACTGTCTGCTCTAGCACACACTAGCTATGTGCTGTTCTATGTGTACGTGGTATGGGTTAGTATCCAGCGGGGGTTGATTTGAGACATTCAACGGCTGTTAGTGGCGAATCAGAAGTAAGGCTTAAAAGGGCCTCCCAGGGACAAGAGGTCACCGTTGTACAGCCCACTCCCTCTGACTCTGGCTTGTGTTTAATCCCCAGAAGCGGAAGTTGAAAGAAGGAGGTGAAAAGATGAAGAAGAAGAAGAAGGATGACTCCTACGACAAGGAAAAGAAGTCGAAAAAATCCAAGTTTCCCAAAGCAGGGTGAGAGGGAGCCCCATGTATTCATGGGGGTGATGGAAGTTCTGGGTATCAGTCTACTCCCTGCCTCTCCGAGGCCAGATTGCATTTATCTGTACTGAAGTAGTGCCCAAAAGCCCCAGTCAAGTCACTGTGGTGGTGGGGACTGGAAAAGCCTCGTACAAAGATGCTTCCCTACCTCAAAGAGTTTACAGTCCAGATGGGCAAAAAGCCAGATGCAGGTTTAGGGGAAAAAGGCCCAGCATCCAAGCAAAGGGGTGGGGGCAGTGAGGGGCACCTGGCTTGTTAGCTGTATTTCTTTTCAGTAGTTGTGTTCTCTCTATTCATGATGGGCACAGGGATGGATGAGGGGGAATGGCATGAGGGGGTGAGTGTACAAGAGGAAGGAGGATAACGGATATTGAAATGGGGAGAGCAGGGAGGGAAGGATGGGAAGGAGCACAGAGTATTAGGCTAGCATGGAGCGAGGTGTTAGGAGGCTGGGGCAAGCGATCAGAGCTGATATGCAAAGCAGCATGCTGATGCCACCCCTGGGCAGATGTTTGACTCCTTGCACAAGGCATTTCCAGTTTTGAGTGCTGGCTCTCTTTAGTCTCTCTCCTTTGAAACTGGCTTGTCGTTGTTGGGCTACAAATGTAACCAGTTCCTTTTGTCACTATAAGTGTTCTAATGCTTCCCAACAGCTGCAGTTTTTACTTGCTTTGATTTCTATATCTGCTTTCTTTGCTTTGCTGGTTCTTTCCCCACTCACCCCTCCCCTCTCCGCTCTGCGGCTGGCTCGATGCCCTTTCCCCTTGGCTTCTTCCCCCTTCACTTTAATTATTTTCCTGTGTTTTCTTTTGTGCTGTTTCATTTCTGGCAACATATTGTTCCAGTCCTGTCTCTCTCTTAAAAGCCGTCTGACCTGTCATGTTGAGTGCTTGGAACCTTGAAAGTCAATCAAAAAAGGGAATTTGATGTGGTGTTGCTACTAGAAGGGAAATGTTTAAAAGGCTTCCTTCAAATCAACTTTTCTCATGTTTCAGTCCTTGGTTCTAATGATTTAGGTTTCAATTTGCGCACTTCTACTGCATCCGTTGTGCTATCTGGGTTACATGCACCTGATTAATTAAAAGCATACCTTTGATGGAGCAGGAGATTTAAGCTCCACCATACCAGGTCCCATCAGCAAGAGAGGACTTGTGCATGAGCTAGATCTTGCATAGTATTAGGCCCTATCATTGGTATAAGGAGTTCCACATCTGCCCGCACCAAGAATCTCCTGCCCTCCCTGTACCTCTAAGACACAGCTCACAAGAGTTTCCCCTGGAATGCTCATGGTGAGTGGGTCATAGATGGGGAGGTAGGCTCTCAGAGAGCTACACTGTAGTGCATGAAGAATCTTAACATTAGGACCGAGACCCCAGAGTGGTGATGGAATCAAATGGGGAGCAAGTGGAGAGCTTAGAGCAGTGTTGTGATGGGCAGTCTCAGCTCTTCCTTGCTGAAGATGGCTGGTGTGCATTGGACCATCCGTCATTTCCAGTGGCCTGTCAGCTGTTTCCTCTGTGATATAGTAACGTGTTTGAGGGTAGTCGCATTAAACATCTTACTCCCCATTTAACTACTGTTCCACGGGAAATATATTCATGAAGTCTGACATGAGAATGATTGGACAAGTATGTACAGGAGATATAGTAGATTGTAAAATGGGAGGTGAACTTGTTATGTGATAGAACTAGAAGGGAGAACATTTAATAGTCAGGTAAATCTAAAAAAAAAAAAAATAGTACACCTCTACCCCGATATAACGCTGTCCTCGAGAGCCAAAAAATCTTACCGCATTATAGGTGAAACCACGTTATATCGAACTTGCTTTGATCCGCTGGAGTGCACAGCCCCGCCCCCCCGGAGCGCTGCTTTACCATGTTATATCCGAATTCGTGTTCTATCGGGTCGTGTTATATCGGGGTAGAGGTGTATGTTGAACAGGAATATCCCTGAGTCACTATCAGCACTTGGTGCTGTACGAAGTTGTACATTTTCAGTAACACAGCGCTAAATTCCTAGCAATGGCCTCTAGAGGCAGTAGCTCCATGTTCTGGGGGAACAAGGGGTAGGGTAGAGCCGGTCCTGGCTAAGTTTCACCTGGGGATCAGCATGTGTGGTTGATGCTCTGAACTGGTACAAAGGTATTTCCTCTCTCCTCCCTTCTTCTTGCGATATTCCTTTCCCTTTATGGGGCTTATTGTCATAAGGATGTTCTTGTTTTTCCCTCGCTTACAGCTTCACAGCACTGAATGCCAGTAAGGAGAAGAAGAAGAAGAAATATTCTGGTGCTCTGAGTGTCAAAGAGATGCTGAAGAAATTCCAGAAGGAGAAGGAAGCTCAGAAGAAGAGAGATGAGGAGCAGAAGATGGTGACACCCTCACCAGCAGAAGCTCCGACCCCGCGGGAAGTGGAGACTATGTCTGATCCTTTGCTATCTCTCTTTGGCCATGCCAGTGAAAGTGAGTTGCTTCAGGCTGCCACTGCTATGGACTCCCTGACCGATCTAGACCTGGAGCATCTGTTCAACGAATCTCCAGAAGGGAGTCCTTTCCATGACATGGAAGATGGGAGTGACCCTCTTGGGATGAGCTTGGAACAGGAGTTCAAACAGCCACCTTCCCTCCCAGACGGAGTACCAGCCACACTGGAGAAACGTATCAAAGAACTGACTCAGGTATTGCAGCTAGGTTAGGCATGGGGTGTACTGGCAAGTAGGTGGTGAATGGATTGTGTAGCTGATGGAGGAGGACAAGCCTCTTTTGTTTCATACACAGGTGGGTCTGCAGCTCCACCAAGTGGTGGGTCTCTTTCTGAAGTAGGATTGGATTGGCTTCACTTCACATAGTTCCCCCCACTTACGGAAGTGAGGGACTGTGTGTAGAGCCAGGTGTAGTCCAGGTAGGGGTCACCCCAGCTTTTGCTGCACTTCTTCTGCACTCAGTGCTTTGAGATGGTATTAAAATGCTGCTTAGCTGAAGCATACTACGTTCAGTAGCTGGTAAGCATAACCTTTATCCTTGTCTTGGAGAGAGAGAGAGACTTGATGATCTAATAAGTCAGTTTCATATCTAATTTCCATGACTGACTTAACCTGAGTGGGCTTATAATCGGAGGCAGTGAAGCTGGAAGCCAAGTTACAGGATAATAGCCTTTAAGTCCAGTGGTGGTGAGAAAAGTGGCACTACATTCAGCCTCCTGTACACTAAAACGCGCAGATGCCAGCAATAAGTTTTAGCTTCTCTTGACATCTTGTAACATTGTAGAATCCATATATCCAGGAATGAGGATTCATTAGCATTGTTAACTCAGCTCCAGTTACAGAATCTTCACCTTGAGATGCACAGAGATGGATGCCTCAGATAAGGCTTAACTATATCTTAACACACATCAGCCGTGTCTCTCTTATTGGCAGAGAGGTCTGAGCTGGAAAGACAGAACCCAGCTTGACTTTCAGATCCCACTGTTGTGGCACTGACCATTGGGGGAAAAGGGAGAGAGTACTTTTAATTCTAGAAGACTGTGATATGGGGATTTTGAGAGGCAGTAAACACTGAGCCCCCTGAGGATACTTTAGGGAATTGCATTTTAAAAATCATTTGATATTTCTCTCAGCTAATGTAAGAGCCGTCATGTCATTTGTTTATGGACATGTAGTTATGGTGACATTTCTGTTCTGCTACTAACATTTAAATTTAGACTTCAGGTCCTAACTTCTGCTCTTATCCTAATGTAGAACAATGGGACAGTCACCATCTTAGAGAATGTGCTCTTACATGTCTGTTGAGGTAGTTCCTCTCCATTAGCATGTCCCCCTTAGAAACCTGAACTCTGTAGTGGTGGTGAGCTGTCAGCACTGAGGCATCACAGGATAGAAAGTTCAGCAAGGTGTTGCCACAGCAAAGAGTGGGTGATAAAATAACATGGAACTTTTCATGGATGTAGCCATTTGTTGCTCTTGCTGTTAATGGATAACAGCTGGAACAGATGTCCCTGGAGTGTGTTAGCTAGTGGTGAGTAATACAGTGGCTCCCTTGACACAGAGTTAATTATTACACTACTGCGAGTTTGTGTGATGGTCAGTTACTGTGTGGTTATGGGGGAACATTTCAGTGTCGTAGAAAAGCAGGGTCGCTGCTGGGATATGTTTCTAGGGGGCAAGAAACAGTTGCACTTTCAAACTTGCGTTTCTTAAGCCCCCTTGGTCAGTCTGGATTCTGGAGAACAGACCTTGTTAGCAGTTGAAGGTGGACAAAGGCCACACTTCTGGATGCACACACCCTAAAAGAGGCCAGTTTTCTTCCCATATCAGCAGCTGGGAGCATCCCTCTGTCTAAATGAAGCTTTCAGACATTCTTCTCTTCTTTTCACTCCTTTGAGTTTTTGGTTTTAACCCTCTTCTCCCTGGTAGGATTTTCATAGTGTGGCCTCTTTAGAAAAGAATTTTTGTTTTTCGTCTGTGTGGTGGTGTCTATTGGCCATCTGTCTGCTGCTGCTATCAGAGATGGGAATCATGTAGGAATGTAGGACCTCTCCTCGCTCATTCAACCCTTACCAGCCTGGAGCTTGAGGCATCAGTGTAAGGGATTTCAAAGCCATCTCCCCTTGTTAGGACTGGCTAACTTGGTGTGTGTGTGTTTAAGTCCTGGTTAACCCCAGCCCCTGCTTTCTTGTATACTTCCACTCACAAGCACAGAAATGGTACTAGGCGGCCTCAGTCACAATCTTGCTATCCCTCCTCCAGTTGTTTGAATTATTTTTACCATTGTTTCACATTCTTATTGCTCTGATTTTTTTAGGTGGGTTTTTGTGTGCAATTTTTGTTACTCAGGAAACTTCCTGTACAGGATTCCTTGGCTGGAACTAAGCCTTTTGTATGTGTTGACCTAGCACATTTGGTTGGTCCTCTGTCTTCTGCTAAGAAGTCCTATTGCCTAGTGTCCAGACTGGCCTCGTAGGGACTAAGAGAAACCAAATTAGGGGTAAGTAAGAGGCCCCTCTCCTTCCCAGAGGCAGTCCTTGTCTCATGCTGCATATGCTACCCAAACTGCAAGTGCAGGTCTGACTGCTGCAGCATGAAATAAAGGATGGTGCCCTGGAGCCGTCTTGTGCCGAGGTGCAAGGAGAAGCTCCTTTTTTCCAGGGGAAGGCTGCTGTTGAAACATACCAGGTACGCTAGTTGCTAAGGAGTCGTCTGCTTGGCCACAAGGGAGGGAGAGTGCTTCTCTCAATTTCACAGGTGCATTGAAGTGAGAACTATCATTGGCTGTTGAGCTGGAAGGTTTTCTGGGGCAGGGTTGGGAGGGAGGACAGCCTTGAGAAGTGAGGGCAGGACTCCTTATATTGTCTGCTTCTGGGTTGATGGGATCATATTTACAGTCCAGCCATCTTGCCCTTCCTCCAGCCCCACATTTGTGAATTCACACTGTGCCTCATTGAGCCTTGACAGTGGGGAGGGACTTCTCTGTCGCTAGGTGTTTCTGTTGACATTATTAGGCTTACACACAGGAAGCGACAAAGAGTCCTGTGGCACCTTATAGACTAACAGACATATTGGAGCATAAGCTTTCGTGGGTGAATACCCACTTCGTCAGATGCAACTGACGAAGTGGGTATTCACCCACGAAAGCTTATGCTCCTATACGTCTGTTAGTCTGTACGGTGCCACAGGACTCTTTGTCACTTTTTACAGATCCAGACTAACACAGCTACCCCTCTGATACTTGACACAAAAGGAAGGCAAGCTGGGAGCTGCTGAGAAGCTGTCAAGAAATGAGAGAGCACGTAGGGCCTGAGTCTCTTCTTTCCTCACCCGAGAAATTGTACAATTGTTTAGAGTAAAATAAACGAGAATTGTTAAAACTAGAGCTGGACCAGATCTGTGGGATGATAGTCCATCTCCTGGGTGATGCAAGGGATCTTGTCTCCAAACAGGCAGGCCAGTGGGTTGAACTCCCCAGACCTCCTGCTCACCAGTAAGAAACTAGAACTGGGCAGGAAGTAGATTTTCCATTTTGCAGGAAATTTTTTTGATTTTCTAAAATATTGTTCCATTCCAAAACAGAACGAAAACAAATAATTTTGAAATTTCCCATGTAACAAAATTCTGGGGGGGAAAAATTGTTTTGACGCAATTGAAAGATTTCATTCTAATAGAATGTAAAATAAAACAATTGAAATGAAAAGTCAGTTTGAAACGGAAAATCCAAGTGTTGCGTTCCAAAGAGGTTGAAATGGAATATTTTGAGCTTATCGAAACCACCTTTTTTTTCCAAATTTGTTCTACATTAAATTTTGTCAGAATCAACACATTCTCATGAAACATTTTGCTTTTCTATGAATGACTGGTTGAAGTCTCTGAGAGGAAATGCTAGAGTGCCCCTGTTTTTCCTGGATGGTTATTTAATTATAGACTGTCTGCATTGGGTGTACGGAGTTGTGTGACAAGAACACAACAGATCTGGGGCTTATGCAGCAGAGGAAGTGGTGCCTTACCTGCACATTGTACGGGCTTGCATTGCTTTCAGTGCTGGTGGGCGCTGCCTAGTCAGAGCGTGTCTCCTCTTGTACCCTGGGGCCTCCACCTGGGTTTGTTAATGGGCAGTATTGGTTCCATTTCTCTTCAGTTTCTATAACCCTCCCCTGCTGGCAGGCCCCTGTGCGTTGGCAGACCTCTTCCAGTGCATCCATTCAAATGAAGGCAGTGGCTGGGTGGCCGGAAAGGCAGGGCTGCACTGGAGTAGTGATCTTTTCAGATGTTCCTTGGACTGCTGCCCAGCACACTAGTACTCTGCTCTGGCGCACCTCTCAGGAGATCCACCTGCTTTCGTTGTAGGGGTGAGCGTAGGCAGTGCTGTAGACGCAGGTCAGAGCAAGAGGGTGAGAACACCCCCTTCCCAAGGCAGAGAGGCCCGGGGCAACTTGGGGGAAAGCAGAGCATATCTGACGTTGGTGTGGTTTACTTGGAGTATATTCCAGTGAAATAGAGCAAAACTCAGCCTCCATGTGAAGTTAGTGATTGCATCCCAATTGTGACTGTCCCCGTGTAGAGTTAATGATGAAGCTTCAACTAGAGGGGTCCTAGTGCAACTGCTGATTGGCTGGGGTTTTGGGGCAGTCCTTCCAGTTCCTGACAAGTGGGACAAGATCCAAGCTCATTCAGGGAAGTGCATGCCATGCATAGTAGGTGTTACTTCCACTTGGAGTCATGGTACGTAACGGATGCAGAGTCTCCCTGGGATGAAGTTGCTAGTAGAGTTTTATTACCGTATCCCTGAGGCTGCTTTGAAAAACATTACTTGTGACTCTTTGTCTGTGAGCTAACAGCTTGTATTGTTTACTGTGAACCAGGCTGCCAGAGCTGCAGAAGGAGAAGGCAAACAGAGGTTCTTCACTCAGGATATCAATAACATCATACTGGAGTAAGTACCCTCATCTCTTACCTGCCATTAATGTAGAGGAAGGGGACACAACTCTGGGGAAGGGAGAAAGTTACATAGAACATACTCCATTGGTAAATCTAGGGGGAGGAGATCTCCTGGCTCTAGGGTTGAGGAGCATGGGTGGGGAGCTGCCCTGTGTAAGCTCCTCCTAGATGAGTTGGGACTAACCCTGATGTACTCCAAAATTGGCCTTAAATTGGAGTATACCAAATATTGGGGGGGGGGGGGGGAATTAAGAGGTGTGTCCAGTCATCCTGTTTCCATCTCCAGCTGGTGTTTGAGATAAACTGTTGAAATCTGCTGTCCTTGGTCAATTGAATCAAATCCTGATTCTATAACTGGAAATAAAGTGGCCTCTTCTAATTACAATAGCCTTTTTCCATGAGGGCTCTTAGTGGTCATATTCCTTGCCATCCAATCCATAACGGTATAGGGAGTGTCCCCTGGTTAGAAATGGAGCTGGAGCTGCTGGGTTCAATTCCTGGCTATGCCACTGGTTTGCTCCGTGACCTGGAGCAATTCCCTTAACCACCCTGAATATTAGGTTTACCCATCTGTAAAGTGGAGAGAATACCTACATGCCTTATCCAGCCTAATTTTCTCAAAGTGCTTTGAGAGCCTTGGCTGAAGGGTGAAATGTGAAAAGTACTGTATATGCTCGTTCATAAACTGAATTTTTTTTAGTAAAAAAGGGAAGCACCAGAGAAGGGGGTCGGCTTATGAACGGGTATAGAGAGGGAGAGGTGGGACACAGCCCCTCCCCCCAACAGAGGGAGCAAGGAGAGGCAGCAAAACCAGAAGGGAAGAGGCAGGGCCAGAGTGTCTCCACTTCTGGCCACGCTGCTCTCCCACAAGCTTCCAAAGCAGCTGCAGCTCTGGGGCTGGCAGGCTGCAGCCGTGCCGCTTGGCCCTGCACCCCAGAGCAGGCTGTGGCCGCGCCACCCGGGCACCAGAGCATGCTGCGGCCGTGCCACCTGGCCTGGCCCGGCCCAGCCCGCTGGAACACGCTGCGGCCGTGCTGCCCAGTCTGGCCCATCGGAGCAGGCTGCAGCTGCGCTGCCCAGCCTTCCGGAGCAGCTCTAGCCAGGCCAGCGACATCCTCCCCCAGATAAGGTGTGAAGGGATAGGATGGGGAGAGTGTAGAGGTCCTGGGCTAGGGGTGGGGTCATGTTAGGGGTGGTCACAGGGGTTACTCCCCTGACCCCCAGCTTCTTACCCCCCCCCCCCAAATTTCCCCACCAGTTGCTGTCCCAGCCCATCAGGGTAAGCCGCTGGTGTGCCGGGACACTTTTTGTTTACTTAGATTTACCTCTGTGCCTGTGGACACTTGAGGTAAACAAACTATCTCGGCCCACCAGCGGCTTATCCTCATGGCCTGGGAGCCAAAGTGTGCTGACCCCTGAATTATAGGGTCGGCTTATGAACGGGTCATAAAAATTTTCCATTTTTACTTATCCATCTTGGGGTGGGGGGCGGTTCGGCTTATAAACGAACCGGCTTATGATCAAGTATATGCGGTATGTTATCTCTGGTTAGGCTGCAGTGTTTCTGTTGTGATCTGTTTTGACTAGGGTACTATGCTCCTTGGGGAATATCTTTTTTTGTTTCATTGCCTAAAGCTTCCCTGGTCATCATGGTCCTGACTGCCTTGAAGGACGTATGGAAGAAATGAGACTCTTGACCTATATTGGCTGTAATATGCTTGTTATGTGCTCCATTATGATGGTGGTGTGCATGAATTGAGTGGAAAAGCCTAGACTCTGTGATTCCTGGAGTCAGCTCACCACATCCCTAGTATTATACGACTTTCTTTATGTCAGAATATTTGTGTTACTTTGAGGAAACCATGTTGAAGTCACAGTCAATGGTCTGTTTATCCTATTCCTCAGCATAGAGCTGCAGACCCGTGAGCTGAATAGCCAGATCCGATCCGGGGTGTATGCTCACCTGGCCTCCTTCCTTCCTTGCAGCAAAGATACACTGGTCAAGCGTGCCCGCAGGCTTTATCTTTATGAACAGGTGGGTGAACTTAGAAGCACCGCAATATCCTTTAATTTGCATTTTGACCATGCTCTGGAGATCAGGAATTTTCTTCTTTATATGAAGCACTATTGTCCTCTGCTGAGCATATAGTAGTCACCATATCTAGTGGTACAGTTACAGCACCGCTATTGTCTCTGAACTATGGGATCTCTTGAATGGAAAGTTCTGTGTGAAACCTCACTGTGTCCTGTCGCTCTCTTCAGGGTGGCCGTCTGAAGGAGCCTCTCCAGAAGCTAAAGGAAGCAATTGGACAGGCGATGCCAGAGCAGATGGCTAAATATCAGGAGGAGTGTCAAGCGCATACCCAGGCCAAGTTTGCGAAGTAAGCTTTTCCTTTTCTTCTCATTATCCATCTGCATCTCTTCTCAGCAGGTTCTCTCCACCTGCAGGTTGCTCTTGTGGCCTTTCACTTCTTTTCAGTCTTTTGTTTGTGTGTTTAAGCTCAGATGGAGAATTGCTGAAGGGCACAAGGGTTGTCAAGCTGTGTCCTTGCCCCTTGTGCAGTGGTCTTGCTGTAGCATCCCTGTTAGAGTACCAGAGGTTAGGGGATTCTGCTGTAGCAGCACCAGATGCTTCAGAGGAAGGTGTGAGAAACCGCCTAATATCTAGTTGTTAGAGATTGTTTTAAATTCTGAAGCATGAGGATTAATATCTCTTCCATAGCTTATGTTAGCATTTTATAACTCCGGATGTTCTTGTTGTCCTTGTCCATGCCCAGTCCTTTTCTGAATCATGCAACATTGTGACATCTGTGGCAGTGAGTTCCACAGTTTACTGATTCCATTCTCTTCTCAGGATGCTGGAAGAGGAAAAGGACAAGGAGCAGAGAGACCGGGTTTGCTCTGATGAGGAGGATGATGAAGAGAAGGGAGGGAAGCGGATCATGGGACCTCGGAAGAAATTTCAGTGGAACGATGAAATCAGGTTTGGACAGACTGAGTCTTTGACTGAATCTTTTCCATTCCAGACCCGTAAGCTTGATGGAGTTGGGAGTACACAGTGTGACTTTGTTTTATCTCTGGCTTTGAGTGTGTCTGACCCTAAATAATGAATCCATTCAGAGTCTGCTCAGAGGCTTGGTGTTGCAATCTTTGAGGAGGCCAATGCAACATTTGTTAGTCTCAGATCCTGTGTGTGTTCTAAAATGCTCCCGCTTCCAGGCATGGTGCTGGCTCTGCAGGAGACAGTAAGGGGCTTCAGTGGGTAGATACCAAGATAGTGGCTAGATGAGAGGTTAGATATTTGATAGTAGGGAGCCTTTCTGGAAAAGAAGGAGCTACGCTGAGGACATGAGGTCCTACAGACTCTAAAGTAACCAGATTGCTGGTAATTCTAACTGGTTAGAATCCCAGGTGCTGCATTCTTGAGTCTGGCAAAGATGATTATGGGTAGGGTGGCATGGTTGAAGGGGAAAATTATAAAGGGCAAAGAGAAAACTGATCAACCCCTCCTTGTCTCTTTGTTCCATAACAAGGGCACAACATTAGATTAAGGGCTGGTTCCTTTAGAACATAAAGGAAACTTCACTTCACACAGCATCTAGTTGCCTTCTAGAACAAACTGCTGCAGTTGGCTAGCAAGACAAACAGGCTTAATTTCATGGCCATTAATAACAGCTGAAGTTATGGCAGTGGATAACCACATCTTCTGCCTCAGGGTATTAAGTTGTAGGAGCTGGGAAGTATCTACTCACTCACCTACTTACCCACTCTGCCCAGTTGGCTGGGTGCATTACTGTGGAGGTGTCGCTCTTCTTTGAAGGATCACTGCTTGGGAACTTCTGGGCTTGGGATCCTCTATCTGTTCCATAGTCTGACCCAGAATGGCAAATCCTGATGTGGGGAGACTGATAAAATATGCACTCAGCTCTGGGTAATTGAATGCACTGTGGGGGAAATTGTTGTGGGTAACCTGGTCTGAAGTCTGCCCATCCCTCAGGGAGCTGCTTTGCCACGTGGTGAAGATTAAACTGGATGGCTACGAGCTGGAGAAGAACAAGGCTCAGTCTCTGGAGGATTACGTGAAGACCTTTCTAGACGCAGAGGTCAAACCTCTCTGGCCGAAGGGCTGGATGCAGTCCAGGTGAGTCAGAGTGAGGCTGTTAATACTTCACGCTCTGTTGTTCCTTATCTCAGAGGATCTTGCAGCATGTCAGACATGAGTGAGGTCTCATGTCTCAGTAGTGTCCCCATCTCCCAGAAGGGAAGAAGCATCAGAATGGTTAAGTGACTCGCCCGAGGTGTGTCAGTGATTCTGTCCCATAAATGGGAATTGAACCTGAGCTCTTCACTTATTAGCTAGGCTGTTTCTCCTCCTTACACATTCCACTGAGGAAGCCAGCACATGAGTGGGAAGTGGAGTCACTTTGGCGCCACTGTCGGCTGTTGTCTTGCTTATTTTGCTCAGTAGCTTAAAAGAAGGGCAGTGGTAAACCTCTAATATGGGGATTCTTCATCCCTTTGTCTGAAGTGAGTTGGTCTGAAGGGGAAAAGTAGGTCCCAGCTTTTTATAACCATCATGTGAACCATCAGTGATGGGTCTGACTGGACACCTGCATGCCTAGTTACTGCAGTTGTACACAGAAAGGAGGTTCACAAATGTGTGGACATTTGTAACGTGCCATTCAGAGAACGTGAGCTGGGAAGTGGGATTGGAAAATGGGTAAGGAGGATTCCGGAGCTTAGAAGGACACTGCTGGATTTGGACACACAACTTGAGGTTTGTAAAACATCAGCTTTTATGTGAGAGTAATAGAAATAGTTCCACTGCTGTGTTCTGAATTCCAAATAAACAAACAGAAAACAATGAACATTTCAATATATAAACAAGCATTTCCTGCACTTAGGAGTAAGGTATCCATTGCAATTTACAACTAAGTGCATGAGAATTTAGATGTGAAATTGACTAGACAGTGACTATGAACAAAAATTGCTTTTCCTGGTTGCCTTCCAAATGCTTAAGCAAAATTCTCTGCTCCTCAGAGCTCACAGGCTAAGGGCAGACAAGCAGGCAGGGGAGAAGCAATGGGAACATTAGGCAAACTGTATACAGTTTATATACAAGACAACTCAATTCACTGTACCCAAGAAGGCAGAACTTGGTTAGGCTGCTGGTGTGCTGAGACCTCTGCTTATCATGCGAGCCAATATTGTCTCTTGTTTCCTTGTATTCCCCAGTTTGTCAGCATCCACCCGTTGTCTCCTGTTTAATGTACTTAGAGGGTAAGCCCATTGGGGCAAGGGACTGGCTTTTGCTTCTGTGTTTGTACAGCACCTAGTACAGCACCAGTCCTAAGTGCTATGAAAATACAAATGATGATGATCTTGAAGAGGAGCTTCCATATGGACAGAGTAGAGATTTTGTGGATGAGTTCAGAGACGTGGTGGTGCATGCCCAGTGTCTTTTAGGGTCTGAGCTGAGAGAGCGGCAGTTAGTGAAAGTAAGCTGGCATTTTTTTTTAAGTTTGTTTTAACAACCAAATACATTTAATAACAGAGGAGCAGACATAAACCCTGACTGCATGTTTGTAAGCTTTTTACCCAAACATCTAGAGCAGTGGCTTGCAACCTTTCCTGATTACTGTACTCTTTTCAGGAGTCTGATTTGTCTTGTGTACCCCCACATTACACCTCACTTAAAAACCACTTGCTTACAAAATCAGACATAAAAATACAAGTGTCCCAGCACACTATTACTGAAAAATTGGTTACATTCTCATTTTTACCATATCATTATAAAATAAATCAATGGGAATATAAATATTGTGTATAGTATATAGAGCAGTACAAACAAGTCATTGTATGAAATTTTAGTTTGTACTGATTTCGCTAGTGATTTTTATGTAGACTGTTGTAAAACTAGGCAAGTATCTAGATGAGTTGATGTACCCACTGGAAGACCTCTGTGTACCCCTGGTTGAGAACCACTGGCCTAGAGAAGCAGCTGCCATTATCCTTCTGTTAACTGAATTGGTGTTGGTATTGCCACGCCTGTTTGTTTAGCCAATATGAGTAGCAGAGGGCTCACTGTGAAGTTTTGTAATAATTAATAGACTTGGAGCCTGTGGAGAGAGTAGCCTCCACCCCACCCCAGAGAAGGATTTGAATGGGGAGATTTTGTTGCAGTAGGAGAGGGGCTTCCTGAAAAGAGTTTCCTGCCTCTGGCAGTTTGGCTCACCTCAGCATGCATCATGGTACAATAGAGCTCCATTGTCTCCTGTGATCCCTGTCATTCTAGTGAGCAGGGCTGGATAGAACTGCTCACTGTTCTCTCTGCTTTTCAGGACTCTGTTCAAGGAGAGCAGGCGTGTGCATGGACACCTGACATCAATCCTGTGAGTATCTTGCAGCACTTGCCCTCCTCCTTGGTTATTGTTGTACAGTGTGAGATTGGTTGCTAGCAAATAAAGTTCTCCCCATTCGTTCCTTGCCCCTACGTGAGGCCTCCAGTCTTGCTTGTTCAGCTCTCTCCAGATGCAGCTTGGCTTTGCATGAGCGGAGAGTGTCTCTGGGAAGTAGCGTAGTTATTGTTTGCATATGACTTCACCTCCAACAATAGATTCGCTGGTATGTGTTCACCTTGAGATTCCCCCAGATAAGAACTCTAACCTGGGCTGGGCTTTCCTAGAATTTAGTCATTCAACAGAAAGGGCCACCTGTATGCTCTATCCTTGGAGGGAGCATGGATACAGCTTGTGCTTGGTTCCATCAGTATGCAGATGGCACGCTGCTCTAGTGGTCTTCATTAAATATGGACCTTTACTTATTGCCTGGCTGAAGGAGGGTCTGGGATAAGCATGGTAGCTAGGCTCATTGCAGGCGAGAAGGAGGGATACCAGTTTGCCAGGAGAACCATGTGGAGTCCAGCTGAGATGGTGCCTGCCCTAGTGACTGAGAGGAACCTTACTGACAGAGTTTATCTGAGGATGCTTCTGGATCCTTGATTTCTCCTGGCATCCCAGGTAGCATTTGTGGCTGGCTTGAGCACAAATGATTGTGGCAGTTTCTCTCTGCGGCCTCTTATTATAGTTATCTGACCTTTGTGACTTCTGGAATGCATTATTGCAGTGCACTTAGTTCAACACTGAAGCGATAGCTGGTTCAGGACATGCAGGCCAATTGCTTTCAGTGACCAGTGCTCCATCAACACTTTTGCATCCTCCCCCACCTTCCTTGTGTTCCTGGTTGGAAGTCAGGATTTTCTAGAGCAATAGCAAACCTTATGTGGTTTGAATCTTAGCAACCTGAGAAGCAGCCTCTCCTCCTGTGAATCTCAGTGGAGATCAGTTGGTGCGCTCCCACTAACAGCCCCCAGTGCACTCCTTAATTGGATTGTTCTCCAGGGAAGTTCATATGTCTTTTGTCTCTCTCCAAACAGGGCGAAGAAGAAAGTTATGGCTCCTCCAAAAGTGAAGGTGAAAGTGAGTTTTGTTGTCTCCCTGCCTCTCAGTGACTGTACTTACCCGTCTTAGGATGGGGAGGGACAATGTTGCTTATGATGTGCGCTGAGCTGTCCCCATATCAGGTTGTTATATCAGAGAGGGAGATGCTTCTTAGTATCTACAGGTCAGATACTGTCTGAGAATGTATGGGGTGCAGGTAAACTCCAGCTGGTTCCAGGGCATTTGGATACGAACATGATTGTATACGAAGCAGAGATGTACCAAGCTCTGCAAAGGCTACATTAATAGAACAGGTGTAAAAGATCTTGCTTTAGAACCACCATGGAACACAAATATACAAACTCACTAAGTTTCCCCTGTAACGCTCTTCTCTGAGGAAGTGAAGTATTCAGCAGTGCTCATAACATGAGAGGAATTGAGTATGTTTGTTTAGCTGAAACAGGGCAAAGCCTCCACCATCCATCTAGATTCCCCCGAGTCTGTAGGCCCCCAAAGTCTGTAGACTTGTCTTACATTTTAACAGGACTCCTCAATTCCTTGTCTCCACTGAAATCCAGCAGTCATCAAATCTCTTGCCAGTAGTTATCTCTGTCTATACTTAGAATAGGAGATACCAGCAGTAATGGCAAAGGCAGTTTCTTTACCCCACGAGAGGCTCCTCAATGGGGTATTTCCAACCTTGCTGAGCGCAGAAAGGAACTGGAAATCAAGTCTATTCTGGCAAAAGTTCCCTTCTAGCTTTGTCTGGTGTCTGCGTGGGGTGGTTGTTCTCTGGGTTGGTGCTCACTTGGGTAGTTTGCAGCAGGGCTATGTGAGTAACTTGAACATATTGTGCAAGTGAAAAAAAGAGCAACCAGCTGCAGCACTGTACAGCTGCAATTGTTGCTCACGGGATCGGCGGGCCAGGCAAGTTCCTGAGCTGTGCCTTCTCCAACTTCTCCACCTGACCGAATGAAATAGGCAGCCTGCAAAGCTGACTAGCCGGGTGTCTCACTCCTTGTAATTTTCTTGCAGGAATCCTCCAGTAAGCCAGATAAGAAGACGCTGGTTTCTGTTCCATTGATCCACTCAAGTGGCCCGGTTTCTCTGCCTCCTGAGCCACAGGGAGTGGCCATTGGCATCAGCTCCCAGACCAGAGAGCTCTTGTGTCTCAGCGTTGCCCAAGCATCTAGCAGCACTACCACCCTTGCTGCCTTTAGCATGGACGACTCCCTGGATGAGGACTTAATTCGTAACCCAACCTCTTCCCTGGAAGCCGTGTCCAAGGAATTGGCTGTGCTTAACAGCCGAGCCTGTGGGAGCCCTGATTTCACTCTCCCTGGACCCCCAAAGCCTCCTTCAGAGAAGATCACGAGTCTTGCAACTTCAGAGGAGAAGCGGAACTTTCCTAAGTCCAGCTCTTCTCCTACCCCACCCCCTGCTGGCTCTCTACAATCACCTCTCAATTTCCTGGCCGAACAGGCCCTGGCTTTGGGCCAGTCCTCTCAAGACAAAAAGGCAGAGAGTTCTGGTTACAAAGAGCTGCCCTGCCAAGTGTCCCCCAGTAAAATCCTCCCCGATGCGCACCAGTCCAAACAGAAGCACCACAGCCTGCAGCGAACGAGTCACGGGCCCCAGACGTCCACCCCCTTGCCAGTTGCCCAAGTGAAAGTCTTTCACTCGAGCAGCCAGCAGCAGAAAAGCTTCACGTCCCCAGCTCCGTTTGTCAAACTGCAGAGCCCCAAGTCTGTCTCCCCTGTGCCCCCGCGTTCCCTCCTCCAGCCGGTCAAGCCATCGACCAAAGCTCAGGGCTTCCATTCCTCGGTCTCATCTGCAGGCAGCACACCAGCTTCTAGCAGCTCCCACAAGAGCCCTGGCTCCTCAACAGCATCTCTAAACTACACAGGGAAGCACTCCACCAGCTCCAGCTCTTCAGGGCAGTCCTACAAATCTCCCTTCATTTCCAGCTCCCTCTCCAAGCATGGGGCTTCTTCCAGCAGCTCCACGTCAGCAGTGTCTGCACACCAGAGCTCCTCGGGGGGCTTGCTGTCGGGTGTACAGACTCCCTCCCCGGGGCAGGCTTCCAGCCGGTCCTCCCCAAGCTCCATGGTCAAAAAACCCCCAGTCTCCCAGAAGCTGACTCTAGTAGCGCCACCTGGTGGTCCAAATGGAGATTCTGGCGGAGGGACCCAGGGGGTAGCCAAGTTACTAACCTCCTCCATAAAGCCAGCTGTGGTTAGTAGCACCACATCTTCTACCTCTGTGCCGGTAAGTGTGTTGCTGGGACAGCCCAACCTAATGTCATTGTGTCGAGCAATGTCTTGCTAAGATCTGCCTTAAAGTGAAAGCTTCAAAAGAATTTCAGTTGTTTCTTGAAGTTATTTATTTGTGTTACTGTAGCATCTAGGAATCCTTGTTATGGACCCCATTGTGCTAGACCGGGGTCTCAAACACACGGCCCATGGGCCGCATGCAGCCTGCGGAGTTATTTGCTCCAGACCACCAAGCTCCTTATCTCTCTCCCCCCCCCACAACCCCTCGGAGTTATTTCCTGTGGCCGCCAAGCTCCCCTCTCCTTCCCAGCACGCTGCGTCCTCGCTCCTCTGCCTACCTCGAGGTGCTTCCCGCTGCCAAACAGCTGTTTGGCGGCACTTAGCGCTTTCCAGGAGGGAGAGGGGAGGAGCGGGGACGTGGCACGCTCAGGGGAGGAAGTGGAGAAGAGGGGGGGCCAGGGCGGGGATTTGGGGAAGGGGGTGGGGATGAGGCGGGGCCTCATGGAAGGGGTGGGGTGGGGTGGGGCGGGGAAGGCTTTTGTATCTTTATATGAAAAGGTGTCAGTGATGTGGCCCTCAGGCCAATGTACTAATCCTCATGTGGCCCTTGTGGTGATTTGAGATCCCTGTGCTAGATGCTGTACAAACACTGAACAAAGACAGTCCTGCCCCAAGCTGTCTGTTTAGATTCAGGACCGTGTGTACTTAGAGTCCATGGTTGTGGGATTTGCTGCAGAATCCACCCTTTACCACAAATTTGGTGCTCCAGAATCCAAGCTTTCATTTTTATTTAAAAAGAACGGGAGTTTTTAGCCCATTATGGGTTATGAAGAAAACCTTCTGAACTGTGACTTGAGTGTAATCTGTGCAGTGCCTGAATTTGCAGGCAGCCTGAAACAATAGCTCAAAGAAATGTTCGTGTCCGCAGCCCCATTCAGCTCAATAGGATGTAAACTCTGAAATCCAGCGAGATAAATTTCCAGGGTGGATAAAAATTGTGATTTTAAAAAAAATAAAAAAATCAGCATTATAGGAGAGAAATCAGATTTCTCATTTTCATATTGCTGATTCTTTACTTTCTTCCCATTTTATAATTTTAAATCGTCGAAGTATACTTGCTTCTTTAACTTCCTAACTCTTAGATTTTCAGGCTTTACATAGAAGTTTTTTTACTAATTAGTTTCACACTACAGAAGCTTGTCTGTGGCAAAAAAGGCAAGTCCAGGCCTTCATTAAGATTCTTACTGTGAGAACAAAACGAACACAAAATGGATAAACAAATTGTGCATGCTAGATTTGCAAACATCACCACTTTCCAATAGATTAAACTTGTACGAGTCAAGAAAGCTGTAATGCTTCAAGCAGACGATAAGTCTTCCACTAGGGTTTGCAGTTTAAAGTCAAATGGGAGTGGTGCTAATAAATCATCCAGTTGCTTTTCAAAAGGCCGCCCATAGGTGTTTAAATATGAGCTTAGGAGCCTAACTTTAGGTATCTATTTCTAAAGACGGCATGTGTGTATATAAAAAAAACCATGAATTTTTAATGCATTTAAAGTCTGAATAACATTGAGCCAAGCTTTGTTTTGAAGTATCAAAAATTCTATGCCACTGAGGCCAGTTCTATACTACAAATTTCTGTTGGCACAGCTCTGTAGGCCAGGGATCGCATCCCTTCACACCCTGACTGACATAGGTGTGGTGGCAAAAGTCCCCAGTGTAGACTGTTACACGAGTAAAACCGTGCTTTTTCTGATGCAGCTTATTTTGTTCAGGGGGCCTGGAATAAGCTATGCCAGGAAAAGCATAGTATTGCCAATATAAATTGCATCCACACTTGTCTGGCAAAGCCCTAACAGTATACAAATATAGTTCTACTGGCAAAACACTTGTAGAGTAGGTCTAAGAGAATTTTTTTAATAAAAATGCAATTTTAGCCCTTAATACTGCAAATACATATGCACATGTTAACTTTAAGCATGTAGGTAGTTTCATTGAAGTCAGTGGGATTACTCGTGAGTAAATTTACCTCCCTGCTTAAGTGTTTGCAGGATCAGGGTCTTAATTTTCATGATTTTGTTTTTTGCCTGTAGCAGTTTTATAAAATTCAAACAAGGTACCTGCACCATAGTGGCATTTAAACATGACAGCATTTATAATTGAATTCCGTATCCATTTTAATCTAAAGTTGCAATAGAACAAATTTAGTTTTCCAGACTTCAACCTGATTGAAATCCTCCCACCCTAGAGATTTCAGTATTAACACTTGTTTCACCGCTGATCGATAACTGGACACTGAAATGTGTTTGTTCCACAAACTCAAGCTGCCTCCCACCCCTTCCCAGGGGCTAAAATCCTCTAGTTGTCTCCTACCCAGCTACCACAACCTCCTGCTTCTCCTTGACCACTTCCAGAATCCAGTTCAGCCTGTTTTGTGCAGAATTCTGCGGCATACTGAAAATTCAGGGACTGTGCAAAATAAACCCACTGTAGGATCTCACTAAATAAGCCTGGAGCTACTTCTCATATTTACTACTTTCATTTAATGCAATGAACCCCGCAGTTTTCACCCCCAGAAGAAAGCTTATCAATTCTAGATGCCTTCATATAACAATTGACTGTCAAGTCAGCCATTCATATCTACTCTTTTTTCATAACACAAGAAGGGGATGGGCTGAGAGAGGGTCACCACACAATTGAAAGGGAGCACATTTTAAATGGACTGAACAATTTGTGTGTTTGCCGTTTCTAATCAAGCTGTAGAGATCTATGCCGTGCATGTTACTCAGACCAAGAGCTTAGAGAGGTAGAAGTAGGCATGTGACTGAAGAATATTTTCAGTTACACTGGTAGGATAAGGATACAAGTTTATTGGGAAATATGTTCTGAAGCATAAGGGCTCAAGCCAAGGGTTAGTAAGAAACTTCCCATGTGGCAATGTTCATGCATAACAACCCATCATGGAAGTGTTACACCTTCTTCTGAAGGAGCCATTCACGGCTGCAGACAGGTTTCCAGACTAGATGGACCACTGGTCTGTGCCAGTGTGGTGGTGGTTCTGTTCCCGGAAACAGAACAATTTGGACATTGGATTGTTTGCATTATGGAGCTGGGTCTTCTGGTATCTGGCAGGCAGGTGTATGGGGGAGGAGGCTTTGGGCATGTGGGAGGAGGAGGTCAGAGCTCTCCTCATCCAGTGGGAAGGCTGATGAGGTGCCATTGTGTTTCCATTTTGACTAACTTTTGCTGTTTCATTCCCAGAAAGGAACTAGTGGAGCTGTGCTGCTAACCAGCTCTCCTCCCTTAAGTGTACTGTCTCCATCCTACAAGTCCAGCAGTCCAAAGCTGCCGGGTGCCCTGAGCTCCACCCCGCTGGGGATTATCTCTCCCATCCATTCCTTCCCTCTTCACGTCATCTCCTTCAGCTCAGACTCCTCCCCCAAAGCAGGAGTATCCAAGGATGCAATTGTCACGGGACCTGCCCCTGGAACTTTCCACCATGGCCTCAGCCACAGTGAGTGCTTTCCCCTGTGTGTGTTTCTCATGCCTGTGCTGTAGAATTGCAAGGCCACCAGGACTGTACTTTGTTAGACGGTTGCATATGAGCCCATCTCTCATGTTGTTGCTTTGTGCTTGTAGTTCATGCGTTTGCGTCTTAAGCCAGTGGTTTTGGAGGCCCTCAGGCATGTACCGATAGCTACCCCAGAAGTCCCAGCCATCCCTGTCTTCCATTGTTCAGCAGAACTAGTACTGGAGGCGAAGCTACAGGCTCTAACTGCTGCAGCTCCTCTGCTTGTTTCCGTCCTCAATGTGCATTTGTTCTTTTTCCCCCCCCACCCCCTTCCTTTCTTTGTTTTTCTCTCTAGGTCTTCTGGCTGGCTTGCACTCCAGCCCGCACCATGCAGCACCACTCCCACACTCTGCCCTGTCCACCCATTTACCGCAGAGTTTGCCAGGTAACTTGTCAGATAGTCATGTTTGTCTTGTGCCTTGTGAGTCATCTTCTGCCTTGATGGATGCCTCATCTTGGGGTGAAAGCTCCACCGCCTTCAATGTTGTCTTTACTGGTGTAGTCTCTGCTGATGCTTCATTTCACCAGCACATGAGGTTTAGGGTCCTTAATATCCTTTGTGTTTGCTGACTAGATGGTAGAAAGCTTCCATTCCAGAAAGACAGAACCCTCCCCCCAGATGCATTTTGGGATCTCTGAGCGTCTCAAGTGGTTTGGTTCTGTTCTTGGTGCATGGTAAAGGGCCATGCTGCCAGGGTGAAGAGGTTTATGTGGTTTTGCATAATCTGCCAGTACTGTCTAGGATTAAATGTGCTAGTTGCATAGAAAATTGTCACCAGTTACCTAGATAAAGGACGTTGAGCTATCTCCAGGAGAAAATACTGCTCCCATGCATAATAACATGCTAGTTAGCTGCCTCTCCTTCAGCCACCACTTTAGCTAGTGTTGGTCACATGACCTTTTTGTGAGTACATTCATTGTGACCCCAGCTGGATACCTTTAGAACCAGCACAGACCATGGGAGATCTGTGAGAAGCAGGTGACTTTCCTTCTCTTGCATGGTGTCAAATATCAGAGGGGTAGCTGTATTAGTCTGTATCCACAAAAATGAGGAGGAGTCCGGTGGCACCTTAAAACTAACAGATGCATGTGCATCTGAGGAAGTGGTTTTTTTATCCACAAAAGCTTATACCCAAATAAAACTGTTAGTCTTTAAGGTGCCACCAGACTCCTTGTTGTTTCCTTTTCTGTCAGTTTCTAATTAGAACAATAGCTGCTGTGACTTGTGTGGCACATGGCAAAGCCACGTAAAGGCAGTAGCATTTTATGGGTCTGGGAGCGGGGGGAACAGGAAATACAGTTGGTGTTCATAAAATCAAGATCCAAGTGTAGAGTGCTGTGCAAACTTCCCCAGGCAACACTGCAAGTGCAGCTCAGTCCTGATGGATGGCTGTTCCTGCTTTCTTAATCTTGGACAATGCACCACGTAGCTCTATTAATGCAATTCAGTCCTGAAGTACAGTACTTCCTGCTGCTGTGTTTCATGCTTGAGCAACGTGCCACGTATGGGGGTGAGTGAGGCAACTTATTTTTGGTGTGGCAAGGCCACTGCGGGTGGGTGACCCTCTAGTTAATCTAGCCTTGTAACATAGCTTAGTATTGTGTGATCTATCATCAAGGAATGTGTTCCTCTGCTGAGCAAAGGATATGGGCACTGTGCATTCATGAGAACCCACATCAATCCTCTTCCCCACTCCATCACCCAAGTCCTGGCTGAGATACCGTTTCTCTCCAGTCAATACGCAATAGAGTAATAGACATGGAGGAGCAGAGAACAGGGCCCATCTGCAGTGACTAGGTGGGTGAAATCAGTAAGCTGTATCTGTGATGTAGATAATGGAGGAGACAAAAACCTTTTGCTTTATGTCGTGATGATAAAACGACATCCTCTAGGGAGCATTGTTTTTTAATTAAGCAGGTCTTACAAAATGTATTCTGTGTTGCTAAGAAGAAATCTCCTCTCTATTGGAGGAAAATTGGTGACTTGATCATGGTCTTACAAGTACCTACGTGAGGAGAAGATTTCTGATGGTAGGTAGCTCTTTAACAGAGAGGCCTAATGAGATCCAATGGCCAGAAGCTGAAACTACACACTTTCAGACTAGCAGTGGGGGCACACGTTTTAACTGTGAGGAGTTAACCACTGGAACAATTTACCTAGGGCGTCTTTAAATAAACATATACTCTCTAGCTCAACCAGAAGTTATGGTCTTGATGCAGAAATCTTTCGGTAAAATTCTATTACCTGTGTTATGCAGGAGGTCAGACTAGATGATCATAAGGGTTCCTTCAGGCCTTAAAATCTATGAATCTGTGTGGTGGAATAAACTATGACTGACTACGGAAATAAATCTCCTTTCTGTTGGAGGGGAACACCACCTAAGATTGTGTTTCAGGGTAATGCAGATGTAGTCATCTGAAAACTGTATAGCCTGCAGTGTGTTGGGATGTCTCTGCCAGTGCTGGGAATTGATGGTATCTTAAATTAAAGTATGTGTAACTAACAGCTGTCCAAAAGCATCTGAGCAAGTGGCACACAGTGTGTGTTTGCCATGCTGTCATCAATTTGCTTGTTGGTGGAAATGCACATGTATTTCTCTCCCAGTGGTGGTTCCAGCTTTACTTGTCTCTTGTTTTGAAAGAATCTGTGTCATGAGTCCGCTCTAGAACCAGCAAAACCCCCTTTGTCTTGGAGTGGCTAGTACAGGGTAAACTGTTAGTCCCCCATGCCCAATACCACTTCTGCCAAGCTATGCATTTCAAATACACCAATTCACCTGTTATTGTTTGATGCTAATGAAATTGCGATTGGAAACTTTCTGCTTTCTTCAGTTCTCTGGCTCTCTTGTCACTTCTCCTCTGCGATGCCCCTTTTCCTTGATCTACTTCCTTCTACTGTTCTTCTCCCCTACTACTGGTGGTGCAGTGAGTTTCTTTGGGTCCTATTTGAACTCTCAGTAACTACAATTTCCTGGTTGTCTGGGTAATCAGTAAAATCATGTATTTGTTAGCAAGTGCCCTTATCCATGGCTAGTTTGGACTAATGAGAGAATAGCTTGCTAGATTAGCTGGCCAATAGCTCCCTCCTCCTAGCTACCTGCATCTATGGCCCTTGGTGATGCTTATGCTGGAAGTCCATAGAAGAAATCTGCTTCCAGAGACCATGTAATATACAAGCACAGTGAAGACCACTCCCAGTTACCACATGTCCTTGAAAATCTCTATCTTTCCCCAGTATCTTCTAGTCTGAATCCTTGGTGACGCAATAGCTTTTACATGCAATGGTATCTTGGTGCCTCCCAGCTGTGCACAGAATCCTAGTGCTGACACTGAAACCTCTTCCTTTTTTTTTTTCATTCTCTTTTCAGATGCGTCTCAGCTTCATGGCAAAGGGTCCAATGTGCAGCAGCGAAAATTGTGACATCTGCAAGAAGGGAAGCTAATGCAAGCCCAGGACAAACCAAGAGGAGTCAGCCGTGAAGACTGGATGCAGATGGCCCGCTTTCCACCTGCTCTTTGTTTTCTTTTCCTGACATCAGCTGGAGAAACTGAGTTGAGTGAAGAGCTCATTGGCACTTTTGGTCAGTGGCATCCAGAGAGGAGCTCTGCAGGAAGCAAGCCACCTTGCGCCACACCCTGGTGAGAGAAGCACTTACGGCACTGTTTCACTGCTGCCGGTCCTCACTGGCAAGTGCTAGAACTTGTGGGGAAACACTGGTGGGGCGTCTTTCTTTCAAAAAGTCAAGCGCCTTGGTGGATTTCCCCCCACCTGTGTCTAAATCTGCCAAGTACCTCTGAGTTCAGTTACCTCCTTGGTTCCCCAGGAGAGTACACGAAAGGTGCTTATTCCTGCTTTGGATTTACTTGGATAACTCAAGCACTGCTAGTGCTTTTCGAAGACATTGACTCTGTTCTAATTTTTCAATTGTACTATAAAGCAGTGCTCAAGTTAGTTGGAGGACTTAGCACTTCCTTTATGGTGACTATCATGAATCGCCTGATATTCCCCTCTGGAGGAGACTGAAGACTCTTAGAGAGACATTTCTAGATGCACTCACGGACACTGAAATGATTCTACGTTTGTATTTCCTCTCAAGGGATTTTTTTTTTTTTTTTGTGCTCAGTTTTATCATTACCTTTGAATGCATTGGATCGATTGGAACACTTCTCAGCATGTCACATGTATAGGAAGACATAATTCCAGTGCCTTTTATGGTGGAGCAAGAATGGACTAATAACATCCATTACGGCCCTTTTTTGTGTGTGCGCCTCAGTTCTTTTTTTAATCACTATATATTTAAAATGTATTCTGTTTTTATTTAATAGAGCTTTTTATGGTTGCACATCAAAAGCTGCACTGTCTGAACTTAAATGGTGACTTGGTTACTTTAAATCCAGTACCAAATCCAGCAAGAGCACCAGTTCTTATCTGAGTTTGTGCAAGTGGGTTCCAGACCCTCCCCGAAAGCCATTCTTTACTAGGGTCTTCAATAATGATCTCTCTGGTGATCTAGATTAACAAAAGTCACTGATAATCCAGTGAATATTGCTCCCTTTGATGACTTCTGCACTAAAATCATTTACTTATCAGAGCTGCAGCAATGGGGATCTACTAGGATCTGAGTGTATATTTTTAGCTTTAGCCCTGTAAGCTGATTTCAGTCTGTCTGCATGTCCCCTTTGATATGCCTGCATAGATTGAGGGGGCAGTCTGCGGTTTTCAGATCGTAAACCCCATTGACTTGTTGTGGTGTTGTGATCTCCCTTCTTTCAGGTCAGCTTTTAACCAGGTCTAATTTATCTGGACTTCATAGTCATTGGTATTTCAAGTGAAAGCTTGCAGAATTCCTTCCTGTGCTTTGGGAAGGATACTGAAATCAAGTAGGCCAGCCAATAGTAGCTCTATTTTCTCTGTTTTTAGTAAGACCCAAGACACACGTTTGGAAGTGGAACTGATAAAGGACTTCTCAAGATCACTTCACTGTTCATATTTTTCTTTAAAAATGCAGCTCAGAATTCAAATTTGTTTACAAAAATATAAAATATTTCTAAGTTGTAGCAAAAGAGCCAAAGACAGAATTTGCATTACTAAGATAGAGTACAGTAGTTATCGATGGACTCTGAGCAGTGGATGTCGCATGGTTCCCATTTAGGACCTAATCCTGAAAGGTACCAAGCCCCTTCAACTTCCACTGAAGCCAGTGGCAGCTGAAAGGGCATTGAAACACCTGGCAGGGTCTCTGCCCTTAATGAGCAAACCAAGGTACTGGTTCCACTCCCTCTCTTTGCTTTCACTTTGATGTTTCTGCTGGGATGCACATTCGCGTGTCGCAGCTGAAGCGGAATGCCCTTGTTTTAGGAATTTAGCGAAGCCTTTGCCTCAGGGAAATGTTTATTCGGTGGAAATTCTGTGGGATTTTTTTTTTCTTTACATGCTGTAATGAACGAGTGAATGAATTAAACCGCCGTGGCAAGGCAGAAATACGGAATGAGATCACAAGCCCTGGGGAGCAGAGCATCTGGGATCTCTGTCTTGACTAGGCAACGTTAGCTGTTTTCTTTACGGTGGGAGGCGAGCCTCCCACCGGCACTTACTTAGTACGGCAGTTTCTGTTGTGTGTAAGAGCTGCGATTTACTTTATTTTTGTTGTGAGTGTTGGGACTGTCTCGAGGACAATGATGGGGGTGGTGTGAAAACTGTCGATCTTGTACAGAGGAACTGAATAAATTGTTTCAAAGTTTCCAAAATGCTCTTTTCAGTCTCTTCACTTCCAAGGTAATGTGACTGGAAGATCATCTTCGTGACTGTATTGCTGCCTCTAACCACTCATTGGTGACTAATTATTAGTATGCATTTTGGCTGATGCTTTATAAATGACCAAGTCCTTTTAAAATATGTCTGTAACTCTTAAATTGCCATTGTAGTAGAATGACATCTTCTTACTCAACAGACCTATTCCTGTGTGTGTTACATCTGCTGGGAGGGACCATCCTTTTAGCTTAATAACGGTGACCTAAGGCCCAATCTAGCTCCTGTCACTGTCAAAACTCTCTTATTGACTTCAGTGGGAGCAGGGTTGGGTGTAAAATAAATTTTTAGTGTTCTTAGTCCTGCAGAGTAGAGTCAGCAGAGCTCCAGGAAAGTGAGCAGAGCTGTGTACCAGGTTCCAATCAGTTACACCTGTGTAAGTTTCTTAACGGCAATGGGATTGTACAAGTGGCACTCAGGACATTAAGATCACATCCCTGTGGGTATCACTAAAAGCAGCATTTGGCCTGCAGAACCTGTACTACCCAGGAGGATATGTGAGGTGGGAAAAAACTTAGCTTGCCTTTCAGCTCCTAAACTGAGATTGCAGGAAAAGCTCTTCCATTTGTAAACTGAACACATGGGATCAGGAAATCCATGATGCAGTAAACATGGAGCCCCACAGGTGCTCTCTTTAGTATCCTTTTTTCATAGCAGAGCTGCATGGTAAGGCAGAAATTCCAAAGCTCTAACCCGAAAGCAAAATCGGCCTGTAATTTGCCTTTTCCAGTAGCTGCAAGGGTCAGGACAACATGCTAATGATCAGCTGCAGGCCTTTCTTGCTGGTAAACTTGACCAACAAGCAATTTGGTTTTTTTCCAAAGATGTAGGTACAACATTAACATGCACATTTCTTTTATATTAAAAAATAAATGTAAATGTTGGGTGAAAGGTTGCCTCTGAAATTTGGGTTCCGTTCCTTTAAGGCATTAGATCAAAAGGCAGGCATCAATTTAAAAAGGAAAAATAAAGTGATTTAAACCACCGCATTTTTATTTTGTACTATAAATAGAATTTCCCCATATTTCCCATTCCCTTACACAAATAAATGATACATATAGCTGAATGTAACTTTAGTCAGTAAAATATCAGTATGAGTGGCTTTTAACCATGAGGTAAGCATGACTTCAGAAGGCACCTCTGCATTAGGTTACAGTAGCATGTTTTACTACATAATATTGACATCTCTTTACATATTTCTGGTGATGTCATATGAAAATACCTTCTTTTAATCTAGGAATTACTGTATCAAATTACAATTCTTTTTGTTCCCCCTCTCCTTTGGCATTAGAGGCACTGCGGTGATAGAAGTATGTCTGAATCAGCTTTGATTAGATGCGAGTATCATGACTATGAATGAAAATGTAAATTTCATTTTTTGTGCACTTAGCTGCCTTTCTCAGATGAAGATACCATCATTCATTCAACTGTATATAATGAAAGTGTCTCTCTAGATTTTCATACAAGTGGGTGGCTTACGAGGCTCCCTTTGCTGATCTGGGTCGTCTTGACCTTTTGTCTCTTTCCAGGGGCTCTTTATACAGCTTTGCAGTATCCTCTAGAGAGAAGTGCATACTTGACAAAAACAAAAAAGGAATGTGCAGCCTCTTTTCAGTTGCTAAATTTGAGAGCACATGTTAATAAACAACTTCAGAAGATGATTTTGTTCATTTTCTGTTGGCGTGAGTACCTAGGTAAAATTGTAGTGGGGAAGAAAGGTTAATGTAATGTTGACAAATGCATTTTCCACGTCTGGCATGGCAGTGCTCTTATGCAATGGATGCAGCAAGCAGCATGACTTCATGGCAGACTCATGTTGGACTGTGCAAAGGCTATAGCATTTCGGAAGACATAAAGGATTTGCAGCAATCTGGAATTGTAACAAGTGGTGCAGCTCTGAGCAAGCTGCTGTAAAGAAAAGTTTCAATGTAGAGTGGAGGGAACATTGTAACTACTTCTTTCCAGACACCAATACCGCCAGCTCCTGGATGGACATCTCCTTGTTCAGGTAACGATCGTACTGAGCCATGGTTAACTTTCCGCTCTTTAAGGCATCCTCAATGGAGAATTCTTGGCCAGACTTCCTGTCGAGGATCACGGAGGACTCCCCAGTAGGCCCCTTTATTGAGATCTCTTCCCAGTCGCATTCCTGGCTCTTCAGCTTGACAAACAAGCTCCATTCGATGAGGCCAAGTTTGTGAGCTTCCTCTGGCGACATCTCCTTGCCGGTGTCGGGGTCTATGACCACAATGGAGCGCCGCAAGTGGTTCTCTCTCTGTTCTCTCTTGATGGCCACTGTCTTGAGGCGGTTCTGAAGTTGCTCAATCTCTGCATCTTTTTCTCTGGATAACTTCTTGAGATCTTCCAGCTCTCTCTCCAAGGCCTGGAATCTGGCATCCAGATTCACCCCGCTGTCAATCTGGGTAATGTTCCGTAAATCCCGAGCTTCAGTTGCTGTGAGCTCAATCTCAGACTGTAGCCTCCTTGTTTCCAGCAAAAGATTCTGCTTTTCTAGGTGGAGCTTGTGGTTTTCCTCCCTCAAGAAATCTAGCTCCTTGGAGGATTTGGAATTGTTGAACTCCACCTCAGATAGTTTGGCCTCGAGGCGGTTGACATCTGCATCCAGCTCCCTCTTACGCCGACTCTCCTCCTCCAGGTTGCTCTTCAGTTTTTGAATCTCATATTCGGTGTCCCCTTTATCCACTTGGATTCTCTCTGAAAAGACTACTTTCTCCTTGACCTCCATCTTCTCCAACGTGAGGAGCTTCTTCCTCAGGGCTTCCAGCTCAGCCTGCAGGACTTGCCTTCGGTGCTTCTCTTCCTCCAGCTCCAGCTTGAGGAGAGAGTGTTCTTTCTCTTGCTGCGGGTCTTGCTGGAGGATCACCTTCTGTTTCACGGTTACTCTCTCCATTGTCTCCCGCTCCTGCTGTTCCAGCTCGTTCAGCCTGACCTTCAGCCTCTGCACCTCAAGTTCGGCCTCTCTGCGGGCATGCCTCTCTTTCTCGAGCTCCTCCAGCTGGCGCTCCAACTCAGATCTCCTCCGTTGCAGCTTGCGCAGCTCTTCTCGCAGGGAGTCTATCTGCTTCAGCTCACTCTCAATGCTCTGAGAGAAGGAGTTGATCTCTGCTTTCAAGGCAGGATCTTGCTCAAACTTCACCACTTCCTGCTGGACCACTTTCTCTTTCACTTGTGAGAGTTCCTCCTCTTTCTGTCTGATCTTCTCCTCCTGGAGCAGCCTCTCCCTCTCCAAGTCAATGTGCTTCTTTTGTTCCTCTGCTAGCTGAGCTCTCAGGGACTCCACTTCCTCCCTGGTCTTGGGGTCTTCCCGGTACTGTAGTATCTCTTGGACGACTTCCTTCATCTGCACTTGAGGTTTGGTGTCTTTCAAGGTCTTAATTTCTTGCTTCAGCTGGTAGATCTCCAGATCAGCTCTCTCAATCGCTCGGGTCCTGTCTACAATTTCTTCCCGGAGTCTCTGCAATTCCTTCTCGGTCTCGGGATCAGTCTTGTACTTAATGACCTCTTTGATAATTTCTTTCACCTCCACCTGGCCGCTTCTGTTCCTCAGGTAAGCCAGCTCATTCTGGCAGCTCTTCAGCTGCTCTTCCCCACCTCGGTATCTCCTCTCCTGCTCCACCAGCTCCAGACGAAGGTTGGCTACTTCATTTTCAGCCTTGGGATCTGGGCGCACTATCTCACGTACTTTTTCTTGGACAACCACCTTAGCGTTCTCCTCCTCCAGGACCTGGATCTTTCTGAGTAGCTCAGCCTTCTCCCTCTCGTTAGAACGGCCCTTGGACTTCTCGTCTTCATACTGGCGTCGGAGCTCGTTTACTTCCCTCTCTGTTGCCAGGTCTTTCTCCACCTTCAGCACCTCCTTGACTGTGATCTTGCCCTCTGCAATGGCCCGCTCCTTCTCTAGCCGTTTCATCTTGTCCTGCAGGTAGCTGAGCTCCTCCTCTTGCTTCTGCCTCAGGGTGCTCTCCCTTTCCTTGTTCTCCTGCACCATCCGGAATTCCGCCTCCAGCTGAGGGTCATTCTGCAGTTTCACCACCTCCTTCTCAGTAACCTTCTCCTGCTCTTTGTTCTTCTCATCAGACAGCACGGTGATTTGGTGACGCAGGAGGGTGACCTCATTTTCTCTTGCTCCTTCCTGCCTCTTGAGGTCCTCCAGCTCTTCTTTCAATTTCAGGATTTCATCCGCTTGTGCCTTGTCCTGCTCAATACGCAGGACCTCCTTAACGATATACTCCTGGCCCCCTTCCCTCCTCTCATGCTCTAGGGCTCGCAGTTTCAGATTTAGGGCCTCCAGCTCATCCTGTAGCACCTGGTTCTTGCGTTGCTCTTCTGCCAGGCTCTGCTGCATTTTGTGGCAGCTCTCATCCAGCTGAGGGTCAGGCACTTTCTTCAGCAGTTCCTTCTTCAGCACAGTTTCCTGGGGCTTCTGTTTCTGTAGATGGAGGATGTCGTTCTGGATGGTTTTGATCTCCCCCTCTAGCTGCTGTCGACGTTGACTCTCGTCATCCAGTTCTTTCATTATTTTCCAGACTTCCTCCTGCGGCCTCTCGGACTTGCTAGTCTGGACAGACTCCTGCATCACTTGTACCTCTGGCTGCTGTCAGTGGAATAAAGAGTGCATGGTAAGGACAACCTTTCTCATTAGCAATTACTATTTGGTGTACCTATCTTCAGTATCTATAATGGTAAAACTACTGTGGGATAACTTCAAACTAATGGAGAGGTCCATTGGAAATGATTGAATATTGCATATTAGCAACTACATAGCCCTCCGTCGAACTAGTGCATGGGTTCTTAACCACGGGGTCATGACCACCCCTTCCTTCTCAGCCAGACATATCTTCCATGGAGTAGTATATGTGGGAAGGGGATCTGTAGGTGGTGCTCATATGAAAAAAGTTGAAAACCATTCAACTAGTGCATCTTAAGACTTAAATAACACTCCCTCACCCTAAATCAGGAGTATGATGAAGTCATTGGGTGGGCTAGATTGTTCTTGATGGGTGGGCTTTAAATTAGGTTCCTTCTGGGTGGTGATTTCCAGGACACATTAGCTAGAACTATTTCTAGGTACAACTATGTGCAATTCTGCTTTATGAAATATTCTTGTAGAATAAAATTGCTTAGCATAAAGTTAATCTACTTTAATGTATGCATAAGCCTCCAAAATCCTTCACTGTGGTGCAGAAAATGTGACAATCCTAAGTCACCCAGCAGCTGTGATTTTAAGAAGAGGCACCGGGCATATTTTGGAAGGTCAAGCTCCTAGCTTCATCTCTAGCTAAATCAGTTCCTGCTATTTATCAGTTACCTGCCTCAGGAGATTCTGGGCAAATTCCAGGTTCTGCAGCCTCTGTTTATTGACAGCATTAACTTCAGTGAATTTAGCAGCCAGAATTGCTTCCTGTGAAATAGAAAGGCATTCAGAGAAGGAAGTGGAACTAGAGCTGTTAATCAAGAATTTCTGAATAGAAACAAAACAAATGGCGACATGCAGGATAGGTAGGGAAGGCATGGCAGGGCAACCGGGTATTTTCTCCAAACCTTCCCTCTACTGTGATCTTACTGTGTTGTGGGTTCTGTTCTATAGGTTCCATGCACAGAAATGGAGGTTACTTACCTGTAACTGAAAGTTCTTTGAGATGTGTATTCCATACGTGGGGTACACATGCGCACAATGGGTCTGAGTGTAGAATTTCTTGGAAGCAATGTCCGTTGGCCTGCATATGCTCCGTACCTCTCCTTGTGCTCCCAACTGAGGGCATAATGTGCAGTGTGGGCTGTCATCTCTCCAGTTTCCTATTCTTACGACAGAGTAATGAATTCGCGGGTGGGTGGGTAGTGGAATACAGATTGGGACCATGCATCTCAAAAGAACCTCCAGTTACAGGTAAGTAACGGCTATTTCTTCTATGCGTGATGGTCTCTTTGTGTATTCTACACGTGGGAGATTAACTAGCAGTAGTCAAACAGGTGGTGGGTGTGAGAATGCAGAAATGATAGCTGACTGTAGTACTGCTGTCCCCATAGCCATATCTGCAGTCAAGGACTGTTCCAGGGCATAATGTCTCACAAAGGTATGCAAAGAGCTCCAAATGGTTGCCATATCTCTAGTATGAGTATGTCTCTCAGAGATGCAGCTGAAGTAGCTTGTCCCCTGGTGGAATGAGCCTTTGGGGCTCCCTTTGGGGGAGAGGAGACGGAAGGGGAATACCAGCCAGTTGGTAACAAAGGATAATTCAAAATAGATCTCAGGTTGTAAGTCTCTGCCCAATATAGGTTGAGTTTTTGATCACTTTGCTATGGAAACAAATATAGTTTAGATATCTTTCTAACCTCCTTTGTTCTTTGCAGATAAAAGGCTAAAGCCCTCCGGAGATCCAGAGCATGCAATCTTCTCTTCAAAGGCATGTGATTTAGGAAAAAAATACAGATAAGTGGATGACCTGACTCATAAACTACCTTGGGTATGAATCTGGGGTGGAGGCATAGAGAGACCTTTCCTTTGTAGAAGGTAGTATATGGTGGGGCCACAATAAGCTCTCTCAGTTCGCAGACTCTTCTGGCTGATATTATAGCTATCAGAAATGTCACCATCATGGACAGATGGGTCACAGAGCATGTGGACAGTGTCTCAAAGGGAGTCTCAGTGAGAGATGATAGAACAAAATTGAGGTCCCAGGGAGATGCAAACTTCACCACGGTGGAAAGGATCTGAAAATCCCCTTCAGAAATCTAGTTGTGATGTGGGTGTGAAGATCGTATTGTTATCCATTGGAGGATGGAAAGCACTGACTGCTGCTAAATGCACCTGCAGGGAACCAGATGCAATACCTGAAGACTTAAGGGTAAGTAGATACTCTAAGATGCAGCGACTCCTGCTTTGGGTGTGTGAATTTATCCCCGTGTTGCATTAGAAGATCTGGCAACATGGGGATGTTCCTGAGAGGTCGCACTGAGAGCTTCAACAGATCCATGAACCAGAACTGTCTTAGCCAGTTGGGCGCAATCAGGATGACTCAAGCTCTGTCTCGGTAGATCTTCTGTAAAACTTATGGTATCAAAGAAATTTGAGGGAAAGCATACCCCAAGCAACCCTTCCTTGACATCAGGCGGACATCTCCCAATGGGTCTTTGCCCAGGACTGCTCTGGAGCAGTACTGAGGAAGCTTCCAAAAGGTCCTAAGCTGGCATTCCCAATTGAGCGAAGACATCGCTGAGAACCAAATAGTGAATCTCCCATTAGTGGTTTGCAGAAAAGTGTCTTCTCAGACAGTCCGCTAGGGAATTTTGCACCCTGGGTAAGTATGATGAAGCTGCTTATAGGGTTATGTGATGTTTGATGCATTAATTCTAGAGGGTGATTGCTTCTATGCACAAAGAGAGAGATCTCGTTCCTTCTTGTTTGTTTATATAAAATACGGTTGTCCTATTGTCTGACATTTGGATTGGGTGAGTGGGAGGAAGGCATTACAAGCCCAACCAAACACTGAGAGTTCTAGTAAGTTATGTACATTCTGGACTCTCGGGGGGGTCCAGATACCTTGTGCCATGGGATGGTCCATGTGCACCCCCCAACCCAAGAGGAAGTCATTAGTAATGGTGGTTGCCTTGAATGTTTATGTGAGGAAAGGGGTACCAACCTGAACCTTTTCTGGTTTTGTCCATCAGACAAGAGAGCCCTAATTCTTGGGCAGAACTGTGACCTTGTCATTTATGATGCCGTTCTCTGGTGGGTACACTAAGAGAAGTAAGGCCTGTAGGCATTCTAGATGTAGCTTGTTGAATGGCGTCACGTGTGCATGAAAGCCATATGGCAAATGAGGGAAAGGCAAGTTCTGAGTGACATCCTGGGTCTGAGAGCGACCTGGTTATGAACGTGCTCAAATCTTTTGAGAGGTAGTTACGCTCTTGCTGTAGTTTAGTCTAACGTGTTGCCCCTATGATGTCTATGCTCCTCATGGGGGTCAACATAGAATTTTTTTTTTTTTTTGTGATTGCCACAGACATCTAGGGACGATAAAAGGCTGAGTAGAACACAGGTTGCCCTGTGGACCTCCTTTAGGAGTTGCTTCTGAGAAGCCAGTCATCAAATATGGAAAGACTATAAATCCTTCTCTTCTCATCCAAGAGAAGACGGTGGGAGGGGGGGAATAGCTCAGTGGTTTGAGCATTGGCTTCCTAAACCTAGGGTTGTGAGTTCAGTCCTTGAGGGGGCCATTTAGGGATCTGGGGCAAAAGAAATAGTTGGGGCTTGGTCCTGCTTTGAGCAGGGGTTTGAACTAGATGACCTCCTGAGGTCCCTTCCAACCCTGATATTCTATGATTCTCCAGCAGCCACAACTGGAAGAATCTTTGTAAACACGCTGAGTGTTGTGACCAGACTGAAGGGGAGGACTCTGGATTGGTAATGGTCTTGGTTGAAGAGGAACCTGAAGAACCTCCACCTGAAGGCTGGATATCTTTATGAAAATATGCATCTTTCATGTTGAAGGCTGCAAACAATGTCCTGGAATATAGATGGGCCCAATAGGAGCAGGGAACTTGGATGGGGGAGAGCAAAGATGTACATCTCCCTGGAACACATCTCCACCCATCCTGGAGTATGAGGAGAGTCCATTCCTGGAGCTGATGGGGCCGGAGCCTCTCTGGTCACCCTTTGGCTCCTTTTGGGGCCAGATTGCTATCAGTACTGTCTGAGTTCCTGAAGTGGATGGAAGCACCAGGAGTTATCTATACCTCATCTTCACCACCGGAGCAAGTGCTGGAACCATTGGATCCATAGCCTTACGTGCCGCCTCCTCCTTGTCAGGAAGATTTAGTTGGACCTAAGACGTTAGTACCTGTGCACATTGGCTCTCTTGACTCTGATGGGGTCAGGGAGGGATCCCTTCTTTTTGGGACTGGCTTATTAAGGACAAGTCTTCTATGTCTATCTATGAAAGTGCCCCTTACTTTCCTGTGAAGCCTTTTCTTTAGGCTTATCAGACTTAGCCTCTGTTCCCAAGCTTGTGCTCAGAGAGGCACTGCACGCTGAGGGGAGTGAGGGAGGGGAGTCTCTGGCCCACATCTGTTTGGGGCTTCATTGCCTTCTCCAGGAGGTGTTTTCTGAGTCTGCTCCCGATCCTCATGAGTTCTGGGGAGAAGAGAGAAGCAGATGCTGCACTTGTCAGAAATATGAGCCTCAGCCAGGCAGTAGAGGCAGTGTTGATGTTTGTCACTCACAGAAGAGGAACGAGGGCAGGAAACAGTTTTTGAATCCTGGGACTTGGGCATAATCAGCCCGCACCGCCCTTTGTCCTGGGTTGGGAGCATGAAGAGAGCTACAGCACCCGTGCAGGCCAGCAGACAGCCATTGCGTAACCCGCGTATGGAGTACCAAGAGGGGCCGTCACTCAAAGAACAATAGTTTCCCTTCCTCCAACCTGCGCTACCAAACGCGTGTAACAGGTAGGACAACCGGGGACTCGTGTGGGCAACTTCAGCTGCATGGTGCAATATACGATGAAGGATGAGCTAAGATAGCCAAACAGTGGGTTATAAAGGTATAAAGTAGCTTGAAAACTTGCATGGTCTTTGGGTAGTATCTATAGCTTACACACAGAATTTTAGCCCCTAAAACCTGTCCTTCCTGCTGAAAGTCTTGTTAGGGGGAGATTTCGTTGGAACAAAGTGCAAGCTCAGGTACTTTTTTCTCACCATTCCCAAAAACCTTTGGGATGCTAGATAATTGATCCACTAATGGTGCTGAAGAATTCCCAACCCCAAATGAGGCTGAGGTCACAGAAGCAAAAATCATCGTCCGTACAATAACTGATGGCTCCTCAAAGTCATAACCCGGCCTTCGCCTCTCTCGACCCCATCACGGCTTTACCTCTTCTTTCACTTTGGCAGCTGAAGACTGGAGTCTGGGTCTCTTGTTCATGTAGCCATTCCGTCCATTTTCCATGTCGAGAATGGATCGTAACTTCTCCGCTTCCAGTTCATAGTCCTGCAGGAGAGTGGTGACGTTAGAGAGGTGAGGATGCAGGCCTCCTGACCTATGTGCCCCTCCGCTTGTGCATGGACCCAAACTTTCACCTGTCCTTACACCAACCCTTGGTCTTCTGTTAAATAGCTAATTTAGAATGATGGGATCTACAGCAACATCAGTGAGACCTTTCTATCTCATTGGGAGTTCCAGTTCAGGCATTGCCTGTCGTGTCTATCCTGCTAATGCACCTTCGTGGTTGTATTGTGACTTTCATAGGAAGTGCTTTAAAGCCACTTGTCTTCAAGAGGGGAGAATTGACCTCTTTACATATGGGGAAACTGAGACAGACATGTTAACTGATGGGACAAAGGCCACAGAGGGAGTTGCTGTGAAAGCAGGGATTAGAACTAAGCTGTCCTTACCTCCCCTGTCCTTTTGCTCCGTCACTAGGCCGCAGTGGTTTGCTTTTGGCAGCCATTGCTATCCTATCTCCTATTTGGGATCAGGAAGGAATTTCCCCCCCAGGTCAAGCTGGCAGAGACCCTGGTGGGAGGTTCACCTTCCTCTGCTGCATAGGGCATGGGTCACTTGCAGGTTTAAACCAGTGTAAATGGTGGATTCTTAGTAACATTGAAGTCTTAAAACCATGATTTGAGGACTTCAGTAACTCAGCCAGAGGTTAGGGGTCTATTTCATGAGTGGGTGGGGGAGGTTCTGCGGCCTGCAAGGTGCAGGAGGTCAGACTAGATGATCATGATGGTCCCTTCTGACCTTCAAGTCTCTGAGTCTATTGAGAACATCTCTAGTGACAGACTCACACTTCTTACCTTCACTGCCTGCTGGTACCGCTGGGCATCAGCAGAGACTTTCTGTACCTCCTGCTCCTTTCGTGCAATATCACCCAGCAGCGTCTATAAATGGACAAACAGCACAGGAAAAGCAAGGACCAAGTAGTATGGCATTTTAGAGGGCTCCAGTTAAAACTACACCTAGGAGATTGTCTGAATTCTTTCCTTTGTTTCCTCAGTTCTCTGAACGTGATTTGAATGGGTGCAGCTGCCCCTCACCTATTTTCTGGCTTATTGGAGGGTTCTCCCCCCACTGGGACATGTGCCCCCCAGGGTAGTAGTCATGGGCAAAGTGAAGTAGCACTGAATAATTTTGTATTAGGGACAGCACTAGATTTCAGATTGAAGTGCATTTCCAGAGCCCTACCTCTGCATTAGCTAAGCAGGAACTCTTCGTCAAACGAACAAGGACTTAATAACCCCCACTGTATCCTTAACCCCTGTTGTAGCCGCTGCTTGCATCTCTCCATGCAACAGTCCTGATCAGTGTTGGTGACTGTGAATGTGAAGTGTGGGGAAGATGTTGAGAGGCTCCCTGCAGCATATGGCTCAGAGGAGAAGGAATTACCATTTGGTTCTTCAGCTTCGTTTCCACTTGTTGAATGTTGTCCGTCTCCTGTGGCTCATAGTTCGGAATGTTACAAAGGAACTGGTTGACTTCATTGTAGCCGGAGCGATAGGTGGAATAGGATGACTTTGCTTTCTGCAGGGTCTGAGATCTGCAAGGGGGATATGAGATGTAATACTTCCCAAGCTAGTGCAGTTTCTGCAAATGTCTCTGGCCCCACCCTCTCAGAGACACAAATTTGGGGCCTGAGTTTTCCCCCAGGAAGAGTCATCTTCTGCAGGTTCCTATGTAGTATTTCCTAGGAGGTCTTTTCTTCAGGTCATGTTAAAACATGCTGTGGTTTTATACTCCTTCCTCCACTTGCAGTTCTAAGCAATGGTGCATCCTAGGTCAGGGAGGAGGGTTGTGAAATTCAGCTGTGCCGTATATAACAAAGCACTCCATACAGTGCTCATCTCTCACCAGTCTATCAGGGACCGCAAGCACCAACAGTTAGTGTGGTTTGACAATGATTAGCTCTGAGGATGCGGTGGAATCCACGGTGACATTGGAATATAACTATCGATAGGCCTGGTGGCATATAACGGGCCCGTCCAAAAAAGGTCTGTGTCCTGAGAAACTTAGAATCCAAAGATGTGCATGCAATACCGCACAGACCTGACTAAGTCAAAGCAAGCAATGGGTGGGGCCAGAACAGACCATGTGATTGCCTAGTTGGGTATTAAGAATTGGTGGTGGAGTATGTGGCAAGCAAGTAACCTGGAGGTTATGTCAGGCATCTGGCACAGCGTGAAGGTGGATGGGTAGTGGAGAATGGGTGAAAGAGGAAAGGAGTGCGGGTGGAGTGTAGGTAAAGGAAGTAGGAGGTGGGTAAGGACAAATGCGTGCAAAGCCCTGAAGGGGCTTGATCTTGATGTGGAAGGGAAATGAAGGCCAGTGAAGGGAGGAAACCTAGTCAGAGGCAGGAGGGAGAGGCTGTGCTGGAGGGGAATTCATTCATCCTTCAGCCCTTGTGGATAAAATGGCCAGTCTTGTAACAACTCCAGTCTCCACTACGAGAGCACTTAGCACCAAAGGCCACCCAGATCTGCTCAGCCTACACATGCTGAAGAACCATCCATGCCTCCTTCCCTAGACCTGTAATGCCAAACTTCCATCAGCTCTAGATGCACCCATGTTGTTCACCCATCCCTGTATCCCTAGGGACCATACTGCAATTCCTCCAGACTTGATTCCATTCCTATCAATTGTGTTCTGTTGTAAAAACCCATGTGCTAGGAGACGAGGCACTCCCTCTCCTAACCTGTATCTCCAGTGCTCAGCCAACAGCCTGTCCTGGAGCCTCACCTGTGGTCAATTTGCTTGCTGAGGTTGTTGAAGCGCTGGTTGAGTTTGTGGAGCTCAGCTTCCTGACGTTCGAGGTCGGGGCAGTGCTCCTGAAAGCGGCTGGCAAGGGTGCTGGAGCACGTCTTTGTTTTTTGCAAATTCTGCTCTGCCTCATTAAGCAGAGCCCTCTTGGACTGCAGTTCCATGCCCATGGCCTGGAATGGGAGTAGGAGAACGACAGGGTTGTTAGACAGATCCTAGGCTTTCACCGAGTATTTCTTTGACATAGCTTAGCTGCAGTTCTAGCTTTAAAGAAAGAAGTTTGCTGGTCACTCATGAGTGTTGCTTGCATTCCTACTCCTCTAACCCTTTCACCCCTGAATTCTTTGCTACCCCATGCAATTGCACCCAGATCATGACTCATAGGATGAGGGGAATGGCAAATATTACTTCAGCTGATGTGGGTAAACCAGTTAGGAAAGGTTTGGCTCAGTGCAAGATTTCGCCAGTATGCAGGATCCTTCTTTTGATCTAAGTGATGCACTGCTTCCCAGCCCTGCAAAGACCATGGATGCAAAGCAAGAAGGAAGAGCGCTAGGCTGTTTCCAGTGCAATGAGTGTGGTGCTCTGCATGAGAGTGCACTTCTGTTCCAGCAGCACCCAGCGTCGGCATTGCAGGTGATGTTGGAGGATGGCCAGGCTTGTGCTAATGCTGCAGATGGTGCTGTGTCCTGGCTGTGGAAGGGTGACACTCAGGCCCCAGGCCTGGGGATTCTAGACAAAGGCTAGGAGCCATCCAGTAGATCTGTTGGGGAGGAAACCACCTCTCTCTTGTCCTGACTTCCCCCTTTTCTTAATTTTTAAGGTAACAGTGTATGTGAAAAGTGCTGAAGATTTAAGTCCTTTGTCCCTGTCACTGCAGTAGCTTTTGCATGCTTGCCTGTACCCTGTTCCCAAGAGACAGACTCTAGAGGCTGTCAGGCACTGGCCCATTGAGTTCTTGGCCTTTCCATTGAGCTTACCCACAAGGATGTAGATTGGGATCTAGAGGTCAATACTTAACCGAGTGGTCCCTGAGCCATTCTGTCATCCGAATTCCAGTGGTAGCCCTATAATCAAATCAATAGTGCCTGCCAGGCATTAGAATTTTGGTTTGGTGAGTTAGGGGCGTTCATTTAAGGGATGCACATTGGTGGCAATGAGTCAGGGACCATCCCTGTGCATGAGCACCTTGTGCTGAGAATCCCTTGTGCTCCAATGAAGTTTGAACAGAGACCACCCATTGTCAAGCAATGTCCTGTCTCAGGACTGCAGACACATTGATGAAAATGGAACAAGTCCAAGTTTTCTCCACCTTTGTTGAAGATCATCTCCGCTAACCTATTGGTGTTTTGCTTGGTCCCTTGATCAGACACCTGGGCCAGGTTTTCTAGTGTATATCTGTTTATTGAGCATGTCAATACTTGGAGAACTGGCTGAAGAAACCACTTACCAAGAGCTCCTCTTTCTTATGATCTAGGGCCCTCAAGTCCTCTGGCACAGTATCCTCTATCACCAGTTTGTTTTCATATGCAGACAGCAGGTCTCTGCCTTGCTGAAGGCTCTTCTCAAGGCGATTGGCCACATCCACCCTGTAAATACAAGAAGAATGTTACTGCATTCCCACGCCACCGCTGAAAAGTCTGGATTAAGCCCGGCGGAAGCCATAACATACTTTTCCTGGGCAGCACTGAGCAGCTGGACCACTTGGTCGTACTTCTTATTAGTGTCCTCTACCTTGTTCCTCACCAAGGTGGCATTGCCAGTGTTGGGCACGGTGTCAATAAAGGCCTCACACTCCTGGATCTTCTTTGCTTTCTCAGGCTCTATGCATCGAACCTCATTGGAGATGTTCTGCAATGAGAAGAAATTCCTTACAGCCACTGAACAGGACTCTAGCGACCAGATGGTGAACAAGGCAGCAGCTCCTGGCTGCCTTGGGCCAGCAGGGAGGTTTGCACTGAGGCAGGCCCCCTGTTCCAGCTATGGGGGGAGGATTTTGTGCCAGGTGGGTCTCAGTCTGTAGAGACAAGGTGATGTTTCTTGAGGGCATTTAGGGTCAAACAGCAGCATGTTGCTCTAGGATGGCATTTCTTTGTAGGATCATGCCATTGTGATGCAGGGATGAAACTGCAAACAGTGTTAAGGGTTTTGGACCCACACATCCAATATTCCCTCATCCACCCTATTTTAACATTCAAGACTCTGTCCCCTCCATTCACTCTACCTCTATCCCACTAATATTCTTTCTGTACACTGAGGCCCTTAAAGAATAGCCCCTAGCTGTTATGGCCACTTCATCTTACTGGGTGTTTGCTTTCTGACCCCATCACGGTGGGAAGAGAGATCTGAATTTCCTGCCAAGACAATGGCCGGGGTCTCATCACTCCGAGCAAGAAGCTTGGCTTGCTTTGTATGTTCAAGGAATACGCCAGGGCTGTTAGTGGAAAAGGAGAAACCATCTAATTGCATGCAAGCAATGATGCTTTTGAGAATTGGTGCATGAGGAGCAATTGCATCTAAGAATAGTGATGTTTTGGTACCTTTTCTTTTCTTTCCTAATACAGGGAGAGGGGTTTTTATGGAGTTAAGCTTGCAGCTGTGCATTGGCAGCCATGAGGTTGGTAGCTGAATAAACAGACATTCAAATTACCCTTAATAGTCTTGGGGCGATTCCCTAGCTGGCTTTTCTGCTGTGGTGTTTCCTGTACTGAGGTTACTTTCATGGCTCTTGCTACAGTAATTAGCCTATGAGGTGGGCAAATGACCTTCCCTACCTTCTTCTCCGTGTCTGTTACCTTAAGATCCTTTGAGCGCTCAGCACTGTCCTGCACTGCCCGGCTGTGCTCCAGTGGGGGGCGTAGGTTTGCTGTTATTGCCTTCTCCTGCTTGTCTAGGTCGCTGTTCACTTTCTCTAGTCCTGCTAGCAGCTGGCGCACCTGTATGGATGCAGCATCTAGATAACCAGAGGATGTTGGGTTAGAGGCCATGGGAAGTAGGGGCTGGGCTTGACCCAGACAGAGAGAGAGAGAGCTCGGTAAAAACCAAAACCCCAGCTCTCACTATTGCAATCCTGCCCCCAACCCTTGGACCTTGGGGCTATTAGAAACTTGCATCGTAGCTTGGTGGCTCCAGTCTGTTTCTTGATGCTGCTCCATGGCCAGCACAAAACAAGCCATTGCAGGAGGTGCTTCGCCATGCACAGCTGGGGTTCACCATACAGCTGAGGCACAGAGACTAAGTGACCTGCCTGACTCCCTGTTCCAGCAACGCCATCCCATTATTCCCGTGAGAAGAAAAGAAGCTGGGCACTAGTGGCAGCTGTAGCAGCTACTTTATCCCATTTTACATTTGAAGAGAACAGAAGTGCTGGGAGCTGTCAGATGTCCATATAGCTTCAGCTGAGGAAGCAACTGACTACAAACCAAACTATCTTCTGGCAGGATGAAGAGAAGGAGAAATCTCTTGCAGGTCCTGGCCAAGAACATACGGAGGACCACATGACCCAAGAATGGAAGCCAGAGCCCACTGCCACCGGTTCAAACCGAGCTCCCAATATGCTTTGGTGCTCCGACCCTAGGACTCTGCAAAGGCTTTGTCAAAAGGACCCAGGTGTGAAGACTCACCTCCAATGCCATCAGCCTTCAGCCCTTCATAGCGTTGCTGTAATGCATTCTTGCTGCTGGCTGTCTTCTGCTTCACGCTCTGATACTGACTGGCAATGCTACACAATGAGACAGTGTGTGAATTGAGGTTAGGGCCTGTTCCTTCACTCTTTAAGTGCCATATGCATCCAGTTAGCCAGAAACATCAGGACTGATACCCAGGTGCCAGTTACCCTATTGCCCCTGCCATATGGGAGAGCATTTCACCATAACCAAGGGACTTCTCCTAGTCCCAAGGGTGCATCTCCCTCTCTAGACAAAGCCCTGGATGGTGGTAGCATGACCCAACCACAGTTGTTCAGCTGCACTCCGCCCCTAAGGGTGGGCAAATCTGGTGTCCTTTCCAGTCCCCATGCAGAGGAAGTGGAGAAAGGGGCTGCCTTGAATTGCTCTCTGGCAACCTGGCTCTGGTGCTGGTGGATGGGCAGAGCAGGGCTGCTGGGTTCTGGAAAGAGCCGCCACTTCCTCCCTTGGCAATAGCAGGATTGCCATACGATGAAGATTTGGAGGGTTGTGAGGGGGATGTAGGACAGTCCCACTAACCCCTGCTCTGTTGAAACAGCCCCTGAATCTGCCCGGCGGTGTCTGTATTTGTAGCACTAAGTGTGAATGGTCATGGAGCACATCTGAATGCTGGGCATACGCTAAGAAGCTGCTGCAGCTCACAAAGTGCTTTATCAAGGAAGGTCAGCGTCCTTATCTCCATTTTCCAGAGAGAGAGAGCAGCCTTGACTACTGAGGAGCTAAGTATATTGAACAGCTTCTTGCTGCGTTTCTCTCTCGGGACAGGAAGGGTTTACGTTTCAGAAGAGCTGCGAGGACAAACTGCCTTGGTCAGGCCTTAACCCCAGAGCCTGGCCCAGTGAAGCACTTTCCACCCCTGTACATTCATTTCTATGATTCCGTGTTGCTTTGGTGTAGAAAGAGCAAAGTGCTACCCAGGTGTGTCTTAAGCTCAGCGGGAAGGAGAAGGCCCAGTCACACACTAGCTCAGGCTACACTGAAAAGGGACCTGACCGCACGTACTTGTCAGTGAGAGCTAGCGCTTCGGGGTCTGTGGGAGGAATCATGAAGCAGACCCCCGGGATGCAGATCTTGTTTCCTGAGTTGTCTGTTACATCCCAGATGTCACCGTTGTTCTTAGTCAGGGTGTATCGGGCTCCACGGGTAACCTGGCCCTAGGGCAGAAACCAGTTACAACTGCCAGTCAGTTAATAACTACCACTGCTCTGGTCTAGTGCACGCCGACCTGGGAGGGACACAGGCCTGGGTGGGGCCCTGTCTGGCCATCCTGGCTAACGCGCAGCCCTATGGCTTTTCACAGGCAGGCATGTGTTCCCACCCCCACCATCAGGTGGGTAGTAGAGGTTCTTAGAGAAAATATAGCTGTTGTTCCCCTTTGGGGGTGGTTTGACTCACTTGCCTGCTTGTAGTTATAAGCCAATGCACATAGAGAGCTGCTAGCACCATCCCGTATGAGCAGCCACCCTACTGCCAACTCTGCAATCCTCAGAGTACCTCTGTGCAGCCAGGGGTGTGTTGAGCTTCCTTCAACAAACTCTAAATGGCCACCGTGAACCTCAGACCCCCTACCTTTCCCTGGTCCCTCCTCTGCTTGCTAGCAGGAGAAACGGCCCTTGGGTCTAGCTGCTAATCTCATCTGGATGTGGGCTGGGTTAGATACAGAGTGCTTATCTTCAAACCCTGCATGTGGACCACATAAGCCCTTTCAGGATACCACCACCCTTAATCCTCCCAGTCCTGTTCCTTCTCCCTGCTTGTATCACTTTACAAGGGCTCGTTACACCAAGGAAACTCCAATGTGAGGATGGGATTGGGGCAGCACAATGCAAATAAGCTCCCTTAAAGGGGCTAGTTGGGGCTGGCAGGCTCCAGCCCTGCCTTTTGTTTCTGTGCTGTTCATTTCCTTTCCTAAATTGCAGGCTTGGGGCTACGGTATGGGTAATCTCACTCCCCTGCTCTAACAGGTTGCTTTGCTCTGTCATCCTGTGCACTAGCTCCTCCAGCATTGCTGTCACATGGCACTCAGGCAGCAGCATGTGCAAAGGATCATGGTGGAATTTATATGAACAAAATACCTGGCAAAGGGACACAGAGAGGTGCTTGGGGGTTGAGTTTAATTAGTCACAAAAGGTGCCTGCGCCCTGTTATTATCCTGGACTGGCTACAACCACCAGGAAGCTGTACAGCTTCTAAATGTGACAGAACGGCTAACCTAGGAGTGCTCCATGGGCTACAGGTCAAGGAGGCTCTAACTTCAGGAGGCTTCTTATACAATGTAGTGTCTTACTTGAATCCCATAGAATCTCTGTAGGAGAAATGACCCTCAAGGCTAGTTGTGTCTAGCTGCTGTCATAAGCCACCATCCTCCCCTGCCACCTCTCCTCTCTTTTATTCTGGCCAAGGCCTTGGCCCTGCCCAGAAGTTATATTTTAATACCTAGGCACCAGGAAAACTCTCATTCTTAACCAGGTTCCTATTGAGTGGGAGGCATGGAATGGGTGAGCCATTTTCCCTGCAGGGCCGCCCTTCCCCCCACCCTCCCGCCCCCGTAGCCCCAGGATCCAGTTGTTGGAGGGAAGGTTTACCTCCTCGCCTTCGTAGTCACAGAGTGCCTCCACAGGTATAGGTTTGAGCGGGCTCTCCCGGCGGTACTTCAGAGGCAGCACCTGCAGGCTGTGCGTCTGCAGGGACTTCACCACTGCCTCATACTTGTCCAAGGCCTTCTCCTGGTCCTATGGGGGAAAGGAAAAGCTGTGACGAGGTGGGAGGTCTAAAAATGTGCCGCTGCCACCCGTGGACCACCAGAGGCCTGTGCATGTGGCATGTTGGCCATGGAAGGGAGACCTTTAGCGCCTGAATGGGCCATGGAGACAGCGGCTGGGACAGCCTGAAATGCTCCCTCGGGCCCTGGCTGACAGAGCTGATTGGTAAAGCCTGGGCATCATCTCATCTACTCTGGCCCTTTTAAAAGAGATGTTTGGTGTTGAATATTCACAATGCAAAATGTCAAGAAATATGAATACATTCTCCTCAACAGTGATTCCTTCCAGCCACGGAGGCTGAGGTGCTGTTCAGGGCTCAGGCTCCTGCTGGCATTTCCTATTTCCACGGGTAAGAGGTGCTACTGCTGCCCCTGGGCACTGAGCAGAGGACGTGAGCAACCTGAAGGAGAAAATGCGCTTGTCTGCTCTTTCCTCCCCTTAACTGCTGTGTGCCATTGCAGCAGCCGAGAAGTGCAAAGGAAATGCTTGTGATGTCAGTGGGGGGGAGGGCTTGTTGGGGAGAGGGAACAAGAGGAGGGACAAATATGAACTTGTCTTTGTTATTTAGCTGTCACCAGTAACACAAACATTGAGGGAATGTGTAATAAGTGAGGTGTGACAGCCAGGGGCCCAGTGCCGCCTAAGGAAATAGTGGGGTGGGACCAGTACAAATTCAGCCCCAACCAGTAAACTTCTCTAAGGACATGTCCGTGACCAATTATCAGAAAGAAAGTTTGCTCGCTGGGTCCCAGCACCTTCCCCACCCAGGATCATAATCATATGCTTACCCTCAGCCCCGACCCCCAACACTTGGGAACAGCACTGAACCAGAGGCTGGAGAGGGATCTGGGGGGGTTGTATGGTGTGGGGGCATGGGGAAGGAGGAGGGTGGCTGGCTGCCTGCACTGGGGTGGCGGCATGTCCATTACTGCTTGGGTTGGCTGTGCAGCGCTTCAGCCTGGGAGCAGCCCAGCTGCTCTGCCTGACTTTTCCCTGGGTGGGTGGCTCCGTGGACTAACGTTTCCCTCAGGGGTGGTTCTGCCAAGTCCCGTGACAATCTAATGATGCTCCCAACCTGAGCAAGTACGAGTGTGATGGGAGAATCCCAACAGTTCAGCCCCACGCTCCCTCGGCTTGTCATGAAAGATGTAGTAGCAGGCCACAGGGGAAGAGAGGGTGTGGCCAGCACAGAACAATAAATAGGTGAATGCAGAGGGACAGAAGTGTCCAGGCCCCAGCGCCTGCCGTGGGCAGAGACTGGGCAGCCCACCAGCCTGCCTGCACCCTGCTAGGCAGCACCTGCTCTGATGCGACAAAGGTTCTTCACATCACCAAGGCCGGTGTCGTGCTCGTCCGTTACCATGCTGCTACTCACATCCAGCTCCCTGAGAAGCGACTCTAGCTGGTATCTGTCCTTGAAGTCAGGGTTGTATTTCTGGTCCAGGTCTGTGTCCACCTTCTTCAACAGCTCCTGGGCATCCGTAGCATTCTTTTGGAACTGCCGGAAGGCCAAGCAAGACTCTTGTTTAAAAGAGAGCCCCCCAGCTGGCAGAGAGATCAGACCCCTGCATAGGCCCACCACATGTGGGTACTGTGTCCCCTCTGAGCGGCGGGGGGGGGGGGGGGGCGGCCTGCGAGGCTGGACCAGGGCTGAGTGAGCCCCAAGGCACCAGGGTGCATGGGGGTGGGGTGGTTCCTTTGTAGCCCCACCCAGCACTTCCTCTGCTCAATGCTCGTTGGGGGTGGTTGAGAATCTTGCCCTGTCTTTTCACGTCTCCCCAGCATTGAGCTGATGCTCTTTGGTACTAGGCTGCAGGAGTCATGCAGGAAGAGTCCCAAGTGCCCTGCAGGCACTGAGCCGCTTTTTCTCAGTAATCCCCCCACGCCCCCAAGGGGTAGGCACCTGAGCGTCCCTCTTGTCTGTTTAACCATCCCAGCGTGGCTCATTCCTCCGGGTGTTAGCACACCTCTGCCTGTCCCGCAGCTCAGAGCATCTGCAGGCTCCATGCAGTGCCCGATGCCAGCGGCAGGGAAGCAGTGAGGGCCTGGTTCAGCCCCTGCCTCCAGCAGATGTGGAAATATCACATTGGGATTCCTTCAGCAGTGCCCTGCCCCACCCTAGGGATGTGGGGAGTGGCTTGCTTGTTGAGAGGCAGGACAGCCTGGGACTTGCTCCGCTCACCATGCAGTGTCAGGGGCCAGCCCCAAACCTGCATGGCAGTGATCACCCGGGGGAGGTGCGATGTACCTGTCTGAGACACACCCTCAGGAACTGATACCACCTCCCCATTTCCCATCTGCTCTTGCTCTGTCCCCTCCCTCCCTCAGCTGCTTCTGGTCTCAGCACCCTCTGGAATGTGTTCTTCCCTGTTCCCAGTCAAGCCCAGAGCTCCTGGGCACAAGGGTGTGGAGGGCTCCAGGGATTGAACTGCTCCATGGGGTGGAAAAGGGAATTCAGACAACAGAAGGCAGTAAATGGGAAAGGGGTGGGGGGGGGGTTTCATGCTTGAGGATTTCACAGCAGAAGCTCTGCTCTCTGGGAGTCTTATTCTGAGGTTATCTAGTGTCTGAGCCTCATGTTCACCAGTGCACTTATCCTCACAGCGCCCTTTCGAGATTGGGAAGTATTGTCCCTTGGCACAGGTGGGGGGTGAGGCACAGAGAAACTCAGTCCCAGAGCCTCAAAGGCCCTGTTTGTTTCAGAGACTGGAGTCTAAATACCTTTGAGGATCTGGGCCTCTGTGACTTGCCCAAGGTCACAGAGGAAGCCTGTGGCAGGCAGGAATTAAACCCAGCTTGCCTGTACCCAACCACAGAACCAACCTTCTCCTCGCGAGTGGCTTCGCCATCTCTTGATAGCTTCAGAGTGAGGCTGGGGCCTCTCTGGCTGACGTGCTTTAGTCAAACACAGGTTACTATGCTCATACAGGGTAACTCTGGCCTGTGCTATGTGGTCAGCTTGCATGATCACAGTGATCCCCTTGGGCCTTGAAGTCTATGAAACAGTCTAGTATCCTGACTTTTAGCACTGGCAGCTAGACACTACAACACATGGTGCTTGTTCCCTGCATTCGCAGATTCCTCAGAACACAGCATCTGCTCTCCCAGGGCCCACTGAGAAGTAGGAGCCTTCCTAGCCTATGGGGTCTGGTACCTGGTGATAGTCCTCCATGAATTTCAGATGGCTCTCCTCACAGATCAGCAAGTTGAGATATTCCTTCCAGTCAGCATGGACAGCCTCCATGTGAGCCTATGACACAACAGGAGCAGTGGGCATGTTACAGAGGCTTGTCACCTGCCTCAGTGGGTTAATGTCGGCTCTGGAGAAGAATCCCAGGGAGGCATTTACTCGGTGACACAATCATGAATGGGGTTTGAGACCAAGAATAGTAGCAAGGGGTAGCAGGAGCAGCACATAAGCCAGTTTTCTTCTGGGAGCTAAATTCTCTCTTGGTGTAATGCCAAAGGAGTTCCTCCAGGAGTGAACCTAACTCAACATGCTTACTACCCAGGGGAAAGTGCCACCTTCCATCTCCACTGAACGAAACCTTGTGGGCAGCCTAAGGCCAGAGCTGGAAATCCTCGTGTCTGAGCAGAGTTGCTCGGGAGAGCGGGCCAGAACATGGGACACATTTTGGGGGACAAATGTGAAAAAATGTGTCATGTTTTTCAACAAACTTTTTTTTTTTTTTAACCAGCTCTGCTTGTCATGGGGAGAACAAGATAACAGGCCTGGCGGAGGTGGGGTAGTTGGATCTCTGTTTTCCCACTGTACCCGATTTATACACTTGCAGTAGATGGGAGCCTTTTGGTTGGCATTCGGCAGCTCAGGAAGCTGTGCAAAGCTGACGAGCCATTGTAGGATGAGTGACAATACAGGACAAAGGGCACAGGAGTTTTCTCCATGGAGTGTCACCTCAGGGTACTGGGTCAGGGTCAAGTAGGCATTTCCTGGATGGGATGGTGTTCTCTCCAGGGTATTCAGGGAAAAGACATACCTGTTAGCATTCTCTGGGGCACTCACCTCAATGGGGTTCTTCCCAGGGTGGTTCTGGGCTAGTAGGTGGTCTCCCTCCGCATGCAGTTTGTTGACAGCCTCCTCTCTCTCTTCTAGATTGCGATTGATGAAATTCTAGACAGAGGTAGTGAAGGTGTTGGGCTCAGAAGGGAATGCGTGGAGGGGACCACTTCCTAACACACCAGAACACAGGGATCCTTGCTTACACCCCAGATTTTACCTACCTTAAAATGAAGGGATCTTACTCCTCGGTGCACTCGAAACAGAGACTCCCTCAAGGCCAGGAAGCCCCAGCCCTGCCCTGCTGTATCTTGGCCTCCTCCTTTCCTTATAGCTACTTGTAAAGTCTCTGAGCTGGATTCTCTCCTTGCTCCCACCAAGGTAAAGCCAGCATGAGCAAGAGGAGACTCAGGCCCCATGTCAAGACAGGTATTTTCATTCTTTTTTGCTTTAGGGCCTGGTCTGTTTGTATATGTAATAACGTCAAGTCCTAGCTCTTACCCAGCCCTTTACATCAGTAGATCACAAAGTACTTTACAAAGGAGGTCTGTATCATTGTCCCCATTTTACAGAGGGGGAAACTGAGGCCCAGAGCTGGGATGTGAAATCACCCAGCTGGCCAGTGACCAAGCTAGTACTAGAACCCAGGTCTCCTGAGTCCCAGTGCAGTGTTCGCTCCCTTTGGCAACACTGCCTCCGCCTATTGGTGTAATACACCTGGCCAGTAGGAGACAGCTGGTGAGGTAGGCAGGTTTTGTGTGCCGGGGAAGGTATACACACACCTCATACTGGCGGCGCCGGCTGGGGTAGTCCAGGTTGCGGTCACTCCAGTCATAATGCATTCTGTCCTTGGCCTGCTGATCCAGCCAGTAGAGCTTGTTTGTGCAGCGCTGCATGTAATCCTGCAGGGAGTTCAAATCCTGCTGCCGCTGCTGGGACCCTGACTGTCAAAGGAGAGGATTACAGAGGGTCTGAGCTCACCATCCAGTTGTGGAGTTGGAGGAGCAGCCCAAGGAGGCCCCCTACTCAGAACTTTCCTCTGGGCGGGGGGGGGGGTTGTTGTGAGGGCTCTGCATTCCCCCACCCCACCAGCAATGAGCATCTCTGGGCAAAGCATCTCCCTCCGATACGTTCTTCACATGTGCACACACCCTCGCCCCAGCTCTCTGGTGCTTAGCCACCAACATCCAGTCTCCTCAGGGCTGAGAGAGATTCTTACCAGCAGCTTCTGGTATTTCTCCTGGAGGCTGCTCATATATTCCTGCAAACAAAGGAGAGAAAAGCCAGGCATGAGAAGGGCCGAAGAGCACAGCTGGAGTGACTCAAAGTCTGTAGGGCAAAAGGGGCTGGATCTAGGAGAGGACATGTTGGGGGGCTGCCACTGTAAAGTTAGGGTCCATGTGTGAAATTCAACTCGGTACAGGTGTGGCTTCAGGACACCCTGCAATTGGGGGTGTTTGGACACACGGCTTGGTTCGGGCCCATGACACTGTAAGCAACTTTGGGTGTTGGTCTCCCCGTGTTCTTGGAAGCTTGTCCTTCCCTTGGGTGTGTCTCCCCCAGCCTGGCCTGTGGTTCCTGTTAGTCTAAAAGCTTGTCCTGTACTCTGCAATCCCCAGTGTAGGAGGTGCTGGGCGGAGGCTGCATGTGCCACAGAGTGAAGACTGGCACAGGGAACACCAGTGAGTGAGGCAGAGAAGGGCCCTACCTTGTCCCGTTCCTTGCTGATATGTGGCCCGATGGCCATCACCTCATTGTGGAAGATGTTGTGCTCTTCCACTTGGCTGTTGACTAGTGGCAGATCGGTCCCAAAGCCCTGGCTGTTCAACGTTTCCTGGTGCACAGAGAGGTTAAGGTTAGCGACAGGCGTACCAGGAACCACTCTCCAGCTCTTCTGTTCGCCTGGCTGTCTCTGACAGGAGCTAAGGCAGAGAGACCCCCAGCGTGGGGTGCCCTCTTCTGCTTCATTGCAGTGGGGAATGGGGTGGGTTTGGGAAGTCTCATGGGAATCTCTGCTCCCGGAAGACCTAGAAAGAGCCTTGGCTGAAGCACTCAGCATCATGGATGGTGCAGGGATCTCTGAGCCAAGCCTTCTCTTTCCTCCCACCGCATCATGTCAGAGCAAGGGGCACTCAGCACCTCTAGGACGAGCTTCTCAGCGCAGAGGCAGCCCGTTGGGTCTTGCTGCTGCAGCAGGCCCTCAAGAGCAGGTGTGAACATGGCCTGCTTGCAGCTACGCAAGGGTGACCCATTCTTAGCTACAGGGTGTCAGCTGGTGGCCTGGGCTTCCCCCCTCACCCCTTTAGAGCATTGCACGATTAACAAGGTGCCTCCTCGAGCATCGATTCCCAGGTGCTGCCAGAGGGTGGGCACCCCTGGCAAAGATCTGATCTAATAGCAGTCTCCATGCTCCTAGGAGGCAGCCCTGGATTGCACTGTGAAGGGTCTCTTCTCCAGAGGCTAAGATGGGCCTGCTGGGAGTTTGGCTAGCGGCGTCAGTGGGAGAAGGAGCAGCCCAAGACTGCAAGGTGCTAGGGTACGAGATGGGTGGCAGCCACCGCCTGTGATGTGAATGCTAATAACTACTGCTTGGCATTTCCCCAGCATTGTACAAACCTGCGTTTGCAAGGGCCTCTCCTCTCCTCTCCCCTGCTAAGGGGCCTGTTCCCCTTTGGAGGCAGTGGAGCCCGCGCAATGGGCAGAACTGCAAGGCTAGCATGGCCTTCCCAATGCAAAGTGCTAATTAAACAAGCTGCAGCTCAGGCTGGATTTGGGGATTTGCAAAGCAAAGCTGACTTGGCAGTTTGAATAGCAGCAAAATCAACATCGTGGAGTGACCAGTTGTCTCTGTTATTGTGCTGGATCTGGCTAATGAATACAGCAGGCATCGTAGGCCAGCCCTTGATAGGAGTGAAATTGTCCTTTCGTTCATAAGAACTGACCCAAAGTCCCCGGGATTGTCTGAATAAAATGCAATTCCGTTCCCAGTCACTAAGCAGCCACGAACAGCAGCGGAGGGTTTTAGAACCCATAAGGTGTGGCTGCCGCACACCACTGCAGCATCCACTTGTGCCAGACCCTCAGCTGGTGTGAACTGGCACAACTCTCTGGACCTCAATGGATCTGTGCTGATTTACACCAGTTCAGGATCTGGTGACAGAAAGGAAAAGTAATGCATCGAAGAAAATGAGACGAGAATAAAAGAAGGTGATGTGGGGAAAGACCAAGACCAAAGCTAATACCTAGCTCTTATATGGTGCTTTTTGTCTGTAGATCTCAGAGCACTTTACAAGGGGGGTCTGTGTCATTATCCCTACTTTACAGATAGGGAAACTGAGACACAGAGCAGGGAAGTACCTCACCTGAAGTCAGCCAGCGGGGCAGTGACAGAGCTGAGTATGGAACCCAGGTCTCCTGAATCCCAGTCAAGTGCTTTATCCACTAGGATGCACTGCCTCTAAAGGAGGCTTTGCCCATTTTTTGTCTAATTTCAGGCATTGGTGGATGGCCACCAGCATCACTTAACGTTAGCAGACAGAGCAAACTGTAATAAGCCTTGATTAGCAACGGGGCAGCTTACCCAGGTTTCAAGCAGGTACAAGATACACTAGTAAAATTAGTGCTCTACCGTAGGGAGCTGCATTGGTGCAGCTTTGCCCAGTGGCTGGCCATGGATGGCTGTCCTCAGAGCAGATCCCCAGTGTAGCTAAAGCCTCAGTTAAAGACAGCTGCCCACCCATCCTTTGGTCCTTTTAAACTCATTCCAAAACCCTTGGAGTCCTTGATTCCACTCTGATATTCCAAGCCACCCCCATCTGCCCCCACTCAATACATTCTGCTGTGGTGTATGCTCCATGCAATGTTAAGCTGTCTTGATGGTTTGAGTGAGAGCTCCTTGGTGTGTTCTTCCATGGGGAAAAAATTCCGGCACCCATATGGCAAACTTTTGGTGCAAGCCTATCTCTAGAGCTGCCCTGAGGGTCGCTGCAGGCAGGCACAGGTGTTTCAGGGGCAGATGCCGGGGTCACTGTACCTGTTTCTCGTCGATCACCTTGGACCAGTTGACCTGCGGCTCCACGTCTTGCGGAGTGAAGTTGTAGATCTGGTCGTGTTTCGCACGCAGGTTTGCCACGCGCTCCTTCAGCTGCCGGATGCTGAAGAAAGGGAGAAGACAAGCAACCCAGGGGCATCAAGGATGTGGTAGGTGGGCTGGTTTGATCATTCCCTGGGCTGGCACAGAACTGGCACCATCAGCTCTGGATCATCCTCTTCCATCCCCATCCCATCCCCATCCCCTGGCATATTGGGAGAAGAAGGGGGCATGGTCGGACTGCACTGCCATGTGATCTTTAATGACCGCTCAGGAATGTGATTTTGCATCTCACCAAAGTCAGCATCTGCTGCAGCATAGTGCTGGACCACAAGGTGCAGAATTGACCTGAGGGAAGAGCAGCACCAGCACCCTTTTTTCAACCTTGCAGGGTCTCCCATCTGAGTATTGACCAGGGCTGACCCTGCTTAACATGAGAGCTCCATCTAAGGTGGTGTAACTACAGACACACAAAAGCCCTCTTTAGCATCGGCTGTATCTGTGGGGTAATTAGAGCTATGCAAATCACTGATTTTTCAGTTTGGTGGCTGAACCGGAAAAAAAAATCGTTTTGGGTTGACTAGAAACAAACGTTTTTCAAAACTTTTCAGCCAACCAAAATTTCCAGCCAACTGAATTTTTTCAAACAAAACATTTTGTTCTATCCTAAATGAAACGTTTCATTTTCTTTTCAGGGTTTTTTTTTTAAATGACAGTAAAAGTCCAAATGAAAAGGCGTTTAGAATTGAAAAACCAAACTGTTTCCTTTCTAAAATGTCAAACCCAAACATTTCAATTCTTTTCAGAATTTTTTTTACTGAAACAATTAGGCGAATTCCACCCAAATCCATGAAATGTTTCCATCAACCCGAAGGTGCGTTTTTTGACCAAAAAACTTTCAGCCAAAAATGTTGCCCAACGCTAGCTATACCATACAGTGCCCTCCAATAAGGAGTTACAGAAATGCCTACGGGGAAGCGGGGGTGGGGTGGGGTGGGTGGGGGGGGAGGGTTAACAAGTGCCTCTCTGTAGTGGAGTCTGGCTAGCCCAGCAACATGCATGCAATTAGGGATCCAGAACAAATTTTGTCCCCACTGGACTCACTCTTCTGTGATCATATCACCCTGTGGGTGTTTCATGTGCCTAGCAATTGCTGCATCCCCATCCAGAACGTAGAGGAGTTTATCCGACTCGGTCAGTTTACTTGCTGTGTGGTCCTTGTATTGAGCAGGCTGGCCGGCCTTGAGCTTGTGTAAGTCCTGTAGATGCAACGAGAAAAGGATGGTGAATTGGCAGAAAGAGCTGAAATCGACAGCACCTGAATGATGGGAAACAATACAACATAAACCTCCCAGTGCATGGAGTTATTAAATAAGGGCTGGTTGTACAGCCTGCGTTGTGAGGCACAGTGTGTAAGGAGGAGGGGCGCCCATGAACAGGGTGTTAACCTCCACACACTGGCCTCCTCCCCAGCCACAGATGCTCAGGAGCAGGACTATAGATTGCCTGCCTGGGAGGCCAAGGAGAGAATACCTTTGGGCAGGCTGGACACTGTGGCTAGGCTCATCGGAGAGAGCTGAACCCCAAGCTGGAGTTGTCTGTTTCCTTTTCCCTTGATGTTCATGTCTGTTGTTTTCTCATGATCACACACCCTGGCTGCCTGTGACTAGACCTCCTCCTGAGAATCCTTTCACTAGTCTATACGGAAATACCAGGAGGCCATGTAATCTATTCCACTCCATAGCAGGCCGCTTCTGAGACCCGTTATCCAAGTCACAGGTAACTAAGGTCTGAGGGTTTAACCTCCTAGCTTCACGAGACTACATTTCCCTCTCTTTATGTCCCTCTCATCTAGCCACTCTGCACTGGTGTTATAGGGCCAGTGTTGTAACATGTTCCCCAGGAGAGATCTTCAAAGCCGCCAGGCATCCCGTCGCAGAAGCAGCTCTGCCGTTGCTGTGTATGGGGGACATGATCCAATAGAGTAGGCCCCACATTTATGATATGTAATCTAATTTTTTTTAACAAAATCAGATAGGACTAGAAATATATTTTAGAACCATTAGTTTAAATGACAAGGGTTGGGGTTTTTCCAGGGGGAGGGGAATGAACGGAGTTAAACCTTCCTTTGTAGTCTGGGGAATCTCCCACCCATCAGCATTGTGGTGGTTGTTAAGAAATGGGAAATGACACTGACTGTAAAGAGAAAGTGAAACTGACCAGCTTAATTTCACTGTCCCAGGGGAGTGAAATGCAAATGGCAACCAAACTGCAGAACAGCCTGAAGTCAACAAAATTCTGCAAACTCTCTCGGCTTTAGTGATCAAAGGTGTTCTCAGTCACATGAGCAGAGAATGCAGCAGGTGCATGTGAAGGGAAGATGGATGCAAAGAGGATCATCCAAGAGAAGGCCTGGGCTGCAGGCTTGGTGTGGACCGACAAGCTAAGTGCTAAGTGCAATGGAAGGAAAGCTCCCTCGCTACAGTAATTGTAATCGAGGTCAGGATGGGGGCCCATGCAGGCGAGGGAGGATAGATGTGCATTCAGGGAGAAGGGGGGTGGAGGAGGTGCATGCATGGGATGGCTGGATAGGTGTTGGATGCCTGCGGGGTGGTGTGGCAGGTTTATGGAAGGTGAGCAATGCAGAGGTACACAAAGAAGCTGGCTAGAGATTGGATGATGTCAGGGGGCAATCCTAGAGGGAGAATGGGCAGTGCGGGCAGGATGTATTGGGAACAGGTGCCTACAGAAGACTAGGAGTGGGGGTGTGCATGGGAAGGAGTGTGGCTAAGTGCGGTGGGGATTGAGTGCAGGGGCAGCTCTTACTCACATTCTGCATTCGGGAGTCGGCTTCTACAATGTTCTTTTCCACCTGGTCAGCATTTTTCTGCAGCCGCTCGATGAGCTCCGACAGCTCCTTGCTGGAGATGCTGTGGGGAGAGAAGAGCAGAGGAATTGATGCCAGTGACTACAGGGGAGTAAAGGGGGAGACCCATCTCCTGAGCTGCTGCCAGGCTCCGGGATCTCTGGAAGTGCCTCGCCCTGGTGGCGGTGAGCCAGCCCTGCTCTCTGTGCCCAATGGCCCTGACCCCATCTGAAGGAGGGAGAGGGCTCAGCTCGGCCTGCCAGGCGCTGCAGCTGCACATGACTCACTGCTGCCTTTCTAATAGTTTCCAGAATGCTCGGCTGCCCTGCCAGGAGGGGCCAGGTTACTATCTCCCACGCAGCAGGATGGGAGCACCTTGCCCTCCCCACCACAGCCCGGCCAGGCCCTGCCTCAGGAACTAGGGGCATGATCTCAAAAGGGCAAGGGGGAATGGGACAGCCCCAGAGCAGGGGGGAAAGGGACTCTTGGGTGGGGCTCCCTGACTGATCGTTGTGTGCAGGCCCCCCATCTCTCATGGCAGAGAGGATACAGATCCATCGGAGTGAAGGCAAACCTGCTTGTTTACTGAGGCTGCTGGACACAGATGGGACCCCGTCAGTCTCCCTGGCTTTCTAAGTCCCAAATACAGCCTGTGATGATCATTCACCACCAGCCAGGGTGTCCCCGATGTTCTGGCCCAACCTGCAGTCCGAGGTGGGCTGCTGGCTGCATTACGCCCCCCATTCAAGCCAGCAGCTGCTCCGGGGGGCAGCACAGATACGGGTGCATCACCTCCTTGCTCCAGTCTAGCAGATGCTGGAAGCTGCTCCATAGAAAGCTGCTCTGTGCATTCAGCAGAGATTAGGTCGCAGCTAATCCCAGCTGGTGCAGGTTGTCCCCTGTCAACAGCAGCAAGGGAGAGGGAGTGATCCTGGCCATTTGGATCCAGGGCTGGTGTTGCCTGGCCCTGAGACCACAGTTTGAGGATGGGACGCAGGGATTCTCCTGCATGTTCTGGGTAAGAGGCAAAGGACTACCATGGATTTCTGGGTGGTCGGGAAGGACAGAACCAGCTGGACTGGCACCATGGGCAGGAAGGAGAGCCCTGCAGCACAGATGGGCTCATGTACATATCCAGCTGGCTGTGTGGGCATACATCTGAGGCCACATCCTCCTCTAGTTACACCACTGCCTTCCCAGGGGAGTCAAGGGGGAGGCACTGGTGTTACTCGAAGTCAAAGCTGATCTGCCCTTTTCTTCCCCAGGTACTTGTTAATCAGCAGCTCTCCTGGGCTCTAAAAGGCAAGATGTATCTGGGTGGGCCATATGGGTATTCAGAGGGCTGCATGTTACAGAGCATGGATAGGGGCATTTCCATGGGTCTGCAGGAGAGACAGGTTCACTGAGGATGGAGACATGGAGAGAGCACGTCAGGCCCTCAGCTGCAGCGTGTTGGCATTTGCATCAGCTGCAGATCTGAGCCCTGGTGTGCACTGGAGGATTCCCTCTAGTCGCTGGCTGGTCACTACAGCTGACTTAACCACCTACTGTAGCTCCCTGAGCAGCTGGCTGTGTGTGCTCCCCGCAGGTCGTCACAAGTGAGGCTTCAACCTGGAACCTGCTGGCAGCCCCTTAGCCAGGTGAGTCGAGAGGGAGCTCCCGCTCCAGCTGGGCCAGTAAAAGCCATGCTCAGCAAGTCCCAGCAGGCAGTTGCCCACCCTTGGGCACATCTTACAATCTGCCCTGGGAGTCTTGTGCTTGAGGCTGTTTGAGATGCGTGTCTGGAACATGATGCGATCCATGGCCTGAAAGAGCTCTGAGGTGCCCAGATGAGCCTCCAGTGCCTGAGGACCTAGCAAACCCAGTAGCCACCAGCTCAGAAAGTGCAAAAACTCCTGGTGTGGTCAGGCTCCATGGCCAGCACTGTACATTTCCACTGCAGTGTATTAGCTGCAGGAACGGGCCAGCAGCGGGGATGCTGTCCTTGGCAGCTTCCTAGGTGAAGGGCATCCACGCTGTAAGGCAAGCGCCTTGCTATCTAAACCAAACAAAGGGGGACGGGTCCACATAGGTCAGCTTTGTCCATGTGGGCGGTTGCCCAAGGAGCACTCTTTGAGGGAAGGACAGTTTGTCCCTGCAGGGCAGTGCGGCTGGGGGAGCCTCACTCACCCACAAGAGAAGCCTGGCTGACGTCAGCGGGACAGCGCGCATCAGTGCGAGTTAGCAGGATCAGGCCCCAACTGATCTTGCGCTCGTGATTTAATAACATAAGGAAAGCCCCCAAGCCCCAGTGCTCGGGTTGGTGGCCAGAGCTGCAATTCACAGGGAGATGCATCTTCCTTTCTATGATCCTGGACAGCTAGTGAAGGCTCCTTGTTTCTTACCAGTGTTTGCTCATCCACTGAGTGTTTCATACACCGCTGTTGTTTCCGTACCACTCGGCAGCATTCTACCCCAGGAACTGCCTGGCACAGAAGCGCAGTGGGAACCGTGCCCAGGCGTTGACACCCGTGCAGAGCAGGTGTGGAAAGCTGCAGTTTTCATCCCCACTATACGCCGGTGTGGGGGACTGCACACTGCAGAGCGATGACGGCTCAGGGCCCAGCAACTCATCTTGCTTGACAATTCCTGGCGGTGGAAGCGAGAGGAGACTTTGCCCCTTTCGATCTTAGACACAAGAAGAGCCCTTCGGAATCTTCATCCTCTTGTTTCACTGAGCTGCCTCGGCTGCTGCAGGAGATCTGATCCCACGCGCCCCCTGTAGGTGTCTGATGCTTTGGGCTGGTGGTGCACAAACCACTAGGCTCCTAAGATCAGCCCTGTGATGATGGAACAAAGCACCTGCCAAGTGGAACCAGAGTCCCTGCTGCAAGCCAGCATTTAGGCCTTATTTCAGTGCAAAGCCACGGCAGGGGAGATGCTGCATCACTCTCATTCTGAGGGTGCCGGGGGCTGGCTCACTCTCGGACACAAGTTCCAACTTGCACCGCTGGTGGCAACGGCCTCGGCAAATGTAACACAGGCAGCAGAACGCCCTAGTAACACCCTCTGTGCCTGGGGAGGGGTGGCATAAAGCTGGCTATACCGGCTCTGTACCTGCCAAGGAACTAGCTGCAGCTGTTACTGGGAATGGGGCGGGGCAGACTTTCTGGTCACTTTGCAGACATGTTGCATTAGCGTAGCCAGTGCAAAGTGGCAGCTGCTGGAGAGTGAATTTCCCCCCTCTGGGTATGGAAGACTCAGTGATGGCTTAGGCTGGCTACATCTGTCCGTTCTATCAGTTTGCAAGTGGGAAATTGGCGTTATCAACCACCCCTTACAATGGTGGCTGGTGAACCTCTGGTTTCTAAAGGAACCGCTCATTTCCTAGCAATGAGTAGAGCGAGTCCCATCTGTTGCTATTGCCTGGCTTGCCGAAAGGTCCTGAGGTGCTTCACAAATTATAGACACAAACCACTTTACTCAGCCCTGAGGAGGCAACAGCACAACGCTGCACATTAGCGTCAGTCGGGAACTGAAAACAGGCATCCCGCCAGAGCCAGCAGGGTTAGTGAGTGAGGCAGGGTGAGTTGGCACGTGGCCAAGACACCAGCTGCAAGCTTAAGCAAAATGCCAGGGGATGTTGAGTAATCCCAGCCAGCTTTACAAGAACCAGCAATGTCCACAGGCTGGAGTATAGGCCTGGTAACTAGGAAGTCCTGAGTTCAAATCCTCTCTCTGAAACCAGTTTGTTGTGTGGCCTTAAGCAAGACATTTAAACCTCTTGGCAATAGATAGTTTCCCCTCTATAAAATGGGACTAAAGGGTGGTGGAAGGCTTAACCTCGATACAGTGCTTTGAATATATTAATTGCTTGTTAAAATAATTCCAAGATCAGGGTTTCATATTTCCTCCAAAGGAGGGCCCTTGTAGCAGCATAAAGTAACAACACAGCCTAGCGGAATGCTGGTCAGTGCCAGCTCCGCTGGAAGAGCGCCGGTCCCATAACCCCACCTCTTACAGCGCCTGGGGTTTCCGTGGCAGGGTCCCACCCAAGGCCTGACTGAGCTGAGTCAGTGCACAATGACAAGACCAGAGCCTCGTCCAAACGCAGCCTGGGATAAAGATGAACCAGGAAGGTATCTTAGTGGAACATGGACTAAGCCTCTCCTACTTCAGAACCAGACTCTCATCTGTCCAAGCTCCTCAAAGCACTAAGCTTATCTGTCTGCTTGAGCAACACCCATTTTCTCCAAGTTTAGCAGAGGATTTTATAACGAGCTGTCCAATTCCATAGATCAGGTCAAAACTCTCCGCAGATTTTGCACAGATATAGGGCCATGCCATGCCCTTCGTCTACAGGCAGATCTCCCAGTAGCATCAATGGTTGGAGGGCAGGAGGTGGTCTCGATGTTCTCGCTGCAGCTGTGTGATTTCAGCTGCAACGCGATCTAACCTTAGTGGTCAAGAGAACTCTCGGAGGGACATGCATCTCAACTCTCAGTTCCTGCACCATGGGCCACCCAGGACATGAGTTCTGCCATCTTGGGATGTGACCAAGCTGACTGGCATGAGGGCTGAGCTGTGCAGCACATACTAGCCAGGCGTCGTTAGTGCCCTTTCCAAAAGATCAGAAAAATTCACCCCTCTACCCATTGCCCACCACGTACCCCCCTGTAATCCTGTCCCAGCCAGTAGGATTCTTGTGGCAGTGGACACACATGCTAGCATTTCTACTCTCCCTCTTAGCACAGTGTTTGGCTCTGTCTTCCTTTATGGAAGCCAGGAAGCTTCTGTCTGTCATCAGATTGCTACTCACTGGTGCTGATTATTAGCTTAGTGTCAGCATCTGTCACTGTCTCTCAGTTTAGCAACTCTTAATTAACAAAGTCCTAACATTGCTTTGGGGCCTCTTAAAGCCACAGCAAATGAACAGGGTTTTGGAGAAGAAAGTAACCTTGCCATTTGCCTTTCAAATCGCATCAGATGTGTTCAATGCTATTGTCAATGCCAGGCCAGAATGGGGCACTCTTAAAAGCACAGAACCTGGTTTTCAGAAGAGTTGCACGCACAAAATGTATGCCCAGTCGTGCATCTAACGTGCAGGCAAAAGCTGCAATTGCTCAGGCAACCTGGGTGATCACAGGCACAAACAGCAATTGTGCGGACCTGATTTGTGTGCACAGTCGTAGTAGCTGCACGTGCACGTGAAACGTTCAGTTGTGTGCCCAACTCTTCAAATATTCAGAGGTGAAGAATTATCTAGGACTGAGGTGCCTTGTGTAACTTGTTCTATGAGCTCCACAGACGAAATGGGATTCAAGATGTTGAGAGATTAAAAAGTCCGAAGAAGTGATATCTTAGAAACCCATAAAGGGCCTAAGCTACTTCCACTAGCGCTACACCCTAGTGGAGTTCCTCTGGATTTACATCACTGTCAGTAAGATCAGAATCTGGCCCACTGTCTTAACATGGACTATGCATGAACAGGAAATAATAGACCCCATTGTGAGCACAGCGTGGTGTGACTTCGGGCAACATGCTCAAAATGCATAAGTCCTATTTTCAAAAGTGACTTGGGGACAGATTTTCAAAGGTATTTAGGCACCTAAGGCTATGTAGATAGGCACCGAATAGGTGTTTTAGAAGTGCCTGGGCACCTAACCTCTATTGATTTCAAAGGGAGTTAAGCACTGAGATGCTTTTGAAAATCCTACTAGGCACCTAGGAGCATCTCTGGGCACCTAAATACCTTTGCACTTCTGGCCCCAAGCCACTTTTGAAAATGTGACCCTAGACATCGACTCGAATGAAATTATTACTGGTCAGAAACCTCCTCAGACATAAAGGTGAGGGTCAGTCACTGCACAACAGATGCACTTTGTGTTGTCATCTGACTGCTCCGAGATAAGTAATGCTGCTTGCTGACTTTCTCCTGCAGCTGCAAGTACTTCATAGCCAAGAAGAAACTGCCTCTACAGAGTCTCAAAATAGCACAAGTCCCCATTGCTGTGGGGAAAGTACTTATGGGTGAGGAGTGCGCCAAGGGAGGATGATAGGATATGCCTTTTGCAGCTCACCTAAGGGGAGTGTGGTTTTCCATCGCACGCACAGGTTTGTTTGTGTGTACCCATCTAGCAGGTGAGGGAAAGCCCCTGCATTAGGTCTGTTTTAGAAGCAGTTTACAATATAGCCAATGACTTCATTTCCATGGAGCCTCTCAGTGCAAGGAGTTGATTAGATTAAGGGGAGGATTACGAGGCTCTGTGTTCCCAGCAATGCAAAGCAACATGCTGTGCAGACACTCCCCAGGATTTCTGAGCTGCCCCGTTCGGATGCACTGGGTGCCTGAAAGGCGATTGAAGATGTCAACCGCGTAAGCTCTTTCATTGTGTTTGACTCCTGGCAAAAATAACCGTGTGTCCTGTTCTAATGTAATAGTTCAAAGGGTTGGATTTAAATGCCTCTATAGGATTAATGTTGGCAGAATTCTTGGGGTTATAGATAGGGCCCTACCAAATTCACAGTCCATTTTCATAATTTTCATTGTGATAGCATTTTTAAAACCTTGACTTTCATGCTTTCAGGTATTTAACTCTTAAATTTCAGGGTGTTGTAACAAAATATAAATATGTATTTAAAAATGGGAAAATATAATCACGTAAAGCCCTTAAGACTCAGCAGTTGTCAAACTGGGAGTGCCGACCCAAAAAGGGGTTGCAAAGCTATTGTAGAGGGGTCACAGTATTGCCACCCTTACTTCTGTGCTGCCTTCAGAGCTGGGTGGCCGGAGAGCAGCGGCTGCAGGCCGGGTGCCCAGCTCTGAAGGCAGCGCTGTGTACGTTTGTATACTTTTACCATATAGTATAGGATACTTTTATAGTATGGGGTAAAAGTACCCAAAAAAATCAGATTTCATGGAGAGGACCAGATTTCACAGTTCATGACACATTTTTCATGGCTGTGAATTTGGTAGGGCCCTAGTTATAGATGGGCACTGGGAACCAGGACTCCTAGACCTGCCACTGAATTGCTGAGAGATCTTAGGCACATCACCTGGGCCAGATCCTGTTAGGGCTCCTTCCTTTGCTTATGTAGCAGTTTACTCCACAAGGGGCCCCAGAAGAACTGATTCTCCACTTGCCTCCATCAGTGAAAACCAGAAATGACTCCAGTGAAGTCAGTGGAATGATACTGGTATAAAACCAGCATGAGTGAGTAAGGATCAGCCCACTAGACTTTGCTGGGGCCCTCAGTGGAGCAAAGTTACTGTTCATCATGGGCAAGCAGGTCAGAACCTGCTCCCATATCTCTGTGGGCTACAGATGGGCAATGGGGATAAAACATCTTCCCAACCACAAAGGGGCATTTTTGAGGGTTCATTAATTAATAATGGCTGTTAATAATGCCTAGCTCTTGGAGATGGAGCACTAGATGTGCTTTTCGATCCCAGGAGGAAGAGAAAAGCAAATGATCATCTTAGGATCTTATAATTCTGCGCTTTAATCATGAAAGGCTTGTACCGAGACTTACAGGCATGGTGGTTTGGTCGAAAGGTGCGTTGCACCGTCTTGCCTGTCGGATATCCATATTTTCTAACTAGTCCCAGTTATGAGTCTAAGAGGCTTTAAGCAATGTCTCCCACATCTCCCTTTACCGTCGACTCCACTGTCTGACTTCTCGCCCTGTGTTCATTCAGCCTGGGAAAGGGTGCTGAAAATCCCTCTGCAGTGATGAGGGAAATGGCGAGTTATTGGCTGTCTGGGTCTGCTAAGCAGGGGCGGCTCTATGTATTTTGCCGCCCCAAGCACGGAGGTCCACGTGCCATGCAGATTCGGCAACATGCCTGCGGGAGGTCTGATGATCCTGCGGCTTTGGTGTACCCGCCGTCGAATTGCAACCAAAACCGCGGGACCGGCGGACCTCCCGCAGGCATGCCACCAAAGGCAGCCTGACTACCGCCCTCACGGCGACCGGCACGCCATCCCCCTCAGCTTGCCGCCCCAGGCACACGCTTGGTGCGCTGGTGCCCGGAGCCGCCCCTGCTGCTAAGATCCTGCAACAGGATGTGAGCACCAACAGAACATGTATTAATGCAACTCCAAACAGGACAGACCAGATCCTCAGCTGGTGTGTAGATCAGCATAGCCCCATTGAGTTACACTGATTTGCACCAGCTTAGGATCTGGCCCTGTGGGCCCCTGCATGGCACACAAGGTGAGACAGAGAAGGTATACACAGCCCTTTCCACTTGCACAGGCATTTGAGCTCCTTGAGCCTGATTCTCCACTGCCGCTTGAATCATAATTTGCACCTGTGCAAAATGGACATAAGCTGCTATATTGTGGAGTGGCTGGATTTCATACCCACTCTGCCCAAGCATAGTGAAAGCACAAGGTGCGTGGCAGTTGAGAATCGCTGCCATAAAATAGAAGGGGCATGGCCATGTGGATTAGGGGAGTCGTCGCTGTCCTGCCTGCCAAGCATCTTGCTAGTGACATGGGGTGGCGATGAGCATGCCCTGCAAACTTTCCAAGGCCGTGGTAGCTGCCACTCCTTTGCATGCTTTCCCCTGGCAGCCCGGAGGCCTGCCCGCCGCAAGAAGAGTGCCATCAGCTACTGCCATCTTGGGCACAGCTCCAGAGTCTCTCCAAGCCACCGGCAAGACTTTTGATGCAACAATGCTGAGCAGAATCAGCCTGATCATCCGAGAGGCTTGGTGGCCAGTGAAGCTTTCTGGCTTGTGTGTCAGACAATTCACCAGGATGCTCTGGCTTGGCCATGTCAGGAAACCTGCAGGGGAAACCTTTTTGTGCTTCCCAAAGAGCGGCACTCAGGAGTCCTCTCTGACCACAGAGCCTTTGGGAAATGCAGCGATTCTTGGCGCTGGCCTGCTCTCTGCTGGAAATGCTCAGGCTTGTTTCATAACTACAACTGGAACAACAAATGGACGCAATGCTAATGAAAAGCAGATGTGGCATGCAGTCACCCTGGACAATGGGACTGTGCCATGCTTTGCTTGCTTGGCTTATATTTTTTTTATTAAGTTGGTGGCTGGATTGCTTTCTGTGGGGAGGTGGAGAAGAGGCTGTTGGTTTAGTGGTTGGAGCCTTGGTAAAGGAGGAGATCATGGCCTTTTTGGTTTGGGGTTAGACTGTTTTAAACAATTCAGAGAAGGGATGCACTGATCTGGTTTTTTGAAGCTGCAGCCACAGAGGGCTTAGGCTGGTGATACTCTGCTGGGCTCCCCCGCACTGCCTAAGAGTGAGTTTGAACAGTGAACCCTCTTTACAGCTGAGATGTCCAGTCCGATTAGAGACCAGCCTCCCCTTGGTCTGATGGAACAGTGCGTCCAGCGCATGGGCCAAGCATGGTGCCCCTTGCTGGGATGTTACTCAGCTCTTGGCTTCCATGGGAGTTGTCTATGAGGGTTGAGTGCCAGAGAGTTGCCTCCTGCAGAGAAACCCACAGGAGAGGGCTCAGGTCCCTGACTGATCCGTTTGGGGCAGGGTTTCCCTCCACCCCCAGCCAAGTGGAATGATCTGCAGGGCCCATCTCGAAATCGTATTGATCCCCCAATATGTGCTCCTATAGAGTTCCATGGACACCACCTGACTTTACCTGTCTCTAGTACCCCATCTTAATGGGGTCCCCACTTCAGAGGGAACTCTGGGGGTCAGGGAATACAGCCTCCATGGGGCTAATAGAGAGGCCAGCATGTCTCTCCTTCCCCCATGGCCATCTTCTCCTAAGGCAGGGCTGCCCATTCCCTACTCCCTGCCTGCCCAGTCCTGATCCCTTTCCTAGAAAGCCTTTTGTGGGGTCTTGGGAAGTGGGGAGGCATGATGCTGTGATGCCATTTGTTCCCCATCCACATGGAAGAGGGGAGATCTGGGCACAGAGGGATGCCTTCCCATGTGGCCTTGGGGGCACAATCTGGCCCAGAATAAGGACCTCCCTATGCGGGGAATGGCAAAGTTATGTTCATTGAGTCTGGAATCCACCCCTCGTCTGGAACAGAAAGAGACTGCCCGGGCCTCGACAACATGTGCACACACTGCTGCTGTATAACGGAGAGGAAAACTACAGTACAAGCCAATGAGACAAGACCTCCCAAGGAGGATACAAGAGTTTTGACTAAGGAGCTGGGATACAAGAGACAGAAACTGGCCCTTTGGGGAGAAGCTGAATCACCATGGGGCCAAATTCTCCTCGCAGGTGGCCACTGAAGTGAGTGTAATGAGAGGACAATTTGTATGGTAATTTGTAAACGTTTTATTAGCCTTACAGGTGTTTTGTTAGAAGTACCTAGCAGAAGACAAGTACGGGAAGATTTTGTGAAGCTGCTGTTTGGAGCAGGTGAGAACATGTTTCCATGTGTTGTTGGCAGCTCTTTGCCACTCGCTTCTCTGCTTCCTTCAAGCAAGCACCTTAGCAATACAATGGGGATTTGCAGACTGCAGTTTAAACTAGGGACCAGCTCCTTAGCTTCAGTGCAGATGCTCTGATTTACACCAGTTGAGGATCTGGCTCAGGGAAATCTAACAAAAACCTTCCACTGTTTGTAAGGTGAGTTTTATGGTTGATCCCCTGACCCTAAAATCTTCCAGCCCCAAACTTGCAACAGAAAATGTTACAGGACAATGAATGGGGAAAAAACACCTGAATTTTAATTAAACTTTAGAGCTAACCTTTGGCCTAGTGTAAAGAATTTCATCTTATTTCTATACCTCTTACTCAACAAACCTACCCAGGTAGGTAAATATTGGTAAAGAAGTGCTAGTCGTGTGTATAATTTACACTAGACCTGTTTCTCCGATAGCTTAGTCTTAGGAATAAAACATGACAACAGAATGATTTGTAAGGAGGTGAAGACTTGTTAAACATCATCTCTGCATCTTGTTTGCTCATCATGAGTCAGCTATGTATCTTTAGAGAATCAGAACAGAAGATGTAGCCTGATTGATTGCTGGTTCCTGCATCGTGGATGTATACAAGCACATGATTGGTGCAGCACTGGGATACACATCATTGTGGTTGTAAGATAGAACCTGAGAAGTCTGTTTTCTTTACCCTGTATTCTTTCCACACGTCATCAGTGAGATGGGTCTCCCACTTGGAGGAGTGATCTGCCAGATGAGTTTAGATTTGCTGTACTGGAGTACAGTCTTCATTGGAGAGTTCCAAAAGATGTAAGGAAATGTTTAGTGAAACTACAGCTGATTGGAAAAAGTTTGTTCTCTCCCTGGAAAAATTGGACAAAAACAAAGCACCTTCTTTTTTTGTTGAAAACTGAACATTTATTTTTGGATGACAACTGAAAAAAAAAATTAGGCTTTTCCATTTTCTGCCAAAAATTGAATAATTTTAAGGAAAGTGTATGCTGTACATGAAAATGTTCATTAACTAAAGATCCAATTTTCCACTGGGAGTAAAAAGAGTTTTGATGGAAAATTTGTGGATGAGCCCTAAGTGGAAGTTTGATCGTCTGAATGGAATGGCATGGGGGGACATAAAATCACTCTAGATACACAAAGATATAGGCGAGTGAGGGAGTTGGGGGATTGAAATGTAACTAGGGTGAACATCCAGCACTACAATACTAATGATTTGGAAATAAAGTTTGGAATAGATATTAAGCCCATCTGCTCCACAGCAGAAGGCAACTTATTGAGGGGGCTAGGAAGAAGTTTGTCCTGTGGGCAGATTGTTACATAATTGCTGATGGCAGGTTATTTGTGCATTTTCCACCAGTGTGGCCTGTTGATCTGATCCAGCCTGGCAATCATTATATTCCTACAGGTAGGTCTTTTGGATAAATGAGATTAGGATCCTATAGAGCTAGTCATCATTGTTTGAAAAGTATTCCTTTTTTCATTGGAAAATGGCCTTTGAGAACGTGGAGGCTGGCTCCTCTGAGAAGGGGTCCCAGAAGTTGGCAGACGCTACCTGGAGGAATTCTGCCCAGATACAGGGCCATCCCTAGTGGGGTGCGGGGCCTGGGGTGGAAGTGATGGATTAATCTCTTCCAGGACCAACCGCGTCGGCCAATCACACCGGCTCGTGGGGCTCCCCGAAGCGGGGCCTGGATTGGTCACCCCGATTAGCCCTGCCCAAGGGACGGCTCTGCCCAGATGCATGAGCTGGCAAGGGAGTGAAAGTGGATGGACCCCATAGTTGTCCAGAACCCCTCTCCTTCCTTGGCCATCTTGCTCCTCAGTTCTGGAGACTGAAGTCTTCTATTCACCCTGGGCAGCAGCAGCAAGAAGTTAACCCCTGTTCGGCAGGGATCGCTTTACGGTGGCATGGAAGTTCCGTTTTCACGGTTCATTCGGCTTTTGGCTTTTCTCTTAAGACTGGTAACAGGCAGGCGAACTAGTGCCAAACAAAGTGGTGGGTCTCATGATGTGAACTGGATGCCTTTCACAAGGCCACTCCTCCTTGTAGGGTAACCATTTTGATTCCCTAGCATCGTGGCTGGATTAGAACTGGGAAAATCTCCCTATCTCATTACCAGTCCCCCAAGCCTTCCAGCCTAGTTCGAGATTTAAACCTAATATGCCATTTACTGCCATTTGGTAACATGAAAGGTCATTGGACTGTTCTCCTACTTTTATCTCCTCCCCACCCAATAACTTGGCTGTCACTTTGAGAGGGCACCATGTTTGTCTGACAAAGGATTCTAGCACTTTTGGCTTTTGAAATTAACGGGACTGTTCCCACGCAAAAGATTATGTATGTGCAGGATCAGGGCCTGAATCTGCAACATGCTCACGTGCATCAAATCAGTCCTTAATATTTTGCATGCCTATGAAGCAGTTGTAGCCGGCCTCCTAAGCTGATAAGAATTCTGTCTGCTGTTAGTTCCTTTGTATAATCACACAGGATTTTGAACCAAAGTGTTCTCATTTGACTGATGAAATGCCTGAAGTCCAGAGGTCAGGTATTTCTGGAATGTGCACTTGTTCACACACTCTGATATGATCCTGCATTCCGGCTTTACACCTGATGACAGGTGCTGGGAAATCCCTTCAGGGGCTTTCATTATCTTCTTGAGTTTCCCTTTGCTTCCTCATTGCTCAAAATCTCATAGTGGAATATTCACATGGATGTCCTGCAGGTCGCTTTTGACCGCATGTCAGCTCTGGGTTACAACTGAATGCAATCCAACAGAAATCAGAGCAGGCTGCTGCAGGTTGCTCTATCCATGGAAAGACTCCCACTGGGAATTGGATCCGACTTTATAGGGGATTTGTCCAAAAATCAAAAGGTTCTGGATTTTGGTGGGAAGACACTACAATTCAGTTTTAAATGACTCGGCATTATCCCCTGTGCTAGTTTCGACAGGTGTTGACAATCACTCCTGCAATCTTGATGTGTTACTACGTCTTCTCTTGTTATTATTACTGCTGCCCAATGGGGAGAAATCCCTCCCTTGACAGCTGGCTCACAAAAACAGGGGAAGTTTTAGCCATGGAAAAAAGACTAGCCTTAAGAACGATGTATATGACTGATATCTCAGCACATGGCTACTTTTCATCACGCAGGCTGAAGCTGTGTGAAAGAGCGCCCGTTCCATTGAAAGTGTACAGGTCAAATTCAGCTCAAGCATAAGTGACAGTCTCTCTATTGACTTCAGTAGAATTACACTATTGGCTCTGTATTTAGCTACAGGAAGCACAGAATAGTTGCATTTACTACAGGGCTTTTTGATTTGGTTTCTATCCAGCCTATGATCCCATCGACTCCTACGCATGTGAGGAACTCTTCGGTGAAATTAAAATCTAGCACTGAGGCTCCCCAGGCTTCAGAGCCGAGCTCCAGACTGAGCCGCAGTCTCTACCCGGCTTCTTTTAGCACTCGGAGTGAGACTTGCAAGCCCAACGCTGTCAACCCGGCTGCAGAGACTTGCTGTCGCTCACTGTACAGATGTACCCTTCGAGGCCCTGGCCAAGGGACCTTGGGCTGTATGGGTGCTGTGCATGAGAAGAGGCATTCCCTGCCTTAAAGAGCTATCTATCTGAATAGACAAGTCAGACAATGGAAGTACTATTGTTCCTATTTTACAGATGGGAAAGCAAAGCCCTGAGGAATCAACTAACTTGCCCAACATCAGCTAGCCTGGTGCAAAGTTGGAGTCCTAGCCCAGTGTCTTAATCACAAGACCATCTCTTCACTCTGGGTCTCACTGCGAATATAATAAAGGAGGGGTGGAGTTTAGGTATTTACTTGCCCCACTTTTGTATGAGGTGGGGAGGGGAGGAATATTTCCAAGGGAAGTAAGGGACCAAATCTTTTTCTTGTTCCCATCTAAAAGTTACTGAAGTAAAATACAACAGGTAAGAGATAGCAGAGCACAGCAGCATCTTCCTTGGGAGGGACGCGCCCATGGATGACTGGGACTAAAGCGATAGCAAACTCCTGCATGTGGGTGTGAAGCTGGTGTCCAATGCATAGATAATTGTTGTTGTGTTTATGGAGAAAGGTGGCTAGGAGCCTGCGGGGAAGGACAAGGAGATGACAGCCAAGGAGTGGAAGGAATGATGCACCAGGAATGGTCAGGTGTTTGGACACACGGGGTCCGTGTGGGTTTCTGCTAGCCATAGACAGGCATGCTGCTACATGTCTTGCTATGAGAGAGGAGTTTTTCAGCACCCGTGAATGGACACGCTCCATTGAGCCAGGGTGTCCAGTTCATCTTGTGCTCACCGAATGGGGGTTAGATAATCATGGCTGCTACTGCCCTTTCCATTGCGCTGCCCAATTAGTACGTCAAAGCGAAGGGAGTGACTCCGCCTGAGCAATAGCAACGTAGAGCAGATAAGGTTTGACACGCGGACTTGGTGATAGGGCGTCTTTCTTGTTTTGGGACGGATTCCCATCAGGCAGCGTCCTCCACAGCCCAGGTGTGTTGTACCTGGACCTTCTTCCCCACAGGTGGGGGAGGCAGGCAGAACTAGCCACACTTTCAGTAACTTCAAATGGAGTATTGGTGCCCTTTTGGAAGGGGTCAGCTCTACATCCAATACTGGAACTTGAGCCATCCCATTGTGGCCTTGGCCATGGCTGGGACTAGTGCCAGAAGGCTCTGTGTTACTGTAACGCTCATCTGTCCAATACCAATAGCACCTGTTGCATTTGAGTTTCTTCATTATGGTTCCCGACACCCATTCGTTTAAGCAGCTCTCTTCCTAGCTGGCTATCCCTTAGCTCCCTCTTCTGCAATACCATTTCCACTTCCATGCTGAAGCCCCTGGTATTATGGGGCATGTAGTCTGATGCATGCGGTCCACACTACGCCACTTACAACTCCTTGGGGTCCTCCGCACTGTAGAAGCTGCAGCTTCAAATCGTGATTAGCCAGTGCACAGTGGGCTACTGACTTCACGTGTCTGATATCATCAGGCCTCATTCTCTTCTCACATTGGGGTAAATCGTGAGTCACTATCAATGGAACTAGTCAATGGAATTCTCCTGGCATAAAAGTAGCGTAAGTGAGAGCAGAATCAGCCCCTTTCTGGTGACTCTTTCAATACCTACAGTACCTGGGGGGTTTGCTACAGCTCTGCATGGTTTTATTATCTGAGCAGGTGAAAGGATTTCACTATGAAGACATCCAGGGTCTAATTCTCTGGCATAACCTCACTGAAGTCAATGCATTGGATTCATCCCATATCCACAAATTTAACACATCTGGCCTGACAGATGTTTCTGAGCAGGCTTCACTGTATCAGATAAAATCCTCTCTGTATAATGGGCTAAATTCTGCACTGACTTACGCCCCCCACAAACCCCGCTGGAGTCAATGGCCAGATTCTCCTCTCACGTGCACGTTTGATGCTGATGTAACCACTGATTTCATTGGAGTTACTCCTGACTTACACAGGCATGAGAGAGACATGACTCAGACCCCTTGATTTCAATGGGATTTGTACAGGATGTCAGTTGGTGCAGACTTGCGCTCAAGATCTGCAGTGCTGACAATTTATCTCACTCCTGACTTCATTAACTGCCACGATCTTTTCCTTTCACGTGGAGGCTCCATCATCCTCATCCTCCATCCGTCTTCAGCAAGAGAAGATGTTTCCCAGTCCAAGGAGGCTGTTCACAAGTTTACAAAACAAATGTGGTGCCATTACCTTTAGTTCTCTGGTTGAGCTCTAAAGAGTTAAGTCAAAGGAACTGAACTGTGTTGAAAAATGAAGTGGGGAGTATTTGACATCCATGAGCGAGATCTTTTTTATCAATTGGAAGGACTTCCCGGGATCTTTTCCGTTGTCTTCAATGGGGAAGCACTCAAGGCCAAGGAGTTGCACTAGTGTAAGTGAGAGCAGAATCTAAATGTAATCCACTAGCCTGTGTGTGTGTGTGTGTGTACCCGGCCCTCTGAGTCTGAGCCACGGATGATACGTGTCTCTTCCCACCCCAGTTAAACAATCTGGCTTTTGAACTCAAGCTGTAAAAAGTGTAGAACTCCCTGGTGTCAGCCAAGCTGGAGGTTAGCACTCCAGAAGGCACTACCTTGCCAGTGGCTCGCTCTTCTGGCTAGTTGTTATCTGCAAGAAATACTCAGATGGGTACTGGCTTCTTTTTGAAATTGTGTTTAGCTATTTCTTACTTGTATTACAGTCATGCCTAGAAGCCTCAGTCAGTGGCCTCGTGCCTAGTCCATTGGACTGGGATGGAGGTTCTATTCCTACCTCTGCCATTGGCCTGCTGGGTGACCTAGAGCAAGTTACCTCGACGCTCTGTGCCTCAGTTTCCCCATCTGTAAAATGGGGCTAATGATACTGACCTCCTTTTGTAACGTGCTTTGAGATCCACTGATGAAAAACCCTATGTAAGAGGTAGGTGGTGGTGTCATTAAAATGAAAGTTGGGGCTCTATTGTGCTAGAGAATGTGCTATTATTTAACACTCAAACCCCTGCAGCCTGAAAGAAAGGGATAGGGCTAGGTTCTGATCTTATTTCTGCTGCTGTAAATGCAGAGTCGTGCCACTGGGCTCAGAAGAGTTACTCCACACTAACACTAGGGTAACTGAAATAGGAGTCGGGCCCAGAGCCTAACACAGGCCTGGGAGTCAGAAACTCCGAGATGCTGTTTTTTCATTCTCATAGTGACTCCCATTGTGTCCTTGAGCAAGTCACTTAACCTGTCCTCCCTTGGTTTCCTCATCTCTGTCATGGGGCTGATGATATTTCCCCACCTTGGAAGCATTCTGAGGATTAATTACTGCAGATGGTGTTTGTGAGTTGTTATCTCTATGTACTAAAACAGTGTTTGGTCCACATTCCAGCCTAATGACTGTAGCACTCCTCTAGGCAAGTAGAGACACTTGAAAGTCCAGCACCTGCTCAAAGCCAGTTCTCCAGAATGCTGTACAGACAGGGCCCTGTGTCTGAGGTGATTGTGTGGGCACATAATTCCCTTAGTTTTTCAGCTTGGGTAATTGATCAATAGAATCTAAGGTTTCATTAAAAAAAAAAAAAGTGTCCACCCTTTCTGGGTGGGAAGGTAACCTTCCAAGTGCAAAGCAATGCACTGGCATCTACCTGAGTCTAAAGACTGCCCAAAACAATAGTTCTGAGTGAGGGGGTTGATGCTCCCATTCAGCCTGATGTGTCGTTAACTCTGAAACCTACAGCCACCCTGATTGAATTGGCCCTGTCAACACTGGTTCTCCACTTGTGAAGTAACTCCCTGCTCTCCATGTGTCAGTATATAATGCCTGCATCTGTAACTTTCACTCTATGCATCTGAAGAAGTGAGGTTTTTACCCACGAAAGCTTATGCCCAAATAAATCTGTTAGTCTTTAAGGTGTCACCAGACTCCTTGTTGTTTTTGTAGATACAGACTAACACGGCTACCCTGAAACCTAATGGTGACTGTTTAAATGTCAGTATCGTTCAGCAGGCTCATCAAGCTATTGCACTGAGTGGCAGGTATTGGGACGGGGTGCAGCAGGCAGCTAGCAGTTAGCTGCTCTCAAGATTTGCCAGGGAGGGGAATGAGGAATTCAGACTCCCCCATTTAAAGTCACCTCCACCCTCCCTAATGCTGAAAGCCTCAACTTCGTCCCAAGGGCCAAAATCTAATGTGAAGTCCTTGCTGTCCTGAGTTCTGAAACTCCAACTATTCCCTGCCCTCTTTGCCAAAATTTCCAGCTCCCTCCACGACAGCTTGTCCCATGCAGTTATGTCTCAGCACATCAACCATGGCACAGAGTAAAATTAATTAAATTCAAAAATAAAGGGCAAGGGATAGTGCCTCAGCTGTGCAGGGCAGAGGAGGTGGAAGGGGGATGGTGGTGTGTAATTCAGGGGTCTCTCCTTGCAGGCCAGTGTGCCAACCCAGTACACAGGGCCTTTCATAAAGATAAGATCCAGTGGGCAAAAGGTTTGATCCAATGCCCAGTGTAGTCAATGGGAGTCTTTCTAATAACGTCAGTGAATATTGGATTGGACTCTATATCCTGTCTTCTGTTACATGCGTGAAATGCCATTGATTTCAATAGGTCTGCACCCAGGCAGCAGAGCAGGATTTAGCCTCGTGAGCGTAAGCAGCCCAGTTCTGGTTTCCCTTCATTTTTTTACCATGAGAAACTCTGCTTTGAGCAACAAACGGTTCATGTGTCCACATCACATCAGCATTGCACACAGGCGGCCTAAATCAGGCCTTGTTTATACAGAGCTCACCTGCAGCATGCCGGCAGGGCAGGCGAAGCGCTGTGCAGAGAGAAGTGTGGAACAATGAACAATTACTCCAACCCACTCCATTCCGGAACTTAGTGCAATTTAAAATTGTGACCAGCCCGAGAGGCCAGAGCAGGGCTGGGGCACGCCGGTAAAGCAGCGGGAGGAAGCCAGCGCTATGGAGACCCTTGTTATAGCTGTTTATTGGATCTGGTAGAGCCAGAGCCTGGCATAACTTCACTGGCCCGCTGCTGATTTACAGCAGCCGAGGATCTGGACTGGCATCTCTAGGCCCACCAGTCGCGCACTAAACTTCACTTAACCAAACAGCAATCACTGTCTTTGGAGTGACCCAGTGCCGTACTGCCCCTTGCACCATCACTAATTTGGTTAAAATCATGAGATTTTAAACAGCTCGGAGTTCCTTTTATTTGGCTTCTGAGCCTCCAGGGCACGGTTCAAGCATGCCTCTTCACCCCTTGAAGGCTAGACACTTACAGTGGGGCCCCGGGCCCTGACAAGGACTCCTAAGCCCTTCCGTAATACCAATAATAATTGTTATATCAAAGCTGCGATTCCTGTGTCATCACTTGACTCCACAAGCTGCGGTTCTTAGGTGGAAAACCCCCCACAGCATGAGACTGGTGCTAAAACCCTGCGAGTTGGCACGATACATCTGCGCTTCATCCACAGAGCCAGGGCAGTTTAGCCTCGCCCAGCCTTCCCTCTGCTGCGTGTGTCTGTCCAAAGTATTCCCAGCAGGAGATCCAGCATCCCGCTTTCTGGGTCCAGGCCCTCCTCTCCCCATTGACATCCAGCAGAGGTGAGGATGCCCAGCAGACCACAGGAGGCAGCTCTCCTGATCAGGCCCGATATACACCTACACCGAATACTTAAGGGGCCAAGTTTGCAGGGTCAAATGTCTCCATTTTCAGTGCCTGGGTAACGTCCATGATGAGCGTAGAGGGCTGTCTTGTTTTGGATTGCCTGAATGCTAAGTTAGCGTGTGTGTGTGTGTATATCTTTCAAGCCCCATTTGGGAGGAGATGCTGTTTGACAGTGGGAGAGACCACCAAAACTGACCCCAAACATCCATAGGTATTTTTGGCTCCCCTGCAAAGCCCTGCTTCCCTACTAGTGTTCCCAGGGGGAAGTGCAAGCCAAAAGGAGCTGGTGCTGGTGGAGGTTAATTCCCAGGCAGGGTTCAGAGATGGCTCATGGATAGGGTAACCAGATGTCCTGTTTTTAAAGGGACAGTCCCGTTTTGGGAGATGTTTTTTTTATATTGGTGCTTATTATCCCCCACTCCCGTCCCATTTCTTCACAGTTGCTATCTGGTAACCCTACTCATGGAGGCACTCCCAGCTGGCGGTTAATTGTGCAGCTGAGCCTATTTAAATGTAACACTTTAAAGGAAAAGAGTGCTACTCTCCTATGAGAATAATGTAAGGGCTGCTGATCATAGGGCAGAAAGGGCTGGCGTGACCTAGGAGCTCCTCTGGATTGGGTTGCACCCCTTGGCTTTCCTCTTTGCAGCACTGCCTGGAATGAATGTTCAGCTAGAGACTTTTACCAAGGGGTTGCCAGTTCAGGTTAAACCAGAGTCCCTGCATTACACCCCATCTGAAGAGAGGGTAATTTGGGTTCAAACCTGAGCCTCTTAACCCCTGTCATTCCCCACCCAATCCCCCTGGCCTTGCAGAGGGATAATAGCTAGCTATTGATAATGTCTTTAACGCCCAGTATTGGTGCTAACTGGGTCAGAGCTTTTCTCTCATTCGTAGGAGACACTTCTGTATCTCATCGTCTCTGCAACTTGCTCATGGGCTGAAGAGAGACTGAATCCTTGGTTTTCCTTTACCGAAGGAAGATCTCTTTTGTGAAGCAGCAATGAGTGAGTGAGCTGGGTGAGTTCAGTGGGTAGCAGTTAGATACAAGCTGCAGGCCTGGGCAAGTAGCTCAACGATCAAAATCTAAACCTGGGCAAAAGGCAGAGTGCCCTGCCAGGTAGTGTGAGTGGGTAATGGTGAGCCAGGAGATGGGAGTGTAACGGAACCAGGGGTAAAACAAGAACCAATCAGAATCTTCCCCTACAACTTGAACTGAATTTTCAAAAGTTTGAAAAAGTTTAATTTAGCTTCCACCCGCCTCCCTCTCCCCCAAAAATCATTTTCCTGGCTCTTCACTTTATAGCTTTGATCTAGCTCAGCATATCAGAAGCCTCAAAATACAGCAAGACAGCCCGTTTCTCCCCAACTTCCTGGCTGATTAGGAGTACCAAAAACACTGATTCTCATAAGACAACGTCATCCTCTGTTGATTTCCAGGCCAGGTTTGCCTACCCAAGAGGTCTGGCTAGTTTGGAGAAGCTGCCACACAAGAGTCAAACTTCTCTGCTTTGCTGAATCAATTGTAAATTCTGAACCTTCTGTAAACCATCCATCCCTAGTTTTAGTTTGCAAGCTCAGATTGTGTCTGGAGGCTGGAGAAAGTCCAGGTTTCCTTCTCCTTGCTACAATGAATCATTCAGCCTTCACAGCAGCCTAACCTTGGCTCTTGGGAATTTTAGCATCATTTCCATTGTGCCTGGAGAAACACTGGAACTCTATTTAACCCTGTTCCTCCTCAGCCTTCTACAGCTTTAACACATTTGCTTGTTTATAATCTGAGAGATAAAAAATGGGGAAAAATCCCAAAGCCATTATGCAGGCAAAATTGGCCTTGAAGTCCATGGATTCTGAAGGAGTAAAGATACCTTAGGATCTAGCCTTTATCATATTTTGTCCTTGGCAAGAGAACTTAACTTGCTGCATGCTGACCCCATTACGAGCTAAAAGAAGAGGTACTTTGTCAAGTGTAGGGTTAATTGCAATAGAAAGGGAAAAAATATCACCTTGCTTCCCTCAACCACAGAAGCAGCAATCAACCTAGGAAAACTCGAGAGGAATTTAATGGCCACTGTTGGTTAGCTCACTGACTGTGACTGAGTTCTACTATCGTGCCATCCCTCTAAACAACACTGTCTCTCCATTTAAGTCCATCTCCTGTCCCTCAGGCAGGTCGTCTTTTCCCTTATAGATCCACTCTGCCTAGCCCTGCTGTCCAACAAGCTCTTTCTTGGTGTACTCAATACATTACATGAGCAGTATCTTCCCCTCTGAGGTTGCATAATGTATTCAGGAGAAAAATAAAATCACCAGAGAGAGGTTGTATTTAATTTGCAGTTCCAAAGCTGCATCACTTCCCCTGCTAATATCTCTGCTGCTGGGTGTCACTTAAGGACCTCTTATCAAAACAGTGGCTTCCTTTCTGAGTGCAATTTCCACACACATTTCTCTACCCCCAGTTCAGCTATCAGTGCAAATCTGGTTCTTTCCACCTCTAATTACCTGCCCGTGGAGGCAAATCAGGATAAGTAGAGGTGCAAGTACTCTGATTTGCACCTGCAGTTCATTTTTGCTGGTGTAAACTCCCCCCAAAGGCCCTTTGGAAATGTTAACCCCTAGCACCCCATTCGCTTGCTTGGCTCAGTCTTGATTCCTTTTTTCATCTGGATATTCTAACTTAGCACCTGGCTAGCTGTGGCCTTCTGGCTTGCCAGGCCTGTGGGAGCACGGCGTAACTCAAGCTGCCAAGAGGGTGTTTTTCAGCTGGTTCCTTCCTTCTCATTTTGAAGTGGGTGTGTTTGAGTTAATGAAGAAGACCGAATATAACACAAACACAGAGGGCCTTTCCAAGTCTCCACCCTAGATGCCTCTCCATAACCGAGCCTTTAAAAAAGAAACCAACTCACACAGATGACAGGCTTGTTGGATCTCACCAGGGTTCTATCAAAGGCACGTGTCAGGGAAATCTTTAACAATTCCAAGAACAGCAACACAACAGAAGAGTTTCCATTCAACTTTGCAGAGGAATCGGGCCAACTTCTCTTTCAGTTTTCTCTGGGGGTTTGTTAGGAGTGATCAGGAATGACATCCTCCATTAGCATGGAAATTCTGAGTGTGCCCAGGGATGCAGGAGGTGGGGGAGATAAGAGGTTCCTCTGAGTTCCTGAAGGAGCTCCAGATTAGAGGGAGGGTGTATGGAGAAAAGAGAGAGATCATTGTTAGCAAAGGGGGGGATGCTGGGGGAGAAGGTCCTGGAGCTGGGAGCAGAGGGTGGAGCTGATTGTGGAGTGGAGGGTGGCAAGGATCCTACACCAGGGAATATTAGAAGGTGGTGGGGATCCTAGCTGGGGACGGAGTGGAATAATAGAGTGGAGGCGGGGTTGGGTCCTGGCAGATGTAATTCACCTGTTGCCCCCAAATCAACATTCCCAAAGAGGCTTGCCCCACAGCCGTGGGCCTGATTATCACAGAGGATGGGACAAACTCTGTAACTGCTGGGGATCATGGCACAAGGGCTGAGTAACTCAAAAAAGGACTGAGAGGGGGATAGATTAGCTAACAAGACCTCATGGAGGAAAGAGCCTGGGATACAAACCAAGCAAGCTGCTCTGTAATGGGGTGGCAGGTGCTTTGTGCCATCTATTCTCATGGATAAACTGTTTCCACCACTATCTGGATGGCTGACGATGGGTGTCAGCAACAGGTTGGCTCTTTACCCTAGACAGAGCTTTGCTCTCCAAGGGTACATTTGCCTGCCCACTGTAGAGACTGGATAATCCATCCACGGGCCTGTTTACCACAGGGTTTCAGTATGTACTAACAGACACAGTTCATTGCTAATAGGTGCTTCTAGCCCAGGACGTGGGCCCGTCCTGCCCGGCCCCAAAGCTCCTGGCCCAGGAGGCTTGCCCCCGGCCCCTCCTCCGCTGTTCCCCCTCACCCGCAGCCTCAGCTCGGTCGCTCCGCCACTGGCGCAATGCTCTGGGTGATGGGGCTGTGAGCTCCTGGGGCAGCGCAGTTGCAGAGCCCGGCCTGACCGGGTGCTCTGCTGTGTGGTGGTGGCGGCGGCGGAGGCGGAGGCAGCGTGGCCTGGCTCCAGCCGGGCAGCATGGCTGTAGCACCACCAGCCACCAGTGCTCCAGGCAGCGCGGGAAGGGGGCAGGGAGCAGGGGGGTTGGATAGAGGGCAGGGGAGTTTGGGGTGGTGGTCAGGGGGAGGGGGTGTGGATAGGGGTCGGGGCGGTCGGGGGGAAACAGAGGGTTGAATGGGGGCAGCGGTTCCAGGGGGGCAGTCAGGAAGGAGGGGTTGTTGGATTGGGTGGTGGGGGGCAGTTGGGGGCAGGGGTTCCGGGGGAAGTCAGGGGACAGGGAGAAGGGGTGGTTGGATGGGGAAGGGGTCCCGGGAGGGCTGTCAGGAATTAGAGGAGGGGTTGGATGGGGTGGCGGGGGTCTGGGGGCAGTCAGGGGACAGGGATCGGGGGTGTGTGTGGATGGGACAGGGGTCCCAGAGGGGCCATCAGGGAACAGGGGGGGTTGGATGGGGCAGGAGTCCGGGGGGTGGGCAGATAGGAGGTGGGGGCTGGGCCACAAACCCCTCCCTAACTGGCCCTCTATACAATTTACAAAACCCGATGAGGCCCTCGGGCCAAAAAGTTTGCCCACCCCTGTTCTAGCCAGACTCTCTGCCAAGGGATTAGGGCCTCATCCTGTGAAGTGCAGAACACCTTCAGCTCCTATTGAAATCAATGGGTGTTTGAGGGCAGTCAGCCCCTCACAGGATCGAACCCTTTAAACTTCCCCATGGGGGCCACCGAACGTTTGCAGCATTTGCCCTGGTAGCACTGTGCAGCGTTCTAATAGCCCGGCCTCTGGATTTCCCTTGCCCGCTGGCCAGAGCTGGCACAGCACCCAGTGGGTGTCTCCTTTTGGCACCGGTCCCCTGTGCATAGAATATATTACTTCTTGTTTATCAAATCAGCGTGGGTTGATGTTTTAAGCTGGACACATCGAGACATGTTCTTCTGCCTTGGAATTGGCCCTTTCAAGGAGACGTAAATAAGGTGCATGGCAGCATTGCGGGAAGGAAGGGGAGACACGGAGGTATGGCCACACCCTGGAGAGATTAAATTCTGGAATGTGCCGACAATCCCAACAAGCACTATTTTGAAAAGCAGGGAAGCCAAAGGAAACAGCAGCACCAGTTCTACTGTCCTAACACTGTGCATCCCCAGAAAAGCTGCATGCAAAGTAATGCTCTCTCGGCTGTACGTCTGTGGTCTTTGCACCTCTCAGATGCCCTGCTAGCACCTGCTGGCCAGGCTCTTGCTCTGAAGCCTGGCTACAGATCAGCTTGGTTCTACTCTCTCCAAGGATCACGTAGGAATTGCTAATTGTTACCTTTCCACTTTATAATCTGCATCTGCCCAGCTCAAGGAGAGCCTGACTTCTACAGGCTGCAATGGCTGGCAATGCCAGTAGCCTAGTATGAAGGAACACAGAGTACTCACCTCTTCTTCTGTGCCGAGGGGCTGTATTTCCCTTTGTTTCTTTTCCTGAAGAGAGAGTTCATCGTGATTTCCCTGGTGCTAGCAGCTGCCTCAGTGCAAAATGCTGGCTGCCAGCTCCTTCCCCAGCTGGCTAAAGGAGGTTGCTGCTAGATCCTTCAGGTACAGTGCACTTTTTGGGAAGGAAGGAACAGGGAAACTTGCAGCTGCCTCCAGTCCTGCTCTGTCACTACTCCAGGGGTGAGTTCTCCCACTAAACTGGGTAGGGCTCTCCCAGAGAAGGTGGTGCTTACCTACCACACATGTCACTGACACAGGCGGAGCTACATGCAATTCCCCAGTCTGCTTTTGCCTGGAGCAGAGCAGAGGTTACTAAACGTGATGATGAGCAATATAAATCTCTGCGTGTGTGTGTGAGTGAAGGTCAGGGCTTACTACAGCCACTAGCAGGAATTAAGCATTCCAGTCTATTGCCATCCTGTTGTTAACAGAGGCAGGGAATGACTATAGATCAAGCCCCTAGAATGTGCCTCCCAAAACAAGTGGAGATTAGAGCTGTGTAACTGATAATTTTTCAGTTCCCTGGCAATTCTGAAAAATTTGGAAAATGGGCTTTGTTTGCCAGGAGCTGGGAATGGGCAACAGGGGATGGCTCACTTGATGATTACCTGTTCTGTACATTCCCTCTGAAGCACCTGGCATTGGCCAGTGTCGGAAGACAGGATATTGGGCTAGAGGGCCCTTTGGTCTGACCCAGTGTGGCCGTTCTTATGTTCTTAATAAGTTGTAGGTTGAGTGCAATGTTTCACTCAACCCAAAACTAAACACTTCATGCTGATTTTGAGTTTTTTAAAACCTTTATAAAATAAAATCTAAGGAAACGTCAAAATAACAAGTTGTTTTCAACTGAAAAATGGAGGAAATTGATAACGGAGTCTTGTTTCCACAAAATGGAGTGTGTGTATAATTAAGCAATTGGGAGCAACTGTTCTGTCTGGATTTTGCTGCCATGTGAGATTAAACAAATGAATACAGGATTGTGTAGCCCTAATCAGGGCCGAATCCAACACAGGTTAGGTCCCGAGGGCAAGTCAGTGCAGGATTGGGGTACTGATCCTGATTCTCCACTTGTACTGTAACTCCACTGATATCAGGGCAGTTCATCCAGGCATGCACCAGTGCACAGGAGATCAGAAATAGGCCCATTCCCTGTGCACTGTGTGGGATGCATGTGTTCGAACTGGTCAGGAGTGGTGCTTGATAGGCAGATCAGTCGAGTGGTTAGAGCAGGGGATGGGGCCTGCTCTCAGTGATGTCACCCATTTGATGCAGAATGTGACTGTGGGCAAATTGGTAGCGGCTACGTTTTCCACAGAGGCAAGGGATTTGTTCACTGTCTCTGTTCTTGGGTGTGAGCCCCAGACAGAGACAACTTCTGAGAGGCGCTGAACATCCACAGCGCCCATTGAGTTCAATTGGAGTTGCGGGTGCCTAGTTCCGCTGAAGATCAGGCCAAAGTGGTGGCAAGTTAAGCACCCAACAGGAGTAGCTTGTCTGAGAATTCTGTCCTTACCCTGTCTGTTCCTCATGGCCTGTCTCTGGATGGGGACAATGATCCCGATCTACCACAGTAAGAAGCTGAGAGGCTTCATTCACTAAGGGTACATCTGCACAGCAAAAACCCCCAAACCGCACAGCAGCAAGGCTTGGAGCCCGGGTCTGCAGACTCAGGCTTGTGGGGCTTGCATTAGGGTACCAAAAACTGCCATGTAGACACCCGGAGAATGGATTTCAGAGCCCAAGCTCCAGCCTGAGCTGGAACATCTACGTGGCTATTTTTAGCGCCGTAGCATGAGCCTGACCCAGGTTCTGAGCCTTGCTGCTGTGAGGTTGGGTTTTTTGCTGTATAGACGTACCTAAAGGGCCTGATTTTCATTTGCACTTGGGCCCCTTTACATCAATTGGGCAGCGCAAAGAGGGGTAATAGAAATGAGACTCTGGCCTTAATGTCTCCAATTCTGTTCTATTCAGGGTCTCCTACCACCCTTGCCCTAGCATCTGAGTGCCAGGAAAGGGCTGGGGGCCCCATGGCTGAAAGCTGCTACAGAAGTTCATGGCAGCAGCCCTAGTGTCACATTCCTCATCAAACTTTCAAGGGGATTCTTCTAGGAGCTGAAAGAGTCCGCTCCTTCTCCCCAGCATTGCCAATCATTCATGGCTGCTAGAGCTGCCAAACGCGGCCCATGCATTCTCCCCCCCATACGGCTCAGGGAGAGGTGGGATAATGAATGACTCTGACAGGCCAAAGGACACTGGGTTGTTTAGCTATAGGCTCATTTGTCAGCAGGAAAACATGAGCTCCAAAGAGCTGCCTGTTGTTCTGAATTAAATTCAGATCCTTTTAAGAGAGCCCCATGGTTCCTCCAGGGTGCAGGCGTGCTGATGGGTGTATGTATTCTGTACCTATGGCCTCTTTTAACACTCCTGTTAATTAATAATTTTAAATCACCTTGGCTGTGTAACCTTGGCATGCACTCCCTGCGCTGCCCAACGCTGGAAAAATGCAGGCCTTGGCAGCCTCAGGACTGTCCCATGGCTGCCCTCCCCGTGTGCAAGGTGGGGGACTGTGCCCCATAGGGCTCTGCATAGAGTCTGAGTGGTCTATCACGCCACTGCAGTATCTGAGCACCTCACGGTCTTTCATGTGGCCATCCTCCCAACGCCCTTGTGTGCTGTTGTCCATGGAATACAGATGGGGCACTGAGTCACAGAGAGACTAAGTGACTTGCCCAAGGTCACAGAGCAAGTCTGGGGTGGAGTAAGGACTCAAACCCATCCCTCCCAAGTCCTAGGCTAGTGCCCTAAACACTGGACCTCTTGCCTCTCTATGCACAGCTCTCTCCCCTCTTACATGAAAGGGAGCATCAACTAATTCCATTGCACCATTTCCCCTTCTTCTCCAGACCTCAGAGAGCCCTGTAAGGGACCCTGGGATCTGCATAGGCACGAGACCGGGAAAGAGGGTGTATGAAGGAGATGTGTCTAAATCTCCTAGTCTGCAGTGAAACACTCAACCAAGGTATTTACTGCATTATTGCAAACTGCTGCATTTTGGGGTTACTCCACAGTAACCACATGCTAAACCCAGGGGCAACCAGCTATCTAGTATACCTGTTCTATGTGGCTAAGTCTTTATTTCCACATCTGGAGGCACCAGGAATCTACATATATAAATAGGGTAACAGTATATGAGCAGGTGTGTTAAAGACAGGTTCATGTGGGTTTGCTTATAATAAATAATACTTCTCACTCCTACAATATCTTCCATCAGAGGAGCTTGGAGCACTTCCCAGAGAAATCTTAGTCTCACTAGACCTGTGAGGAAGGTAACCGTTACTTCCATTTTCCAGATGGGGAAACTGAGTCACTGAGCAGTAATGGGCCCAAGCCTCTAAGTCTTTTGCTGATTTCAGTGGAAGTTAGGAGCCTAAGTACCTGTGAGGATCTGGGCCGAAGTCATTTGACCATGGCCTGCCAGGCAGTCTGTGGGAGAGGTGGGAATGCAGGTCTCCTGCCAGTGCTTTAACCTCCCCTTAACATTAACACAGGGATGAGAAAGGACAGGGTAAATGCTGAGGCTGGGGGCCTGTGACAATTTACACCAGCTGAGAATCTGCCTCTCAATCTTTCCTCCTGTAATACACAGCATTGACTCCATTGCTAGTGCTCGATTAACAAATAATCAGCAGCAATACTGACAAGTGAAATGAGCATGCCAGAAGCTGGTTTAATGAACACAGAGCTCCTGCTCGTCCTTTTCCAGTGCCCCTAGTCTGTGATCTGTGGTGCATATATCCCATTCCATATTGGCTGCCAGTGACAGAGTGAGGCTGGCACATGTAGCTAGCTAGAGAGAGAACTATTTCATTAGCCAGCATTTTGCAATGAAAGAGGGGATTTGAGGTGCTAACGGGAGGTGACGTCACTCCCCTACCTGGAGGGGAACCGAACAAATAGTGTGAGGTGCTGCCAAGCTAGCGATAGGGGTGGAAAGGAAAGAAATCATCCCCAGGGTGGAGAGGAGGAGGAGGAAGAAGAGGAAACTAGAGCCAGCAACATGGGATGCAGAGACTGAAGCTAACTGAAAAGGGGGAGAAGGAGTCATGGGCGGCGGGTATTGGGTATCATAGGCTGAGCCTACCCAGACTGCCAGGTGTGGCCCCACCCACCCTCTGCTCCCAGTTCCCCTCCTGCTTCCCGCTCTGCAGGTGTCTCTTTCCCTGTGCTATGTCCCCACCTGGGGCTGCACTGCCTCCTTTCCTGGGGCTGCAGAGGTTGGGGCCACGCTGTCTGCCCTCCTGGAACTGGGGCCGCGCTGCCTGGCCACCCGGCTCTGGGGCTGGGGGCGCTAGTCTGGGGTGAGGCTGCCACAGTGTGGGGGGGTCTGGGCTCCGGCGGTGTGTGTGGAAGGGGCGGGGTTGGGGACTAGCCTCCCCAAGCCAGTGGTTCACCCGCGGGCCATGAGTGTGTGTAACACACTACAAATGTTTGGGCCCAATCCATAGAGGTGCTGCGTGACAGCTATAAGGAGAATTGAGGGTGCTCAGTGAATTGCAGCCTCAGGCTCTTTGTGGGGAGGGGAGCAAATCTAACCAGCCAAACCTCCCGCAGGCAAATGAGCCATTTGGACTGGACCAGGCATACAGTATATGGGAATCCTCTCTCAGCAAGTTTTGTACAGCTCAGGGAGGAGCTTCTTCTGGCAGGACAGGGCAAACCAGAGACCACAGGCCTGAAGATTGAGAAGCATGAAGGCAGACCAAACAAGGGAGATTTCCTGGGCCCACAGAGTTCATTGCCCGACTCTGACTTGCAATCTTTCACACCTGAAAACATCACAATTGATTTCTGTTTAGTACCAAGGCAGCAGGGGACCTTAGTGACAGTTAATGTATTACAGCCTTGTAAATTAATAATGCTTTGCTTTCCTATAGCAATATGTGAATCAAACCTAACAATTGTCTCAAGCTCCCACGCCTGCATCCTCAATGGAGAAACAGTTGTCGTTTGGCATGCTAAGAATTTCCAGTGCTGGGGAGTGTTTCCAGGGTGGTTATGCAAATCAAGAGTTCTATTTGTAAGAAAGCCACAAACCCACTTTCCACACCTCCCCGGGTGCCACCCCACACCCTCAACCTGCTAACATCTGAGCAGAGGGACTGAGAGCAAGAGATGGAAACTGGTCTTGTTCATTTCAGTGGCTTGGTGTGTGCAACAGGACATGGGGATGGCCTTACCACGCAGGAGACCCCAGTCTGCTGGAGGGTTGGTCATGCTTTGGATGGCTTCCATGACTTACCAAGTTCATGCAGACTGCATGGCTCTCAAAGGCACAGAGCTCCAAGCAATGGCTTGTGGTTTTTGTGTTAAGCAGTGTATAGCAAAGTGATGTCTTATGCTTATGTTTGGGCCCTTCACTCCGTGGGTCAGTGGCTTAGTACCAGTGCTATGGCATAGGTGGACAGGAGTCAGAGATGCTTTTGTTCCTCTGTGGGCTAATGTGCACTAGGGATGTGAACAAATAAGGATTATGGTGTTGCCTATGACTTGGCGGGACTCAGTGACGTGCACACGTGTTTTGGAGCAGCCTTAGGGATCTGACTCCTGGCCTACTGGAGCTCCAGAATGCTGTGGGAGAAAAATAGTGTCTCATTGCGTACAAGCACCTGATGGTCAATACAGTGATGCAACCTTGGGGATGGCTTCTCTCCCCCACTCCCTGTTGCTGGATCAGCCCCATGTTCCCAGGCACATGGGATCAGGGGCTCAGAATTAAAATGGTGGTCTCCAGGCTGGAGATGAAGGGGATCGTCAAGCTCAGACATGGTGAAAAAAACCCAGAGGCCTGGTTCGGATGTTGGGGAAACCCCTCAGCGAGAGAGAACCATTGCAAATCACAAGATGCTGCCTGGGCTTGAAGACTGAGTCAAAGCAGACCATGACATCTAGTTTAATATGGGTCCGATTCATCCCTGATGTACCTTAGGTCAATGAATTGACACCAGGGATGAATTTCATCTAAAGGGCCGGGGATTACACTGTGTCAGTTCAGAGTAACGAAACCATCGAACGTACCACAGCATCTTAGAACTGAGCTCTTATTCCTAGATCCTCATTTCAGCAGGGACAACTCCAGCTCGATGCTGACTGCGGTTACAGATTTCCCTTTAAGGCTACCAGCATCAATTTTTATTCTAAATGGATTTAGTTATAGACAATCCTCTGAGGGATAATTCTTCATCCAATCATCCCTGCGCTGTTAAATCTCTATGGACGTCTCTTGCTGTGCTTCCAACCCCAGCACAGAGCTCACAGTTCGTCCCTCCTCTAAACCTTCAGATGATGAGTACTCGGCTCATTCTCCTCAGCCTACTTGGTGCGGCATTTCCATGGGTTTCTGGACTCTCCAGCTGAGGTCAAAGGGCTCTGAGATCAAAAGAAAGTGGAGACCCTGAAGAGGTCCAAGTGACCATGTTCTAATCACTTTGCAAGCAGGTAAGATGGAGAATGGACTAGTGTTGCAATGGGATGTTAGCATAGGGATGATGGGCACAGCCAGAGCACCTGTGACAGTGATAAACATGTAAGGGATAGGCTCCGATTCTGCTGTAAAACCGGGCCTTTTTATGCCATGGAGATGATAGCTGGTGAAAATGGTCCTTGGAGAATGCCCTCAGGACAGGGGGCTCTTGAGCTAGCATAGAGATGGCATAACAGCTCTGCGCCAATCCCCCGCAGTCCCTAGCATAGGGACATGGCTGGGGGAGAGAGTTGACCAGAGCACTCTGGCTAGTCTGGGCTAGTAGAGTAGTGCGCAGAGGGCCATTCAAAGCTGACATAGAGGAAGCCCGAGGGACTGCTCTAACTTGTACTGGGGACCAGGCAGACCCTGAGCCAGGCCTGGAATTAGGAAGACAAAAAGGTGTCCTGAAGCCACCTTAGCCCTCTCTTTTCACCTTCTTGGGCTGTCTCCCCCCAGGAATACAGCTGGCTCTTTGCAGAAGCTCTGTGGTCACCTTGAGCCCAAACAAGAGACAATTGGTTGGGGATGCCATGATGAGGCCTCAGTTGCAGTGGAAGGAATGAGGCCGTGATGGACAACGGTGGTCTGGAAGGCACCCCTGTTTGGGTCTGTAGTGCATGTTATTGCAATGGGGCTACAATATCTCTCTGTTCTGACTCCCAGGAAGCAATGAATATAGTGTGATGTATTTGTAGCCAACAAGCAGATTTGAAGGGAGATCACATGTAGCTAAAATATAAACATTCCTTGGAATTACAGACATGTAGGACAGACCTTGAGAGGTCATCTAGTCCATCCCCCTGAGCTCAGGCAGGACCAATTATACCTAGACCATCCCTGACAGGTGTTTGTCCAACCTGTTCTTAAAAACCTCTGGTGACAGGGATTCCACACCTCCCTTGGAAGCCTATTCCAGCGCTTAGCTACCCTTAGAGCTAGAAAGTTTTTTCATAATATCTAACCTAAATCTCCTTTGCTAAAGATGAAACCCATTACTACTTATCCCTCCTCACTCTTCTTTTCGCAAGACTAAACATGCCCAGTTGTTTTAACCTTTCCTCATAGGTTGGGTTTTCTAAACTTTTTATCATTTTTGTTGCTCTCCTGGACTCTCTAATTTGTCCACATCCTTCTTAAAGTGTGACACCCACAACTGGATGGACACAGTACTTCAGATGAGGCTTCAGCAGCAGGCCCGCTGACAGCAATTCCAGGCCTCACGGGAGAACAGTCAATGCCCCCCCCCTCCCAGAAGCTGCACAGACGTGGTCCGTCTGACATTTGGGCGGTGCTGCACCTGCGCTGGCTGGTGCTCAGCGAGCTGCCGGCTACGCTGCTGGGCGTGCTCTTCTGGCATGGCCTGGGCTTCTACATGTCTGCCTGGTAGGGTTGCCAACTGTCTAATCGCGCCTAATCTAACCCCTGTCCTGCCCCTTCCATGAGACCACGCCCCTGTCCTGCCCCTTTTCTGAGGCCCCGCCCCCTGCTCATTCCATCCCCCCTTGCTCCATCGCTCTTTCTCCCCCACCCTCGCTCACTTTCACCAGGCTGGGATGGGGGTGCGGGCTCTGGGAAGGAGTTTGGGTGTGGGCTCTAGGCTGGGGCAGGGGGTTGGAGTGCAGGAGGGGGCCAGTTATTCCCCATTTTGTACTTGTGCCTTTGATTTTCCCTTCCTAAATGTAATACTTTGCACTTGTTTCTACTGAATTTAACCTTGTTGATTTCAGACCAAATTCTCCAATGTATCAAGGTCATTTTGAATTCTGGGAGCCTTCCTCAGAACTGTGCAGTGTTATATGCTTGCTGATGTAAGCAGAGTCACAATGAGCTCTACCCTGACATCTAGTGGCGAGCTGTGGAAAAGGACTTCAGGGGCTGATCTTGTTTGCATGGGCACACCCACCCCACCTAGCATGATGGGACTGCCTGCCCAAATGGTCACTTTGGCTGCTGTGGGATCCCCAGTCTCTGTGTTACTGGGGCAGGAGTAATAAAGCGTTGTTATCCTGGTTATGTGAATCAAGGACAGCAGAACTGTACTTGGCATTTTATGATGGAGGGACTTGCCCTCAATTAAGCAGCACTTGCTAGGCAATGGACATGGGTTCCAAAGTCCAGTGAACTGAGAGGCTGGGGACAGGTATATGTACCCAATAGTTTGTGTCCCTTTGACCCCTCTTTTCTCCACTGTGTAATAACAGAGCTAATGTTGAGTCCATTAGGAGTCTTGTTACATGCTGCAGAGCTGAAATCATTGATACCTAGGTCTAAGCATTAGACTTACTTTGGGTTAGTGGTTCTGAGTGCACCAGCACCGAGGCTCCCCTACTGACAGCTGAAATCCCTAAAGAGCTGAAGTTACTAAGAGCTGAAATCACTGAGAGCTGTGTTAAGTGTTGGGGGGAGCTGAAGACATATTGGTGGACAGCTAGCAGGACAGCTAGTGGAGAGGCGTGGCTAGCGGAGAGGAGCGGCCAGTAGGGGGGCTGGTGGAGGGATGTGGCCAGCAGGATGGCTGGCAGTCAGGTGCAGTTGGTGGTGAAGTCTGCAGCAGAACCCCATGGCGAGGCATGGCAATTGGCTGTCGACCCGAGTAGCGGAGCATGTAAGATGCCCCCATACCTCCCCCCACTTCTGCCTAGGCTGGGAGGTAAACTCTGCAGATGAACTTCTGAACTCTGGGGCTGCACTGACCAAGGACAGAAACTTTGGGAGGGGTGACTTTCGGGTTGCTGGACTCAAGAACCACTCTGGGATTACACTGACCAAGGACAGAAACTGTGGGTGGGGTGACTGTTGGGTTGCTGGACTTAAGACCCTGAGGGGAAAAGGACACTGCCAAACTTACTTGGGGGCGTGGGTCTTTTGCTCGTGGTTTGTGTTATGAATCCTGTTTGTAGTGTTTCCCCAACATAATGTTGCATTGTTTCCCTCCTTTATTAAAAGGCTTTTGCTACAGTCAGTGCTTGCGAGAGGGGAAGTATTGCCTCTTAGAGGTGCCCGGAGGGTGGTATGTAATTGTCCCAGGTCACTGGGTGGGGGCTCGAGCCGGTTTTGCATTGTGTTATTGAAATGGAACCCCTAGATACTGAACCCGGCCCTTGTTGTTGCCAACTCTGACGCGCAGAAGGTTTACACTTGTTAAGTTGGGGTAGCCAAGTGCCAATGGGCCAGATCCTCAGCTTGTGTATAATAGCCCAGTTCCATGCAAGTCAAGTTACACCAGCTGAGGATCTGGCCCGATGACTAGTGCCTAAGGAAGCAGCGTGGGAACACTCTCCTGAGTGGCCATCAGAGATGGATTTCCAAGCTGGCTAGAGCGTCTGTGCACCTCTGTATCGGGATCACAATTCAGTCACCTCATTAAGAAGAACCTCTTGAAAGATTTTGCTTTTTGCTGTGACTCATTAAGGAGGAAGGTGTCAGGAAATGCCTCATCTTGCCCACCCTAGCAGATGTGGTAATCGCTCCAGAGAGAGCCCATCCAGCCAAGCGCTCATTGGAGAAGGAGAGACATTGTCAAGATCAAGAGGTACAGCCCAGGATTACTTATGAAACCTGGGTGAAGGTCACAGCTATATCCGCAGTGCAATGCTACTAGAGTCACCATGGACATGCTAGGTGCATGCATCAGACTCTAGGAATCTAGGCAATGCAGTTCAATAGCTTCATTATCTACCTTTTACCTTGCTTTGTAGTCCACTGTATACATTTCCAAATCGGAAGAGCCTCCACAATCAGTTGAATTCACAGGCTGTGCGGGCAGAGGCCAGAAGGCTGGGACACCTGTCTACTGCTGTGCATGTGTGTTATCAGGAATTGTCATGGAGGATTGTGGTGGTGGGAGTTCTCTCCACTAGCCCAGTACTGAGAGGCTTCTGTGTTGGTGTTAAAAGTGACTAGGGTTGACAGGGCCTTCATCAGATGGGGTGCAGGAAAGCGGAGACTTTGGGCCAGGGGTGTACAGCATGCAAGCAGGTGTAGATCCCAGTGTGGGCTCATCTGTGGCAGAAAATCCACCTGGGGTGGAGTGGGGAGGGCTGGTCCGGAACAAGGCTGCTGCAAGTTCTTCTCCACAAAGAGGCCCACGGGAGCCAGTATGGCCCCAAGAGCATGTGGCACTGGCCAAGGAGTGCGATCAATCATGGGCAGACTCAGTGCTTCCTCACAGCAGAGCTGCTGGCAGAACATAAAGCTGTCCAATCCCAATCCCCGAGAAAGGGCAGCGGAGGGTGAACCTCCAGCCCCAGACTCTCTCTTGCTGAGCAGTGTTCCCCTCTCTCTCCCACCCTGGTGAGCAGCGGCCCTTCCTGGCCTGGGAATCTGCATCTCCCTGGCTCAGCAAGCGTGAATCTGAGCCTTGAAATGTGTTGGCACAAAAGGATCGAGAGTTAATCCTGTGCGAGTTGGGAATGCACACGTGGGCACAGTACCCTGTGCGAGCACAGAGAGAATGAACACACGCATGGGGACTGGAATTGGTTGAAATTTTGCCTTCAAAATATTTTTGATGAAAAATGGCTTTTTTTGCCAAAGCGGAAATTTCTGTGGGAAATGTCTAATTTTTATCAAAGTTGGGGGGGGGGGGGGGGGGGGAGGGGTGGTGTGGAATCCCAATAATTGAAAAATGTTGGCTGAAAACCAAAATATGTTCATTTTTTTTTAAATTAAAACTATTTATAGGAACCATTCTAGCAGGACCAACAAAATGGGCCAGGACCTTACTGAAGCCAAACTCCCCTTGAGTTATGACCAGGGGCAGCTCTAGGCACCAGCAAAACAAGCACGCGTTTGGGGCAGCCCATTTGCAGGGGCGGCAGGGATCCAGCATGGGAGCTGAGAACCAACAGGGGGCCCTGGGAGCTGTAGTTTCTTGGTTAGCTCCCTGTCTATAGAGCCAGCCCTGGAGAAGGGAAAGAACTACATTTCCCAGCATTCCCTTGGCTGCTATCAATAGGAAAGGGAGGGGGAGGGAGTGAGGAAGCTGAGACCTCATGCTGCAGCCTGCTGTGAATGGAGAGCTGAACTGGGAAGGGCAGGGGGTACCATATTTTAACATTCAAAAAATAGGACACTCCACGGGGAGGGAGGGTAGCCTCACCCTGCCACCATCCACTCCCTCCGACTGCCCCCCACAGAAACCCCCACCCATCCAACCCCCCCTGCTCCCTGTCCCCTGATCACCTCCTCCCGCGACCCCTGCCTCAACTGCTCCCCAGGACCCCACCCCCTATCTAAGCCCCACTGGTCCTTGTCCCCAACTGCCCCCTCCTGAGACGCCCCCCAACTTCCCCCCTAGGACCCCACCCCCTACCTGTCCCCTGACAAACCCCTGGGACTCCCATGCCTATCCAACTGATGCCTGTCCCCTGACTGCCCCCCCCGAACCCCTGACCCATCTAACCCCCCCTTCTCCCTGCCCCCGACTGCCCCCCTGAACCTCCACCCCATCCAACCCCCCCTGCCCCCTGGAACCCCCTACTCCTTCTCCAACCCCCCCACCCCCCTTACCATGCACTCAGACCAGCGTGTCTGGCTTTGCACAGCGTCAGACACGCTGCTGCATACATGCTGCCGTGCTCCCCTGCGGAGCCACAGCCCCCCCCCCACCTCCTCCAGCACCTGCCTTCCAGATTTGAACACCTCAAAATTCAGGAGTGGCTCAACCTCAGTTTGGGCGGCTGTTACTTCATTTCTCCCAAATCAAATATACTGATCCACTGTAACTTGCTGTAGAAAAAGTAGGATAAAATTGAGCAAGAAATACTTCCCAGTGGTTATTAGGACTGGAATTGCTATTTTCAACAGCCATTGCCTTTTTTTTGTTTGTTTGTTTAAAAGGAAGACAGTGATAGTGCATTGGCAAATTCCCCATAGAAAGAAAGAGTGGAACAAAAGAATAATAAAGGCACCTCAACATTTCCTCATTTATGTAGGACAGTCTTATAATATGCATCCAGATATCCTCCAATCACACAAGCTGAAAATTGTTCCACTTTACTGCAGTTCTGTAACCATGCGGGAACCAGTCCTGTCTGTGTTCTGTGCACATCTAAAATTCCTGCTGAATGACCTGCCCTGGGAGTGAGTTACCAGTGACCCAGGGCTGCGGCGGAAGGAAGGTGCAGGTGGGGTGGGGGTGGGGAAGAACCCAGGGCTACCATAAAGGCTTCTTAAGAGTAGACAGCTCATTTTTGGCTCATGTGGAAGTAACTAACTGCCCAGTTGGCTAATCGGCTAACGAGCACCTGGACGGTGGACCTGATAAAAGGCCACCAGGGCTCACAGTGAGAAGGCAGCTCCTGAGAAGAATGTTCCCAGGGAAAGGCCTTCTGGGTTGCTGCAGGGGCCAAGCCTCCAAGGAGTGTATGTTGCTATGGAGCCTAGACTGGTAGGAAGTGGCATCAGGAGCCAGATCCTCTGGGGAGAAAGTACTGGAAGGAGTTGCTCTGCCTGGAGGCAGATGAAGGTAGGCGGTGGCTTAGGAGAACAGTAGTGAGTCTGAAGACACAGACCTTTTCTGCTTAACAGAGAGAGGGCCCCTGCTCTGGAACCCAGAGTAGAGGGAGGCCCTGGGTTCCCTGACTGACCCCTGAGAAAGGGGATGTAATCCTTTGCTGGGGCAAGGATTATAAGGTCTGGACTGGAGCTGAAGACCTGGCATAAGGCCATTGGCCCGTTTGTTCATTGAATTCTTTATTATCCTACAAGGGGTGAGGCTATAAGTGGCCTGGCCAGAGGACTGAGTTGTAGGGGTGGCCTTGACAGGGTGCTAGTGTCAAAGAAACTGCTGTATTATGCCTGGCCATGAGGGGGTGCACTGAGTGACACCCCTCCTCCCTACAGAGACCCTTGCTTGAGAAGAGGAACATGACCCAACCCTGAGTTGTAGAAGAACTTCTGCATAAGTCCATCCTATGATCAAATGTATGATTGGACATTAACAGCTGGTGGTGAATTGACTTCCAGGGGGAGTGAGAATTAATTAGCTGTTAGTGCTTCTCTTCCAAGGATCTCAAAGCACTTTACAAAGGAAGGTTAAAATCCTCATCTCATTTACTGCCTTTTGTGAAGTGCTTTGAGAGCTACAGACAGCAGGTCAGTGGCAAAAGCTGTCCTACACCTCAGCTGTCCTACCTGCCATTCCAGTGTTTTGGCCCCTGGGTCATACTGCCATCCATCAGACCTAGCTTGAGATCACCAGCTGTGTGGAGTGGTCATCTGGTTCTGTAGTTTGCTTGGTGGCTCTCTGGTGTCAGTTCCCATCTGTCTACGTGCAGTATAGGAATGTTTCCATCTAGTGTGATATCCTGTGTCTGCCAGCGCCAGATGTTTCCGAGGGAGCACTAAAGCCTTGGAATAGATGATTGGGCAATAACATGCCCATAAGGGAAGCTTCTGCCTTGCCTCTGGTAGCTAGCGCTTTATACCACAAAGTGAGGGGAGCTTGTACCCATATACCGCCTGTCAAATGTAACGTTGCCCATTTAGTCACTGTAAAATGCAGAGTCCTTTTTTAAAATCCTACTGCTATCTTATGGCAATGAGCTCCACAGCCTGGCTTGTGCATTGTGTGACATGGTATTTCCTTTTATCAGGCCAAAATCTGTTGCCTTTTAACTTTGTCAGGTATCCCTTTGTTCTTAAATGATCAGAAAGGCTTGGTAAGAATAACAAAGTGACCACTTCTACCATGTGCGTGGGGGTTTTGTTTTCCTTTACTTCCATCTGTTTCTGTTCCACCCCTGGACTGTGGGATCTCTGTCTAATCTTTAGAGTGTCTCCCTCCATGGCAATCACTTAATCCCCTCTGTTTCTGCCCTGGTGTGTTCTTAGTTTCTTTTGGCACTTGAGTTTTTGCTAAATTGCTTGTGACTATTGGAATTTCTAACTACTTGAAATTTATCTGAGGGGAGGAGTGTTTATATAACCTGCCCAGGTATTTTGCATTGTACTTGCCTTGGATCAAAGGTGCCGTATAAATAAAATACCATGTACTATTTGGTGCTCCTGGTAAGAATTTTTAATCCCATCCTGACTCTTTAGAATCTGTAACTCTTGCTCACACCGGCCTTAGCTGGGGCACTTGCAGTTGGTCACATCTGAACTTGTGACTGGTTACATTTCCTGAGGTCTCTTATCTTAAACCTGAACCAGCTGAGGGGCCTTTGAGTGGTGGATGCTTTTAGCTCCCAAGGATTCTGCTTGAAATTATGGGTGTTCTCAGGGCTTCCTATAAACAAGTCCCTCAAACAGCGGCACCTAAAACTCAGAGGCCACTGCTGGAATTTTAGCCTCTACTGACTTGCCATGTGATCTCAGGAGTAAAGCTATGAATGGAATCCCTGCCACCTGTCTCCATTCCCCGCTTTATCCTCTAGACCATGATGCCACATAGAGGATGGGCAGAACATTGCCCCACTCTGGTCCCTGCGTGCAGTTCCAGCAGCCCTCCTTGGGGAGATTCTCTCTGGTGCAGGACTTGCTTCAGGCCCCTGTGTCCTTGCATAATCCCCATCCCAACTCCTAGACTGAGGGATGCTGGGGGCATGTTGGGGACGTGAGGGATTGTAACCATAGTGCATGGTACTACGGAGACTCTGGGCTGCTCTAAATTAAGCTAGGGGCTATGCAGTCACCCATGAAACCACCTTTGTCCCTATACTCCTCCTCTGGTCAGCACCTCCTAACCTGTGACACTCAAGCTGCAGCTTAGAATTGGGGCTGCAGTACTTGGTTGGTAGGCTGACAAATGCCAGATTCTTTCAGCTGTCTGAACTGATGCAGAGTTTACTTTCAGACCATGCCAGATTGTTCTGCTATCTGGAAAGATTCTGCCAGCCTAAAACAGATACACACATCTCTGGCTCCCGGGTGCAAATCCTGTCTGTAGATTGAGGATGGGCAATGCTGGTTGGATAAAATTAGAACCACCCCTAAATCTTGTTCAAACTCAAGTGAATGACACTTGCTTAAGATTTAGTGATCTCAGTTGTACGTTCCCTGCATCTCTGCTCCAGCCAAACTAAAAGCAGGAAGGACTAAAAACTTTGCAGGTCAGGGATGGGGTGAGGGATGTGTGCTCTGTTCAGGTTCGTTCATCCTCCAGGGATAGATAAAGGACTGTGGTGCTTGTGCTGTGAAAGGAGCCAGACTAAGGGCTTGTCCACATGGCAAGGTACTGTGTGGATGAACAATGGCAAGACCGGTGGATGAACAGCTGACCAGCTTGCTGCATAGTAACATCCTATGTGGATGTGGCTACAGCGCATTGAAACTCCCGGAGTGCAGTTTGGCTTATGATCCAGGATTTTCCGTGTATTGCAGCAGTGCCCATGTGGGATGCTACTGCGCAGCAAGCGGGTCTGCTGTAGCTGCACACCCTGGCTGTCTATGCAGCAACTTACCATGTAGCCGTGCCCTTATTTACCTACTGTTGCATGGATTCAGGTAGCTTGTGGGTGAGCCAGGTGAACTTGCGGCACTTATACAAACTGGACCTCCCAATGTTTTGAAGTTTGCTAATCATTAGAACACCATGTTCTTTGTTCAGGGGACGTTCTGGGTGATCCCCAGGTGAGGAATTTTTATTAGTGCCACTCCTTCCCCATCTCCACTTCTCAGATATCAACAAAATATGGCAGGTCCCTCACGCGACTTTGCCTACCCATTCCTTGGGTTACCTCTCTTCCTAGCCTCCTCATTCCTTGCCATCTCCCCTGGGTAACTTGTTTCTGATGAGCTCCTCTGACTTGGTCTTTCAGGATTAGCTGTTGAAACGCAGGGACCTTCTGACTAGATGGCTTCTTCCTTCAGGGGAATATCCCTTTCTTCCCCATGAAATATGGTTCTGATGCAGCCATCCCTCCAGGCTGTCTAGAGCAGTGGTTCTCAAACTTTTGTACTGATCCCTTTCACATAGCAAGCCTCTGAGTGAGACCACGCCCCCCCCCTTATAAATTAAAAACACTTTTAAATCTATTTAACCCCATTATAAATGCTGGAGGCAAAGCAGGGTTTGGGGTGGAGGCTGGTAGCTCGTGGCCCGCCATGTAATAACCTCACGACCCCCCTGAGGGGTCCCAACCCCCAGTTTGAGAATCCCTGGTCTAGGGCCACTCCTTTGTTTGTGTTTCAGGGAGAGTTATGTTCTGATGCTCTGACTACTGCTTCTTGATGGACTGGATTTAAAAACTCCTTGAGTCACTATACAAGTGAATATTTTGATGGTGACAGCAATGTGGCAATGTTGATCGAAGCTTGGTAAGGAGCACTTGTGCCATTGCTATTGAAGGGAGGGAGTAGACATTTTCTGCAATGAAATTATTTTCTTGGCAACTTCTCTCTATGTATCCCACACCCTGCATAGCCTGTCTGCTCCACCCTGAATTCCAACCGTTCGGCTTTGTCTGTAAATACGATCTCTACCGGCCGCTTCTCAAGGCGTGAGATGGAATTCTCTGCAGAGAATTGGCACTGGGCATGTTTGAGACCCCATGCCTAGAGACCACTCTAGACATTCCAACACCCAGTGATTATATATCACACATACCAGTTGCCTCTAAAGACACTGTCTCCTTTTTCTTAGCACTACATCACATACCCCACCCCCAGTAAAACCGAGGCTGTGGATTCACAGCAGAGCCCTGGCTTGCAGCGATGGATGTAACTCCACTCCAACGATGTGAGTCAGCTAGTTTGGGCAGCAGTACCAATTCTGGCTTTTTCATCTGTTTTTCCAGCATTTATCTGGGGAGGTGAAAAGCAAATTGTTTAAATATAGATACATCACTTTGGAGTTGAGAGGATCCCAGCTTTCTCTTTTTTTTTTTTTTTTTTTTAAGGGAGATATACCTATCTCATAGAGCTGGAACGGACCCTGAAAGGTCATTGAGTCCAGCCCCCTGCCTTCACTAGCAGGACCAAGTACTGATTTTGCCCCAGATTCCTAAGTGGGCCCCCTCAAAGATTGAACTCACAATCCTGGGTTTAGCAGGCCAGTGCTCAAACCACTGAGCTACCCCTTCTTGCTTTCTTTTTCCTCCAGCCTGAGTGTTCAAGACACGTGCGCATAAATCTTATTGGTGATGCACCCATCGGATCAAAGCCTGCCTGCCTTCCCCACACAAACATGAACTTTTAGGAGCCATTCAGAGTCAGAGCAGAACTTTGTGCTTCAAGCCTCTCTAAGGAGCTGAACTGGAACACCCCATCCAAATCTATGTGAGCACTGGAGGCATTTGAATTTGTATTGCCATCTAGATTCAAACTTCTCAGCTTAGGCCCATCCGACCAGTAGAAGCCCGATCTAAATTAAGGGTCAGAGTCTAATACCTTTTGAATTGTTGAGTGGGTTGTACTTTAGCAGTCCCACTGTCTTCATTGAGAATACTCAGAGTGGCAGAGTACAGTACTATTCAATGTAAAAGTAAGGATCTCAAAATCTAGCCACATAGAAAGTGAATGATCTGGACAGATATTCCAAATGTAGAGCACTGAGGTAGAGGTGGTTTGGAAAAAATGGCTTTGTATATATATTTTTTTCTTAGTGTAAAATATTTGACTTCCTGAGAGCTGGTGCGGGGGTCAAAAGCTTTTGATCAAAACCTGAAATATTTTGACTTGGAAATGCTGCTGTAGTGCTTTATGGGAGTTGTAGTTCAGGTGCCTCATATTCCCATTCTCCTCTATAAGCTTGGCTCACTGGTCATACTACATCTCCCATGATGCACCATAATCTCCCCCTTCATGGGGTAGTTGAATCACACCTGTCAGGCTGTGGTGCATCATAGGAGATGTAGCCTGGCAGGGAAATCTGACACATGGATGAGAATGGCACCATGAGGCAATGCAGTGGCACAGTCCAAATGAGACTTTGGTTTTTGGCTGAAATACTTCAGGCTTTTTAGGTGGAAAACCACTTCTTCAGGTTTTGGGCACTTTGTCTTTTCAATAAAATTGAAGCCTTCTGCAGAAAGCAGGTGATTCATGTCACCAATTTTATTTAGTCAAACTAATCTTCCAGAACTGGTTTGGCAGAATACTGTCAACCCACCACCCTAACTGGGGTTTGACTGAGCTGTCAGTCTGCAGTCATGGGTCACTCAAGCTGGAGTCTGATTTTTTGGATAGAATGTTTTGAGGGAAGATTCAATTCCTGGTCAGCAGCATCTGAGCATAGTATATGAAAACAGGAGCCCTGAAATGCCTGTGGGGCTGCCTCCTCTATTTTACAGTTTCCCAAACTTGCAGGAATGTGGCCATTCTTGTTCCAAGCCTGTTCTTCATGTGGAAACGGAGTTCTATTCAAGGCTTTTTCTCTGGGGGAAATAGCTGGCGGATGATCAAGGGAATCTAGGCAAACATGTCAACGGAGAAAGCAAAGCTGTGCTGTATGGGGACCAAACACCTTCATGGGGAACCTGGGGCCTGATCCCACAACCTTTGCATGAGTAAGAACTATTCTCATGAGTAAATGAAATCTTCATGAATGGGCCATGTGGGCTGGATCAGACCCCAGCAGCACTTAACTTTGTGCCATAGCTGAGCCCTGGCACCTTGAGGCTTGGCAGTTCATAGCCCTAGCACCCCTGGGCTTCCTGCATCACTTATGAATGTACAAAAAATTGCTTGAGCCCCAGCACCTGTTTCATTCCAAATTAAACACTGGGCTCCAGAATTTCTCAGGGCTCTGCATAAACACAATTCCTTCAGTGTAGTTGAGATAAATAAGTGGCAGCTATTTTTACCGTCAGATTGCACACGTTAATGACAACTGTCCATGCAACCCCAAATTAGTGACATTACCATTCCCCTTCCAGCAATGGGGTTAAATATTAAACAAACACTAATCAAAAGCAAATGGTCATTCAAGCAAAACAAACCAAAGTTGGTTTGCCTGTGTCAGTGAGGCCAGCAGTGTGAGTCATTTGGCATGAGACTGCATCATGGAATACATTATATTCTCTCCTCTGTCCACAACCATGGTGCTTTACGCAGGAAAGGAAATCTGACCTATTGTTATAGTTGGCGCTTGGGCAGAGCAGTACATGTCAGTGTCATTAGTCATCTGCTTCCCCCATGGGGGGTTAGGAAGTGTGGGTGGGAAGCCAAAGGAGGAGATGTGGACCTGGCCAATGGGGGAACAGCAGCATGCAAGCTGGAAATGTGGCCTCTGTTTATACACAACTGAGGGAGGATTGTCTAGTCCTTGCACAAGTTGTTACATGGATGGGCGTCAGTCTGCCCATCCTCACCACTGCCTCCACGCCACCTGTGCTGCAATCCTCCAGCACTCAGACTGCTGCTGCCTCGGTACATTTCTTTATCAGAGGGCAACCAAAAAACCTGTCCTCAGACCGCTCCACTGAGCTCCCGGCTGTTTCTGAAACCAGTTCCAAATACCCTTCTCCCTCACACACCATGGACTTGGTTCAGCTAACCTCATCAGTCTAGTCTGTCCCCCCCCCCCCCCCCCCTTGATATTACTCCTGGTCATCTAGTCCCTTGGTTTCCTCTGTCCATTCACACACCATCATCTCTGTTTGGTGCAAGAGCCTTCTCAGCAGCTCCTGCTGTCTGCCGCAGACCTCCTCTGTCCCCCCCCACCTTGTACAGTCCCTTAATCTTAATGTGCTCTGAAATCTCAACTCTTCTCCCTCTGCTACTAGTTATCATCTGGGGGCCAGAGTCTGATTTCAGCTGCACTGGTGTAAATTCAGAATAAATCTATTGGCTCCCATGTAACTAGTGTAGCAGTAACTATCTTGTCACTTTGCAAAGCATTTTGGAATTGTGTGCATAGAAAACGCTATGAAAAATAAAACTATTTTCTCTGCAAATGGCCTGAAGGCTGCCCTCAGGATGGAAATAGTTTGTATGCTAACAGGGCCTGTCATGATGGGAAGCAATCAATAAATCATGTGCCATTTCTGGTTACACTGCGAGTCAGTTTGTTATATTTCAGGGTTTAGTCTGATTTTTTTTTTTCTTCGCCCCCTCCCTCATTCCTTTCCACCTGTTCAAAATCAAGTTGGCAACCATTGTTCTTAACTGTGAAAGAATCAAATGTCCACTTTTTCCATCAAAGGAAAGAAATGGAATGAGAGGGTCAGCACAACACTCCTCTTGCCACTACCTCCTGTGTGTGTCTCACCTGGGCATGGAACAACATCAACAACCAGCTCACCAAGTAAGAAGTCCACATGAGCTGACTTTAATACTAGTTGATTACGAGCTGATGATGTGAAAGCCTAAAACATTTTTGACATGTTCTGAATGTAAGAACAGCCACACTGTGTCAGACCAATGGACCAGCTAGCCCAGTATCTGTCTTCTGACAATGGCCAGTGCCAGGTGCTTCAGGAGGAATGAACAGAACAGGATAATTATCAAGTGATCATTCCCTGTTGTCTAGTCCCAGCTTTTGGCAGTCAAGGGTTTAGGGACACCCAGCGCATGGGTTTGTGCCCTGACCATCTTGGCTAATAGCCATTGATGGCCTGTCCTTCAGGAATGTATCAGATTTTTTTTATGTATATAAATCCTGTTAGTCTTGGCCTTCACAACATCCCCTGGCAATGAGTTCCACAGGTTGACTTTGTTGTGTAAAGAAGTACTACTTTTTGTTTTTAAATCTGCTACCTATAAATTTCATTGGGTGACCCCTGGCTCTTAGGGTGTGTTATGTGAAGAGGTAAATAACATTCCACTGTTTGCTTTCTCCAAACTAGTCATAATTTTATACAGCTCTATCATATCCCTCCTTAGAAAAGTGATGACTAAGATGATCAGTCCCAGTCTTTTTAATCTCTTCTCACGTGGAAGCTGTTCCATACTCCTAATCACTTCTGTTGCCCTTCCCTTCTCTGTAATCTTTCCAATTCTAATATATTTTTTGAGGTGCTTGCATACTATTAATTCATATAGACAAAATATAATGCCACTATCCCTTTCCTAATGGTTCCTAACATTCTGTTAACCACTTTGAGCAGGAGTTTTCAGAGATCTATCCACAATGACTCCAAGATCTATCTTGAGTGGTAACGGCTAATTTAGACCCCATAATTTTATATGTATAGTTGAGATTGTTTTCCAGGGTGCTCTACTTTGCATTTATTAACACTGAATATAATGAACATCGAGTTGGTGTCAGGCATGTCCAGGCCCTTTCTAAAAGAACAAAGATTTCCTATTCCTCTGATTTGTATGAGGATTAGGCAGATGTAGCCTAACTTATAAAAAAAAGCAGTAGGTGAGAAGGTTCTTGAGCTCTTCTGAGAAGGAGGCGTTGCCTCTCAGAGCTTCACTTCAGGTGCAGAGAGGCAAAATTGCTCTTGCAAAACCAGTATTTCTAAACAGACTTAGACAGATTCTAGGCTGCCCATTCCAACAAGGGATGGGGCTGTATCCTATGATTATTGGAGACAATAGGCCAACAATCCCCTTCAAGTCAATGGCAAAGCCCTTGCTGAGCGTACATCTGCACAGCAATGAGTCTTGATGCCTGGGCTGACAGATGTGGGCTCATGCTATGGCATGAAACATAAGTGTGTGTAGACTTGGGGACTCTGACACCTCAGGAGAGGGGATGGGCTTCACAGCCTGAGCCACAACACCTACAACCGTTACCCTGGCTCGCGCTAGGGTGGTAAAAGTCTGTCATCCCGGGGATGGAGACTCCTTGCCAGGGGCTGTCACTCACTGCATAGATGTACACTGAGCTTGAGAAGAGCAGCATCAGGCCTTTATTAAATACTACTGCAGTTGTGTAAAATAAGATTCCTCCACTAGTTGGAAATAATCCAGCAGGGCATCGAACTATCGCGAAGGCTGTAGGCTTGTTTTGCGCTTCTAGCGGGTGCCTTTTTTTTGTTTATCTCCCATCCCTGCTCTGAGTCGAATTCCATCAGTGCGTAAGAATCAGCCGTGAGAACGCCACTGGGAGCAAATGCTCCTCTCCGTTACGCCCGAGCATCTATATAAGCCTGAGGGGAGTTGTATCAATGTGTGTGAAAAGAGACTTTGGCCTCTAGGGCTTGAACCAAAGCCAACTGGAGTCAATGGAAAGGCAGACCCCCACTGACTGTGGGGTTAGGAAGGAATGTCTGGACAATGTGTTGAATTACATTTCTTTGCAAAATGCTTGAGAGGTGCTGCCATATCAAAATTCTATCTCCCCCCCCCCCCCCCCCCAATTGATCTCCTGCCCGATGGAGCCTTGGCCCCTCTCTGAAGGAAGCTCAGTCCTCTCTGCAGCTCGTAGGCTTCTATCCCTCTCCCACGTAAACTCTCAAGCTCAATGCTGCCATCCAGTCAAAATGATTTTGGGGATCAAGTTAGAAGCATTGCCAGTAGAAAAATCAATGATGAGACAACTCCTTCCGCCCAGCACGCCCTCCCCAGGGAGAGAGGCTAAGGGGCTTGGGGGCAGCCCCTTGTGAGAACACTGACAGCTACTCCCAGCAAGGGCTGGCACTCATTCCTGCCCAGCCTGAAGTGGAGGTAAGTTGTTTGCCCAGCAGGTTGCAGCTTGCTGTGACCATTTGTAGGCTGCTGTTTGCAGTGGGTAATTATAGCTCCTGTTTGCAGGTGGAGCGGGGAGTGTAGGATTTGCTGCCTGTTTGCAATCTACCTGTTTGTCAGGTGCAGCCTGGGGCCCCTGGCACTGATTCCCACAATGCAGTAGTGGGAATGGGGTGACGTGCTGCCTTGAGGGAACCACAATCGTCCTGGGGCTCTCAGGGGTGTGGGGGGAGTCGCCCTGGGGACGGTGCAAAATGTGCTGGAGAACTCGGGCATGGCTCAGCCAGCAGGATTTGCTCCTCTGAAGGAGAAACCGGCTGAACGTGCTCCCGTGACTTCAGAGCCAGGTTCCCTCTTGACACTGACAATCTCAGTAGCCTTGGACGCAAATGGAAAGCTCATGCCTGAAGCCTGACTCATTCCTTAGGGCTGTCAATCAAGTGGTGGCTGAAGAGGAATGCACACGTCTGTCCCTAAAACAAGCAGCACCCTCCGGGTAAGGGGACACACCCTTCCCTGCTAGGGGACTGGTCTCTCATCCAGCCCCTGCACAACATAACACATGGCCACAGGGGCAAGAGGGGTCCTCTCCAGGAACTATAAGAGCCAAGAAGAGAGCTGGGTGAATTCCTCATTGGGGAAATATGTTCTTAATCAACTTGTCATGGCATTTCAGAGGGAGTTGCCTCCCTTCAGCCAGTCCTGGCTCTCACTAAGGAATTTCACTAGGCCCTGCTGTATCTTTAATCATTGAGCCAAAATCTGCTCGAGCATACAGCTGAGGTGGGGGTGTGTGACCCAGGGTGAAATCTCCCCACGTTAGCAGGGGCTCAGCTCTAGGTCTTGTCTGAACAGAGTAAATAAAAGATGCTCAGGCTCAATGCTGTGACTTGAAAAATGCAGAGTGTTAATTTTCCAGTTGGCATGAGCATCCCTTGAAGACCTGGACTTCGCAGATGTCGCTCTCCTATTACATACCCAACACCATATACGAGAAAAAACAACTCGACTCGATGCATTCAGCCAGCAAATTGGACTGAAAATCAACCACAATAAGACAGATAGCATGAGCGTTAATATTGCCTCACCATCACCAGTACGGATAGAGGATTATGTTCTCACCAATGTAGAAACATTCACATACTTGGGCAGCACCATCAGCCAGAATGGTGGAACAAGCCAGGACATCCGGAACAAAATCAATAAAGCCAGGAACACCTTCAGGAGCTTAAATACGGTCTGGAAATCATCAAAATACAACACTAAAACCAAACTCAAGATTTCAGAGCTGCGTACTTTCTCATTCCCCAGCATTCTGCACTATAAAGTAGTGTTGAAAGTATGACATGTCCATCCAACCTGCCTCAGAAAAATCCTCTATCTTTTGGCCCAGAACAATCTCAAACCAAGATCTATTGACACAGTGCAGCCAAGAGGATTCAAGCACCATCATTGCCAGGAGGCATTGGAGATGGATTGGTCATGTGCTTCGGACGGAAACTGATTCCATCACCAGAGTAGCAATAAGATGGACACCTGAAGGCAAGCAAAAATGAGGCTACCTGAAAACAACATGGTGAAAGCTGCTATCAAATCCCCCCTCAGTCTTCTCTTCTGCAGACTAAATAACCCCAGTTCCCTCAGCCTCTCCTCATAAGTCATGTGCCCCAGCCCCCTAATCATTTTTGTTGCCCTCTGCTGGACTCTCTCCAATTTGTCCACATCCCTTCTGTGGGGGAGACTACCAAAACTGGACCCAATACTCTAGATGTGGCCTCACCAGTATCGAATAGAGGGGATTAATCACTTCCCTCCATCTGTTGGCAATGCTCCTGCTAATGCAGCCCAATATGCCATTAGTCTTCTTGGCAACAAGGGCACACTGCTGACTCCTATCCAGCTTCTCATCCACTGTAATCCCCAGGTCCTTTTCTGCAGAACTGCTGCTTAGCCAGCCGGTCTCCAGCCAGTAGCAGTGCATGGGATTCTTCCATCCTAAGTGCAGGATTCTGCACTTGTCCTTGTAAAACCTCATCAGATTTCTTTTTGGCCCAATCCTCCAATTTGTCTAGGTCACTCTGAACACTATCCCTACCCTCCAGCTTATCTACCTCTCCTCCCAGTTTAGTGTCATCTGCGGACTTGCTGAGGGTGCAATTAATACCATCATGCAGATCATTAATAAAGATGTTGAACAAAACCAGCCCCAGGACCAACCCCTGGGGCACTCCACTTGATACTGGCTGCCAACTAGACATGGAGCCATTGATCACTATCCATTGAGCCCGACAATCTAGCCAGCTTCCTATCGACCTTATAGTCCATTCATCCAATCCATACTTTTTTAACTTGGTGGCAAGAATACTGTGGGAGACCGTATCAAAAGCTTTGCTAAAGTCAAGACAGATCACATCCACCACTTTCTCCATATCCACAGAGCCAGTTATGTTATCATAGAAGGCAATCAGGTTGGTCAGGTCCTTGGTGAATCCATGTTGACTGTTCCTGGTCGCCTTCCTCTCCTCAAAGTGCTTCAAAATGGATTCCTTGAGTACCTGCTCCATGATTTTGCCAGTACGTCAAAATAAAATGAATTGCAATTAGAAAGTTGAAAGGCTTTTACCTTTATTGAAATGTGTTTTGAATTGTGTAAGGAAGAGGGGAATTAAGCCTAGTGCATTTGATAGGTGTTCTTAGCTGAAGACCAGTTTGTATCAAATACTTCCATTACATTTGGCACTAATTGGCCCCTTAGCTGGCAATATCAGGAAAAGAGACGACTAAGGGGGGATATGATAAAGGTCTATAAACTCATGACTGGTGTGGAGAAAGTAAATAAGGAAGTGTTATTTACCTCTTCTCATAACACTAGAACTAGGGGTCACCCAATGAAATTAATAGGTAGCAGATTTAAAACAAAAGGAAGTATTTTTTTTTTTCACACCACACACAGTCAACCTGTGGAACTCTTTGCCAGAGGATGTTGTGAAGGCCAAGACTAGAACAGGGTTCAAAAAAACTAGATAAATTCATGGAGGATTAGGTCCATCAGTGGCTATTAGCCAGGATGCGCAGAGATAGTGTCCCTAGCCTCTGTTTGCCAGAAGCTGGGAGTCGGTGACAGGGGATGGATCACTTGATGATTACCTGTTCTGTTCATTCCCTCTGGGGCACCTGGCATTGGCCACTGTCCGAAGACAGGATACTGGGCTAGATGGACCTTTGGTCTGACCTGCTATGGCTGTTTTATGAATCCAAAACCTGAATGGGTTCTGGAGACTGATCAGCTGGGCTTTCCAGGTCAAGGTTGAAATACTTCGCAGGGGAAGCCTACCCAGCTACTGCACATACTGTAATTGTTTGGGGCATACAGGTCACTTCAATCTTCAGGGCTAGTTATCGGGGACCTTTCACCAGCACTAAATCCCCATGGACTAGGGGAAATGAGATGCAATCCATTGGAGTGCAGGGTTTCATCCATGTATGGTCAAACTGCAGGATCAGGGCCCTGTGTAAGACTAGTAGAATCAGGCTCCCTCTAGCTCTGTTACTGCGGTACATGAACATACAGCTTCCTTACTGTTGTAACTGGGGAATGTGAACACAGTGAAAATGATGAAAAGGTCTGTCTGATGGAAACCTTTGAAAGCAAACATCAGCTTTCCTTGCTTGTATTGCTGCTTGCTGGCTGTGTGTGAAGAATCATTTTGTTTAAAGAATTACAGAGGGGGAAAAACTCCAACAGGAGGGAGCAGAGTTACTGTCTCGCTTGCTAACAGTGCCCTGTGTGCGAAGCTGAGCTGCAAGGCTGCACCTGCTCAGAGTGCGCGTGAAACTGCCCTCAGCTGCAGTGGGTGAGTGCTCAGACATCACAGATTTCTCATCCTTTGCTCTTGTCAGGGCCACTCCCCTGATGAACAATCTGCTGGTTTCCAGGAACCAGTTCTGCCTGCTTTCTGTTGTCAAACCTCCTTCATTCCGCCTCTGTAATGAAAGCAAAAGGTTACACCCTCTGCAGGGGCAGATTTTGCTGCCTCTGAGCCCATCCTGGAAATGAGGCTCTAACTGGCGCCAGAAGAAAGCGGGGTGGGCCTTACTTACAAAGGGGTAGGGGCACACATCTCTGCATATAGGAAACAAAGCAGAGTCCTTTCCATGGAGAACCCTGATTCTGAACTCGCTTACATTGGGGTAAGAGCATTGAAGCCTATTCCTGACTGTGATCTCACTAAGCAATTGGTATTTGCAGCCAGGAGAGATGGGGAATGGGCCATGTCCTGCTGCTGAAGTGAAAGGACAGAACTTAGACAGGAGATCCTAGGCAGAGCCTGCTCCTGCTGAGAGCTCCCTAGTCTAGCTGACTCCAGTGGCAGCCAAGGGCATTGAGCACCTGCAGCAGAGGCACTGTAACTAGCAATGAAGTGAGCGAATTCAGCTGCAGAAACATTCCAGCTGACTTTGTAATTTTCCATTCTCCATCAACTGCCCCTCACCTCCCTAATTACTTTCAGCTTGTGGGTCTAAAACAAGGTACAAAGTTGGGGCAGATTTTGTTCCCACGTATGCAATTAATGACTAAACATTTAATGACCTAGAAGGTGAATTGCATGGCTGAAAAACTACAAAAACTGGGAGAAAAGTGGGAGAGCCTTTAGTTTTTACTGTAGTAGTAGCTGCCTCGCCTAACCCTCAGCAGCCTGCAGGACCAGCAAAGAGACTGAGCCCTTTCCGCAGAGAGTCCTCGTGGGTTGGGGCTCGGAGCAGTTTCGGCAAACCCTGGTTCCTTTGCCCTTCCTCTGCTGATGGTGAAAACCAGCTTGCACGGACCACACCCCAGAACCCTGCCTGGTAACATTTTTGCAACACAGCAGCAAGAGGGAAAGAACTTCTTACAGCCGCTCACGCTATGTAGTGTGACATGATTGCCCATCCCACACCTGGCCAAAGAGGGGTGTGGGTTGGGCCAGAGATAGAGAGAGACCGAAGAGAGCAGCTGTGTGTGTGGGAGCTATGCCTCAAGGCACCTTCCTGTCTAGCATCTGTGCCCTTCCTGTTTTGCCTCTTACCAATTTCAGTATGAATGCGACTCTAGGATGGCAGGTGCCAAGGAGATCAAGTGATCCAAATGTCTCACTCCTTCCCTAGGACAAGACACCATCTCTTAATTTGGCCCACAGTGTGTTACAATAATGGTGTAGCTCCACTGGAGTTGACTGAACTATGCTAGTTTACACTAGCAGAGGGGCTGGGCCTCTTTTGCAGATGCAATGGGACATCAGGTGTTTCAAGGCCTGTCAAAATAGGTGGTGGCACTTGGGTGTCCCAGGGCATAGGGAACTGTGTGATGGAAGAAGGAACCTTCTGCCTCAGTGGGAGGAGGGACTCTAGGATCCCAAGCTAATCCCAAGAATTTAATAACAAATTCTCTTCCTCCTGCATAATTGGACACCAATGGAACAATCATCCCCTGTAAGAGTGTCATCCTCTGACACCATGCATGAGAGCCCTACTTGGGAAGGAGGGGACTATCTGAGATCTTGAGGTGTGAGTGTGCCGGTCATTAGGAGGGACTATATTGCACTCACCAATGAGCCCACAAGGTGAGAAACCCAGTTGTTCCACTGCAAAACCTTTCATCACACTGCCTGCCTACACACACTGTCTCCGGGTCCCCAAGTGCACCCCGAGGGCTAGGGCTTGTTTAGATAAGGAAACTGACCACAATAGCAATTTTTGAATAAACTCTTCTGGACTTACTATTCTGGCATGACTCCCCGGATTGGTTCTCTTATTCTGGAATAGCGACAGCACTTTGAATTCACACCCGACCTCGTTCCGAAAGAACTTCCCTGTGTGGCCAAGCCCCTACCCTGTAACTTCCCCATCTGCCCAGGATGGGAGCAGTTCCTCCCTTGCTCTGGGTGGGGGAAGGAGTTGCTTGCCTGGCTGGTGCATAGGTGGGGTGGAGCCAGGGCTCTGTATGTTCTCCCCCACCCCCCTTTGCCTGCTTGCTGGCAGTGAGGCATCTCAGCTGAGCAGGACTCTGGTCCTTAGCTGGGTGATAGTTAAACTACCACCTCCTGGTGACTATCTCATGGCAATGGCTCTCCCTTGAGATAACCCTGCCTCTGCTGCTGTGTGCTTCTCCCTCCGTTTGTTTGTTTATAATGGGGGGGCAGTGGGAGGAGGGCTGGGATGGGACTCGGATGGGTGCTTAAACACCTGCTGGTGTCAGGATGAGGCACTAGCATTCAGGCTCTGGCCCAAGGATATTTGCATGACAAGGACTCACTACTTATTTCACCAGAGGTGTAGACAAAGAGGATCTCTGTTCCTTATGTGCTTGTTTACTGCCTAGGCCTGACTGCCAGAAATGATAAGGCCAGATCCCCAGCTGATGTAAATGAGCCCAGCTCCACTGCCTTCTGACCCATAATCCCCTGTGATGATAAAGCTGTTCCGGGTGGAGATGGTTGGCATCACAAACAGGATTATGCCTGAGCATGACCAATATGTAACAGCAGGCAGAGCCCCCCTATGCAAGAAAGACCTGGTTCCTTAGCTTAAAGGAAGCTGAGAAACGATCCATTGCAGAACTGTTGAGATGAATCCATCAGCTTTCAGTGAGTGCTACAACATAGGGGAGGAAAGATGATTTTTTTTTTTTTATCTCATCAAGTCAGTGGAATAACTCCCTAATTCGCTGTGTTTTTCCATCGGTCCAGAAATCTGTTCACCATCACACTGTCGCAGCACTTCCCATGTAAATTAAATCTGCATTATGAAATTCCTACTGAACTTTATGCAGAGTCCTGTTCCTTGGTTTACATCATGCTCTGTGGGGTAAACCCCTGTCTAGTTTTACCTTGCTCTGTACTGTAGAGTCAAGTTTATTTTCCTCCCACCTGCTGTTCTTCCCTCTTTCCACAAGAGGGAGCACATGTCACATTTGCTCTAGTGCACTGGTTCCCAAACTTTAACAACCTGTGAACCCCTTTTGCCAAAATGTTAAGTCTCGCGAACCCCCTCCTTTTCTCTTTTACCTGCGTATAAATTATAAAAGCAATGATCTTGGAAATATCAAATTTGTTTTTATGACATGCATATTACACACTATTATTTATTTATCATTACACTGTTTTTATTATTATGAAAACAGCAACACTCTTCCAAGATCTCACTTTCATAGCTCGTATCATTTTGAATAAGCTTGTTATAAGACAAGACTCCTATGTTTCATCAAGAAGTATCAGATGTGAAACAGCATGAAGGTATCAAGAAGCCAACTCAAAGAGTTGTTCTTCTTACACAAGCATTCAGGTCTTGAGCAGTTCAGGCAAACAATGCACGTTACAACAAAGCTTAAACTTGTTCTTCATAATAATTTTAAAAACAATACTAGCTGCCTATTTAATTTTAAAAACAGCAAAAAAATCCACCTCCATTTCTTATAAGGAGTCTTGAAGTTTAAATCTTCTCACTGTGGTAGATACGGTTGCTTTGATCTGCTTAGTTCTTGGAAGTCCAGGGGCTCCGGGCTGCTGGTCCCATGCTGCCCGGGGTCCCCAGGGACAGCTCTGTCCGCCATAAGGGAATTTTTCCCCCCAAGAACCCCCTGTAACATTTTGTGAACGAACCCCAGTTTGGGAACCACTGCTCTAGTGTCTCAGCTTGTCTAGTCTGTACATGAAGGAGGTTGAGTTAAAGCAGCCGTTGCAGGTAAGCAGGGCCCAAAGCATTTCCGTAGCAGCTAAAATATATTGCCTGGGGTGAGTTGTTCTTTTCTTACATTTCAGTCAATAATACATGAGACTGGGCTTGAGAGAGGCAAGGAGCTGTAGAGGTTAGAGGACAGGAGGGGAAGCACTCTTAATTCCTAATCCTGCCTTTGACACTAACTTGTGCGATTTAGGACAAACCTCACCTCTGACCCACCTAAAATGCAGACAGTCATACATACCCATGTGCCTGTGCAATACATATGGTGATGTTACTACTTACCCCATTGCTGATCCATCAAGTCTCTTCCCTCTCGTCCTCCAGTCCTTGCCCAAATGCCACCACTTTTTACCAGAGTGCTTTTCAGCAGTAGATCACAATCTCTTAACACCCCTGAGGTAGGGAAGCATTAATTTATTATCCTCTTTTGCCAACAGGGAACCAAGGCACAGAGAGACTAAGTGATTTGCCCAAGGTGTTGGGTCACAGGAAGTCCATGGTGGAGAAGAGAGTGGAACCCAGGTCTCCCACAATGTAAGCCAGTGCTCTAATCACAGGACAATCCTTTCCCATTGGTGATGGGACTCTTACCACAGTAGACATCTGATTCACTTGGGTTAAAAAAACTTGGCAAGCAAAACTAAAATCCTCCAGCATTTTCCTGCATGTGGTTTGGTCTGTGTGAGCAGGGGAGACAGAAAATGAATCCCCGTAACCTATCTCTTTACAATGGTGCTCCCATCCACAGTTCCTCTGGGGTTTGCTCTGGATTTTGCACAGCTAGAAATTCTCAAATTAATAATTAATTAATAATGTGTCAACCTGAAGACAACTTCTACTTTTATGGACAAAGACAGCAATGCTGGGCTTATCTTTGTCCAAAATTCAGCCTCCTAGAACCTGGCTTCAGATGAAGGTTGGCTTCTGTGGTGCACAATTCAGCTTGCTAATTCATTTCCATCTACACACAACAGTTTGCTCACCTGACCACCCAGCTCTGTGTCATCACGTGTTAAGAGTGGGTTTGGAATGAACATCCCTGGTGGCTCCAGTTTCTCGAGGACTTAGAAATGTTGTCAGTGCTTAGCACAGACATCTGTCTGCCATGCCTCAGAGCCTTTGCTGCAGCCAGATGTATTCTCTGCTTTGTGTCTCTCCACACTGGCCTTTGTGGTCAGGAAGTAGTGTGGTGTTTCTTTCCTAAGCTGCTCTCTGAATGAATTCACCATGGGTTGGATCTTCAGTGGAACTACAACAATTGACACCAGCTAAGGATGCTTTGACCTAGTGTATGGGTCTCTGTTCTCTCTCCCCTCCCCACCCCCTTTCTCCATAGCTCCTGATTGAGTTACATGTAACTCAATCTTTGGCAGTGTGGCTTCCCTGTATTCTTAATGTTGGGTAGACAGCAGCCACACACCAGTCAGGAATGAAGAGTCAAGCAGACAGCACATCATGTCTTCCAAGCTTTGACTACAAGAACATTGATCTTAGTTAAAAGATGAGGGGGCGGGGAACCTCTTCAAATCTCAACCTTTGCTCAGGCGGCTCACTTGAGCCATCTGCTGCATGGAGTTCCTCAAGCAGGCTTGGCCACAGGTTGTGCTGACAGTGCCCAACTGAAGTGGAATTAGAGTTCCTACCTCTAAGCCCAGGACACGTGCCATATTGATCACTCTCCCACAAGGCACTCATCTGTGCTGAGCCATGAAGCTTTGGATCAACTCACCGCCAGTGCTCTGTCTGCTGCAGGAATTAGCCCCATGGACGCTGCTTTCTGGTTAATAGCCTGCTGCCTGAATTCAGAAACAGCCTTCCCTCTTCAGTGCCCATTTCTCAGTTGTCATCCCCCTTGCCTTGAATGTTTCCTGTTTCTTCTTATAAGCCAAATCACTTATGTCCGGTCCCCATCTCGGCTCCTTTCCCCAGTACCTGCTTCCTTTTGGCTGCTCCCCTTTATGGTGGCAAAAAGTTACCGTTTCATTGTGCTGCTCTCCTCTGCCTAGCACCCTTCGCAAGGAAGGAGGCACTGCTGGGTAGGAAGCCTGGTCTAATGGCTCGGTCACAGTACTGAGACCTGCATTCAGCTCCTGGTTCGGTTTCATACCTGCTGTGTGACCTTGTCCAAGTCACTTAATCTACCGTGTCTCCATTCCCTGTCAGGAGCATGGGGGTTATACTGACTGTGACGGTGCTCAGGGTACCTGGGACTGGGAGTTACCTCATTATCCCTGGCCTCAGCATGAGGGAGTCTTGCTTGTGCTAAGCGGGGAGTTGTCTCCCTAACACCGCCAGAGTGTTAGCCACTTGAGCACTCTCCTCTGGGCTATGCCAGCAACCTTTGCCTTGCAGGATAGCAATTGGTGCCCCAGTCTGAATCCCTTTGAGAAGTTCCCTAGTCCCTATCCAGCTCTGACATTGGCTACTCACGGAACTGCCAGGCCCGCTGATCCCAAAGGAACAGAGCACACTAGCTTGTAAGATTCAGCTCAGGATCAGCACTCTTGCTTAACATCATAGCGCTTAACTATATCCAGAGTGGAAACAAGAACAAGTTGATCAAGTGACAGAATACTGGAAACAGCTGGTTACGTGTAAAACAAGATCATAACCGCCTTCTAGAGACTAGACTAAACTCACAGGTTAATTTCCTGTCTAAAGAAACATCTCACCTGGAGTTCTCACAACATTCTCAACCAGGGTTAGCTGAGATTCCAGTTTCACGAATTGGGACATGCTGTCTGTTTGCTTCCGAGGTGAAGGATGAAGGAGTGTTGTCTTTGCCCCCAAACACCCCCAAAGTTCATGGTCTCTACTCAGACAGGATAAGCTGCCTCCAAGCTTCTGTCCTGTGCTCCTTTCCTGTTGATTTAATGTCTCTTGGTTAACATTTGACTTCATATGTAAATGGGCAACCACTGTGCTACTTCCATCCCAACAAATATACAGTTTCTTGCCTCCCACCTGGAGGAGAACTTGTTCTTTCACCTTTGCTGGTGACTAATACCTTGATACATACTCTAAATATTTGTGTGTGTGTGTGTGTGTACACACTTCTCCTTGCGTAGTAGCTGTGCACATACTGGTCATCAGTGTCATTGTGAGATGTGACACCATCTTTCATTTAGGACATTCTTTGGGAAACTAGAATGTACACGCCAGATTCATGAGATTTCTATAGCCTCCCTCTACCCTACTTGTCAGCTGATAGTAAGATTCTCGAGTGACACTGACCTACTTTGCAGGGGTGTAGTGAGGATTCAAAACCATTGATGGAGTGCCATGGTAATACTCAGATAGATAGTTACAGTTCAATTATCCTTTCTAGTCTCCCCACCCCCAATCAGGCAGCTCCTGCATCCTCCTTTCCACCTTCAGTAAAAAGAGAGGTGATTAAAGGACCAGGGAGGGGCAGAGGCTGGGAGATCGTCTATCTGGAGGGTTTTCCCCAGAACAGGGCCGGCTCCATGTTTTCTGCCGCCCCAAGCAGCAGGGGAAAAAAAAAAAACTGATCGGCAGCACTTCGGCGGCAGCTCAGTTGGTCCGCTGCAGTCTTCGGCAGCAGTTCGGCAGCGGGTCCTTCACTCGCTCTCTTCCTCTTTGGTAGCACTTCGGCGACAGCTCAAAGAGGAAGAAAGGTGCTGAGGGACTCGCCGCCGAATTCCCACCGAAGACCCGGACGTGCCGCCCCAATACCAGATGGAGTGCCGCCCCTTTGTATTGGCCGCCCCAAGCACCTGCTTCCTTAGCTGGTGCCTGGAGCCAGCCCTGCCCCAGAACCAGCAGCACCAGTGGCAGAGGGATCTCTCTGCTGCACCACCACCTGTTGCCAGAGGTGTAATAAGAGGTGCTGTGCCGCTGGTGCCACTGGCTGTTGGAGGGGAAAGAAGGATCTGGTGAGCTACCTCACATTGCAACTCCTCATTCCCTGGTAGATCTCTGTGCTGGAAGCCCCTGTGCTAGGACGCACTCCCTGCTGAGGTATAAATGCCATTAAATACAGTGACATCTATTAAAGCGGGCAGAGCTTTTCTGGAGCTTTATACAACTAATACCATTGCTTGCCATGGACTCCAGCAAGAGGAGCTTGCCAAAGGGTAACACTTCCCTGCTTACCTGCCTACACTGACACCAATTATCCACGTAGACTTACACTCTCTGGCAATGACAGCAGTCATCCATGATCTGCCACCCACTTGCAGTGCCTCTGGAGCCTTGTAAACATGCCCAGGTATCCAGGCGAGCACTGGAGTCCCCAGCCATCCTAAAACACAGCTGGCAGCTGCTTAGCCACCTGCAGAAATGCACACTTAGGTCCCCTGTTTCATTAGAGCAGGTTGTCAAATTGCATCATCATTGTATGTGTATATATACCACTGATAGACATGGACACTGACACGAGCTGCTTTGTGGTTGGTGCCTCCCTTCTGGGTAATACTGTGCAGTAATGCTGGTATGCTATAGTACTCAGCAGTGTTTTTTCCAGGAATTGAAATGGGTGGGGGGGCGGTATTCGAATTTACGGGGGGGCGGGTCAGGGCCTCTGAGGGGTGAGACAGTGAGGGCGAAGATGGGCTCTATGGCACCATAGTAAAAGTTAAGAAATGTTTCATGACCATTTTATTAAAACTCCTGTTTTAAAATCACACTAATTTAAAGTTGGTAACTCAAGCCTTCTATGAAGCACTACACCTACATCCTTCTTGGTTTCTTCTTATAATTTTGCACAGCTCTGTTAATGAACGTCTTCAATGCAGTGCGTTAATCTTCAATGGCTTCTCGTGTGTCTGGTATTTCCATTCCTTCAATTGATATGCTCATTAGTTCATTCATGTGATCAGGCAGAAGGCAACTTCTTTCAGAACACACAATTGTATTCCATGACAAAAAAGAAAGCTCAACTGTAGGTGTTGTAACTGGGACTAGAAAGAGATGAATTCCTACTTCTTTCACCCCAGGAAACATAGCACAAAGATCGGGTCGAGCCACTAGTGCTGATAAAAAAGAAGTTGAAGTCAAATCTTCCTTCATGCATCATACGATATTCCACTCTGTGTTCAAATGCTCTATTCTGTCCTGATCACATGGCAGCCTCATTGCAGGTAGTGCCTCACTCCACTCAACTGTCGGTGTTTTATAAGACCGGGATCTGTAAAAGCTACGTAGAGATTGAGTAGAATCCAGAAGTCACTGTTGTAGAGATGTAAGAATCAACTTTGTGTACTTTCTCAGCTGGCTTAACAAGCACTTCCTGTCCTCTTCACTGAAGGAGTCCAGATAAGTGCCTTCACTAGTCAACTTCTGGACTGAAGTCTTTGCTTCTTCCAGTACTTTTTCAATGGATATCTCTCTGATCCAAACATAGCTTCTCTTGCTGGACACAGATCTACTACTGTTGTAGCAGATGCCTGGATGACATTGTTTAATGACCCAAGTGGTTTCAACAGTAGATGTACAAGAGAGAGAATGGCGATAGTCTTCTCTGAACTTTAGTAACAAAAGTAGTCCATCTCAGTAGATACTTTCCAAAGCCAGTAATAATGGTTGCAGTAATTTTTAAGACCACAGCCAAGGATTGCTCATGAGAAAGCCAGTGGGTTTTCCCCAGTTGGACTACATTTGAACTTCAGTCCCAGTGTATCTTTTATTTTTTCCAAGATGTTCAGTCTTTTTGGACTCTTGCTGAAAAAAGAATATAACGAAGATATCAAATGTATGGCTTTTTAATGCCTTTTTAAAGATTCTGCAGCTCCAACTAGTGCTAGTTGGAGTAGATGGCCTCTGCAGTGTGTATAGGAGAGATTAGGGTTACACTTTTTTTCTCTGAGCAAAGCTTGTACTCCACCGTGTCTTCCAGAGAAGTTTGCAGCTCCATCAAATGCACAAGCAGCCATCTGTTTGGGGTCCAATTTACAAGCATTTAACTCTTCTAAGAAGTGGGTTGTTGCAGATGCAGCCAATATGTCTTCTATAACCTGAACATCTAGAAATTCATCTACTGGCCTACCAGTGACTTCAAGATAATGTACACAATGACTTAATACTTGACGCCCATTTGCATCGGTGCATTCATCAGCCATATATGCACATTTTTTGAATGGGGTGAGAGAGTTCTTCACTTTTTCAACTGCTGAGTCTTTCACTGTTGCATTGCATGCTTCGAACCAGTCAATTGAGTTTCTTGCAGGAAGATAGTGAGCATTTGCTTAGTCAGAACCAGTGTCCAACTTCAGAATTAACAAATTATAATGCACTTAACATTGGACTCTTGTTTGTAGTGTGTGATATCTCTTGCTTAAAGAGAAAGTATGATGTGACAGCCATGTTTGTTTGAATAAACTGTGTCTCCAGCATTTTTAACAGGCTTGTTAAGTACTTCTAAAATTGGCTTTGACTGTGACTGGCTTATAAGGCTTTCTGCATGTCGATGCAGTCCAGAGGATTGGTGTTTTGCAGCCTTTTCACATAGTTTATTAGCATTGGCGTTGCTGATTGGTGTAGCAAACCAAGCTCCTCCACTTTTATTCTATAAATGCATGGTATGCTCACATCTTGAATATTGCGTGCAGTTCTGGTCGCCCCATCTCAAAAAAGAGGTACTGGAGTTGGGAAAAGGTAAAGAGAAGGTCAACTAAAATGATTAGGGGTTTGGAACAGCTTTCATATAAGGAGAGATTAAAGGCTGGGACTTGTCCTCTTTTTCAAGCTGAATAAGAGGGGTTATGATAGAGGTCTATAAAATCTTAACAGGTATGGAGAAAGTGAATAAGATCCTTCACATAACACAAGAACTAGAGGGTCACTCAATGAAATTAACAGGCAGAAGGTTTAAAACAAACAAAAGGAAGTACTTCACACAAGGCACAGTCAACCTGTGGAACTTCTTGCTAGGGGATGTTGTAAAGGCCAAAACTATAACAGAGTTCAAAAAAGAACTTGATAAGTTAATGGAGGATATGTCTATCAATAACTATTAGCCAGGATGGGCAGGGAAGCAAAACCATGCCCTGAGAGCCTCTGCTTGCCAGAAGCTGGAAATGGACGACAGAGGATGGATCACTCGATAATTGCCTTGTTCTGTTAATTCCCTTTGAAGCACCTAGCATTGACCACTGTTGGAAGACAGGGTACTGGGCTAGATGGACCATTAGCCTGACCCAATATAGTCGTTCTTATGTAAAAATTAATTATAATATAATAAAAATGTTTAGTATAGAAACTCCCCAAGATAATGACCTCTTGAGATAGCAACAATGTAAGAGAATGACCTTGGCAAATGTGTGTTTAAAAAAATCTTGGCCTACTAGGAAATGTATATTTATATAAGCTTCCTAGTCACAAATCTAGCATTCTGGAGCAAAGTCACTAAAATGTAGTCCAACAAACAAATGTTCCTTTTAACGGGTCCCTCTCTTCTCCCTCTATCACACCCCACTCATCGTTGTTGGTCTTGATCAGCGAAGAGCCAGAGTTCAGAGGTGCTTTCACATGAGTTCACCTCCCATCCTGTTGGGGTACAGGGAAGAAGTCACCTTGCTCCTTCTTCCAGCTGCTCATCACTCACTCTGGCCGCTGTTGTTTGTCGTGACACCATTCACTCCAGCACTCCATTGTTGATGGCCCTGCTGCCACTATAACCTCTGAGAGTCAGTCTCTCTTCAGGTTCCACCCAGCTCTGAGTGATTTCAGTTCTCAGTGCAAATATGGGGCCAGTGCTGAGGGGCGTGCTGTAGAGCTGTGGGGCAGGGCACCTTCAGGAACACAGGAAGGTAGTAGAGTCCCTCTCTTTCCCCAAGTGTAGGCATTGCACTTGGAGCCAGCCCTTGTGTGGCTCCTTGTGTCTCTCTCCCACGCCCCCACCTGCCTAAAGATCAACCAGGATCTGGTCTGGTAAGACCTGCAGCTTGGGCCCTTGCCAGTTTTCCTTCAGAATATTCATTTCCCTTTAATTTCCTCTAGCTTAAAACCCCCCTCAATGCCTCCCCACTAGATCATAGACCCGCAGACTAGGGACTGACTTTCATTTACTTGTAAAGCATGAGATCTGCCTAGGGGTGTGTGTGGGGTGGCTCTCCAAGGATGTGCCCAGTTTGCCATTTGCTCACTGCTGGTGAATTAACTAAACACATACTTGACAACTTATCAAATATTGAGATACTTGAGTGTGTGGGTTCCCCCCCCCCGACCCCCATAGTCTTCATGTAATTGAAGAGCATCCCAGTGCCAGAGGACGAGGGGCTCCTTGATATCTGGTGGAAAGTTTCAGGTGGTCTGATCAGTTCAGTGTATCTGATATGTGTCATGTAAGGTGTCACTGGAAAGCTGAGAACACACAGATTATGAACATTCTTGTGGGGCTGGCATATGTATGGTAAATGCCCAAGGGACCAACCCTAGGTGAGGGAAATGTGGCACTAAAATGTGTTTACCAGGCTGTGGAGTGAGTAAATCGGTTTCTCCCAGACAAAGGACTGATGTCTCTAGCCAGGTGTCAGAATTGACTTGCAAGTGTGGGTCAAGTGCCCCCTTCATTTGCATTGAAGGGGGCAGGAACAGATCAATTTGTATTCTAGAAAACACCAGTGGAGGAAGAACTAGCATAAACCTTCTTTCACCACCAGACTCCATGTCGCCTTTCTCACATGTCCAATGAACTCTACGGGGTGGAGGGGTAGGCCACCATTCAGAACAATCCCTTTCAGTGGTTCACTGGACTACAAAAGTGGGGCAAAGAACCCTCCCCCCCCCTTACATTTTCACCTAACAAGAAAAAGAAACTGAGCACTTTATCTTTGGATAGGGTTACCATACGTCCGGATTTTCCCGGACATGTCCGGCTTTTGGGGGCTCAAATCCCCGTCCGGAGGGAAATCCCCAAAAGCCGGGCATGTCCGGGAAAATCGGGAGGGCTCGGCCGGGGCCTCTTGGGCCGGGCCGGGGTCGCGGGGCCGGGGGCATGGTGCCGGGCCGGAGTCCAGGGACGTGGTGCCGGGCCGGGGGCCAGGCCGGGCCAGGAGCTGGGGGCGCGGTGCCGGGCTGGGGTCCAGGCCGGGAGCCGGGGTCGCGGGCCCGCGGGGCCGGGCCGCCGGGGGGCCGGGCCGCCGGGGGGTGCGCCGGGCTGCCGGGGGCCGGCAGTGCTGGGTGGGCCGGGGGTGGTCGGCCGGCGCCGGCACCCCAGGGCCCGAGCCGACCCAGGCTGGAGCCGCCGGGGGGCCAGCCTGGGCCGTGCCTCCTCCCCCCACACTCCCCCTTACTTGCTTCAGGCTTCCCGGGAAGCAGGGGAGGGGGCGGAGTTGGGGCGGGGGGCGTGGCGGGGCTGGGGGCGGGGCCGGGACCCCGTGGAGTGTCCTCCATTTGGATAGGGTTACCATATTTTGTGCCTCCAAATGGAGGACACTCCACGGGGCCCCGCCCCAACTCCGCCCCCTCCCCTGCTTCCCGGGAAGCCTGAAGCAGGTAAGGGGGAGTGTGGGGGGAGAAGGCGCGGCCCAGCCTGGCCCCCCGGCGGCTCCAGCCTGGGTCGGCTCGGGCCCTGGGGTGCCGGCCCCGGCCGACCACCCCCGGCCCACCCAGCACTGCTGGCCCCCGGCGGCCCGGCTCCCGGCCTCGCCACCCCGGACCGGCTCGCGGGCCTGGCCCGGACCCCGGCCCGGCACCGCGCCCCTGGCTCCTGGCCAGGCCTGGCCCGGCCCCTGGCCCGGCACCGCGCGCCCGGCCCGGCCCCATGCCCCCGGCCCCGCACTGGCCCCGGCCAAAGAGGCCCTGGCCGAGCCCTCCCGATTTTCCCGGACATGCTCGGCTTTTGGGGATTTCCCCCCGGACGGGGATTTGAGCCCCCAAAAGCCGGACATGTCCGGGAAAATCCGGACGTATGGTAACCCTACATTTGGAGGCACAAAATATGGTAACCCTATCTTTGGAGAGAGATCCTGACGAGAGAGGTGGTCTGCCATCTTGCTGGAAGAAGCATCTGCTAAGTTTTACCTGATACTGAGACGATAGCTTGTTAAAGTCTTACAAGTGAAAAATGCTTTCTAATGCTACTTGTTCATAATCATGTCAATCTTTACAGTGTATACGTGGTCTTACTTAAAGCCATAAACTTGTTTTAATCTGAACCATCCAATGAACAGTCCCTTCCATTCAAAGTGATAAGCTGTGCCTTTCCTCTCTTTAGAGGAGCGAATGAACTTTAGTGTTCCTTGGAAGGGCCCAGGAAAGGGCTGGACACTGCAGAGCGCATGGTTTTGGGGAAAATCCAGGATGGAGAGGTGTGGGGGTCAGCTTGCCGCCACTAATGCTGGTGGAAACCAGGGAGTGACTGTGTTGCTGCAGGACGCAAACGAATGTCCCAGTACGGGAGAGGGTTGCCCAGCAGACAGCGTGCATGCATGGTGGTGACAGCAGCCCAGGCAGAGAGCTGCAGCACCACAGCACTCAGGAGTACATGGCAAGTAGTGAGACAACCCCTCACTGGTCTGGATGGCCCCCAGAATGACACCCCACTCCCGAAATCATGAGATTAAGTGGGAATCTCAGATTTACTTTTATTTATTTTTTTTAATAAGTTCCTCACCTCTGGGGTTGTGGAGAAAAGCTTGAAAAGTGACCCAAGGCAAATAAAACCAACCCAAACCATCGTTCTATGGTATTGTGGTTAAGTAAATCTCATACCTTTGGAATAGTTGGGGTTGGCAATATCATAAACAGGTTCCCCTTTCCTGAGTCTCTGAGCCAGGAGCAACAAGCAACGTTACTTTATATATTTTAGGGCCGCTTTCCTGACTCGCTGATAAGACATCAGCTGCTCATCTAACCAAAGCAGCCCTAGTGTTTAAAGGACTGAATGGCCATCAAATGGTTCTGACCCATCTAATACTCATTCAGGGCGCTTTTTATTCCTGAATCACTTCTCTTAACTCCCCTGGCCCAATTGCACCCCCAATAATAATAATAATAATTAATAATAAATCCTGCTCTTTTCCCTTCCTCCAGCTGCTATGGCGCCAACTCAGATTCACAGGGGATTTCCCTTTCAAGGGTGCTGAGAAGAAGCCCCAGATTATTATAATAAGCAGCAGCATTGGGTGGGTCACAGACAACCCAGGCTGGTTGTGCACTGTCTGGCGGAGAGGGGTTCAAGCACCCGCCCCATTCATGCAATGAGCTGCGTCCGGCAGCTAGAGGGCCAGGGAGACGCAGCGCCTGGCTGGCCCCTCCTTGCCTGGAGCCTGCGCTCCAGCCTTGGCAGCCCTTGAGCCGGAGCCTGCCCTTGCCGGCGGCTCTGCCATTCAGGATTAAGCCGCGAGCCGCAACATCTGTCGCTAGCCCAGCCAGCGGCGGGGAGCTCTGGAGCCCCGCGGCACCTGCGGGCCGGAGCCCGTCACATGGCCCGGCCGGCTGGGATTAGACGCGTCGCGCTGCAGTGAAAAGCCGCGGTGATTATCCGGGGGAGGCGGCTGGAGCAGAGCGAGCGCGGCCGGAGGGAGCCCCTCGCTGCAGCCACATGGCCGCGGAGCGCTGCAGCGGGCGCCTCGCCCCGGACCAGGCGCTGGCCGGGAGCTGTGCCCAGGCCGAGTGACTGCGGGCCGCGGAGAATGTCCTATCTGCGCCCCCCGGGCAGGGACCTGGAGCGCTTCGACGGGCTCTCTCTCATTTACTGGTAAGCGGGCTGCCGCCTCTGGGCTGGCCCGGCCCGGCCGGACGGGACACACTGAGTGGAGCGCTGGCACAAAGGAAAGGGCTGGGTACTTTTAACGCGTGTGGTGGCGCACAGCCCAGCGGGAAGGGACCCATCGCGGGGGGTCCCGAGGAGAACGCATTGACTTGTGATCGGGAAAGGCCCTGCATGGAGTCGCTTTGCAGGGCCCCTGAAAGGAGAGCAGGTGCATTCCTCTAACTCCCTTCTTCCAGCCACCCTTTACAAGGCTTATTTAAGCCTGGCAGCCACTACACTCCAGCTCCCTTCCTCTGTGAGATGGGCCACTGGGGTTGTCTTTATAGTTGGGGGAACTGAAGTAGAATAAGGTGAAAAGCTTTGCCAAGGGTCCCACAGAGGTGGGAATATCTCCCCAAAACTCTTGGCTCCCAGCCCCTGTGTTCCAACCGCTAGTTTTGTGATCTCTCTCTAAGCCAGTAGTGTTTGTTTGGGACAGTAAGTGTGCACAAAACATCTAGAAAGGGCCATTGCAGCCTTGTCCCCAATGGCTCCAACAGAATTGCACCAGTAGAAAAGGCAGCAGAATTGAATTGGTTCCCTGCTCCGAGACGCTTACACTAGAAGGGACTGAGTTTAAAAGATACATTGGCCAGCCAACTTCCATGTGTGATACCCTAGAAATTCTAAGCTGGCACCTGGGATATGCCAACCCCCTAGCTTGGGATCATAGAAACAAGAGGTCTTAGCAGTAGGAGAGCTCAATGAGAGTCTAGGAACCTGCACCAAGACTCTCGCCAGTTACTTCCACTCAGTTTGACAACTGGAGAACCACCCCATGGAAGGACAAATGCAACTAAAAATGACTTAAAATAAAGCAGTAGCCTGTGGCAAGGAAAGGAAGAGGGTTTGATAGCTGCTGCTTTTTGAACAGTTCTTGTTCCAGGACACTAACAAGCAGAAATGGGTAAGACTCCAAGGATCTCTTCAGCTTCTGGAGTCATTTGTCCTTCTGCTCCCATTCAGATCTGGTAGCATTTTCCATCCATTTTGCCTAGGTGTAAATAGCGGAACGTGGCCTAGGCGAAGGGGATCAGGCCCCTGGAGCCTGCTGCACAAGTCCAGTCTGAGACCGCAAATGAAATGAGTGGTGGTATCTGGTCAAAGGCAGATGCACACCACATATCCATGTGCAACTGGCAGTACCTCATTCTGGGTCTGATCCGAAGTCCGATGAAGTGAATTGGAAGGCTGTTTTGGATTGGGCACTAGGAGGGGGACCAAGTAGCTTGGATGCTCAATTCTTTCTAAATTCCACTTGAGGTTGAGTAAACTAGTTAATTTCCCAAACGGGGCAGTTTGAAGGAAGCCTTCCTGGTACAGTGCATGACTCCTGCATTCCCTATGCAAATTCGGTCGCCATCATAAATGGGGAATGTGCTGGAAAAATGGTGCTTAACATAGTGGGTTCAGCTGGTGTCATTCCAAGTAGGTCCATTGTCCTAGGACGAGTTATGCCTACTTTCCATCCGCTTAAATCCATCCCAATATCTAATTTAATTCTCCCAGGCTGGTAATAGTAGTAATCCAACTGCAGAGGAGCAGATAGGTTAAGGGACTTGGCCACCACCCCAGAATCAGTGTCAGAACCAGGCTTGGACCCAGGAATTCTTGATTTGCACCCTGATGCTCATACCATGCACAGGATGACACATGCAATTTTGGTTCTGACAGGACATTTGATACTGTAAGTGCTTGGTTAGAAAAGTAATTATTTGATTAAACTGGCAGAAAATATACAACTCTGTTTAAAACCTCAGAAAGGGAGAGCCTGGTGTTACTGAAACCAATCAGAAATAAATGACAAGGGCCTGATGCATCCCTCAATTGGTGAGTGTGATCAAGAACATCTCTGGCTTTCTAAGGTACATGCTTCCATGAAGCAGAAAATTTGGGCAGAGGAAAGATGGCTAATATCTAATTGTAAATATGGCACATAGATTTATATGTGGGACCTGCTCCAGTGTGCATTGAAGCCAATGGGAGTGTTCATTGGGTCCATAGAGCGACTGACTTCACTGGCTGATGAATTATGGATTCAGTGGGCTAGAACCTCAGCTGGTGTGACCTACTGTAGCTCTGTTGACTTCAGTGGCGCTACGCTGGTTTTCCCCCAGTTGAGGATCTGGCCCTGTATTTCTAGTGACATGTGAGACGCATTCATGGGGTTTTGCCTTTAAAAGCAATCCTGAGTTTTCTGAACAGGGCTTTCTCTTGCCTTTGCTAGAAATAATTCACTTTTTATGTCCCCCAGAATCCCATAAAGGTTTCATTATATGCCTTATAAGGAAGAACCTAGTAAGAGGAGACTAACCTCTTTAAATGTTTCCAAGAAACTTGTTTTCTTTGATGGTTTAACACTTGAATGTTGAACTAAAAGTAACAGAGATTTGTGTAGCTCCCACTGGAATTCATTAGCAAATTCCTTCCAGGAGGGGTGGAGAATGTTATAAGCAAAGAATATTTTTGGTTTGCTTAGTTGCTTTTTCAGCTGCAGGAAAAAATGTTACTCCTGTAAGAACTTAAAACCCTAGAGATGCTTCCACAAGGAGGGTGAAGTCTGGACTTAAATCCAGATTTCCAGCACATCACTGCATGTATTGAATAAGTGCAAAAGGTTCATCTCAGCCCTGCAGGGTGTGCTATAATAATAAACAATCATTTGTTTTCAGGCACACAGAAATGTGTGAGGTGCCTCCAAGAATAAGCAAAGACATTGTACTTCCCCAAAGTCGTTCCTTTTTAAAACATGTGCAGTGTCGTCATCTGCTCTTGAATTTGGCTCCCTCATGACTCCACCTGAACCACCTAATACTCTTAGTGACACTCGAGTGTATTCAGTGTTGACTATGCTGACTTTAGTGCTGGAGCTCTGATTTTACACCTGTGTGGTGGAGAGCGGGATTTTGCCCAGCATCTCCAACTTGGTGGAAGTGGAAATACTTGTGAGCATAGGGAGGTCTCTAGATTACCGCCTGGTAGGTAAAAAGGTGTGGGGGATGGCTTCTGGGACCTACATCCTCCTCTTAGGCCTTGTCTACAAGAGCAAGCTTTGTACCAGCAATTGGCCATAAGCAGAGCTTTGGAACAACGGTGGAAGAAAGAGGTGCCCCTGGCCTCCAGATTTGCTGCTTGGCTTGTATTGAGCATGCTCATACCATGCTTAGTAATATCTGCTGAAGCCGCTGCCCTCACGCTGCCCCTCCCCCCTACTATTGGTAGGTACGAGTCGTCTCTGGTGGAAGCTGCAGTGCAAACAGGACTCAAGTGTTTTTTTTTATCAGCATGTCCTCATGGAAGAAAGGATGACCTAGTGAATGGGATACTAAGCTGGGCCCCAGGAGACCTATGTTCAGTTCCTGGCTTAGTCACAGATTTTCTGTGTGAGCTTGGGCAAAGCCTTTAATTTATCCAGTGCCTCTGTTCCCTGTGTACAAAATAGGGGCTTACACTTGCCTGCCTCATACGGGTACAGTGAAGCTAAAATCCACTCACAATTGCGAGGCGCTCAGGCTCTATGATAGTTAAAGAGGAAGGATGGTCCAGTGGTTAGGGTACTAGCTAGAGAGGTGGGTTCAACTTCCTGCTCTGCCACAGACTTCCTGTGGGACCCTAGGCAAGTCAGCCTCTCTAGGGCTCAATTCCCCATCTGTAAAATGGGCATAATAGCCCCCCCCCAGGGTGTTGTGAGGATGAAGACATTAAGGATTGTGAGATGCTCAGGTACTATGGTCATGGGGGCCATCTGAGCACCTAAGGTAGATAGAGGGCTATACAAGTTCCTTGACCAGGGATCGGCAACCTTTGGCATGTGGCCCATCAGAGAAATCGGCTGGCAGGCCAGGACGGTTTGTTTACCTGCAGCATCCGCAGGTTTGGCCGATCGCAGCTCCTGCTGGCCGCGGTTTGCTGTCCCAGGCCAATGGGAGCTGCGGGTAGCGGCGCGGGCCGAGGGATGTGCTGGTTGTTGCTTTCCGCAGCTCCCGTTGGCCTGGAATGGTGAACCGCGGCCAGTGCGATCGGCCGAACCTGCGGACACGGCAGGTAAACAAACCGTCCCGGCCCACCAGTGGATTTCCCTGATGGGCCGCTTGCCAAAGGTTGCCGATCCCTGTCCTAGACAGACACACTGTTAGACAATGACAATCTGCCTAAATGTTTTTAAAAACACCCTCCGCAAAACCCAACCCAGTAGTGTATCTTCACATTCTGTGGGCATGGTGCCAACGTCTCTCAGACCTCATCTGACTTCATTTTCATTGGATTGTGAATCGGGTGGGTGCAAACCTTCCTCTCCCCAGAAGTTTGCTGTCCTCTCCGGTACACCATTTCAGACCCAACCCTGTATCCAGAGAAAAGCTCTGTTGGATTTAGCTGCCTGCAGTTGGGGAACAGCTGAAGAAAGCCCTCCCTTCGGGAAAGGAGGGCTGGGAGGGGAAGAGTTTGTGCAGCAATCTGCCTAGCAGAAGCTGCTCTGTTTCTGCTACAGTATGTGTCTGATTAGTCCTGTTGATGCATCGGGAAAATTGTTGGCTCAGGGAAAAGCCAAGCTCCCTCCAGGACCCCCAGGGTGTGAAAAGTGTCAGATGGGCTGGGTGGTGTTCTGCTGGCCTTACACTTTGCTTAGGATTTTGTCCAGGAAGCAAGCTCTTCAGGGCAGCAAACAGATGGCAAGTGAGATAACGCTGTCCCATCACTTCGATAGATGTGGCCCAACTCTGCCACTGATTAAAAGATTAATTTGTTAGAGTGTCTGCAATGAATGAATGAATAGATTAACTAAACTGTCCCATATCCTGGTACTTTTTGTACAGTCACACCTGCTGGGAACTGACACTTGGGCAACCTTTCCCCTGCACTGATGAGTGAACAGAGCAAGTTCTAAAATCTGTGTCCTAGGCAGTGATTAGTGTGCGGGGACTAGAAGCCAGCGCCCTTAGGTTCAGTTTCTGGCTCTGTTGCTGTGATCTTGGGTATTTAATTTCTCTTCTCTATGACTCAGTTTTCCCATCTATAAAATGGGCACAATACTGCTGGCCTATCTGGGGGCATTGGGCCTGATTGAAAGCCCACTGAAGTCAGTTGATGGGATTTGGATCGGGCTCAATTGTGAGGCTTAATTCATGAATGCTTATAAAACACTTTGAGATCCTCCAGTGGAAATGAAGTCAGCTTTGCAAAATTGTCATGAAATGTACAGCTTAGATGCAAATATTCTCCTCTGCAACAGTGAGGATAAAACAAATGAGAAATTATCTGCCCATCAAAAGTGATGACTTGCCTTAGCTGGATAGATTTTTTTTTTTTTTTTTTTTTTTTGCAAGGCTATGCCTTGTCATGTTATTTGTATTGTGCTAGCATCTAGGGGCCCCTATCATGGACCAGGACCTCATTGTGCTGGGGGCTGTACTAACATGGAACAGAAACACAGGTCCTGTCCCAATGAGCTTACAATCTAAATATAAGACAAGAGACAATGGGTGGATGCAGACAGACGGGGGGCACACAAAGAAACAATGAGATGATACTGCTCAGCACGACCAGGCAGTGATCTCTGCACACCAGCTGCCTGACCACTGTGGAGTTTGTCCCAGCAAAGGAGGGATTTGAAGAGGGCCAATGAAGTAGCTTTGTAGATGTAGATCTCCCTTGCTGAAATACAGCCAGGACCAGAATGAGCAGTAAGATGGTGCAACTGGGCTGGAGAAAGGAATCAAAGATGGGAAGCCAAAGGAGTCAAGGGCAGTGCTGCTGATATAGGGAGGGGTAGGGAAAGGGCTGTGATGGGTGAGAACAAGAATGACTAAAGAGAAAGGAGAGCAGAAATGGGGAGGAAAAGTGATGAAGGAAAGAGGTGGGAAAGAGTTGCTTTTGATGCAGAGGTGATAGAGAAAAATCAGATTACCGTTCAGTAGCAACTGGAATGTTACTGAGCTCCTTGCAAGAATGGGGTTGTGAGGAGGGAGAGATGAAACCCGCTCAGCCACTGTGTGGGGCAGCTCCTAGACCAGTCATGAGAGCTATTGTATTATTTACGCTGCAAGCTCTGTCGGGTAGGAACTGGCCACCACTCTGATGGCCCAGCAGCTAGCACAGGGAGGCTCCATGCGTGGTTGGTCTGGAAGCACTGCTGTCAGAAATGTGACTGTGTGATAATGGTTAAAGGGATCTGGTATGAAGGCCAAGACCATAACAGGGTTCAAAAAAGAACTAGATAAATTCATGTAGGATAGGTCCATCAATGGCTATTATTCTGTTTGCCAGAAGCTGGGAATGAGCAACAGGGGATGGATCACTTGATGATTACCTGTTCTGTTCATTGCCTCGGGGGCATCTGGCACTGGCCACTGTCGGAAGACAGTATATTGGGCTAGAAGGACCTTTGGTCTTCTTATGTATGGCGTTTTCCTTCTCCAGTCAATGAAGGAAGTGTTGAAATAACCCATTGGCTTTGGTGGCAGAAGGTGGCGTCAGCAGCCGACAGGCTGTCTTTCAAAAGCAGACACCATGCGGGAGGAGGCCTTGGTGGGCATAAAGAGAAATGGGGGAGCTTCTGTGTGGGCTTGTAAAGAAAAACGCACACAGTGTTGCCTGGGACCAGCTCCTGTTGTCAGGTGTGCCTAGGTAGCTCTATTGACTTGAGTGGAATTATTACTGATTTAGCCCCAATTCTACAAGTTACAATGCCTGGACAGGCCACTTCATGCTTCCTTCCATGGTACCCAAGGCCTCGCAGGCCCTTTGGCTTCCTCAGGGCTTAGCATAGAGGCCCACCCATTGCCGAATCAGGGCCTTATGCCAATCCGTTAGGCAGATTCGATCCCTTTCAGCCTGAGAACATGAGGCCTCTCTCTCAGAAGGCAATGGGTGTTATGCCATTTGGTCCCCACGGAGGCAGGATTTCATCAACCACTAGAACAAGCGCTGGTCTCAGTTTTCCTGATTTTCGTTTTTTGATTCCTGTTTTGATCAAAAGTCCTTTTTGGACCAAAAAGAAAAGGAAGGAAACTTCCCCACTTCCCTCTTTTTTCCAACCAGCTCAAGGGCTATTAGAAGTTTTTCATACATCAAAAGTTCAACAAAAAAGTTTGGTGAAACGTGCAATTTTTTGCCATGGGGAAACCCAAGAAACTATTTCAACAAAATGTTCTTCATGATTTTTCTTTTCATATTTCCACTCTCTGAAGTTAGATCTCATTGGAGCCAGAGGGTCAGATCCTCGTCCTAAGGAAATCTATGGGGTTTGTCCCAGTAAATCAAATGGGACTAGGATTTGGCCCAGAGAACTTTATTTTAACATCCTGTTCCTTTCCGTGTCTACACTTACCTTCGAAGTGATCGATCCAGCGGGGGTCAATTTATCGCGTCTAGTGAAGATGCAATAAATCAACCGCCGAGCGCTCTCCTGTCGACTCCGGTACTCCACTGGAGTGAGAAGCGTAGGCGGAGTCGACAGGGGAGCGTCAGCAGTCGACCTAGCACAGTGAAGACACCACGGTAAATAGATCTAAGTATGTCAACTTCAGCTACGTGAATAACGTAGCTGAAGTTGCGTATCTTAGGCTACGTCCTCACCACGGGGGGCGGGGTTTGATTTAAGATATGCAAATTCAGCTACACAAATAGTGTAGCTGAATTTGACGTATCGGAACCGACTTACCCCGCTGTGAGGACGGCGGCAAATCGACCTCCGCAGCTCCCCTGTCGACGGCGCTTACTCCTACCTCCCCTGGTGCGGTACAAGCGTCCCGACAAGACGCAATAATTCGATCCCCGAGAGATCGATTTCTACCCGCCGATTCAGGCGGGTAGTGTAGATGTAGCCTTAGATTGATCCCCTCACCCCGCCCAATGTAGACCAGGCCTCTGCTTCTCCTTTCCTGCCGCTTCTCTTCCTTGTACAGTGAATTTTTCAGTGGGCTTTGGATTCATTGGGACTTATCTCCCTTTGGTTTCCTGCTGTCGGCCTCTTATTTTCCCCAATTAATTTGCTGCTCATCAGGGGACCCAGACAGCTTAACCCAGAGGACAGAAAGTATTTGCAGGCTGGCAGACGGAGTCTAGACTGGATGCCTGGGGAGAGAAGGGATCTTAGCTTTCAGTTCTTCCAGTCTGGAAGGAACAACCTGCTTCTGTTAATAAGTTTATAACCAGTGAAATCCTGTGGCTGAGGGGATTTGGAAACCTTGGGGACTTAGTAATCCTGTTAACCCTTAATACATCTGATTTGCTGACTGAGTAAGAGTTGATTGATTTTAGCTGGGGGATTTTATTTTTCTTAATATTGTGTGTTTGTGTGTATCAACTTGTTTACTTGAATACAATATTTTTTTTAGATACAGCTGAGTTTCTGCTGCATTTAAAATAGGTTTCCTTATAATTCAGGGCAAGAAAGAATATGAGTGTATGTAAATCTGTGTGTTTGTGCACACACACACACACACACACACACACACACACACACACACACACACACACACACACACACACACACACACACACACACGTAAACTTGTCCACTGGATTGGAGTCAAAATTAGATCTATAGTTCTTGATTCTCTAATCTCTCACTTCAGTGGGGTTACACCAGTGTAACTCCAGAATTGTAACAATGAATTGGGAATGTTGTGTTTATTTCACTCTTTGTACAATATGTTGTCTAGGGAACTTGGTGCGACAGAACTGAGACAAATGGCTTAATAAGAGTAAAAGAAAAGATGTATGAATAGTAATAATAGGAGAAACCTTGCAAAGCTATTAGTCCTCACACTTCAAGGTATAAACTAATCATGAACTAGTGTCATGAAAATTTCCTAACCTGTTAGTGCGTTATTGCACTGTTAGATGCACTATAGGGTTTTACTGTCCTCTCATGCATTTGGCTTTGGCCTTTGTCAGACAGGACAGTAGGCTAGATGGACTCTTGGTGTGATTTAGATTGGCAGTTTGTGTGTCTTTGTGCAGTCCTAGCAAAAATGCTACATTAATGTCTTGGCAGAACTGTGCTGCAGGAGACCTAGGCAGAGCTGTCTGCTCACTGAAGGTCAGATAAATAGTAGCATGAATTTTGAGGCCCCCCTGTACTCTGTTGGAATACTCCCTTACTCCCCGAGTAGTCTCACTGGGGGCCGTGGGAGCATTTGTGGATGTGTTTCTATGCAGCCACAACTGGGTGTATGAGACTCTTGCCCAATGGCAGTGATGGGTTTTAGAGGAAGGTGAGAGAAGAAGAGAAAATGTTGGCCATCAGAAGTGTGGGGGACGCTCTGCATCATGTCTGCAGTGACCTCTGACCGTGGCTGGGATGTGGTATGGGTGAAACCTTGGAAGGGGGACTTCAAAGGGCGGTAGTGCATGTTTCCCTCTTTGGAAAAGCACGAGAGAAGCTGACATTACTGTCCCCCCCCAGACCTTGAAGGGCAGTAGGGGTGGTGAGAAGGGAAAGCTGTAAGGAGCTCTAGAGCGCTGCAGACAGATTTGGGCCAATAGGATGGAGGGAGCATGGCTGTAAAATTAAACTATCAAATCAACCTCAGAAACTGTTCAAAGAAGGAGGCTAGAGCCTTTTGTTTGTCCACAATAGCCACTTAAACTAAGCAGATCCATTTCTAAATGGCTTGGAGATTAGACTCCAATTATAGAAAGACCGAGTTTCTGACTCCCCCAAATTCCAGCAAGCTAGAAAAGCAGATTAACCTTTTGCTTTGTGAGAGAAGGTTGGGAGCAGAAGAGCAAGGATCCCAAATGTGGGGGCAATCCCAGTCAAACTGGACTTGGGGTCCTATTGAGGAACATGCCCAATAACTCGAGTGGCTTTGAAAGAAAAAAGAGCTTGTTAAAGCTTCCAAAAATGAGATATTTACATTCAGTTAATCTTGATCTCAAGTCAACACATCGGGCGATTTGGACTGAAACAGATGTTGGTACATATGGTACTTATAGAATGTTTATCTCACTTAGATACATGGGTACTGCACAAATTTCCTATTTCCCTTTACCCATTGCCAGGGGATGTCGTGAAGTGCAAAAGTGTAACTGGATTCAAAAAAGAATTAAATAAGTTGATGGAGGAGAGGTCTATCAATGACTATTAGCCATGATGTCCAGGCTCTGACTACCAGATGCTGGTACTAGACAACAGGTGATGGATCACTGGATAATTGCTCAGTTCTGTTCATTCCCTCTGGGGCACCTGGCATTGGCCACTGTCAGAGGACCGGACACAGGGCTAGATGGGCCATTGGTCTGACCCTGTATGGCCATTCTTATGCTCTTAGAGGATATTTGGGGTGGGAGGAGAGGGAAGGGAAGCTAACCAGATGAGGCATTTTTTTGTTTGTGGAAATATTGAACTTCAAAGGGGCATGTGAAGATATGTATTTTACTTAAGGGGAAAGTCTAGCCATTTTGAAAGCCATCTCTCAAAGCTGCTTTGGTCTATAAACCCACATTTGTTTGAGGGCTTCAGTCCCCAAAGAGAAGGATTGCACAGAACTTTCTTTATGAAGTTGGGTTGACTACTTTTGATTTCCTCCTTCTGAAAACAACTACACACATTATCTTAATAGTCAGTGAAATTTGAAAACTGTGTTGGGATAATGGCTGCATGAGAGGTTCTGTGACTTTTTTTTTTTTTTTATTGATTCAAATAAATTTACTGATTTATTTATTTATTTATTTATTACACAATCTAAATATAGACAAAAATATTATCAAAGAGCCAGATCCTGAAATCTTTGCTCATTCAATCACCCTTTGGGTTTAGTGGGATGTTGTCTGAGTAGTGACTGAACAAAAACCGAGTTAAGATGGATAGATTTGGGGGTCAAGTGGATAATCAGCTGAACATGAGGAGCTCCCAGTGCAGTGATGTGGCCAAATGGGCTAATGTGATCCTTGGATGTATAAAGAGGGAATATCGAGTGGGAGTAGAGAGTATATATCACCTCTGTGTTTGGCATTGGTGTGACCACTACTGGAATACTGTGACCAGGTCTTATGTCAACAATTCAAGAACAATGTTGGAAAAATCGGAGAGGGTTCAAAGAAGACACACAAGAATGATTAAAGGGTTGGGAGACATGTCTGATAGTGGAAGACTCTAGGAGTTCAATCTATTTATCTTTCCAAGAGACAGTTAAGGAGTGACTTGATCACGGTCTATAAGTACCTAAATGGGGAAGAGGAATTTCAAGAGCCCTCTCTTGTCAATCTAGCAGAAAAAGGCTTTAACAAGTTCCAAGGCTGGAAGATGAAACCAGATCGAGTCAGATTAGAAATAAGGTGCAGACTTTTCACAGGGAAGGTAATTAAGTTTACCAAGGGCTGTGGTGGATTCTCCACCACTGAAAACTTTAAAATCAAGACTGGATTGTTTTTCTAAAAACCATGCTCTAGTTGAAGCGGGAAGTCCCCTGGCTCGTGTCGGGCAGGAGGTCAGACTGCAAGACCAGAAGGGACCAGGATGATCACTTAATCTCTGAACCTATGAATTTTTTAGGATAGTGTCATACGTGCAGCACAGCGTGTCATTGTTCTGATTGAGCCGCAGCAGTTAGAAGCCTAGTTTCTTCACAAGTTCCCCCCACATCCCTGTAGAGGCAGGGATGGGAAGCAAACCTCCTTGGGCCACTTCCAAGAGAACTACTGTAAATGAACCACACCAGATGGAATGGCCAGGGGCACGGGCAGCAGCTAGGCTAAAGCTAACGTCACACCTGCTGCAACCATTTGGTGTTCATTGCTCGTTCCCACTCGAAGGGGTTGTCTTTCTGACGGCTGCCATCTTGGCCAGCACAGCGGGGATGGATGTGGGAACCCCCAGAGCTAAAAGCACAAGCTGCTACAGCCCCTAGAGCACTTAAACTGGAGCTATATCAGACTCCTGTCCTCTGTGAAACAGGCACAGGGAGACCTAGTTTTAGCAGGTATTAAGCTGTCTGAGGGGGAACCTAGGATTACCTCAAGCAGCTAACATGCATTAACAACAATAGCCCTGTCTTTTCTAGGATTTGAATATGTTAATATGCACCCTTTTCCCAAGTGTAGACATGGCCTGAGGAAACACCAGTGTAGGTTGGAGGGGAGTCAGAGCTGGCTTTTGGGTCCAGCACTGCTGTGTGTGTGTGTGTGTAAGAAACCTGCAGATATTGAGGATAAAATTGGAGGCCCTCCTTTCCCTAGCATTCACCACCATTCTTAAACCGCTTGAGAAAAGGGGACAAAGTGAAAGGCCCCTTGGCCCCTCCCCAAGAGATCAGTGGTGAGGGGAGGATGCCGCAGGGTGGGAAGAACAGAGGCTCCATGGGTGTATGATGTTCATGGGAGAGGGATGCAGCATTCTGAGGATGCCCATTTCCTAAATGCTCACTATAACAAAATGGTACATTCCCACAGGCAGGAAACCAGCTCCTCCCCAGCAGGAGTCTGCCACTTGCTGCTTTACCACATGCTCCTCTGTGCATCTGGGCAAGGTTAGGGCTGGTTTGCTGCTGGCTCCTCTGTGTACAGTGGGAATGCTGGGGGTCAGCTAACTTCATGGTCCTATGTGAATCTGGGCAGTGCTTAGGGCTGGTTCACTGTCAGCCCCAAATGGCATGTTCTAAATTCTCCCTCCTTATAGTCAGGGCAAGAGAGAGATTATTTATTTATTTTACTTTGAGTCCCAAGTGATCAGGGGAAATGTGGGAGAAGACAAAATACCGTATATATCCTAAAGGCTGTGAATCCAGAATTCAAAACCATGCTGGGTTAGTTTTGTCCTTCGAAAGTTTTGCAAGAACCCATCCACAGCTGACTTGCCCTGTCGGTAACTGAAAACCGCACTTCCCATACATTCCTTTCATTGCTGATCTGCAGGGACCCACCTGGGACTGAGAGATCTGTTTCCAAATTGACTGAGTCTGGCTTCTGTAGAGCCACTCTCCAAATAGCTGTGAATTTTAACTCTCTAGGGCTTTACCCTGCCGTCCTGTGAATCGACAGGAGCCCTGCCTGTGTTAAGGAGGGGAGGATCAGGCCCTGAGCTGGCCCTCTGCTGAAGCAGAAGTTGGCTTTGGCAGTCATGTCACTGACAAAGCTGTAATATGACAATACTTCAGCACTTCTCCAACTGGCTGTGCTGCTGTACTGCTGTCCATCGGGAGAGGGAGGAAGCAGGAATGTTGCTAGAGAAAGCAGGGCAGACCAATCAAAGCCATGATTTCTGGTCTCTCTAGAGAACGTAGGGTCATTTATCCTCTGTAGCCTATAAATCCTGGATTTCCCTGCACAGCTTCGTCAGGGAACTGAAATCGCCTGGCTAGCACCTGGTAAAAAGCCATTGAGAGTGCTGCTACTCCCAGCCTGAATGAGGCTGTTAGACTGTTCTCAGTGACACAAACTATTAGTCGTAGAAATTGGATTTCTAATACAGTAACTCCTCACTTAATGTTGTAGTTATGTTCCTGAAAAATGCTACTTTAAGCGAAATGATGTTAAGCGAATCCAATTTCCCCGTAAGAATTAATGTAAATGGGGGTGGGTTAGGTTCCAGCCGGGGAGCGGGGTTTGGGTGTGGGGGGCTTGCCCCATTCTGCCTGCCCAGCGCTCCAGCTGGGGAGTGGGGTCGGGGTGTCGGGGGCTTGCCCGCTTCCCAGCTGGAATACCGGGTGGGTGGAGCAGGGCGAGCCAAACAACCTTCTAATGGAACATTGCGCGACTTTAAATGAGTATGTTCTCGAATAGATCAGCAACCTAATAACGAAACAATGTTAACCGGGACGACTTTAAGTGAGGAGTTACTGTACATACACCTGCCACCTGCTCCTTGGAGTTAATTTGACAGTTCACATATAGGCCTGATTCTCATTTTCACTAAGGCCTTTTTACACCACTTGGGCAATGTAAAGAGGCCTTAAAGATTACATGTACCTTAGTGCAAATGAGAATCAACTCCCTGGGGAACATACTCCTCCTTGCCTCTGTGAGCAGCTTCAGCAGCAAGGCTAAGACTGTGTGAGGGTCTGAGGCTTTACTGTTGTCTCCAGCACTCCCGGTGAGTTCTGCAGGGGAGAGCCAAGGCACAAGGCGGGGGAGGCAGGGGGGAAGCGGGCACTGCTGTGCAGTACTTGTTTAAACCCATGTCAGATCCCCAGCCATAGGGGCACTTCCTTATGATTGGCAGTTTTAACCCAGGAGTAATCGAATTACCCCCTTTGCTACTGCTGCAAGAAATGGCGCGTGCCTTGCAGCAGTTTCCTTGGGAGATGTCCTTTGCAATGAACCTAGGGTGACCAGATGTTCCGATTTTTATAGGGACAGTCCCATTTTTGGGTCTTTTTCTTATATAGGCTCCTATTACCCCCCCATCCCCGTCCCGATTTTTCACATTTGCTGTCTGGTCACCCTAAACCGAATGTTGCCAATTACAGGTGCGCTGGTCTGCACAGCATTTTTCAGATGTATCTGCCTTCTCAGTCTGCACTGGAAGGGTTAACATGTAACCGCTGATCAGCACCCTCTCCCCCCTCTCCTGCTCACTGTCCTGCTGCCTTGAAACATGATGTTTCTGAAAGCATCTGAATGCAAGGCCAAGTTCCTCCATGCCGTCATATAACTCTATTCCCATCAGTGGATTTACACCACAGAGGAATTTGGCCCATGCTAGACACAGCCTTCCCACTAAATAAACTTGGTCTTTGTCTCTCATTGTTTTTTAACAGAGTAGCTGGGACTAACCTCAATGGACTCTCTCCTTATTTACACCACTGAGGAGAATCTGCCCCGCGGCCTCTCTGCTGTGGGAGAGGGGGAAGGGGGAGCCAATCCTAATAGAAGATTAAAGCTGCAAACATGCAAACTGCAGCAGAGAATAGCCGAGATGAATAAAATGCTGCCTCTGCATAGGTCATGTGAGTTTCCTTCCAATGGTTAATGTGGGAATGCTGGGGCTGTGACCCGCCATGTCATCCTGTACTGCTGACTGTGCCACCTAATCTGATAACAGATTGGGTGATTAGAGAGCTGGATGATGCAAATAGCTGTAGTTATGGCAACAGGGAGAAAGGCCACAGCCCTTATGAGAGGTGTGTTTATAGCAGCAGCACTGCTGGAGCTTTAGGATTGAGATATCTGGATAACAGGTGTTCTGTAGATGAATGAAATTAATAACCGGTAATAATAATTAGTCATTATTTTATTCCATCAGAATATGTTACTGCTCTCCAGCCTGCTGTTTTGCAGTACTCCTAGCACTGCAGCTTCCTGTCACACATGCTGATGCTTTATTTGGAAGTTGATGTTTTAGTTCTGATCAGCTAAATTCTTCAGCTGCTCTTAGTTAATAGCACATTTCCAGGAGGCTTTGCAAGTTTTAAAGTCAGGACTTTGTTACTTTGTAATGAACTGATGTCTGTCTGTCTGTCTGTCTCTTTCTTGGAACTGCTCAGCTGGCTGTCAGAAGCCCTATACTGCTATCAGTTAATGGTGATTCTCCATTGGCTAAAGTGGTAGAGACCTATTCTTTTGGCATTCTAACTCTGCTGTCCCTGTGAAGTTTCTAATGACCCTGCTGTGTCACATTGACAATAGAGAAATCATGGATAGCCAAAGGTTTGTTACATTTTAATCAGGTTAAGTTTCACTTTGAACAATTTAATCAATAAACTTAGCTATTTTTTAATTATTTTTTTTTGAAATTATTCAATGAATAATATTTATGAAAATATTTCAGCCTATGGATAGCTTGCAGTATCTTTTCACCCACTCACCAGTGGCGTGTGTGTGTGTGTGTGTGTGTGTGTGTGTGTGTGTGTGTGTATTTGGAAATCATTACTAAAACTTTGTGACTGATCACCTCAGTCAGATGGGGTTATTTTTTGTTTCTTGGTTGACTGCCTTAATCTCTTTTCAAACTACTTTTGCTTCAGCCCTAATTTATCACAAAACAAATTTAGGACCTACATTAAAAGAAACTTTACTCAAACTCAGTATTTGCTTTCTATAGTCATTTGTGCAAACAACTTTGGTCATACCATTTTTGTGGTAACCCCACGCAGGAGAGTGGGGGTGATTTTTGTATGTGTGTTGGGAGGAGTATCTTTATATTTTAATATCCATAAGAAAAGATTCCGGGATTTGTAGCCTGTTGTAGTAATTGAGCCTATGAATTTACTTGAATTGTAAGTTTAACTGTAAAAAGTGCTTTGCCATCATGGCCACCATCTCCTGTGACTTTGTCATCCTGATCCTGAGAGATGCCCTGACCAGACCAGAGAGGGACCCAGCTGATCCAGTGCTCCAGCTGAATCTCCGACAACATCTAGGATGAAATGGGATTGGACTTTGTCGACAAGAATAGCTCCAGTTCATCTCAACTAACTTCTCTTTTCCCCAAAAAGACATTTGCCACCACCTTCTAAGAGACTGAGGCCTGGTCTACACTATGGGTTTAGGTCGACTTTAGCAGCGTTAAATTGAATTAAGCCTGGACACGTCCACACAATGAAGCCCTTTCTTTCGACTTAAAGGGCCCTTTAAACCGGTTTCTTTACACCACCTTCGACGAGGGGATTAGTGATAAAATCGGCCTTTGCGGGTCGGAATTGGGGTAGTGTGGACAGAATTCGATGTTATTGGCCTCCGGGACTATCCCACAGTGCTTCATTGTGACCGCTCTGGACAGCACTCTCAACTCAGATGCACTGACCAGGTAGACAGGAAAAGACCCGCGAACGTTTGAATTTCATTTCCTGTTTGCCCAGCGTGGAGAGCACAGGTGACCACGCAGAGCTCATCAGCACAGGTAACCGTGATGGAGTCCCAGGATCGCAAAAGAGCTCCAGCATGGACCGAACGGGAGGTACGGGATCTGCTCGCCATATGGGGAGATGAATCGGTGCTAGCTGAACTTCGTAGCAGTAAAAGAAATGGCAAAGTATTAGAAAAGGTCTCCAAGGCCATGAAGGACCGGGGCCATAACAGGGACACACAGCAGTGCCGCGTGAAAGTTAAGGAGCTACGGCAAGCCTACCACAAAGCCAGAGAAGCAAATGGAAGGTCCGGGGCAGAGCCGCAAACTTGCCGCTTCTACGCGGAGCTGCATGCCATTCTAGGGGTGCAGCCACCACTACCCCAACCGTGTGCTATGACTTGGTCAATGGAGAAACACACAGGGAAGACGGTTCGGGGAACGAGGAAGATGAGGATGGAGGTACTGTAGGTAGCTCACAGCAGCAAGGAAGCGGAGAAACCGGTTTCCCCAACAGCCAGGATATGTTTGTCACCCTGGACCTGGAACCAGTAACCCCCAAACTCACCCAAGACCCTCAGGGCACACAGGAGACCTCTGGTGAGTGTACCTTTGTAAATATTACACATGGTTTAAAAGCAAGCGTGTTTAATGATTAATTTGCCCTGGCAATCATGGCCAGTACATCTACTGGAAAAGTCTGTTAACGTGTATGGGGATGGAGCGGAAATCCTCCAGGGACATCTCCAGAAAGCTCTCCTTCATGTACTCCCAAAGCCTTTGCAAAAGGTTTCTGGGGAGGGCTGCCTTATCCCGTCCGCCATGGTAGGACACTTTACCACGCCAGGCCAGTAGCACGTAGTCTGGAATCATTGCATAACAAAGCATGGCAGCGTATGGTCCCGGTGTTTGCTGGCATGCAGACAATATCCATTCCTTATCTCTCTTTGTTATCCTCAGAGTGATATCATTCACGGTCACCTGGTTGAAATGGGGTGAACAGGAATGTTCCCCGCTGTTAACCACGTGGTGGGGGGAGGGGTGAAGTGATCATCCTAGAGAATCGTGTCTGTGTGTGTGTGTGGGGGGTGGTTTACTTGGGTTTGTGCCGCATGTTAACCCGGAAACCGCAGCCCCTCCTTTTACATTGGAAACCCATTTTAAATGGCCAACCCAATTCATCCTTGATATGGGAAATGCGCTGCTGTTTGAAACCTTTCCCGCATGTTAAGAAGGTTAAAAAAGCCAAAAGACTGTGGTTTACCATGGCTGCCTGCAAGCTGAAATATGTTGCCTGGGGCACTGCGTGAGTGATCTCTCATACCAAACCGGCAGGCAGAGGAAAAATGCGACCTTGTAACGAAAGAGTGTACCCATTGTTCTCTAAAATGTGTCTTTTTTTAACCACCTCTCCCTTCTCCTCCACCAGCTGCAAATGTTTCTCCTTCGCAGAGGCTAGTGAACATTAGAAAGAGAAAACTGAGGACGCGGGACGATATGTTCACCAGATGTCCTCCCGCGCTGATAGAGCACAGCAGAATGCGTGGAGGCAGTCAATGTCAGACATGAGAAAAGCACAATATGAACGAGAGGAGAGGTGGCGGCCTGAATGGTGGGATGAAAAGAGCAAGTGGCGGGCTGAAGACGATAGGTGGCGTCAGCTTGCAGACAGACGGCAAGAGTCAATGCTCCGTCTGCTGGAGCATCAAACTGATATGCTCCAGCGTATGGTTGAGCTGCAGGAAAGGCAGCAGGAGCAGAGACCGCCGCTACAGCCCCTGTTTAACCAACAGCCCTCCTCCCCAAGTTCCATAGCCTCCTCACCCAGACGCCCAAGAACACGGTGGGGGGGCCTCCGGCCACTCAGTCACTCCACCCCAGATGATCGCCCAAGCATCAGAAGGCTGGCCTTCAATAAGAGTTAAAGTTTTAAAATGCAGTGTGTCCTTTTCCATCCCTCCTCCCCCACCCATCCCAGGCTACCTTGGCAATTATCCCCCTACTTGTGTGAGGAATTAATAAAGAATGCATGAATGTGAAAAAACAATGACTTTATTGCCTCTGCAAGCGGTGCTCGAAGTGGGGAGGGGAGGGTGGGGTGGTTGGTTTACAGGGAAGTAGAGTGAACCGGGTCGGGGGGGGGGGGGGGGTTGGAGGGTTCATTAAGGAGAAACAAACAGAAGTTTCACACAGTAGCCTGGCCAGTCACAAAACTCGTTTTCAAAGCTTCTCTGATGCGCACCGCGCCCTGCTGTGCTCCTCTAACCGCCCTGGTGTCTGGCTGCGTAATCAGCAGGCCGTTGATTTGACAGAGGGAGGGGGAAGCAAATGAATACAGAACAAATCTATTTTTTACATCTTAAGACGACGGTGCAGCGTGACTGATAGCCCTCGGCATCTTTCTGGGTGCTTGGCAGCAAATACTGGGCGCTTGGCAGTTAGTGTATTACGATGGCCTTCAGGCCTATTGCACAATCTGCTGCTCAGGGAAGATTCTGCTAATGTGCGATGATCCAACTTGTAATAGGACGGTTACCAGTCGTAATACACCATCTACTGCCAAAAGGCAAGGGGCTGGTGCAATGCAGCCCCACGGCTGCCAGCCCCACAGCTGCCAGCACCCAGATTGCCGATGAAGGCTACCAGTCTACTGCACCATCTACCGCCAAAAGGCAGTTAGCTGCTGCTGCTGTGTAGCAATGCAGTCCCACGTCTGCCGGCACCCAGATGACATATGGTGACGGTGAGCTGAGCGGGCTCCATGCTTGCCGTGGTATGTTGTCTGCACAGGTAACCCAGGTAAAAAGGCGCGAATCTATTGTCTGACGTTGCTGCGACGGAGGGGGAGGGGCCTGACGACATGTACCCAGAACCTCTCACGACACTGTTTTGCATCATCCGGGCATTGGGATCTCAACCCAGAATTCCAATGGGCGGCGGAGACTGCGGGAACTGTGGGATAGCTGTGGGATAGCTACCCATAGTGCAATGCTCCGGAAGTCGACGCTAGCCTCGGTACTGTGGATGCGGTCCGCCGACTAGAGCACTTAGAGCATTTTATGTGGGGGGACACACAATCGGCTGCATACAACTGATTTCTATAAAACCGGCTTCTATAAATTCGAACTAATTTCGTAGTGTAGACATACCCTTAGAAACAAAGTGATTTCCCCCTCCCCCCCGCCCTTCTTAAAAACTCTCTCCAGCTCAAGGGAAAGGGAGCAAGGGACGTTGTTAAAATGAAAGCCTTATCAATACTTTACATTTCAAACGCTTTAACTGTTTCTCCTTTTATTTATCTTTAATAAAAGGTTAAAGGATTTTTGATAGTGTTTGCCATGGCACGAAGCAAACTAAAGCTTCTGTAGGCCAACCCTGGTTTAACATTAACCAGTGACTGTGTTATGTTAACATCTTTTGGTCCATTTATTCCATCTAAACTAATACAACATTTCTGACAGCCGGTGTGGGGCCTGGAGGGTTAATACAGACTTAGAAGCTAACACCTTGGCAAACAATTGTTTTCAAAGTTAGTGTTAAACGAAAAACAATGGTATTTAAATCCTTAAATATTCTGGTCTTTTTTGAAAAAAGCATGCAAAGCAAACTGTTTTTTTGTTTGTTAAAAAAGTTAGCTTTAAAACAATGGTTAACGTTTTAAAATGACAAAGTATTTTTAAGAAAAAGCAAAAGTAGTAAAAATTAAGTGTTTTTAATTAAGTTGCTAAATCAGCCTGGCTCTCTTGTTAACAAAATGCTAGCTTATACCAGGGCTGCTGCTGCATTAGCTATAAATTAAACTTCAAACCACCAAAAGGAAGAGTTGTTGCAACACCAAACATTTTGTAATTGTTTTGTTTTTAAAATGTTGCGCAATGTTTTTGTTCTGTTTTGTTGTTTGTTTGATCTGTGCATGTGAGACGGCAGAATGCTAGTGTGGCAGGTTAGCTTTCCTGTAAGCGGCTAAGTTGCTACGATGGCCATTTTGTCCTCTCAGATGTTGGTGGTAAAGGTAGTGGGCAAGGTCTGTTAGACTAGGGTTACCATACGTCCAGATTTTCCCGGACATGTCCGGCTTTTGGGGGCTCAAATCCCCGTCCGGGGGGAAATCCCCAAAAGCCGGGCATGTCCGGGAAAATCGGGAGGGCTCGGTGGTGCTCGGCCGGGCCGGCGGTGCGGGGCCGGGGGCATGGTGCCGGGCCGGGAACCAGGGTCACAGTGCTGGGCCGGGCGCGGGGCCGGAGGGAGAGCCGGGGGCGCGGTGCCGGGCCGGGAGCCGGTCAGCCGGGCCGGCGGGGAGCCGGTCAGCCGGGCCGGTGGGGAGCCGGGCCCGCGGGGAGCCCGGTCAGCCGGGCCGGCGGGGAGCCGGGCCGGCGGGGAGCCGGGCCGGCGGGGAGCCGGGTCAGCCGGGCCGGCGGGGAGCCGGGCCCGCGGGGAGCCCGGTCAGCCGGGCCGGCGGGGAGCCGGGCCCGCGGGGAGCCCGGTCAGCCGGGCCGGCGGGGAGCCGGGCCCGCGGGGAGCCCGGTCAGCCGGGCCGGCGGGGAGCCGGGCCCGCGGGGAGCCCGGTCAGCCGGGGAGCCGGGCCCGCGGGGAGCCGGGGAGCTGGGGGGTGCGCCGGGCCGCCGGGGGCCGGCAGTGCTGGGCGGGACACTCCCGCGGCCCTGGCCCCGCCCCCAGCCCCGCCCCCGCCCCAACTCCGCCCCCTCCCAAAGTCTCCGCCCCCTCCCCTGCTTCCCGCGAACATTTAATTCGCAGAAAGCCTGAAGCTTCCCACCCCCCGTGGGCCCGGCGCACCCCCGGCTCCCAGCCCCGCGGGTCCGGTGCACCCCCCGGCTCCCAGCCCCGCGGGCCCGGCTCCCCGACCCTGGCCCGGCTCGCGGCCCCGCGGGCCCGGCCCGGCGCCCCAACCCCACGGGCCTGGCGCCCCGACTCCGGCCCGGCTCGCGGCCCCGCGGGCCCGGCCCGGCGCCCCAACCCCACGGGCCTGGCGCCCCGACCCCGGCCCGGCTCGCGGCCCCGCGGGCCCGGCCCGGCGCCCCGACCCCACGGGCCTGGCGCCCCGACCCCGGCCCGGCTCCCGGCCCCGCGGGCCCGGCCCGGCTCCCCGACCCGGCTCCGCGGGCCCGGACCGGCACCGCGCCCCCGGCTCCCGGCCCGGCTCCCGGCCCCGCGGGCCCAGCCCGGCCCCGCGGGCCCGGCGCCCCAACCCCGGCCCCGCGGGCCCGGCCCGGCTCCCAGCCCCGCGGGCCCGGCGCCCCGACCCCGGCCCGGCTCCCAGCCCCGTGGGCCTGGCGCCCCGGCTCCCAGCCCCGCGGGCCCGGCGCCCCGCGGGTCCGGCGCCCCGACCCCGGACCGGCACCGTGCCCCCGGCTCCCGGCCCGGACCCCGGCCCCGCGCCCAGCCCGGCCCGGCACCATGCCCCCGGCCCCGGACAAAGAGGCCCCGGCCGAGCCTCCCGATTTTCCCAGACATGCCCGGCTTTTGGGGATTTCCCCCCGGACGGGGATTTGAGCCCCCAAAAGCCGGACATGTCCGGGAAAATCCGGACGTATGGTAACCCTATCCTAGGTGGAATTGGCTCATGGGAGCGATTATGTTGTAATAATTTGGCCTACAAATTTACTTTAATTGTAAATTCAACCATAAAAAGTGATTGTAGCTTCATAAAATGTCTCAATAACCCATAACGACAAATGTTAAAGGTTAAGGGTACAAAAGGGAGACCAAAAAAACCCCTGAATTAGTTCAAGCAAAAAGGCTTACTACTGTAACTCAAGGAATGTGTTAAAATCATGCTAAGAAAACAATGAATAAAATTTAAACAAAATAGTATCAAAAACTAAGCTTAATCAGTAAACAAAATAATAAAGGAATAGGCTATTCCCTCCTCCCTTCTCTTTGTAAGTCCTTAATTTTTTTTTTAAGAAAGTCTTTAACTACTAAAAAAAAGCTTCACCGTCATGGCTACCACCCATACTGTCTGCTAAAACCCTGGGGGCCTTTGTCATCCTGATCCTAAAAATGTCCTAACCAAACTGGGCCAAAGAAGAAAGACCCAGATGACATTGCCACCTTTTCTAGCTCCAGCTATGTTCCATACACCATCTAAAATAAAAACCTACTTAAACAATAGCAGCATCAGCTCATCTCAACTAACTTCTTTTCTTCCCCTCCCCCAAAAGACAGTACTTGCCAATCTTTAATACGAGCTAAAAATGGTCGGTTAAGAATATTTTTCCTTCTTAAAAACTCTCCAGCTCCAAAAAAGGGCATTTTTTTTTTTGCCCCCAAAGCCTTATTTTATACTTTACATTGCAAACGCGTTAATTATTTTTCCTTTATCTTTCTTTAAATTGTTGTAATTTATTATTAACATTAGCCATAATATTAAACCTAAACCTAAAACCTCTATATGCCAAACCTTGTTTAATATTAATCTGTATCTAAATTATATGAACACCTTTAGCCCATTTATTCCAGCTATACTAATAGACAAGCTTTGTGGCACATGCTGTTGAAGTATTTTACAGAGCACCATGAGCACGATGACAGATCTGGAGGATCAGAGGAGGGAGGGGGCACGTCAGCCAGTGAACTGGCTGCACAGTGCAGCAGACCAGGCTGCGAGGTCATGCAATGAGTGAGCAAGCAAGATGTCTGTCTGCTGGGTGGGAGGTGGGGCCAGTCAAGCCTGAACCTCAGACTAAAGTAGTCATCTCAGGGCAAGGCATGTCAGGCCACCAACTGGCTGAAGCCCTCTGTTGGTTGCTGGCAGATTTTCTCCATCATTGGCTTCTCTGTGTCACTTCCCTTCTCCCTAAGTCTGATTGTCACACCTATCCCATGTCGTTTCCTTGGGCAGGTCTCTCTCCTTGTGCCCTTCTTGTGCTCTGCCCTGTCCTTGTTGCTGTGTTTGAGTGTTTTCTGTTACCTCTGAGACTGTCGTGTCATCCTACAACCAGTCAGCACTGAGAACAGGATGTAGTCACCTGCTAGGGAGCAAGGACACCAAATGCACCCATTCCCAGCTAGGAAAGTATAACCAAGCAATTCAGCCTTTTCTTGCCTCCTCGTGCTATGGGCCCTGAGCTGGAGCCACCACTTGATGTGCCTTTTTCCTCTTCCTGCTGCTTGCTCCTTAGAAGCAGGGAAGAAAGGAAGAGGGAAGTGTAGAAGAGAGTCTCACCCACCCACAGCCTCAAGACTATGGGGCATGCAGAAGCTTCCTTTGAGACATGGCAGTATCCTCAAACTTCCTTTCTTCAGTTCTGCTTGTGTTCTCATGCACGGCATCAGTGTACAGGTACCCAACGAGGGACCACTGATCCAGCTCCCAAGCTCCTGGAAGAGGCTATTTTATTATCATGAAGGAGGTGGGAGTAGCACATCCAGGTGAAGTTCTGATTTAAAAAGGCCATCCTCCCCTCTTATGAGAAGTGGTGTGCTCCAGTGACTAGGGCATTGGATTGGGATGCCAGAGGACTTGGGGTCTAGTCCCAGCTCTGTTACTAGTCTGCTATGTGACCATGGGCATTTCACTCTACCTTTTGTGTGCCTCAGTTTCTCCATCTAAAATCCACGGATAATGATACTTCCTTTGTAAAGTGCACGGAGAGCTGTTGATTGTTACGGTAAAGCCATAACTTCTGTGCACAAGGTATGCTTTTGGGTACCCTACAACTTCCTTTTCTGATTGGACTTCCAGGATGCCCACTTACTGCATATGGGGGAATCCTTCTATCTGTGCATTTTCCTTAGAGAAAGGGACAGCCATTTCTAGGTTCTGCCCTTAGGATTAACTCCAGGATCTAGACTAGGGTGACCAGACAGCAAGTGTGAAAAATCGGGACAGGGGCTGGGGGGTAATTGGAGCCTATATAAGAAAAAGACCCAACAATCGGGGCTGTCCCTATAAAATAGAGACATCTGGTCACCCTAATCTAGACTCTTTAGTGATAAATGTCTGCATCAGGAAGAGTGCACATTTATCCTGAATGGGATAATCTATTTGTTCCAGCAGGCATTTTCACCAGTCTAGTAAGAGACTGGGATAGAGTGTTACAGCCAACTGAGCATGACAATATCTGACTATGACTTCCCACCAGAGAGAGGATTCCCACCTGCTGCATATTGCCTAAGGCCCTAATGTTTTGGACCCTGGGAATCTGATTGTGCCTGCCTGATCTGGACAGCTAAATCTCCCTGGGTGACCACTCTGTGCCTTAGTTTCCCCACTGCAAAATGAGGATAATGATACTGACTTCCTTTGTAAAGCATTTTGAGATCTGCTGATGAAAAGTGCTAGATAAGAGATAGGAATTATGAGAATTAATGTTTTCCCTATTTTAAACTATACACACATTATTCTCAAGGAACGGCAATTACTTTACCAATAAATATTACTGTCAATGATTACATATATTTTCTTTTGTCAATAACGCTTACCACTCATAGTGTTTTTCACCAATTGATCTCAAAGCAGTTTACAAATGTGGGTAAGCATTATCCTTCTCCATTTAGTCTCATGCTGAATCAGCGCACAGCTGAGAAAAGAACCCTGGAGTCCTGACTCCTAGCTTGCTCACCGGATCATGGGGCACGTTTAATAGTATCTACATTTAAAAAAAATTAGAAACTGAAATAAGGATAAAAAGACTAATATAAAAATAATTGGAAAAAAATCCCTGGATTAGATTTCAGGTTGATGGTGTATGACGAACTAGGCTTTTCTTTAGATGCGTATATTTTGCTTGTTTGTTAAGTCAGTTAAGGATGTCCTTTACTTTTCATTTCATTGGTCTTTTAAATGTTTTTTGGGGGTAGGGGCTGGAAGTGGTGTGATAACATTATCATTACTTAGTGATCCAGACCATAGTGAATTGCATGTGTGTGAAATTTTCTTTTTGTTTGTGTGTGTGTGTGTGTGTGTGTGTTTGTTTTTATCTTGGCTAAACTCTCTGGGTTAGATTGGCGTAACTCCATTGACTCCAATAGTAGTACATACCCACTGGTTTCAGCAGAGCTTTGCCAAAATATTCTAGCTGAGAGTCTGGCCCATGAGCCACAAAAGGTTAATTTTGTGACTCATTTTATTAGCAATGATTCAGGGGGTTTCCTGGCCTTGTATAAAACAAGTCATGTAATGAGTCTTAGCGGCAGGATAGAAATACTCTATTATTGTGGTTTTGGAAGATTATCCGTGCGTTAGTGGATTTGGAATATGATTGTTACAATAACCAATAGGCGCATAAAAGGTTTGAGTCTGTTTAAAATATCCATTTACAAATGAGTTGTTGCAGCAGGCCTGCCTGAACTAGCCTCCACCATCCATGTGTTTTGCTGTTTGGTGAGGGAGAGCATTTTTGGAAGAGTTGGGCAAGAACTGCAGAAAAATAGAGGTCCAGCGGTTAGGATACTTGTCTAGTACTTTGCGGATTTGGGTTCAAAGCTCTGCTCTGCCACAAAACCTCCTGTATCACTTAGTCTCTCTGTGTTTGTTCCCCATCTCTAAAATGGGGATAGCAGCACGGCCTTACCTCACAGAGGTGTTGTTATGATAAATATACTGATGATTGGGAGGCACTCATACTTCAATAATGGGGACCATATAAGTACCTAGGACGTTTAGATAGCTAGAAACATTATTCAAATAACCGTCCCTCACTCCCAGATTCACTTTGACCACTCAAGCAAATCTGTATTCACTACAGCTGGTCAACATTTTCTGAGTTTTCATCTTTTTGACAAAAAAATTCATACATTTATTTTAAATGAATAAATTCACATATTTGGAAGATGGTTTCAACCAGCTAAAGAGCTGGTTGGAGCTTTTTATTTTAAAATATTCATCACATCAATAAACCCCTTTTTTTTTTCCCTTTTAAAATCGCAGTAAAATTTTTTGAAAAAAATCCACATTTGTTGTGTTTGTTTTTTTTTGTTTTTGGTTTGGTTTTTTTTTTTGACCCAGAGTAGTATTCACACCAGAAGTGTTTACTGGCCCTCTTGAAAGTTCTTTGTGGATATAGGAATCATCCTGTCAACGAGAAGTAACAGCATCATGTGACTTTGGGTGATGAATCACCAGCTCAGGTAATGAACGCTGAATTGAATGTATTCCAAGGCAGTGCTTGTGATGAGATTAGTACTTATAAACCATTTGTTGAACAATTCCCAATTTGCTCTTGGCTATCAGAGCAAAGGTCTGGAGAACCAGAACCAGAAAAGGAAAATACCTGACAAATGAACCCATAAATACACATTTGTCTCTCTAGGAGTTAATACCCACTTCAAACACTGCCCAATAGCAATTCAGTCCTGCACCAACTGAGATTCATTTCCCCACTGAGTTTAAAGCAAAATTCCCATTGATTTTAACACGAACATGGTCAGGTCCTGAAGTTGGTATAGTGGAAAGGAACATGGTGTAATGGTTAAAACAAAGGATTTGGCATCAGATCAACTATTTCAGGCTCTGCCACTAACTCATTATATGACCTTGAGCTAGTTACCATAACCTTTGTGCCTCGGTTTCCCCATCTGCAAATTGGGGATCATAATACTGCCCTAACTTTGCAGATTGCTTTGAGAGCCTTAGATGAAAGAGACTATTTAAGAGCAAATTATTCCTGTAAACTCTCAGCAGATATTAGCACAGCCAAAGTTGATTTACTTGGTATTAACTGGGCAATGCTACAGCCCAAATAAGATATTAAAGAGGGAAAAACTGTAAACAGTGCAGTATGTTATTACTTTCAAAGCTTTGCTGCAGATTTAAAGCCTTCAGGGACATTAGCAACATGTCCTGGCTTCACCGCTGAAGGGCAATGTTCATGTGTTGGTTATTTAGAGGATATTCCAAAAGGTAAACAATAAATCATCCAATAATTATACCACTGCTCTAATTATGTGTGAGCACCACTGCTTTGAGGAAATGTTCATGTGTTGGTTATTTAGAGGATATTCCAAAAGGTAAACAATAAATCATCCAATAATTATACCACTGCTCTAATTATGTGTGAGCACCACTGCTTTGAGGAGGGGGCGGGGAGAGGATGAGTGTGTATATATAGATGTCTTTGCTGTTTGTTCAGGAAGGCACTTGCGATAGGCCATGCTGGTTTTGTTTGGATTGCATAAGCTTTAATCTAAAGTTAGAGATGTTTTTAGTTGATCTGTGTTAATGTTGGGTGGGAATTAACATGCATAAGAGAAGATCATGTGACCTCTCCCCCTTTTCCATCGCTTTATCGGATTCCTGCCAAAGCACAGTGGCTAGAGGCTAGCTGGGCTGGGCTGAAATCACACAACCCAGAGAGCGAGATGCCAGCGATCTCAGTCCTTTACAGAGGCGCCGTCATTATTAGCAGGTAATACCTCTGAGCAGCAAAACTGATGAAAAATGTGTGGCCGGTCAGAAGAAGGAAAGGAGACTGTGTGGTTGGGCTGGGGTGTTTAAGAGCCTCCTTGGGGAAATACAAAATTCCTGTCTGTGCTATTGATATTTAATGTCCAATCTCATATCAACTGGGCAAGAGGAAGGGAGGATTCCTTTGGTTTCCACAGAAACGTGATTCGGGAGGGTGGGGGGGAGGGAAGGATTGTGTGTCTGCTTCAGAAAGGGCTGAGACAGTGATGCAGGCTGAGAAAATCAGAAGTGCCTCCCTTAGGATAAGGGGGAAGACTTGTGTTGTCCTGTCCTGGAATATCTCCTGGCCCTTGGTACCTTTCCAGGACTTTGGTTTTTTTCTCTCTAAGCTATGAGTGACTGTGTGCTCAGGATGAAGTAAGGTATAATGGCATGATAAGTGAAAGGGCTAAGGGTTATTAAATTGGAATGAGCATAAAAACTTCCAGTGAAATGCTATTCTGAATAATGAGTTCTTTTGTTTGACTGCCTGCTCTCTTGGGGAAGGTTTCCTTCCTATTCCTGAAGTCCCAGCACTGCATAGGAAGTGATTAAGAACAGAAGACTTTTTGGAAGTCCTGCACACCTAGTATGAGACTGTCTTGTGCTCAGGATTATTTGCTCCGAAATCAGTCCTCTCTGCTCCTTTGCTATGTGTTTTGTATGATTAGAAAACTTGTTCCCTCCAATGTTAACGCTTTGTGTGTTTGGGTTTTTGTTAATTTAGATCATTGTTGGGGGGATCAGATTTAGGGAACATTTTGGGGGTAATTGGCTAGTCACCTGTTTTATGAAACCCCTATCCTGACATTACATTTGAGTTTGGGTTAAAACTCAGTTTCCTGTTAATAACATGGTTTCTTCAGGCACGTATCCAGGTAACTCTGCAAAATTCTGCGTAGTAATTTCAATATTCTTAATTAGGGCCACACATTCTGCTGAAGTAAATTGGTGTAGCTCCATTGACTGATTTACACTAGCTGAGAAATTGGCCCTAGATGTTTATCTAATGCCTTGAATATGTAAAATATTATATAAATATTAAGTATGATTAATATGAAACTGAAGTAGGAGGGATGAAGATTTTTTTGATTGGAAGGTAAAATTCGATCAGAGACTTCGTCTTGGATATTATGGTCTCTGAGGTGTAGTTTCGAGCTGCGTGAAGGTACTTAGTTGGGATTTAAATCTTGGATGTCCCTACAGGCTCTTCTGGAAAAATGCAGGGTTACTCCTCCCATAAACTGTTGCGTTTAGATCCGGTTAACAGGCTCTGCTGTATCCACTTCCATGTTATTGCTGAGACCAAATCATGTCAAATCTTATGCTGAATCATGAAACTTGCATTTTTCCTCCAAGGTGAACTATGGGAACAGGAGAGTGCACGGCAAGAGGCTGAATTAGAGAGGACCTCAGAATTGGGTTTTCATCTAGAATATTTGGGCACTTTTGGCTTGTTAGGTTAAAGTCCACCCACTCCCATGTAACACTGCTGCTGTGAAAGTATCTCAAGGGGCCAGGAGAAGAAAAGGGACCATACTTGAATTCTAAACAGGGCTTTAGTGATCCAAATAAAAACCTGTATTTTTGAGGCAAGTTGAATCTAATACTCAGGCACTCTGCAGCCCCGAGTCGTCTTTAAATAAATAATTAAAGGGCAGAAATTTCAGAGGTCTTCAGCATTGGCCTAACTCTGCTCCCACTGAAGTCAGTCCCACCCCAAATGTCTCTCAAAAGCCTTCATGGTGGGAACTTGAGCTCGGTGGTGCCTCAGGATGGGAATTTGTCTATCCTAATCTCTTGTAGTGCAATATATTGGTGTAGCACTGTCGATGTCAGGGGACTGGATGATGGTGTGCTAATGTGACCTTATTTATATCTATGCTGAAATGTCCGAAAGGCTGGATCTCTACCTCTGTGCCTGGGAGGAAGTCAGAGGCACTATGGAACATACACGGCCTCTTGATACTTCCCAAGTGTTTGAAGTTACCTTGTTAATAAGTTTTCTGTTTTTACTTAATATTGCGACCCACTTATTTGCTTGGGTGTCGGAGGGTGGGAGTCCCAGACTCTGGAGGTCTAGAGCATCTGTTTTTTGACTAGAGATGGCCAGAATGTTTTCGCTAAAATGAAATGTCAGCAAAACATGCCGTTTCATCCGAGCCAAAACATTTTGCTGAGAGAGATTGGTTTCCATGAAATCATAGACTCACAGGACTGGAAGGGACCTCGAGAGGTCATCTAGTCCAGTCCCCTGCACTCAAGGCAGGACTAAGTATTATCTAGACCAGTGATTCTCAAACTAGGGCGGCTGCTTGTTCAGGGAAAGCCCCTGGTGGGCCATGCTGGTTTGTTTACCTGCTGTGTCCACAGGTTCGGCTGATTGTGGCTTCCACTGGCCGCAGTTTGCTGCTCCAGGCCAATGGGATTGCAGGAAGTGGTGCGGGCCAAGGGATGTGCTGGCCGCCCTTCCTGCAGCCCCCATTGGCCTGGAGCAGCAAACCGCGGCCAGTGAGAGCCGTGATTGGCTGAACTTGTGGATGCGGCAGGTAAACAAACTGGCCCGGCCCGCCAGGGGCTTTCCCTGCACAAGCGGCGGCCCTAGTTTGAGAACCACTGATCTAGACCATCCCTGACAGGTGTTTGTCCAACCTGCTCTGAAAAATCCCCAATGATGGAGATTCCACAACCTCCCTAGGCAATTTATTCCAGTGCTTAACCACTCTGACAGGAAGTTTTTCCTCATGTCCAACCTAAACCGCCCTTGCTGCAATTTAAGCCCATTGCTTCTTGTCCTATCCTGAGAGGTTAAGAAGAACAATCCCTCCTTCTTGTAACAACCTTTTATGTACTTGAAAACTGTTACCATGGCCCCTATCAGTCTTCTCTTCTCCAGACTAAACAAACCCAATTTTTTCAATCTTCCCTCATAGGTCATGTTTTCTAGACCTTTAATCATTTTTGTTGCTCTTCTCTGGACTTCCTCCAATTTGTCCACATCTTTCCTTAAAAGTGGTGCCCAGAACTGGAAACAATACTCCAGTTGAGGCCTAATCGGTGCAGAGTAGAGCAGAAGAATTACTTCTTGTGTCTTGCTTACAATACTCCTGCTTATATATCCCATAAAGATTCACTTTTTTTGCAGTAGTGTTACACTGTTGACTCATATTTAGCTTGTGATCCACTATGACCCCCAGATCCTTTTCTGCAGTACTCCTTCCTAGGCAGTCATTTCTCATTTTGTTGTTCCTTCCTAAGTGCAGTACTTTGCATTTGTCCTTCTTGAATTTCATCCTGTGTACTTCAGATCATTCCTCCAGTTTGTCCAGATCATTTTGAATTTTAATCCTATCTTCCAAAGAACGTGAAACCCCTCCCAGCTTGGTATTGTCTGCAAACTTTATAAGTGTTGCACCCCAAAATCCCACCTCTGACACCAGTGTGACCAAGTTCCTCCTCTATCTTGGTGGGTCCTGCGCTTATTGGCGGATTTTCTTGCCTCAGAGATTCACCATGTGGGTTGGGGAACAGCCCAGAGACCTTCCCCTCTGGAAGAAGCCACAGTCCAGGTCAATTGGGAGGTTTGGGGGGAACCCGGGCCCGCCCTTTGCTCCGGGTTCCAGCCCAGGGCCCTGTGGACTGCAGCTGTCTATAGCGCCTCCTGTAACAGCTGCATAACAGCTACAACTCCCTGGGCTACTTCCCCATGGCCTCCTCCAAACACCTTCCTTATTCTCACCACAGGACCTTCCTCCTGGTGTCTGATAACACTTGTGCTCCTCAGTCCTCCAGCAGCACACCCTCTCACTCTCAGCTCCTTGCTCCTCTTGCTCCCAGCTCCTCACACTCGCACTACAAACTGAAGTGAGCTCCTTTTTAAAACCCAGGTGCCCTGATTAGCCTGCCTTAATTGATTCTAGCAGCTTCTTAATTGGCTCCAGGTGTCCTAATTAGCCTGCCTGCCTTAACTGGTTCTAGCAGGTTCCTGATTACTCTAGTGCAGCCCCTGCTCTGGTCACTCAGGGAACAGAAAACTACTCATCCAGTGACCAGTATATTTGCCCTCTACCAGACTCCTGTACCCCACTGGTCTGGGTCTGTCACAATGTACTCTCTATGCCATTATCTATATCATGGATGAAGATATTGAACAGAACCGGACCAAGAACCGATTCCCGCGGGACTCCACTCGTTATGCCCTTCCAGCATGACTGAACCACTGATAACTACTCTCTGGGAACAATTTTCTAATCAGTTATGCACCCACCTTATAGTAGTTCCATCTAGGTTGTATTTCCCTAGTTTGTTTATGAGAAGGTCATGTGAGACTGTATCAAAAGCCTTACTAAAGTCAAGATATAGATAATATTTGGGAAGGTTTTGGGGTGAGAGAGACTCATAGACTTTACAGTCAGAAGGGACCATCATGATAATCTAGTCTGACATCCTGCACATTGAGGTAGTGAACTTCCTCACTTCCACTGGAGGAGAGGGGGAAACACAAGAGACTCTCTAGCTCGGTGGGTACGGCACTGGCCTGGGATGTTGGAGACTAGGTTCAGGTCCTTACTCTGCCTTATTTGGGGTGCTCTGGGATGAAAACTCTGCTCTAGAGCAGGGAGCTGAGCTTGGATCTCTCAAGCCAGTGCCCTATCCACCTTACTATAGAGTGTGACATGATGCAAAAGCGTTTGAACAAAAACGTTGAAAGTTGCCACAAAATGGAGTAGTCCTCCAGTCAGCTCTGATTTGATCAGTGCTCCTCCGTGTTAATTACGTGTGTGCTTTAAAACCTTGGAGCTGAAATCTCCTCCACCTCTTACCAAATTCCTTCATTACAGAATGAGTTGGTTTAAACTGTTTTTGACAGTAGACCTATTGGACTATTGGTCCAAATTCAGATCTAATTTGTGTACCAATGTATGTCTGGAATAAATCCATTAGCCAGAGTGGTGGTGGTCCACATGGACACTGGTTTCATTGAGAACACAAACACCTATATTTTGTGTATATGTGTGTGTCTGTCTTTCCATGTCTGGGTATGTATAAATTAGCTTATGTCTCTGTAACTTTGTGAGGTTTTATTTTTGCCCTCTACCAGCATGCACATTATGCACTGGTTTGTGTCTTTTGAAACGGTGTGTTTTTTGTATGGTTTTATGGGCACAGATTGTGTGGGTGGGGTGGGGGTTTCGGTTTCTCTGTGTGTGTGTGTGTGTGTGTGTGTGTGTGTGACTATTTTAGCCTCTTCAAACTGTATCTGGTCTCTCTTCCAGGACACTCATGGGACCGTATGGAATGGATCGAACAGTGCACTGCATTGATTTCTATGACTGTGCAAATGGGCTGGGTGAGTACTTTGTGTATGTGCAAGCCTCACCCTGGGGTATTGGAGAAAATGCACCATCAAATTGAGCTTCCAACATCTTGAGTGGCGACCTCCTCATGCAGGTACAATGCAGAGGGCTGTGTCTTTTTTTGAATAGCTTCTGGAGTGTGTAAGGGAACTATACTCTTAAGACCATGCTGATCTTGTGGTTAATATACAAGAGTGGGTGATGAGACCTGGATTCTATTCCCAGTTCTGCCACAAACTTCCCGGGTCACCTTGGACAAATCACCGAGGCCCAAATTTTCCACTGATTGTTTTGTGTACCTCCATTTTTGAGTGGCCAGCCGGAGACACCTTGATCGGGGCACCCAAACTAATATTTGTTAAATGTCACTCTTTGTCTCTCTGAGCCTCAGTTTCTCCACTTGTATAACAAGCACATATATATTTCTCCACTGTTGTAAAATATGCTGAGATCTCTGGAAGAAAAGAATTTTGTAGGTGTATTATTTTTATTATATTGTAACATTCAATGATGGGAAATTGAAGCTAGGCAAATTCAGACTGGAAATAAGGTGCAGTTACTTACCAGGGAGGATGTTACTCACTGGAACAACTTACCACGGGATATGGTGGATTCTTCATCACATGGAGACTGTAAATCAAGAAGGGATGTCTCTCCAAAAGATACCCTCTATTTCAACCAGAAGTTATGAGCTTGATGCCAGGATCACTGGGCAAGCTCCTCAGGGCTGAGCTATGCAAGAGGTCAGACTAGATTGTCATAATGGTCCCTTCTAGACTTTATATCTCTGGATACTCTCTTTCTGAAAACAGCCAGGATTTGGGATTGGGTGAATCAAAACGTGGGTTTGAGACCACAGAATGACTGTATTTCACAGAGGTAGTGAGGAGCAAATGACCCTGCAAGCCCTTTAAGACCAATGAAAACACAAAGCTGTCCTGAACACAACTGTTGCTCAGACAGATGCTCCTCTTGACTTCAGTGGGAGCAGGGAGGCCAGCACTGAGTGCTTTTGAAAACCTCACTCTCTCTGAACACCACTCTGGCAATAGGGCTGTCACCATGCTATAGCCCACTCAGACATGCCCCGTCTTTGGCAGCTAGCTGGCACCCCCTTTTCCACTTGGTGATGCTGCAGCCAGATTATGGCTGCCTACTGCATGGGTGTGCTGGGAGGAAGTACATGCCATGCACGCTCTGCTCCTTGGGCACCCATGCAGGGCCAGCCACAACTTGACCTGTTCTCCCTGTTTGTTAGATTGAACTCTGACCTTCACATGAGGTGTGGCTGGGAAGTTTCTGGTGCCTGGCCAGCTGCAGATTATCCATCTCCCAGTGAAAGGTGCCATGAGATAGTTAAAGTAACCTCGTATTCCCCTCTCTTGCCACAAGCAGAGTCTGCAGTGCTGCCCAGGATCACAGAACTGCTGCTCTAGCCTCCTGCGCAGACCTTACCTTAGCAGCATACATTTAATGACTTGGAAGTGCTTTGTAATACCTACACTTTGAAAGATAGGACAGAAACCCAAATTCTATTCTAGTCTATGCTGCATAAAAGTTTAATATCCTATAGACAGATCCTCAGCTGTTGTAAAGTAGCAGAGCTTGGTAGCTGTAAAATATTTTTTCTGTCACCACCCCCCCCCCCCCCGCAATAATTAAATTATTTTTTTTTTTTGGTCACATTTCCATGGAAAATTTTGAGGGTTTTTTGGCTGAAATATTTTGAGGCTGATATGGTGCTGCGGTGCATCATGGGAGTTGTAGTTCTGGTGCCTCGTGCTCCCTTTCTTCTCAATGGGCTCGGCTTCATGGTCAAACCATGTCTCCCATGATGCATCATGCACCTCTTGGTGAGAAGAGGCAGTGCATTGTGGCCGTGGTACATCATGATAGATGAAATCTGGCTGAGGAACCTGGCCTGTGGAAGAGAATGGGAGCATGAGTCACTGGAACTATAATTCCCGTGAGACACCACTATGGCATTTCAGAATCAAAATATTTTGGGTTTTGACCAGTTTTCAGTTCTGTGTTTCAACAACAACCAAAAAAAAAAAACACCCCAAAATAGAAATTGGCACTTCTTATGAAATATTTTAGTCAAAAACCCAATTTCCTGTTGCAAAAGAGCTCCCATGGAAAACTTTCAGCCAGCCCTTTGAGTCAATTTATGCTAATTTACACCAGCTGAGAATCTGACCCATATTTTAGTTTTTGAAAGCATGAAACTGTTGGCTAGGTTTGTGTGCAGTGTTACCAGGTGGCACAGCACAGAAGATGTGGCCCAAGGAGTGGGGTGGAGGCCAAAGTTGGCCACTAGCGTAAAGTAGAGCAGCTCCAAATCCTCATCATGGAGGGTGGGAGCCAGAGTCGCACACGTTATGTTCTGTACGGTGCATACTTTAAAAAAAAAATAAAGATGAAATGACAAATCCATCTGAATTCATGTTGGTGCCTAATCAGTGAGACTCTTCAACAATCATAGCCAAAGAGAGAGAGGTGCTAAGAATTTAAGCTCAGCAGATGAACTAGTAAGTGGAATTTCAGCTCTCCTGAGAAACTAGCGAACGGCTTTTTGGTAACTGTCTATTTTCAGCCGTCTGAGTGAGTTGTTTGACAGTTGTGATGTCATCTCCACTGAAGGAATAGGTCTGCTTCTGTGGAGCTTCCACTCTGCAGATGGGCTAACCTGTGCAATGACTGGGAGCTCAGAGCATTTCCATTATCCAGTGGCTCGGAAATTTCAGCTCCATAGATGAACAAACTTGATTCAGTTGCTGGGATTGGAGCTCTGGGAATGGACTAGCTAGGTCAGTGACTAGAAGCTCAGGAGACTGGCTAGCATGCATTAGCCTTTCACATGTCCATAAATTATATACTTGATCCATATGTTGCTATATCACGTTCTAAAACTGTATCTCTCCACCAAACTCTACCCAAGAAGGGGCAAGAGGCCTTTGTAAAGTGTTGCAATATGATGCAGTTGGCAGTACTGAAGTCTGGTGATTCAGTTTCCAGTGCAGTCCTTCAGCTTTTCTTCCTGTTCTGTTGTGGGACGAGCTATGGATCATATAGCCAGGTAAACTCATCCAAGGTAAGTAACACACTTAAAAAAAATCACTCTTTCAGCCAGAAACGAGAGCAATTACAAGAGTACAGTACTAAAGCTAGCTCTTAGCCAGTTCGACAGGGCTCAGAATGCTATGGAAAAGAAAGAAGCATCTGTGAATCATAGCCTTAACTCCTAACCTATTAATGGGCCAAATTCTGACCCTGGCGTAATTCCAGAGTAACTACATGGATTTAAGTATTAGTCCAGACTTACACAAGTGTAACAGATCAGAGCTAAGCACTAGGTCTGTTCTGTGGCTTTAACTTGAAACCCAAACAATCCCAAATGAAAGCCCAATGTTCCTAAAATTGTAACTTTTAATTAGGAATAGTTCTCAGAGGAAAGTGCTAGTTAAACAGAAAAGCTGAGATCCAGTCATCCTCACCTTCATCATCTTAGAACTGAGCTGAGTGTGACTCACCTGCCACCTGTCCCTGACCCCAGACAGAAAAGAAGCCAGAGACTGCAAGAGTAACAGAGGGAGTAAGAGAAACATAACTGAACATTGTCAGCTTAGGCGTTGAACAGGAGTCTGCTCCACAGTGTCTAGGAGCAGGGATAAAGGTCGCAATCCTGAGGTTTGGTGTGTGGGATGGAAGACCGAGCAATGCATTAACAGGTGGAAAGCACTCAACTTTGAGCAGCGGATCACAACCCGGGCAACAATAATAGTTAGCCCTTACAAAGTACAGTTCATCTACAAAGCTGGATACCCATGACCACCTCTGTTTTACAAATTGGGGAACTGGAGCACAACGACTGACTTTGCCCAAGGTCACGTAGCAAATGTGGCCGGGCAAGGGCTTGAAACCAAGTCTGTTGTTTGTTTGGTGCCTGATCCAATAGACCTTAGTGTCTATTTGGCACCTAGTTGTTGAGCGTCACTGAAAGCCACTGGGGATCATGACCACTAGACTAAACAAACAGCTTATCTAGGGACCCCTTGACCCATAGTGGAGATGAAGATCCAGGAGCACTGTGGGATTATAGGCCTGAGGATTTTTTCCAATGGCAGTGGAGGGAACAGGGTTTGGTGCAAAAGAGCAAGTCCAGGGTCTGAATTTTGAAATATACTGTAAAGAACCTCAAACAAACGCTCTCTGGGTCATTCTAAGCTCTACCCTGACCTGGAATTTCCTCCATAAACCTTTACTCTGTGAAAGAGAAACCATCGAGGACACCCGTACCAAGTCCAGGACTTTTGCCAGAAAAGAAAGATTAAAGAGATCCAAAATAGGCTAGATTATCAGGCCCTAAGTATTACTTAATAAGTATTATCCTGGGGCACGGATGCTATCACAATTAAAGGGGCACTGTCAATTTAATTTTGGTCCCAAATATAAGTTGGGTTAAAATAAGTCTTTCTTTCTAAAACCTAAAAGGATAATAGAAATGTTTCCACAATTTACAAAAAATTCCCTCTCATCTACACAGTTGGCTTTTCATTTAGCATTTAACATCCAAACATAGCTGCACTAAGAACCTGAAAGTGAAATGGATAGAAAATAAAAGGGAAATGATTGTCCTTGATTATCTTTGTTCAATCCAAGGAAATGCAAAATTGACTAAGCGCATATACAGTGACGTGTAAACCAGAATTTAAAAATTCTTTTCCTTCTAGAAGCTGTTATTAGTAACACTCTCTAGGTCCAACATTTGTTCACAATTTAGGATTTTTAAATTGACTATCCTGTTATGGTTTTACCATCAGTTCCATTTAAACACCTGTTTGCATAAGCTTATAACTTAAGCCCTGATCTTGTAAAGATTTATGAGCACGATTAACTTTATGCACGAGTGGTTATATTGTCACTATTGCCAACCACAAGCCCCCGCAAATCAGGAGATTGGCCTAAAAATCATGATTTAAATAATAGTCTTGGTTGCTTCCTAGTCGCTATTGTATCGATAAACATGATTAATAGGTGCTTGGAGCGAGACGTGATTGACTGGATAATGCAAGTCATCATAATGCATACGCATATGCTCACCTCGGCACTATCCTTTTGGGCAAGGAACTGTGCTGATACTCATTTAGTTGCTGGATTGGAATGACTTTGAGGAAGATATTCTGATCTGATGGGGAAAATTCAGGAAGAAACCTAAATAACCCACCTTTATTATTACTATTTATTTGTACTGCACTAGAGCTTAGTAGCCAGGCCAGGACTCTGTTGTGCTAGGGGCTGTACAAACATAGAACAAAAAGATGGTCTCTGCCCTAAAGAGCTCACCATGTAAAATTCAACTTCTAGTCAATGTGGTGTATTCCCTGTTCAACACTTCCATCAGGTCTAACATGATGTAACCCTAAAGGGTAGTCCATCTCCATGCCTGGCCATAGCTTCTAGACGGCACTGTGGCAAGGAGGAGATGCAGTTCTGAGAGAGAGACCTAGGTTTGGAGTGAGTCCTGGATCTGCCTCCCGTGTTGGGTACCACCTTCTTGCTGGCTCTCTCTTGCTGCGCTCCATCCTCCTTGCCACAGGCACCTGTGCCTTTCCATCCGCTGGAAAGCAATAGGGGGCTGATGGCAACTGCAGACACCTGTGGGGAGGGGCTTGCACAAGGAGGGGCTTGCCCCCCAGTAATCGGTGGGGCACAGAACTCCGGCCCCAGTGCTGCAGCAGGGAGATGAGCTCCTCCGGCCCCGGGGCTGTGGTGGGGCAGAGAACATGCCCCTCCAAAAGCCGTCAAAATGTTATTCCTGCACATGCCCCTGCCCGTGGGGTAAGTGGGGAGAGGCTGGCCTGGACCCCAGGTAGGCTCTGCACTGGGGGTGAGTGGTGGTGGGCTGGCAGCCCACGGCTACTTGCGTGGTAGTGACGAGCCCTCATCAGTGCTGAGCAAGCAGGTCAGAGAAGGGCTTATTAAGCTAGTGGATGGCCCGTTGTTCAGCAAAGAGGGAGTCTTGGGAGCTGGGATGGGAAAGAGGAGAGAGATGAGAGTGGACTCAGTCTCCCTCTCTGTTTAGAGCCCTAGGGATGAGTACTCCCTCCTTAGGGTTCAGGGTAAATGTGCAGTCTCCTCCCCACCCACTTCTCTGAAGCCTGGCCTTGTCCCCTTCCTCATGTCTATCTGGGCTATGTCCTGCTCCCATTTCCGGTCATTGGGGCCTGCTCCCTCTGAAATCAGTGGCACTCTCTTGCTGTTCCTCAGCTGATTTCTGTGGCAAAGCCCTTCGTATCTGTCTTTGCCATTGTAGTAATAATAATAATAATTAATAATAAATAGGAGTTTTGCCGGTGATTTCATTGGGACAAGTTCAGGACCACAGTCCTTCATCTTTGTGGCTATCTTCACCTCACTGTGCGTATAACTATCCAGGTCAGCCAGTCACCCAAGACATCGCCCCCTTCTCCAGAAGCTCCTCCATACTACTTCTAAGTTGCTGAGTATAGTAAGATGGTTTCTTGCTTGTCCATCTTTGGTGTCAGGTTTCCCACCTGCCTGTTTTGTCCTTGGCCACATTCAGCCCTGTAATTTCCATTCCATCATACATGCCACATCCTTTGCACCTGCCCCCACAAATGGGGCACTAGTGCAGGTGAGCAGTTGAACAGCCTGACAATTAAGCCACACCAGTGCAAAAGGATCCTATTGTTGTAAAATGCTTATCCAAGAGTAGAAATAGGGTTTAAGCTGTGTCACAATTTAGCCCTTTAGGTTTGATTCTGTATGTAACAGGAGACTCTTCCCCAGGGGTGGCCTGAGTCTGCAGTTGATGCAGTTTCTGCTGCATTAGAAGTAGCTGCATATTGCTGTGGAAAAATCTTAAGTCTCTTACTACCCAAATTAGGGACAGTGTGCAGGGACTAGACCTTTCGAGTGTGAGAGACAGACATGGCCCTTTGCACGGCTTTGGTTCTGATTCTTAAGTGTGTGTGTGTGTGTGTGTGTGTGTGTGTAGGCGGAGCACATGGGGGAGTGGGTGGCTTTGGGGGAGGAAGTTGTTTTGTTTACCAATATTGGAGTTAAAGTCAATGTTTTCCCCTCTCAAAGTTTGAATGTGTCTGAGACTAATACTGTGAGTAATGACTGATTTTAATAACCAGATCGGATTTTCTGCTGACATTTTTGGGGATAAAGGAGGATTTGTAGATACTCTGGCTATATTAAACCATTATTACAATTGATTCATGGACACAAAGGAGAAATGAGTGATTACAGTTTTTTTTAGTACCTAAACAGAGGAACAGCTAGAATCTGCAGTCCTCAAATACACCTGTGTGTGCGTGTGTGTGTTACACTATAGTTGTAATTCTCAGCAATTATATAATTTTACATTATTTCTGTCCCCTATTTTGTATAATTTCTCTGTTGTATTTCTAGCTGATACTGTGTAGAAAGATGCATGGGTGACTGTTGGAGTCCATCATCAGTATAAGTCTGAGTGCCACATAATGAGACCTCAAAGCTCTAGATACTCAGAGGAGACAGAATTGTCCTCTCAGAGCCTGTTAATCACAGCACTTGGTCATGGTAGAAAAGAAATTGTGTCCCCTTAGGTCAGGGGTCGACAACCTTTCAGAAGTGGTGTGCCGAGTCTTCATTTATTCACTCTAATTTAAGGTTTCAAGTGCCAGTAATACATTTTAATGTTTTTAGAAGGTCTCTTTCTATAAGTCTATAATAGATAACTAAACTATTGTTGTATGTAAATTAAATAAGGTTTTAAAAATGTTTATGAAGCTTCATTTAAAATTAAATTAAAATGCAGAGCCCCCCGGATTGGTGGCCATGACCCGGACAGTGTGAGTGCCACTGAAAATCAGCTGCGTGCTGCTTTCGGCACGCGTGCCATAGGTTGCTTACCCCTGCCTTAGATGTTCAGGAGAAAGGTCTGCAAGTCCTGGAGGAGGCTATCTGAGGCTGTCAACATAGTATAACCATTTTTCTGCTAGGCAGGAGGGGGAAAGCAACAGCAGAAAACAGGTATATGTATGGGGGGACTTGGCAGTTTGTAGCCCCTATACACAGAAGAGCTGAGCTGTGTAAATATCCCAGCACAGAAGAGGGTTTTGGGACAGAGCAGTGGCATGTGGCATCAAGAGGTGACAAAGTGACTTGTAGAGGGTCTGTAACGGTTAGGGACACTATTCCAGCCACCTGGCTATTCTGACAGCCAGAGAGGAACTCTGGAACTGTATCCCATCTTGTCGACTACCTCAGAGTTTGCTGCTGTAAGCCTACTCACTCAGGCTTTGTGCAGTGTGGGGAGGAAGTGAATTTCAGCCTGAGGTGTTCTGTATGTTGTATTGCCAACCCCAAATGTTGAACAATCCCTTGCCGTGCCCACAATCATGATACTGGCTTAAAAATAATGAGATTCTCAAAAATAATTTTTATTCATCTTTTTTATGTTTTTGAACCTTTTAAGCTTTTCTACACAATTGGGAGGGCTAGAAACTTTTGTTTAAAAGCTGAGATTCTTATGTAAGCATTTGACTCTAGAAGATGGGCTCTTATGAAAAACACCTATTATGTAGAGGGACACAATACAATGGCTACAGTTAACAATACTGCTGTTGTAGAAACTTATGTCTTCTATGAATCGTGCCGATACCAACCCAGAACAAAGGGGAAAAAACATCTTAAAGAAATGTCCCCGGGACTCTCCCATTGCTGTGTCTCGCATAGTGCTCAACACACTGTTAATGCTTAACAAAAAATAATAAAAGAAACTGAGGTCTTCCAGTTTTCTTACTAATTAGAAACAGAAAGAGACCAGCACGCCCTTTCCTCAGCAAAGAGGTTTGTCAACATTTCTAACCATGCTCTCGAAGTGCCCCTGACTGTGGGGGGAACTGTGTGCAAGGACAAGAGGATCACATCCTTCATAGACATTTAATGAGAAATTGAAGTGGGTCAGAATGTCCTAAAATGAACTAACTTTTGCGCATACACACACACTCCCACTGGTATACTTTTGCTCTCAGGTGGCTTCATTATGCCTGGGCAGCGCTCAGAGGCCCGAATACTGCTTGGGATGCATGTCTGTGGCCACTGTGGAAGTCAGGGTGTGGTGTGTGTCAACCTAAGGGCAAAATGACCCAGCAGAGTGAAGGATCTCTTGGTCTCCTCCCCTTCTACCGGGTGCACGTTGTGCGGACAGGCATTCCATTCTTCTTCCAATAGATCCCCATCGCTAGTGTGGGAGAGGAATTAATTCACTGCATTTATTTAATCCTGAGCTTCCTAAATGTTGCTCCATCTTCGAGGTCCCTGCCCTGAAGGTGCTTCCTTCCTCTGAATCCAGTCTTGGGCTGTCTTCAGCCCTGACCCATGTGCGTTTCTGCAGGCACAACACAACTGTGGGCCTCCTGGCAGTGCAAAGTCCACCGAGTGGTGGAGCCAGTGCTTAATTTGTGCCAGGGCTGAGCCCCGGTGTCTCTAGGCCTGGCAGTTCATAGCCCTGGCACCTTTGGCTTGCTGCATCAGTTATGAAAGTACAAAACTTGCTTGAGCCCCGGCACCTCTTTCATTACAAATGAAGCACTGGGTGAAGCCAGTACTGTAGAGCACCCTCCGCACCCCAGGGGGCCCACAGCTGGCAATTGTCTCTCCAAGAGTAGGCAGCAGTGATCTCTGAGGAGGAGTGGGCAAAGATCTTAGGAGATGTGTAGACTCAGCACATTTTTTAGGCATCTTCCAATGGCAGGACTTCGCTGGAGTCCCACCTGCTCTCTCTTGGCTGGACGTCTTGGGGATGATGGTGGACCAGACACCTGCTGCCATCCCTCAGGGCATGTTCCCCCGGGGGTACAGCTGTACCCAGTTGCGCACAAGAGTCTGTGCACACTGTGCCCAATGTGCCAGTGTGGGGAGTCAAGCCCATGGTATTCATCCAGCTCTGGTGCTCCCCACTTTGCTGCCATGGCTCTGTCTCCACAGCGATACGGCTCAGACTGACACACACATCCTTCATGATAGCTTTCTAAATGTAGTTATTTCTTGGAACTTTGAAAATACTCTTGGCCATCTCACTGGGCAAAGCAAAGGAGATAAATGATTTAAAATAATCTCTGGGCTAGGGCAGATAATCTCCAATTAATTAATTAGAAGTGTTATTTACAAGTGCCTACTTCAGAAAGATGGTAAGGCAGCTAGGTCATAATTTATGCTGTTTTTGTTTTGCTGTGGGTTCATGATAGCGCCGCTATCATCACTCCAAAATCATGATGATCCTTTTCCAGATGGGCCAGGTATATAACATTATATCTGTCCCCTGGACTTCAGGGGTTCAGATTAGATTGTTTTATGGTGCTCTAGTGTGCTAGGGCTTGTGATATACAAAAAAACGCAATCCCTGCCTTAAGAAGCTTACAAACAAATGTCAGACGTGATGTAAGGAGCAAAGGGTAGTAAGATGCTAGGGATGAGTGCACTGGAGGAAAGACAGGGTAATGTTAGAGTTGGGTTGAAATTTTCACCATTTTTTTTCTTGTCTTTATGAGAACTGGTCAATGTTTTAAACTTCAAAATTTTAAAAAAAGGGGGGCAATTAAAGCATTTCAAGAAAGTTTTTTCTCTTGTTCTGGTGTCTCTAAGTAACATCAATAGAATGACAAAGTCACTCAGTGGGGGGGCCACTGTGTAGCGTGATGAAGTATGGAGTCCAGGGGTTAGCTATAAATCAGTGTTTTAGCTGGCTAACTTCATGTAGCTGGCATGGCAGGAAGTGGGTGTTCTGGGAGGGTGGTTGCCTTGCATCTCTGGAGAGAAGGACGAGCCAGGCACAAACAGCTGATAAAATGGGACCTGAATTTGGACCATCGCTGTTGAGTTTGGTTTTCTAAAATTGAACCATAATTGATGAGTTTTTAGAAAACCCAGATCCAGCTCTCTTGGCCCATCAGAAAACAGGGACATCTGACAGGATGTCCAGCATCTTCCTGCTGTTGTGGGAACCCTGGCGTATTGTATATATCAATGTACTAGGGGCAAATGAAGTCCATGGAACGATGACAATGTACATCCGTCAAGGATCTATCCCTTAGAGCCTTTTCTTGGCTTCTTTTGTGCACGATGGGAGTGTGTGAGGTTGGGGCGGGGGCGGAATGGGACAAAGAGGCACTTATACAAACTCAGGGAGCAGCCAGCATCTCACAATTTAACGGTTTCTGAATTCAGAGGGGGAGAACCATAGCTCCACAAGCAGCACTACCCAATCCCAAGGGGTCAAACCAAGGGCATGATCCCCCACTGACTCACCATGCCTCATGCTCTCCATTTGTAAAATGGGGACATGAATCCCTCCCTCCCTTCATAAAGCACTGATAACAGTCAGCCTGCAGGCATATATTATTATTAACCTCCCATCTGCACTGGCTGGCAGCACACACTGCACACTTCTGGAGTGTGTAGTAGTTGCTGCTACTGTGTGTGGTCCCCCAGCCCCCAGCTCCAGTCCCTCTCCCCAACACACGCATGAGACAGCAGCAGCCATCAGTAGGTTCCTGTGGCTGCTTTGGAATCAAGTGGCGGTGTTCATTTCTGACTGACTGTCCTCAGAGGATGTTGGGGAATGGCTCCCCGTCCCTCAGGGCCCTCCCATGGGGCATGCCACCTAGGTTCATTTTGCTCCTGCTCTTGTTTGTGGGGCCATTTGGAGGCTGGGGAGGGAACCTGGGCTGCGGTGTCTTCAATATGCTGCTGTCTCAGTTCTGGGTCTCTAGTTCCTCCAGCCCAGGCAAGGTGACCAGTGCCATTGATCAGGGTTGGGATGAGATGGGTTAAGGTCTGAGGTTCTGTGACCCTAAGAACCCCTCAGTGCCAACTGGCAAAGGGTTCACTGCTCTGTAACATAACTCCTAATAGGCCTGACAAACTCTCTTCACCTAGCACCCTGCTTTCATGGTATCTATCCATAAATGATGTCATGGAAGATTTTCAATGAAAGACAGGATCATGCTGATCATTAATATTGTTGTGTCCAGTCAGATACTATGTAAAAAGTTATATATGTACAGTGAAAATATGTTCCTAAAGGCCGGCTCAAGGCAGGGTTGGCAAACCGGTTTTGGCCAGACAAAGGATGTCTATTCCCTTGTCCAGCTCAGTTCACACGAAGCCTTGTGAGCCAGCCCAATGGTAGCCTTGTTTGCATACGAAGTCAACATGAGGATGTGAAATCAGCCCACCAGGGAATTAACTTTAGGGGTCGTCCTGACGCTGGGGACCAATTATGAGTTTTGGGGGATATAAGGAGAAGGCAAAAGGACACCGCTTCATCCTGCACCTGAGGAAGTGATCGGGCAGTGAGATTACATTCATGAAAATGGGGTCCCCAGCTGCACTGGGTGGAAGTACTGTAAAGGGCACATAGGTGAGATGAGATAGCTTTTAGACTGATGGTTAGTGTGATGGGAGCCACCTGGAACTAGGGTACCACTGAGCCCCCTGACACAGCAGCCTGGGCTCCCTCTCACACTGTATTGCTATGACAAGCTGCAAAGCCCTCCAGCCTGCACTTTCGCCAGCATTCACACAGGTAGGGGCACACCCAGCTGCAGTGATACGCAGGCTCTCTAACCACCAGCTTCCCAGCCTGGGACCCCAGAGCAGTACCATCGTGCCCTGGTCAAATCTGGCCAGTATATGGGTTTAATACCCAGTCCGCCTCTCCCTCAATGTGGAGAGAACAATGCACACTTGTGGTAACCAAGCAGAGATTTTCCCCGAGCACTCCAGTCAAAACTTACTGATTTTGACTAAAACAAAAACAAAATCTATCTTTTGTAGTTAATAAACTTAAGTGATTATAAGACCCAGTAAACAGATCAAAGCAGATTACCTAGCAAATAAACAAAAAAAACACAAACTCAGCTTAATATACTAGATAGATTGGATATGAATTAGGAGAGTCTCACCCTGAGAAATTATATAAGCAGGCTACAGATTCTTAAGGGACAAGCTGCACTTGCTTTACATCTTGGACTCCCCAGGTGTTTCATACACAGACTAGAAATCCCTTTAGCCTGGGTTCAGCACTTCCCCCAGTTCAGTCTTTGTTCCTCAGGTGTTTCCAGGAGTTGTCTTGTGTGGGGAGTGAAGAACCACAGATGATGTAACTCCCCGCCTTATATAGTTTTTGAGTATGGCGGGAACCCTCTGTTCCAAAGCTTGATTCCCAGACAGTCTGTGGAAAAATACTGACATCCCAAGATGGAGTCCAGCATCATGTGGCCTGGTCACATGTCCTTGTAGAGTCATAGCAGCCATCACTCACAGGCCGTCTGTAGTGTTCTCAGGAAGGCTCACCAGGTGGGCGATAAGCTTCTCCTATTGTTCCCACTAATGGTGTATTTCCCTGAATAGGCCCTTCACAACCAGCTGTCTAGACTGAAAGCATCATGTCTAGTGGGCATTACCCAGGTGTAACTACATTTGAAATACAGATATATAGTCAATATTCATAACTTCAGATACAAAAATGATCCATGCATACAAATAGGATAATCATATTCAGCAAATCATAACTTTTCCAATGACACCTCACGTGACGTATCTTGCATAAAATGCATCATAATTATGCTATAACCATACCATAATAATATCACTATGAAGAATATGGGGTGCAATGTCACAGTTAGCGTGTTGAAGTTGTTTGTCTCTAGAAACCATGTATGGATTTTGTTTTGTGACAGGAGCTGGATATCACAGGGGAATGTTTCAAAGGGGTGCTGAGACTGGGGTGCACTTATTGATAAACTACAAAGTCAAGTGAGGGCTGAGGAGATTGTTCGGGTGGGTGGTGGGCTGCTATTGTCAGGGAGCTGGCACCCAGGTAAGCACCAGCAAGGTCTATCTCGTTGGAGGTAGGGGTGTAGCCAGGTGACTCTCAGTCCTGGGTAATCCGAGAAAGCATCACAGGTTCAATTGACACTAGACCCACTAATGGAGGCAGGGTTTGCTCAGGTTCCCAATGCAGGAGTCTGGTTGGACTCCCTAGAACAGGGGTGGCCAACCTGTGGCTCCGGAGCCACATGCGGCTCTTCAGAAGTTAATATGCGGCTCCTTGTATAAGCACCTACTCCAGGGCTAGAGCTACAGGTGCTAATTTTCCAATTACCGGGGGTGCTCACTGCTCAACCCCTGGCTCTGTCACAGGCCCTGCCCCCACTCTACCCCTTCCTGCCCCCTTCCCTGAGCCTGCCATGCCCTCACTCCTCCCCCTACAGAGCCTTCTGCACACCACAAAACAGCTGATCAGGAGGTGCGGGGAGGGAGAGAGCGGGAGGCACTGATCAAAGGAGCTGCTGATGGGCGGGAGGGCCTGGGAGCTGATGTGGGGGCGGGGGCTGCTGACGTATTACTGTGGCTCTTTGGCAATGTACATTGGTAAATTCTGGCTCCTTCTCAGGGTCAGGTTGGCCCCTAGAAGATCAGGGAGAGGTCAGCTGCCTACGTTTTACATATGGCTAGAAGGCTGTGACCATTCTCTGTGCATAAGGAGCTTGTGACACATCCATGCCTTTGTTGTCTCAAGACTGCAATGCACCCTATGAGGAGCTGCACCTTGAAAGACATTCAGAACCAGAAAAGGCAGCCTGCTTGTTGAGCAGGCATCTCACTGTGGGCACGTCACTTGGCGTTCCAGGAGCCTCACTGGCTGCCAGTGGGTTTTTGGATGAGGTGTAAGGTGCTGGTTGTAACTCGAACTGGTTGAAAAATGCAAGTTATATTCCATGGGAAACTTTTAGAAAAAAATCGTTTAAAAAGAAATGCCTGTGAATGTTCTTCATTTTTTTGATGGAAAAAATTGAAAACAGAAAAATCGTTGGTTTTCAAAAACTTTTCAGTAAAAAAATGTTGATTTTTGAGAACTTAAATATGTTCCTAAAAAGTTTCTGTTTTTTTGAGGAAAACTTCAACCAAAATGGACATTTTTGCAAAGATTTTTGTTCTGGTCAAACAAATATAGCGATCTGGAAAAAATTCTGACTGGCTCTAGTTCTAAACTACTAAGCCAGTTTTATGACCTGCCCGCTTCAGAAGCCACAGCCAAGACCAGTGGAGGAGCTCAGACTATAAACAAGAAGAAACTATTAGCAGGGCTTTCTCTGTGAGAACCCCTTGACTTTGGAACTCTCTCTGCCCTGGGTCAAGAATAGCCCCCATCCAATGGCCATCAGTTCATCTCGTCACCTGATCATTTGGAAAAGGGTGAGAATCCCAAGGGTGATTAATGGATGGAGGAGGAGAATTGTTCCTACCTTTACTGTGCCTGGCTTGCTGGCTGCAGGTCTCCTGGGGTGGGTAGAATGGCTGCAGTTTAGCTCTAGTGAGGGGAATTTGATGTCATGGGCATCTGCAATGAATGGGCAGGTGTGCGCAGAAATCTAAACAAGGCCACAGTCTGTTGAGATGTTCATTGCTGACGAGTGAATTCAGCCACACAACTCCCATTAATTGTAATGAAGGGAAGTAGTGTTGCTAAATCCCTTTGTTGGGTTTGCAAACCTCCATCTAGATCCCTTAGCATGGCACTAAGGTCATGGATCTCCCCCAGAAGCTGCTCAGTAAAACTATCTATTGATTTCTAAAAGCTGTCCTGTTGATTAGGATTTTTCAGAGGTGTTTGAGGAGGAAGCCACGGGGCATAAAGAACCTGGGAGGTTGCTTTTCCAGTGGCGCTACAGCGTCCCATGTTGGGGGTGTGGGACTGAGCATTCTTTGGTGTGTATTCTGCCTTCTGAATACCCCCATTCCGCCTTGGATTCAGTGCAGTCAAATGTCTGATCAGCAGTGGATCTCTGGAAAGATTTGTTAATTAAAGCCAGCATTCTTAATTCCACAGTCCAGAGCCCTAGAATCAGGATTTAATGAGCCCGTGACAAATCAGTCTCCTCTGCCTTTTCAAGCCAAGCAGCTTATGTAGTTTGGCATTGCTGTGTGTAAGCACCATAAAACCCCCTGCATTAAAATAACATCAGCTATGCCACATTCAGAGGCAGAAATGTGTTGTGGTAGTCCCTTAGCAAAGAAGCCTTAAAGCAGGGGACGCTCTTCCTCTGCTCTTCATACACAGAAATCTCTCGAATGCTACGTAGGAATATTTGGTCCCAATTCTGGGCTATGGTCTTGCTCCTGTGTATGACTCCAGTGGTATAAAGGGGGTGGAAGCCAAATGGATCCCTTCCCCACCAAGAAATTCCCATGGTAGTTCGGAGGAACTTACTGAGGAAGTTCATGCCACTGAAATCTCAGCTGGCACTGAGAGGGCATGACTTGCTTTAGGTCGTGTGATCTTAACTGCATACACAGGTTGCCGCAATGAGGAAGGAGACGTGCTGGCTGGAATTATTAGGGTGCTGCTGTATGGAACCCCACTGCCTTGGAGTTCTCCATGGCACTGCCAGGACACCAGCTTTAATCAGTTAATATTTCTAGAATCCTAAATGTGAGGTGCCCATCTTTTCAAAATGAACATCTAGGACTCTTCTGTGGCACTGTTGTTCAGGGTTGTGAAATACTCATGTGCTCGGCGTTCTGGCTCCTATCTCTGATCTGCTCTGCCCAAGTCACAAAAGCTCCATCTAAAAGCTGGAGCCTCTACTGCTTCTGCCAAAGATTTTTATCTCTGGAGACAGTGGTAGTTTCCTAACCCTCTGTGACTCAGCCACTAGGGGGTGCCATACAACATATGCTGAGCCACGTATGTTAGCAGCGACATTTCTGTTCCCTGTGTTAAGTCTAGTACTTGAATGGATTGTGGGAAAAGCTGAAGATCTCTCTCTCTCTCAGGGGCTGAAGATGCAGCTGTCCACAATAATGGTCCCATGATGCAGCTCTCTTTGTTTGATCAGAGACATTGGAGCTGGGTGTTAGGGATTTATCCATCAGCAGAATTTGATTTGGCTGAATTTGTCTAGTTGAAATGTTGAACTGATTTGATGTGGGGAGGTCTCTGGAGACATTCCTGAGCTACAGTTTCCTTGGATACTCTACTCCGTGGCGACTGATTTGCGTGTGCACTATTTATAAGTTGTGTTTTTTGCTGTGTCATTGGGCACCCAGGTCATATACTTTTGTTTCTGCTCCTCACTCCCAAACCCAGTTAGTTTACAAGATGGGCCCACCAACCTTCCAGCTGTGCAGACTACATGGTTGCAAGGCATTCCCTTTCCCCAAGCATGTCTACAAAGCAGACATTGCTCTCACGTTGTTTTGGCTGGGGGAAGCGAATGAAAGGGATGGTGAATGCCATAGAATCATAGAAAAGCAGGGCTGGAAGGAACTTGAGAGGTGAAGTTCAGACCCCATGTGCTGAGGCAGGACCAGGTAAACCTAGATGCTCCGAGAGGTGTTTGTCCAGCCTGTTCTTAAAAACCTCCTGTGATGGGGATTCCACAACCGCCCTTAGCTGGAAGCCTGTTCTGGTGCTTAATTAGCCTTAAAGTTTTTACTAATATTTTACCAAAATCTCCCTTGCTGCAGATTAAGCCCATTACTTCTTGTCCTACCTTCAGTGGGCATGGAGAACCATTGATCACAGTCCTCTTTGTAACAGCCCTTAATGTATTTGAAGATGTTATCAGGTCCCCACTCAGCCGTCCTTTCTCAAGACTAAACGTGCCCAGTTTTTTTAACCTTTCCTCTGAGGTCACAGGTTTTCTAAACCTGTTATCATTATTTGTTGCTCTCCTCTGGACTCTCTCCAATTTATCCACATCTTACCTAATGTCTAGCACCCAAAATTGGACACAGTACTGCAGCTGAGGTTTCATCACTGGCTAATTGGAGCGGGACAGCTGCCTCCTGTGTCTTGCATTCGGCACTCCTGTTAATACAACTCAGAATGATATCAGCTTGTTTTTGCAACTGCACTACATTGTCAACTCATATTCAATTTGTGATCCATTGTAACCCCCAGATCCTCTTCACCAGTACTACCACCTAAGCAGCTCTTCCCCATTTTGTAGTTGTGCGTTTCCTTATTGAATTTCATCTTGTTGATTTCAGACCAATTCTTTAATGTGTCAAGGTCACTGTGAATTCTATTTTGTCCTCCGAAATGCTTGCAGTCCCTTCCAGCTTGATGTCATTACTCTCCACTCCGTTATCCAAGTCATTAATGAAAATATTGAAGAGTACCAGACCCAGGACAGATCCCAGGGGGGCCCATTAGATACACCCTCCCAGTTTGACAGCAAAGCATGGATAACTACTCTTTGAGTACCGTCTTTCAACCAGTTGTGCACGCACCTTATAGTAACTTCAACTAGACCACATTTCCCTGGTTTGCTTATGAGAATGTCATGTGGGACTGTGTCAAAAGCCTTACTAACATCAAGATATATCACATCTACTGCTACCCTCTCCCCCCCAATCCTTCATCCACTAGCCCAATAACCCTGTTAAAGAAGGAAATAAGGTTGGTTTGGCATGATTTGTTCTTGATAAGTCTGTGCTGGCTATTCCTTATACCTCTATTATCCTCTAGGTGCTTACAAATTGATTGTTTAATAATTTGTTCCAGAATCTTTCCAGGTATCAAAGGTAGGCTGACTGGTCTATAATTCCCCGGGCCTCTTTGTTTCCCTTTTTAAAGATAGGTGTTATGTTCACCCTTCCCCGGTTCTCTGGGACCTCATCCATTGTCTGAGTTTGTGAGGATAATTGCTAGTTCCTTAAATACCTGAGGATGAATTTCATCAGCTCTGCTGTCTTGAATACATCTAACTTATCTAATATTCTTTAACATGTTCTTTCCCTAGTTTGTATTGTAATTTTCCATCTCTCCTCCACAAAACCTTCCCAACATTTAGCCCTCTGTTAACGTTGCCATTTTTTATGCTTACCTGTGGGTAGCTCTTCCCCTTCTCGGTCAGGTGGACCCTGTCTCTTCCCACGAGTCCTCCTTCCCAGAACAGCATCCCATGGTTGAGGAAGCCAAAGGTCTCCCATCGACACCATCAGCGTAGCCATGCATTCATCTCCAGAATGCATGTGTTTCTGCCTGGGTCCTTGCCTTCAACCAGGAGGATGGACGAGAACATAATCTGTGCCCCCGATTCCTTCGCTCTCATTTGCAGAGCCCTATAGTTGTTGCTGATCTGTTCAATATCAGACCTGGCCGTATCATTAGTACCCACATGGATGAGCAGCACGAGGTAGTGGTCACACAGATGGATGTGTCTTGGCAACCTTTCCATAATGTCTCAGATGTGGGCTCCAGGCAGGCAGCACTCTCCCAGGACATCATGTCAGGTCGGCAGTTGTAAGCCTCCATCCAGAAGGGAGTCACCAACCACTGGAACCCTACGTCTCCCCCTCTTAGGTGTGGTGGCCTTGAGCTTCCCAGCCTTGGAAACAAGTATCTCCTCCTCCTCAGCCATTGGGGTCTGCTTCTCACCTTCTGTTGCCAGTTCAGCACACTGGTTCTTGACCACCTTGGACAGAGGACCTGGGTCAGGGGTGGAGCACTGTCTATTGCCGAAGGTGGCCAACAGCCACTCTCCTCCCTGCAGAGCAGCCAGTTCCTTCTCCTCCTCTGGTGTTGCCATCTGTAGTTGGCTTGCATCCTCCACCCCAGATATTTCCACATGCGTCCTGTTGATGAAGCCATCTAAGTGAATTTGCTGTTTATACCTGAGTGAATGTTTGCCATATTTGTGCAGTATTTTCCTAACATTGACCGGCATTATTCAAACCCTGGGGAAGTAATATCATCCCAAGTATTAGTTCCTCTTATGTGGGTTTGTGTTGGATTTGCCTTGTGTATAAATCAAAGGCTTCATCCCCCTGGTGAATCTGTGGAATCAAGCTGGGGGTGAAGGGAAGATTGTATTCATGACATGGGGTGATGTTGGTTGGCTGTGTTTGGAGCTGTCACTCTCCATGACCCCCATGGTAGTACTCTCCTGTGGAAGTTATGCCTGGCGCTAGCTGCTGTGTAATTGAGTGATTTTTCTTCCTAGGTATTAAGGTAATCGGTGGCATCAAGGAGTTGACAAGAGAAGAATATGGAGTTTATGTAAAGAGGATCCTACCAGGGGGTGTGGCTTATGCTGATGGTGAGTTACAAGCCATGGAAAATTGAGTAGTGATATATTTGTTCACATCAAGTAGTTATACTGATCCTGTTTCTGATGCTTCTTCCTAAACCTGCATCTAGATCTGGCAAACTATTTTCATGTCTAAGGTCAAACCTGCTCTCTTATTTCTAAGGTGTTTAGATAGAGTGTTTAGATGTCATTCCACCCCCTGCACAGAGACACATCCATGCTACACAGCAGATTCTCTCAATTTTAGGATTCTCTTTTTAAAATCAGATCTCATTAGTCGTATGCTGCCTCCAGGCCACAAAGACCTCCTGAGACACTTGCTCGATTTTGCTCGCTCTTCACTCAGGTAAACCTCCAGTGAGTTTCTCCTGAGTAAGGAGGGAGGGGGAACTGGACAGAATTCAGGATTTGGCCCCTTTGAACACAAGCCAACATTGTTTTTTCCCAACAGAATTGGGTTTTTTGACCAGTTAACCAATGTGTCTAACAATCCAAACTAATCTAAGATATATAATCACTAGCATCTCCAGATACAGGAACAATTCTAGACCCCTGCAAAACCTTCTGCATTTTGTGATTTGCCTTTATGCCTTCCAGGGAATTAAAGCATACTACAGGAAGAATTAACCATCCATCCAATGTCTCCTGGTTTCTTTGTTTAGGACGCTTGCAGCCAGGAGATCAGATCTTGGAGGTCAACGGAGATTCTTTGATTGGAGTCACGAGTGAGAGGTACCATATCCAAATGCATTCATTTCAGTTCCATGAAGTCCTGTAATGTGTGTTGGGGAACAGTTGGCATGAAGAACATTGCAGTGTTGCTGCTGTCCATGTTCTGTACCTAAACAATGGGCTTCTGGTTCCAGTGCTATCCATCCAACACTTCTTTCCTAGACCAGCATCCCTATAAAATTCTTCTTCTATTAAGAAAAGCTTCCTTGTAATAGAGTAAAGAACCCCAAACTGTATTGGAAGTGACTTTAACCTTCATCCAGAATGCAAACTCAACCTGAACCCACCCACCCTCTAAGGTCAGAGGAAGTGGAGAGAACTTCATTGCCCCAATATTTTTTACTTTGACGCTCTGTGCAATAACAGTCACCCGACACTGTGCAAACATAGCAAAAGACAAAAGTCTGATTCTGGGCTGCACCTTTTATGTAGGAAGGTAAAGGCTCTTTATACTAGCTTTGTGCTTCCAGGTTCTGGGCTGTTCCAGGAGTCGAAGTGGCCCTGGGCATAAGTCAAGGTAGCCCAGAGGGCTGCTTTACCTTATGGTGGCCTTACACGCCTCACTATGAGCTACTTAGCATCCCAGAATTGTTACAGTGCTGCGTGTGCTGGACCTTCCCTCTCCTGCCTATGATAGGCCCCCACCCTCAACCCCCTTTCCCAGCATGTCCCTCTGCTGGCAGCCAGGCAGGGGAACAGCCAATGTAGCACTGTGTTCATGGGCCCAATACAGCTCCTGCCCAGGGAATCTGCTGGAGGGCCGCATTCTGACCCGTGTCTCTGTGCTCCAAGGAGGTTGCAGTGTAACCCAGACACCAACAATGCATGAATGAGAAAATTCAGATGTCTAAGAGGAATGGTTGAAGGTTTACACTTTCAGAGGTGCCTGTTGTTCTTTAAATAGTGTAGCAAAATTGTGGCTGCCTCGGAATGTTTCATTGTCACTGTGCTGCCCAAAACAGCCACATGGAGACTCGGAAAATAGCAGGCATAGGACCCTAATCTTCCTGCTACGAAAGCACTGGCCCCTTTTACTTTAGGTGACAGAAAATCCCCATTAGATTTTAGTAGCATAGGGCCTATGGCACACAGATAAGTCTCTCTCTATGTCTAAACAGTAGAGAGCAGACACATGCTCTGGGGGTTTGATTCATGACTGTGCTAGGGCTCTGTATTTGTAGTGCTCTGAATCTGGCCGGGCGTAAGGGAAGGAAGGCTTGCAATGTAGACGGTAGTGAGCAGATACTTGCTAATAGGTAGGCCTTATTATTTGAGGGTCCCCAGCTAGTGCAGCAGTGAGGAAACTCAGGCTGTGATTTACCTTCCCTCCAGTTCTGCTGACAGACAAGGTGATCGGGAGCCTGGGAGATGTTCTGTCTGCCAATGGCCCTTGCCAAAAAGCCGTCATTAAAGTTTGCCCAATACATGGCTCACTGCTGAGTTTGACGTGCTGATGTGTGAGCCCTCTGCCACATAACTGTGGCCCAGTATTGCTCTCTTGTCCTTTTTTTGCACCTGATAGTCATTCTTGTCTTCCCACAGGGCTGTGGATATTCTCAGGACAGCCTCCGTCACCAGCCACATGCGCCTTCTAATAGCTCGAGATGATGATGCCAGGTGAAGTTTCATTGTATTCCACCAGGGGTAGCGGGCAAGGGAATTTGTTTGTACTCTATATACATCTATGATATTTGTGTGTGTGTGTGTGTGTGTGTGTGTGTGTGTGATATATAAAATAAATAGGAAAGTGGTCAGGGTCATTGGGTTCTTTGTAGCTGTACTTGTACTAGAGCTCTAAAAGGGCCTTGGTTAGTCACTCAGCGGTGCTGCCTGCATAGTGAGGGGCTTTTTTTTTCTTCTTCCAATTAAAACTTGGTGCAGGAACGAACAGCTTTATGCTACACAAAAATAAAATGGAAAATCCTAAGGAAAATGGCCACAGTCACATTAACCCTAAAACTGCTTTTCTAAAAGCCGTAACTGAACGGAAAGCAAAGCCACCTTCTCTCAGGTCCGAATCCTGCCCCCGCCCCAGGGAAATGGGCTGTGTGCTAGGTCTGTGGAGGAAGCGCTGCTCCACCCCTTGGGCCATTGGGCTCTTCCTCAGGAGTCACTACTATCGCTGCAGTAGCTTTCATGGCCACTACCTGGTCTTGGCCCCTTCCTGGGGCGAGCAGGCTGTGGAACTGTGAGGTAGCAACCACACTTCTAAGTCCTCCCCCTTTAGGATGGAGCATAAGAATCCCCTCCAGATCTGTGTTGCATGTTGTACTGATGCCTAAATTGATTCCTCAAATCCTTCCCTGTCTGGGCTGTGGAACAGCTCTGGTTCTGTTACATCATAGGCCCTCTGAGGCCAGGAAGAGGACAGCAGGATTTGCCCTTTATCTTCTAAATGCATGTGCTGAACTGATGTAGGTGTCCACAGTCCAACTGCTGTGGGAGGGTCTGAGAAGCAGTCAGCTACCTCCTCCAGGAGGAAACCTCTGTTTCCAGAGGGGGAGGTTAGCTTCTTCCCAGATCCCCTCTGCCAGTTGCTTCCCCTGAAGATCTTGCTTTCTGTGGGCGTGGTGGGAGGGATGGTTAGGAGTTGGCCTAGTTAGATTGAAGCCGATGGTGAGACATCCAAAATGAGGTGTCAGTGGACAGGTTGGTTTGTGAATGTTTGGCTTAAAGATGGTAGCTTAAGCCATGGGGGTGGCTACAGTCACCTAGAGAGAGGATGCAGAGGGCAAAGAGGAGTGGGCCAAGGACAGAGCCCTTCAGAATAGTTCATATTTCTCGTCTATATTTTCCTGTCCTCCGAGATTTTAATTTTCTCCTCTGGGTCTCAGCCATTTGTTGATAAGCTGTAAGACTACTTGTTTTGCCCCACATGATCACTTCTGAAAGCTTCTCAAGTCCCAAATCTCATCAGACCAAGAGGGAAACAGCGCTACTGAGTGTCCTGGAAAAGTGTTGGAGTTGCGTAGGGAGCCAGGAGACATACATAAAATGTCATTTATACATAAGGCTGCCAGGTGGACAGGACAGCACAAGTAAATTGGAATATCTCAATTGCACGTGCTTAGCACAAACAGGAGACTCAACTGGCTACATAAGAGCTTTGGACTGTTGCTTTGAATGGGATGTTCACCTGAACACTGGCAATAAGCCATCGGGACACATCTTTAATACCCTTCAGCGATGGCTGAAGCCTGTCTGGTTGCACTTTAATGAGTGTGACAGCTATGCTGCGCTCTCTTTTTTGTAGAGAAGCAAAAAAAAAAAAAAAAAAAATAGTACTTTGCCACCTGGCCAGGAGCCAAAATCTGGGATGACTGCATATCTGCTTAGTTGCTGATACTATAATCTCTTATTGGATCTTAATAAATGAAATCTGTACAAATAGGCATTCTGTATAAATGTTGGTTTTGAGAAATGAAGCAGGCCAGTGTATTCTGACCCCTAGTTTTGGTTTGCTGTTTCCAAGCCAGAGCTGCACATCTTGGTTATTCTCAGCATCTTAGGCCAAGGAAGAAAGCTTGACTGTGTTGTTCCCAAGGAATTCCTGTGCACCTGGGCTGTAAACAGAAAGTCTATAGTTAAAGTGTAACAAAGGCCTGATCCTGCACTATGGACATCAGTGGGTCTTTGTCCTAGGGTGAAATCCTGACCCACCAATTGACTTTTATGGAGGCAAGATTTGATCCTAAGTGAGGTTGGAAGGTGAGAAGATGATAGATGCTTAAGACTAAGCCTTCATCTTGGAAACACTAGGAACGGGAGATGAGTGGTAGGGAGTTGATACAAGTCTGACAGCTCAGCCAGCAGCTAATACAAAGCTGAGAACTTCTCTGAGGGAAGCACCAGGCATGAACCTGAGCCATGATGTTCAAAACCTGATCCAAGCTTTCTAGTTAGAGGTGTTTGCAACTGGGTTTTCTGCTTGGGCCTGTCTCTACTTTGTCTCGGTCCTCATGAGAGAGAAAATGCTGCATTATGATGCAAGGGGAAGGATGACAACCTCTGCTCAAATGAGAAGACATCTCAAATTGTTTTGAGCATACATCTGTCGCTGAAGAGGACAATTCGTATCTCAGATAAGGATCCCTGCCTTCTCTTTGGGTGGAAAGGCCCATCCAAAATGTGGGAAATGATCTGACAGTAACGTCTGGGAAGTTAGTCATCTGGATCCTTTGGCTTTATTCAGTCATTACCCTTGGATTCAAGGCTACAAAAAAAGGCTAAGCCACAAAATCCCAGACAGATAAACATCATATAATTTTACCAGTGCCATGCTGCTCAAAGAGCCTGACTGCAAGCCCATGGAGGTCAAGGAGAGTCTTTCCACTGATTGGACCAGGCCTTTATTTTGTAAAGTGAGTTAGTGTTTAAAACTGTCATTTCATTAATTAACCATAGATTGATTTTGGGATTTGTGATGGAGTAGATTAGGCTCAGAGAACCCCTGCTGGAAGCATCAGGGTTCTGCCACACCCTGTCCTAGAGAGGAGCAGAAGAGAAGCCCTCCAAGTGGCCTGGAGTAGTTGTGAGGAAGCAGCCAATCAGGGTCCAGCAGAATCACATAAAAGGAGCTGCAGGGTTAGAGACACTCAGTTGCTGCCTGCCGCTGGAGGAGAGAAGACTGTGTTCCTGACTGGGTGAAAGAGCAGCAGGACCATGGACAGCTCAGTACTGGGCGGAACCAGGGGAGCAAGGGAAGCTCTTGGCTGGCTGCTGGGACTGCCTAGGGACTGAACCCAGGGAAAACACCCACAGCTTAGTGGAATTGACAAAGGAATTCAGCAGGAGTTTGTGCAGATGTTCATCTGCCAGAAATGTTTCCCTCTTTGCCATTACTGAAGCAGCAGGGGAGAGTTGGCTTGGTTTTGGATTGCCAAGGAGGCGGCCTTGCCAAAGTATTTTATTTCTGGATTGCAGCATCTGTCATTGTTTTGATGGAGGTGGCTCTGGGAAACTTGGACTAAACGTCTTTTTTCCCTCAGTTCGTATCCTGGTTGAACCTGAACACCCGTACATTTTTCTTCCTAATCCAGCAGTAAATTGCTATCTCTGCCCTTCCCCCTGGGCTGGCTCAGTGACTCTGGCCAGTGAGAAGAGGGAAGTGGAGCCAAGGCCACTCCCTTCCTGGAGCAGGTAGGAAACTGGCGAATAGCCCTGCTTATTCCTACACACCCAGACCTAAGTCTAGAGGTGGATGGTTCTCAGTCACCCCTCGTCCCTTATGCAGATACAAAGTCAGAAGCTAGCTCTGGGCCAGGAGTGGCCAACTTGTGGTTCCGGAGCCACATGCGGCTCTTCAGAAGTTAAAATGCGGCTCCCTGTAGAGGCACCAACTCTGGGGCTGGAGCTATAGGCGCCAACTTTCCAATGTGCTGGGGGTGCTCACTGCTCAACCCCTAGCTCTGCCACAGGGCCCTTCCCCTGAGCCTGCCATGCCCTCACTCCTTCCCCTTCCCTCCCAAAACCTCCTGCACGCCACAAAACAGCTGAGCGGGAGGTGCAGGGAGGGGGGGGAGGCGCTGATTGGTGGGGTTGCCGGTGGGTGGGAGGTGCTGGGTGCCGGGGAGGGGGAACTAATGTGGGGGCTGCTGACGTATTACTGTGGCACTTTGGCAATGTACATTGGTAAATTCTGGCTCTTTTGCAGGCTCAGGTTGGCCACGCCTGCTCTAGGCAATTACCCATACTTGGGGGGCGACAAAGATAACATCTACATTGGATGGTGGAAACACCTGAACAGGCCCCAGTGAGCTCCTCACACTGTGTGCTCTATGTGATGAGCACCATAGCCAGACACAGCAGGGGATAACCCAGCTTGGCTCTTCTGGGCAGGTTAGAAGGAGGTGTTCATCATAGTTATTGTGACAATCAGTTTGTTTCTAAGCCAGTGCCCCTGGGGGCAAGTAATCTGCCATTACCCTTGTTCGTCTGCTTCAAGCTGCTCAGGCATGTTAATAATATCTTAAATTGCAGCAGATGTTTCTAAATATATACATATATGTGTGTGTGTGCATGGCTTTGTCTGAGGCTACGGCTCCTTCGTGCAGCTGTCAACGGTGCCTCCAACCACCCCAGGAAATAGATTGCTGTAAACTGATAGGATGCAGATGTCCATGGCAACCAAACTTGAAGCAATTTATTTGGTCTTCATTTGCTCTTGGTTATCTGCTAAATCTGCCAAAGGTTATCCAGAGGGAGAGTTGGGCAGTAATCAGTTTAATTTTTTTTTAAAGATTTGCAGAGATTTCGCTTACATAATCGCCTCACAAAATGTTTAATACATGAATACATATCTCCAAGATTAAAAGGGATGCAGGAGGGGGGAAGGCTTTTTATGTGTGCTTATTTATTTATTTATTTTATCCCACATGATCTTTTGGCGACGTCCTTGAGCTCTGAGAAGTAATCATCCTTCTCTGCACTTTGCTGTCAGAAGCGGTCACTGACGCAGATGCAACCACAGCCAGTGACCCGCTCAGCATGTTGGCCCTTTTTACATCAGCTGTCGGGCTCTGAGAATGACTCAGCCAATCTCTGGGGAACACAGGGAGCCTGATTCTGGTTTCCACAAGGGCCCCCTTACACCACTTTGGTGCCTTAGAGAAAATGAGAATCAGACCCAGAATTCTTATAACATTAATACATTATGATTAATAGTATCACCTAGGTTACATGCTATTGTTTCTGCTACCTGACTGGATGACTGAAGCATTTTAAAGCTGGTGAATAATGAATGTGAGGATTAGCTAGAAACTCACTTTTTCAAAAATGAAATTCTTGTGACTCTGGGAGCTGGGGCTCTAAGAATAACACTGAATATCACAGGACTCACAGTAAAATCACAACAGTTGGTGACGTGGGGTAGCTGAAAATCAGTGTACGTGCAGATTGCTGCTTTAAGCATGCATCAGGCTTTCAGTGCTCTGAATGTCTAGTTCCTGGTGTCTCATAGGCTTTATTTATAGAGACAAGCTATTAATTCAAGGGTTTTATTTAGTGTCCCAATCTCTTTTTTCCCATCTGTGGAGCAGAGGGTGAAGTTTCCAGCCACTGTGCTCTCACGTAACCTTTGACGTAGGACTCACCCTTTGTTCTCCCCAGAACACAAGGGCATCACAAAAAGGTATTATGGGATAAAACAACAATATTCTGCAGAAAGATTGGCCTCCTGCTGCTTAATCTGTAGCAAAGTCGGCCTGCAGCTGGCTGCTGCTGTGCATCCCCTCTGATCTGACTCCACTCGACGGGTCTGTACAAGTTTCAGGGCTCTGTAACAAGGACACTTTTCTGTTATCCTAGATTTTAGTATCCTTAGTGAAAAAGGGTGGAGGGGGAGGGGTTGGGCTGGGAGTACATTATTAAAGGGAAAGTCCCCCTATGTCAGCCCTCTGTTAGTTAAATAAGGCTGGACATTTAAGTTCCACGGAACCTGATAAGATTAAGTATTTTCATACTAGAGCTGGTCAAACAGTAAATCAAACTAAAAAAAATTGAAGATATATATATATATATTATTTTAACCTATTTGTGCCTGAAGGCACTGAGCAAGGTTGGCTTGGATTCCTGGAGTCAGATTATTCATTAGTCAGTATGCGGACAATATCTGTGCACTTGCAAATCTGCCAAGCGTCATGAAGTTTAGCACAAAATCATCTGTCTGAAGAATCATACCAGAAAATGCATTACTTGCTGTTGATTATTTACCTCAATGGGATTTTAAGCATGTGCTTAAATGCTTTGCTGAATTGAGGCCTGCAATAGCTGTTCTCCAAGCAAGGAGCCCAGACAATACCATGTGACTTAGGTGTTCGGTCATCTCACGCCAATAGCAACAGATTGGAGTGGATGGTTTGCAAACAGTTTACAGGCTGAAAATTATTCATCCAAACTATTGGGCACATAATGGCTTATCTTCACAGAGCTTGGGATTTGTTAATTGGAAAAAGGGCTAAAATCAAAAATAGGATTATATGTCACGAATAGTTTGCCAGCACATAAATTTGTTTGTGAGGTAGGGCTAAAATAATGAGATCTGCTCATCTGGTCATATTCCATTGATTGAACTACTGTGGAAATGGTATTATTTTTTCCAATAAATGGATCCCTGAGGCTCTAAGTACAGTTGAGGGGAATATGTAAATACAGACGAGTACAGTGAACCAGCTTCCTCTAGCTAAATAATCACTGGAAATTAACTCGCATTACAACACTGATCAAAATTCAGTGCATTAGATCCTAACACCCATGATTCAGAAAGTAAGGGAGGCTGCTCACCAGATCTCACCCAGCAGCCTGAAAAAACAGCTCAGTCCTGCAAATTGTCACGTGTGTGAGTAAATTTAATTGAAAACAATAGAGCTACTACCCTGAGGAAGTTACTCATGCATAATTTTTGCAGAATCCAGTCCTATAACTGCAGGTGTCCAGTGAATCACGATCCATTCAGTCAATAACTCCAGTAGTTAGAGACTTCTGAGCAAATGGCTTGTTGAGTTGGTTGCTAGAGCTATGACCAAACCTCCTTGGTTGTGAGAATTAAGGTGGTGCAAAACTGACTTAAAATATTTTGGGGGTTGGAGACGAGGGAAGAATCTGTCATTGTTTCATTTTGAGAGGTTTTAAAGGCTTTGCTCCATTTCTCACATGGGATTTTTGCACTGCAACAAATACAGTTTTGAGAGTTCACCTGTTTCACTTTCTCTTCTTCTCTCTTGAACTCTTCTTCATCAGAATAACATTTTGCATTTTGAAGTTTCAAAGCTGGAAACTTAAAAAAAAAAAAAAAAAAAAAGGAACAAAAGGAAGTAGCCCATTTGCTGGTTTTCACTGAAAGATGGTCTCTTTTGAGTGAAAACTCACATGATTTCAGAGATTTTTCATAAAGATCCAACCATTTGCTCACAGTTGCAGTGTTTTCCCCAGATCTAATGGGGAATTGCATTGAGCCCACCTTAGTGCCAGTGTCCTGACTTGGCCGATTCCAAATCAGTAACAATAGTCGTGTACAAGGCCACTGTGACCTGGCAGGGTGTCTCCCCAGCTTCACAAGCACTCTCTGCCATCCTCAGTCTGCTTTAAAAAGGTTTATTTGTCCAAACATAAGCAGCTAATAGACAAAATCAGCTCCTTAGCTCACCCTTTGTCCTAGGGTTTCCCAGCCTCCTCTCCCAGGGGTCTCTGGTAATCCTGCTTCTTGCAGCTTCCCTGTTCCAGCCAGCTCCCTTCTCAGAGCCAGCTCTGCTCCCCTTTTGGGACCCCAGCCTGAGGGCTACCTCCCTGAGCAGCTGGACCCTTGTTCCAGGGACCCACCACCAGACTTAGCTCCACTCCTCTGTGGTTCCTCGCCCAAGACAGAGTCTACCCTCTGACAAGCCTTTTTAGCCCACCTCTTTTAATTGGCTCGGTTGGTCCCACCTGCTCTGACACAGTGGAGCTGGGCCTGGTCTACTCAGAGGACCAGCTCCCCTGTGACAGCCATGTTACTACTGAGGTTGAGATAGTTCAGAATGGGAATGCTTTAAATGCAACAACCCAAAATCACAGGAAACCTGTAGCTCTAGCTGCACTAGGCTGTGGAGTTAGGCGTGGGATGGGAGAGACAATGGGTACACCTACACAGCAAACCAAGATCTGACTGTAGCTTGCTAGCTTTAACCTATCCAGTGTGGGGACAAGAGCAGTGAAGACGCGGTAATATGGGCTTCAGCGTAAGCTAGCTGCCTGTGCACAAGCCTGCTGGGGACGTGGGTATGCCCTGGGGTTGCTAGTCCATGCAGTAAAGGAGCGAGCTAAAGGGGGAGTGAAGAGTCCCGCCCAGGAAAAGGAGGAGACAGCGAATGGAAGGCTCACAGAGTCTCAGCTGCAGCCTGGTTTTCGTCGCGGCATAACTCAGCAGTGATACGGGATTATGAGCGAGCAATGGGAAGATGAAGGGTTTTACTGGAAATGATATTAAAGTGAGATTTGTCCCAACAGAGTTGATGGAAATTGATGCTCACTCTGATAGCTGCTGTGTTGTAAGGAGCCACCGCCTGAGAAAATGTTGTTCTCTCATCAGCTGCCATGTATCTTTCCCATCAACCTGCCTTGATGTGTGCGCTTGTCACCTCTCTGAGGTTGGCCCCGTGGCCTTCTGGAGAGCTCTGCTTTCCTGGGCTTGATATCTCAGTTCCCAGGCCAGCACTTACCAGGAGTATAGCCTGAGCTTACAATTGTTCCGTAACAACTGCTCTAGACAATTACAGGTGCCATTGATGGACTCAAAAGGGACTAGCCTCTGGTCCTCCTTGGGCAGAACCCTGGTGTCTCTAATGTGAAAGTGGGGAGTGGAATGCCACCTTACTTGATGGCAAGTATCCATTCTGTCACACCTCAGCAGCAGCATAAGTACCAGATGCTCACCAACAGACTCCTGTCTGAGCTGTGCAGGCCGAAGGGACACCACTGGTGGAGAAAGAGGCAAGGAGAAGAAAGGAGAATAATGGGCCCACTCCCTTTTTCCCACCATTGTCCGTATTTATTTTCTTTAGAAGTGGGTACAAGCCACAATGTGGGATCCAGATCTGAGCTAGAACTCCCCTAAAGTCTGGAAATATTTGGGTCCAAGTCACCTCTGATTTTCTTCACCTTTCTCCCTCTGTTGTGTCTCACTTCTCCTCCTCCCCGGTATCTAATCCTCCCATTTAAAAAACTATGTCAGTCTTAGTGCCATTTGTGGAATAGGTTCTGGTTTCCCCCCTGTTGCATTGGCCTTTATCGCTAGTGATCAAAAAGAGGAGCTTTTGTTAGCAAAATGGGAGGTAACAGACCAACAGCAGCAACTGCAGTAGGAGAATTTTTAAAATAATGAATATTTTTCTGATGCTTGATGAGCGATGTGGCATTTTGAAGACTGTGTTAGACTTGCAAGCTATCCTTTTAAGGTGGGGAGGGGTATTCCTGGTCCTGCTTTTAGGCCATGGGGCTCTGTAGGGAAACAGTCAGTCTAGAATAAGGTGAGGTGAGTTGGGCCTCTCTGTTTCAGGGAGCAGGCTGTTTTGTCTCTCTCTGCTTTTGGGTTATCATTCTGAATTCTGAAAAATAAAGCAGTTACTCTTGACAGAAGGTTGCAGTTTATCTTATGTTGTTTATTTCACTTCTCTGTTTGTATGCCATGAGCATAACAAATAGGATTTACTACATTTATTACTATAGGCAGGTAAACAACTTGGTGCCCGAAGCTGAATGGAAGAGTCCCATCCCATAACATTTTGGCCCCCACATTCTAATGCCCTGTCTATAAACCCTAAGTGTTACCCACCATCTGTATCATGCTCACAACTTGTTCTTTTAAGTTAAATTGTTGGCTTTAAGCTTCCTCCTCTCTATGTATGAATTACAGCAGGGTAGTCAAGGGGGGTGGTTTTAAAACATGTAAAATAGCCACAATTCCAAGGATGATAATTTCACAATTTGAGCTGGTATATTTGACAGTTATTTGCATTTCTTTTACTATTATGAAAAGACCCACAGATGGCCAATGTGTATTAAAAAAAATTTTTTTTTGCTTAGTTACAACTCCCCTTAATAATCAGTGTTCAACTTGTATGTCAAATTAGGCTGATGGTTGGAGATGGAATTATCCTGGGCTAGTCCACAAGAGGCATTCTGACCCAATGGTTAAAGCCCAGGGCTGGGTGCCAGGACTCATGGGTTCTAGCCTCATCCCTCACAATGGACAAAATACACAACTACTTTGCGCTTCAATTTACCAGTCTGTGTTACTGCGTGAGTAATACCTGAGAGGGATGTCAGGAAGCTTTATTAACATTCATGAAGTGCTTGAAGACTGTGGGATGAAAAGGGGCATAGAAGGGGCCATAATTCAGCTGCAAATCCCAAGCAGAGAATTCCTCCGGTGTAGGGAATTCACTGCTGATGCATCTGCACTGCAGCTGGCCTCTGCCTCCAACCCCCTAACACACAGTATGGGGCATGCAAAAATTCCGCTTTACCAAAAGGATTTTCTACTGGTGTGAGTTTGATTATGGATTCTAAATCAGCGGCACAAGCTTGAGTTGCTTGGAAACTGCTCTGATTTACATTGGGACTACCTGTGAGCTGTATCTGGTTCCTAATGCCTCACCCTGCCCCAAGCTGAGCTCCAGCGCACGAGGGAATTAAGCCCACAAACTGGTTAGTATGGAATAAACATTATAGGCATTGTTTGCATTGTAAATCCATGCAGAAGTGCACTGAGAGACTAAGTGAATCTGCTGGGCCTTGTCTTTCAGGAGAGAGTTCTCTGAGCTGCTGGAAAAGTTTGGATCTCATAGCAACACAGAATCGGCACGGAGTTCTCCTGTTCACCACGGCGGCAGTGAGTATTGACCCTCTGGGCGCTGAACTGCATCTTGGCTGCTTGAGGGGCACAGTGCAGAAAATGTCAGCCCAATCATGGATACTAAAAGAGAGAGAGAGAATTTCCTTGCGTGAAACAAGAGAGGATTAGTTGGTATCTAACACTTCTCCAGCTCCCTTAACTCCACCTTCAATGTGCAACAACTAAGGAAAATATTGTGCTAGTAACTTATAATAACGCCTAGTTCTTGTAAAGCAATTTTCAACAGTGGACCTCAGAGTGTTTTAGAAAGAGGGTGAGTACCACTGTCCCCGTTTTCCACCTTTTGAAACTGAGGCAAGAGCAGTGAAGTGGCTTGTTCAATTCAGTGACCAACACAAGAAGTCAGTGGCAGAGATCGGACTAGAACCCAGGTCTCCTGGCTACTAGTTCAGTGGTTTGCTCGCTGGAGCACTCCGATGCGTCTTTTTGGGAAGAAGCATGTGACACTGTAACACAGTGGTATTTGTTGTTAATTACCACAATCACAGGTTGGAATTTGTGGTGAGAAGGTAAAACTCTGTTAATTAGTTTAGAAATATACTGATATCATTAACGTCAATGGTAGGTATTTCTGTCTCCAGGTAAAGAACCATGAAAGCTGTTTTAATTCTTGATTATGTAGCAGGGACAGCTGGGAAGGAGTAAGGGGGGAAAATACTTTCATTATCTTGACTGTCTTATTTTGTCCTTTAGGTAGATATTTGGAAAGTACATCCTCGGGGTCTTCGTCACGTTCCCAGAGTCCTCTGCTGCTGAGCCCTGCAAATTCTCATGGCCCACTCATTGGAAACTCGGCTCATTCCCCACAGTCAAGCTCGCAGTATGTACCATATTACTCAACACTAGAGCTCTTTAGGAATTTTTCAGTTACATTTTTTTTTCATTGGAAAATTCTGATTTGTCGACAGCAAAACCAATCAATCTCACAATGTTGGAAAAATATGTTGGAAAACCCTGAAATTGTCAAAATGTATTTTTTGGCCACTTTCTAAATGAAAAATTCTGTTTCCCAGTTCAAAATGACTTTTCATTGTGAAATTTAAGCAATTTAGATTTTGAAAGTTTTTTAAAAAGAAAAAAGGTAGAAATCAAATTGAAGAATTTTGAAATTACATGTTTCAATTGACCCAAACTAAAAACTTTTTGGTACTTTGATTCATGACATTTTTTGAAATTTGGACTTTTTGTCCCAATTTTGAATGGTAAGAAATTTAAAACTCTCAAAAATATTAATGGGACAAGGAAACCGGCTCTAAGTTACACAGGCATCAACTCATAAAGTCTGCAGGCTTGTCTGTCTGTTTCTAGAACATTATTTGTATTGCTGTAGTGCTTATAGAACCCGAGAGGGCCCCATTGCCAAAAAAGTGTCAAAGTTGTCTATGCAGTGTAGCTGTAGCCGTGTTGGTCCCAGGATATTTGGGTGAGGTAATATCTTTTATTAGACCAACTTCTGTTGGTGAGAGAGACAAGCTTTTGAGCTACACAGACCCGAAGAAGAGCTCTGTGTGGCTCGAAAGCTTCTCTTTCTCACCAACAGAAGTTGGCCCAATAAAAGATATTACCTCACCCACCTTGTCTTTCAAAGCCATCTAGTGGTTTGGGGGGCACAACCTGAGACACCTGAAAGGGCCTTATTTTCATAAAGTGCAGCGCTCCCGCCCTCTAAAAATCAGGCCCTTTAAAGAGGTCTCAACTTGGGCTCCTCAAAATTGAAGAACCCCAGATCGATAGTCGCCTTCTCTCTTTCCCTCTTTCTCTTTAAAACTATCCTCTAATATCCAGGGCTTGTCTGCGCTTAGAATGCTCCAGGAGCACAGCTGTGCCACTGCAGCGCTTCAGCATAGACGCTACCTACCGGGATGGGAGGGTTCTCCCATTGGCGTAGGGAATCCACTTCCCCCAGAGGCAGTAGCTAGGTTGACAGAAGAATTCTTCTGTCGACCTAGCATTGTGTACACGGGGACTTAGGACAGTTTAAGCACAGTGCTCAGGGGCGTGTATTTTTCACACCGCTGACCGACAGAGTTAAACCAACTTAATTTTCTAGTGCAGATCAGGCCCCAGTATTGTCTTCGGATACATTGACTGTATCTGCTCATGTACTGGAGGATGGATAAGCAGTCATTCGGTGACTTTCATACTGTTGCACTCTATGTTGTTTTTAATATTATTATTCATCATTTGTATTACGGTAGCCCCTAGGAACCCCAGTCATGGACAAGGACCCCATTGTGCAAACACAGAGCACAGCCACCGCCCCAGAAAACTTAGCCTACTGTGCTATAGGCAGGAGGGACCTACAGACTGCACATACTCCATTTGCATCCCTTTAAAGGTGAGGGAGAGCCCAAGGCTTACAGACGTCTGAGAGGCCAACATAGCACGTCTTTTACAAACATGCCCTTGGTGGAGACGGCCTGCAAGGCTATGGCTGTTTTCAGCAGATCATGGCCTCATGATCCATTGCCCCACCCTCGGGCAGACATTTCCACCAGTACAAAATCAATGGCAGTGCTACCCTTCTGACCTGGCAGCATTTCACAGCCGCTCTGCGCTGGGGGAGAGAGAGGAAATGGCTGCACAAGGGGCTAAGGAATGGAGAACCAGGCCTTTTATTTCTATGGAGTGTGGCACTTTGTGTTGTGTCTATATGTTTTAGTTCCAAGCTTCCTATTTTCTCAAGTACAAAAACCAGGGTCTGCTATGTGCAGGGAGGGCTCTGCTGCCAGCTCCACCTATAGGAGTTACTGGCACCGTTAAGGTTTGCATTAACATTGGTACTTCGAGTGTGGCATCTCCGATTAGGCCCTGCTGCTTTTCTTCCTTGCACTAGTGTAAATCAGGGATAATTCCCATGACTGGAGTGGCCACCCACCCCCATGAGAGGAAAACCAGACCCTTAGTTCAGACACAGAAAATCCACTTAGCAGGTGAACTCTGCAATGTGCCCAATATCAGCTCTTTATTAGGGATTTGCAGAGGACAAATATTTGGGACAGAAGGCTTTAAGCTGCTTGCATAAACGGACTCATGCCTGGAGACATCCATACAGAGGAGAGAACTGCTCATCTATTTGGCAGCCATCTAGACCGCCTCGCTCCACAAGTAACCCTGTTTACCGCACAGCATAGACAGGAGGTGATCTGGTTTGGTACTCACGTATGTGCATGATGGAGGTGTCCAGTACAACAGTGTTCAGCGACTGATAAAGCAAAAGTTCTGCTAGTCTCCACCTAGGGTGACCAGATGTCCTGATTTTATAGGGACAGTCCCCATATATGGGGCTTTGTTTTATATAGATGCCTATTATCCCCTGTCCCGATTTTTCACACTTGCTATTTGGTCACCCTATCTCCACTTGAGGGATGTAGAAGAGGGTAGGCAGGCAGGCATGAAATAGCCACCTATAAGAAACACCAGCATTCAGACCACTTGAAATCTCAGATCTTGGAGATTATGAGCATGTGTGCAACTATCTATGGTATAATCTTGACTCTTACAAAGTAGTGACTCCTCCTATTCTGTACAGGCCCTTATGCTGCACTCATCACCCCGGCAGCTGGACATCTTCCAGCTGTGCACTAAGCAATAGGACTAACATCTGCAATGTATGGTTTATTCTCTTCCTCACCTCTTCCCAGATAGTGCAACGGATGTGCTTTTTTTTAACCACTATGTTCTATGGCATCTTATTTCCTGAAAAGATTTCTTTTAGAAGTTTCCTTTGTTATAAAAATATGACACGCCCACACTCTTCGCAATATTCTGTGTTCCCAAGGTTGTATGACAGCCACGAGTTTAAAGGGATGGGGCTGTTTAGAAGTATGGAGAAGTTATCTCTTGTGGTGATTGCATAGTTCTACAGATCACATAGTCATCGTATTGTATTGTGAGCTATCAGGAAATTAAAAGATCATTCATGTGACAGATTGCTTACAGGTTATTATATGGATGTGGTTAGAAGACTTTATCTTAGAAGAGAGAGAACCAGTTAGTTACCACCTTTATTTACTAAGGATGAATGGCCTTATCAAGTGGTTGATGCCCACTGTTGCTCTTCCAGTAATGGCAGCCTTTCCTACTGCTCCAGCACCTCCACGCTTTGTCCCATGCTGACCCCCACGCATAGGGAAAACTCCCTAGCAATATTTACCAACCTACCCACAGTATTCACTTCTAAATCCCTCCCTCAAACCTGCCTCTGTTGTCGTGCCTACAAATCATTCCCACCTGGCATTGATTAGGCAAGTAACTGGCTATGTCTTCGGCTTTTCTGCTGAACTCCATTTTATTATTACCCTCCCCGCCTATCCCACTGCTACCCCACTGATATGTTTCATCCATCTGTTGTGTGCTGCATACCATGAAGATTGTAAGCTGTTTGGGGTAGGGAATCTCTTCTTCATTACTTGTCCAGACAGTGCTGATCACAATGAGCCCTGGTCCTCAATTAGGGTTCTTAAGAACTACCATAATACAAATAAACAACAATAACAGTAACAACATTTATCCCCATAAAAGTAGTGAATACTCCTCCGCCCCTCCCCCCCCCACACTCACCTATAAGCACCTGAAGCTTTACCCGTTTCTAGTCCTAAACTCAAATCAAATGTATTCTTGAGGTTCAAAATGGTTTTAATAAGTGTTTTCTGCACTCCCATTTTCAGGTAGAGTGGAGGAAAAGAGGAGGCAGAGGGAGAAGAGGTTGAGAAGGATAGGGAGATTGCAGATTTAGGAACAAAACCAAATGTAGAACTTTTCATTCAGCAGTGGTGGTGACTTGCTAGAACTCTACTGTGTAATTACAGATGTACTCTATGACTCGATAGAATAAAACTGACCACTGTTGTGTCTTCTGCTAACTCTTCTGTTCCTTGCAGCTACTCCATTGAATCAGGGATTCAGTGCATCTCCATAGCAAAATCCTCTGGGTTGGGGTTGACAATCAGTGGCGGATCTAACAGGCCAGAGGGTCCCATGATTTATGTTCAAGAGCTTATGCCAGAAGGGGACTGTTACAGAGTAAGTCAACAGCATGGAGGGCTTCTGTGACCTATGAAACAGGAGTCTTTCCTGAAAGCTCCAGCTGTTCGGAAGGAGCTCTCATTGGGATGGGTGAACAATCTATGGCATGGGGTAATAAGGATGTGTATTGCAGGAGAATACTTTGAGCAGAGTGTCACTCTTTTTCTGATGAACTAATCCTTGTGGATAAAGCTTGATGCTACACAGATGCTTGATGATGTCTCCCTCGTTTAGGATGGGCGGCTTCGGCCTGGTGATCAGCTAATTGCCATCAATAAAGACTCTTTGGTGGGCAGCACATATGAAGAGGCCAGAAAAATACTTGCAAAAACCAAATTCAGGTAGGCACGCACCAGCAGCCCAGGCGAATAAGTTCCTTGGGTACAAAAAGCATTTCCTATTATTGTCAATAAAGGCCATATCTTGTGATATCTGCTGAGTGTTAGGTAGGAGACCTGCACATAGTTCTAAGCTTAAGGTGCAAGAAGAACCTCCCATATTGGAGACCTTCATACTTCAGGAGGTCTTGAGTACATGGAGCTTCTCACTTCATAATCAGGAATGGCAGGCGTCCTTCCCAACCTGTCAGTCTTTGTATTGCTTTGCAATGAGTGTGTTCCATCACATAGACCTTCCCAAAATTCTGCAACAGAACTTGGGCTCTCATAAGAAGCCTCTCTGATGAAGACAGCTGTAATATTGTTGCGTGTTACACAGGCAATTAATGAGCTTAGCTCAGAGGAAAGACCACAGAGCTATTCCTGTGAAAGTTCTGAAACCTTAAGCATGTGTAGTTTTTAAGCACTAACAAAACTTGGTTATTTTCAGACATGAGGGAAACACAGAAGTGGCCTTTATTCCTGGAAGGGGACGGTTACATCCCGGACTCTCAGTTCATAACAGCATCCAATTGCCACCTCCTAAGGCCATGGGGAATGGTCTTAACTCTTGCAGGTTGAAAGTCCATGTGAGGTCACCTGAGGTACGTTGAAGTTCAGTATAAGACCACAGAGGCTGACCCCATGATTTCCATCTCCAATCGGATTACTGTTTTTAGGGACTCTGTGATAATCTTTCCGGATTAGCTGTTTGGAAAGTTAGCAGTGTGGACTTGTTTGGCTCTGTTTGCTCTCATATGGAGTTGGGTATTTTACATCTGAGATATTGTTTCTTCTGGTTTGGGGTGACAAAGGATCAGTCAATTGAAGTGATGCGTTTGAAGGTCGCTGAGATGTGTTTTCATCTCCAGAGTCCTGGTTCAAACCTGTTTTCAGAAGTCACAAGTGAAAAAAGCAATTGGTGACAGTAACTCAGTGAATACCTGCCCACATTCAACAACCATCAAATTCTGCACCGTCAGCACTCGTTCCTCATGAGGCACAGCACTATACTGTATTTCCTGAAGCTAGAGGTGACTAGGAGATTTGGTCATGCAGCTCCCATCAAAATCAATGAGTCATGTGGTTAAGTATGTAGCATGGCAGGTTACAGTGAGGGCTAGCTCCAGTGTTATAGAAGGAGCTTGTAAACAGTCATCACTGTGCATGGGGCACTGATTCATTGCCAATATCTGGGGTGTAAACTCCTAGCTTTGGTTGTGTTGTATTTCCACAGTTCTCACCCTTTTCCATACCATAGACCCAATTGGGACCCCTTTCCCAGTTAATATTCTGATTGCAGCTCTGTGACCCCAGGTTGAGAGTCCCTGCTGCATTTGATCCCAACATGTCCTTGTAGATAGCTCTGCTTTCTGTCCATTGGGTAATACTAGAGGTGCCCTTAAGATCATAGAATAGCAGGATTGGAAGGGACCTCAAGAGGTCATCTAGTCCAACCCCCTGCTTGAAGCGGGACCAATCCCCAGACAGATTTTTGCCCCAGATCCCTAAATGGCCCTCTCAAGAATTGAACTCACAACCCTTAGTTTAGCAGCCCAATGCTCAAATCACTGCTCCCATCTAGGATGATCCAAACTCCCTCAGAATCCATGGATGTCTTGGATATGTAGGATTTTAAACAAACCGCGGTGGCTACAACACGCTGGGTCATCCTTGGTGTGATTCCACTGCTCTCAGTAAAGTTACTTCAGTTTAGCCTCCTGTGTGTGCAATCATCTGGGAGATTCTTAGATCCCACAGTAATGAATGTGGGAGTTAGGCGCACAAAACTTTTGAAGATCTGGGCCTCTGGGACTATTATTGACACAATCCCCTTTTACTCCAAAACAGGACTCTTGTTTGGTTCATCATCATTGTTCATGCTCTCTCTCTAGCACAATAGGTTCACATGGTGCTTCACGCAAGAGATGGTTCAGTCTGATTCCTTAGGGAGCAACTGGGACCTATTGAGCTCTTTCCCCTACTTTTGCTTTTCACTTACACTGGCAGACTGGGCTCAGCATTTTGTCCTCTGTGCTATTTTGTTTTGTTTTTTAGACTAGACAAGAAAATCTCTTTCCTGTGCCTTCTCCATCCCCAGACATTTGCCCCCCAGAGCTCACAATATCAGGTAAGAGACATGCTTTCTTGCGATCTCCTCTGTTTGTGTAGGTGGCGAAGGTATCTAGTCCACAGATCCTCAGTATCCGAAGTAATGAAATGAAGCTTTAAATACCTACAGCAGTCAGGGATGGCTCTGGGCACCAGTGCTCCAAGGACGTGCTTGGGGTGGCACTTTCCAAGGGGTGGCACTCCGGCTCCTTTTTTTTTTTCCTGCTTGGGGCGCAAAAAGCGGGGAGCCGGCCCTGAGCGGAGGTGAGCTGCGGCGGTGGGGGGCACGGGGAGGGCCGCAGGAAGTAACCTGGGGGGGGGGGGGGCAGAGGAACAGCTCCCTCCCAGCTCACCTCCTCTCCACTGCTGCCTGCTCCCCCAAGCGTGCCGCCGCTTCACTTCTCCCCCCTCCCTCCCAGGCTTGCTGCGCGAATCAGCTGTTTTGCGGCAAGCCTGGGAGGGAGGGAGGGGGGAGAAGCGGAGCAGCGGTGGCACGCTCAGGGGAGCAAGCAGAGCGGAGGTGAGCTGCGGTGGTGGGGGGTGTGGGGAGGGCCGCAGAAAGTAACCCTGGGGGGGGCAGAGGAACCGTTCCCCCCCCAGCTCACCTCTACTCCACCTCCATCTCCTCCCCCGAGCGCGCCGCCGCTCCACTTCTTCCCCCTCCCTCCCAGGCAAGCCTGGGAGGGAGGGAGAGGTAGGAGGGGAAATATGGCACGCCCGGGGGAGGAGGCGGGGCCAGGGATTTGGGGAAGGGGTTGGAATGGGGTGGGGAAGGGGCGGAGTTGGGGCGGGGCTGTGGGGGCGTGGGAACATTTTTTTGCTTGGGGTGGCAAAAAACTTGGAGCCAGCCCTGACAGCAGTGTAGGTGGAGTTTAATAGTGTAATGACAGGGTCCAGTCCATTAGGATTGATTAAAGGCAATGGTACAATTAATGTAGGGCTCTATTCAGTAGTCATTAGATACCCCCATGTCAGCTTGTTTCTGGGAGCAGGGGCCTTTGCAGGGGTGACTGAGTGTCTTAAGGGATTAGCAATGGGATATAGAGCCTTTCAGCTCTAGGTCAGCGGTTCTATGTTGGGTTGGTAGTGATGGAGCGTCACTGCAATTATCCAAAGGCTGTGTGAAATGTGGTTTTGGGATCAGTCCAGTGGCCAGATATCCTTACTGCAGTCAGCACTAACTGGCAGCCTTGCTGGTGGGACTGAATGGCCCTTGGAAGCTGAATTGCTATTAAAAAATAGATAAATCAGTGTTGCTTACAAAGCACAGCATGGCCCCAAATGGGAACACAATTCCACGATCATTGAGCCAAATAGGTTGCCTCCAACTATCCACAAAGAGGTAATTGTAAATCATGGGAGAGAACAAGGGGGCTTTGTAAGTCTGTCATAATTGTCTCAGCATTCGAGGTTCACATGTAGGAAGATACTCATCTTTCAAATTATATTTTCCTCTGTGCTCACAGACGACTACATACCTCTTGCTTTCACATGATTTTTTTTTGCTTTGGTTTGAACAGAAGACTCCCTCCTTGCAGGTTTCTCTTCTGGCTGATGCTTGAGACTTACCATTTAAGATAAGAGCAGGTTAGAAACATTTCCAATTTTGAAAAATTTCAGTGGGAACATTTTTTCCACACACACATCAAACATATTTTTTGCGCGCACACACAAACACACGTTTCTTCCACTTAAGATCCCACTTTGTATAGTTCTGAATCCCAAAGTGGCTCGATCTGTTTGCACATTAAACACTTGAGAGCAATTTTCAAGCAAGCACAAAAATCAGCAAACTCAGCTTAAGCACACAAATAATTCAAGGCATGCATGAAAGTTGGGGTTTGCAAATGTGCATGCGCCAACCCCGGCCAGTGTGATATCTGCGTGCTTGTTTCAGATACATGCTAAAATGCACATGCTCTATTTTCTCCAATGGAGATTGTGCATTAGTTGAAGATGTAGAAAGTTTTGAGGAAGAAGAAACTGAGCCCTCTGGCTGATCCTGAGGCATTTCTGGCTTAAATAACACATTCCCAGCTCAATATTTTTTTTTCCTTTAGGCATTTTGAGCCCCTACTCTATATGCTCAGAGATGTTTGTATTTGCTTAATAAGAAAAAGAAAATGAATAATATCTACAGAAGCACATCTGATCTGTTGGGCTCATGGTTCTGCTCCCCCAAGAAGTAAATGCTTTATCTGCCATGCTGCTTGTCCTTGTCCATTTCTACATCTGCTAATGCTGTCAGACTACTCTGCGATACACAAAACTATTTGGAGACAGACATTCATATGGAGTAATGTTCCTTGGGAACTGAGGTCCTAATTAGCCTGATACTTTGAATGGATGATATAGCGAAATAGTCTTAATCAATATAAATGTCTCTCTTCTCCTGCCATTTGGGCAGTTCATAAAAAGAATTACTGCCCTCAGTGATGTGATGGCAGGTAAAGTTGCATTGGGATGAGTTCTGGCCTCACATAAGTCTTCACTATTCTTGTTGGAGTCTGTGGAAATTGCAGAGATACACACAGTTCAGTGGCCCTAGAGATAATCTTCAACATGATACTGTAAACTTTATTCTGACACTGCGGGTGCACCGCACCAGGGATAAAGGTGGGGAGTTTACCCCATGCTAGCTAACATGTGGTAACTAATATGTGGTAAAACATCCTAGTGTGGGCAAGGCAGTTTGCACATGTGACCAGGTATAAGGGGAACCTACAGGTTACCTCAACCAACCACTGTGTGAAAGCTACCCCTGCTTTAGCCACACTGGTTTTCACTATGTGATTGTCACCACGCTTTAGCTACCACCTGGTGAAACCCCACCTTTCTCCTAGTGCAGACAAGGCTTACGACAGACTCTTTCCCACTCCCACACTGCATTCTGCATTGGCGTTCGAGAAGAGATCCTTTGGTTGAAACAAGAGAGAGCTGCAGGCAGGAAGGTCTGTTAAGGGCCCTCCACTCTGAAATATGCTTCCCCACACTGGTAAGGCCCCAGACCTGCTTTGTTAACCCCCAGGACATGCTGTCAAGAACATATTTCCTCTTGAAGGGGAGGGTCTGAAGGGACGGGCCAAGGCCAGCCTATGGGGGGCAGTTGTTAGTTAGTCTATCTACATAGTAGACCTGTGAGGCAGTGTAGTCTGGTGGACAGGGCCCTTGACTGACTGACTGACTGTCAGTCAGGCAGACTGGGTTCTATTCCCAGCTCTGCTATGTAACCCTTGGCAAGTCACTTCTCCTTTGTGTCCCCCTCCCATCTTTTGTCTGTCTAGGCTGTAAATTCTTTGGGGCAGGGGCCGTCTCCTGCTCTTTTTCTGTACAGCGCCTCGCACACTAGGACCCTGATCTCAGTTGGGCTGCTAGTCATACAAATAGTATAATCTAGGCTGAGAATCATCTCAGGCAGTCCATTACAGATGTCTGCTTTTAATAGCGGGTGTTACGAGTGCAGTGAAGGGCACAGAGTTCTGAACAGGCCCCATTATACATTGGAATAAACAAATAGTTTTGGGGGGACAGGAGCTTAGTCTGAAATCTGAATAAGTCACTGGGGCCTCTTGACTGATCACCGGTGCCTGGTGGCCTTCAGGATTGCCTGGGATGTCTGTGTTGAGAGTTTATGAGCAAAGCTGCATGGAGCTAATCCTGATTAGCAAGGAGTTGAAGGGGAATGATCTGCCCTTGAACCTACACAGCATGGGGCTGGGTGACCAATCCAGTGAACCCGTTTATTACCTCAGGCCCTGCTTCCCAGCTGCTGGCATTAGCGGGACAGATAAATATCAGGATTAGGAGGATTACGCTTGTGACAGCACCTCTGCTGCTTTTCCCCTGTGTTTCCATAAAATCTTCTCTTCACCTGAGAGTCACAGTGAGTGGCATTTTTTCAAAAGTACCTGAGTGAGTTAGGAGCATGTGTCTCACTGATTTTTTTTCAACAGGACTTGTGCTCCTAAATCCCTTGTGCTTTGGAAAATCCCACCCACTGATTTAAAACAGCAGGAGGTCTTTAAGGCGATCTGGGTATCAGTTTCTTTGTTAACCTGTGCCCCAGTTCCCAGGCATTGCAAAGATGAAAGAAAATGGCTCTTGGACACTCTTCTATGGACATGATCCTGTACCACTGAAGTCCATGGGAATTTTGTCACTGACTCTGGTGTGAACAGGGTCAGGTTTTATAAGCCCTTTTTGTTATCAGATTCAAAGAGCTTCATTAGCAGGGTCTTAAAAGGAGCGGTGGCATTACCCATTTTTAGAGTCCATCTGGGCCTCCCCTTAAATGAGCAGCAGTTTCTGCAGTCCTCTTCTGGAGGGGTCTGTTGGGGGCTGCAGGAATTAACTGAATTGTGGGATTTTCCTAAGCACAGGTCCCACTGAAGTCAACGGGACTTGTGCTCCTAAGTCATTTGGGCACTTTTGAAAATGCCCCCTGTAATGAAGAGCAGATTGTCAGCAGCTGGGTCTCTTTCCCAATGCCTCAGTCATTTTCTCTGACGGAGACACTCTACCGTTTCCCTTCTTACAGTACAATTTCTATTGTGGACACAAGCATTCTCCAGCCTCATCTTAACTGTACACCCTGCACATACTATGCAGCCTGCCCAGCCTGAGTGAAAGGGAGCTGGTGCTTTTCATAACAGCAACGCAGGGAGAAATCCTGCAACACGTTTTCTTGTGTGTTTTTAACCTGTGAATTCTCTCTTTAATGGGAGTTGGGAACACTTCTCTGAGACCACACTCAGTCCAGCACTTACATAAACCTTACTTTGAATCTGGGTTAGAACTCCTGGGCTAAGGGGCCGGGGTGGATTTTTATAAAACCTCACTGGTTGGGTTTTGGTTTTGTAAAACCGAAGCATAAATTGGGGTGGTCGGAATCCAGGTTGAATTTTATTCAAATCACCAAAGTTCAGAGTCCCAGGCCTCATATATAAACTTCTGGCCAAGATTTTCAGAAGCGACTTGTAATTTTAGTTGCCTTCATTTGTGATGCCCAAGTGGAGATTTTAAAGTGTCCTGGTTTTCAGAGAGTATTGAGCACCCATCCTCTGAAAATCCTGGCCTCTGATTTTAGCCTATCTGTACTTGAAACATATTTTATGCAATGCCAAAGCCCTGAGCTTAGTTTGGGACGCGCCTTGTCAACATCTCTCTTCCCCCCCCCCCCACCTCCCATGCTCTTCCACTAATGATTGCTTAATGTTATTTAGCGCCTGCTTCACCTTCTAGTCAGAGAGCAGCTTCGGGCAGCAAACCGAAAGTAGCGCTGGATCCCCATATTCGACTCAAGGATGGGAAAGTCGAACTGGTAAGTTAAAAGGCTTCCTGCCTTGAAATTGAGATTTTGTGCTCAATAAAATGATGGGGGCTCCCAGACTACATGGTGCCAGCTCCTCCTACTTCTTTCCAGCTGCTAAATTGCATTAAAAGATGCTAAAACTACATAAGCACTTCCCTCATATTGCTTTTCCAGGAAGGAAATTGCTGTAATTTGTATGAGGATGGTTAAGGGAAGAAGGATCAGGTGATGGCAAATGAGAGAGGAGGTGGGGCCAGGCGGTGGTAGATGGGAGGGGAAGTGAGGTTGGATATTAAGTTGTGGTTCATGCTATGAAAGTCTGAGAACCACACTAATGTTAAGATATCCAGGCAGTCCCAGGTCAAGCAAGATTAGGGATTGAAACAGGAGACTCATGGGTCTCTGCCTCAGAGATAATTTTGTGGGCCCCAGTCCAATTCAGCATTCCGTGTTAATAGAACAGCATCAATGTCCTGCTTGGAGACAGCTGCTTCTCTGCAGGAATAGGTGAGGTGCCTTTGGAGATAATGGGCCAAAAAATGTTGAAGGCCAGAAGAAAACATAAACACAAAATAGAACAGCAAAAGAAAGAACACTTTCTGTGTCTTCAGATCTTATAGGCAGCAAACCAGGATGCAGGGGCAAACTCAGTCCTGGTCTGAAAGCTAGAGATGGTTCAAAAATTTCAAAGAAAAAGTTTATCATTCAAAAATAGCCCTTTTTGGGTGTTTTTAGAAATTATTTCAGTTTTTCAACAAAATCAGAAATGAAAAAAAATTACCATATTTGGTTTTCTCTTGCTTGCTTGCTTGCTTTCCTAAATGGCTGAAATCCTGTTTTGTTTTCCTGTCATTTAAAAAAAATGGAAACCAGGACACAAAAATCCTGCAAAAAAACATTACAAATGAAAATTGGTCAAGTTTGAATCCAAAATGGAAAAATATTCTGATTAGTTTATTTGTTTTGCAAACCTGTTTTTTCCTTTTTTTTTCCGGCTCTAATAAGGAGGACAATTGTATTGTCTTAGTGGGAGTGTCATCCTGGTATGCCACATCTCAGTTGGGGCCATTGTCTTTACCATAATATTGCTGGGTTGAAATTACCTTCCAGATAGATGACTGGATAAAACTGTACTCCATTTTTGTCCTTTGTTTGTACGGCACCTGGCAGAGTGGGGCCCTGGTCTAGCAGTAGGGCTCCTAGGTGATACTGTATACAAATAATAATAATGGCTGAGCTCCAAATACAAGTGGTAATGGTTTGATACAGACTTCATTGCATTTGTGAATATACAGTATTCTAGTTTATGGGTGAATGTGGCATCCCATACATACCAATAGGCAATATATTATTCTGTGGTGTCCAGCCCCAAACCACTAGTAACTGGCATTGGTAATAGTGTAAAACATTTGAAAGAGACCATGAAGCATAACTACCTAAAAATGATGCTCATCATTTTATTGCATGCAAGAAGCTAGTACGTTCTCTTGCTGTATGTTTGTATGACAAGGAGCAAGGTCATTATTTGCAACTCCACAAGTACACACAGTACACAAGCACTTTTGGCAGCTGCAGGGCAGGTGAAAGATTAGGACTGGGAGTGCCAAGTGAGAGGATCTCGAACTTGAAGAATGATGGAAAAGTTGGAGAATGATTGCAATAGGGCTTTGTCCAAATCTGGGCATTGCCTTATTTACTTTGTTTTGTAATTTTCTGTCTTTGCTCAAGCCATCTAAAGGTATTTGGTGGAAAAAATGTTTGTTTGTTTTTTAGGCTGTTAATCTTTGGCAATATGCCATTTATTTTATATGTGGTGGTATATTCTCAAATCAGTGCACAGACTGTACCTTGGTGTCTATGCACTGAGATCCCATGGACGCACATGTGGAGCTGCGAATATATCTAGGTTTCTCAGCTTGAATCTTTCCCAATTCTGTTGCACAAACATTATGTTCGGGCTCATGATGACGGTGTCAATGAAAGGCATTGGGGTTAGTATGTCGCTTGCTTTCAGGAGAGATTAAAATACCACAAACCTAGTCTGACAGAATCTGGTGCCTACCTGTTTGCATAGGAATAAATCTATAGCACTGGATCACATGACCTAATCTGCACCTACATCATCTAGTGCTGGATTCAGTCTGCTCCATCTGATTCCCCTTTATTCTAATCCAGAACCTGACCTGGGTGTATAGGGCTATTAATAGATGCATGAGTCATAGTTCAGGTAATGTGAGATACAGACACAGTGCTCAAAACATTGATTACATTATTAGGATCACAGAGCTCATCCAGTACAATTAGGTTCAAGTCCTAATCTGATTAATGAGATAGAGGGATAATAGGCTTCTACCAAACTATCAGAACAGGTCTTGTGAAAAAATGACACTGTTGCACCATATCTGAGTTCAGTTTGCGGTCAAGAAATATCTGCGCCATTCCTCCAAAATTCTGAGATGTAGAGGATGCCAGACCTGAAACAGGGAAGACTCAGTGTGACAGCATCACATGGATTAGAACCTACAGGCATTTGAATTCTCCTGGCTTGGCTTTGTGTCCAGAGAGCCCCTAAAATCTCCCGTGTCCTCCTCTGGCAAGGTTATTGTTGGCACTAGTGTTACACATCTATAGAGAGCTTTTGATTCAGAAGGACCCCCCTTCCACTATCTGTGGGTCCAATCCTGCTCTCATTGAAGTTGAGCACTTTTTGCTATGATGGCCTAAATTCTCATTACACTAACCTACACCCATTTTGTACTGCTAGAGCCATATAACTGGGCCTTAGTGTAAGGGGACGTCTACACTGAAACTGCTACAGCTGCAGCTGCGCTTCTGTAGCCCTACAGTGTAGACGCTACCTAAACTGATGGGAGGGGTTTGCCTGTTGGGGTAGGTAATCCCCTTTCCCAAAAAGCAGTAGCTAAATTTACGGAAGAGTTCTTCCATCATCCTAGCGCTGTGTGCACCGGGGGTTGGATCGGCACACCTACGTCTCTCAGGGGTATGAATGTAGATGTAGTTATGCCAGTGTACGTTCCCCGTGTAGACCAGCCTTAAGCAAGAATCAGGCCCAATATAACAATGTGTCAAGATGTGCTTGAAGTGCTGAGGATCTAAAGAATGTTGTGGGGTTTTTCCTAGTTTAAAGTATTTTGATAAAACATTCCAATCCTCTTCAAAGGATGGGGACCAGAACTTACTGGTGACTAAATAGTGAGGCCTAATTAACTTGATTGTCCTTTGGGTTTCTTATTCTCAACCATTTTATATCAAATATGAACACCCCGCCCACCCGTACTGTATTTTCTTGTAATGTGATGGATACAGTCTAGAAATGTACCACCCACCCCAAGGTTATCTCCCCACCCAGGCTTTTGGATAGGTACAGCGTCTGTCATGAGTATCTGGTTCTATTATTCCTGTTGGCGCTGATACAGCTTGCTGGGCAAGACACACCTTTCCAGGCATAGAGGCTAGCATTTGCTGCCACCTCATGGTGGACAAAGCAGTTGCCTTTTCAGTTTGGAATCCCAGGAAAATCAGGAATGTAGCATGTGGGTACAACGTTTCCTGCTAGAAATGCACAATGCTTCTCATTTAGAATTCAGGGTTGTATTTTCTCATTGGTCTCTACTTATTCTGGCTTTAACACAAAGTTGCTTCATTTATAAGGAGCATAGCACACTTTGCCTTGCACTTTAAAAGCTGTGTTTCTGAATGCCATTTTATTTCCCCCAAGAGGGATTCTCCAAGGTTGTGGGCCCAAGCTGGAGAAAATCCAGAATTTCCCATGTGTCTATCGGTTAGAGAAGGGGACAATACATGGCTTCTAATCTAGGCTCTGTCACTGACTTGCTGCAGAACGGGACCGTGCATTAGTCTCTGTGTCCCTCAGTCCTGTCATGTATAAAATAGAAATAACATGGATTTGTTTGTCTGTGTTGCTGCGGTGAGGTTTGATTAATTAATGTTTGTGTCTTCTACACAAAATAAAGAAACCAAAGAAACAATAAATAATAATAACGTAGCTCTTTGACTGGAAGGCCCCATGGAAGCGTAAAGTATTATGACAATGCCTTCTGCAGAAAAAAGCAGTGAGACTTGTATTGTTTGCTCGCTCTAACCACGCCGAAGACTCATTCTAGGGAGTGAGCGAGCGAGCATAAATGGGAACCTGAAAGGAAGCTGAACTCTTAGCAGCACAGCCTCAGCTGGTGGAAATTGTCCATTGGTTTCACTGGAGCGAGAACAGTTTACATCAGCTGAAGATCTGTCCCATACTCTGTATGAAGTGCTCATGGGAAGAGATCAGAAGAGATGCAACATGGTTCCAGATCTAGGTGAGGAGGTGACATGGAGACCTAGGCCAGACCTGCTCCATGAAAAATCATGTTTACTGTGTGAATGATGATGAACTTGATGATAAATCCAGCTCAGACTGCCCTCCCCCCCAACTCCTTCCAGAAAACTTGCATTCCTGTGGGGATTATTCTGTGGACTTGTTGCTTCTGTTTAAAGGTGCTGCAATATCTGGGTCTGGATGTGACCGAGGAGAAGAAGAAGCAATTACGGCAGAGTCTGATCACAGATTCGCAGGGAACAGTGGCCTATGGAGGTGAGCAGGGTGCTGCTATGTGCAATATAAGACAGAAGGCGCATTTCATCCCTGGTATAACGCCATTGACTGCTCTGGGACATGATACATGCCACCTGGGAGGTGACAGCTAGAATAAAGAAACAGACACGACAAATCCTGTATCTTGGCAGGGAGTTAGACTAGATGACCCTTGCGGTCCCTTCTAACCCTACAGTTCAGTGCCCAGACAGGTTTTAGTTCAGATGCAATTTATTCAGTAACTGGTCACACAAGGAAAAGGTCTCTGACTGGTCCACGTGTAAAATGGGAGTAACAGAGAGGGAGTGCACAGGCCCCTTCTCCTCAAACCTTCAGCCTGCTCACCAGCAATGGCAAAAGGAAGCTGCAAAAACAGAATGACAAACCTGCTTTATGTGGGCTGGCAGGAAATTGCTGCCCTCTAAGGTTTGGTAAAGTAACTCCTTTGTCTCTGCACTGAAGTGCAGCATTGCTTCCAAGTAGTTTCTCTGATGAAAATGCTAGGTGGTGGTTGTGGGGTTGTTTTTTTTTTTAATCCTAAGCAATGATTTCTAGAAAATTGGATAGAGGTCTCTAAACTATGGCTAGCAAAAGCATACTGCATACTGACCCTGTATTCAATAGACAGAGATTTGGGATGGGATAGAGAACCTTCTCTCTGCTGGAGGTGGTTGGGTTTGCTATAATGTTTGTAGTCATGGAAATGAAATGTATTACCTTCTCCTGGATAATCTGTGGTTTCTGTGAAAGTTGGCTGTGTAAACTCAGTTCCAGGCGCTCTCTCCTCATACTGTGACTACTCTCTCTCTTTTTCTCTCATAGATTTTCTTCAAGCACTCAGGGATCTGCTGCAAGATGAGCTGGAGGAGGCTGGCCTTGATGCCAGTTCTGTGCTATTCACTCAGCACGAAGTGGCCAGTTTATTGGATACATCTGCTTTTCACTCTCTGGTCAGCCTTAGCCAAATACTGTTTCTTGCTTTTCTTCCTCGCCTACTGCACTCTGCCTTGGTTCCAAAGCTCCTCTCAGATCAAAGACCTTCTGGGTCTTTCTGTGAGCTGATGTAAGAGAAAGGTATATACCATAAGATGATTTGGGACCAAGTAGCTGTATCCTGGATTCTTGGTCTGGATGATAGCTGTAAACTGTAGAAGAAAACAGCGACAGTGCTATCTTTCTCCAAAAGGCAGAGAAGGCAAAGACTAATGGGCTATCTTTCACTTATACTTTAGTTATAGAAAAGAGAGGCTAGAATTTCATCCCTTAATCATAAAGCTTAAAGGAAATCCCATAAAAGACCTGACTTCCCATGCTTAATGAATTAGAAAAAAAAACCCTATGTAATGGTTTGAAGAAAGCTGTTGATGTCAATTTTCTAGCCACACAAAAGAAAAAATTACCACAGTAAAGCCATTCAAGATATTTCATTGCTTAAAGGGGCCATCTTATGTCACTTTGATGGTGATACAGAAGGAAAATTAGCCATGGTGAATCCATTCCAGCTATTGTCACTTCAGTAACACAGTGAGAATTAACCATTATTCCAGCTGTCTCATGGCGTGGAGCCTGAATTCCTATGGAATACAAAACCACAATTAGATTATTTATTGTGACACTTATGTCATTTTGTAAGAACACAAACTGTCTGAAAATTATTTTGAATAATGATTGGTCGGGGTATGTCAAAAGTATTCATGCGTTGTAACCACATGCTCATGGTGAAAGATAAGCCGAACTCACTCACCGTGTGCACCAATGTGTTCCAGACTTTTGACTCTGTCAGCTGCACCGACGGTGAGGAACTGGAACAGCTTCAACTGGAAATGACAGATCTGCGGCAGGAAGTCCAAAGGCTGAAGGTAAGGCTTATCTTTTGAGCACGTTCTTCTGTCCTAGGCATTTTGCCATAACTCAATTCAAATATAGTGGATGTAACAGTGTGACAATTAGGCAGGTCTTCTGTGTGTATCAATCCTTTACGTTTCTAGGCATTTGTTGGAGGCAGCCACCATTTTGCATTCAGTTCAATGCGCGTTGTCAAGGTTCCTTCCCCACTCTGAACTTTAGGGTACAGATGTGGGGACCTGCATGAAAACTTCTAAGCTTAACTACCAGCTTAGATCTGGTTTTGCTGCCACCACTCCCAAGTGCTAACTCCCTTCCCTGGGTAGCTTTGAAAGACTCCTCCACCAATTCCCTGGTGAACACCAATCCAAAACCCCTTGGATCTTAAAACCAGGAGGAATTAATCATTCCCCCCCCCCTTTTCTTTCCCCCCACCAATTCCTGGTGAGTCCAGATCCAATCCCCTTGGATCTTAAAACAAGGAAAAATCAATCAGGTTCTTAAAAAGAAGGCTTTTAATTAAAGAAAGAAGGGTGAAAATCATCTCTGTAAAATCAGGATGGAAAATAACTTCATAGGGTAATCAAATTCAAAGAGCCCAGAGGAACCCCCTCTAGCCTTAGGTTCAAAGTTACAGCAAACAGAGGTAAACCCACTAGCAAAAGGAACATTTACAAGTTGAGAAAATAAAGATAAACCTAACACGCCTTGCCTGGCTGTTACTTATAAGTTTGAAATATGAGAGAGTTGTTCAGAAGATTTGTAGAGCATGGAGTGATGTCTGGTCCCTCTTAGTCCCAAGAGCGAACAACACCCAAAACAAAGAGCACAAACAAAAGCCTTCCCCCCACCAAGATCTGAAAGTATCTTGTCCCCTTATTGGTCCTTTGGGTCAGATGTCAGCCAGGTTACCTGAGCTTCTTAACCCTTTACAGGTAAAAGGATTTTGGTGTCTCTGGCCAGGAGAGATTATGGTATTGTACACAGGAGGGCTGTTACCCTTCCCTTTATAGTTATGACACGCGTTGTTACAGAGGAGACACGTGTATGGTGCGTCCTCTCATCGAAACTTCATTTTTGTTCTTTCTTTGATTTTTTTCCTTTAAAAAAAATGTTTAATGTGCCGAAAGGGAACAGTCACTCTTTTTTTTAATGGAAAACCCTAAAAGAAAATAAACATTTTTAAAATATCCAAAACATAACACAAATAATTCACATCTCATATTAAACCTAAATACACCCCCCACCCTCCCGATCTAACCTAGTATTGGCAGCTCAGCTGTTAAAAGCATGATGGTGACAAGATGCATTTTTCAGATACATACAAGCTGTAGCCAATGAAAGGCAGTTTTAGAGTAAGAGTGCATCTAAAAATATGGCTGTTGTAGAGGAGAGCTGCAAGTCCGTAGTTGTGACTAGTGAATTAATTCAAGAAAGTCTTATTTCCTGCGTTATTCAGGAGATAGCCTAGGTGATCACAGTGGTCCCTTGTTGCTTTTTCATCTGAGTGAATGTGCTGTCAAACATGATGCCTGACCAAGTGAAAATCTTCCTCCTAGTCTCTTCTGAAGGAGGTGGAAAGCAGCAAGAAGTCAATGGAATATGAACTTCAGAGACTGAACCAGGTTAGTTTAGGGGTTACTTGTGAATTGTCCAGTGGAGGCAGTAGCCAGGCTCCATGGATGCAATCGCACCCACAGAAATCAGGCCCAGATGTGCCCTTCTACAGGCAGGGTTGCCGGGGGTGGGGGCAAAATCACACCTCTCAAGTGTCCTGCACCAATTGTTTCCATTATCTTAGCCAAAGTGCAAAAGGCAGGCTCTGTTTTAATGTTCTCTGGGGTATGTCTACGCTGCAATAAAGAACCCACGACACCGAGTCTCAGAGCCTGGGTCAATTGACAGACTCTTGAGGCTCGGGCTGAGGGCCTGAAAATTCACAGTGTAGACATTTGGGCTGGGGCCTGGGCTCTGAGACTCATCCCCCTCGCGGGGTTTCAGAGCCAGACTCCTGCCCGAATCTGAACGTACATAAGAATGGCCATACGGGGTCAGACCAAAAGTTCATCTAGCCCAGTATCCTGTCTTCTGACAGTGGCCAATGCCAGGTGCTACAGAGGGAATGAACAGAACAGGTAATCATCAAGTGATCCACCCCTGTCGCCCATTCCCAGCTTCTGGCAAACAGAGGCTAGGAACACCATTCCTGCCCATCCTGGCTAATAGCCACGTATGAACACGTGCTCCATGAACTTATCTAGTTCTTTTTTGAACCCTGTTATAGTCTTGGACTTCACAACATCCTCTGGCAAGGAGTTCCACAGGTTGACTGTGCATTGTATGAAAAAATACTTCCATTTGTTTGTTTTAAACTTGCTACCTATTAATTTCATTTGATGATCCCTAGTTATTGTGTTATGAGAAGTAGTAAATAACAATTCCTTATTTACTTTCTCCACACTAGTCATGATTTTATAGACCTGTATCATATCCCTCCTTAGGCGTCTCTTTTCCAAGATGAAAAGTCCCAGTTTTATTAATCTGTCCTCATATGACAGCCATTCCATACCCCTAATCATTTTTGTTGTCCTTTTCTGAACCTTTTCCAATTCCAATATATCTTGTTTGAGATGGGGTGACCACATCTGCATGCAGCATTCAAGATGTGGGCTTACCATGGATTTATATAGAGGCAATATGATATTTTCTGTCTTATTATCTATCCCTTTCTTAATGATTCCCAACATTCTGTTTGCTTTTTTGACTGCCGCTGCACATTGAGTGGATGTTTTCAGAGAACTCTCCACAATGGCACCAAGATCTCTTTCTTGAGTGGTAACAGCTAATTTAGATCCCATAATTTTATCTGTATAGTTGGGATTATGTTTTCCAATGTGCATTACTTTACATTTATCAACATAGAATTTCACTTGCCATTTTGTTACCCAGTTTTGAGAGATCCTTTTGTCCTTCACAGTCTGCTTGGGACTTAACTATCTTGAGTAGTTTTGTATCATCTGCAAATTTTGCCACCTCACTGTTTATCCCTTTTTCCAGATCATTTATGAATATGTTGAATAGGACTAGTCCCAGTACAGACCCCTGGGGGACACCACTATTTACCTCTCTCCATTCTGAAAACTGACCAGTTAATCCTACCGTTTGTTTCCTATCTTTTAACCAGTTACCAATCCATGAGAGGACCTTCCCTCTTATCCCATGACAGATTACTTTGCATAAGAGCCTCTGGTGAGGGACCTTGTAAAAGGATTTTGAAAATCTAAGTACGCTATATCCACTGGATCCCCCTTGTCCACATGCTTGTTGACCCCCTCAAAGAATTCTAGTAGATTGATGAGGCATGATTTCCCTTTACAAAAACCATGTTAACTTTCCCCCTACATATGAAGTTCACCTATGTGTCTGACAATTTTTTTCTTTACTATAGTTTCAAACAGTTTGCCCAGTACTGAAGTCAGGCTTACCGGCCTGTAATTGCTAGGATCACCTCTGGAGCCCCTTTTAAAAATTGGCGTCACATTAGCTATCCTCCAGGCATTTGGTACAGAAGCTGATTTAAATGATAGGTTACAAACCACAGTTAGTAGTTATACAATTTCACATTTGAGTTCCTTCAGAACTCTTGGGTGAATACCATCTGATCCTGGTGACTTATTACTGTTTAGTTTATCAGTTTGTTCCAAAACCTCCTCTAATGACACCTCAGTCTGGGACAGTTCCTCAGATTTGTCAGCTAAAAAGAATGACCTCAGATTTGGGAATTTCCCTCACATTGTTAGCCATGAAGACCGATGCAAAGAATTCATTTAGTTTCTCTGCAAAGGCTTTATCGTCCTTGAGTGCTCCTTTAGGATCTCGATCATCCAATGGCCCCCAGGTTGTTTTGCAGGTTTCTTGCTTCTGATGTACTTAAAACAAAATTTTGCTATTACTTTTTGAGTCTTTAGCTAGGTGTTCTTCAAATTTCTTTTTGGCCTTTCTAATTATATTTTTACACTTTATTTGCCAGAGTTTATGCTCCTTTCTATTTTCCTCACTAGGATTTAACTTCCACTTTTTCAAGGATGCCTTTTTGCCTCTCACTGCTTCTTTTCCTTTATTGTTTAGCCACAGTGGCACTTTTTTGGTTCTCTTACTATGTTTTTTAATTTGGGGTATACATTTAAGTTGAGCCTCTATTTTGGTGTCTTTAAAAAGTTTCCATGCATCTTACAGGGATTTCACATTTGGCGCTGTACCTTTAATTTCTGTTTCACTAACTTTCTCATTTTTGTGTTCAACTTTCTGAAATTAAATCCTACAATGTTAGGCTGCTGAGGTGTTTTTCCCGCCACAGGGATGTTAAATTTAATTATATTATGGTCACTATTACCAAGCAGTCCAGCTATATTCAGCTCTTGGACCTGATCCTGTCTTCCACTTAGGACTAAATCAAGAATTCCCTCTCCTCTTGTTTCAGAGTAGCAGCCGTGTTAGTCTGTATCCGCAAAAAGAACAGGAGTACTTGTGGCACCTTAGAGATTAACAAATTTATTAGAGCATAAGCTTTCGTGGACTACAGCCCACTTCTTCGGATGCATATAGAATGGAACATATATTGAGGAGATATATATACACACATACAGAGAGCATGAACAGGTGGGAGTTGTTTTACCAACTCTGAGAGGCCAATTAAGTAAGAGGAAAAAAAACTTTTGAAGTGATAATCAAGCTAGCCCAGTACAGACAGGTTGATAAGAAGTGTGAGAATACTTACAAGGGGAGATAGATTCAATGTTTGTAATGGCTCAGCCATTCCCAGTCCTTATTCAATCCTTTGTTGATTGTGTCTAGTTTGCATATCAATTCCAGCTCAGCAGTCTCTCGTTGGAGTCTGTTTTTGAAGTTTTTCTGTTGTAATATAGCCACCCGCAGGTCTGTCACTGAATGACCAGACAGGTTAAAGTGTTCTCCCACTGGTTTTTGAGTATTATGATTCCTGATGTCAGATTTGTGTCCATTAATTCTTTTGCGTAGAGACTGTCCGGTTTGGCCAATGTACATGGCAGACGGGCATTGCTGGCACATGATGGCATAGATCACATTGGTAGATGTGCAGGTGAACGAGCCCCTGATGGTATGGCTGATGTGCATCCCATCCTGTGGTGACATGTACCCAGTCAATAGGGGGATAGTTGAAATCCCTCATGATTATTGAAGTTTTTATTTTATAGCCCCTCTACTCTCCCTGAGCATTTCATAGTCACTCACTATCCTGGACTGGTGGTCAGTAATATGTCCTTACTGCTGTATTCTTATTATTAGAGCATTGAATTACTATCTATAGAGATTCTATGGTACAGTATGGTTCATTTAAGATTTTTACTTCATTTGATTCTATGCTTTCTTTCACATATAGTGCCACTCCCCCACCAGCACGACCTGTTCTGTCCTTCCGATATATTTTGTACCCTCAAATTGCTGTGTCCCATTGATTGTCCTCATTCCATCAAGTTTCTGTGATGTCTATTATATCAATATCCTCATTCAATACGAGGCACTCTAGTTCACACATCTTATTATTTAGATTTCTAGCATTGGTATATAAGCACTTTAAAAACTTGTCACTTTTTAGCTGTTTCCCATTACATGATGGAATTGAATGGGACACTTTTTCATTTGACAGTTTCTCATCAGATCCTACCCGTATTTTATCATTTTCCATCTTCTCCTCCTTCCTAGGACATAGAGAATCTCCATTAATAGATCCTCCCCTAAGGGATGTCTCTGTCCGAACCACATGCTCCTCCGCACCTATCGGCTTTCCCCCAGCCCTTAGTTTAAAAACTGCTCAATGACCTTTTTAAATTTAAGTGCCAGCAATCTGGTTCCATTTTGGTTTAGGTGGAGCCCATCCTTCCTGTATAGACTCCCCCTTTCCCAAAAGTTTCCCCAGTTCCTAATAAATCTAAACCCCTCCTCCCTACACCATTGTCTCATCCACGCATTGAGACCCTGCAGTTCTGCCTGACTAACTGGCCCTGCATGTGGAACTAGAAGCATTTCAGAGAATGCTACCATGGAGGTCCTGGACTTCATCAACATCTACATTGCAACTTTTAGCCCTGCAGTCCAAGCCCCAGAGACTGATCTGGGTGACCTGGGCCAGCCGCAGCCATGCTGCGACTCCTTTATTGCAGTATAGACATACCCTGGGAGGTGCGTGCATGTGTGGGTTCCGGCCCTTTGCCACAATTACATGGAAGTTGCAAAGGAAAAATATTCATACTAGATGAAGGTTTTCTGTATGGTACCATGGGAAGAACAGCAGCAGCTTACCATGAGCAGCTCCAGGAACACTGATGGGTTGATATCTCGGTGGCTGGTGGGGATGCTGTGTTAACAAACTCTCCCTGCCGATTCCAGAAGGCGCTGGACTTCCTGTCTGAGAACCGGACCCTGCACAGCAAGCTGCAGGTGGCGGAGGTGGTGCAGCAGCAAGCCCACAGTGCAGAGCAGGACTATGAGGAAGTGATCCACCTGCTAGAGGCTGAAATCACTGAGCTGAAAACTCAGCTGGTAGGGAAGAAAACAAAGCATGTCTCCGAAGCAGAGGTAATGTACCCCCACGGCCCAGGAGGGGATGGTTGGGAACTCAATGGACCAGTTGGAAAAGCCTCTGGCTCTTTTGATGCAAAATGTAATTGATCGATTGATTGTAATTTGTAAAACAGAGGCTAGTAGAGTCCCAAGGCTCATGTTGATATTTAATATGATTTCCAGTGACCAGATCAAAAGAAAAGATGTCTCCACAATAATTAACACCCAGGCTAGCTCCACTGCTAATTGCCATTGCTCCACTGACACTGCATGTGCACTAGCTGAGAATCTCACCCCACCCTCCATCCCTAAGCTCCAAACTCAGGCAAAAACCTCAGAAGAGAGATGTGTCTTGTACCAGGCCTGAAGGTCAATGATGGGGTTAGTGGGCTAGCATGAGGAGCAGATTCCATAATGGGGGCCTTTCATTAAGAGTGCCCAGCCCCCAGGTGGTTCAATCTAGGGACTGCTACCCAGCTGATCATAACTATCATGAGTAACGGAGAGAACCACAAGGGAGCCAGGTCTCAGACTGAGACCACACTAAGGCAGATTAAGGTGCAGGCCAGTAGACATGAGATGTGTCTTTGCCAGCTGCTCCTACTTAGGAAGGGCAGTCTCTATATTTTAGCTAAGTACTTTATTTCTACTTGCTCTGCCCCTGCTCTCCTCGTCTAATGGAATTAAAGTTGCATCATCCCTTTCTGTCCTGTAATTGGCCCGTTTGTCGCAGCTGTGGGAGCCCATAGTCTGTTCATGCCCCTGTCTTTTTCCCACCAGCCCCGAGAACAGTGCTGGTATGAATGTAGCCCCACTGCCACTCTGTGGGAAATTCTATCATCACTGAGGACCTAGCTGCCTTCCGTGTGCTTCTGTTTTCAAGCCTGTTGTTAAGTTGGTTCCTCCAAGGGCCTAAAGTGGGCTGATGCTATCTCCCTTCTCTTCCCACCTCCTTCTTTCTGCCTCAGGGAGACATTCTGGAGCTGAAAAGACAGCTGTCCCTGGCAGATGGTCAGTTGCGGAAATCTGAAGTCATGCGGAAGCGCTTGGAAATCTGCAACAGGAAGCTGCTCCTGTTTGTGCAGGTGAAGTATTGAAAAGTGGTCACTATCTATGGGAGCCATACTTAGCTGGTTTACTCTGCCTTCTGTTACCATGGCAGTCAAAATCACTTTCTTTTCTAGATGTTAGATTCTTTATTCTTCCATTGGATCCTGGAAAGATGCCCTCTGTTAGTGTCAGGAGAACCTACTCACTACAAACCTCCCTAGAACTTACACGTGTGGGAGCTCAGTATACCCAAGGGACTAAAATCTGCCCTCTTTTATCATATGCAACCTCCAAGAAGCCCAGAGACTAGGCCCAGAATTCTGATGGTCCCTATTGTATTCCACTGAGGGTTTAGCAAGTGCACCATGTGCCCCGAGTTGGAGAATGTGAAGATAGTGTCTGTTGGTCTGGGCATGTGCCCAGGCTCGCCTTGTGGTTTCATCCGAGGTGATAAAGGGTGGAGACCACATCTCCAGTTCCTTCTCATCGCTGCTAAAAGTTCTGTGCCTTCATCTCTTATGCACCTTTAAATACATTGTAAATAGTTTTTAGAATTTTAGAGTTTTATAGAACTTTTTAGCTGTTTATCGTAATTTTAGTGAGCAGCGTAGATCGATCAGGGGTTTGTTTCTCTACCCCCTCCTCCCTATCCTCTGTATCCATGAGCAGGTACCAGACTATGCCCAGAACACTGGGCTTCAAACTCTGTGCCTCCTGCCCGCGTTCCCTTTTGGTTAGCGACAAACACCAACACTGCTTCTACTGCTTGGGGGAAGCTTACACTGCATCCAGATGTAGTATCTGCCAGTCCTTCCAGAGCTGTACCCGAGAAGGCTGGGCTCCCTGCCTCTGGAAATACCTCATGGAAGTTGTCATCAGGCCTCTCTTGGACCTAGGCCAAGGGACCGACACCCCCCCCCCCCCCCCGTACATTGGCCTGAAACCGCAGGAAGTGTGCCTCCTGCTACCAAATCCAAATCTGGCACCAGCGATACCACCACCATGGAGCCCATGCTGGGGCCCAGTCGGGAGGTAAAGAAGCCATACCTGTAAGCATTGGAATAAGTCTTCCTCAAAAACGAAGAAAGTGGATGGTCCTTCCATGAGTTCGAGCCAGGGAGAAGGAGCACACTCTAAACCACATAACACGACAAGAAGTCCCACAAGCAAGGTGATCCGGCAGTCCTGGGCACTGGACCACAGGGACTGTCAACATCAGCGCTCCCACAGACGCAGGATTTGCCCGCTCCGGGGAAATCTGCAGCACCACAACCAGTTCCGAATAAAGAAAGGGTACCTCTAACACCAGGGAGATTGAGAACAGTGTTTGAGCCCAGGATGTCTTCGCCTTAATGGAACTGGGTTCACTATGCTTGTTGGGACCCAATACTTTTAGGGAGACTGTTTTCCCCCCTTATGATATGATGATATGCCACCACTGTGAGACGCCTCGCCTCCTGCGCCGACGGTCTACATACTTTCACCGGCTCTGACGGTATCACCAGTGGAACTGGAGCCCACCTTCTCATCCTCTGATAAGTTGGACGCTGGAGAGGGACCATTGATGTTGTACCAACTGTGCATGTACTCAGGAAGGCTATCCCGATCTTGGCAACACCCTCCACTCCAACCACCATGGAGCCACTGGTTCCCCATGTGGACCATCTCAACAGCATCTGGATCCAGCCTTCTGGACTTATTGGGGCCCTGGTCCCAATACCCCCCCTCAGAACCTTCCCAATCCACAATGGAGCCTTCATCTGCCTCCCCATTGAGGGCCCCTTCTAGCAGGCGCTTGGATCCGTTGCTGGAGGAGGATCCCCTGAGCCTGACTCAGAGGGTGCTGCCGGAAACAGTGAGATTCCCTTTCTCTTCCCCAGAGGACGCAAGGACTACAGCATCCTCTTCACCTCCACACGACTTTAGGCAGTTCCAAGAGCTACAGTGCAGAGTCATGGGGGAACTCCACATTCCCCTAGAGGAAATCCAGGATACCCAGCACAACTAGAGCAGTGGTCCCCAACCTTTTTGTGGCCAATAGCACATTCATGTTTTCAGAAGAATGTGGTGGGCGCCAACAATTTTTCAAGGCTTATTTTGTATTTGTACATTAAATAATACGAAAACATCATATTTAATATTACATAATAAATGAAGCCGGAGAGAAACTGCGAGGACTGAGAACACCGGCACCCGCAACCCCAGAGTACTCTATCCCCAGCAGGCGTGGGGCCCCGGCTTCTCTACCCTGCTGGGCACTAGGCGGGCCCTGCGCCTGCCGGGGACAGAGAACACCAGCGCCCGCAGCCTGCAGCCCCGGAGTTCTCTGTCCCCGGCAGGCGCGGGACTGTGGCTTCTCTCCGGCTTAAGCCGTGGCCCCACGCCTGCCAGGGACCGAGAACACCAGCGCCCGCAGCCTGCAGCCCCGGAGTTCTCTGTCCCCGGCAGGCATGGGGCCATGGCTTCTCTCCCCTGCTGGGCACTAGGCAGGTGCACATAAATGCCCCGGCGGACGCCATGGTGCCCGCAGGCACCGCATTGGGGAACCACTGAACTAGAGTCACATTGCCCATTAATGATGCCATTCTTGAACTGGCCAGGACAGTATGGCATACACCAACCACGTGCCTGCCTACCCCCAAAGGGGCAGAAAAAGTCTACTATGTTCTGGCTAAGGGGTCTGAGCTTCTTTTCTCACATCCAACCGTCCTCCCCCACCCCCGAAACTTCCTGGTGGTCCAAGCAATGACTGAATGAGCCAGACCACAACACCCACTCCACACCATCCGACAAGGAAGGCAAGTGTTTGGACCTTTTGGGGAGTAAAGTTTTTTCCTCAGCCAGTCTCCAATTCAAGATTTTGAACTATCAGGCGTTACTAGCCAAATACGACTTCCTGAATTACAGCAAACTGGAGGAATTTGCTGATGGACTCACACAACTGGACCTGACTTGTTTCCAGGCGATTGAGGAAGGGGAAGCTGGTGGCCAGAATAGCGCTCCAATTGGTGGTGGATGCGGCAGATACTTCTTCCAGGGCTCTGGCTATGAACAAAGTTGTGCGTAAGGAATCTTGGTTCCACTCTTCCGGTTTCCCTCTGGAGGTGCAAAACACTGTTGCAGACCTCCCCTTCGATGAATCCCATCTTCTTAATCAAAAGATGGATGATTCCCTACATACCCCCAAGGACTCCAGAACCATCCTTCACTCGCTGGGCATTTGCTTGCCTGCCCCAAAGTCTAAGTTCCACCACCCGCCACCCACACATCACTACAGGTCCCCCCAGTTTTACTATCAGAGATCTTACAAGCCACCAAGGAAGCGACAGAAACCCCAGCGATCCCACCCTCCGGGACCCCCATCACAGGCTTCTACCTCACAGCTTCCACCCCTGGCTAAAAGACATTTCTGAGTCAATCTCAAGAGCTGTCAACCACTTTGCCTACCACCTCACGATCACCTTACCCTCTTCAGGGGTCATCTAGCTCTCTTCTTCCAAGCTCAGAGTGCAATAACAATGGACAAATTGGTACTGAATGTCATCCGCCATGGCTGTATGATCGAATTCATCACGCTACCTCCTCTAAACCCCCCCTCTTGATCCTTCCTCAGGGACCACTCTCACGATAGCATCCTCACCCAAGAGGTGAACTCCTTACTACAATGGGGAGTGGTAGAATGCATTCCCTCAGAATATCAAGGGACAGGGTTCTAGTCAGCTTACTTCCTGACACCCAAGAAGAAAGGCGAATGGAGCTCAATCCTGGACCGCCAATATCTCAACTGCTTCATTCACAAGCCCGTTTCAAATTGTCATGCTGGCAGCGATCATCTCATCCCTAGAAAGAAGCATGTGTTATATGCAAAATGCTTATTTTAACATCAATATACATCCAGCCCATGGGCGCTTCCTGAGATTGACAATTGGCAACCACCATTTCCAATACAGCGTGCTCCCCTTCAGAATAACCCCTACCATTCCCAGAGTCTTCACCAAGGTTTTCTCTGTCATAGCAGCCTATATCAGATGTTATTGGGTCTTGGTATTTCCATATCTCAATGACTGGCTTTTAGCCACATAGTCCAGGCACGAAGCCCAAGTTTTAACTTCGCTGTTGCTTGGCCTTCTTTCGTCCCTCGGGTCAATATCAATGTCGAGAAATCGACCTTTGGCCCCAGACAATCGCTGGACTTTATAGGGGCCACCATCAGCTCAGTCACAGCACAGGCCTAGCTACCAAGGGACAGGTTCCAGAGACTGTGAGAACTCAGAACTCTCATTGCCAACAATCTGTATGTGCTGGCCAGGACTTGCTGGTCACTCCTTGGCCACATGGCTTGTGCACATATGTCACCACCTTCACTTGGCTCCATCTTCACTGCCTCCAGTTTACTCTCCCAACCCTCATGCCATGGACCTCATGCTCACAGTTCCCCACAGGGTATTCTCACCTTTCCAGTCGTGGACAGACCCACGTCATGTCTGCATAGGGGTTCCCTCCCTCCCCAGACAAGACCATCATCACTGACATATCCCTCATAGGCTGGGGAGCGCACATGGATGATCACATGACACAGGGAACGTGGACTCCTCGGGAATCCAGGATGCACATCAACATCCTGGAACTCCGAGCTGTAAGGAAAGCATGTTAAGCCTTTCTCCCATTCATCCATTCCTGTCAGATTCTTATCATGTCAGACAACACCATCACTGTTTTCTACATCAACAAACGGGGGCATCAGATCAACTGCTTTATGCGCAGAAGCAATCCATGTCTAGAATTGGTGCACGTCCCACCAGATCCTCTTTTCTGCAGCCTGTCTCCCAGGGACACTGAAAGTGATTGCGAACTTGCTCAGCAGGCATTTTGCAATTGACCACAAGTGGGAACTCCATGGCTCAGTAGTTCACAACATCTTCAGCTGATGGGGGATGCCAACCAGAGACCTTTTCACCTCCCACATAAACAGCAAATGCAGCAAGTACTGCTCCAGGTGATGTCTCAGCCACCACTCTCAGGATGATGCTCTCATAAGCTCCTAGTCAGACCAAATCAACTACAGTATGCCTTCCCTCCTCTACCGCTCTTACCTTGAGTACTCCACTAGATCAGGCGAGACAGAGCAACTGTCATTCTGATCACCCCCTACTGGCCCAGACAATTCTGGTTTCCCGGCCTCCTTCGTATGTCAACCCGTCCACCAATTCCATCCCCACCTTCCCCAGTCTGCTGACACAGTACAATGGTGAGATCAAACATCCCAATTCACAGGTGCTCCACCTCATAGCGTGGTATTTGGATGGGCATCTGCTCTAGAATGGACTTGTTCCTCAGCCATGCAAGACATCCTCTCCAGCAGCAGGAAAGAATCCACTAGATACTGTTACTGAGCCAAGTGAAAATGCTTTGCCTCCTGGGCCCAACAAAAGGGAATTTCACCAGAATCAGTGGGGATCCCCCTCCTCCTGGACTATCTCCTGTCTTTGAAGGCATCGTGTCTCACCCTCAACTCTGAAAGTCCACCTAGCAGCGATTTAGTACATTCTCCCCCCACCCCTGAAGAAGGGCGCTCAGTCTTTACATACCTGCTAGCTGTGAGGTTTTGGAAGGGCCTCATCAGAACCTTCCCACCCATCCAACCCATCGCTCCCCAGTTCTATCTGTACTAACGAAAGCACCCTTTGAAGCATTGGCATCATGCTCTACATCAAGAGTGGGCAAACTGCGGCCCATGGGCCATGTCTGGCCCGTCAGATGTTTTAATCCGGCCTTCGAGCTCCTGCTGGTGAGCGGGGTTGGGGGCTTGCCCCGCTCCGTGCGTACCATGGCTCCGCGCGGTTCCTGGAAGCAGTGGCATGTCCCCCCTCCTGCTCCTATGCATAGGGGCAGCCCAGGGGCTCCACACACTGCCCCCACCCCAACCATTGCCCTGCAGCTCCCATTGGCCGGGAACCACGGCCAATGGGAGCTGCAGGGGCGGCGCCTGCGGATGGGGCATCACGCAGAGCTGCCTGGCCGTGCTTCCGCATAGGAGCCGGAGGGGGGACGATGGTGCTGCCAGGAGCTGCAGGGGTGGTGCCTGTGGACAGGGCAGTGCGCAGAGCTGCCTGGCCGCACTTCTGCCAGAGGAGGGACATGTCACTGCTTTTGGGAGCTGCTTGAGGTAAGCACCACCCGGAGCCTGCACCCATGACCTCTTCCCATACCCCAACCCCCTGCCCCAGCCCTGATCCCCCTCCACCCTCTGAACCCCTCGGTCCCAGCCCGGAGCACCATCCTGCACCCCAAACCCCTCATCCCCAGCCCCACCCCAGAGCCTGCACCCCCAGCCGGAGCCCTCATCCCCTCCTGCACCCCAACCCCCAATTTCATTAGTATTCATGGCCTGCCATACAATTTCCATACCCAATGTGGCCCTCGGGCCAAAAAGTTTGCCCACCCCTGCTCTATGTCCCTCTCCATGAAAGTTGCCTTCCTTGATGCTATCACTTCTGCAAGACGGGTCGGTGAACTCGGAGCCATGACGGCAGACCCCCTTTCCCAATTTTCCATAAAGATAGAGTCTCCCTGCACCTGCATCCCAAATTCTTGCCAAAGGTAATCTCCCACTTTCACATCAATCCAGTTACTTAGGCTTTGTCTACACTACAGACCTTACAGCGGCACAGCTGTACCACTGCATCTGCGCTGCTGTAAGGTCTCCCATGTAGCTGCTCTATGTCTGCTCTCCCGCTGGCATAATTAAACCACCCCCAATCGAGTGGCAATAGCTATGTCGGCAGGAGAGCGTCTCCCACCGACATAGCACTGTCACACTGGCGCTTTTCTCAGTTAAACTTATGTTTGTCAGGGGGTGTTTTTTCACACCCCTGACCGACAAAAGTTTTATTGACAAGAGTGCTAGTGTAGACAGAGCCTTACCTTTTTTTTTTTCTGAAGCCCCACGCATCTACAGAGGAATGATGACTCCACTCTCTAGACAACTGATGGGCCTTAGCCTTCTACAAGACCCATCAGGAAGTCCCCCAGACTGTTTGTTCCAGTAGCAGAAAGCAGGCAGTCTCCACCCAGAGAATCTCCAAGTGAATTTCAGGTTGCATTACACTTTGCTACCAACTGTCTGATCTGCCTCCCCACACTGGGGTGTGGGCTCATTCCTTGAGAGCCCGGGCTTCGATCCTGGCCTCCCTCCAGGACAGGCCGCTGTGGGACCTATGTAGAGTAGCCACGTGGAGTTCTGTGCACACCTTTGCAACACACTATGCCTTAGTACAGGACTTGGTGGCAGATGCCTCCTTTAGCACAACAATCCTCTGCATGACCATTCCACCTTCATCCTTACACCCTCCTCTGGCTTAGGTACTGCTTGTTAATCATCCTCAGTGGAATACAGTAGGGACCATCACTCCAAGAAGAGGTGGTTGCTTACCTGTAACTGGAGGTTCTTTAATATATATGATCCCTAGCTGTATTCCACTTCCCGCCCTCCTTCCCCTCTGTACGGATCTGTTTGGTTCGCTGTGGAGAGGGAACTGGAGACTCAGTGAAACCATGAGGCGAACCAGGGCGCATGCGCAGACCAATGGACACTACTTTCAAATTCTCTGACTCCGGGCGCATGGTGCGCATGTGCAAACCCTCCGTGGAATACAGATAGGGACCACAGATCCCAAAGAACCTCCAGTTACAGGAAAGTAACCTCCTCTTATCTGACAGTAGCACCCAAAGGCTTCAATCAGGGCCCATCATATTAGGTGCTGTAAAAACACACGCAGGCTACGTTGTGCAGACCCAAGTCCTAGAATAACTAGGTGTGACTCAATCCAGAAGGCCCTTGTATAGTAGACTCTAGAGGCCAAATCATCTCTCCCTTCCTGCAGTAGTGAACACTGACTTTGTGGAACCAATGCAGTTCTGCTGTGGAAAGGGGGACAGGATCTGGGGAACCCACACAGGAAGTCCACATCCTAAGCACCATGGAGTTTCCTTCTTGCGTGCTGTCTGCATCCACTCCACAGAGCAATGCTGTGATGTCATCATGGGGAAGAACAGGGCTGGTGGATCTACCCACTGTTGTCCCCCATGGAGGAGAAACAAGGGAGTTGTGAAGGATGCTGCAGCACTGACTGTAGGTGTATCTTTGTGCTGTTCCACACGCCAGTAAGAGGGAATTTCTTACCTCTCCAGCTCCTGTGGTTTTCCACAAGATGCAGCCCAGCTACTCGGGCTGTGTGCTGGTTCTGGAATTTTGCCATTGGCCTGTGACTTACAATCTAGTCTATGTGTTAGGTATTATTTTAACCTTAGCTTCTGATAACTGACTAGTCATTTTTCTCACCACATGTCATATATCAACTGGAAAATCAGTTTTGTTCTCCCAACACTTTTCTGTAGGCCTGCTCTAGACTCATGGCTAAAATGTCTTTCTCCATTTCATTTGCTCTTCCTCCACTGTCATGGCATGTAGCAATCTGACATTTTAAATGTACATTGAAATGGCAATGTGATGTACTTGGCACACTGGCCAGCCCTGGGGGAGCTGTCTTTGACTTAGCATACCTGCTACGGGCCTGACCAAAGTCCATTGAAGTCAATGGGAATCATTCCATTTGAGGAAACAGTAAAAAGAAAGGAAGAGCAGATTCTATATCAATTGTGCTGGAGAAGGAGGAAATTAGATTTCTGTAGGGCTACAGAACTATAGAGCTACAGCAGTAGATAGTGGCTTCTATAGACATTGATGCTAGATATTGGAGTATATAAGTACTGATTTGCCTCTGCCTTTTCCTTGCTGCTTGGAGTGACTTATCCCTCTTCTTGAATGGGTTGGGCCCTGGCTTCTTTTTTGTGATGTCTGGTGCCTTCAGCCAAGGTGACTCTTTGCGGTGCCTGAGATATGAGGTGTACTGTTGCTTGGGAAAACTGAATAATGTTACCACTGCTGGCAAGGAGCATAAAACCTGAAACACAAGACACAAAGTACATGAGCACAAAGTCCAGCAAAGAAATGATGCTCCCAACAATAACTGCATAACAAAGGGGGACTTTACTGGGAGCAGGAATATAGGATCTGGAAAGCAAAGGCTTAGGGTTAACTAATAAGTACTAACAAATCAACAAATTGTCCAGTGTCCTCCCTGGCACCTCCCCAGGAATATGAGATGCCGGGGATAAGTCTAGAGACAGGTGCTGCAGTGCTGTGAATGCTGGCTGGCTTAAACAAAACAAAGGATTATCTTACAATGTCTTTGCCCCTCTCCTGGCTCCATGGTCTGGAGTCCTGCGGAATTCTTGTCTGGCCCTCGTGAATCAGGCTCCCTGAGCTGTTCTCTTCTTGCTCAGCTCCCAAAGCTCAAAACTGAAACTGAGCTAGTTTCTTTGTCTCTCACTAAGTCAGGCTGTCCCCTGACGCTGAGGGGCTGAGCAGCCCCCGCGTGTCACTGGCCCAGCAAAATGCTTGTCCAGATCACAACATGCAGAAGCCTCCCTATTGGCCTCAGCAGGAGTTTCTAGTCCATTCCGTCCCCACCCGTGACTCCAAGCATCACTGAACTTGGAGGGACATACCAGCAGCCCAGAATGTAGGGTTACCATACGTCCGGTTTTTCCCGGACATGTACGGCTTTTTGGTAATCAAACCCCCATCTGGGGGAAATTTCCAAAAAGCCAAACATGTCCGGGAAAATACTCCCTGGCTTACCTTAGAGTGGGGGTCACGGGCTGCTGTGCTTCCTGACTCCTGGGCTCTGTAGGAGCCGAGTGCTACCAGCTTCGGGCAGCCCCCATGCCTCTGGACCCTGCGTCCCCGGCCGGGCACTTCCCCTCCGGGGCTCCGGGGGCGCAGGGTCCAGAGGCATGGGGGCTGCCAGAAGCTGGTAGCGCTCGGGCAGCTCACCGCTTACAGAGTTCAGGAGTTCAGGGAGCACAGCAGCCGCCGGAGCCCGGGAGGGGAAGTACCTGGCCGGGGGTGCAGGGTCCGGAGGCAAGGGGGCTGCCCGAAGCCCGAGCGCTACCGGCTTCATTGTTTGCCGGGCAGCCTCCAGACCCTGCACCCCCGGCTGGGCACTTCCCCTCCTGGGCTCCAGCTGCGCTGGGGAAGCGCCAGCTGAGGGCGCAGGGTCTGAGGGCTGCCCGGCAAACCGTGAAGCCGGTAGCGCTTGGGCAGCCCTTTTCGCGTGGCTGGGAGGGAGGAGGGGGAATGCAGGGCGCTCAGGGGAAGGGGCGGAGTTGGGGCGGGGCTGTGGGTGGGAAAGGGGCAGGGCCAGGGCCCCGTGGAGTGTCCTCTTTTTTTATTTTTTAAATATGGTAACCCTACCAGAATGTCTTCCTCATATATATTACTTACTGCTGTTTGGGAATTCTCTTTCTCTGCACATTAGCGGCTCCATCCATGAGTGGGCATTCATTCAAGAGCAGGACCAAGGCACAGAGTGTGAATAATGGGGATAGCAGGCATTCTGAAGTACAGCCTGAACAACTATTCTTTAAGAGTGGGTTTTTTAACCTTGCAGCTGATACATTTTAGTGTCTGTATTAATTTACATTATGTCTGTATATTTGCATAGGGTACGAGTTTTGCTTCTGTTGCAAAAGGCCTTGAGATATTAGCTTCAAGGGCAGGGTATAAACAGAAGCTGATTACTGTCATACTAAATCTGAGCCCCAGCAAAAACGCATGGGGTTTGTTCTCTTGAATTTGTCAATCCTGTAAGTTTGAGATCTTCTTTTTCCCCCCCCACAGAATGTTCACAGAGTCCTGAGCACGCCCAGCCAGTTACCAGATGAGACAAGGTGGGGAAAGGCTTCTGAGAATTGTGAATGTGTGCATAAAATGACCTTGTTTTGACCTTTGTCTGGCTGATGTGTTTACAGCATAGTGGGCAAACTATGGCCCGCGGGCCACATCTGGCCTGCTCTCCCCGGCCCCATAGCTCCTGGCCCGGGAGGCTCGCCCCAGCCCCTTCCCTGCTGTTCCCCCACCCCCACAGCCTCAGCTCACTGCGCCACCGGCACAATGCTGCTCTGGGTGGTTGAGCGACGAGATCCTGGTGCAGCGCAGCTGCAGAGCCCAACCTGACCCGGTGCTCTGTGCTGCGTGACTGGCTCCAGCCAGATGGCACGGCTGCCTGTCCAGGTGCTCTGGGTGGCGCGGTAAGGGGGCAGAGAGCGGGGGAGGGGGATTGGATAGAGGGCAAGGGAGTTCGGGGGGTGGTCAGGGGCTGGGAGTGTGGATAGGGGTCGGGGCAGTCAGAGGGCAGGGAACAGGGGGGTTGAATGGGGGCAGGGGTTCCAGGGGCGGTTAGAGAGAAGGGGTGGTTGGATGGGGCAGCGGGGGGCGGTCAGGGAGCAGGGGGGGTGGATGGGGCAGCGGTTCAGGGGGCAGTCAGGAATGAGAGGAGGGTTTGGATGGGGCAGCTGGGGGCAATCAGGGGTGGAGATTCCGGGGGCGGTCAGGGGACAGGGAGAAGGGGTGGTTGGATGGGGCAGGGATCCCGGGGGGGGGACAGTCAGGAAGGGTGGGGGTTGGATGGGGTGGCGGGGGGCAGTTGGGAGCGGTCAGGGAACAGGGGGGGTTGGATGGGGCAGGAGTCCCTGGGGGCTGTCAGGGGTGAGAAGCAGGGGGGATCGGATAGGGGGAAGGGGCCAGGCCATGCCTGCCTGTTTGGGGAGGCACAGCCTCCCCTAGCTGGCCCTCCATACAATTTCTGAAACGCGATGCGGCCCTCAGGCCAAAAAGTTTGCCCGCCCCTTGTTTACAGGGTGTCAGTTGCTGCTGTTACTCCTCATCTACTAACAAAGGTATCAGGGTGTCAGTTGCTGCTGTTGCTCCTCATCTAGGTAACAAAGGTACTGAATAAATACAGTCACTTGGTGAATGAAACAGATGGGATAGGATGGTCTTGTGGCTAAAATACCAGCCTGGAACTCAGGAGATCTGGGTTCTATTCCAAACTCTTTCTGAGTGACCTTGGTTAAGTTATTTAGGCCAAAGCTTGATTGCCTAGGCTTAGGTACCTAAATAAGTGGCCTAATTTTCAGAGGCCTGGAGCAGATTAAGTCTGAGTTGCAGATCCTGGCTGTGCAAAACTTGCCTAAGATTAGCCAATGTTTGGTTTTGGGCCCATCTCTGTTTTTATCATCTGTTACTGAAATTGGGAGTTATGCTGTCTGTTATTCATCTTTGTTGATGAGAGTCTGGCAAATGAACTGAGGTGTATCTCTAACTCTGAAAAGGTTACAGGGACATTGTTAAGGTTTGTAGCCCTACCCTACAAATTGAACATATCTTTTTTAATATCTGTTGGAAAAACCCATATCATTCTTTGCATTGATTTCCAAAACAAATGAATCCGAAATCTGACTTTTTATTGTTTAAAAAAAATCAGCATTCCAGGGCTAATGAGCAACCTTATAATAATACACCAGTATTTATGTGTGACAGGGGGATGGTAGATTTCAATTTCAAATAATTCTAAGCTAGCTATACGTACAAAATGATGGGCTCTAAATTACCTGTTACCAATCAGGAAAGAGATCTTGGAGTCATTGTGGCTAATTCTCTGAAAACATTTGCTCAATGTGCAGCAGCAGTCAAAAGCTATGTCTACATTGCAGTTAAAAACCCGCAGCTGGCCCATGCCAGCTGACTCGGGCTCCCAGTCTAAGGGTCTGTTTAATTGAGGTGTAGGTGTCTGGGCTTGGGCTGAAGCCAGGCTCTAGGGCCCTGGGAAAGGGGGAGGGACCCAAACTTGGGCTGCAGCCTGAGCCCAAATGTGCACACCGCAGTTAAGCAGCCCCTTAGCCTGAGCTTCGTGAGCCTAACTCAGCTGGCACAGGCCAGCCACAGGTGTCTAATTGTACTGTAGACATACCCCAAAAGGCTAACAGAATGTTAGGAACCATTGGGAAAGGGATAGATAATAAAGCCGAGAATATCATAATGCCACTTTATAAACCCATGGCACAGCCACTCCTGAGGGAATTCTGCGCCAACAAAATTAAAATTCTGCACACAATATTTTAAAATTCTACAAAATTCTGCAAATTTTATTTGTCAATAAATAAATGTGGCTCCAGCATGGCAATGGGGAGCACTGGCCACTGGCTGCACTGAGGTGGGAGATCACCCTGAAGTCCCCACATCCCCCGGTACAGGGACTTGGCAGTGAGGCTGCACCTGTCCCTGACACAGTGCAAGAGCTGGGCCTGCCCCAGAAACACCCCAGGGTCCTGCCCCTCTGCGCCAGATGCACCCAGGTGTGGGTGAGCAGGCTCAGCCCAGCAGGATCCAAGTGTGGAGGGGCTTAATGTGGGAGTATCTGGGGTGTGTGTGTGTGAGGTTTCTGTGTGGGGCAATCTGGGTGCGGACGGCTCAGTGGGAGATCTGGATGCATAGAGGCTTGTTGGAGGGTTCCGGGTGCAGGGGCAATGGAACTCTGCAGGGGATCCAGGTAGGGTGACCAGATGTCCTGATTTTATAGGGACAGTCCCGATTTTGGGGGCTTTTTCTTATATAGGCACCTATTACACCCCACCCCCTGTCCTGATTTTTTACACTTGCTATCTGGTCACCCTAGATCCAGGTGAAGGTGGTTGGGGCACGGGGGTGCCTGTGGGGGGCTTCGTGGGGGGTCTGGGTGCTGGGGGAGTGGGGCTTGATGGGGTGGGGATCCAGGTGCAGCTGGTTGGGGAACAGTGGGGTGGGGGTCTGGGTGTGGGGTGCTCATCGGAGGGGTCCAGGTGTAGGGAGGTAGGGCTTGTCAGAGTGAGGGTTTGATGGACCTGCTTAACAGGGGAACCCCAGCTGCTGCCGAGGGGATGCCACATGCCGGGATCCCGCTTCCCCCCCCGCGATTCCCCTATCCCCTTTTCTTCTCCATCCCCCTCCCCTCACTTCCACATTCTCTGCCTCCTGCCCTATTCCACCCGTCCTTCTTTCCCCACTGCCTCTTCCCTCATTTCCCCCACCTCCCTTACTGAGCACTCACTGTTGCACAGAGTAGAAAACAGGAAAGCTCCCCACACACAGAAGGGGAGCATGATTGGCACTAGGACCCAGGAAGCAGCGTTCAGCTGCAGAGTCAGCAGAGCAGAGAGAGTCTCCTTCAGTTGGGCAGCTCTGCTCTTGCAGAATGAGGGGGGGCAGCAGCAGCATGTAACCCTGTGTTAAAGGGTTACCATATTTTGAGTGTCCAAAAAGAGGACACTCCACGGGTCCTCACCCCCAGCCCTCCCACGCCCCTGCCCCAACTCCACCCCTTCCCCAAAGTCCCCGCCCCAACTCCGCCCCCTCCCCTGCGTCCCGCGAACATTTGATTGGCGGGAAGCCTGAAGCAGGCAGCAGATAAGCTGGGGTGGGGGTGGGGGGGAGGAGGCGCGGCCCAGTCTCCCTCCCCCCCCCCCCAACCGAGCGGCTCCCTCTGGCGGCTGGCCCCGGCCCCAGCCCCAGCGTCTCCAGCCTGGCTCGGCTCGGGCCCTGGGGTGCCAGCCCCGGGCCAGCCCCCGGCCGAGCACCCCCGGCCCGCCCAGCACCGCCAGCCCAGCCCCCGGCCCAGCACCACCGGCCCAGCACCCCTGGCCCAGCACCGCTGGGCCCGGCCCGGCCCCCGGCCCAGCACCCCCGGCCCAGCACCCCCGGGCCCGGCCCGGCCCCCGGCCCAGCACCCCCGGCCCCGCATGTCCCTATTTTCCTGGACATGTTCGGCTTTTTGGGATTTCCCCCCGGACGGGGATTTGAGGCCCAAAAAGCCGGACATGTCCGGGAAAATCCGGACATATGGTAACCCTACCCTGTGTGCCCCTGATCGCCCCCTCCCCCGCTCTCCCTCCCTTCCATGTGGCTTCCCTTTGCTTCCCTGACGTTTTCTGCAGGGATACATAGGAAATCTGCATGGGGGGGGGCATTTTCTGCAGGGATGCAGTCACGCAGAATCCCCCCAGGAGTAACACCTTGAATACTGTGTGGAGTTCTGGATGTCCCATCTCAAAAAAGATCGATTAGAATTGGAAAAGGTGCTGAGAAGGGCAACAAAATGATTAGGGGTATGGAACAGCATCCATATGAGGAGAAATTTAAAAGTCTGGGACTGTTCAGCTTAAATTAGAGACGATTGAGGGAGGATATGATACAAGCCTATAAAATCATGGATGGCATGGAGAAAGTGAATAGGGAAGTGTTATTTACCTCTTCACATAACACAAGAACAAGAGTCACCCAATGAAATTAATAGGCAGCAAGCTTAAAACAAACATAAGGAAGTACTTCTTCACACAACACACAGTCAGCCTGTGGAACTCATTGCCAGGGGATGTTGTGAAGGACAAAAGTATAATGAGGTTCAAAAAAGCAATGAATAAGTTCATAGAGGATAGGTGGCATCAATGACCATTAGCCAAGATGGTCAGGGATGCCACCCTATGCTCTGGATGTCCCCAAACCTCTCACTGCTAGAAGCTAGGACTGGATGATTAGGGGGCTGGAGCACATGACTTATGAGGCGAGGCTGAGGGAACTGGGATTGTTTAGTCTGCAGAAGAGAAGAATGAGGGGGAATTTGATAGCTGCTTTCAACTACCTGAAAGGGGGTTCCAAAGAGGATGGATCTAGACTGTTCTCAGTGGTTCCTGATGACAGAACAAGGAGTAATGGTCTCAAGTTGCAGTTGGGGAAGTTTAGGTTGGATATTAGGAAAAACTTTTTCACTAGGAGGGTGGTGAAGCACTGGAATGGGTTACCTAGGGAGGTGGTGGAATCTCTTTCCTTAGAGGTTTTTAAGGTCAGGCTTGACAAAGCCCTGGCTGGGATGATTTAGTTGGGAATTTGTCCTGCTTTGAGCAGGGGGTTGGACTAGATGACCTCCTGAGGTCCCTTCCAACCCTGATATTCTATGATTCTATGACGGGTGGAACTCTGGATAATTGCCCCTCTCAGTTCATTCCCTGTGACGCTTCTGGCATTGGCCACTGTTGGAAGCCAGAATACTGAGCTAGTTGGACAATTGATCTGACCCAGTATGGCTGTTCTTGTGTTTCCAAGGTGGTGATTTCCAATACACTGAGAATATTGTTTGAAACTCTTTGACAGTGTCCTTGCATTAACTAATTACATCACCACAACACCAATACATCTAAAAGAGAGAAACTCCTGTGTTGCTGGCAGCATGAGATGAAATACACAGTACGCTGTAATTTACTGAGGGGTTCTCTCATGAGTTGCTAGTCAGTCCTTTTGCTGTGCTGCTCATTTTAATTCTGGTAAGATTGACACATCTGCTTTTATTTTTAAGAGTCAACAGTCGGACAGAGGAGGATAAAACAGAAGCAATCTCGGATGCTTCTCTTCCGTCTCCAGATCTCCTGGACCTGTTGATATCAGAAGCTAAAGAATTGTTGGAGCCCATCCTCGCTAACACCACAAAGGATGGTAAATTTTGTATAACTCTTCTCAGTGATGAGGCAGCTGTAGAGGCCCAAATTCAGAGGGGAGTCTGAAGCTAAGAAAGTCTAGACGCAGGGCACTTATTGTTGGTATAACTTACACTTTCACCCCTTATCTGTTAAATCAGTTTAGATTCCCTTAAACTTACTTAGATTCACACCTGCTTACTGATGGTCAATTAATTTACACCTCACTCTCCGTATGGATCATCTCTGAATTTGATCTACGGAGTTGGAGGGGAGGGAGTCTAGGGCACTTCAGATTGGTGTAACTCCTACCGAGGGACCAAGAAAAAGGAGTTTAGCAGGAAAAGCAGCTAACAGAAAGGTGCAAGGTGTCCTTGGCATGAAGGTCTATCAGCTTAGACCTCCTGCTTCTGGGTAAGTGGGTGTAAGTCAGGCTAAGGGATTCTAACTCAGCGTGTTTGAGTTTAAGTTAACTGTCTTGCCTAGCAATTCTGAACTTAGCCGATGGTCCCCAAACATTTCCAGTGAGCAGGGTAGGTAGATCCTTTATGCAGGTACTATGCTCCCAGTGCTGGTTGCATTGTACATTGCTGTTAAGGAACAAATAATGATGTTTTCTGACCCTTTGTTAACTGGTGGCTGTGTTCCTGTGTCTGCAGTATTGCCATACAACTGGGACGAGTGCCTGACTGGGGAGGGAAACCTAAACTACAAGGAGTAAGTGTCAGGTCTGCTTGGGCCTCTAATTTCTGCTTAGTTCTGGTGGAGGTATTTACAAACATCTCAGCCTTCAGAAGAACACTGTCCATGTACAGTTGTGGTAGATTGTTGAGATCTTTCTGGTTAAAAAGATTAAAAAGCTTCTTTTGAAAACATGGCTAAAATTGAACATTGCTCATTTTGTATCCCTTTATCGTTTTCATCCAGACAAACGGCAACACGTTGTACACCTTCCTGAAATAGAACGCAACAGGCTCACTCATTCACACTCTGAAACGTAGATCTGCTTCATCCAAATCTCGTCTCCTGATCTCGTTCAGTCTGAAACACTAGATCAGCTTAATTACAATCCATTACAGCCTGTGCAGTAGTCAGCTCCTGGATTTTATATCACATGTCTTAAGTATATTCCATATAAAAGTTATGTTCTAGGGAGCCAGTGGGCAGCATCGCAATGCCAAGTCACTAAGCAAGGGGTGCTGGTATAGGACTGGCTGTTGAAAGTATGAGCAGAGAACCCATGCACTAGAACAGGAATAGGTAGACATCAGGGGGTCCATGGACTGGCACAGATGTGGCAATAAAGAAAACACAGAGACAGCAGAGGTGAGAGGGGGCCATATTCCTTCTTCCGTACTAGAGAGACCCAGCCTTCAGAGAATGCTGATGTCAGGGAAATGAATTCCTTCCGAGGCAAGCCATTCGTCCTGCAAAGGAGTTCCAGCAGGGAGCAGGGCAAATTCTAGTGCCAGTTCCTGTTGTGTGTATTATAGCCTGCCTTTCTTCAGGGCAGGTAGGGTTTTCTGGCTCCAGGACTTGTCTGATCGACATCTTCCTAGGCGACTGTATGGTTCTTCAATATGAATAGAGCCCTGCTGAGGGTGTGAATATTACTTGCTCCAAGAACTACATATATAAACACACACATTTAATTCTGATGCACTCCAGCTATCACTCAGCAGAGTACAATCAGCATGGGTTGTATTTAGGTACCAATTCTACAGATCACTTACACCCTTCAGTGGGAATACTCTCATGCTTTAAAGTTAAACATATGCTTACGTGCTTTGCTGAATTAGGGCCTTATTTTTGAGACCTTAATAATGTATGCTTCATTGTCTCAGGCTAAAGCTTTAGCTGGCCATCTCAACTGCATCCTAAAAATCTCCAAGCACCTCTGTTGAGTGTGTGCAAAACAGATGCACTGGCAAATTTTACAGGGCAATTAAATAGTCCTGCAGAACATGTGACCTTTATATTTTTCATAAACCATCCCTTTCTTTAACACAGAATCCTGTTTTTATACTAAGTTGCCATATGTGTTCTTCTCCCACACCTTTGTAAAATCTGATTTCTGTTTCCAGCCATCTTCATCAGAAAACCACATGGCCCCCTCCTCCGACCCATAGCAAGAGTGATGACCCACAGCCCTCGAGCCCAACCAAGGAACTGCCTGAGAAGACTACATAAATCTCCTGAGATGCACTCCTATGCATAATCATGTATATTCATAACACAGATGCTCTGCTGGGAGACAGACAGAATGCAGAATGGATAGTTCAGTTTCCAGGCAGAGCAAAAAATCCATGAGTTTTCTGCTGAGACACTGATTCTTCTGACTTGCCACCTAAGACTTAAGCAGCAAACCCACCCGCATGGCTACCTCTGAATTATTATACAAGGCTGTTCTCTCTTGGTTCTGCAGCTTTATAAACAACAGGAAAGTTATCGCTGAGGGGATGTGAATGCATGGACCCCACAGGCAGGCAGCCTTTAGAGCTGGCATTCTATACAGAAAGAGGAGCATGGACTAACCAGAGAAGGACACATGGGTCCTGAAAGGATTTCTTTTGGGGATTTCATATGTGAAAAACCAAAGTAAACTTAAAAACAACAAGGAGTCCGGTGGCACCTTAAAGACAGCTTTATTTGGGCATAAGCTTTCGTGGGTAAAAAACCACTTCTTCAGATGCTTAGTGGACTATAGTGAAACCAACATACTCTGTAGTGTCTATAGCTGTCTTGGATCCATATCATGTGTTTTTTGTAAAGCTTATCCCAGCTGCAATGCTTGAAGTGGAAAGAAGAAGCCCGGAGGTAGCCAACAATGTCAATAATGTGGTACCCGTAAGCTGTGCTGAGCACAGAAAGGACACCATGGAACATGTTTCAGTAAAGGTGTGGTGTAACATTTTGGAAACTAGACCCACGTGGTTCAAGGTTTTATGGGGTTAGTAGTGAAAATGGTAGAGATCTGATATGAAAGCACAGTCTGGCAAATAAAATGAAAACATTGCTTAGAGGGTGTTTGATTTCTGAGCTGGTGAGGTTTGGAGTTGGTCGGTTTGAGTCTCTGGGATGAGTTTAACCTGCTTGGGCCAGCTGCTTCTTAGCCTCAGTTTTTCCCTTCTGTATTACAGATATTGGCAACTAATAACAAGTTGAACTGAGATATCACAGTACAAATGGGCATGTTCTAGCCTTTTACCCAGGAACTTTTAAGCATAGCTTCAAATTTCCTCTTTGGGACTTAAAACCACACAGGTCCCACACATTGTAAAAGGAAGGCCTGTGCATAATAATAATACCCTGTTTTAACAGGTTTGGTCACAGAGACCCCCTTGGGACTGTCACCTGATGTGCTGAAACTACCTCTGAGCCCATTTTCCCTGCCAGCTTGGGACTCCAGAACATGTCTTGTTGAGCCAGACACGCTACTCTGCTCCAACACAGACCCAGGGTCTGAACCATATCCCCAAAGCCGCAGGCTTTAACTGAAAACCACTCAGCAGGTACTCCTATCTCCAGCACCCAGACACCCGGCTCCCAATGGGCTCCAAACCCCAAATAAATCTGTTTTACTCTGTATAAAGCTTATAAATGGTAAACTCATGAATTGTCTGCCCTCTATAACACAGATGAGAGATATGCACAGCTGTTTGCTCCCCCAGGTATTAATCACCTACTCTGGATTAATTAATAAACAAAAGTGATTTTATTAAGTCTAAAAGTAGGATTTAAGTGATTTCAAGTAATAACACACAGAACAAAGTAAATTACCAAGCAAAATAGAACAAAACACACAAGCCTAAGCCTAATACATTTAAGAAACTGAATACAGGTAAATCTCACCCTCTGATGTTCTAATAAGCTTCTTTCACAGTCAAGACTCCTTCCTAGTCTGGGCCCAATCCTTTCCTCTGGTACAATCCTTGTTCCAGCTCAGGTGGTAACTAGGGAATTTCTCATGACTGGCCACCTTTGTTCTGTTCCACTCCCTTTTATAGCTTTGGCCCAAGGCAGTTATCCTTTGTCTCTCTGGGTTCTCACCCCTCCTCCTAAATGGAAAAGCACCAGATTTAAGATGGATTCCAGTATCAGGTGACATGGTCACATGTCACTGTAAGACCTCATTCTTCATTACCCACAGTCTGGCCCCCATGTCCACAAGAAGGATTGCAGGTAAATAAACCATCTACAGCCAATTGTCCTTGTCAATGGGTGCCACCAAGATTCTAAACCACCATTAATGGCCCACACTTTGCATAATTACAATAGGACCTCTGTTATATTTCATATTCCTAGTTTCAGATACAAAAATGATACGTTCATACAAATAGGATGAACAGACTTGGTAGATTATAAGCTTTGTAATGATACCTTACAAGAGACCTTTTGCATAAAGTATATTCCAGTTACATCATATCCACACTTACAAACATATTTTTATAAAAATATGAAGTGCACTGTCACACCTGTATTCACTTATTTATATGTGACTTTTTGTCCAAAAAGTTCCTAAAGCACTTTACAAACAATATACATACAAAAATTACTTCACCACTATTAATAGCCTTGTTACTAGCCACTATCCTTTCAGAGAAACGTTGAAAGCTAAGATCTGAGGAGAATAATGCTGCCAGAATTGATGTAGATTTTTGCTAGGATAACAAAATTGTTGTCGTGCCTTACTGTTACGCATATGGCATTAGGTTAGAGGCAGAAAGCAGAGCAGAAACACCGACATCTTCCCACAGTAACCAGGAGACAAAATGGGAAAGGCAAAAAGAAACAAATAGCATGTGCACAGAAGCCAGTTGAAAAGGCACCTAACTGAAATGCATCTCATTTATACACGGCCTGTTCTAGCACTCCCATAAAGCACCTAATTCTGCCTTCCGTTGCAATTGGTATGACACTATTGTAGAATTCTCTATAAAACTAACCACTGTAGTATCTAAAAGATCTCTTGGTGTCAGTGGCTGTTATGACCATGTAACTGGGGTCCCAAAATGTTCTAATGGAAATAAGGAGGAGCATTTATAATAAAGATGAGGAAGCCGTATAATGCATTGGACTACAACCTGCAGTTAAAACTAGTGACAAATAACAAGGGTTATCCTCTAGAGGGGAGCCCATATTGTCCCATTAAAGTTATTAAAACATAATCCTAGATTGCATTCAGTGCACTGCAACCACAAACTTGCAATCACACATTGAAACAAAATGAAAATGGCTGGAGTTTGGCCTGGAAGGCTGTGGGTTTGGTGTTTCACTGGTTTGGTGTTTCTTACTCACTAGATCTGTGCATTTTTGCTTAAGCATGACAGAAGATTCAGTTCTTGCTGCTTATTTGTTTTTGTTTTGTTTTTCCTAATGAACAAAACAAAAAAGATATAAGCGAAAATATTTAACAGCTACAAAAGAGGCTGCACAGCCAGGTACCAAGGGTAAAATGTTGAAGGATCAATAGTGATGCAGATATGTGCGGTAAAGAATCACTGATACAATATTTTGTGATGGGATAGGTAAGGCTGTTGTATGAGGGATAATTTGGGTTAGTGGTTGGTCGGGACTCGAGATCTGGATTCTCTTCCCAGCTGTGGTACTGACTCTGTCTTTTACCTTGGATAACTCACTTCATCCCTTTGTGCCTCAGTTTCTACATCTGTAAAATGGGGATAATTATACTGACCTACCTCACTGGGGTGTTGTGAAGCTACATCATCAGTGTTTGAGAAGCACAGTAAGTGGGTTTGAGAGTCTAGTACGAGAGCCTTTCTAGACAGGGGCATAATAATAATAATTTTATTTCTCTATAGAAATCTCCCCAGAATGAATCATGTCAGGCACATTCCTAGTTGGGGAAGCTTTTGCTTACCCCTAAGCCCAGTGAAACTGATTGCTGCCTTTTTGTTAAATGAAGCTAGATTAAAAATTGGAAAGTTTATTAGCTGAGAACCATTTCTCATCCCCAAGCTAAATGTCCCTGAAAAATGCTTTGGAGTCAGCTGGCATTTCTGAGCCTCATGATGCTGGTTGATGTGCTGAAAAGTGCCCCGCCATTGAGCGACACCAGGTGCATGCCCAATATTGGAGAATGGAAACTCGCTTCCAAGCTGCTTTAAATACAGCTTTAACAATTAGGTGAACTTTGCAGTTTAATATTTAAAGAGGCTGTTCAATGTTTAAACAAGACTGATTTTCTCTGGATCATCATTAAGCACATGTGAAAGGAGAATGGAAAAGGGCTTAGTGTGACAATATGGAGGGAGTTGTCCACAGAATGCTACTTTTCTTTAGTACAGGGACCTTCCTTCTACCCTGGATTCTGAAATACAAAGTCTAACCAAAAACTTCTAGGACAGATTATAGAATTTCCCTGCTGCTGCTGCTCTCTGGGTACATCCTTGATGCTCCCTGTTTCCCTGGGTATTCCCAGAGGAGTTTGTTAGAGAAAGGCCCCGTGGTGCCACAGTCTGAAAGGGCAGACACCGAGCAATGCGTCTACACTCACAGTTGAGGAATCCTTGGCAGAGTTCCAATCCAGCAGTGAGTCTTGGGTGCTCCTGGTTGTGGTCGCCGCCAGCCAACTTTCCTCAACAAACCCCTCCAGTGTCTTCTTCTATGATAACCTCCCACTATAGCCTCCCTCCTTATTCCCAATGCAAGGTCACAAGCTCCAGTACTCACAGCTCCATGCAGCTCTGGGCAACAGTGATATTGGGTCTGGCTTCAGTTTGTCTTTCTTGGTGATTCCTCTCTGGCACAGTGCTCCTCCTGTCCTGGGGCATCGCTGGTCGGCTGCTCTGTACCTCCCAGGCTTCAGGCTGGTTCTCCGCTACTTCCCTTTGTGAGGGCCTGCTTCCTGTAGGCTGGAGCTCGAGACACACACAGCTGGTCACTCTCCCTCTCTCCACTCCCCAGGTACAACCTGCACTTCCTCATGCTAGACCTAGAGCAATCAGAACTCCCTCTGCCTCAGGACAATGTTTGAATGGGGCTGTGCTCTCTAAACCCCAAGGGGGATACATTTATTTCTCAACGAATACAGTATATAAATTGTAATAAGAACTAGGCCTGTGGATGTGGTCATACATGTTGTTAATTACAGAACATTCACTCCTCAGCCTTACTAGTACGTGCAGCATTGGGCCACAGTAGCCCAAACATAATACTGGAGGGAGTGGAGCTGTTAGGCGGGGCTGTAGGTCGCAGCAGGACTTCAGGTGTGTGGGGGGGCAGCTGTTTGGTAGAACTTGAGGCAGGGTAGGGGGCTGGGTGGTGCAAATGGGGTCAGGGTAGCGGATGATGCTCTAGGTGGGACCATGACTAGGGCTGCAGGTTAGTTACAGGGGGACAAAAGTCAGGCATCAGCCCCATGCAGAGGGGCGGGAGATGGGGGGAGAGGGGAAGCTGAAGAGCGAGCTTGCCCCCCAGCTCCGGGAGGAGGGCAGCTTCTGGGGGTGGAAGTTGGTGAGCACTTACCCTGCAGCACAGCTCCTCTCCCACGGGGCTGGGCCCAGCATCCTGCTCCTGGCATGACAATCAGGTGTGGAGGGCTGCAGTACTGCACTGCTACTCAGGATGGCCTTCCCCCTCCCCTCATGACCAGAGTTGCAGGAGCTCCTGCTGCTTGATGTGGATGCAAGGTGAGCCTGCTCACCAGCCCCTACTCACCCCACCAGCCTCAACAGGCAGGAATAGAGTTGTGGGGCTGGCGTGGAGGATGCTCTTGTGGGAGGAAGGGGGCAGAGCCCCTCTGCAGGGCCAGCAGGAAGGCATTTTTGAATAAAAAGCAGGGAGCAGTCATGGTACACCTAGTACCCCCACTTCTGCTGCACTCGGGGTCACTATGCCTTATTTTTGATGAAAATAATAATAAATCTGCAGGCTTAACTATACCTGGAGCTGTGAGGCACAGTGGGCGGGGCTCTGTGTAGTGGGCGGGGCTATGCGGCACAGTGGGCGGGGCGCTGGCGGCGCGCCGATTGAAGGGCTGCTGTATGCCGGTGACCGGGAGAACGGCTGCGGCAGCAGAAGGCCGGGCCGCTGCCTCCGCCATGGATCCGGTCTGGCTGTTCCGCGACGCGGTGTGAGGGTGAGTCCCGCAGAGTGGGGCCGGCTCCCAGCCCCTGCAGCACCCCCAGCTTCCTACCGCCCCCTCCCCCCCGTGCCAGCTCCCCCGCAGCCCGCCTCCCACACACCCGGCTTGGCTCCCCCGCAGCTCCCCCGCAGCCCGCCTCCCACACACCCAGCTCGGCTCCCCCGCAGCTCCCCTGCAGCCCGCCGGCCAGCCCCGCAGCTCCCTGCCGCTGCCCGGCTCAGCTCCCCCGCAGCCCGCCTCACACACACCCGGCTCGGTTCCCCCGCAGCTCCCTGCCGCTGCCCGGCTCGGCTCCCCCGCAGCCCGCCGGCCAGCCCCGGCGCATCCTCAGAGTTTCCCTCCCTATGCGGGTGGCTCATCTCCGCCCCCGCCTTTCTGCTTTGCTATGGGCCAGCCCCGGCTCTGGTGCATCCCGTGGGGACGGAGCTCCGGTTCCCTCCGTACTTGACTATTTCCACCCTGGTAGGCGGTGCACCCCAGCCGTCCGCCGCGGCGCCCCGGGCTCTCCTGGCAGGGCCAGGGACAGTGCCATAAGCTGCCCCTCCCTCCGGAGAGCGGGGTGAACGCTGGGGAGTCGCCCCCTACCTCCCTATTGCCGCTCCAGGGCGGGGAGCTGTCCCGGGGGCTAGACTGGGCTGCTGGCCCTAGACCCTGCTTGCTTTGCTCACCGCCTCACCCAGTTGGGGAGAAGGATCATTCCGCCGCATCCCCTGTCCTGAGGATCATGTCCGCTCCAGCCCCCTCTTCCTGGGTGAGGGGCAGGGCGGAGGGAATCTCTTCCTCTGTGCAACTCCAGTGCCAGCCTTCCTTGCTGCTCTGAGCTTTGTGCAGCAGTAGGGAATTGATTGGACTCTGGACAATTTCGCTGCTGGCCACAGGGCTCTAAACAGCCCCTGTAAAACTGGAGAGACAAGGTGGGTGAGGTAATAACAACTTCTGTTGGTGAGAGAGACAAGCTTTCGAGCCACACAGCCACAGCGCTCCTCTTCAGGTGAGTTACCCAGAGAGCAGCCGCTAGGTAAAGTTAGGTGCTAAGCAGCAGCTCAGGCACTGCCTCAGGAAGACAGCACTTCTGTGGGTCCCATCGAGCAGCTTTTCTTTGCAACCATAAACTCTGGAAACTTACTACCCGCCGCTCCAGTTGTGAACCCTCACGCAGCTCTGCTGATGCTTCTCAACCTGGCCTGCAGCCCCTGTATTAATCCTGGCCTGGGCTCCCACATAACAGCTAATGTCCCTGAATGCTGATCTTTATCACACTTTCTCCTTAACTTATCCTCTGTGGGACCCCATGGAGCCTTCCCAATGCACTTAAATCCTGAACTGTTCTGATACCTGCTGATCCAGTGTGTCCCACAACCTTTGGTAGTTCCAGACTCGTAACAATGGATAGGGGTAAACTGCTGTATGATGTGGAAAAAGTTAATAATGGTCTATTCTCACTTGAACCAACCGGGATTTGATTTCTGCCCATTAGATGCTGAAGACTTCCTAGTAAGGTTACTCTAGAGTAGCTTAGAAGAAAATTCCCCTTGCATCAGCTGCAAGTTGGCAGCCCTAAGGCAAGACTGTCGGTGGTGCTGGACAGGTATATCTTGTGCTCTCTGATAGAACACCAGAGGCTTGCATGTACTAGGGCTCCACTGGTGCAACTGAACAAGCAGTAGCATGGGTGGGATTCTCTAAAGTTGCCTGGTGCAGGCACTATGTCTGTGGGTAGGAGAGTGGGGATGTATGGATGAGTACAGCTCAAGGAAGGGACTAGTGGGTGGAATGAAGGAGACATGAAAAAATGTCAGTCTTGCTGATGGGAGAAGTTGGAGAAGATCTTAGTTAGGAACCTCAGGGGAGCGGAGAGAGGAGTAAAGCTGTTGGAGTGGTGATGAGTAACTGACAAGCCTGAAAACTCTTCTATCTTGCAGTAAATCACTTTACACTGTAAAATTCATTTAGGAAAAAAAAAAGACTAAGTACTTAGTTGCCTTCTATTTCTGGTTCCCATATCTAACTTCTCTTGCCTTCTGATTTTTTTTAAACTCTTGAAAACAACTCTTTTCCCTTAGCAGTCTTATCCTTTAAAAGTCTCTTCCCTTCTGCCTGGGCTCGAACTAAACACGGAGCTAATATTGGCATGTCTGCCCCAGCCTCATCACGGATATCATTAAACTCTTTTCTATATAGCTTCTTATTCTAGGATCATCACCATGGTATTGGAGTAATAATCTTCCAGTAGTGTATTAAGCAAGATGATGAATGCCTTTTTTGTGGTGTTTTCTCCTCCTCTCTCCAGGTGCAAATTGTCTGTTAATTCAGAGGTGTGTTTTGGTAGGGTTTCTTTGATGGTGTTAGGGTTTTTTTGTTTTGTTTTGTTGTCCATGTTACACTCTGTTTTTATATCCGAGAAGGCAATACTGAAGAAGTGTGTCTTGCATTTAAATGCAATATGGAATTCAGTGGATGGAATGCTAAGCTCTGGTTTTGTGTGGGTCTTACTAAATGACCTTTTAAATAATATTTTTAAACAAAGGACTTTCAAAAGGGCAGGTTGTGCACAACTCCATTTTATGTCACTGAGAACTGTGGGTTGCTGAAAACGAGGCCCAAATATTTCTAATTTCAAAGAGTGGCCCCTGCAAGTTACTATAAAAGTACTGATATACTTGGCTCAGCTCCTGTGTGCACCTTGATTGGCTTTAGTGCAGGGTTAAACCAGGCCTGACACTTCTCTGGGTTGGCATACTAGTAGTTTGGGTTCCCTTAGCACACTGGTAACATATTGAATCCATGACTTGTGCAGCAATAAGAACGCCTGCCTATATCATGAAACTGTTTGAAGATGATACAATGGTGAGCCTTGCTCAAAGCTCCAATTCAGCCTCTTCTCCACTGGTGCTGTGCCTTTGTGAACAGGAGGTGCCTGCATAACAGTCCCAGTGGTGTAGTAGATCTTCTTAGTGCATCAGTCGCTGTCTATACAGCCTGTCAGTTCCACTCTGTGAACTCCACTACACCAGGGCCAAGTATGTTTGAAGCCACTTAGCTGTACAAATAGCACCACACACACCATGGCACTCAGTTATATGCTGTTTGGCCAGTGATCAACTTCATCCGCTAGCATGTCTAGCGCTTTCCTCTAGAAGCTTGCTGCCAGCTGGCCTGAGGCTGACATGCAGGTGCTGGTGGCCATCTGGGGAGATGAGCTCTGGGAGAGGCTGAACTCTGTAAGGAGCTCTGTGCTGTGTAATTGGGGGTATGGGCTTTAATTAGAACAGCAAGCGGTACTGTGCAAAGATTAAATATTGGAACCAGAGTTCCTTCCAATAAAGCCTGGGACAACAAAAGTAGGTCCAGCTCTGCATGTAAAATGTATCTGTTCTCTAAGCTGGACTGAATTATTGGACCTTACATGCAGCCTCCTATGCTACTAGCTAGCATGGAGACTACTTGCAATGCAGTAGTGCGAATGCCACCTTTTGAACCGGGTGCCCAAGAGGAATGAGGAGATGGCATGGGAGATGCCAGCCTGAGAGATTCCCAACATGTTGCCAGGATCTCTCTGGGAAATCCCAGGATACAGACACACTGTGGAAATGGCATTCAAGCCAGTTTGGCAGGAGAAGAAACCTGGGTATGAGCAGCCTTCTATGCCAAGTATGCAGCTTTGCATTGTATTAGGTCTCAACGGGGGCTTATCTTGAGACCCTAGCTGGAAGTGTTTGCTTCTCCCTTGTTCTGCTAGTCTCCACCACTCCTCCTCCTTCCTTTGTACCACTCCACTTTTGTAGCATAATTTTATTGTATCCCTTGGTATTCCAATGAATGGATGAGATATTGCTAGGTTAATAACCCTGTCACTTATTTTTCATTGTAATGGCCATATTGCTCAATAGGCGTAGAGGCAGGTGGACAGGATCCAAATTGGTGGAATGGTTGGTGGATCTGAGATCCAAGAAAAAAGAGAAGCTGGAAAGTCCTATTGTTTGTTATCGAGAGATGGAAAAGGGATTCTGATCGAATGCTTTGGTTATGAGGATGAGGTTCACTTCTGGAGGACAGAACAGCTTTAGGCAGGAGATTCTAGAATCTCCAGAGATTTCCAGAAGGCAAGGAAGGAGAGACATGAGAACAGATGGTTCCAGTGAGAGAACTTAAGAAGTCAAGAAAACATGACTGCATAGTTGATCCAGCAACTGACTCCTGTCAATACAAATGTGCTAGCCAGGACAGCACTATTGTTGCTCTTCCCCCTACTCTCCAGTAGTTTCTCAGGCATTCCCCACTTTCACATGAATGGGGCAAGGAAAATGAGAACCCCAAACATACACTTCTTTCTGTAAAATACTATGGTTTTAGTTACTGTAAATGCTAGTCTGGTTTGATACTGCAGCTGGTCATTGTATGTGTAATACAGTAGATTCCAGAAAAAATCAGACAAGTAGCACCCTTTAATATCGATTGCTCAACAGTTTTTGTTTTTTTGTTTTTTTGTCCTCGACAATGTCCCTCCAACTCTAAGCCAAATCACTGTTGAACAATGAGAAATAACTGCAGTAAACCATTCCACGTGTACTCCTACTCCCCAAAGCACTCTTGAAATCCCACCCAGAAGTAAGTGCTGCAGTGGAGTGTGTAAGTGATTTGACTTTTTAGTTGCACTTGTGCTCTTATGTTGTTGTAGTTCCTGTATAGAAACACAGGATGGGAATTTCACATCTGGCTACACGTCATAAAATCTTTTTGCCTATACAAAGATAAAAGAAAAAAGCTGTCATGGGAATAATAAAAATTGTAAGCTAGATATTAGCATTTTATTTAGAATCAGACCTACAGGCTCTTTCCCCCAGTTCACCCATCTGTATAGCAAAGGGTACAGAATAGTTCTAATTTGAACAGCATGCTGTCTGGAGGCTGGGCTAATCAGTAACAGCCCCAGTTGCAATAGCTTGCCTTTCGATGCACAGGTTGCTGCTTGCCCTACTGCTTACTCACTTCCCTGCTCCTTAAGGACCCCGTTTTCTTTTACTTGTTCAAATTGCAGCAGGCAGATGATATTGCTACATTAGTTACTAAACTGTTGTGGATTAGGACATCTCCACCTTCACTCCATCACAGTGTTGTCCCCTGCAGAATCTGTAGCTGATTCACCATTGTCTAAGGCTTGTGTAATCTGGGAATGACTTCATGAGCCATGGTAAAAGTGGGTAGACAGGTTCACCTAGAATCACTGTAGAGATGGAGGCTTTGTTAATATTCCTCAGTGGGAATATAGTCCCTTTCCCTCAAAGTCATGAATTTCTGGGAAAAAAAAAAATTGGCCGTGGGCACATCACTCAGCCATTCTCTACACAGCTGGGCCCTTGCCCAGGTGATCCATTTAAGACTTGCACCGCTACTGAGTAGTATCCATTGGTTAATGTATTCCTGGAGACTGGCCAAGAGTAGGCACATGAGTTCCATCAATAGCTCCTGCACAGTTTGGGAAATCTGCTGCTGAAAAGTTCTTCAATGATCTCTGCTATACTGGTCATCTCAGTAACATGCCCGTACAAGGCATTATGTAGTGTTCCTGCATACCTACCTTCATGGTGACATCTGCCACCACGGATTTCTGAACCCTAAACTGGGCCAACTGACCAGTAACTAGGTAGGTTGGGTTTCTATAGGAGGATCTTATGGTGTTTTCCATGAGGAACAGTGCTGTCATCTAGGCAGTTCAGGGGCTGCAATGTCTGTACTGTCTGACCACAGAAGGTTGTACAAGTCTCCTTCTGTCTGAAGTTCTGCAGCCATTGCTGCTTGTCCCAGGTCCGAAGAACAACTCTAGCCCACTAGTTCGTGGCCATAGTCTGCGCCCACTCTCTAAGCTTTATCCAGTGAACATAGTGCTAAGTGCTGTCCAGAGGGGGGAAGTTGTATGTATGATGCAGCATGAAATTCCTCAACTGCTAGTCTCTATCTCAGGTACATTCCACTGCTATCTTTGATGTCTCATGAGTACTGTCTAGAAGCTTCAGCAGAAGCCATTCTGGCTGTGTGAAAGGTGGGCATTCATCCTGAATTCCTAGAGCTTTTCTGAAAATGGAAATTGTGCCAGCACCTTTTCCCTGGGAGTGATGGGAATTTTCCAGGGCATTTTGAGTTTATTTTCTACCACAGCCCCCCTTGACTCCTAGACCTTTCAAACTCTTTCTCAAGCCACTGCTACAGGGAATTTGGCTGGGAATTGTGGAATAGGCACCCAGGGGGGTAGTAACTTTGTAACAGTATGGTACAGCGCAAGTACAGGCAAAACAAAACTATACCTAAAACAGCATGGCTACTGTTATGCTGCCTTGTTGGACCTCATGCTGGTGCCATTCCGGTGGTCAGTTAGCAATGGCTCATTTCTCTAGCGTGGACACAGATTAAGACTGACTGCTCTTTTCTGGGTTGCTGCTTTCTCCTTGGAGGACTCTTTGCCCCCTCTGTAGAGAGAGGGCAGGATTTCATATACGGGAGCTAGGTCAGCGAGTGCTAACCGGATCACGGCTAAATACCTTTGGCTGCTAGGATTCTTCCACTATGTTAGCACTTACCCAGAAGGTCCCTGCACAGGCCAGGTATCACAGTTACATAATCAAATTACAGCCTTATGTTACAAGGTGCCCTGTACTCCTTTTGGCTCGGGTACCTGTTACATGATACCAGCCTAGCTTTCTGGGTGCTCATTTGCCCTCGCCCTGTTTGCTTTCCTCTGGTATCGGGTGCCCTGGTGATGGAATCTCTCCACACTATTGGGCTTGCCTCTATTCAATTTCAATGCTGATGCTGTTTCTCTAAGATCCATTGAGCCCTGAACCTGTCGTATGGACCTAAAGAGTTGTCTCTCTGGCTGAATGTGAGACTCTCCTACTACGAGCCATCCCCAAACTTCATTCAGGTACTCAAACTTTTTGAAGTGTCTGAACTGTGACAGGCTGTTCTCTTTGCAAATCCTCCCTACCCCCCCTCCTAATATTGAGATGCTTAGACCTGTGAGAGGCTAAAGTGGCATTCTTGTCGAAATCTTCCTGAAGCTGGTGGGTGTATTGCTGCTTAGAGCCTTTTAGCTCCGTTTCACCTCCAATCCTTGGCTTAAAGCAGGGATTAGTAGTTCTGTGTCCTAGCCGTTGAGTTCAGTGCTGAGCGACAGTACTTTCAGTGTCTGCACAGCACTGGAATTTGAGTGGGGTAGGAGCAGCATGGATTCTCAGACCCAGAGCCTCTCTTCTGTGTTCTCAGACACTTGGTATTAATAGCAGGGGAAGGACTTGCAAAAAGCCATGTAACAAGTTTTTTTCTAAGGGTATATGTATTCTCTTGGGATGCTAGTTACTGGCATGTGTTTGAGGGTTAAAACCCCAGCAGAGGGATTTTGATGGGATCAGTGAGAGGTGACTTGGATAAAGGAAGTGCTGAGGTCTGTACTGTTTGTAACCAAGGCAGTTGTTTTCCTTCATTCCACTGTAAGCAGTTGGCGTTGTCACTTGTCAGTGGGTTGCGATTCCTAGTTAAGTGGTGGGCAGGTTTTGTAAGCACTCTGCCTCCTTTGGCTTTCTTAATCAGGTGGCTTAAGAGGTGTTTTAAATCCCACGTGCCAGACAAGGAGATGCAGGTGTAACTGTTCCAGCACTGTGGATTTGTGTGGTGGTATGAGACATCGGGTAGAAGACACAAGTTAGAATTCAGGCTTGGTGAGCTGCCTAAGGGTCTCGTTCTCCCAGGTATGGTCTAGCAGCTCTTTGACTTAGAAATCTGTTTCATGCTCTGAACTTGTGCTGCTGTTGTAAGTTGCATTTAAGTTCTAAATGGGATTCACAGCAATGGTGTTGAGAAGCAGAAATGTGCACTGCTTATATGCAAGACAGTGTGGCCTAGTGGGTACAGCATTACACTGGGACAAGGGAGACCTGGGTTCTATTCCTGACTGTGCTGCTGGCCTGCTGGGTGACCCTTAGGCAAATCACTTCACCCCTCTGTGCCTTAGTTACCTGGGCTGTAAAATGGCGATAATGATGCTGTCCTCCTTTTGCACAGCACCTTAAGGTCTAGTGATGAAAAATGCAAAATAAATGATGATGCTTATTAGAGTTGAAGTGTTCAGTGTAAAAATCTAAAAGCCACTATTCCCTTCCCATTGCAGGTGTGCGTTTAAAAATGGTGCAGAAGTACCAGTCCCCTGTTCGAGTCTACAAATATCCCTTTGAGCTCGTCATGGCGGTGAGTGATGTTGCACTTCTACGTCTCCTCCTACAGCTAAACGCTCGACTGCAACTTATGGCGTTGTCAGGTGGTGGGAGGTGTTGGGGCTCCGGTGTGAGATCATGGGTTATTTAGAGCAGGGTCCACGAGCCATACACGGCCCACCAGGGCATTTCATAAGGCCTGAGGCCTACTTCAGTGCAATATACTAATGGCCGATTCGTTAGTGTTTTGTCATGTTTACATTTTAGTTTACACAACTGCCTAAATAAACAATATTGTACATAGGTTGTTTCTATATAAATACATATGAAACAAGCTGAACTTAAAATATAAATCAATATGGGAGACTTTAAGACTTATTAAAATATGTAGAATCTGTTTGGCCCACACAAGGGTGTGCTTAGGTTTATATGGCCCTCCTGTGCAATAAGGTTGGGTACCACTGATTTTAGAGGAACTTCTCTTTAGGGTGAGTTCGGGGCACAGACTTCTTCCTTCCATTGCAATCTTCTACATTCACTGCCGTACTCTAGAAATAATCAAAATCTGCTTCAGTCTAAGTATTCTTTTAATCTAGTAAAATTAGTTTATTTCTTGCCCATGGGCATGAGAACAGTGTCAGAAGGAGAGGAAAAAACATGCCATCTGTGCTGGTTACATTTTTTTTTTTTCTTTACCGTGTTTGCTTCACTGAAGGGGAGTTTGTGCGTAGGTCCCTGAGCAGCCGTCTGTAAGATAGATCTGCATCCTTCACACCTGATTCTTAAAGCCAGCGGGACTGTTGTTGGTAAAGGCTATCAGTGCCTGTGAAAGGGCAAGCAGCCAGCTGTGCTTGGTTAGGCCCTTGTTTAAGGAACCATCTGTGGATATTCGCAGCCTCCCTAAATACCATTTTGTTTAGAAACTCCCATGGTGAGGGAATATTATTAATAAGTGGCGATGAACCGATTCCATAGGTTTCTCTGATCCTTCTCAATCTGACAGGAGATCTGTGTATGGGACCATGACTATGTAGATAAGTGTGATTAGAGCTGGTTAAAAAGTGGAGGGTAGAGGGAGGGAATCTCTTGGGGGGGGGGGGGGGGGGGGGAATTCCCATTTTTTCCCTTTAAAATTTTGATAAATTTTGTAGTTCAAAAAAGGCCGATCAGCCTTATGTGATGCCCATCATGGTGGATAAAGGTAAGGGCTCTGGTTCTATAGCTGGGTGGTTTTTGCTACTACTCCTAGTGTGATATTTCTGACTCACCTACTGATTTCTAAGGAATGAGCTGAATATCCCTTGGGTGGGCTTGCGCCTTGCTCCGGGAGACTTCAGAGGGAAACACTGAGCAGCTGGTCATACAGCTCAGAGGCCCACATATGGGTTCATCTTGTCACATCTTGTTCAGTGGTTGTGTAGCTGCTCGGGAAGACTGAGCCTTTTTGGGTCGGAACATCCCCAGTATGTTCCATGTGCCCTTACTACTGAAGTAGGTCTCTAGCTTTTCCTAGTGACTGACACAGATGGTGAGGAAAAGGGGGGAAACATTTAGATGAATGGGTTGAAGTGTGTCCATGGATGGAGGATGTATGCACCATTCCCTAGAATGGTTTGCAGCCTTGGGTTCCTATTGGCCCCATTGCTATGTCTGGATTCCTGCATGACGGTAGTGGCCCCTGGTGCCTTTCCTAATGTACAGCTGGTTTATTACTATATAACTGGTCTGGGACCTGGTTATCCAAAACAGCCGCTCATCCTGCCTCTTGTCACAGCAGTTAAGACTGGCTGGCAGGCTCTTGCAGTTGGCTCCTAAATTTTGAATGTACCATTATGGTGGTGGTGCTCTCTAAACTGAGAGGAATCCAGTCCCCTGGAGGCTCCTTCACAACCAACCTAGTGTGCAAGGCAAAGCGTACGGCCCTCTCTTCTTCAGTGTTGGACTGATTCTTTTCACTTGCTTTCTGTCCTTGCTAATTTGTGAAGCAAACTGCCAGGGCCATGTGTGCTATGGAAATTGGCAAAACATATCCCAGGCTAATGAAGCATGTTGCTTGCTGTGGTAGGAGCTTTCTGCGTCTTCCCTTCCATGCTGACTCTGTGCAGCCTGTTAAAACAATACAGCAATGTTCATTACAAAGAGATGTGCGAACAGCACTAATATGCCAGATGTGCGTGTGCTTCTCAGCACCATCACAGTCTATCTTAGCAGGATTGCCCTGATGCCAGATGCTAGTCAATAGATTGCCTGCTAATATAAGGACGTTTGCCTCTAGACAAATCCTTTGTAAGCTGGTTAGCAGAACTCCTGGAGGCCAAGGCTTGATGGGTTTATTTTCGAGTGGTTTAGTTCTGTTTGCTTTTGGTTTCAGGATGCTTTCTACTTGACAGAACTGCTAGCTCCCTGTGGTTTGAAGACTTTGGGAACAAAAAGTGACATTTAGTCCTTTATATGTCTAAATAACTAAGCCTTGTGTCATCTCTGCAAAGGTATTAGGTGCATTTTACAGATGGGGTGGGGGGGAACTGAGGCACAGAGATGCAGTTACTTGTCCAAGGTCACGTGGCCCATGTGAGGCCTTTACTCTGTGTGGCCTTGTCTACCACAGGGAGTCTGTGGCAGAGCCAGGAGTGAAACCCAGATCTCCTGAGGCCCAGCATCCTCACCCCGCCAGGCATAACGTGCTGTTAGCGTGAAGGCTGAAGTCACAAAGATTCTAGAGATGCTGACATTTGAATCTAGTAACAGCGGATCAGTCACGGTGCAGTCTCAATTATCCTATTAGACGGATTTAAACAGAATGTTCCATTAGTGTGGGAGGCAGTGAGCATTTCGCACAGATGCAGAGTGCTAAACTGTCACTGGGTGGCAGTTACGCATGGAGAGTGGGAGTAAAATGAAACCAGCTCGCCCTTCAGCAAACGACTTTGCCGTCACTTATGCTCATACTTACGTGTCACCATAAGCCAAGCATTCTCATCCTCTTCGGTATTGGAATGCCCCAAAATGCTATGGGCATGTTTTCTGGAGTGCAATGATTCAGTACAGTGATTCATGGGGTGGAAGGATGGTCTTGTGCTTGAGGCACTGGACTTGGAAGCAGAGGACCTGAGTTCAACTCCTAGTTCCATGACAGATCCCCTATGTGACCTTGGGCTTTGCATCTGTTTGCCTCAGTTCCCCCATTTGTAAAATGGGGATGACAGTACTACCTGTCTATTCAGGCTCTGGGTGTTGTGGGGTAGGGAGTGTATGGACCGCACTTGGCACAATAGGGCCCCAATCCCAGCAGTGCCTAAAGGACTCAACCAGAGTAAATAATAATAATGGGACATGTCTGGCTTTGATTTGTAATTCCTCAGTGCCCATGTGTATTCTGTTGTGAAGCTTGGATTTTAAATAGCTTTATATAAGCTTCAGGTCACATTTAAGGAAGGTACATATTAGGGTGTAAACAGATTAAAGGTCTGACTGACTGTCAGTCAAACTCTTCTGTATTATGCCTTCCCTGATCACCGCTACAGTTGTTGAAAGGTATGTACAGTCCTCTGTCTGACCCAAAAGCTCATTTGTATTGTGCCAGGTGCTGCACAGATACAGAGTAAGACAGTCTTAAGAGCTTACAATCTAACTTGATAAGATAAAGGGTGGTAAAAAATGGTATAACATTGCAAGCGTGGCAGTGACTAGCAGATGCCCTGTTGTTTTATGGGTTTGTTTGCAATAGAATGACCGGTTCAGTGCATCTATCTATAGGATCCATGGATCAATCCATCCATCCCATATGGATACAACAACGTTTCATATTATCTGTATGACAAGACATGCAGACAGGAAGGGTATCTAGGTCAACTGCAGTCCAATGTTTTATAAAGTTTACGGTATTGATACATCCCAGTACATCTCAATCAGGTTGAGGAGTCCCTAACTGGTTAAAAGTGAAAGTCTAGATTTATATCTCTGATCAGCAGAATCAGAATTTTAACAGAAAGGTAGGTTACACACATTTCTGCTTCTGCAACCTCCATTTTCAAGCTTGGATCCTGTTAGCAGGAGAGTATTCCCCCTGCAGCAAGGAGAGCAATCTCTGAGTAGCTGGAATCTACTCTAAGCAGCTAGAATGCTGCAGCAGATGGGAGAGGTCTGTACAGAGCAGCCGAAGATTGGATGGAGCTCTGAGTGCAGCGTCTCCGTAACTGAGGAAGTGCCAGAGAGGCACTTGCCTGCAGGTGCATGTTACCCACTCTGCCCTTGAACGTTCTGCGACTGACACACGACTGCACTTGGCAGCGAGCAGCCTGCCTGGCCACTGCTCCAAGGTTCCTTAGGAGCTGGCGTGACCTAGACAGTGACGCAGTTTTCAGAGTGTGTCTGTCATGGCATTTCTGGCTGACACTAGCCCGGAGTATCTGAGATGAGCAAGAGGTGGAAAAAAGGGTTTCAAAATAACCATCCCTGTACATTGATGGGAGCTGAGCAACTCATACGTGGCTCATGAAATTGCCTAGTATAGATCAGTGCAGTACTTGCAAAATGGGTGTTACTGTGGGAAACCAAGTCTCGTTTTAATGGAATAATTAAACCTCTAGAAATTGCCCTCTGAGTGCAGACTAATGGTCTTTTTACCTGGATACCTGTATCTAACAATGGTCCATATCAAATATTTTATAGGAAGATGTCTCCTCTCTTCCACTCTCCAGCCTGCCCTGTTAGTTCCTGGATTATTCTTAATGTGACTGGGAGAAGCTAATGGGTCTCAATACTCTTTCAGAGCCCACAAAAGTCCCACTGTTTTATGACAAGCTTCAGTGTGACCTGATGGTTTGAGGCCACAGTACCATGTTGCGCTGATGCGGTACAAACAGCACGACATCCTCATGCCCAAGTTACTCTCATTGGACAGATACCAAAAATGACATCCCCGGTTAGACGCGCTGTCTTAGCTGCCTTCGCTTGTCCAGTTTCTATACCTCTCCATTATTAAGCAGAGTGAGCAGCAGCAGTCTGAGCAGACCGCCTCTGATGCATTCCTCTCTAGCTGGTGGTGTAGGATGGTTCCCACGTACTGAATATGAAGTGCTTGATAAATGCTCTTTGCTGCTGAGAGCAGCTATTTGATTCATCCAGGGCTCTGAAACAGCTGCTAGTTGCATTTGTTTACTCTGGACTTTAATATGTATATTTTTGGGAACATCAAAAACTTCTTTCCCTTAGCTGCCTTCTGTTGTTGATGCTTAGTGTGTTGTACTGAGGCAGTGTTGGGGTTGAGACTTCTGTTGGCTTCGAAGTATTCCATTTGAATAGTTGGGAGGGACTGAGCCCAGAACTACATGAATTCTAGGGCAGATCCACCCAAAAGGAATGTAAGCTTCCTTTCACTGGAGTCCATACAATGCATCCTCAGGCCCTAGACTCTTCCTTCAGTCTATCCTCTCTTTCTTGTTTGCAGACACATCACCATGTGCTGTGATGATGTGAGCTCAAGCTGAGCAGGGTCATTGTAGGTCAGCACCTGGATGGGGGAGCTCTGAGGGTCACCAGAGGCGGATGTTGTACTTTTATCCGTACTGAATCAAGGCCCTGGCATGGCGTTAGGGAGCACTGTGCTGTTGGAGATGTCCTTATTATTTGTATTCCAGTAGCACCTAAAAACCTGCTTGGGCCCCACTGTACTAGATACATTGTGCATAAAGAGAAGATGGTCCCTGTCCTGAAGAACTCAATTGACAAAGTAAAATTGAGGACCCTGGGCTCTTGTGGGTATTAAATATTTCAGGTAGGGCACTTTTGGTAAGAGTGTAAGTCTGTTAACCACAGTTTCTTGGCCAAATTCCAATCTGGGTTACGTCCTGCCTACCTGAATTCCCACTGCAGCTTCTGGAAATGACTGGCTGAAACTGTCCTGTCTCGCACAAGGGTGCGATGCATGTGCACTTCCCTGCATTTTATTTGTAATAACGTGGATCAAACTTTTCACTGGTCTGTATGTGTCCAATGGTACATCTGGCCTGCTCTGCTCCTCTCCCCAAGAGCCTGGCTGCCCCTGGGCGCTTTGCTTCACTACCTTCCTTCTCCAAGATACCAGACTTTCCCCAAAGTGGGACATGGGAAATTTGTCCAACTAGCAATCGTTCCTCAGTAGAGTGTGGCTTCTGGCCCCACTGCTGAAGGGTCGTTTGCAGAGGCCAACATATCCTGATGGTTGATCATGTCTTGACCTGTGTAATGCTTCCTGGGGGTAACCAGGGTTGGGAGGCACCCACTACCCCCCCCCCCCAGGTTAGCAACAGGCACATTCAAGCCCTCCGAGCTTCTCCCTGGAGTGTCTAACCCCTGGGCGCTCTGGGAGCAGCAAAACTGTGCATACCACAAGGAGCAGTACACCCCAGCATACCAGGTCCATCTCAGATCACTGCTCTGCTTAACTCGCAGGACTTGCATCTCTCTATAGTGAAATCCAGTGTTAGTTTAACAAAGCTCAGAGAGTCAAGTAGCAGCCGGCTGGCTGCGACCCTTCTCTCATGAGACCTGCACACTGTCAGTTTGCCTCCTCGGTGAAGGATTCTGTGTATCTCTATGTACTCCAGGATATGCCAGCCCAGCCCTTTATGTTTATTCATACACAGAATAGCCCCTGCAGTTTTTTACACTGTCGTTTTTTTTTTTTTTTTTTTTTTTGGTTTTTTTTTTTTTTTTTGCAGTCTGTGCTTGTGTACTTGGCTCAGTATGCAAATAGACATATAATACCCATCTCCCTGTCTGGCCTGGTGCATCACTTACCTCCTCCTGCCTGAAGGGAACATCTCCAAGCTATGTCACCTGCTGGGGACCTGCCTTAACGCCAAGACCTTAAGAGCATCATTTTCTCCTCTTAACTCCTTCAATATTATCCATAGGTATGTTTCACAATGGTTATGACGAGCAGTGGGCTACTGGCTGTCGGTGGAGACCACCAAAGAGCAGAATGAGAGAACTGCTATGCAGATATCCAACGCAGGGGATCCCTGTACAACCTTAGGTGCTGCACCCTCTGTGTCCTCTGCCTGTTGGCATCAAGGGGACCTTCGGTAGGTTTGTATTTAGATAGCAAATGAAGGCGAATACTGTAGCAGAATAGCCTGACTGGAATGGTGTTTCCTGTCAGATGGGAGATGGGGCAGGTCGGTGATTTCCAGGATTAGCAGCATCCAGCTACAGCGCATGTCGTGGTCCTGGAAGGTCTGCTGTGTCGCCCAGTTGTGGATGCATTGTAATAACCAGCTGGAATTAACTGAATTGTTCCTTTCACTGAGTCTGAAGGAATGAGGCAGATCATTGGCTCCCGTCCAGAAGGCGCTAACACTAGATAAGTGTTTATAGCTCTGGAGTCCAGTGGATCTCTGGGCTGGAGCGGAAGTATTTGCTCAGTCACAGAAAGCTCTCACCTATCTCCATAACTGCTTTGCGTGTTTTTGGAGGGGTTTTTCCCCTGGTGGAGTCCTGACTCCTCTGCACCTTCCCTCCACCCCCAACCCCACCCATGTTTTCTCTTGTGTTACCCTTGGGTAGACAAGAGGGAGGGTTCTCTTATGATGAATATCATGAAGATTCTTTATTCTGTTTGCTGGACACACATATGGCCCTTGTTGGTCTCCTAGACTAACCCATAGAGCCTGAGCTGCCATGTGTCACCACACAGGGTCTCCCTAAGTGCTGGCCTGACTTAAGCAGACACAGAAAGGACTGCTGGCTAAAGTCCACTCTCTTCGAGCCTTGGATGATGGTTGACACAACGTCTGAGCCATAGAACCATAGGGTTAGAAGGGACCGCAAGGTCATCGTGTTTAACGTCCTGCCAAGATGCAGGATTTGTTGTGGCGAAACCATCCAAGAGAGATGGCTGTCCAGCCTCTTTTTGAAAACCTCTAGTGAAAGAGCTTCCACCACCTCCCTAGGCAGTTTGTTCCATGAGGGAGGGTCACAGCTCTTTCTAGAGTCAGTCAAAATCTCTCTTCCCCACCCCCGCCTCCCCACACCAGCTAGAAGTGGCTACTAAAGAGAAATGCAACACCCCTCCTCTCCTCTGGGGGGGATGCTGCTTTGGAGCTTTTCAGCTCCACACTTGACATCATACCTTCACTCCCCCCTTCCGTGCCTCCCCCCCCCCCCCCCCATTCTGCCAACACTGACCCTCTCTCTAAGGCTCCTCTGCACTGGAGGATTGCATTGAGCTAGAACACAAGCTTGAGGAGTCATGGTAACTTGCACAATGGTAAATGTGACTCAGCATAGGAAGGGACACATCGTGTTTTGATATGGTGTCAGCTGGTCTCAGTTGGCCCTAAGGTGAACCCTACTGTTCACAGCCCATTCGCACGACACTAAACATAGCGGTCTCTGTCTACGCTGAGTGCTTAACATCATGTTAGCTAGCAGGGCCCCTCCAGGTTATTTTGTAATGCGAGGTAATTTTTCTGATGTGGACGAGCCTTCATGCGCTTGCTAGATCCCGTAACTGGGTTCTGCGTGCAGTGATTTGTCCTCCATTTTCTCCCATCTTGATCTGTGCGCTTGGGCCTGTTTCTAAAACAGCAGCTCTCTTTTATGCCACTGTCTCCAGACAGCCCCACTGTGAGAGCCACAGAACCACTCTGGAGCAACATTTGGCAGATGTAAGCAGGCCCAATTCCTCTGAGCCCAACTGCCTGCTCTCATTCACAAATGGTTGCCTGGGTAGGCAGGGGGCTCTAGAGGCAATGCAGGCGGAGAACAAGTGAGAAGGTTGGTGCCTCACCTCGTTTTACCCAGCCTGCTGAAGGAGCTGGCTCCTAACATGCAAGGTCCAAACCAGTCACTTCAGCAGTAATGTGTACTAACAGGGAATTTGTGAAGCCTCTCTCTAGTCTTAGAGAAGTGACTGGCATGGGGAGAAAGCCAGAGCTGCTGTCCTGGGAATTGTTACGCAACACTGTGCTGACTTACTGTATAATCCCCTTCGGTTTCCTTTCATGAGCCGAGAGGATAATGTTCCCCTCAAGGATATTCTGGTACAGTATGAGGCTATATAACCTAATTCTGAGTGCTGCCTCACCGGAGCATGCAGGAACCACTCCGGACTCAGCAGGGTCTGGGCTGAAATGTCTGCACATGTACAGCAGAGTTATGCTGGTGAGGGGTTTTATTGCTTGCTCTGCTTTGGTGCTTAGGCGTCTGTGCTGTTACGGACAGAAATATCCAAGTCCGGACTCCTGAGGCACATCTGTTGTATAATCTGTTTCTAGGTCACTTGCCTGATGGGTTATGAAAACCCCCAGAGGAGAAGCAGGAGGAGTTGTGTAAAGATCAGATGCCCTGGGCATGTGCTCCCATTCTCTGGGGCATACTGGAGGGCAGAGGGTGGGCAGGAATGCATCGTCTATCCTGAAGAGACGGGGTAGATGAGAGGGATACTCGAGATGTAGGGAATTGTATTGAGTCACATGCACCTTTTCTCTAGACCTTTATCCTATGAAAGGGGGAAGGATTTGGGGGAGGCTATGGAGGCTGGGAGAGGAGGGATAGGAACACAGTAGCTTAGGGGGCATTCCCCTTCCTTACACCACTCCCTTTCAGAGGGAGCATGAGGTTTTTAGAGGGTGTAATTTCCTTTACTGGAGAAAAATGTCTTTCTCGTGTGGCACTTTCACTCTCAGGGTCCCCTGAGGTTCTCCCAGCACTATAACTTGACCTGAGTTTGTAATCTGTTGTGGTATGGCTGGCTGTAAACATGGCTAATCCTCTGTTAGTAGCAGTGGGAGCTAACCCTGTCTCTTGGTCTGGGACTATAACCAGTTCATAACACTATTTGATGGACCCCTTAATGGTGCTTATGGAACCAGGCTGACCACTCCCTTCCTCTGGCTATGTGCTATGGGACGTCACAGGGCACATTGCTCCATGTGCTGCTGGTGTTATTCTGTGTGTGTTGTATGCTGAGCTAGTCTGGGATAGCAGAACAGATCATGCTGTAGTGCACCGATACACACTTGGCAGTGTGGACCTACAACCATGGCTGACACGTGACTGGTTTGTGAGGAAAGCTGCTGTGTGGGTGTAACTCAGCCATATTGGTTGTATCCAGTCAGATGGATGTCCCAATTTGGTTCCAAAAGCATGGTAGTTCTTAGGCCAGGTGTGCATGTTAGGATTTGTGCTTATATTTCCCACTGTTGCTGCAGCTCTGCTGATGGTAGTGCTAGACAGGACTCCAGTCAGCCACAAGTGTGCTAAGCACAGAGTTGCCTAACCCTACGCTGCTTGGAACATTGGTGGCCACTGATGAGTTGCCTGCACCGGTTCTGTCGCAGTTGCTACCACCAGTGGAGCTGTGTTGATGGTATAACAGTGCGAAAGCTGGAGCTATAACCTCTGAGGTAGACAAGGCCATAGAACAGATTAGGCCTGAATTAACTACCATTGTAGACGCCTCTTTCAAGGGTAAGGGGCCTGTGTGCAGCATAAGGAAAGATCCTTTTGCTAACTGTTATGGTGAGATTAGTACTTGGCTAATCGGGTGTATTCAGTGGTTGGAGTTGCCCAGGCAGCTGCTGCAGCTGTTCAGATCAGTTGCTCCGGGATTTTCTCCTGATCTGGTAATAAGTCAGCCTTTGAACGTGATTGTAGCTGGAAGAGGCAGTTCCACGGTCTGTGGCCTGGATTCTGGTGTGGAGACTTGGCAGGTTCAGGCTGGAGGATTTGTGGGAAGTGAAAACTGGAGGTGAGCGATGCTTTGCTCAGTATTTGTCCCAAGTGGGTCACTCTGGAAGGAGGGGGGGACAGGATGACTAAATCACTCATTGCTGTATGCATTTGATTCTGTTCGGCACTTGAATCATGTTGGATTACCGACAGACCCAAAAGGAACATAGCTCTTGACTAGTTCAGTGCCTGCAGAGCCATGACTCCAAGGGGCTTTTTCCTTGGAAAAACTCAGGGAAGAATTACTGCAGCAAGGAGTTGGAAGGGCAAATGCAGGCAGATTAGCTTGTTCTAATACTATGGTTGTTAATGTTAAGTCCCGTTCAGGTTCAATTTGGCTGTGCTGTTTTCTGTTCTGCATCTTAACCTCCATGGAGTGGTTTGGGGGGGGGGAGGGGCGGGCTGAGGAGTGGCAACTGCTGCTTAATGTCAAAACTCCTTCTTTCCCCTTTTGGGGTTGTGATTGCTGCCTGTTGGAGGAGAAATGTGCTGGTGGGTCTAGCTGCTGAGGGTGAAAGCTCAGCCTCATACCTGGCATTTGTTAGCAGCGCAGCCCTGTACCCCTTTGCAGTGATGAAAGGGGTACCAGAATGGTCAATAGTGCTTTATGGGGCCAACCAGAGCACTGAGGCGCAGCTCTCCAAGATCTCCTCCACGTGACCTGCAGGCAGCTGCCATGACCTACTGTATTTTTAGAGTTGCTGTTGGTGTGTAGAGAAGATTAGCAGAGAGCTTAAGGTTGACCTGTAGAAGAAGAATCCTTCCTCAAACCAGGAGATAAAGCTTATTTAGGATGTGTGTTTGGGCTGTTCTCTTAGTTACTCCATAGGGGCTGTGTGCCTGCTTCTAACAGGAAGGAGTGACTCATTAGTCAGTGGCTGCTGTTTCTAAGCTTGTTGTTACTGGAGTAATGTATTCCATCATGGGAAGGAGGAGGCGCAGCAGTAGTGGTTTTTACTCTAGGTTGCAGAGTGGACTCCTGGTACCAGATCTGTGCTTGAATTAAAGAAGCAATGTGTCTCCTTTGCTTTAAGATGTTTTACATTTTTGGATTTCATAGCCATAAACCAACTTTTTCTTACTAAAGAGGCAGTATTTAGGCCAAATTTGACTTGATCTTTAGACTTTGTGAAAGCTAGCTTTTTAGCAAACCTCTGGCCCAAGCAAAAGGTTGCATTGGCTTTGACCTTCCCAAGGAAACAGCTAGGCAGAGAACTGCTCTCCTGCAGCATTGCATAATGTACTAGTGTATGAGAACCTGTAAGCAACACTGCCTAGAAATTTGGCCTATAAACAAAATGAAATTGACTAGTCTTATTTCATTATTTTAGGAGTTGACAGAGCAGCAATATGTGTAGCATATAGGCCCTGAAGGAGATCCCTGCTATGTGGAGTACCAAAAATAAACCGCATCAGGAGTGAAAAGTACACTGAATATCTTAAGATCAGTTCCAACAATCTGTATTGGTAACGTAGTTAGTGACATGTTGATTTATACAGTGACCTAAGTTGATAGTGTCCCTTTTGAGTGAACTAATGCTTCATCCCAATAGATGTGCTGGGAAGGTGTTTGTAATCCTGGTACCTGAATGAAAGCACATGTTCAGGGGCCTTTCCTAGAAAGAAACTGGCACTGGGCAATGTTTTGCAGTCTCTTGCCTCCTCCTGTTGTTACTATGTGACTTGTGTTCCCTGTGCTCTCCCCCTGCTGGTCTGGGCTCTTTGCTGGAAGCACTGGTTTAGTTACTACTCCAACTCCCCTCTTAGGAGGTAGTAGGGTAACCCAGCCTGGGCAGTCAGGATTGAGACACCAGGACTGACTTCCAGGAGGAGATGTAAAACTGAGAAATAAAGGAAGGCCTGCTCCAATCTCTCAATTTAGGCAAATGCTGTGCATTACTGTACACATTCCCTAGCAATGCAGGTTGTTTCCTTGACTTTTACTTCCTTTGGATAGTGAAGCTAAACTAGTCAGTTTCACTTCCTCCCCTGCACCCAGTCCTGCACTAGCCCAGTGCTGCAGTTTGCATTACCAACACTACAGAGGAAAGTTTAAAATTTATGACGTTTTTTACTTTTTTAAAACTTTTTCTATTCCTAATCAGTTCTGTGAAGCACTTGGAGATCCTCTGCTGAAAGGCGTTAAGTGAAGAGAATGGAATAATACACAATGCAAAACCCATTTTTCCCCCCCCTCCCCCTCCAAATCTAGCTCCATTACAAACATCTAACCATGTCAAATTTTACTACTGGCATGTGAAGCATGCCATCACCTCCAGGTCTTGCCTCCTATGCATGGGCCACCCCTATCCCAAGTTTATCTGCAAGGCCTCTCCCCAATTTTGTCCATGTTTGAGTACCTCCTAATACCCCACTGCCATGCCTCTTACTGTGAATCAAGCTGACATGCATTCAAGTTCTCCTTCTCCTAACTTCTCTCTACTTGTCTGTCCTACAAGCTCCTTGGAGAGCGGATCATCCTTCTTGAGGTTTTATGGAAAGTGCCTAGTATGATGGTGGGTGCAGCTGTAAATAAAAAATAACTCAACAGGAGCATGTACTGTACAAAGGGCTTACAACTCCAGTGTAGAGGTCCGTAGGGCAGACAAACTGAGGACGGTGGAAAGGGTTCTTTCTTGCAGCAGTCTCATGGATCCCTTCAGACTTCTTTGCTTTTGGTGCAAATGGAGGCTGGACTCGGCTATACGTGGGCTACTGGGTTAAGTTGCCAGGAGCTCCCAGTCAATATATGGCAAATATGATGGACTTGGAAGACTCTCTTGTGTCACACAGAAGTGTAAGTCCCTTCAGCCAACCAACCACAGAAAGGAGATAACACGACCATAAATTAGATCATCTCAGATGTCATTATGTGCACAACGCAGCCTGTGTGGGGGCTGCCAATTACCAAAGCAGTGTGTACATCCCCAGCGTATGGGAGGCTGACTTCCCACCACCCAGGCTTGTGTGGCCTGCTGCTGGGAATAGCACCCGCCCTTAAAATAGCACAGGCTTCTGAGGACACATTCCAGCTCCCCTGCTTTTAGATCTCTGAATGGAATGGCATCGATTTCAGGCGGTCAGCAAGCTCAAATATCCAGAATAGGAAGAGAGACTACCCTGGGTGGAATTCTGGCCTTTAGAGCTCACATCCTTAACTCACCCTCTGCCTGTTGTTAGCATGTTCATCAAGTCATGTCCCCAAGTCATGTATTCGTCTCTGCAGATCTCCCCAGGTCTGTAAGGCCTCCCATTAAGGCCATCCTCTTTTGAGGAGAGGATGTTTTAAGAAAAATTAAAGCTTCCCGGAGCGATTGGCTAATCACCAATGGTCTAATCTCACTCACAGGATAAACTGGCTCCTTGGCCAAAGGCACCTTATTGTTCAAGCAGCTTGATTTGCTACAGGTTTTCAAGCCTCACAGGAATATTCACGACTGTCAGACAATGCCAAAGGATGCTCCCAGGTAGCTGGTTCCCAAGCTGCACTTTGTTCTAGGGTCAGAGAGTTAGGCATGGATTCCCTAATTACCTGCTCTCTGAAACCTGCCATTGTCAGCGTACCAATCTTTCTTCCAGAAGAGGAGGATGGGGTTAACATTCCCTGCTTCCCACACCCTCCTCCAGATTCATGACTTTACTGTCCCAAGATCACTGTTTTCACGCTCTTGTCCTCTGGAGGAAAAAAACAACCACCCCAAAACATGTTTTTTCCTGGAGCATTTAGGCAAGAGTTACTTCAGGCAGTTCAGCCCAGCCATTCCTTGGCATCAGATTCTCAACACTGGGCCAATGAAAGCTGCAAGCTACCCCTTAGGCCACCAGCGTGCAGTATTACTTGGCACCTGCCCTCATCATTTCTGACTTGTATAATTTATTACACATGCTGTTAACACTCCCACAAAGACACCAAAAACCCAATTATGACTTCACACCTCCCCAGACTAAGAGCATGGCCACAGGGTGTCAGAAACCGGTACAGTAGTTAGAAAGTGACCCAAGTGCTGGCAAGGACACCCGGTGCGCTGTCCGACGCTGGCACTGGGATGGTTCAAAAGCCTGGCTGCAAATTACAAATATTGTCCATTTGAGTATCACCAGGCCCATCTTCTACACTCCCCCCCGAGAGGTGTCAGCCCTACCCGTCCGCTCCCCAACCCATGTGGTTCTGTTTGCTGAAGTCACACATTGCCCTACATCTCTTCAGCAGCTAGCTCAGTGGTTCTCAAGCTTTTGTATTAGTGACCCCTTTCACATAGCAAGCCCGTGAGTGTGACCCCCCCCACTTATAAATTAAAAACACTTTAAAATATATTTAACACCATTATAAATGCTGCAGGCAAAGCAGGGTTTGGGGTGGAGGCTGACAGCTCAGGACTCCCCATGTAATAACCTAAACCTTGTGACCCCCTGAGGAGTCCTGACCCCCAGTTTTGAGAACCCCTGAGCTAGCTCGACAGAGAAGTCAAAAGTTTAGCCTTGCCTTAGATAAGGCTTCAGCCAGGCAAGTCTACAGGCTCAAGGCAGATGAACGTGAACTGGACCTGCGCTAGCTATCGGCTGCAGTTCAGGGGTCCTTTGTGCTGCACAATCACATGGCAAGTTTTAAACCCCTGCAAAGTCCTACAGAATATGTGGATCCCTTGTGTTTTGCTGAAGGCATTTGGCTTAAGATAAAGACAGACTAAGGAAGAACAGCAGCTAGTTCTTGACACCTGCCCCTAGCTGGGGAGAGCCTTTCTGATAAACTAGCATTAAAGATTTACAGAGCAAGATGAAATTCAATAAATACAAGTGCAAAGTATTACACTTTAGGAAGGTAAAATCTAAAGCATACGTACAAATGGTGAATAAGTGGGTAGGTGGGAGTACTACTGAAGAGGACCTGGGGTTTACAGTGGATCACAAGTTGAATGAGAGTCTACAGTGTGATGCAGTTGCAAAGAAAAAAGGATAATAGCATTCTGGGGTGTATTAGCAGCCCAGCTCCACTCTGCCCCCAGTCCTGGTCCTGGCTCCAGTCCCGCCCCCAGCCTCAGCCGTGGCCCCTGGCTGTGGCTCTGCTCCCAGTCCCAGCCTTGTCTCCTGGCTGCAGTCCCACTCCCACCCCCAGACCTGCCCCCAGCTGTGGCTTACCCCTGTCCAAACACCCCCTAAGCCACAGCCCAGCTCCAGCGGGGGGCCATGCAGACTGGGATAAGGGGGGGTGTGATGTGAAAAGTTTAGGGACCACTGCTATAAAAAGTTAGTTAAGCTGTGGACTAGGCTTCCAAGGGAGGTTGTAGAATCCCAATCATTGGAGGTTTTTTAAGAACAGGTTGGACAAACACTTGTCAGGGACGGTCAAGGTTTACCTGGTCCTGCCTCAGCTGAAGGATGGGCGGGTGGACTAGATGACCTCTTGAGGTCCTTTCTAGCACTACTTTTCTAGTGCTAATGTAGTGCAAGTATCACACACACACTTCAATCTTTATCCCCTGCTATTGTGTTCCTGGGGCCATGCACAGCTCTGCTAAGGCACTTCAATTCTGACTTGCAGCTATTCCGGTTCTGGCCTCTTGAGAATGCTGTTCAGTCAGGTAATACTTCTGGGACACGCCCAAAATTGGGAAGAGGGAGGAAGGAGGGTTGAGAGAAGATGGAAATTTATGTAATTGTCTTACTTCTGACCTGATAGGATTGTAGCTCTGGTCTCCAGAGATGGAACACCATTCCACAACCCACAATAAAATCACCTGGCTCCCAGATACCTCACATTACAACATAACCTGGAGGGACCCTGCTAGCTAACATGAAGTTCCTGTTGTGCTCTTCTTCCCCCACACCCTTACCAATAATGGAAACTGTCCGCACCCCTCCCCTCCATTACTGCACAGCCATAGCTCCCTCCGCAGAAGAGCTTGGGCTGACGGAGGAGCTGGGGCTAGAGATGGAGAGGGACTGAGGGCAGAGCTGTAGCTGTGGGCAGAGCAATGGGAGGAGTGGAGCTGTGGCTGGGGCCAGAGCTGACTCGGGTGTGGAGCAAAGGGTGGAACTGAGGGCAGAGTGGACCTGGCCACAGGTCTCTCCCCACCCCCAGGGCCTGCTGCACTCCACCCCGCAAATGTTCCTCTGTGCCCCCCGATAGGGTTGTGCCCCACAGTCTGGGGACCACTGATCTAGACTATCCCTGACAGGTGTTTGTCATCCTGTTCTCAAACCTCCCATGACAGATTCCACAACCTTCCTAGGGATTAACTAATCCCTGCTTTAGTAAAGATTGGTGTGCAGTTGTGCACCGCGCTATAACTTAACCCTCTGCATTAGCTCCTCTTTTCTGAGATGAAGGGGATTTTGTAGCTCTGTGGCCTGTCAGCAGAGGTCTTTGTGAATGGCTGAGGCTCAGGGCTGGCCTACACTACAAAGTTAGGTATCACTCCCCTGAGAGATGTAGTTTAGCTGACCTAAAGCTAAGGACAAGGAGTAATGGCCTCAAGTTGCAGTGGGGAGGTCTAGGTTGGATATTAGGAAAAACTTTTTCACTAGGTAAGTGGTGAAGCACTGGACTGGGTTACCTACGGAGGTGGTGGAAACTCCTTCCTTAGAGGCTTTTAAGGTCAGGCTTGACAAAGCCCTGGCTGGGATGATTTAGTTGAGAATTGGTCCTGCTTTGAGCAGGGGATTGGACTAGATGAACTCCTGAGGTCCCTTCAACTCTGATATTTTATGATTAGGCCTGATGTTGACTCTGACTTAGCTAGTACATCTTGAAGATGTAGTAAGTGTCTACATTACAGCACTAGGGCGGCACAGCTGCAGCACTTCCAGTGCAGGTGTAGCCTTATTCTTCATTGCATCTCCTAGGCTTATGAGAAGCGCTTTCCCACGTGCCCAGAGATCCCTGTCTTCCTGGGCAGTGAGATCCTTCAGGAATCCAAGAGTGATGATGGAGCTGTTCATATTGTCGAACGGAGCTGCAAGCTGAATGTGGACGCTCCGCGGCTGCTGAAGAAGGTGAGAGCCTAATGTACATAGTGTGTCCAGGCTTCCTTGTGTCTGCTGCTTTGGCAGTAGAGGCTGGAGCCGAGGTGACTGCTCTGCTCCCACATCTCCTAACGTCCTGTATGGCTTTTTTCTTCCTTCCTTCTCAGATTGCTGGGGTAGAGTATGTCTTTTTCATACAGAAAAACACCGTGAACTGGAAGGAGCGAACACTCCTCATTGAGGCTCACAACGAGACCTTTGCCAATCGCGTTGTTGTCCTTGAGACGTGTAGCTACTCGGTAAGTACCTCTCTTCCCAAGCAGCCTTCCTTTTCCTCTTGACCATGTGGTGAGCCAGAGCAGCTGAGTGACCGTGGCGGAAGCCTTCCGCCTTGGGCTAACAGCCAGGAGAGGGTGCTCCGAAGAGTGTGGATGCTGAGCCGTAATCCAATGTGACTTGGAAGCCTGTTGACCTGGATTGGGGGCTCCATTTTGATGGATACCTGAAGGGACTCCCAAAGGTGCTCAGCAGCTAGCTCATCTGCGGGGAAGGAGTTACCTTGCCTTGGCTGGAGTATTAGGTCCTGGGGTGAGATCAGAGAGGCAGGTGAGGCTCTAGATTTGGCATAAAGTGTTCCCATAGTTCTCTGGGTTTAGAATTAGAGTTAAGAGGGATGTCTGGCCAGTGTCAGGGTTTGGCCTTGGCATGATTCTAGCAGTTTAGGGAGGAGCCCCGAGTACTTATTGTGATGGGAAGTTGAGGTGGTGGGTAGGGCAGGCAGTTGTGGCAGCTGAATTCTCATGCTGCTCCCAAATGAGCGCAGTTCCTGGCTTCCCTGTCGTGCTCTTTCTGTCCCTGGGACTTCCAGATTGCTCCTGTGTCGATCATTTAGATAAAGCTCTTGTGCTACTTATCTGTGGCCTGAGAAGATGTCACCCAGCGTGTTCCATTTGTTGAGTGTGTGTACCATATCAGTGCATCGGGGCCACAAGGGTTCAATCACCATTAAAAATAGCGTCCTCTATTTCTGGAAGCAATCGGATACCTCATCATGTTTCCTAAACAAAAGTCCAGATCATGTTACTTACCTGCCCTCTCAGCACTTGTACGTTAGTGCAGCTTCTTGGAATCAAAGAAGCTTGCAATGGCTGTCGCTTCTAGCGAAGCAAATAACTTAACCCCCTGCCCAAATCTTCTTCCCCCCCACCTCTGATTTCACTTGGCCCCCAGGGCCAGGACCATTGGGACATTTGTGTGGCGTGGTGGTCATGGGAATGATAATGAATCAGATTTTTCCATTGCTGTCACCATGGGTCTATCTCAGCTGCTGACTGTGTTGAGCTGTTGCTCGGTGAGCCCAGCAGTGATGCTGTGTGTGTGCGTATGCACAAGTGCCAAATTTCATGCTACCGGGATCTCTCTGACCACAGTGTGTTACCTGCGGGTCTTGAACAACTCTGGAAGGAAGGTTAACTCCTGGGTTTCCAAGATATGTCTGCTTTCTGGAAGGGAGGAACTACTTGTTTGCATCCTTGAGATGCTCCTGCTGTCTATTTTTGCTCATTTCCTCTTAATTGTGGGAGTGTACAGGAAACAGGTTTTTCTCATGTTTCAACCTCAGCTGTGTTCCTTGGAGAAATAAGATCTTTCTCTGGCTGCTGCCTATAATCCCCATGTGGACTCTGTTCTTTACCAATCTCTGTGCATGGGGTGCGGGGGTTGTACTCTGTTACTGGGCTAAAACAGTAACACATAAGGGGAAAGCAGACTCCTTCACAAGGGATAGAGGTAAGAGCTATGTGGGTGTTTTCCTTGAGGAAAAGAATGTAGGGAGACTGCCTAGAGAGAAAGGAGGTTCTGTGGTTAAGGTAGTGGCTGAGCCTCAAGAGACCTGGATTTAGTTCCTAGCTCTGCCACAGACTTCCTGGCAACTTGGGGTGAGTCATTTAATTTGTGGGTACCCATTTCCCATCTATTCAACAAGGGAGGATAATTTCCCCCCTTCCTTCACTCTGTCTTATCTATTTAACTTGTGAACTGTTTGGGGCAGTGGTAATGACTGTCAAGTGCTTCCTCCTGGTAATTGGGCCTAGCAGCTGGAGTGGAGGTCAAAGCTGGCTGTAGGGTCAGGGCTGGGCCGAGGGTAGTGCTAGAACAGAGATCAGAGTCCAGGGACAAGCCAAGTCAGTACCATAGCTGGAGTCCAGGTGCAGACCAAAGTTTGAAGCTGGACAGTCAGAGTCTGAGGGTCAGGAGGCGCAAGGGCTGAAGTGAGGTCGGAGTAGTTCAAGGACAAGACCCAGAACCAGGCTCAGGCAAGGCTGGGGCAGGAACGGGATCAAGAACAGGCTGGAGAGTGTGTTACGCTGCGAGGCAGCAGGAGGGTTCCTAGCCAGGCTATACTGTTGCATAGATAAATCAACAGCTCTGGCTGGCTTGGGGAAATAGATGACCCCAGGCTCAAATGACCCAGTCTCTGCTCAGGGACAAGCTGCTGCCGTGTGCCTGAAGGCTGAGTCACTGCAGGCTCTGCTGGAGGGGCAGCTGAGCGAGCAGCGGGTTTGCTTCACAGTGACCATCTCTTGCTATGTGCACGTACTGCGTCTAGCACCATGGCTTTGATTAAATGCTCTCAGCACTGTTGTAATGCTCTTTCTACTCCTGCCATTACCATTTGGGGGGCCAAGCAGCAGAGGTAGGTTTAGTCTTGATTTCCTTGGGTGGGGAGAATCCCATCCTAACGGTGGTTGTGCTCCAGATGTGTTCTAACGCTGCTGTCAGACTGAGCATCGCAGTCCTGATTAATCAGATCACTAAGTACTGACAGACCTACATCCTGCAGGAAGCCCCCTGGTCTGCAGCCAGGGAGAGTGAACAGCCCCATTACTGCCTGGTGTGAAGGCTGGCAGCCTTGGTCTGCTCTGCGCTGTGTGACCCCGGGCCTGTCTCTGTCTGAGTTTAGGTTCACCCTGAGAATGAAGAGTGGACGTGCTTTGAACAGTCTGCGTCTCTTGACATCAAGTCGTTCTTTGGCTTTGAAAACACAGTGGAGAAAATTGCCATGAAGCAGTACACTGCCAACATCAAGCGGGTGAGAGTTGGCTTTCCCCCTAGCTCCGAGAACTGCAGCTCAAGTGTCCACAGCCCGTTAGAAGTGGGGAAGTAAAATGGCTGTTCGGGTCCAAGGTTGCCATGGCAGTGAGCGCAAAGGGTCATGAGATGCAATGTTCTCTAATGGGTAGATCAAGGGAGTGGGAATCAGCAGGAGACCTAGGTTCTGTGACCAATTCTCCCCTGTGCCGTTGCCTTGAATAAGTCCCTTCGCCTCGCTGTTGCCTGAGTTTCGTCCTCTGTAGAGAGAGAAAACGCAGCTCTAAGGAGCATCTGGGCCCTGCCCTGGGTCTCTAAGTCTCAGTGGTAGAGAGCGGAGATTAAGCCACTATCCAACAAGCAAAACAATCTGTTCATTTGGATATCTCCATGCAGAGATTGTAAGGGAATTATTCTGTGTGAGGGCTACGTTCCATGTGCAGTCCAGGCTCCCTGACCAGTGTCCCCACACAGGAAGCCTCCTTCCTGAATACACATGCAGGAAGGACGAGCCCTGGGTGCCTGTTAGTTTCATTCCACTAAAGACTCTGCTCTGACGGGATCTGGGCAGTGCAATGGCGTTGTCTTGGGGGAGATGATCGTTTGATTTGATGGCCTTTTCCCTGAGTTTAGGGTTGCAGGGTAGCAGTGCAGCAAACAGGTGAGATGTGTAGGGCTGACTGACCCTGTTTTCTCCCTCTCCTGAACCCAAACCAGTTCTTACCTCAGGCTTTCTCCTGAGTAACAGCATGTTTTCTCTTCTCTAGAGTGTGCCTTTCACACTCCAATAAAACTTTCCCCACACGGTCCATTCCGCTGCCTTGCTCTAAAGCTGCTGCACAAGGCCATTAAACACGGGAATGTGCTCCTTCTTCCCTGGGCTAGGGAAACTTCCCCTTCCCGCTTGCGGCTGGGAGGGATACTGATCTCTCGGAGCATTAGAAATCCTTTCCCACGGGGTTTCTCTCTCTAATGCAAGCCTTCAATTCCAGGGCAAGGAGGTGATCGAGCATTACCTGAAGGAGCTGATCTCCCAGGGCATCACCTTCATCCCCCGATGGACACCTCCACCCGTGAGCAGACAAAAGGAAAAGAGGGCCCTGGCTGTGGGACACAACCTTGGTATTGTGCCAGCAGAGTCTTGCATGCATGGAACTACCAAAGAGCAGCCAGGCAGCTCGTGCCCCGCTGCAGAGACGGCTAGCCCTGATGGTATGTTATCCCCAGGCAGCGGTGAAGGTTAGCAGTGAAGACCTTCTGGGTCTCTCTCACTGGGATTTTTCTGCCACTTAACTCTTGAAGCTCCTGCAGCCTGATGTAGGAAAAGGCTCCAGCCCAGTGTGAAAGTGTCTGCCTAAGCAGAAGGAAGTGAGAGGTCATTGTAGCATTGCAGTGACACCGGCAACATTGGGAACTTTAACTCCGAATCCCTGCCCTTGCAATTGAGGTATGTCTCCAGGAACTTCGAGAACAGCAAGAAACTGAGATGTGGGACTCCTGGGTTCTGTTCCTGCCTGGCCTTGGTCATGTAGCTTCTCTATACCTTAGTTTACCCATATGTAAAATGGTTTGAATACTTAGCCACTGGCTAAGGAAGCTCGAAGGCACAATTAATATTGGTAAAGTGCTTCGAGATGAAAGGTGCTATAAGAAGTGGAGAACTCTACTTAGCAGCCGGGTGGGGGGAGAATTATTGGCTTCCTTTTCTTCACATATCTCTGCTCTTGAACTGCCAGCTTTGTATGGCTCTCCCAGCTGCCCTCTTTCCATTCCATTGTGTCTCTGCTCCCCAGCTTGGCTGGGTCTGTGGCATAGCTGCTGACTTAGTTTTCCCCGGGGGTGATAAATGCTCACTCTGTCCCCTCCCCCAACCTCTGATCAGCTGTTTTGTGGGGGCACCCCCGATCAGCTGTAGCTGGTGGGTGCTGAGCACCCACTATTTTTTCCATGGGTGCTCCAGCCCCGGAGCACCCACAGAGACGGTGCCTATGATCTGCGGTGAGGGTGCATTTAGGAAGGCTCTCCTCTCCTGTAGGAATGAGGGGCAGCAGTGTGTTCTCTAGGCATGTGATCCCTGTTGTGCGATACTGTCGCCTATTGTATCAAGGGTCAGAACTATTCCCTCTGCTCTCCTTTCCCTTCTGTCTCCACATGCCTCCAGCACAGCTGCTGGCCTGTGCCGCTACTCTTGGTACCATGTTCCCTGTACACAAACGCCTCCGGCTGCGCATCTGCCTGGAATGCCACATGCTGGCAGATGTGATCCCCTTGTTCTTTGTCTCTATGCCCTGGAGGGACCCTACGCTGCACTAGCCACACAGGACAATCCTCATGGTAAAGGCCACCCTTGTGTACTGAGAGGAGCCACTAAAGTTATTCACTCTTTCCCCCTGGTGGCTATCCGTGGAATAGCATTTCAGCAGCTTCCAGACTGGCTGCTGTTCCCTCTTGCTGTAGGAATATAGTGCAGTGGGATTTTCAAAAGAGCCCAAGGTAGGTAGGTGTCCAGAACCCATTGAAATCAAAGGAGGTGGGTGCCTAAGTCCCTGAAGCTCCTTTGAAAATCCCAGCCAGAGACCAGGGCAGCTTTGGGATGGAGGCAGGAATTAGAAGGCGTATTGGCACCATTGAGTACTGGGTGGACCCTGCTGTGATGCTCTAGACATCCCAAATTACTGATTCGGTCCCCACGCCCTAATTGTAATCAAAACGTCTCCCATGGACTCCTTTGGATGCTGTCCAGCCCTTCCCAGACAAAAGCCAGGCAGACTGTTGATGAAGAAGGCCGAGAGTGTTTGGAAATTGCATGTGTGTGTTTAGTGTACGGCAATAACTGTACAATTCCCCAGATCCTCCACTTCTACCAGGGTGAATTCTCCCCTGAGTTGCTGTTTTCTTCCCTCTCTAGCTGACAAACTGGACGCTGATTACATTGAACGGTACCTGGGCCAGCTGACTCCAATGCAGGAAAGCTGCCTGATCCGACTCCGTCAGTGGCTGCAGGAAATGCACAAAGGCAAGGTAGGCAGCCTGGAGACAAGAAGGGAGCTCTCCAGAGAACTGATGTCCTCTCGGAGGCAGCTTTGCTTAGCGGCTTGATTATGTAACTAGGATCCAGGAACCCCTGCCAGTGTGGTCTAGGGCAAATGGCTGCTCTGTGCCTCTATTTCCCCATATAAAAATAGGACTGTGAATAACTCGCATGTGCTGAGGCTTAACTGATTGTGGAGTGCTGTGTTAAGACAGCTATTTCCTGATAAGCTTTAGGTGAGTCTTATTGCTACTGCCAGCGGCAGTACAGAATACCATGCCATCCTTTCTTCTCCGCTGCTGCTGGTGGCACTGCCTTCAGAGCTGGGTGCCTGGGCAGCAGCTGCCGCTCTCCCACCTCCCACCTTCAGGCAGGGCCACCGCCAGCAGCAGTGGAGAAGTAAGGATGACAATACTGTGACCTCCTAATAGGCTTGCGACCCCCTTAAGAACATAAGAACGGCCATACTGGGTCAGATCAAAGGTCCATCTAGCCCAGTATCCTGTATTCTGACAGTGGCCAATGCCAGGTGTCCCAGGTGACCCTTTCGGGTCAGGGCCCACAGTTTGAGAAAAGCTGTAGAGAAAATTTTTTGTGGGTTGGTCACGGCATAAATAGCAAATTTCGCAGATGTATAATATAGCTACGAAATATCCTGTTTATGCCGTGACCAACCCATGAAAAATGTGTGATTTCTCTGTGGTTTAAGTCACCCCCTTATAGTATTTATCAAGTGGTCTTGCTTCCCTTCAAAGTCTAGCTTGCTGTGTCTGTGGGGCAGGGTGAGAACCTGCTAGTCGCACTGTGTAGATCAGTTGAAAACCTACCAACATCCCAAGGTTTTGGCAGACCTTGCTCACTAGAGTGGTGGGTGATAATGCCTAGCTTTTAGCTAGTCCTTTTCCAGGTGGGCTTCATAAGCCAACTTGCCTAGAGGCTGCTTTAATTTTGGGAGGAATTTTGTTTAAATCTATTTTTTATTTTTTTATGAAAATTCTGTATTTCAAACTTGATGCAGAAACTTCCATATTGAGGAGCAGGGTGTGTCTGTCTGAACTCATGGGAATAGATCACACTCAAACCGAAGAGTAACTACCTGGTGGGGGTAGAGTAGAGTGGGGGTCAGAGAGTGATTTGCAAGTGCAGCCAGAGTTGACCACAGCAGTTGGGTGCTGATCCTGGGTTGTGTTTGGCTCCCACAGGCCGTATTGGAGATTGTGAGACAAATGTATCCCTGCCACTCCTCCATTGATTAGAGCACTGTTACACTGGGGAAGAATTCAGCCTTGTTTAGTGGGACACTACCGATGGTGTGGGTTGAAAGGCTGGGGAGGGTGCCTGGTTTGTATTCTCCCCTTCCAGACGTGCCCAGAAGAGTGAAGCCTGCTGGCGTTTCTGGATGGAGATGCCCAGCCAGGGCTGTGCTGTGCAGTGTTAAACACTTGTGTGGAGGAATTGTGCCTGACTGCTTGACATTAGCAGTGCTGAGGCCTTGGTTGGGTCTAATGCACAAACCCAAGAAAACCTTGTGCCAGCAGAACTGATGTCCAGGCTCTGCACTGTGAAATGCAAGAGTGGAGGGACAGGTTCAAATCTTATTACTCCGGTTTTGGGTCCCTCCCCTCCCATCCTTACTGGGGATTTAGGGGGCTGGAAAATAGTATGCTGTGTTCCTGGGGAGCAGGGAGGCAGGGGAACCTCATTACTAATTGCAGCTCTTGATTTGGCTCCTTAGGAGTAGGACTGAGCTGTGAACAGAGCTGCCCATTCTGTCCAGCCTTGCCCACAGCCAATAGTCCCATCAGGCCTACAGGACAGGTTATGAGGGTGGGTGGGAAACAAAAAGTGAGGCCTTCCTGAAGGTCCCCAGATAGGCCCCAAACCGCTCTCCCTCTCATTTCCTTACCCTGATTAACTAACACTCACCGTTCATGACCGGAGCAGGGGAGAGGGGGAGTGTGCAGAGCTGTGCTGGTTAGGTGGGGTTGAACGAGGCATCTGAGGTAATGACTGCCCGCTCCCATTGGTAAGCACTTCTGAGAGGCAGGGAGACCTGGCAAAGAGATTTCTCCCGACCTTCCAAAAGAAAACCGAGTTCACATACAGTGCTACAGCTGGCTTCTGCGCATACTGCTTTACAGCTGGGATAACTGCTTTGGCTTGACACGCCTTCTGCAGTCCATCCAGCAAAACCACATTGACTCCTGTATCTAATGTGCCAGCTGTCAGACAGCCTGCCCGAGGCACCCTTCGCGGAGAGAGTGACAGGGAGCCACGTTTGTGATGGGTCAGGACCCAGGTTTTGAGCTGGAAAGCACAGTGTAAATGCCTGTTTTTGTTTTTTCTTGTAGTCAGAGGCTGGGGAATGGAAGCCGGAAAAGGTAAAATCTGGAGCATGTGAGCAATGTGAAAGAGTTGCCCCTAGGGATGGTCTAACGTGTGTGTGTGTGTGTGTGTGTGTGTGTGCGCGCACATGTGCACTCTTCTTGGCAGCTGTTTGCTGTGCTAGATCCACTAATAGGGTGAAACTGACTCTGCCGTAGTGACAGCTGTAGGTAGCCTTGTGCACTTCTTGTAGGTTGTGTGTATTCCCCATGCCCATTTGTAAGCAGAGTGGATGGTATTGGCAAACCCCATTTATTGCTTCCTTGTCTGCTTTGTAGAAGCATAAACCGCTTATCAGGTGGGTACAGAGTCAGATGCTTGTCCCAGACCATTTGAACTCGCTCTGAGGAGGCTGATCTCTTACTGTGACTTTTTTTAGTTCCAGGATAAATACACCCATCACCTCTTCAGAGGCTCATTGCAGATCTCTGTTCGTGGGAGACAAAGCTTGCCCCTTTGGATGTTTGTTTTTAAATGAAACACTCCCATTGTCCAGTTGCAGTGTCCATTCTCTGCTCCTTCCACAGCAGCAGTCAAGTGCTTTGCTGAATAAAGTCTTCCATAGCTTGAAGGCCAGCCAGAGAAAACTGGAGACTGTAAATGATGCAAAAACTGCAGATTTCGACACGTAGCTGTAAGCAATGGTCTGTGTGTTAGTGTTAAAGCAGCGAGGATGGGTACACCAATAATGAGAACTACAGGAGCACCTTCATTTTCCTGCCTATGGAAATTACTGCCTCTGGAATTCTCTCAACCATCTAACCAAATGCAGTCCCTCGTGTCAGAAATTCATTCCGCTAACTTAGCCTTTGAACTTGATTCTCTGTATAACAATACCACCTCATCCTCTCAAAGCTCTGCCTCTGACCCAAATGTGAGTGCTCACTCGTCCCTGTGCATTGCTATATTAAGAACTGTACCGCTGCCCATACCTAGGCTTTCTGGTTATTGCTATGACAGACTTTCCTCTGGCGTAGTAAGTAAGCTCTTGCTTTATCTATGTAGTAAGTAGGCGCTTGATTTATCTATGTAATCAGCCAGGAAGAGTTTGTTGTAACCTGGCAACATGACACTTGAAAATGGCAAAACTTTATGTAATAACCAGTGTTGGATTCTCTTGACAGGGACTCAGAGGCAGGGCCGCCCAGAGGGGGGGGCAAGTGGGGAAATTTGCTCTGGGCCCCACAGGGGCCCCCATGAGAGTTTTTCGGGGCCCCTGGAGCAGGGTCCTTCACTCGCTCCGGGGCCCCCGGAAAACTCTCGTGAGGCCCGGGCCCCCGGAGCCTCTTCCGCTCCGGCTCTTTGGCGGCAATTTGCAGTGGGGGGTCCTTTCGCCCCGGGACCTGCCACCGAAGCACCGGGTCTTCAGCGGCGGGGGGGCCCCCCGTCGCCAAAGACCCCAGGGCCCCTGAATCCTTTGGGCGGCCCTGCTCAGAGGGCTCCCCTGGATGTTATATTTGATTTTTTTCTGTGAGGATTTGAAGTAGTGTTGTCAATTCATCACCGTTAACTCACACGATTAAAAAAATTAATCATGATTAATCACTGTTTTAATCACACTGCTAAGCAATATTTTCTATATTTTCAAATATATTTATTTCAATTATAACACAGAATACAGAATGTACAGTGCTCACTTTATATTATTTTTTATTACAAATATTTGCACTGTAAAAATGATAAACAAAAGAAATAGTATTTTTCAATTCACCTCATACAAGTACTGTAGTGAAATCTTCTTATCCTAAAAGTGCAACTTAAAAATGTAGAGATTTTTTTTTTATGTAACTGCACTCAAAAACAAAACAGTGTAAAACTTTAAAGCCTAAAAGTCCACTCAGTCCTCCTTCTTTTTCAGCCAATTGCTCAGACAAAGAAATTTGTTTACATTTATGGGAGATAATGTTGCCCGCTGCTTATTTACAATGTCACCATAAAATGAGAACAAGCGTTCGCATGGCACTTTTGTAGCTGGCATTGCAAGGTATTTACGTGCCAAATATGCTAAACATTTCTATGCTTCATGCTTCGTCCACCATTCCAGAGGACATGCTTCCATGCTGATTAACTCATTTTTTTTAACGAGCATTTTTACATTTGTGACTGAATTCCTTGGGGAAGAATTGTATGTCTCCGACTCCGTTTTACCCGCAGTCTGCCATATATTTTGTGTTATAGCAGTCTTGGATGATGACTCAGCTAACATTGTTCGTTTTAAGAACACTTTTGCTGTAGATTTGATAAAACGCAAAGAAGGTACCAATGTGAAATTTCTAAAAGATAGCTATAGCACTCTACCCAAGGTTATAGACTCTGAAGTGCCTTCCAAAATCTGAGAGGGATGAGGTGTGGCGCATGCTTTCAGAAGCCTTAAAAGAGCAACACTCCAATGCAGAAACTACAGAACCTGAACCACCAAAAAAGAAAATCAGCCTTCTGCTGGTGGCATCTGATGAAAATAAACATGCGTCGGTCCGCACTGCTTTGGGTTGTTATCAAGCAGAACCCGTCATCAGTATGGACACATGTCCCCTGGAATGGTGGTTGAAACATGAAGGGACATATGAATCTTTAGCGCATCTGGCATGTAAATATCTTGCGATGCCAACTCCAACAGTGCCATGCGAACGCCGGTTCTCACTTTCATGTGACATTGTGAACAAGAAGTGGGCAGCACTATCGCCTGCAAATGTAAACAAACTTGTTTGTCTGAGTGATTGGCTGAAGAAGAAATAGGACTGATTGGACTTGTAGGCACTAAAGTTTTACACTTTTTATTTTTGAATGCAGTTATTTTTTGTACATAATTCTACGTTTGTAAGTTCAACTTCCATGATAAAGAGATTGCACTACAGTACTTGTATTAGGTGAATTGAAAAATACTATTTTTTGTTTTTTAGAGTGCAAATATTTGTAATAAACAATAATAGAATACCATGTATTTAAATATTTTGGATGTTTTCTACATTTTCAAAAATATTGATTTCAATTACAATACAGAATACAAAGTGTACAGTGCTCACTTTATATTTTTTAACAGTGCCATTAATCATGATTAACTTTTTAAATCACTTGACAGCTCTAGTTTGAACCAACCTGAGTAGCCCTGTGGATAGTGGCTTCCTCTCAGCACTGAAGTTGTGTGTTCAATGTCTGCTATAAAAAAATCCCCAGCTGTTTCTATAGTGTGATGCAGACCAGTTCTTGCCAGCGTTTATTAAATAAAATTTTGAGCTCCGATGTGGAAACATGTCCACTACCCCCTCTTCCCCTCCCCCCCCCCCCCTGTAGCCAACTTGTATGAATGCGATGTTTGCAAAGCGTTGGTTAGAAACAATTTACCCCAGGTGTGCATCCAAGCTACCTCGAAACTTATCTGCTTTCTCTCCACTGAATCTGTTCTTAGGCCTTGTCTACACGGTGCATTAGTCCACAGTAGAGGGGTATAAATTCTAATTTGCACCAGCATATTGCACGCTAACTGGCCCACGTGGACTCTGTTAAAAGTTCCCTAGTGCACGTTGTGTAGGACTGTTTGAAATGGGACTACATTCAGATGCACTAGGGAACTTTTAGTGCATGCCAGCAGGGTCCACACAGGCCAGCTAGTGCGCAACTTATGAGTGCATGTTAGAATTGACATCTTTGTAGTGCAGACTAATGCACTGTGTAGACAAGCCCTAAGTGTGTCTATTGCAGTTTCATATCGGTATGTGTAACGGAGATTGCTTCAGGCCTGAAATTCCTGGTTGCTTTGCTTCCGGCCCTTCTTTCTATTTTCATTCGCATGTTAGTAAGCTGATAAGAGAGCTTTTCACCCTGAACATATGTATTGTTTGTGTTACAGTAGTGTGCAGGCGGCCCACCTGGGACCATGGCCCTATTATGCTAAATGCCGTAGCAATGCATAGGAAGATACTGTCCCCGCTTTGAAGAGTTTATAGTCTGAATGAAGATGAGATGCAACACGAGCTTAAACTGAGGCAATGGGGCGAGGAGGAGATTGGAAGATGTAGTTGCAAATTAGCTGTATGCACAACTTGCAATTTCAAGTCAAATTTAGCTTTGTTTGGGATTTATTGATGATGATTGCTGCTGGCCAACTGCCTACCCCGTTAGTAGCTGGCAATTTTATCTTGGGCTTTAAGGTAGAAGTGAATCTCAAGGGATTTGAAGGAAGTCAGAAAGTGCTTGCTATCCTGGAGGGTGCCCCATAGGGTGACCAGATAACAAGTGTAAAACATCGGGACAGGGGTGGGGGGTAATAGGTGCCTATAGTTTAAAAAAAAAAAAAAAAAAAAGCCACCAGAATTGGGACTGTCCCTATAAAATCGGGACATCTGGTCACCCTAGTGCCCCATGCAGAAGGGGCAGCAAGGGACAAAGTACAGAAGTGTTGGTGGGAGAAGTGGATGAACATTTGAGGCTGGTGTGATTAGCTGAAAGCTTGTGGGGGGGGCCACATGGTCAGATAAGAGAGGGGATAATTGGGGGGGGGGGTTACACTGTAATGTCATGAAGGGGAGCTGTCATGGAGAAAGGAGAGGGACTGACCTACCCGGACAAGGCCAGTGTGGAGGTTCAGCAGACAAGACCGATAAGAGCCTGCACAAGAGTGTGAGCTGCAGTGTTCCAGCTGAAGGGAGCCTTCGGAGGGTGTCTGATGGTCTATTTATAGACAGCCCAGCTGTGACCAGTCTCCATAGGGCTAGCACAGGAGCCTTCCTGTAGGCTAGCGTGTTGAACAAAGATGCTTTTCACCCTTTGCATGGTGCTGTGTGGCTTTTCTGTCTCTCTTGGGCTCACCCTGCTCTCTGGGGAAGGAACGTTGCAGCTTTGTTACTTTTGGGCAGGATTTGCGGGTGGTCTGTCTCGGCTGGTGGGGGAATGTTTTGGGAGACTCTGGCTAGCAGAGTTCACTGCAATTCCCAGCTGTCTATTCAATGCACTGGCTTGCAGTGTTTCCAGACTGAATATGCATGGCATGTATAGGCCCAGGTAGGTGGGAGGGCCTTATCTCTGGAGAGGGGCTGGGTTTGTCATTTCCTTACAGTCCTGGATTAGCTGGAGCAGACCAAATGGACATAGCAGGAGGAAAGAAAATTAAACTTCAGTCCTTCTCCATGCCTGTGAGGAGCTAGAAGCTTCTTTGCATCTCGCTAGGGTTTGTGGGAGGGGAGCGCTGGCAGCGGTGCAGTCCAAGTTCTTTGGGATGAGTGCGTCTCCTCTGTCTCTCAGATCCCCAAAGATGAGCATATCCTTCGATTCCTGAGGGCTCGCGATTTCAACATTGACAAGGCTCGCGAGATGCTCTGCCAGTCGCTGACCTGGCGCAAGCAGTACCAGGTGGATTACATCCTGCAGACCTGGCGACCCCCGTCCCTGCTGGAGGAGTACTACACCGGGGGGTGGCATTACCAGGACAAAGGTAGGACGGTGCATCTGCACCACCAGTGCAGGTTACACTGTAGCATGGTGAAGAATCCTAGCATGGGTACATTTCCTAATTCATATGAATGTCCTGATTTTGTCAAAGCAATCTCTTTGTTTTTGTACATGCAGATGAGGCTGAATCTGGCTGGCCTAAAGCTCCCCTTGATAGGAATATGCTTTGGGCACCATTTTTTTTTCTTTTAATTTTTAAGAAAATAACCCGCTTATAGGTAAGCAACTCTGTTTACAGTGGAAGCTTCTCCTACCCAAGTGCCCCATCCCTTCCCAGAAGGGTCTGCCCCCTAAGGAGATGAGTGGGTCAGACACCAACCGATTCAACCGACAGCTTCTCTCTGGCAAGGCTGTTGTGATATCATCACCTTCTCACTGAAGACTGGATTAAGACCATCAGACAGCTAACCATTTTAGGCCAATGTTAAACTGTGGCATGGATAAGAGAGAATCTATAGCTCATTTTCCCCCCAGCCTCCGCCAGGCTATTCCATCTCCCAGGCACCTGGCCTATTTATTACTGACAAGAAGCTGTGGTTAGATTAGCCATCTGAATGCTACTTTTCTTCAGCAGAGTTTCCAGGTTCTTTGCAGGATCTCCCGTTTGGGGGCTTAGAACTAGTGTTTTACCTGTAACGTCTTTGTTTGTTCTTTGCTTTGAAGATGGCCGCCCCCTCTACATCCTCCGCCTTGGTCAGATGGACACAAAAGGTTTGGTGAAGGCCCTGGGAGAAGAGTCGCTCCTGCGACACGTAAGGGATGCTTTTATTACCTATATAACTTCAGCTGCTACAGTGCTCTGAGAGGTTTAGATGAAGTGCAAATCACAGCAGCAGGCCCACATGGGAAGGGATCCACTTGACTAGCAGATGAAGGAATTGGTTCTAATACCATGTATCAGTTGGCCTTGTGTATCTCTCTCCCATCAAGTGTTGATGGCGATAGGGTTCAGCATGCAGCATAGGGGAACTATATAGCCTGGTGATTGGCCGCATCTTACCAGATACAAATTTGGAGGTAAATTCTTCATTGCCTTCAACAGTTAGGCCATCACGGAACCTGGCACTTGGTTGATACAGTGGCTATTTGGGCTTATCTAAATGAGCACTAAGGTGCATCTACAATGGATTCCCAGCTTGTGTAGATGTACCTATCCTAGCTCCGCTCAAGTCAGCTTGCCAAAAATAGCAATGTAGCCAGGATAGCAGGGGCCATGGCTTGGATTAGCTGCTTTAACACGAACCCAGGGGGTCCAGACAAATACATGCTTGCGTAGCTAGCCTGAGTCACTGCCCATGCTATCCTGGCTACACTGCTGTTTTTAGCATGCTAGCTCAAGCACAGAGCCCAACCTTGATGTCTGTTGGCACAGTTCCCACTACAGCACGTGCTTACTTTGCCATCACCTTGAACAAAGAGCAGCAGTTGGTCTCTTCTCCAGTGTCCAAGCTCTTCTCAGTGCAGGAGAGAGGGGGGAGCATGGTTGGGGAATCTGTTCGGACTCCCTGTTTCGGAATGCCTCCTCAGTCCCCATGCTACCAGGCAGCTCTAGATTACCCCTCTTGTGTAGGGTCTTCAGTGGCATGCATAGCGGTGTAGCTCCTCCCAACCCCCAACATACTCTCCAGCCCAAAGTGGGGCAAGGCCCAGCCATGGCGCAAATGCACCAGCAGGAAGTTCTCTGATGCCAGGGCAATTCTCTGTTAGTGATGTGCAGCTGGATTGTGGCCCTTACATTACCCAAATGATGCAAAGGGGCCTGTAGCAGGGCTTGAGAATCTGGTACGCAGCGTCTTGGGCTCTTCAACAAACAGGCCTTGTAAACTCAGTAGAACTGATTTTTCAGCAGACAGAACCTTTCCAGAAATCTCATTTCTTGTTCTTTATACACGTAACATGTTTTGGCTCCAGCTCCCTGTTCATGTGATTTCCTCCATGGTGGAGTAGGAGATGGGGGGCTCTTCTTTGGGTGTGTTGCCAAGGTAACCCCCAGTCTGTGCTCTTGAGCGCGCGCTCTCTCTCTCTCATTTCAGGTTTTGTCAATTAACGAGGAGGGACAAAAGAGGTGTGAGGAAAACACCAACCTGTTTGGCCGTCCCATCACGTTAGTATGCATTTAACTGTCTTAAGGCCCTGGTATGGTGTGAGCCAGCAAGGTGGAAGTAACATTTCAGAGAGAGTTTTTAAGATATCCTGGATTTTACTGAAATAAGTAACTGGAATTCTTAGGCCCAGGCCACAGACAGGAGTATTTTGTTCGTGTCAATCCCTACTCCAGCCAAGGCAGGGGTGTCTGTGGTACCATATGTCCTGGGCTTAGCCTAGATAAACTGTACAATTTCATATGAAGGAAAATAAGGCTATTTTTCCCCAATCACATTGTCCAGCTTTTCTGCCACATTCCAAGCGGATCTTCTATCTGATGCCTTGGTGATCCCAATCCAGCTGCTTGAAGCCTTTAGTTCTGGCTCCGTTTGCACAGCATCGGGTTTTTAACTAATGCAAAATAACTCTTTAGTGCCATGACAGTAGTGCCCAGATTGTGTCTTGGTGGATCTAAAAGAGCCATTTGCTCAAGGGCCTGAGCACCCTTAACCACCTCGAAGTGTCGTCCTCCCTGGGCGGAGGAATCCATTCCGTGCACTGAAAATACCTTTGGACTCCGGCCATCTGTTGCTCGTATGGTGGGGGGTAGTTGTTGCTCCACTGGTACTGCCAGTCACCCCCTAGGTTTAATAGAAAGTGTACGATAAAAGATTTTTGTGGAACTCTTATTTGTGCTAGCTGGACAGGTGCTGTGTTGGTGACGAATGGGGATACTGTGGTTCATTTCTCTCCAATTCTTCTGTGCATTTCAGATCCTGGACGTGTCTGGTGGATTTGGAAGGGCTAAACATGCGCCACCTGTGGCGGCCTGGAGTTAAGGCTCTCCTTCGGATAATCGAGGTTGTAGAGGACAATTACCCTGAGACACTGGGGAGGTTACTGATCGTGCGAGCACCACGGGTTTTCCCTGTGCTGTGGACTCTGGTAAATGAAATCCTTACTGTAGGGAGAACTGGGCCAGTGCCACAAGTGCCTAAAACATCCAGGCCTGCAGATGTTCTGCATCATTGGAGGGTTACGGAGGAAAAAGCTCTCAGGCAACCTGTCATTGGACTGAGGAGAGCTAGACACTGCTCATTGGCGGAGCTCTGGAATTAGCCATAGAACTTCCACAGAGCACTATATGTTGTTTTCACATCACTTTTAGCCTCCGCCATGCTGCCAGTGCTGACCAGAGTTTGGGATCTACACTCTGACCTCTCGCATGGCGCTTTGCTGCATTACTACCAACCGACAGGCTAGCTCTTGGGACTCTTTCATACCGATATTCAAGAGTCGCGCCAATAAAAAGCTGTAATTGGCAGAGGTTTGAGTGGCAAAGATAAACTGCTTTTAAATCCCACTCGAGAGAGCACTGGAGAATAAAGTAATGAATGTGACCCTGGCTGGGGCCTGCTGGGTGTATAGGCCACAGAACGGACAAAGCCCAATGCAGTTCTGGAATAGTGTTGAGGATGGGGAGGTGACTTCTAGTTTTATCTAATGGGGGGGATGGCAGGGGAACCCTGTGAGAGAATGGAAATATTTCTGTGTATAAGCTATTCTGGTTCAGGGCCATCAACTTCCCTGTGGACTCCAGTCCATGGTGCTAGGAGTGTTTCTGGAATGTGGTGCAATATCCTCTCCCATTATGGTCCATGCCATAAGAACATCATCTTCTGTCCACCTGTATTTCAGGTTAGTCCCTTCATCAATGAAAACACCAGGCAGAAGTTCCTCATCTACAGCGGCAATAACTACCAGGGTCCTGGAGGGCTTGTAGACTATTTGGACAAAGACGTGATTCCAGATTTCCTTGGAGGAGAATGTATGGTGAGTTTCCCTTACTTTCGTGTAAGGTGAATCTGAGGTACGCTGTCTTCCTGGGGACCTCTCCCTTCCCAACTCCCCTGGTCCTTCCACTCCTTCCCTTGGAGTAGTTACCTTTCTAGACTGGTAGTGCCCAAAGGCCCATACAGGACTGGGGACACATGATGCTGGGTGCTGAGATTATCCTTGCCTCTGAGCTCACCTTTGGAGAGGTGGCATTTTGCCGAGGAAACCTTTATGAGGGAGATGCGTTTAGATATTCTTACCCTTCTACTCTTATGACTCTGTTGACCTTGAATGTTAAGGAAAAACGGAACTTGGTCCTTGGCCATCAAGAGTTCTTCCTCGAGTCAGTGTGGTTCTCCTTGGGGTTATTCGGGTCTCTGTCTTCATCTTGCTTTAAAAAAAGAATACGTGAAAGGATGGGTTGAGCCATAGGCTAGAGATTGGTGATCATGTCCCAATCCCATGACATAGCATCAAAATATGACTCCACTGCTTCAGTTGTCGAAGGGCATCCAGATTAGCCCAGGTCTAAAAATATCTGGCCTAGCTCCTGTAGTGCCTATTGGATTAGGAAGATTATTAAAGGGACACAACCAGACTAAAAAAAATAAACCAACACATCATGTGTATAAGACTCTCAATTTGATTTTTGGGGGGTTTTATGCATAATTCATACATTACAGGTAATGTGCCTTTAGTCTGAGCTTTAAAATATTAGAACGGTTGTTTTCATATTTTTGATATCTGCCGTTGAAGCCACTTTCTTTGAACCTTGTTAACTTCATGTAATAATGTGCAGGCACTTGTGTTCTTATTGTAGGTTGCCCAGAAGCTTCTCAATAAATTATATTAAATTTGAAATAATGAAAAAAAACTTAATTTACTTTTCATCATTTATGCTGCTCACCATGTCACACCCCATTCAGACAATGAAAATACAATGATGAGTTTCACTTATTTTTCGTCAACTTTGCTTTCGGGCTGTGTGGTGCTAGCACCATGGTGCAATGGTTGGATTCCAGACTCTGCTTGGAGCGTTTAAAATTAAGCCAGGGCTTTTCACTGACACATCATGGTAAAACTTCAAATAATATTACATGTTGTAACACTGTCTTTTCCCAATCTAACTGATGGGAGGTGCCCCTCACAAAGAGCAGGGGCCAGATCCTACTTCTGTAAAGCCAAGCTGAGGATCTGATGTTTCATAATAGGTAACTGGGTATATTGGGGATGTCTAGATATTTCCATAAATGTTAGTTTAGTAGAAGTCCCAGTATAGATGTCTGTTTCTCTCTGGTTCTTACAGTGCAATGTCCCTGAGGGTGGACTGGTCCCCAAGTCACTTTATCAAACAGATGAAGAACCGGAGAACTCTGATCACATCCGACTATGGACAGAAACCATCTACCACTCTGCAAATGTTCTTAAAGGGGCTCCCCACGAGGTACAGACCAACCATGTGCTGTTCTGGGGAAGGCAGGGAGGTGATTCCAAGGGACTGAGCTGTAGATTTGTTCTTGGGAAGGCTGGGATAGAGCAGTGAAGGGATCCCAGCATGTAACTGCTGGATGTGTTCCAGCAGCACAGTGCTCGGCAGGGGATGGCTGAGATAACACAGCCAGCATTTGAGGTGTGTGGAAGTTAAGAACAGTAATTTGAGGGTCAGGAAGCAGTTTCTCTAGTCTCTCTCTGGTGTAACTTGTCCCTGCACACAATGTAGCACCTTCCTCCTTTTTCTGGAGAAATAGACTCCATTGGCTTCCCCACCAATATCCTTGTGTCCATTATTTATCATGCCTCTGATCTTGTGAGAGAAGAGAACGTGAGCTGAGAATATTCAGGTGTAATCAAAAAGGACAAAGTTGGGGAGAGGAATCCTTTTGATCGGAGAGTGATGCACCCATTTCTAACCATGGACGATGGCTCATTCTGACTCAGGCTGTTCGATTTCCCTGTGCAACAGCCAGTTGGAACCCCACAATTAGTGGTTCTAAAGCAGTCCACAGTTGAGCCCCAGAAACCTTTGCTTTGGTGCCAATTGTGCTTAAGAGGGGTACCATGGGAACTGGCACGATACTTTGTAAGGTACTGCTGATGCAGGAGAAGGTTGTGGTGAAAGCAGATCCACGGCAGTGAAATCTGCAGGCAGGAACTGGGATCAGCTCATGACCCCCGGGAGAGCTGAGAATTGCAGCAGTAATGGATTCTAAGACTACAAGAACTGGACAGATTTGTGTGTGATGGGAACGTGGGAGGATGTTGGCTCTCACTTGAAGACCAAGCCCATAAAACCTGCTTGTTTTGCTGCTTGTTTAGATCGTTGTGGAAATCCTGGAGGGCGAGTCTGTGATCACATGGGACTTTGACATCCTGAAGGGAGATGTGGTGTTCTGCCTCTTTCACTCCAAGAGAGCGCCCGAGACCAGTAGCAAAGAGGCCACTTCATCAAGTGCTTTGACTGCTGGGGACAACATGCAGCTAATCGATAAGAGCTGGGTTCTGGGGGTGGATTATAGCCGCATGGAGTCTCCGCTGGTGTGCCGGGAAGGAGAGAGCATCCAGGTTGGACGTCCTGCTGCCTCTTGACCTCTAAACAGCCGTAGTGAACAAGTGTAATGTTCAGAACCTGGTAGTGGAGGGTGTATGTGACTGTTGAGCAGGTTGCATAGGGAGTAGTAGTTTTCACTGACGTTTTTCTGCAAAACTTTAACAAATTCCAGAATCCCATGGTTAAAAATACGCCAGACAATGGGGACTGGAAATCCTCCACTGCAAGGGAATAGAGGCTCTTTTCACAGCTCTCTGCATATGAACTAAACTCCCAGACCCACTGAGGAAGTGCATAGCACGGCAGTACCTGACTTAGACTTGTTTCCTTCAGCACAGCCTGACACACAGCATAGAGCATTTCAGAATATCTGGAGTGGCTCAGGACCGTGAGTGCCAGCCTCAGGGCAGACTGTCAAGAAGCAGGACAAAAAACCCCAAACTGATTGTATGTTCTATAATTAGATTTCACCAACAAGTGTGAATGCCTAAATCACTATACCAGTCTTACCATGAAGTGAGACAGTCCCCTTGGGTACTCCTGTCTATCTTGTGAAAGGTCAATATTCAGGTTACTCCCAGTCCCAAAGGACCACTCACTTACCTCAGGTCAACTGTTCTTCAGATCTCAAATCAGACCACACTTGTAGCCAATCCTGTAATAAACTAACTAAAAGCTTATTAACTAGGAAAAAGAAATGTTATTTACAAGGGTAAAACAGGTAAAGATATACACACAAATGAGGTACAGACTTAGGTTCCAAAAAATGATAGTAGCTATTATATGCATGCTTTAGAAGTCCCTTCGCGCTAACCCAAGCTCAACAGCTTGCGGACTCAGGGCTGGCGCAACCCATTAGGCGACCTAGACGGTCATCTAGGGCGCTAACATTTGGGGGGTGGTGACTGTGGCGGCCGGATCTTCGGCCACCCTGGTCGTTGGCGGTATTTCGGGGGCAGGACCTTCTGCCGCCTAAGGCGGCAAAAAAGCTGGCGGGGCTCCTGTGCAGACTCCTTGCGTGTGTTTAGAAATTCTTACCTCTCAGAGTTCAAGCAGCATAGGAATAACAATTTTTCTTTAACCGGCATTTTTATTCCCTTCCCCCAGTGTTCAATCTGTAATGGAATAGGGCTGGAGCAGGGCCCCTCTTCAAGGGCGTGGGGGACACAATCAATGAAGTCTTTTGTCCACAATGGCTTGTTTAATGTCTGTAGACCTTCTTTTGCTAGGGAGGAGATAACAACACCTCTTGTGGTGAACTACTATTTCACACTTGGTAATGCTTCTCCCCTGACTGTGGGGGATTTACAGTCTTAGCAAACACTTGTATAGTTCTAGAGTAAACTTTTACATATTACTATATAACATGGGAGACAGTTATTATAAGTAGGATTAATACATGCAGCATCCTGCAAGCATTCCATAAACTCTAAACACATTCTCATAACTCTAATATCTATTTTAACTATACTGACACACAGGGAAGCCAGACTGGTTTCCAGCTATTTGTTAGTCTTCAGTGAGGCCTGGGACCTTGGCATGAGCTTGACATTGGCAGGCCAAATGCGCACAATGCTCTATTGGAGACTGGTAAGCAATAGGTCATGATCCAAAGCCCACTGAATTCATGGGCTTTGGCTCAGGCCCATAATGTGTTAACATTGGTTTCACTAGAGTTTGAGGTTAGTTGGCCTTTGGTTTTGGCTTTCATTTTTATTTTTGGAAATACAAACTTTTTTTTAAAAAGGGTGTGACTATTTTTTTCAGACACTTGGCAGTCGCTTGATGGTGCTCTTTGTCCATCTCTTACAGGGATCTCATGTGACTCGTTGGCCTGGCTTTTATGTTCTGCAGTGGAAAATGCACAGCTCTTTGCCATGCTCTGGCACCAGCCTCCCTCGAGTAGATGATGTCCTGGTCTCTTTGCAAGTTTCCAGTCACAAGTGTAAACTCATGTACTACTTTGAGGTGCTTGCATCCAAGGATTTCAGGTAGGAGCCATGCTAGGGGCTAGGTTACTGTGTGACTTGCAATAGAGGAACAGTCTAGCAAAGCAGACTGTAACTCTGGAATTCCAGATGTATCTAACCTTTAAAATGTCTGTTGCGCACCACATGGAAAATGGATACAAGTAAATTGGTCTTCTTCCTTAGAGAGACTTCCCTTTGTTAGCACCAGATGCAGCCTTGACACATCCTTAGTCTTGGTGGGAAGTGAAGTTTTCCCTTTGGTAAGGGCCATGACTAGACTATACATCGTCTGGAGGAATTACTCATTGTATATATTGCCTTACCCCAAATGTCTTTAATAGTCGCTGTAGCTTCTTGAAGGGGTGTGGAGTACAGTTACTTGGGAGACCAGTGCTTAGGAGTAACTTCATAGCATGTTCTTTCCAGACCATTGGGCAAAGTAATCAAGTGATATGTCTGGGGTTCGAAGGAGGATATCAGTCACATGACAACAGACTTGTCTGCTGAAAGTCTGACATAGAGGAAACCTGTAGAGTATCTGTACACCCTGATGGTTTAATGGGGAAAAATAACACATTTCTATGGTGCCTCCCAGCAGAGACGCTCTCAATGCTTTACAGACAACTAACCCTCAGAGCAGAAAAAGTGTGGGGGGGGGGGGGGAAGGAGAGAGAGTGGGTGGGTTTTTTGGGTTGTGTTTTTTTAGTTGAAGGCACCAATATGACATGATTTGCTGAGTCAGTGGCAGAGAATAGCAAATAACCCAGAATTCCTAAGTCTAACCATTCAAACTTACTTCCCAGTGCTGTGGTTGTGGGGAAAAACGTGGTAGCAGGGCTGCCTGGGGGGGGGCAATTTGCCCCGGGCCCCGCTGGTGCCCCCACGAGAGTTTTCGGCAGGTCTTCGGCGGCAGGTCCTTCAGTGCCGCCAAACACACCCGGAGCGAGTGAAGAACCCGCTGCCAAATACCTGGGGCTCTTTCTGCTCCGGGTCTTCAGCGGCAGTTCGGCGGCGGATCCTTCACTCGCTCTGAGATCTGCCGCCGAAGTGCCCTGAAGTCAGCAGGCCCCCTGAATCCTCTGGGCGGCACTGCGTGGTAGTGGAAAGTGGCTACAACAGTAATAAATAGAACCTCAGACTGCCACAGTGTCGGGAAATCCGGGTACCACTGCTAGACATCTTAAGTGAGGGAGAAACTATGATCTGATGCTGGCAACCCACAGCAAACAGATCCTTCTCAATTCAGCTTGTGGCAGCTCTTTTGATAGCATCCAGTGTGCCATTAACTGCTCACTTAACTGTTTCTCTGCCCACTCACTGTATATACAGCCCCAGAGAGCTACTATGCCCTACTCCCATGATAACTATTATAGATGAGTCTTCACCTCGGTAGACCACATCCCTGGCTGTGACAATTTAATTCCTCTTTGTGGCACGTAGGTATCTTGAATGTCTTTACATTTGGAGAGACCACAGTGAGGACAGAGTGAAAAATCCCACTTTGCACATCACTGGAAAGAAAGTAATGGAATCTCGGATGCACTCGACTATCAATAAGTAGCTGTATGTGTAACAAAGGTATCCATTTTCTTTCATCCCAGGGGGTCCATGTCAAGCCTGGAATCCTGCAACAGTGGCTTTTCCCAGCTCAGTGCAGCCACGACATCTTCCAACCAATCCCAGAGCAGCTCCCTCATTTCTAGATAGCGTGGCGTAGGCCTCTATTGACCTCTGAAATGTTACGTCCGCGCTTGGAGGCCTCCCTCCAGGGCAGCTCTGTGGACCAACCCAAAGAGGCTGCAGTGTGGCTCACCGTCAAGGCTTTGGGGGCAGTCATTCCTAAGACCACGAGTAGCAGCAGTCTGGGGAACTCTTTGGAATCTATTTTCAGTAAGAGACGTGTGACTTTTCAATCTGCAAACTGGATTCCGTTGAAAGGCCTACTTACCAGTTGTGTTTTAACAGACCTGTGTTTTAGGGTGAATATCACTTTGCATGAATCTGTGTATTACTAAGGTTAAAGGGCTCTTTCCAATCAGTCCTATTTCTACATACGATAGAGGAGACTGATGTGGCCTTATTTGTAATGACCCGTAGAACTAGATTTATTCACATATAGCAAAATTAGTCTAGTTTTTCTGGGCGCCTGCAATACCAATGACACTCAAAATACAGTGGGTGTTTCAGCAGCAGGGACTTGAAGCAAATTGTAAATAAATACCTGAAGACAGGACAGTACGTTTTGACGGGGGGTGGGGAGAAAGAGGAGAAACTTCCAAGGTGACCCAAACCTGAAACCTCTCCCAATCCGATTGGATGTTGCTTGGAAATGCTTCCAATTTTTTAGTTAAAAAAACCCAGTATTTCCTGCAGTGCATAGGCAGAAAGCCTACCTCCAGCAAGCAAGTCCTTTCTTAAAGACACCCACTTGTCTTTATTTCCTCCTCAGGTTTATGAGCAATAAATGAGTATCTCTCTGACCCACCCCATCAGACTGGGTGGGAATCAAATCACATTATAAAGGGCTAAGAAAAGCAATATGTTCTTTCCTTAAAGGCACAAGTTTTATGGCAACATTATAGGAGCTGCTCCTTTAAAAACGGGCTAACTTGGAGAGAACTCTTTTTTTTTTTCTAAAGTATGTGTGCATGTGTATTTAAACACTTAATGAAACATATTTATTCAAATTGTATCATAGCTTATTTTAAATTATTGCTTAATTTATTTATAATTTCAGTGATAACTATTTATTGAACCAGATCACCTTTTTTTAACCGGCTGCACTTTTTTGTTTTAAAAGGGAACGGCAGATCTTCTTGAATCCCACAGACCTTTAGATTTCATTTCTAGTCTCTGTGGCAGCTGGACGTCTTAGCGTTCAGGGCTGTAGCACTCAGGGCAGTGTGCCATCTCTTCTCCCAAAGCTCATGGGAGTGGCACCACTGACTTCAATGTTACTCGCGTGAGTAAGGTTTTGCAAGAGCAGGGACCGAGTTTGTGGATGTTATTGGCAGGGAGGGAGCATTAAGAGCTGTTGAAGATATGTTCTTGTACAATCTCTGCTGATTACGTCAGTGACAGACGTATTGCAAAAGGAGTAAGAACTAGGAAGGTAGAAAAACAGGTGGTCGATACCGAGCTGCTTCTGGGCAGTATTTGTAACTAACAGACACGCAAGAAGTATTCCTCAATAAGAGTTTATCTTCTCTGCCCCACCCATCCTTAACCGTCTCACTACCTTCATTTGCTTGTTTCTAAGCACAGGGCATTGCCAGAATGGGGGGAAAAACTGATAACTGGAGCAATGTACATAAGGAAGTTAGTGTATAAATACGTAGGCTGGATTTTCAAAGGAACCTAGGGAGTTAGGCATCTAGTTCACATTGACTTTTAGTGGCAGTTCCAGAAGATAACAAATTGAGGCCCCCTTGAACATCCTAGCTGTCACTCATAGCATGGAAAAGGAAAGCTCCAGTGACCGTGCGAACACCTGCCTGGTAAAACCCTTACTAAATAAGAACGAACATCAGGGACTCTTCCAAGCATTTGCCAGTGCTTAGTTATCTCCATCAAGTGAACGAGGGTTTTGCCTTTCTCAGGTAGGGGCTGCCATTTTAATGATACCTCTCAAGCAAGTCCCAGTTTAATGCGAAGGGAGAATGGAAAATGGGCTTCACCATGAGAGAGCCCTGGAAATCAAAGTTGGTGAGAGCGAGTGTATGTGTACCCACATACACAAAGTTGCTTTAACCACAACTGACTCGCTTTCTAAAAACAGTTACTCAATTTACTGTATAACTTTTAAACGGTTTTGATTTCCAGCCCTTTCCAACAGCAAAGCCCAAGTCCTATTCTGTGCCATATTTCAAGATGGCTGCTTGTTTCTTGGTTTGACAGTTACGTTTTTTCATATTTACTCTGTCCCTGTAAGAATAGTTCTCTTTCAGCCAGTAAAAAGTACTGAAGGTGGAATTCTCAGCTTAGAATTTATTGCGTGCCTGCACATTCTGAACTGAGATGAGGAACAAGAGCCTTAAGTGGAAGGGGTAAAGGCCAGGGGATGGCTCACTCCTGCTGTCTTTCTAGGGCTTCTTACAATGGCCAGTGTTCTTTCACATGATCCTGAAACATCAATCTCCTGTGCACCGAGTACCATGTGTGAGGTTGCACTGTAATTCCAGACATGTAAAAAAAAAAAAAAAAACAAATAGGACAAAGTAAAACTCCTCTGAAACTTGACTCTTTTTTTCTAAGCTACATTAGCTCATAAGGCCTAATGCTCACTTCTTCAGAGCATGCTCTAGTGCCTGGAGTACAAGGTGATTGGTGTCCCGGGTTCCATTCACAGCTCCCCATTGATTCCTTGTGATCCAGAGCAAATTCTTTAGGCTAGAACAGGGACACTCAGACTGAGCTCCCGAGCCGCAAGTGGCTCTTTAACATGTCTCCTGTGGCTCTTTGCAGCACATGATATTAAAATACCATGTGATTTAATTATGAACCAATCAGGATGCTTTTACTATGTTGTTAACCAATTGTAGTTGATAAAATAATAGTACTTGGGTCAGTCATTTTGTGTGTGTGTGTGGGGGGTGTATATAATACATTAAAATTTCCCCTGCCTAGGGTGACCAGATGTCCCGATTTTATAGGGACAGTCCCGATTTTTGGGTCTTTTTCTTATATAGGCTCCTATTACCCCTCCCCACCCCCGTCCCGATTTTTCACATTTGCTGTCTGGTCACCCTACCCCTGCCAGACTGTTTAAAGAGGAATATATAGCACTACAGTAAATGAAACAATGAATTCACACTCTGGCGGCTCTCTTGGGTAATGTTAATAATTAATTTGGCTCCTGGATCACGGGGCTAGGACTTTCAAAAGTCTGATAATAGACCCATGTAATTTTTAGAAGTGCTGAGCACTTGTCACTTCAGCTGAAGTTAATGGAGCTCTGGCTGTGCCACACTTCTGGAAAATCAGGCCCAGCTGTCTAATTGGGCACCCAGAATGAAATCACTTCTGTAAATTTGGGCTTTAATCTCTTTGTTTCAGTTACTCCATCTGTAAAATGCACATAATACCTACCTCACAGGTTCATTGCAAGGTTGACATTTGTAAAGGCTTCTGAGATCTTGAGAGGAAAGGCAAAGTGTTACATGACCATCTCTATAGTTTAAAAATCACATGGCCATATTTACATCTTGACTCGTGTGTGTCTGCAAATATACACAGTCTGGTACATAGCAAATTGGGGTATAAAACAGATGTAGAAAAGGTGATTTGCATTGAACTCTGGATGCCAGACTACATTTCTAGTGTCATGCAGGGGCAAAAGCCAGAATGTTCCAGTTGAGTTCAAGGCTTGTGGTTAAAGATTTAAATGGTGTTTATTTTAAAGGAGCTTTTTTTTTATTGTCCTGCATGGACCACAACCTTAGTTTTGCAGAAGGGCTGAGAGAGACTTGAGTCCAAGTGGTCTTGATCTGACTGAAGCAGCATTGCTAGATTTTTTTTTTTTTTTTTCTTCCCAGCAGCCCGTCCACTGAGAGAACCAAAATGAGTTTTCTGGAGCATAAAAATCATACTAATAAAGCACTACTGTATTTTTTCTCTGTTAGGGATAGACTGTAAATTCCTTTTGATATGGATCCTTTCTCTATATTGTTTTCCTATTGTGGAAAATGTGTGGAAACAATCTTCAGTTGGATGACTTATCTAGTGAAGTGCTGAGCTATGGTGATGATTCAGTGTTAGAGGATTAGGATACTATTTCAGACATTGTTTGAATAGTCTTTGTTTTGCATTTACAATCCCAGAGCCCAGGGTTGGACTTCAGTAGCACGTTGCTCCTTAAAAGGTGGCAGTTGCACTCCCCTTGCCTACAGTCTTGCAAACAAGTAAGGCTCTGATGCCCTACTCCAAAGGTCATTTTAAAAACTAGTGGGTGGGAAAAGGGTCAGAATCTGCAGGTCCTACCTACTGAACTTGGGTGCTAAGCTGTCATGCGTTTAACATATCTGCCAAGGCCAGTTGTATCAGCAAAGCCAGTGACCTTCTTTTGAAATGCATTTCACTTCCTCACCCTCCTCATGCTAATGGTCGTGCAATTCTACTGTGATGAGACTCTTCTTTACAGGTTAAGGCTGAAAGCCTATTTGAAGGGCATTTGTCAGTGCCTCCTGCCTGGTGTTGGTTTTCTATGCTCCCAGCACCGACTTGAGAAAATTCCTCTAACTAGCCATAAAGGATGTTCATTGTCAGCATTGACCAGGAATCAATTTTAATGGCACTGTAACACTTCCACGCTATCTCTGTATAAAGACTAAATAAATGGGCATTATTTTTTTTAGGGAAATGTACTATTTTCCTCACTCAACCTGCTCCTGTCGTAACTTTTATACAAGGGTCTTGATTCTTGTCAGCAAAAAAAAAAAAAAAAAAAAAATCTTGTTCTGAGAATTCAGAGCATGCTACTGGAATAAACAGGGTGCTTTGTGACATGTTACTGAGCAACAAATGTGAAGCTACAGATGCTGTACTTATGGCAGTTGGAAGTTGAAGTTACCAGCTGTAATTTTCTGCTCTCCATATTTCTGTAACTTAAAAATAAAACGAATAAACCAATAAATTGTTTTTTTAGATGACTAAATATTGGAGTTGTGGTATCTGTCAGGTAGTCTAAGGAATTTATATATAGTGTATCTATTGCTGCGGTTATCTAAATGCACCAAGGAGTAAAGATGAATCTTACCTCATTTCACAAACCTGTCTCATGGGCTGTGGTAACAGTTCAGTTAAAATTAATATTTTTTTCTGTAGTGGCAGAGGATGATACAAGATCCCACAGCAGCACTTCCAGCTCTATAAAGATTCTCAGTGGGTAAAATGGGAAGGAGCCCCAGTTAAAAACCTGTCTGTGATAGACCATTTCCCCTCAGTGTGAGATCAAATACTGGTTTATTAAGAGTTCAGTCACTTACTAATTGAGTTTATTCAAGTGGTAAGTCACCAATAGCAAAATCAATTCTTAAATGTACAGACTGATCTGACACTTCAAATATGGCACAAAAACTCCACGAGCTCTGCTTATGTGGAGAGTCACAGTAAAAATGATCAAAGTGCATATTCAAGGTGCTTTAAGCCCACCTTGCAGCAGCCAGTGGCACATTGGAGACTAGTTACTTGCCTCAAGAAGAGGAAGCAAATGAACATGTTTCTAAAAGCCCTTTTAGACTCATTGGCCTAGTAAAATCATCAACCTCCACCTGATATGTTTACTAGCTTTGACAACTTTAAAATCTACTGAACCTCACTCCTCTCTATTAAGCAACTTTCTGCACTCAGAGGGCAAATGCAATTTTTACAGCAGTGATTGGAGCCTTCAGCACCTACCATGTTGGAACATGGTTGGGAATAAAGAAGTTAAATCCTGGCACAATTAGCATATGATTTAACTCAAGTGTTCCACCTCTCTGTAGCCTGTGTGTGCTGTTGCCTTGAGGCTTTTCCTTCCAGGTGAGTTATTCTTCACTGCCCCAGGGATAGCACAGGACCAGGTCCAGAGAGTGAGCCCAGGCTAAACTCACTTTTACTAAAAAGGGGGGCAGAATCACTTAAAGCAGTGTGTCAGCTCTAGCAACAGTGAAGAGGAGTGAGACTTTTGGGGACTGACACTGTTTATGACCCTATCAAAAACGTAATCCATCCCTCGCTGCGGCAACCAACCAGTCATCCAAAACAGCCAGCTTGTGGCAGACAAGTTCTACCCTTGGTGAAAGAAACGCCTTCCAGCCCAAATTGCAAGAAACACAGCTTGAGTGAAACAAGCCAGATGTGACCGTGTTCTAGCCACACCGCTCAACCATGGAACGTGCCATGGTGTAAGAACTGGCCCAAAGCGAGAAAAGCCGTAGGCTAGTGCATGTTGCACTTCCACTGACTTTTCTTAAGTTTTCTTCTCATTGTCTTTAATTAATCAGGCTCCGTTTCCTGGGCAGGGAATTCCTTATCCACGCACAACTAATGCAGTGAATACTGACTAATCCCCATAGTTATTACAGGCCCCTGTTCTCCATGGTAGAGCAGCAGTTGCTGCTGTTGCACAGGGCTTCTCATGTCCCCTCTCTCTCCTGAGCACCAGGCCCATGAAAGGAACTGAGAGATTTCTGCTTGAGAAGTGGCAAGAAGAGAGGCAGCTGCTGGGTTGAGCCCATAGTCACATGTTTTGTGAATACCACCTTGTGCCCCTTCTTGCTGCTGTTCTGCGCAAGTTACTAGCTTCTCATTCCAGGACGAAGCAGCCCTTGGTAGGTCCTCTGTGCTGAAAGCCAGTACCACAGCTGGGGAGAATATCTCAAGTCTTTCCTCACCTGTGAAGTTAAAGGAGTGCTTCAGTCTCTGGCTGGCTTTGATCTCGAGTGTCTTCTGCCTGGTACTGCTCCAAAGTTGCAGAAGGGCATGTATGACTGGCTTCTCCATTCATTTCTTTCAGTGGATGGTACATGTAGTCACCACTTTCACAGCGCTCTGCAGCCCGCCTCCTGAGAATCAGCCTCAGGTTTCCTACCACACTGATCAAAAGCAGCAGCCCCAAGACTGAGGTGAAGCAGATCCAGGTTCTCCTGTGAGAGAGGAACGAATAACCCAGTCTCAGAAATGCAGCAGTACATGTTTTAGTACATCTGTAACTATGCAGCAGCTTTCAGGTATGCACCACTGCTGCAGCCTAAGGTCTTGCTTCTCACAGTGGCTTAAGTGGGTGCTTTTAGCCTCTCAAAGTGGTTGCTTCTATGATTTTTTGCCTCTTCCTTTAATACTGACCTTTGGTCTCTCTCTTCCACCAATAGATCTGATAGTGGCAGACAGAAAGGCTGGGCTTAGTGAACAGCGTGTTCCTCTGTATAAAATGATTGGGGCACAGATGAAAGATGAATGAATGGCTGCTGGACCCCACTGTTTCCAGCAAGTATAGGAGTGCTCAATTTGTTTCATAACTAAGGCTATGAGTTGGTCCCAGAGATTAGGGAGGTCATGGATTCTGTGATTTTTAGGTGACCTCTGAGTGACTTCAGCCCCTAAGGGGATGGGGCTCGGGCAGCCAGCCCTGTGCTTCTGTGATTTATTGTGTATTTTACTAAAAATACCTGTGACATAATCTTAACCTTATTCATAACAAAAGCAGAATAGAGTGTACTTGAAGCGGTTCTCTCATTTCACTAACAGGAACCAGAACGTAGGGTTAGTTGCGGCTCCCTACACTAAAAGTAAGTGAATGGCTTTAAATGTGGAGGCCCATCATTAGCAGTGCAGCTGGTCTAGTCTCTCCTCATCAGTAATACAAACACCATGCGATGCTACTGCACCTGGATGGCCTGCAATTCTATAATCAAAATTAACTTGCCCAGAAACTGGAAATCAAGTGCAACAAAGGGCAAAAACTAGGCTAAGGGTGTTTAATCCACTGTTTACAGTGGCTGTTTGGTTCCTTTTGATGCTGTGTGCATGGGGCTCTGCTTTCCTACACGAGTTATTTGCAGTTCAGAGCTAGTGGGGCTGGAGGACTTGCAATGCAATATTGCACTAAATGCTGCAGCATATGTGAGACCCCTTTCTCCACCAATCCCCCATGGTGCAAACCCTGCTGCAGCTAGGCCAGAGGGGAACAAAGCTCTTGTCTTACAATTACAGAGGCCATTAACAATCTACCCCCAAGAGCTTAGCTGAAGTGAGGATGGATCATGATTCATCTCCCTCCCCAAAGCCAGGAGCCTCCCTGAGTATTATTTACAGGCTAGCTGGTGGCTGAACAGCATGTGAGAGGAGGGAGGATAGGGCACACCCTGGCCTTCCCATGACAGCTGTTGAGCATTGGTTGCCTTTACCTTCCCTTCTAGTCTTGTGCCAGAGCAGCAGGGCCCTAGCTCTTGCTTGTAGCCCCACAACTTGAGGCTGGCTTTCAAAGCCAACTTAGACACACTCCGCAGCCTAGGGGCAGCTCCCTTCTGAGAATTTTGTGCTCAACCAGAAGCCTAATGAGCTGAGTACAGAGCTTCCAGGGCAAGCACATGTACTATACACAATGAACTTTTCATACTCCATGGCCATCCTCCCCACAAAAGGCCAACTGGTGGCAGGCAGGTGCTGCTCTACCATTTGTTCATATATAACAAAACACTGCACACTTACTCTGTGAGAAGGGGTTTCTCGTCACTCCCTGCCTGAACCATGAGGAAAGCCAGACAGTGGCCAGCTGGAAGACAAGATGACAATAGGTGAAGGAAACAGGCGCGGGCGGGGTGGAACTACCTCACACCGAACGAGCCCAACCGAAGCGCGGGGGAAAGCATTAGCTAGCCAAGGTGGCGGCAGCTTGGCTCATAGCTCCACGAAGCTAATGACAAGTGAGACAAGCTTCGGTCTCTATGGTCACATCAGTGTCACATGGTAAAGCTGCTGCGTCGTTTAGCCAAAGAGAACCAAGCAAAGCAGCAGCACAGGACATACCTCTGGATAACTTGTCCTGCAGGCTATCCTCATAGGTGATATTACAGCTGCCCGTCTCCTGGTCACAAGGACAGCCATGCTCGCAGTCACAGAGCTGCTGGCAGTTTGGCCCATACCAGCCTATGGGGCACTCTGAGGAATTAAGGTCAATTGATTACAAAGAAGGCAGGGTATACTCCTTGCAGGCTGAGATTTCCACATCAGCACAAGGCACATTACCTCAGCCATGCATGTCCCACTAAAGCCGTTGCACGTACAGTAATTGTTTAAATGTTTCTGAACAAGCTTCATTTCCCCAGGGTATTTTCGCAAACTTGTCTAGTCTCCCTCCCCATAGCATCTGAGCACCTAGGGAATGATTTAGAAGCCACGATTTAGTTTGGAAGGACAAGCGTTTTATTAGAAAAAGGTGATAAAAATTAAAAGAGCACAGTGTAATTAATCTGTGCAACTCCCTGCAGCAGGATCTTGAGGCAGAAAGTAAGATTCACACCAGCATTAGATGTTTTAATAAGAGCAGGTGCAGTTACACAAGCTAAAAAATAAGAGCTAGAGGCAAATCAGCCATTAAAGGGAGAGTGCAAATGTCAGACTTTCAACACTCATCGACTCACACTAGGTACATGCTAGAGGCAAAGTGTGGCATGACACCCAGAATTAAGAGGTCATGGTCAGCTGCCTTTGGCTTTGTCAGATTTACAGCTTTCTGGCTGAAACTTGGCCCATTTGTCAGGCCAGCTGTGAATTAGGTGGGAGTTCAGCTGGTTTTGAAAGCACACAGGGAAAGAGCCTGTCACTTCCAGTTACAAAAGAAAGGGTCACATTTTTAAACAGCGTTTTGTAGGTAAAAGGCAGCCCCCTAGCACAGCTGTAAGCCTGACCTTTCTGCATTAACATGACCCACATGGAGAGTCTATGCCTGTGGGGCAGAGTTCATGTCTTCCTTAGTCTGAACACAGGGTTGCTCCATACAGGACATTCAAAGCCTTCATATGCACAAACCACTACTGGGAAGAGATGTCACCTTGCTGACAGATGGCTCCTTGGTAACCAGCTGGGCAGGTGCAGGATCCATGCACAGGGTCACATGCTCCACCGTTCTGACAGAGGCATTTCTGGGTGCAGCCATCCCCATAGGAGCCGCTAGCACACGCTGCAGGCAAGCACAAACTCATCAGGGCTCTCTTACTGGCCATGCCGAGAGCAGCTGGAATTCTCTGTATCAACACGCCGGCACCCCTTCCCCACCACTCTTCACTGAGTGTTCATTACACTGGGATAGGTCACCACAGCCCCTCCTACAAGTCAATCGGCTAAGCAACCGGCAAAGTGCATTAAAACCAGGCACGTGCCTTGTGCCAGAGTGGAGCGAACCTGCCTCAGCTGGGAGCAGGGCATGCCAGGAGAAGGAAGAGATCTGTTTGCAGAGGGCTCACGTTAAGGGTAAAAGGGGGCATGACTCTGCTCTTTATACCTCTGATTAAGTGTCCAGAGAAGGGAGCGCCACCAGAGCAGGTGAAGAGGTTGGACAGGACTCCTACCTTGCTGTAGCTGTTTCCCTCCTCCCCTTTAATGGGCAACCGATCCCAGTGAGGAATCCCCAGCTGGTGCTCACCACGGGCTGGCTCTGTCAGAGGATAACAGCTGAGAACCTCATGGACATGGGAGGGGCCTTCAGGAAAGCTGAGGAGCCCTGCAGCTCCGGGACTATCTCCAGGCCTGGGCAGGGGCAAAGACTTCCCAAGGGCTCTAGAAGGCACTTGCTGCATGGAGAGAGTTAACTGGTGCCTGCTGAAGTCACAGATCTCCTCAGCTCCCATTGATGATTTGAGCACCTTCGGCTCCAATGCCCTGAGGGGGGTGTTGCTCCCGGCGAGGCCACTGAGACACTGCTAGCTGGGTGATTATGCTGGGTTGGGCTGTTTAATAAAAGGCTTTTTAAAAACAACCCCTCCCCCCCCACACACTGCTGATCATGTGTCCATCCCAGACCCATCAGCTCTCACACATGCTCCCTTCCCCATTGCTGTTCTAATGCTGGACCCCAGGGAACTCTCAGGAGGGCTGGAGAGCCAGGAGGGTGGTGACATCACCGTTATTAAGGAGGTGAAACCTCAGAGGGGAAGTAATTTATTCACATGACTTAAAACTTATTTAACTACAACACTTGCGGAGAATTTATCCTGGTTTAGAGGCTGAATTCACACTTCCCATCCTGCAGATAAAAAGACAGGAAGCTTGCAATCTGCAGCTCTCAGACCCAGCTGACCAGGAACCACAGCTTGGAAATCCTGGCTGTGTCTAACGGGAAAAAATGCAGCAAGCCCATCGCAGACCACTATGTACCCTAAGGCGCAACAGAAAAAGGACAACACACCCTGTTGTCTTTCTTTTGCGGCTCACCCTTGCAACGCTCTTACAGAACAATGTAGATGTTAAATAGAGTCAACAGAATCACATTTCCCCACTGCTGCAGGCATCAGGCAGACAGCGCCCTATAACAGCACAGTCCCCTCCATAGTCATCAAGAAGATTGCGATACAAATTGGAGTTACCTTCGCTACAGTTGCTGCCTATCCAGCCAGCATCACAGAGGCATCCAGCTGCACAAGAAGGAAACACAAATCAGGCACTGCAGCTGAGATCAGCAGAGAGACTACGGGCTGCTTGAGACACCAATGCCCCCACTTAGAACATGCCCCCGGAAATCAAGACAAGGGTTAACACACACTCCCCTCCAGGAGAGTCATGGAGTGGACCAGCTGGGCTCATTTGCAGCTGCTGCTATAAAAGGCTTGGCTTTCAGCAGACCCTGGAGTCAGAGCAGTTCTCTTCTCTTCTCTAGAGAAGAAGACTTCAGTTCTCAGCAGAGCACAGGTGCCTGATACTGGAGGCATTTTCTGTATGCAGAGCATGAGTGACTGGGGAGCAAGCCATGTTCTTGAGAGGGCTGCAGTCAGTCAAAAGGTACTTTTTCTGTGGGGATTTCTGATGCTTGTGCTGGGAGCTTGTGGGATAAATCCCAGGACGATTAGAATGAAAGTCATTGGTGACCCTTAACTAGAAAGGCTCCAGTGTGGTATTTCAGCAAGGCAGGAGTGGTCCAGGGAGGTGACTGCCCTGTTGTTTTGTCATGTAACAAGCTCTGCAGTTCCTTCAGGGATACAAGGATGTGGAGGGGCACTGGGCGGGGAGATGTTCACAAGAGGCTCTCTCTTCAGTGGTTCAGAACCTCTCTCAGACAGCTAGGAGCTCAGCCTTGTTACTGTGTGGTGCTAGGCAGGAGGGGTTCCCCTACTCTGATAAGGTGGCAGATATGACCTATGAATGTTGGCACCATAACCTGGCCAATCTCTACAGACTCAACACCCACAATAGCTGCACCTCCCTCCCCACCCACTGCCCCCCTAGCTGGTAATGATGACATACTAGCGTGTGACACTAGTAACACACCCACCCCCCGTTGCAATGGGCTCACTTTGTAAAGAGGGGTGGCTTACACTCAGTGCAGATGCCATGCTGGCTGCAGTTGGAAGGCCCGCAGTCCAGGACGCTGCAATCTGGTCCTCTCCAGAAGTCCCCAGTGCACTGGCACTCTCCCAGCATGCAGCTCCCGTGCCCGCTGCAGTCTGGAGGCTCGCAAGCAGGCTCGTGGATACACATGACTGTCGAGACGCTCCGAGGGCAGCGCCACATGGCGTCGGACTTGCTGAAGACAAAAGGCAGTTCCCATGAGCAAAGGCTGGGGTGTGAAAGCTTCCCTGCTCCTATAGCCCTATGGCATGAGTGGAGGAGGGGTGAGCTGTGCAGATACTGGCAAAAACTGAAAGCCAGGATCACTGAGTCCTCCAAGAGGGAAACACACCCAGGACTCTGCTGGTTCTTGGATCAGCTGGCACATTAGTAAGGTGCATGGAGCTGTCGATCAGCTGCCAGCCACTTCATATTTGATCCCCATTTCAGTCACAGCCCCATTTGATAGCTCTGCTAGCAGCCTGATGATGGTGAGGGTTGTAATACCAGAGCACTTGGGAAAATTAGGTAATCACTCCAAATCCCATTAGTCACTCACTCAAAGAAACACTGTCACACGCTTTTCCTGTACAAACTCCTATCGCTTCAAATGCTGATTATTCCCTCTTAGGTACAAGGTGAGAAGTACAGACCTCGAATATGCTAATTTAAAACAATAATTATCACAGTTACACAGCACACTTCTGCCTGAAAAAGCCCAAGGCATTTCCCAAATAGACAGCCACCATCAAAATACAGCCACCTCTGGGGTGGATGACAGCTGCTAGGTAGCCAACTGGCACATAGCACATTGTGCAAAAGGAGATGGAGAACTTTAGTCTAGGCCCACCACCTACTCTTCCAAGGACTAATGGGACCCTTTATAGCATGGCAGAGCAGATAAGGTCTCTGAAGAATATTGCCTCTTGCTTGCTACTCAACTCTTCTGCCTCGGAAAGAGAGGAAGGGGGTGGAACCTGCTGGGATTCATAACTCTTACTAGTCTAGCTATCTCATGCCTGATGTCTGGACTGGTACTTTGCACCAAGACATCAAGTTATTTCTGTGACGTTCCAGGCAGGTCAGAGAGCAATACAGTCCCCCCATCCTTCCATACACACAGACCAGCATGAAGGACCAGGTTCGTTCCCGGAAGAAACAGGTGCATTTCACAGGAAAGTCAGTGGGAGTCCAACCCACTCTCGCCAGGCCTGAGTTTAGCCCTGTGACTCTGGAGTGGTTCCCACAGAGATCTTGTCTATGTAGAGGAGAGCTCCTCAGGCAACGAACTAGGAAGCTGAGGTGTCCCCATGGTTTTCACCATCCAGCGCCTACCAGTGATCTGACGGGTAACTCGCAAGGGTTCCATTTAAAACCAGAGTGGCTGACCCTCCACCATCCAGATTGATAGCATTCACGACACCCTGCTGCTTTAGGAAGTTGGCCATTTCCCAGAGATTGAGGCTGCAAAACAAAAACCAGTTAGTGCAGTTTAACACCAAGGGATGCAAGAGCCATCTCTGGGGCAAAGTAGCAGCCTCACTGATAATCTGGAGGGACTCTGAATTCTTGAACTGGGTTTATTCGGCATCACTTCCTGAAGCTTCTCATCGGGTCTAAAATCTGTTTAGATTTAGGATAGTCTTCTTATAGACAAAGCAAACATTTCTGCTGGTGGCCAGTGGATATAACTGATATTTAAGTTTGGCAGAATTTTATTTTTTAAATATAATTTGGATGGACAATATCTATGTTTATTCTTAAGCATTTTTAATTTTTTTTTAATCTATTTTCACAGTTGTGGGAAACTATGGGCGAGAAGGGTCAGGCAACAATGATTTAATGACAGTAGATGTTAGGCTTCAAAAAGTTAAAGCTTTATAACCATTAAAACACAAACTGTCAACATCACATGTCAAAATATACAGAGTCAAGATCCTTAAATCCAACTCTAATAACGTCTCAAGCAACATTTTCCTACTTTGTCTATCTGGAAACTTTGATTGTCAATAGAAATATTTTTGTCAGGTTGTGTCTATGGTGGAATCGATGTTTACTGACACTTATCAAAAAAATTGAATCCTGCCAAGCCTACTCACAGCTGTGGCCCTGGAAATATAGGAGTGAAATGGCTACCCTTGGATTTTTGCACTATGGTAGCTATGACAGTGGAAAACCCCAGCCTGGGAGCACTCCACCAATGGAAAGAGTTCAAAACTGAGCTCAGACCCCCGGTGCGTGTCAATTGTACACACTAGGGTGATGCTAGTGGTTCTCATTTGATACAGCTCTACTGGTGCAGACGAGTGCTCAGACAGAACCACCAGCTTCCATGCTGCCTATCAGAAGAACCTGAAAAGGGACGGAGTCCACATAAATCATGCCTCTGTCTGAAAGATGTTATCCCTCCTAGTGGTAAATCTAAGAGGACTATCCCTGAAAGAGCTGAGAAATGTTTCCCCCTCCAGTTCTACTTCATGAACGTGACAGCACTGTGGGAAGAGTCAAATTCATTGTTTCCTCCTGTCTATTTGGCCATTTCCTCTGCTGCTTGGATGGGTCCCTCACAGGGAAAAGACACAGTTCACTATAGGAAAAGGTGACTGTAAACTCTCAAACACTGTCAGGGAAAGCTGGCAGCAGGTGCAGGGCCTGAAATTCAGGGTCCAGGGCCAGGAGGCACCTCTGTGATCATCTAGTCTAGTGGTTCTCAAACGTATGTGATTGCGCCCCCTTCGTGTCTGAAGTCGTATATGTGCCCGCCACACAAGTACATATACCAATCAATGCGGTGGCGGTGCTTCCCTTGAATCAGTTTTGGTTTCTTTGTTTTTCACTTGAGTTGTTTGTTTTTTTTCCTGGTGCACGAATGCACAAACGCTCCAATGTAAAAAGAGCAAAAGCAAAACTGTGATTGTGGTCCATGCTTACAATTAAATGTGCACACCGGGTTGTAGCAAACGGATGGCAATGACTTTGTATAATGCTTGCAAGCTTAACAGAAATCCGTCAAAATGCACAGCACCATCTAGAGTCAAATGCACAGCACCAACTGAGGGTCTGATATGTCTGGAGGAATCAGCTTTGCTAGTTATTCATTGCTGTGGGTAAAGCGTGTGCAGTAAGTGTCTACCTCCCCCGCTCCCCCAAAGCTTCTCACGTTTTACCCCACAGAATACATTCCATGCCCCCCAGTTTGAGAACCTCTGATCTCCTGTATATCACAGGCCAGAGAACTTCCCCACAATAATTCCTAGAGCCTCTCTCTCTTAGAACAACATCCAATCTTGATTTAAAAACAGTCAGTGATGGAGAATCCACCACAACCTGGTAAATTGTTCCAATGGTTAATTACTCTCTCAGTTAAAAAATTATGCCTTTATTTCCAGTCTCAATTTGTCTAGCTTCAAATTCCAGCCATTGGATTGTGTTCTACCTTTCTGAGCTAGACTGAAGAGCCCATTACTAAATATTTGTTCCCTATGTAGATACTTATAGACTGTGATCAAGTCATCCCTTAACCCTCTCTTTGTTAAACTCAATAGATTGAGCTCTTTGTGTCTGTCACTGTAAGGCAGGTTTTCTAATCCTTTAATCATTCTCGTGGCTCTTCTCTGAACCCTCTCTAATTTGTCGACATCCTTCTTGAATTGTGGGCACCAGAACTGGACGCAGTATTCCAGCAGCAGTTGCACCAGTGCCAAAAACAGAGGTAAAATAACCTCTTTACTCCTACTCAAGAGTCCCTTGTTTATACATTGCAGGATTCCATTAGCTCTTTTGGCCACAGAGTCACATTGGGAGTTCACGTTCAGCTGATTATCCACCACGACCCCCAAATCTTTTTCAGATTAAGCACTTTAGTCTTAAACCGACTCCATTTCAAGTTGGCAGCATCCGTTTATTGTTACAAAATATAAAGCATGGACCTAATTTAGCCCGGTGTAGTTCTCTTTAAGCCCGAGAGTTACACCGTGGCTGATTGGGGTCCAATACCTTTCAATTCTCTCGGGTTTTATTCAAGAGTGCAGGAGGGAGAAGGAAGTTATAGACTAGGACACGCATCATACATCTAGCTTCCAGGACAGAGTATGCTTCCATTTTAAAAAGTTACACTTCTAATCCTTTTAATTGAGGTGTGGGGGAATCATGCAAATGCAGCACTGTCTGGATAGCTCTGCGGACAAGTGAAAACAATAGGTCTAACCTGTTCCCATTGAAATGAGCAGCAAAGCTATCATGAATGTCAATGACAGCAGTATCTCGCTCACCACTGCTGAGAAAGGAGAAAATGATCCTTATTCATCACAATGAAATCTACACTCTGAAGCCTAGTGATGGCAACATCAGCGCCAACATGTAATTTCACTTGAGATCATTTTAGCAGAAAGATCCAGCATCAGTTCTTCTGTCTGCAGTAGTGGATTTAGAAGGGAGAGTGGGGTATCAGGAGCCCAACTGGTTAGACAGGGCCCTGCTAGCAGTCATGGGGCCCTGCAGGGTTGTTCTCTCATTAACTCAGAGTGCCTGACTCTGCCTCTTTATCACCACCAACTTTTATATGGTGCCTTAAACTTACACCTGGCTTTACTGAACATGGGAGCTGATGCTGTTCTCAGTACTGGCAGTGATGCCAGATCAATCCCTTTGATACTTTGCCTGCCCATGAGTTTACTAAAGAACGAGTCCTCAGCCTTACCCCCTCGCATCTGTCTGTCCATCCATATGAACCAAGATCAGTCGCCCGAGCCTGTCATGTCCCACTGCCGTCCTGGCAGATATCACATTGATGAACTTGTCAAAGGACCCTGCATAGGAAAAAGGATAATTCACAGGCAGGTGAAAGAGCTGACTTTACAGACTCCTCCAGCTGGAGAAGACTGAGCATTAGTTACTAACTTAACTCCAACCTTCCCCATCTAACCTAACATAGGAATTAGGGATAAGAATTTCCATAACCACTCTTGTTACAAGAGACTGGCTGGCTCGGGGAGATTGGGAATGGAATATGGAGCCCTTCACCTCTAGGTCACAGGTTCAGCTACAGCCCAGGTTGATAGTGACTGCTCCTGTGAAATGAGTTTCTGGCTTCAATCTAGTTTTCCATGGAGAAGAATTCACACTAAAATGGGGCCCCTTGCTGGCACCTTTAGGCCAAGGACCAACTGGATATTATTATTTCTAGCACCCAAAGCCTCTAATCAAGATCTGGGCCCAACGGATGTGGATCTGGAAGACAGAGTCTCTACTCCAGAGTTCACAGTCCAGGCGCCTGCTCCCCGCTTTCTCAAACTTCCAGGGGAGAGCTCCAACTGTTGTATCTTGTTACAGCAGCTACTGAGGTGGGGGATAGGAAAAGACAGTGTCAAGATACTGGCTGAACATCAGCTTATGGGCGTGACCTGTTAACCCTTCCACTCCCACATATTACTAGATTGGCATGGGCGCTGGGGTGCTTTGTCTCACAACCCAGACAAAATAAGACACTCTCCTTATCCGAATGAGGCTTATTTTCAGCTCCCCCACCCGCAGCACTGGTGGCAATGCTCATGCAGCCCCGGCACCAGCAACAACTGGCACTTTAACCATTACGCTGTCTAGACCTATTCTGAGCAGGGTTAGGTGGGTTGGTGTCTAAAATGGCAGCAGATAGCCCACCGCTGTCACCAGCTGTGCTCGCAGTAGCAACAGGGAGAAATGTTAATGATTCTGGTTCCATTACAATGTAGCACATGCTATACCCGTCATCCCCAAGCAGTATGGGAAACAGTTTAACTCTGTCTACACTTGCAAATGCACAACTGTTTGCACATGCACCCATGGCCGACAATGAGGGTGGCCTGTACCAGTGCAGACAAAATCTATAGCTATGAAACCAAGCTGCCCATTTACAACCTCCTCACAAGGCTGCTCATCAGCAGATTGGAGGCAGTAGCTTAGGATCTTTACCTGTGGTTTGAGTTTTGTCACACTCCGCTGTCTTACTCTGACCGATATACACTTCTCCATCTCTCAGCAGCCAGACTACGCCACTTACCAGCTGCACAAATGGGTTGACTTGATCCAAAACATCCTCCTCCGACAGGTAACTGGGAGAGAGACCAGAGGAGTGAGGTGGCTCATCAAGGTGCCCAAAAACCTTTAGTGATGCCAGACTATTGCCTTGTCTACATTAGGAAATCCATTTACTGCTGACAACAGGCAGCTCAACCAGTTCTGGAAAAAAATGTGACCATATGTGTAGATCAAGCCATGTTCTGCACTGTTTCAGAAGCAATGGACTGAACCTGGCTGGCAGCAAATCTATACAACACGCTGGGTAATACCCAGGTGACCACCAGCCCCTTGTGTGTGCTAGAGCTCCTGCCATTGGTACCGCCAGGAGAGCTGAATCAGGGGAGCAGTGGTAGGGAGATTATGGCAAAACACCTTACTCTAAACAGAACCATCCCCGCAGGCAGTAACATGTCAATTTTCAAGCACAGGCAGAGCCTCGGGCTCTGTCTCCATTAGCAATGTGTTAAACCTTGTACAACAGCAGCTCCAGGTTTAAAAGTTTCAGAGTAGCAGCCGTGTTAGTCTGTATCCGTAAAATAAATTTGTTAGTCTCTAAGGTGCCACAAGTACTCCTGTTCTTCTTTTTCCAGGTTTAAAAGAGCCTAAGTGGGCTAAGTTTAACCTGGCAGTGAAAATGAGTTGAGAATCCACATGGGCCTGGGTCAGATGGGTTTTGCAAGGCATGGAATCAGTCCCAAGACTCCTGAGGCTGTGTGGACAGACCCTGCTTTGCATTATGGGAAGGAGCTTTCATAAAAAAAACAAAAACCCAAACCAACATTCTTGGAAGCAGAGCAAATGCTGCAAAAGGCATTCACGGCTAGAACCTCCAGGCCAGCTAGTGGGCGTGGCCATCCACAAGTTCTTATTCACACAAACATTCATTGAAAAAACAAAGCATCACGAATACGAGCGTGATTAGTGGTGAGCGTATTTAGCATTGGAATGGCTCTCATGGCATTGTGAGAAAACCCTTCACAATTCATGTCAAATGTATCCCATTTGGCCCAGGGAATACAGAAAGCTTCTTAAGTTTATTTTGGAAGAATATTTTACTACCTTTTACTATCTGTGCTGGACATAATGCACCATGTACTTGAAAATCCGCAACATTCAACATATTTCTGAAGAAGGAATGTCTAATTTGTACGTTTAATATCCTGATATTTACAAACACTGATTCTTACCACTCTCCTGGAAGGTTGGCATTATCCCCTTTTGATTGGTGAGAAACGAAGGCACTGGCAAGTTAAGGGCCTGATTTCCTGAGGCACCAAGCACTCACAAGCACAGAGGAAATTAACAAACTGTGGGTATTCAGAAAGGGGAGCCACGTGTAGAAATTATGAGTGACTGGCTCCAAGGCTAGTGATTCATAGATTCAGATTCCCAGGCCAGAAGGATCCATTGTGATCGTCTAGCCTGACCTGTGGTATATTACAGGCCAGAGAACCTTTCCAAAATGATTTTTAGAGCAGATCTTTTGGGAAAATGTCCAACTGAACTACACAGCCCTGAATTAAAAAGATACATCTTAATCTTCAATAGACCACAGTGTACGTGGCGTTCCAAGTTTAAATGAACCAGTACAAGATTGGGAAAGTCTTCATAGTACCTACACATGCACCACTTTTTTTAGTAGATGGGCTCGGTTTCCCTACAATTAATTGTATGTAAAAGTGATAGTCACACAACTTCTGTGTACACCGTCCATTACAGACAGAGGAGAAATTGGTTCTACAGGCGTATGCCTAATCAGTTGCCTACGCAATGCATAGTACAGAAATTGCACATGCAAAAATGAAGGCTGTTTGGAACAGTCTGTAAATGTGATCCTTTATCTACATGGTATTATTCCAGGAAAACAACTATTTCCGCAAAACTTTAATATCCCTTTTGTCCTTCCAACAATGTAAAATAGTAATTAAAAAGAAAATGAAGCTGCTAGGTGAATACATGAAGCCCTAGTATTGATCTTGATAAGCAGTATTCAGCCCTGGAAAAATATCCGGGTCTTTCTACAAAGCTGCTCTGATCACACTGCCAGTGCTTCCTTTCAATAAGGAGACGTAATGTCTGAGATCAGGCCAAAAGGGCCATTCTGTAATGTACGGGATTAAAAATCCCCATTGTTATAGTAGGGGAAGGTCCAGAAGCCAATTCCTAGGGGGGCACTTTCTGCCTTAATGTTTATTACTGAGCCTTTCCGAAGAAGAAAATGGCACAGAAAAGCGCCCAGATCCTTACCCAAACACCATGGTGCCGTCCTTCCTGATGCCAAACTGCGCATTCTGCACGCCTCTGGCATTTCTCACCAGCCTTCCATCGCTCACAATGTTCCCGAGGCATTCTCCGGTGACAATGTCAAAGTAGCCACCATTTTGGGCCACTAGGCACTTGCCACGTCTTGCAGTTTCTATCACAGTGGCCTGAAGGCTTGAATTGCAACCTCCCAAGCCGCCAGGCTCTAACACAGAGAAGGTTCTCAGGGGGTTGTTCACAAAAGTAAAGTGGCCATAGACTTCCCTTCGTGTCTCGCCCTCTGGTGGGAAGTAAGACACGAATCCTCTTGTCATAGTCACAGGAAGTTTGGTGCTAGTGTTGCTGGGCCAAGTTTCATGCGTTACGTTGCCATGCACGACAGCTTGACAGTCTCTGACATACCTGTGATGGTGACGAGGACCGTGGTAGGAAGGAGGATATGGCAATAACAAGTCGTCATTTAATGAACTCCTGAAATGAAGAGATGGGTGAGATTATGAAATCTAGTTCTCATTCAACCAGCTGGTCTGTTTTCCATCTGTCTAAGCTACTTACAGGGCCCTCTGAGCACCTCTCAGTCTTTTTAATGTGTTTAGCCTCACAACGAAGTGCTACTATCCTCATCTTACAGATGGAACCGAGGCACAGAACTACGTCTACAAAGGCTGTGGCAGCAAGCCTCCCAGCCCGGGTTGACAGACTTGGGCTTGCGGGGCTCATGCTGGAGCTCTAAGAATAAGCCTGTAGCCAGCAGCCTGAAGTTGCAGTTCAGAGTCTGAAGCCTAAGGAGGGAGTGGGCTTCAAAGCCTGAGCTCCAGCCTGAGTCACAACTTCAAAGCGCTGTCTACACAACTATTCTCAAAGCACCAAGGCAAACCCAAGTCTATCGACCCGAGCTGGGACACTCGCTCCTGCAGGCTATGTAGACGTACCCAGAGACACTGAGGCCTTGTCTACACTTAAAACTTTTGCCACTTTTAACTTTGCTGGCATAGTTAAAGTGGCAACCCCGTCCTCTCCCCACCCCCAATCCATGCAACTATGATGGTATATTGGTACAGCTTATTCCAATTCGGCTAAGTGAACTAAGCTATACCACATCTACACTAGGGCTTTGCTGGCATAACTATGTTGGTTAGAGGTGTGATTATTTTTTTCCTTTTAAACAAACATAGTTACGATAGTAAAACTTCTGAAGTACAGACCACATTAAGTGCCTTGCCCAAGGTCACACAGAAAGCATACGGCAGAGCAGTGAATGGAACCCATGTCTCAAGTCCCTAAGCTCCTATCTGATAAGGAAACTAGCACCATTTTGCTGTCACTATTGCACTACCAGCAGTGGGAGTGCTGGCATAGGCAGGGGACAGGCACTTTTTAACTATGCATCATATAAATGATCAGAGCAGACCTAGATGTCACAGTGGCAAAAATATCTGCAGCCTGTCTAAAAGGATTTGCTGAACTCAGAAGGGGGCTGTGATGTAACCTTTAAATAAAAACAGTCTCTTGTGTTCCACATGCTTTGATAGATGGAAACCCCTGAAATTGGATTCCAAATTCTTTACTCAAGGTTAGTAAATAGGTTGTTACTTTGTGTTGCCTTTAGCATGAAATAAAAGGGAATAATATCTGCCACAAACACACCTTATATTTTTCTGGGGTTACCACATATGAATATCAGTCACTAACTATATTAAAAAAGACATTACAAAGAGAGTTGTACAGTAGAAATTAACTGAAATATTAGGTAACTGATACAAGGAAATCGTGTCTTGAATACCCAAGAAAGTTAGGTCTGGTCTACACTACAGACCTTTATTGGCATAATCAGCGGTGTGTAAAATCTACACCTCAAATGACTTAGTTATACCATCCTATGCCCGTACAGATAGCACTTATGGCATCGGGAGACCTTTTCCCGCTGACATAGCTACTGCCTCTCGGGGAGGTAGATTCACTATGCTGATGGGATTGCAGCTGCACTGATTCAGCGTTTTAAAAGTAGACATGCCCTTAGAAAAAACATAATATAAAGGAATTATACGATGAGACATACAGAACTCACTGTTTCTTCAGACTCCCAAAACCCTAGTCTATGTTTATAGAATAGTTGTGCTAGCTGTAATAGGTGTTCGATTGTTGCACTAGTCCAGGTTTGTCACCAACTTATATGGGGCATAATTTGGTTGAAATCAGTTCTGAAAAGAGGCTAGGTAGTAATCAACTACTGGCATGACTATAAAAGCTAAAACACTCAAATGTTTCTTTCTTGGTATATTCTCTCTTTCCTAGAGTAGACAAACAATAAAGTACAGTACTTAGCTTCTAGACCATAATAGTCATAGTCTCATTTCCAGGCATCTTTCTCTTCAATGGCTTTTCTCTCTTGCTTGCTTCGTTTATGCTGTGGCTCCACAAGCAGGGAATGTGTTATTTTTTTTCTCCTACACTAAAGTCAGGACAGGGGCAGTTTAGACAAGGGAAGATCAGCTAAAAGTTCATTTCCCCTCTAAGCGCATGTCACGCCGGAGACAGGAGTTTCCACGAGTACTAAGTACAGCAAAGTTCGTTCCCTAGACCGAGTGAAAGGCGCAGGTCGGCCGAGACACACCCGCCGCTGGTAGAACCCGCTGCACTATTTAGGGGAACAAACTAGACGGGAGCGGGTGCACAGAGAGCACGTGTCAGGAACAGAAAAATGCTTTTAAGTTGGCCCCATGAGAGCACTACGGGGGGGGGGGGTAGATGATTTTGGGGGAAGGGGGAACTGGGCTGAGTTTATTAGCGGAGAAAGGGGTGGCGGGGGAACTGGCCGGGCTCAGTGGTTTGGGGGGCGGGGGGAATAGGGAAACTGGACCGGGGTTACCAGCGGACGGGGTGTGCTCCCCTCCCCAGCCTGGACACCCGGGCTGGCCGGATCCGCAGCCCGGACAGGCGCCGCCAGCTGCCCAGCCGGAAGGCCAGAGACTCACCCCCCGTCACTGCCGCCGTGCGCTGTGCGGAGCCAGCTGAGCAGCGCTAAGGAAGCGGCGACAACAGCCACAGGCCGCTGCTGGCTCCGGCCCGCGCACTCCGATGCCAGCATGGAGCCCGCCATATTGAGCAGGGAGGAGGATCACATGACAGTGCGTCACCTCATGTGATCAGAGAGAGACGGGGGGGGGGACAAGCTGCGGGTTGTGCGCCACCTAGTGTCAGCCCGGCCGTATCGCGGCCGCCAGCGCCCGCAGCTACCAGGCAGGCAGGAGCCTGCAAGCAGACCCTAGAGGGCAACGTTTAAAAGCGAGAGGCCTGTTCATACCCCAAACCCTGCCCCCAGAAACCCTCCATAACACCCCCCAAACTTCCCCGTGAGATTAGCCTAGAAATAGAATACTTTCCATAACCCCTCCCAAAAAGATACCCATGAAACTCTATAATACTCCACAAAAACCTGCCCCCCACAAAAAAACCTTACTCCCTTCAAGTGACCATCCCACCTCAGAATCTGGTCTCTTGTGATCCCACCACAAACTTGCTCCTTCTGTGGTGACCCTCACCTCTCCAAACCTTTCCCTGTGTCGGGGCCCCCACATTGGTTCCACACCCAACAGGAGCCTTGCCGGCTCTCACAAACTTAGCTGTACTTAGAGTGACCAGGGCAGTGGACACTAGGTGCACGGGGTGCATAGGGTTTTACAGGATCCCCCATCCCCAGGTTAGATATCTGCATAATAGTTCACCAAAGGGTGGCATGAGACCAAGGCCGGCTCCAGGGTTTTGGCTGCCCCAAGCAGCCAAAAAAAAAAAAAAGCCGCGATCACGATCGCTATCTGCGGTGGCAATTCAGCGGAAGGTCCTTTGCTCCAAGCGGGAGTGAGGGACCGTCCGCCGAATTGCCGCCGAATAGCTGGACCTACCGCCCCTCTCCAGAGCGACCGCCCCAAGCATCTGCTTGCCAGGCTGGTGCCTGGAGCCGGCCCTGCATGAGACGTCTCTACCAAGAGCCAGTAGCCCACTGCTCGTCATAACCATTGGGATAGGCATGTATAGATAATACTGAAGGAGTTATGTACCTATACTAAAAATTATATTCTGAAGGCCTTGGGGTTAAGGCAGGTCACCAAGAGGTGATAACCTCAGAGCTGTTCCTTTCAGGCAGGAAATAACAGACACCCATCTCCCTGTCTGGTACTTTGTGTTTTGTGCATTTTATGCCTGTTTGCATACTGAGCCATAGACAAAAGAACAGATTGTGAAATCTACAGAAACCAACAAGCAGCAGGAGGGGTGTCCTGCTTATGAATAAAAACAAAGGATTGTTGTGGTATATCGTGGGGTGCAAGGAAACACATGGGGTCCATCGGTTAGAAGGCAAACGGACAGCATGTCTGCCACATGAAAGAAGGATCACAGACAAGCCTGGGTGTAAAACCCTGCAAGGACTTTGAGGCGCAAGAGTATTTAGGCTTTAGAATGTGTTATGTAACCATTTGTTTCCAATACTTCTACTTACTACTTCTTGAATCTCTGATTATTGTTAAATAAACTAATACTTGATTTTACTATAAACATATCTAAGTGCTGTGAGGTAAGTGACACAGTGATCTGAGGTGGAACTGGCAAGCTAGAGTGTACTGTTCCTCTGGAAGCAGTGAATCTGTGAATATTGCAAGTATCCAGTGAACCAGGGCCTGGATGCTCCAGGGAGATGGTCAGAGGGCTCAGGGGTTAGAGTGTGCCTGTTGCTTACCTGTAGAGAGACAGCAGAGCCTTCATAGGTCTAGAGCAGGGGTTCTCAAACTTCATTGCACGACCCCAGGACGGGGGATCGAAGCCTGAGCCCATCCAAGTCCCACTTCCCCGAGTGGGGGGGTCCAAAGGGCGAGCCCCACCACTTCGGACAGGGGAGCCAAAGCTGAAGCTCAAGGGCTTTAGCCCCAGGCAGGGGGCCTGCAACCTGAGTCCTGCCGCCCAAGGCTGAAGTCCTCAGTCATTGGTGTCGGCCCAGGGTAGTGGGGCTCAGGCTTCATCCCCGGCCCCCAGTAAGACTAAGCCAGCTCTGGTGACCCCATTCAAAAGGAATCATGACCCACTTTGGGGTCCCGACCCACAGTTTGAGAACCGCTGGTCTAGAAGGGAGTGCTTGTGTTGCCTGTGGCCAGTGGCATTGGGCAGGGCCAGCTCCAGGGTTTTTGCCACCCCAAGCGGCGCGAAAAAAAAAAAAAAAGTTGCGATCGTGATCTGCGGCGGCAATTCAGCAGGAGGTCCTTCGCTCCGAGCGGGAGTGAGGGACCGTCCATCGAATTGCCACCGAATAGCTGGACGTGCCGCCCTCTCCGGAGTGGCCGCCCCAAGCACCTGCTTGGCAAGCTGGTGCCTGGAGCTGGCCCTGGCATTGGAGAGCTGAACCCTGGCAGGCACAGACAAGGCTTCTTCATGCTACGGGCAGGTGCTACCAAGGTGCCTCATGAACCTGGGTACCACCAGGAAGTGTTACATCCAGCTTCTGGAGTCAGGTGATTATGGGAGAAGCTGGGCTTCCATTCTAAATGAGAAAAGGGTGGAGCCCTTCTGGCTGTAGAGATAAGCTTGAAAAATGTGACTCAAGTGTGACCAAGGGATCAGAAACCTGAATGCAACCCCCCCAGCACGCACACATGATTTTTTGAACCATTGTGGTTGACAATACTTCATGCCCTAGTCTCCCCCAAGAGTCTGTTCCCCTAATATGTCTCTCCATGCCTCTCAGGTCCTGACCCTAGTCATTGGGAATCCCCTTTAAATGAAGGTGTTGAACAACTAATAGTTCCTAGAAAATACATAGAAATGCTTTTCTTTGCCATATGCTGCTCAGGAGAATCCAAGATATTATTCCACATGCCCACATTTTTCCAGCACCAGAGGCTTTACTCAGATTTCCATAGAGTTTAATAGTGCCCGAGCTCTCTGAAGTTAATGCTAGAAGGGTGTTGCTGTGGGTCAATAGACCCAATTTATGAGCTTCTTTCAGCCCCATCCATTTTGACAGGAGTTGCATGACGGGACCCTAAGTCAGGAAAGAGCTAGCTGTACATCAGAGGAGTCCTTTTTGTGTAGCAGTTTTATCATGGTTAAATTCCAGGAACTGTCCTGTGATCTGTACAATATGGGGCTGGATATTTACTCATCCTGTAGCTACTCTAAAAAAGCACTTCTCAAGCTGACGTGTGGACCAGTGATTATATGGACCACTTACTGGTGGGCCACTGACAGCTGCAAAGTCACATGATGTGGCTTCACCTCTTTGGTTCCAGGTGCTTCTTTACAGGCAACCTGGCTCTTCTGGTCACTTTCTCCTACAGCTTATGCTAGAGATCTCAGTGAAAGCTGCATGTCAGCAATTGCTGTATTTGCCCAGGGGACACTGTGCAATAGCAAATGAGACCTTGAGTGGGTGGGGACATGGTCTGTACTCAGGAGACAGGGCGGGGCGCTGTTCATGAGATGATCTCTAATAGGATGTTACTATGCAGAACATGCCACTGCTCTAAAAGCTTACACCAGAGAGTATCCCCACATCAAATGTGGAAAGTTCCCTTTTTGATCCAGCATCTGTTTGATTTTTATTTTTTCCTAAACAAAATGGAATTGATTTCGGGGGTAACACAGGCTTGGTGGTTTTTTTTTTTTAAATTATGTACCTCTCCAAGTTAAACATCACCCCAATAGTCACTTGCTTAACCTTCAGTTGCTAACCCATACATAGTCAAAGATAGATAATAGTTAAAGTCAATCCCTTTTCTACTTAGCTTGGATTGTGTGTTGCCACAGTGAAGATATTTACTCTCTCAGTGCCTCAGTTTTTCCATCTGTAAAATAAACAGGATGTTTCCCTATCTCACAGTGCTGATGTGTGGATAAATACACCTCTACCCCGATATAACGCTGTCCTCAGGAGCCAAAAAAATCTTACCAGGTGAAACCGCGTTATATCGAACTTGCTTTGATCTGCCAGAGTGTGCAGTCCCACCCCCCTGGAGCGCTTCTTTACCGCTTTATATCCGAATTCGTGTTATATTGGGTCACGTTATATCGGGGTAGAGGTGTACATTAACCAGGGCTGGCTCTAGGTTTTTTGCCACCCCAAGCAAAAAAATTTTGGCTGCCCCCCCGTCCCAGCCCTGGGCTCCTCGCCGCACCCCCCTGCCGCCCCAACCCTGGGCTCTCCCCCACCACCCGCATCCCCCTGCCGCCCCAGCCCTGGGCTCTCCTTCCCCCCCCCCCGACACCCCAGCTCTGGGCTCCCCCTATCCCCCCACCACCATTGCCCCACACACACACCTCCTGCCGCCCCAGCCCTGGGCTCTTCCCCCCACCCCCACCCCACCTGCACCCTCCTTCCACCGCAGCCCTGGGTCACTGGTAACTCGCTCCCAGGGCAGGTCATTCAGCAGGAATTTTAGATGTGCACAGAACACAGACAGGACTGGTTCCCGCATGGTTACAGAACTGCAGTAAAGTGGAACAATTTTCAGCTTGTGTGATTGGAGGATATCTGGATGCATATTATAAGACTGTCCTACATAAATGAGGAAAAGTTGAGGTGCCTTTATTATTCTTTTGTTCCACTCTTTCTTTCTATGGGGAATTTGCCAATGCAATCTCACTGCCTTCCTTTTAAACAAAGAAAAAAGGCAATGGCTGTTAAAAATAGCAATTCCAGTCCTAATAACCATTGGGAAGCATTTCTTGCTCAATTTTATCCTACTTTTTCTTCAGCAAGTTACAGTGGATCAGTATATTTGATTTGGGAGAAATGAAGTAACAGCCGCCCAAACTGAGCTTGAGCACTCCTGAATTTTGAGGTGTTAAAATCTGGAAGGCAGGTGCTGAGAGGGGCTGGGAGGGGGGGGGGCTGTGGCTCCGCAGGGGAACACGGCAGCATGTATGCAGCAGCGTGTCTGGCGCTGCGCAAAGCCAGACACGCTGGTCTGAGTGGCATGGTAAGGGGGGTGGGGGATTGGAGAAGGGGTAGGGGGTTCTGGGGGGGGCAGTCAAGGGACGGAGCGGGGGGGTTGGATGGGACGGAGGTTCGGGGGAACAGTTGGGGGTAGGGGGAAGGGTGGGTTAGATGGGTCAGGGGTTCGGGGGGGCAGTCAGGGGACAGGCAGCAGTTGGATAGGCATGGGAGTCCCAGGGGGTTGTCAGGGGACAGGTAGGGGGTGGAGTCCTAGGGGGGAAGTTGGGGGGCATCTCAGGAGGGGGCAGTTGGGGACAAGGACCAGTGGGGCTTAGATAGGGGGTGGGGTCCTGGGGAGCAGTTGGGGCAGGGTCCCGGGAGGGGGTGATCAGGAGACAGGGAGCAGGGGGGTTGGATGGGTTGGGGTTTCTGTGGGGGGCAGTCGGAGGGAGTGGATGGTGGCAGGGTGGGGCTACCCTCTCTCCCCGTGAAGTGTCCTATTTTTTGAATGTTAAAATATGGTACCCCTACCCTTCCCAGTGCAGCTCTCCATTCACAGCAGGCTGCAGCATGAGGTCTCAGCTTCCTCACTCCCTCCCCCTCTTTCCTGTTGGTAGTGGCCAAGGGAATGCTGGGAAATGTAGTTCTTTCCCTGCTCCAGGGCTGGCTCTATAGGCAGGGAGCTAACCAAGAAACTACAGCTCCCAGAGCACCCTGTTGGTTCTCAGCTCCCATGCTGGATCCCTGCCGCCCCTGCAAATTGGCTGCCCCAAGCACGTGCTTGCTTTGCTGGTGCCTAGAGCCGCCCCTGACATTAACATAAGTAAGGTACTTGGGGCCAGATCATTAAAGGTGCTGAGTCTCCTAGCTTCCACTGATCTCCCAGACCTGTTCCTTAACCTACAAGTCCAGTTTCCTCAGCAATACATAGTTTGTCTTTAACTGTGTGCATTTTTAACGTTCTTTTTTTCTTATTTGAATAAGAAAAATCTTGAAGTCTTCCCTGATGAATTGCCCTGATTTTCAAATGGAAGTTAGGAGTCTTGATACCTTGGTGGATGTAGGCCTAGGACAGTGTATAAGAACCTTGATATCTATAGATGGAGTCTGCACTCATTCAAGGCAAAAAGAGTTTGGCCACTTACTTCAATGGAGCAGGATCAGGCTATTAAAGGATAAAATCTACAGAAAGTTATAACTGCAAACACACACATCAGCAGTCATGAATCAGCTGCAAATCTTACTCATACACACATTCCCTATGAACAGCATCATATTTGCTTCATGTCTAACATCAGTACTGTGACAAAGTTCCTCCTCTATCTTGGTGGGTCCTGCACTTATTGGCAGATTTTCTTGCCTCAGAGATTCACCATGTGGGTTGGGGAACAGCCCAGAGACCTTCCCGTCTGGATTGGGAGGTTTGGGGGGAACCCGGGCCCACCCTCTACTCCGGGTTCCAGCCCAGGGCCCTGTGGACTACAGCTGTCTTAATTGATTCTAGCAGCTTCTTCTTAATTGGCTCCACGTGTCCTAATTAGCCTGCCTGCCTTAACTGGTTCTAGCAGGTTCCTGATTACTCTAGTGCAGCCCCTGCTCTGGTCACTCAGGGAACAGAAAACTACTCATCCAGTGACCAGCATATTTGCCCTCTACCAGACTACTATACCCCACTGGTCTGGGTCTGTCACATATTCCTCCCCCCTGCTCAACGGCAAGGAGTTGGACAGCTTAGAATGCCAGACATGGCAATGCCGATGGTTTGTCACGTGTGCACTGACAGCTCCCTGCTCCGTGTTGCACATGGAACTGGAAAGATTGGCGGGATAAGAACTATCTGGTCACCCTTGTGTTTTTCCTCCTTGTTCCGCTGCATCCACTGAAGAGGGGCATGGTCCGTCACGAGGACAAATCTGCGCCCGAGCAGGTAGTAGCGCAATGTTTCCATGGCCCATTTTACAGCAAGGCATTCTCTCTCCACCACTGCATATTTTTGTTCCTTTGGAAGGAGTTTCCGATTGAGGTATAGAATTGGGTGTTCCTCCTCCCCAACCATCTGTGATAGAATGGCCCCCAATCCTACTTCCGATGCATCCATCTGCAGGATAAACTCCTTGGTGAAATCAGGGGCTATCAGTACGGAGTTACTGCAGAGGGCAGTCCGTAGGTCTGTGGATGCTTCCTTTGCTGCGTCAGACCATCTCACCAGATCAGGTCCACAGGCTTTCACTAGGTCTGTCAGGGGGCTTGCCCTTGTGGCAAAGAGGGGGTGTAGTGAGGCGGTGTGGCACCCCTCCGTCCCGCATAGGGCCGAACTTCCCCTAACCCCAACGTGGGCGGAGCCACCGGGTCCGGTGCCCGCCCCTCCGAGGTCACGGCCCCGACCCGGAAGTATAAAAGCCTGCCTGCAGAGCTCAGTGGAGCCCAGGCCGGCAGAGAGAGCAGACATCCCGGGCCGAGCTCCCGCTTGGGAGACAGCCGCAGGCCGCGAGCCGCCTGCTACCCCACCGCGCCGGTCGAGCCTACCTCTCGCCAGGTACCCCGAGGAGGACTGGCCAAGCCTGCCCCGTGCCAGCTACCCTGGTGGAGAGCTGCCGGACCTGCCCCCAAGCCCCGCACCAGAGGAACCGATGCTGCTGGACTGGCCCGAACCCGGCGTCGCCAACGAGGTAGGCCCCGAGGGGGAACATGGAAGTAGCCCGGGGGTAGCCGACCCCGGTCAGGCTGCAGACATGTGAGCCGATGTCAGTGTGTTTCGGTCAGGACACCCCACTGACCAGCAGCGGCAGTAACCGCTGCTAGGGCCCCGGGCTGGGACGCAGTGGAGTGGGTGGGCCTGTGTCCCCCGCTGCCACCCCCGCTCATGGGTGGCAGGCTTCCCCCTCACCCAACGCTCAGGTAGGAACCTGGGCCTCCCCCAAAGTGTATTGTTGCTCAGCCCCTGCACCAGAGGGCCTGAGCCCCTTAACTGATTGTTGCTCAGCCCCTGTACCAAAGGGCCTGAGCTGTGACTGTTTGTGTCCCGCCCTGAACCAGGGCCTGGGCCTACTTTAAACTGTTGATTGTTGCTCAGCCCCTGCACCAAAAGGCCTGAGCTAGCTGATTGTTTGCTCAGCCCTGCCTGAGGGCCTGAGCCCCTTGAACTGTGGGTCACTCAGCCCCTGCGTAAAGGGGCCTGAGCTTTGACTGTCTGTGCTGTAGTGAGTCGGTGTGGTGCCCCTCCATCCCGGAGGGTAGAGCCCCGGTGCGAACCTACTACGGGGGATAAATCGTCGGTAGTACCCCACCACACCTAGGAACGCCCGGACTTGTTTCTTGCGACTTGGTCGGGGCCAATTTTGGATGGCCTCTAACTTGTTCACTTGGGGTTTTACCAGACCTTTTCCCACAATGTAGCCAAGATATTTGGCCTCCGTAAACCCTACAGCGCACTTGGCAGGGTTTGCTATAAGGCCAGCTCGCCTGAAGGTATCGAGGACTGCCTCCACCTTCTCCAGGTGGGTTTCCCAGTCTGGGGTATGAATGACCACATCGTCCAAGCAGGCAGCAGCATAACTGTTATGCGGGCGTAATAGCTTGTCCATGAGGCGCTGGAAGGTAGCTGGGGCCCCATGTAGTCCAAAAGGGAGGACAGTATATTGAAAAAGACCCTCTTGTGTAGAGAGCAGTCTTTTCCTTTGTTTCTTCTGCAAGGGGAATCTGCCAGTACCTCTTTGTCAAGTCTAGGGTAGTCAAGTACCGGGCATTACCCAGACGGTCCACTAGCTCATCTATGCGAGGTATGGGGTACGCATCGAACTGGGATACTTTGTTTAGTCGCCGGAAGTCGTTGCAAAATCTTGTGGTGCCATCAGGTTTGGGCACCAGCACGATTGGGCTGGACCACTAACTATGGGATTCTTCAATGATCCCCAACTCCAGCATTTTTTTTACTTCTGCTTTTATTTCCTCCCTTTTTGCCGCTGGCACCCGATAGGGCCTCATTGTTACTCTGGCCCCAGGGTTCGTGACGATGTGGTGATATGTCTCAGTTATTCGACCCGGTTTTGTTGAGAACACATCTTGGTTCCGGAAGATCATCTCAGACACCTTATTCTTCTGGTCTGGTGTTAAATCAGGAGACACTCTCACCTGTTCGGAAGGCTTGTTTTCCTGGGTTAGGTCTTTTTGGACCGTTGTGCATGCCTCTTGTGCATGCCAGGGTTTCAGAAGGTTAACGTAATAAATCTGTTCTTGTTTTCTGCGTCCTGGCTGCCGCACCTTGTAGGTTACTTCCCCCATGGGTTCAACCACCTCATAGGGCCTCTGCCATTGGGCCAGAAGTTTGCTTTCTGCCCTGGGTACCCACACCATAACCCGATCCCCTGGTTGGAACTGTCGCACTTTTGCCTGGCGATTGTAATGGGTTCGCTGGGCCTCCTGTGCCTTCTCCAAATGTTCCCATACAATAGGGGTAACCTGGGCTATCCGTCTCGCATCTGCATTACATGCTCTATTATATTTCTCCCCTCATTGGGTTCCTCTTCCCAGATCTCTTTGGTGATATCTAGTATGCCACGGGGGTGACGCCCGTATAATAACTCAAAGGGGGAAAACCCAGTTGAGGCCTGAGGTACCTCCCGGATAGCGAACATAAGGTAGGGTAGTAGGGTGTCCCAATCCTTCCCGTCCTGACTTACCACCTTCCTTATCATAGCCTTGAGGGTTCGGTTAAACCTTTCTACCAACCCATCAGTCTGCAGATGGTAGACCGAAGTTCTCAGGGTATGTATATGGAGCAGCGTACAGAGGTCCTTCATTAGCTTCGACATAAATGGGGTTCCTTGGTCGGTTAATATCTCCTTCGGTAGCCTCATTCGGCAAAGATCCCCACCAGCTCTTTGGCTATAGTTTTAGAGGCCGTGTTCCGCAGGGGGACAGCTTCTGGATAGCGAGTAGCATAGTCCAAAACAACAAGTATATATTGGTAGCCTCGAGCCGTCTTCTCCAGGGGTCCCACTAGGTCCATGGCTATTCGCTCGAAGGGGACCTCTATGATGGGAAGGGGTACTAAAGGTGCCCTCAAGTGGGGATGGGGCCTGTGCAGCTGACACTCCGGGCAGGAGGCACAGTACCTCCGCACTTCATGTACTCCAGGCCAGAAGAACCATCGTAGGACTCATGCCAGGATCTTCTCTACCTCCAAATGCCTCCCAAAAAGATGACTATGAGCAAGACTTAATACAGCGTTCTGGTGTTTTTAAGGTACTAGGATCTGCTGTACTTTCTGCCCCTGCACTGGTACAACCCGGTATAAGAGATCGTTCTTCATTATGAAGTAGGGTCCTGGTCCCTGGATTTTCCCTTCCGCGGGGACCCCATCTATTTCAGTCACCTCCTTCCTAATGTTGTCATATCTTGGGTCTTCTGCCTGGTCCCGTCCAAAATTTCCTCTCCCAGGGCTAATCTGCCCAAGATCTAGGGGCCCAGTCTCTGTTGCCTCTACTGGTTCAGAAGCATTAGGGTGGGGGTCGACTCAGGTGCTGCTTCTCTCCTGCGTGGCCTCCTTTTCAGCTGCACGGGTCCGCCTACCTACAAGAGCGACCCTCTGGCTTTGGGTCAGTATTCGGGTTCCCAAGGCCTTAGCTGCCCTTCTTTCCCTTTTTGTTTTTCTACCCTGTCTGGGAGTGGAAAACAAATCTGGGGATATTTCAGAGAAGATTGGGGGTTGACAGTCTGCTGTGGATGCCTCACCAGTTTTAGGGTCCCCATCTTTCTCCAATCCCCCTACTGGGAGTAAGTTTCCAAACCCTGGGAAGTCCCTCCCTATGAGCACCAGGTATGGGAGTTTAGGGACTACACCTGCTGCTACCTCAGTAGTGTTCCCTTGGATCTCGATTTTTACTGGGATAGTGGGGTATGGACACATGTTATCCCCGTACGTTTAGCCTGTAGCAGCTGACTACGCTTCACGAGCTTCCCTGAGATAAGCGTGATAGCACTCCCCGAATCAACCAGTGCCGTGGTCCCCACGCCATTTAGCTTCACTGAACTGGTATACATATGTGGGGTTAATGAGACCCCCCACAAGGTGGATTAGGGAACATGGATCTGCCCAGTTCCCCAGGTTACACTGCATAGGCTCCTCAGCATTGAGACACTGTGCAGCTATGTGTCCCCACTCCCCGCAGTCATAACATCTGTATGGAGCCCTAGGCGTTCCCCGGTCTCTTGGTTTGGGCAGTCTAACATCACGATCCTCTTCTCCCTCAGTGATCCGACTCTTTGTGACCTCTGATGGGCCTTCAGCCTCTCTTTTTCCACCTGGGTCCTCCTGGTGGCCCAGTCACCCGAACTTTAGGGCTTGGTGCTGCTAGTTTAACCCAGGGTGCTTCTTCCTTAACTGGTCGGGTCAGCTCCCTCGCTGTCCTTCGCCTCTCTACCAGGGCGACAACCTCGTCATAGGTGAAGGGTTCGTTCTGGCTTACCCAGGCATGAAGGTCTGGTGGTAGTCCCCTCATGTATCGGTCGATGACCAGAACCACTAGTATCTCTTCCGGACTCCGGGACTCTGTTTGCAACCACTTTCGTGCGAGATGGATAAGGTCATACAATTTGGACCGCGGGGTTTTGTCTTCCTGGTACCTCCAACCGTGATACTGCTGGGCCCGCACTGCTGTCGTTACCCCAGATCTGGCCAGGATCTCTGCTTTCAGCTAGGGGTAGTCTGCCGCAGCCTCTTCAGGCAGATCATGGTAGGCCTTCTGGGCCTCCCCACACAGGAATGGGGCAAGGATGCCAAACCACTGATCTCGAGGCCAGGCCTCCCATAGGGCTGTCCTCTCAAAGGCCAGAAGGTATGCCTCTACATCATCCTCCCGTGTCATTTTCTGCAGCCAATGGCTGGCCCGTATGAGCCGCATCCCATCATGGCCGCGATTCAGCTCTGTAAGGGACTTTACCTGGTTTACCAGTTCCCGCAACATAGCTCGGTCTTGAGCAGCCTGGTCCATCAGCAGGCGATTAGTTGGGCGGCTGCCTGGACACGGGTAGCCTCCTGCTGGGCCGCTGTAGCTTGTATCAGTGCCCGCACTATGTCATCCATTGTGGTGAAAAAAAATAAACCCTCTCCCTTTTTTTGTTTGTTGTTGTTGTTGTTTTTAAAATCACCCTCCTTCTTCTGCCGCACTGTGCACCCCAAGATCCCATCCCGACACCAGTGTGACAAAGTTCCTCCTCTATCTTGGTGGGTCCTGCGCTTATTGGTGGATTTTCTTGCCTCAGAGATTCACCATGTGGGTTGGAGAACAGCCCAGAGACCTTCCCCTCTGGAAGAACCCACAGTCCAGGTCAATTGGGAGGTTTGGAACCCGGGCCCACCCTCTACTCCAGGTTCTGGCCCAGGGCCCTGTGGACTGCAGCTATCTCTAGTGCCTCCTGTAACAGCTGCATGACAGCTACAACTCCCTGGGCTACTTCCCCATGGCCTCCTCCAAACACCTTCCTTATTCTCACCACAGGACCTTCCTCCTGGTGTCTCATAACGCTTGTGCTCCTCAGTCCTCCAGCAGCACACCCGCGCTCTCTCTCAGCTCCTTGCACCTCTTGCTCCCAGATCCTCAGACTCACACCACAAACTGAAGTGAGCTCCTTTTAAAACCCAGGTGCCCTGATTAGCCTGCCTTAATTGATTCTAGCAGCTTCTTCTTAATTGGTTCCAGGTGTCCTAATTAGCCTGCCTGTCTTAACTGGTTCTAGCAGGTTCCTGATTACTCTAGTGCAGCCCCTGCTCTGGTCACTCAGGGAACAGAAAGCTACTCATCCAGTGACCAGTATATTTGCCCTCTACCAGACTCCTGTATCCCACTGGTCTGGGTCTGTCACAGTACCTATATGGCAAAGTCACTTATGCCCCAAAGCACCACTCTGCTAGATTTAAACTTTATCCTCTTTCTGTCAATTACGTCAGTTGTTTAGCAATTATAATTCACTGGCTTTATTTATATCTGGTACAGTACATAAACCCAAGAGTGATTAAGTTCTGGGCCCAAAAGCTGAGATCCAAGGCAGCTCCAGGCAGGATCAAGAAGAATAACAATACTATTTTGCGCATACATAGCACCTTTCCTCCAAGGATCTCCAAGCATGGGGAAATTTCATTATCCCTGTTTCACAGCTGAAGAAACAGAGGCTCAGAGCAGTTTGTGGTCTGTTAGTCAGAGATGATCTGTGATTTTTTTCCAAAGTGGTACAGTAAGCCATTGGGCAGAGCAAGGAATAGTGTGGAAGAGTTCTGAATCCCAGTCACTGCTTCCCATGGGATCTGCCAATGTACAGCCATTTTGCTGCTCTCAGGCTCACTCCCTGCCAGTGTCTCATGTTCGTTGAGAGGCATGTTTTCCAATGACTATTTTCCCCAGAGCTGCCTTCACCTCGTGATTCCATAGGCTGTATATGATGGGGTTTAGCGTGGGCGTTACAATGCAATACAGAGTAGAGATCAGGATGTCAATACCCAGCAAGTAGCCCAAGCGGGGCTGATTATAATTAAACGAGCCATCCGGTAATCCATAACAACGATGGTAAGGTGGGAGATACTGGTGGAGAAGGCCTTGCGTCTGCCCTCAGTGGAGTAGATTTGGAGGATGGCTTGGATGATACAGATGTAGGAATCCACAGTAAACAAGCAGGGTCTGATGCCAATGAACACACTGGCTGCATGCAGAACAGCTTTGTTCAGGACAGTATCAGTGCAGGACAGTGCCAAAAGATGGCGCAAGTCGCACATGAAATGGCTAATATCATCAAGCCCACGGAATGACAGAGCAGATGTCAGAAGAGAGTGGAAGGGTGAAGTAGAAAGCCACATGCCCAGGATCCAGCAGCCGGCTGGAGAGAGGCTCTCCTGTTCATAGTGACTTTATAAAGCAAGGGGGGAATATAGCAATGTATCTATCATAAGCCAGGGTGGGTAAGAAGATCCGTCCTGAACCAGGAGGTGTAATGAGAAAAAAGATTTGTGCCAGGCACCCAGCACAGGAAATGGTCTTTGTCTCCTGGAGGAGGTTCACCAACATTTTAGGGATAGTAGTGGATGTATAGAAGAGGTCTATGAGGGACAGTTTACAGAGAGGACAGTACATGGGCGTGTGCAGGCCTGTAATTATCATAATGATCATAATGTTCCCTACAAGGATAATGGTGTAATAAGCAAAAATACCAGAAAGAATAATGTCTGCAATGCAGGATGTTTTGAGAATCCAGAAATATGTATTCTGTCACCTATGTCTCGTGTTCCATTTATCCCTACAGGAAAGAAGAGTAAGAATTAATAAGTCAAACACCTCTAACTCAAAAAATACCACCAGTAGGAGAACACTTCAATCTCCCTGGTCACTCAATAACAGACCCAAAGTGGCAATTCTTCAACAAAAAATCTTCAAAAACTGACTCCAACGTGAAACTGCAGAACTGGAATTAATTTGCAAACTGGACACCATCAGATTAGACCTGAATAAAAACTGGGAGTGGTTGGGTCATTACAAAACCTAAACCTAATTTCCCCAATCCTAATTTCCCCTCAAACCTTCTTGTCAACTGCCTAAAATGGGCCTGTAGTGAGGCCGTGTGGTGCCCCTCAGCCCCGCAGAGGGAAGAACCTCCCCTGACACCAACGGGGGCGGAGCCAGTGGGTCCTGCGCCCACCCCCCAGAGGTCACGGCGCAGGACAGGAAGTATAAAAGTCCAACCCCAGAGCTCACTTGGACCACAGCCACTGGAGAGGCCAGACGCCTGTGACCTAGCTCCAGGTTGGGAGACGCCGGCAGGCCGCGGCCGACCCAAGGACTGGCCGGACCAGCCGAGCCTACCCCTTGCCAGCTACCCAGAGGAGCAGCCGAGCCTACCCCTTGCCAGCTACCCAGAGGAGCAGCCGAGCCTACCCCTCGCCAGCTACCCGGAGGAACTGATGGTGCTGGAAACCTCCAAGGACACCACCCTAACCCAGGTACCTTATGAGGGGGAGTCCGGAAGTAGCCCGGGGTGGTCGACCCTAGTCTGGCGGCAGCCTTGCCAGAACCAATGTCAGTGTGTTGCGGTCAGGATCCCCACTGACACAGCAGCGGGTCTTCTGCCGCTGTTAGGGCCCCGGGCTGGGACACAGTGGAGTGGGTGGGCCTGCGTCCCCCCCCGCCACCCAACTCATGGGTGGCAGTCTCCCCCTCTTCCCAGATGCTCAGCGCCAGGAGCCTGGGGTTTGCTATTGAACTATTTGCTCAGTCCCTGCCTGAGGGCCTGGGCTTCTGACTATTTGTTTGCTGCCCTGCCCTGACCCAGGGCCGGGGCTTATACGGTACTCCTTACCAGGGCCAGATTAACTTTTTGTGGGCCCGGAGCCAAACATTTTGTGGGCCCCCATTGGGGAAGTAGGGCATGTGATGGGGGGCGATCTGCAGAGCGAGGGACTGGTTGGGGGGCAATGAGGCGCAGCGGAGTGTCCCCACTCAGCCCAGCACAAGGGCACTGTTTACAAACCCAAAACTGATAGACGCACACTGGCCTGCCCAGCCCTGCGCTGCCAGCGTGCCCCTTCCACACTGCCCCTGGCCCGGTGCCCTGCCCTTATGCCACTGTCCCCTCACCCAGAGACTTCCTCCACAGATCCCTATGTCCAGCACCGCCTGCCTAGAGACCCCTCCGTCTACAACTGCACAGCACCCTGCACACCATATCCCCTGCCCAGCTCCTCCACCCACAGATCTCCTACTGTCCAGCACCCCCTTCACAGTCCCACCGTCACAGCTGTACAGTGCCCTATATTCCTGAGGGAATTCTGAGCATAATATTTTAAAATTCTGATATTTTTAATAATAAATAAATGTGGAAGCTCCACCATGGCAGTGGGGAGCACAGGCCACTGGCTGCATGGAGGTGGGAGAATACCCTGCAGCCTCTCCTACCCCTCTGGGACAGAGACTTGGCAGTGAGACTGAACCTGACCGTGACACAGCACAAGGGCCATGCCTGCCACAGAAACATCCTGGGGCCCTGCCCCTTTTGTGCCAGGCACACAAGGTGTGGGCAGGGAGGCTCAGCCCGGCAGCAGGATCCAAGTGCAGAGGGACTTAGTGTGGGGGATCCAGATGGGGGTAAGAGGGTTCTGTGGGGAGGGGGTAAGAGGGTTACATGTGGGGCAGTCTGGGTGCAGGCAGCTCATTGGGGGATCTGGATGCACAGGGAGGTGCCAGGTGCAGGGGCAATGGGAGTCTGCAGCGGGGACCAAGTGAAAGTGGTTGGAGCTTGGGGGGGGGAAGTCTGGGTGCAGGGGAGGTGGGGTTGTTGTACTTAAAGTACTGCACAGGATCTTTTCAGGGGAAATAAGGCAAATGCCACATTCATTGGTAATACTTGCATCAATCAATACTGCATCATATGAATATGATCTATATTACACTCATGCACTCACACACACACACACACACAAGCACACTCCGTCTTGTTGTTGTTACCAACTAGTTGCTCCCCTTAACTTCACTGGCCAGGTGAGTGAGTTAGGGGAGGGGTGGAGCCGGACTTCTGCAGATCTGGATCAATGCTCCAATGTTGACAAGGCCCAGGGTCCTCTGCAAGACACCTCACATTTATAGCAGCTTCCCTCTCATGCAAATCTATACCAGATTCAAAATCTGTGTCCGTTGGTCCTTTGTGCTGCTTCCTTCTGAATGTTGTCCCAATACTGTTCAAAGAGGTTGTTTCCAAAAGAAGGTGCTTGATTCTAACACCCTTTCCCCTGTCCCCACCAGGCCATCAATATGTCTGCTCTACTTTAGTGAGCCCACTTGACAAGTTTGATTGTCCTTGGGTCTGGCTTCCATCCCCTCTCCAACTAGCTGTCTGGAGGTGCTTGCCTTCCACCCCTTGCTCATTCACATCTCATTCATTCAACATGGCAATTGATTAAGGGAGTGTGTGTGTGTGGAATCTTATTCTACTAGCAAAAAGACATTTTTCTTCTACTTTAACTATCCTTAGGGGCTATAACATTATACCAAGGCTTAACACAAAGTTTTCTTTAAGTTTTTCTACATAGGGATCTGATACAAAGTTCCTATATCAAAGGACTTGATACAAAGTTGTATGAAAATAGCTTAATACAGGGTTATATGAAGAGGCATAATACAAAGTCCTATGAAAGTTTTGTGAAGATGCTTAATACAGAGAATTATCTACAGGGTTCATTTGACTGGGGGTCCGGGTGCAGGTGGTTGGGGCTCAGTGGGGAGGGTGTCTGGGGATGGCTCATCGGGGTGGTACAGATGCAGGGGAGGTGGGGCTTGTCAGGGTGAGGGCTTGATGGGCCTGCTTAACAGGGGAGCCCCAGCTGCTGCTGGGCCCCCATTTTCCCTATCCCAGGGATCGGTAACCTTCAGTACGCGGCCCACCCAGAGCACATGAACTAAACACATACTACAACAGCAGATAGTTCCAGCCTTCCCTTGGGAAACAATTCCATCCACACCCCAAGGCAGAGATTGCACTGCTAGGACACTTTGCCTGATAGCCTCAGTTTCCCTTTCCTCCCCCCCCCCCCATCCCTCTTCCCCACTGCCTCTTTCCTTCCAGCCCCCTAAGAGGCAGTCAGCCAGATGCCAGGGAGGGGGACCAAGCACACTACACATGTGGCCACTCTCTGCCTGGGGAGGGAGGGCAAGCAGGAGAGACCAGGAGATGCCTGAACTATTTGTTCAGTCCCTGCCTGAGGATCTGGGCTTCTGACTGTTTGTTTGCTGCCCCGTCCTACCCCAGGGCTGGGGGCGGCCTTATACAGTACTCCTTACACGGCCCTGCCTGGAGGTCTGGGCCATTGACTGGGTGTTCCCCAACCCAGCAGAAACGGTGTAGCGAGGCGGTGTGGTGCCCCACAGCCCCGGAGAGGGATGAGTCCTACAGGGCCACTCTCATTACCACTTCAAAAGTTATTTTTCCTCCCTTGGTATCCTGCTGTCAATTGAATTGTCTCATTAGACTGACCTCACACTTGATAAGGCAACTCGCATCTTTTCATGTAGTTATACCTGCTCCTGTATTTTCCACTCCAAGTATCTGATGAAGTGGGTTCTAGCCCACGAAAGCTTATGCCCAAATAAATTTGTTAGTCTCTAAGGTGCCACAAGGACTACTCAAAAAATACCATTTCTGCATCTGAATATGCTAGACACAGATTGTTTTTAAGTGCGTAACTTCAGTTTGGCACCAGCTTCCAGTTCCTTCATTCTCTGAGTTTCTGCCTGCCTTCCCTGAGTTGTTTTACTTCTATACAAACTATTTAAATAGTTGATTGTGTGTTCTGATTTAATCACTGGCTCTTTGTTTGACACTCCTGGATGGGTTGCTTCAGGGGGTAAACTACCTACTGTGCCAGCAATCTGTCCTGAGATACTCACCACGCTTCAGATACTAGTTTAATCTGATTTCCAGGTATTTGCTTTTCTTTTCTAGGTTTCTATTCTGGGCTGATTAAACGGCATGTCTGATTCAGATTGCCTGGGAACCTGTGAGCACTCAAGTATCAGGGGGTAGCCGTGTTAGTCTGTATCTACAAAAACAACAAGGTGCCACCAGACTCCTTGTTGTTTTTGTGAGCACTCAGACTCTGCTCACTGAGACAACAGATGATAAAAACAGGAGTCATTTTGCTTTCTTAATTAAACCTAAACAGCAGTGATAAGCTCAGTATAAATTAGCAGGAGGATGCAAGTAGATGGAATGGTCTAACCTGCTGTTTTCTATAAAATATTGTATCCTCACTGATTCCCAAGGTTTGGTGGGGAGGTTGTTTCTGCAGCAGTATTTAAAGAGATGTGGAGACATTTTCACCGAGGGGATTTATTCACAGAAGCATCTCAAAATTAACAAGAGTCAATTTGTGCTGTGATATCATACATTATCAAAAAGAAGAACAGGAGTACTTGTGGCACCTTAGAGACTAACAAATTTATTAGAGCATAAGCTTTCGTGGACTACAGCCCACTTCTTCGGATGCATATAGAATGGAACATATATTGAGGAGAGATATATACACACATACAGAGAGCATAAACAGGTGGGAGTTGTCTTACCAACTCTGAGAGGCCAATTAATTAAGAGGAAAAAAAACTTTTGAAGTGATAATCAAGCTAGCTCTAATAAATTTGTTAGTCTCTAAGGTGCCACAAGTACTCCTGTTCTTCTTTTTGCGGATACAGACTAACATGGCTGCTATTCTGAAACCATACATTATCAAGTGGATAGGTATGTAGTTTGAGATTTTCAAAGAAGCCCAAGTGAATTGGGTTCCTGCCTCTTAGGTTCCTTTGTAAACCCCAACTTTAAATGTTGCAATTAGTCAAATGTTGCCATTTGATTCAAATCAACACTTGCAAGATGGTCTGTGCTATTTCATGAGCAGAGGAGAGGAAAGTGATCAGGGACAGTCAGCATGGATTCACCAAGGGCAAATCATGCCTGACTAACCTAATTGCCTTCAATGATGAGATAACTGGCTCTGTGGATGAGGGGAAAGCAGTGAACGTGTTATTCCTTGACTTTAGCAAAGCTTTTGATATGGTCTCCCACAGTATTCTTGCCAAGAATAGAGTTAAGAAGTTAAAGAAGTATGGGATGAATGAATGGACTATAAGGTGGATAGAAAGCTGGCTAGATTGTCGGGCTCAGTGGGTAGTGATCAATGGCTCCATGTCTAGTTGGGAGCCAGTATCAAGTGGAGTGCCCCAAAGGTCGGTCCTGGGGCCCATTTTGTTCAATATCTTCATTAATGATCTGGAGGATGGTGTGGACTGCGCCTTCAGCAAGTTTGCAGATGACACTAAACTGGGAGGAGTGGTAGATACGCTTGAGGGTACGAATAGGATACAGAGGGATCTAGACAAATTAGAGGATTGGGCCAAAAGAAATCTCATGAGGTTCAACAAGGAGAAGTGCAGAGTCCTGCACTTAGGATGGAAAAATCCCATGCATTGCTACAGACTAGGGACCAAATGGCTAGGCAGCAGTTCTGCAGAAAAGGACCTAGGGGTTATGGTGGACGAGAAGCTGGATATGAGTCAACAGTGTGCCCTTGTTGCCAAGAAGGCTAACGGCATTTTGGGCTGTATAAGTAGGGGCATTCTCAGCAGATTGAGGGACGTGATCATTCCCCTCTATTCGACATTGGTGAGGCCTCATCTGGAGTACTCTGTCCAGTTTTGGGCCCCACTCTACAAGAAGGATGTAGAAAAATTGGAAAGTGTCCAGCATAGGGCAACAAAAATGATTAGGGGGCTGGAGCACATGACTTATGAGGAGAGGCTGAGGGAACTGGGATTGTTTAGTCTGCAGGAGAGAAGACTGAGGGGGGATTTGATAGCTGCTTTCAACTACCTGAAATGGAGTTACAAAGAGGATGGATCTAGGCTGTTCTCAGTGGTAGCAGATGACAGAACAAGGAGTAATGGTCTCAAGTTGCAGTGGGAGAGGTTTAGGTTGGATATTAGGGAAAACTTTTTCACTAAGAGGGTGGTGAAGCACTGGAATGGGTTACCTAGGGAGGTGGTGGAATCTCCTTCCTTAGGGTATGTCTACACTGAGAGTAGTTCGATTGTACTTAAATTGAATATGTGGAATTGATATTACAAAGTCGAACGTGTGTATCCACACTAAGGACAGTAATTCGACTTTGTGAGTCCACACTAACGGGGCAAGCGTCGACATTGGAAGCGGTGCACTGTGGGCAGCTATCCCACAGTTCCCGCAGTCCCCGCTGCCCATTGGAATTCTGGGTCGAGCCCCCAATGCCTGCTGGGGAAAAAAATGTGTCGAGGGTGGTTTTGGGTAATTGTCGTCATCCAACCGTCACTCCCGCCCTCCCTCCCTGAAAGCACCGGGGGGCAATCAGTTTGCGCACTTTTCTGGTGAGTGACAGCGCGGACGCCACAGCATTGCGAGCATGGAGCCCGCTGCGACCATCGCTGCAGTTATGGCCGTTGTGAACACCTCGCACCTTATCATCCACCTTTTCCAGAGGCAGATGCTGAGAAATCGGGCGAGGAGGCTACGGCAGCGCGGTGAGGACATGAAGTCTGAGAGTGGCACAGACCTCTCACAAAGCACGGGACCCCGCGCCGTGAACATCCTGGTAGCAATGGGTCATGTTGATGCTGTGGAACGGTGATTCTGGGCCTGGGAAACAAGCATGGACTGGTGGGACCACATAGTGATGCAGGTCTGGGATGAATCACAGTGGCTGCGAAACTTTTGTATGCGGAAGGGAACTTTCCTGGAACTTTGTGAGTTGCTGTCCCCTGCCCTGAAGCGCAAGGACACCCAGATGCGAGCAGCCCTGACTGTCCAGAAGTGAGTGGCCATAGCTCTCTGGAAGCTTGCAACGCCAGACAGCTACCGGTCAGTTGCGTATCACTTTGGCGTCAGCAAATCTACCGTGGGGGTTGCTGTGATGCAAGTAGCCAACACAATCGTTGAGCTACTGCTGTCAAAGGTAGTGACCCTTGGAAACGTCCAGGTCATCATAGATGGCTTCGCCGCGATGGGATTCCCAAACTGGTGGGGCTATAGATGGAACTCACATCCCTATCCTGGGACCGGACCACCAGGCCAGCCAGTACATTAACAGAAAGGGCTACTTTTCAATGGTGCTGCAAGCACTGGTGGACTATAGGGGACGTTTTACAAACATCAACGTCGGATGGCCGGGCAAGGTTCATGACGCTCGTGTTTTCAGGAACTCTGGTCTGTTTAGATGGCTGCAGGAAGGTATTTACTTCCCGGACCACAAAATAACTGTTGGGGATGTGGAGATGCCTATAGTGGTCCTCGGGGACCCAGCCTACCCGCTAATGCCCTGGCTCATGAAGCCCTATACAGGCGACCTGGACAGTGAAAAAGAACTCTTCAACTACTGGCTGAGCAAGTGCAGAATGGTGGTGGAGTGTGCTTTTGGACGTCTCAAGGGGAGATGGAGAAGCTTACTGACTCGCTCTGATCTCAGCAAAACCAATATCCCCATTGTTATTGCAGCTTGCTGTGTGCTCCACAATCTCTGTGACAGCAAGGGGGAGACCTTTATGGCGGGGTGGGAGGTTGAGGCGAATAGCCTGGCTGCTGATTTTGCCGAGCCAGACAGCCGTGCGATTAGAAGAGCCCAGCGGGACGCGCTGTGCATCCGGGAGGCTTTGAAAGCTAGGTTCCTCAGTGAGCAGGGTAACCTGTGACTACTAAGTTTGTTTAAAGAGAAGCTGAACCTGCCCCCGTTTCTTTACCCACTTACTGTTGACTATCCTCTCCAGCTACATACCCCGTTCACCCCATCCCCCCGCTTCCAACACATGTTTAAAAATAAAATAAATGGAACTTTGTTAATGAACACCGTTTTATTACGGATTTTGCGGTAAAGTGTTGAAACTGGGACACAGACTGTGGTGGGGAGTGGGCATAGTGATGGAAAGAACACTTCTAACTCGAGGAATGACAGGCTCCTGCTCCTAGAGCGGTCCGCAGTGGTGGACTGGTTGTTTCAACGGAGCCTGCCACCCCTCCTTTTTGGGACTCTGTCTGTGGGGGCTATATGACTTTGTAGCGGGGGAGGATGGTTACAGATCCCCTGCTGCGTGGCTCTGTGATCCAGGATAAGGACCGCTGCATAAGATCTCTAACCGCCCTCCCCCACCACAAAGTCACATGCCCCTCTCCCCCCCCCGAACATGAAAACCACCTCCCAACTGACCAGGGTGCCTAGTGACTGCAATGTGTGTGTGACCTTCTGCTGAACCTGCCCCCGTGTCTGTACCCTGGTAAAGGTGACTGTCCTCTCCAATTACCAACCCCCATCCCCCCCTTCAAACACACTCTCCCCTAAAAGAACATGATGGAAACAGTAATTAACAGAAACTTATCTTTTATTAGCAACTACACAGTTAGGGGATGAAACTGGGACGGGGGCTTGGGTGAGGCAGGAAGGAAAGGACTTATCAAATTTTTGGGAATGAGAGCCTTCTGGTACTTGAGCAGTCTGCAGGGGTGGAGTGACAGTTTTCACTGCCCCTGCCGCCCCACCTTCTTGGGACTTTGGGTGAGGGAGGTATGGGAGTTTGTGGCGGGGGAGGGCGGTTAGAGATAGACTGCAGTGGGGCTCCGTCCTCCTGCCTCCGGTCCTGCAGAACATCCACAAGGCGCCGGAGCATGTCAGTTTGCTCCCTCATTAGTCCAAGCAGCGTTTGAGTCGCCTGCTGGTCTTCCTGCTGCCACTTCTCCTCCCGTTCGCTGTGTGCTCGCTGGTATTGCGACATGTTCTCCCTCCACTGGGTCTGCTGGGCCGCATTGGCTCGGGAGCAGCCCATACGTTCTGAGAACATGTCGTCCCGTGTCCTTTTCTTTCTCCGCCTAATCTGCGCCAGCCTCTGGGCAGGGGATGCCAGGCTAGGTCGGGAGATAGTCGCAGCTGTGGGATGGGAAAAAGGGAGTGAATTCCTCACAAAGATAATTTTTTGTGAACAATTAACATAGTCTTTCTCTGTGAACAAGACCATGCACAGCACCTATCACATGTGCACTCAGGACAAGGTCGAATTTTCGGCCTTTGCATTCAGTGCCTGAGGTCTTGCAGTGGAGATCAGACAAGCGGGGCAGGACAACGGAATTTGGGTAGCAGGCTGACATGGTAAGCCGTAGACTTTTGACTGCTTAAAACTTAAATTATAGCAGTGCCCTCCTTTCACGTTCAAAGCAATGCTCCTATTGTTGGCCAGTTCCTGCTGCCGGCAATCCGGCAAGCATGAACTCTGCCCCTGTCCCACCCCCTCGCGGCTGTCCCTGGGAAAGATCCCTATATGCTGCCCCTCTCCCACCTCCACCGTGTGGCTGTAAACCGCCGGTGACAGTTCTGTAAAGGAACAGGCAAGCAGTCCCAATAGTAACATTCCCTTAATTCTAAGCAGGTCACCATGAGTGACATCACTCTGCTGAGGATTTCTGAGACCGAGAAAGAACGCATGCTGCGTGAAAGCCAGCAAAAACCAGGGCCGTATGCCACCATGCTCTGCAAGGCAATGATACCAGAGTACTTGATGATAGCCTGGCGAGGAAAAGTTTCCTACCACGGAGGACACAATAAGGCCGCTCTCCCCAGGAACCTCATGCAAAGGCTTTCCAATTACCTCCAGGAGAGCTTCATGGAGATGTCCCATGAGGATTTCAGCTCTATCCCCAGACATATAGACTTTCTTTTCCAGTAGCTGCACTGGCAAGGATTAAAAAGTAGAGCGCCTAGGGCAAACTAATCATGATAAACTGGACATTGTTAGATTCTTTTGCAGTAGTTGCACTGCCAAGGACTAAAACGTTAAGCACCTAGGGCAAACAAATCATGAAAAACCCATTGTTAAAATTCCTGTTCTGTTCAAAATAAATGTTTACATGTTTAAAACACTTACCGACTGATCCTTCCCCTGATTCAGGGTCCGGGTTAACGCCTGGGGACGGTTGGTAGGGGATCTCTATGAGGGTGATGAAGAGATCCTGGCTGTCTGGGAAATCAGCGTTGTAAGCGCTGTCGACTGCCTCGTCCTCCTCATCACCTTCCTCATCTTCCCCGTCCGCTAACATTTCCGAGGAAGTGGCCGTCAACAATATCCCATCCTCAGAGTCCACGGTCAGTGGTGGGGTAGTGGTGGCGGCCGCACCTAGAATGGAATGCAGTGCCTCGTAGAAACGGCATGTCTGGGGCTGGGATCCGGAGTGTCCGTTTGACTCTTTGATCTTCTGGTATGCTTGTCTCAGCTCCTTGATTTTCACGCGGCACTGTGTTGCATCCCGGCTGTATCCTCTCTCTGTCATGGCTTTTGAGATCTTCTCGTAGATCTTTGCATTCCGTCTTTTCGATTGCAGCTCCGAAAGCACGAACTCATCGCCCCACACCGCGATCAGATCCAAGACTTCCCGATCAGTCCATGCTGGGGCCCTCTTTCTATTCTGAGATTGCATGGTCACCTCTGCTGGAGAACTCTGCATTGTTGCCAGTGCTGCTGAGCTCGCCACGATGTCCAAACAGGAAATGAGATTCAAACTGCCCAGACAGGAAAAAGAATTCAAATTTTCCTGGGGCTTTTCCTGTGTGGCTGGTCAGAGCATCCGAGCTCTGACTGCTGTCCAGAGCATCAACAGAGTGGTGCACTGTGGGATAGCTCCCGGAGCTATTAGCGTCGATTTCCATCCACACTTACCCTAATTTGACATGGCCATGTCGAATTTAGCGCTACTCCCCTCGTTGGGGAGGAGTACAGAAATCAAATTTAAGAGACCTCTATGTCGAACTAAATAGCTTCGTTGTGTGGACGGGTGCAAGGTTAATTCGATTTAACGCTGCTAAATTCGACATAACCTCCTAGTGTAGACCAGGCCTTAGAGGTTTTTAAGGTCAGGCTTGACAAAGCCCTGGCTGGGATGATTTAGTTGGGGATTGGCCCTGCTTTGAGCAGGGGGTTGGACTAGATGACCTCCTGAGGTCCCTTCCAACCTTGATATTCTATGATTCTATGCTAGTTTTCCAACAGTAGGTTAAATCCTGAAGTCCTTAGTCAAACAAAACTCCCAAATGAAGTCAAGACTTGTAAGGGTGACAGGATCTATGCCGGTTCTTTTGAGGTTTGCTCAGCTCTCATTTAAAGGATTTAGCAGCTGACTATCTACTTAACCACACTCTTTAATCAGCAGATTAAACTGGAAATATGGGAACAGATTTATCTCACTAGGGTCCTGATCCTATGGAAGGCAGGTCCAGTCCTGGGGAATAGTTGAGTCCTTGAGAGACCTGGGTTCAAGCCTCTGCTCTGCCACAGACTTTTTGTGTGACATTGGGAAAGTCATTTAGGCCCAGATCCTCAAAAGTCTTCAGGTACCATTGATTTCAAGGGGAGGTAGGTGCCTACCTACCGCAAAGCATCTGGGCCTTAGTCTCTCTGGGCATCAGTTCCCCATCTGTGCAATGTGAATAATAGCATGGCCCTGCCTCACAATGGTATGTGAGGATAAATACATTAAAAATGGAGAGGCGCTCAGATATGAAGGGAATGGGGACCAGAGAAATACCCAAGGGAGACTGATCCTGATCCAGTTCAAGACAATGAGAGCTTTACTATTGTCTCCGATGGGAGCAGGTTTGGGCCCCATCAGCACTTGCTGGTTTTGGTTGGCTCACAAATAGCCTTTCTCCTAGTAGTTCCAGCCCTTGGAAAAACCAGGAAGGGAAGGATCCAGACATATGTCTGATCCAAACATTTCTGAAACTCAGAAAAACTATGGGCTTAAACTTTGGATGAAGATTCAGATGTGTTTTTCATTTTATCCAAACTGATTCACTCACTCTATGATACAAACATCCTAGAAGCACCATCTCTTCTGAGTTTGAGATCTCTGGTGTGGGCTCCCGAAATACCCAGGATGATATCCTGCCCCCACTGAAGTCAACAGGAGCTTTACCATTGCCTTAAATGGCGAGACAATCTCCCTCCTAGTCTTTCCCCATCTCAAAGTGATTGGCATCTACTCTAGTCAGTCACAGACTCATCCAGTGAAATCTTCATTCATTGGGGAGCCTGACTGGTGAGAAGTGGGGGAAAGTCCATTAAGGAATAACATGGACTGTTTCATTATCTGGAATAGGTTCATGTTACTCACTGGGAATATGCTTTTTGAGCCTTATGCGGCTTTTGATGAACATCCAGGACGAGCTGCAGCTGGAGGTATATTACCCTTATCAGTATAACATACTTGGTATTGAAAGAGTGATTTACATTCTCTCAGCATTGTATTAACCCTAATGAGTTAATTAGGGAAGTGCATGGCCCTTTGAATGGGGGGCAGAGATATCTGGGGTGGGGTGTGTAGTTCAGATTCTGGTAGATATATTGCGGGAAGAGTCTGATGGCATATGCCTACTCCAGGGCTTGGGCTGGGAGCTCGTTAGTTCTCTAACTAAACAAGGTTGAGCCTCGGAGAGCTGCAGGAAGTGGTGCTGGCAATTCAATCCAAGGTGCTCTTGGCAGAACTGAAAGAATGTGCGGTGCTAGTAGGAATTGTGCTGCTGGAGGTACTATTGTCTGGCTAAGGCCTATAGCCAAGGTTCCCCTCCCTATAGTTTCATCCGGACACAGTAGGGTTCTTCACATCCACTGTGCTATTTTTTTGGCTATGTGCTGTTCCCTACACATAGATAGTTTAAAATGCTGTGAAATGCCATGAAGGCCTGGGAGAACACCAATAAATCAGTAAGTAACAATGACTGACGCACAGAAAAGGTTAAAATGGGGCCACCCTGGGCACGCCTGGCAGTTAATAAAAGCATCCCACAGCCTGGCGGCCCCCACGCCAGGGCACAGCCGCAGCTGGAAGGGTAATTGGGGTAATTGCATTGGCCTCAGTGGACAGTGATTTATACCAGCTGAGGATCGAGCCCACGTTGCATTGCAGTCTGATTAACAGCCTCCGGGCAGGGCTCCCCAGCGCCTTCCCCTCTTGCTCTCAGCCTGCCTCGGACTCCTATGCAGCCGTTGAAGGAACGCTCTGGAGAAACCCGCCCGGTGGCGAGCCCAGAAAACATGGGAGAAGCAGCGACACGCGCTGACGTCCGAACAAACCGACCTTTCCCGGAGCCTGATCAGAGCTCCCTCCACCTGCGCCTCCCCCGCCTCTGGCCTGCTGCATGCCACGGCCAGGGCTCTGAAATGCACAGCCCACCACAGCAGGCGAGGAGTCCAGCTCCACGGGATGACAGCCGGATCCGTCCTCCACAGGTAAGCCATCAGTCGAGGCGTTTCTGGGCATTCTCCAGTCACGGCCCAGCCCCGGTCCACAACAGCGGCTCTGCCGCTCCCTGTGCTGCTGTCCATGCCGGAGATGACCCTCACAGGTAGGAGCCCCGCTGGGCGAGGTGCTGCACAAACGTAGGGAGGGACCGTCCGTGCCCCTAAAAAGACAAGCCAGACACACGAAGGCTCATTGTCCCCATTTTGCAGACAGGGGGCCTGCGGCCAAGAGCGATCAAGGGCCAGATTTTCAGCGCGCCTAGAGCTGCAGATAGGATTTTCCAGAAGCAGGTGGCACCCAAGTATGTTTGAAAGTCTGGCCCTGAGGAACGTGCCCTTTCACACAGGGATGCTGGGGCAGAGGTAGGCCTCAGAGGCAGAGGTAGGCCTCAAAGCCAGACCCCTGAGCCACAGATTACTGTCTTCACCACCCAACCAGCCCTCCGTTCCCAGGGCTGCTCTAGAACGTCTTCAGTCAGGTGTGACAATGCGGTTCTGGCGGAACCCAATTGAGAGTGCCAACTCAGGACAAATTGCTAAAATAGGGCAGTTACAGCCCAAGGCTGGGGTTTTTCCACCTCTAAGGCAAACCAAACCAGCCAGACTAAGACTTCGGTCTCATCCCACTGGCTAACCGCAAGTCTCACAAGCAATCTCCTAGACACTCCAGTTTCCGAGTATTACCACCAGTGCCACACGTTATGGGGACAAATGGTTATAAAAACCAATACCCCAGTAAAAGAAAAAGGTTCTCCTGATCCCAAAGGACCAAGCCCCAGACCCAGGTCAATATACAAGTCAGACCTTACCCACAAATCACGCTATTGCCAATCCTTTAGAATCTAAAATCTAAAGGTTTATTCATAAAAGGAAAACGATAGAAATGAGAGTTAGAATTGGTTAAATGGAATCAATTACATACAGTAATGGCAAAGTTCTTGGTTCAGGCTTGCAGCAGCGATGGAATAAACTGCAGGTTCAAATCAAGTCTCTGGAATACATCCCCAGCTGGGATGGGTCATTCAGTCCTTTGTTCAGAGCTTCAGTTTGTAGCAAAGTTCCTCCAGAGGTAAGAAGCAGGATTGAAGACCAGATGGAAATCAGGCATCAGCCTTATATAGTCTTTTCCAGGTGTAAGAACACCTCTTTGTTCTTACTGTGGAAAATTACAGCAAAATGGAGTCTGGAGTCACATGGGCCAGTCCCTGCATACTTTGCTGAGGTACAAGGCGTATCTGCCTTCTCTCAATGGGTCCATTGTATAGTTGATGGTCCTTAATGGGCCATCAAGCAGGCTAGGCAGAGCTAATCTCAGCTTGTCTGGGATGTCACCCAGAAGCATAGCATAAGTTTGCCATACAGACAGTATAGAGCCAATATTCATAACTTCGACTACAAAACTGATACACACATATAGACAGCATAATCATAACCCGTAAACCATAACTTTGTCCTAGACACCCCATTTGACCCCCTTTATACAAGATTTGGGTGCCACTACAGGACCTTGGTTGCAACAATGATCTATATGGTCCCAGTTTATGTCAATAACGTCACATCAGGGTATTCCCACATCCCCTTCAGGCGGCTCCTTCACATGGGGGCTGAGGCACTTTGCCAGACAATGTGGGAACCGTCTCAGGCTCTCGGGCTCTGCATCTGGCCCCTAAATCGGCTTTACAAATGCTACACTCCAACTCCCAGTAAGTGTTTTGCCTGGCGCCCTCCCCAGCTTCCCTCTAGGTAAAACCCAGCGTCCATGGGGCCTTCCGTGAACCGGCTGCCTCCCGCTGGCTGCGTGCAGTCCCGACCCAGGATTTTAGCCCCAGGTGATGATGCACATTGTGCTGGCGGCAGCCTTATCCCCGGCTGAGCTGGCATCTGAGTGAAGCAGCATCTCACAGAGAGGCAGCCGCGTGCTCTGCAAATCAGAGACCATTTCAATGTAGTGCCAGGGGGAAGCAATGCTCAGTCTGTCCTGAAATCCTGTGTGGGATGAGTCACAAAGCTGGGAACCCGCTGCAGGGAGCTTTCCTGAGCCGAGTTACTGAGCTGCTCCTTCTGGCTAGAGGAGATGGGGCTTCGCACAGACAGGGCCCTGGACTCTTCACAAGGCTGGGAGAGCAGCTCTGGGGGGGAAGGTGTCCTGGGGGAAGGCAGCGATTTAATGGTACACCATTAAATTTGAGATGCTCTCTCAAAGGGGGTGGCGTTCCCCAACCCAGGGGCTTTCTTCCAGAAAGGTCACCGCTCAGGGAAGGAAATGGCAGGAACAAAGGGAACCATTAGTCTCCTCTCCGGCAGCTAATGAGCTGTCGTCCCAGCCCTGATGGAATTAATGGTCTCTGTTATCTCCGCTCTGCAGCCTGGTGCCTGCTTTGTGATGCCAACCTGCCGAGAGAGAGAAAGATCAGAAAGGAAACAATGCCTAAGTCTTGTATAACAGGCTGTCACTGTCTGCAAAGCTTTAGCCGCTGCCCTGGGGAGCTAATCGGGGTGGGCGGGGGAAGAGGAGGTTCACCATTAGGTTTAGAGAGTTTGGCAGCCAGGTGCAATTCTAATCAGTTGAGGATATCATACAGGCCCAGAGGAGGTGTCAGCAGAGTACTTCTGTTCTGCACAGCTGGGGGACAGGACGAATCTGCTGGGAATGGGCAGTTTTACGCCACCACAACCATGCCCACATGTCCATGCTGCTTACCAAGCTTTGGGTCCAGAGATCTCGCCCAGAACAGGTAGCCCTGCCTGTGACCTTGTCGCAAGGGATGCAGGATTGGGAGTCCAGGAATAGAGGTTGTTCATAACTCTGAAATGTTCATAACTCGGAACAAAACATTATGGCTGTTCTTTCAAAAGTTCACAAAGGAACATGGTCGTCATACAGCTTTGAAATTTTACTATGCAGAAGAAAAATGCCGCTTTCCCTTTATTTATTTATTTATTTATTTGTAGTAGTCTACGTTTAACACAATACTGTACGGTTCTGTAGTTGATTTTGTGCGTGTGTGTGTCTCTGCTGCTGTCCGATTGCTTTCGGTTCCAAATGAGGTGTGCGGTGGACAGGTCAGTTCATAACTCTGGTGTTCGTAACTCTGAGGTTCTACTGTCGCTAGTATTGGATGGGAGAGCGCCAAGGAAAGCCCAGGGTGCCGCCAGAAGTGGTGGTGGTGAGTCAATAGGTGGCGTTCTTCCCTCTGGGTCAGCACTGAGCCAGTGCCGATGGGACGCTTTGGGGAATCTAGGTGCAACTTCAGAATTCTGGCTGATCTTCATGAAATTGTTGTGTAAGGGAGTTCGCTGGTGTACGTGGGCTCCACCCTCATCTCTCCCAGAGCAGAGACGATGGAGAGTCGTTAACCTGAATGGCTCCCATTCATATGGGAGCACCCTGAAATGAGGAGGGTCAGTTTTCTCTAACTTCTGTGCAGGGGGCTGGGGTGTAGGGCACCAGAGACAGAGTGAGGAGGGGGCTCCCAGGAAAAACAAAGGATGCGGGGGCCGACCAAGGGCAAAGGAAATTGGCAGGAGAAAAGAGTGAGATTCCATGATTCAGAGAAGCCATGAGCTGTAGGGGGGAGGGACCCTGAATTCCTTAAAAGACTCTGGCCTGGCCCAAAAACACTTGAGAGTGGGGAGGGAACTGAGGGAGGGAAGGTGATTGTTGGGTCTGGAGCTGTATATCTTGTGTCCTGTCTAAAGTAAAGAGTAGCTGCTTTAGAAGCCCTTTTTGCAAAGCTTCTGTCTTACGTGGTTCAGCTACAGGGGTGAGGATCTCCAGGGTTGGGGCTCTGGAAAGGGTGTGCTTATGCGACTGGGGAGCTGGCGCTAGTCTCTGTGCCTAGGCACTTGGACTGTGGGGTCTCCACACCCAGAAAGGGATGCTAGACAGAGCATGTGCACCCCAAGAGTTTGCATAGAGACACCCTCTGCGTTCAAACAGAGGCAGTGCCTGAACTCTGCTCAGACTCAGGCAGCTTAAAGCACGTGGTGCCCAAACACTCCAGCAAGGGGCGCTCTACCAGGAGCATGTGGCAGCTCCATTCTGATGTTCCATCTTTCAGACGGGGCATAAAACCAAAGTCGTGATCCTTGGGACTCTCTCCAAGCATGGGAACGTAGCATCTAATTTGGAGGTTTGCACTCCATTAGGATGACCAGATGTCCCAATTTTAAAGGGACAGTCCTAATATTTGGTGCTTTGTCTTATATGGGTGCCTATTACCCCCCCACCCCCATCCCTTTTTTTCACACTTACTATCTGGTCACCCTAGCTTACATTCCACCTGCATGCTTGCTTACCTGAGGTTAACTATGGTGCTGTTAAACGCCTGCTATGTCCCATCCCCCCTGGAAGAGGTGGTCGGACTTCTCTTGTGGGTATAGTGAGTTTTATACAGACCGTTTGTAAAATGCATCGGGCTCCCGTGCAATGAAAGCTGCTCTGCATCTCCACATTATAGTTATGCCTCCATACATAGTCACAGCTTCTACATAGTCCATCCATACCGCCCTTCTGCATTAAGTCCATTAATGGCTATTAGCCAGGACGGGTAAGGAATGGTGTCCCTAGCCTCTGTTTGTCAGAGGGTGGAGATGGATGGCAGGAGAGAGATCACTTGATCATTGCCTGTTAGGTTCACTCCCTCTGGGGCACCTGGCATTGGCCACTGTCAGTAGACAGTATACTGGGCTGGATGGACCTTTGGTCTGACCCAGTACGGCCATTCTGATGTTCTTATGTTCTCACCCTCTGGGGTATCATTACAGTTCCCTGGAGGCTGGTTATTAACCTGCCTACGCCACCTATTGCAACCTGAAATCTGGATTTTGCTGCAGAAGGCCCATCTCTCTCCCCCGCCGCCCCCCCAGCGTTTTGTTTAGCGGCTGAGGTGTATGAATAGGATCGTCAAAGGGGCCATATAGCATCTTTAGACTCTTTAAGGGCAGGGTGGCTTTTATAGCTCACCACTAGGGTGACCAGACAGCAAGTGTGAAAAATCGGGACGGGGATGGGGGATAATAGGATCCTATAAGAAAAAGACCCAAAAATCGGGACTGTCCCTATAAAATCAGGACATCTGGTCACCCTAGCACACCCCCAGGGAGTGGCAGGGACCCACACACGTGAAACGGAGCTCATTAATAACCGATCAACAGCATATATGATGCAATGTACAGAATATATAATTTTATTATTTATATAGTTATGGAAAGTAAATAATACATGGAAGAAATGAAAGGCTTTTTTTTACATTATTTTTTTTGTTCGTCATCCCTGCCGGGGCCCTGCCAAAAATGTTCGAATTGGGCCCCGCCCTTCCTAAAGCCGGCCCTGCTGGAGAGAACAGGAGGATTCAGTCAGCAGGGGCTGCCGATCCGTCCCATTCACCAGGGCTGCCATCCTGCGGCTTCAGCATTAGTGGCTGGGGTGACTTGGGGAAAGGTCTCAACCTCCCCACATCCCACTTCACTGCTGCCAGAATCCCTCCTGCCCCCCCCCCCCGCTACAGTCCCCTCCCTACCCAACCTGGGTGGGGCTGGAGGAGAGGGGTCTGAGAACTTGAGCTGTGGATTGGAGGTGGAACAGCTGTCAGGGGCACTGACGGGGAGGTGGCAGGAGCTCCCCGTACAAGGAGGGGGGTTGCCACTGGAGGTCACTAGGAAGGACAACAAGACTCCATCCTGAGGGTCAGGAGGGGAAATCCATCCCTCAGAGGTGGGCAGGGGCTGGGTAGAAATGCTGCTGGTTCCAGGGGCCGTTAATCCCCCCTGATTCCTCGGAGGCGTCTGAGTCTCAGACAGGTTCTCGTTCCCTTGCAGCAGGAGGACGTCACGGCCAATGTGATGCGCCAGCTCCGTATCATGCGGCACTTGCACCAGGTGCCCGAGGCGCTGCAGGGCCTGTGCCTCTGAGGCCACCAGCAACTCCCACTCCCTGCTGCAGGTACTGCTCTGGCTCTCTGTAAATGGGGAGCTAGTGGAAGGGGAAATGGAGCCCCCTGGCACTCACAGAAAGCTGATTACAGAATGAGCCCGAACTGAGAGGCACCATATCCGCCCCCGTAAAGAGCCAGACTTCAGTGGTGATACAGCCCAGCTGGGGTAGCAACGGGATTGAGAACGAGGTAGGAAGTTCAGAGCAGCAAGGAAAGCCTGGAGGGGAACTTGAGAAGAGAGGTTGGAAAAGTGCAGCAAAGAGAAAGGTGCAGACCTAGCTGTTGGGTCCAGGGCCCTGGGCTGCTATCAATGTCAGGGTAGGACTGGGTTCCCCTACCGGCCCCAGAGGAGGCAGCGTACACGCACCTGGAGAGGGTTCCCAAGCCCAGCAAGGGGGCTACAGGCTGAGCAAGTGCCCCAGCGATGGCAGAAGGACTTCTGTCTGTGGAAAGACCTCTTTGGACTTTTAGTGTGAGGCAAGCTGGGCCCCAGAAGGGTGGACTAAAGGTGGTGACCTGGCCGGAGTTACCAGGCAGAGAAACTGCCGTGGTGCTGGAGCGACCATGGATGGGGGACGCTAGCCCAGCGAGAGGGCTGTGATGCCGTGCCTGGCTGCTGGGGGCACCTAACGATGAGTAGATTCATTTATGATTAGCATAGTTGGCAGGATTGAGTTCCCCCTGTGATCCGTGAGGGAAGTCTTGGTTGCTGAAGGAATCATAGAATATCAGAGTTGGAAGGGACCTCCGGAGGTCATCTAGTCCAACCCCCTGCTCAAAGCAGGACCAATCCCCAGACAGTTTTTTGCCCTGATCCCTAAATGGCCCCCTCAAGGATTGAGCTCACAACCCCGGGTTTAGCAGGCCAATGCTCAAACCACTGAGCTATCCCTCCCCCAAGCAGGTGTATCAAGGGACCAAGCTGGTCGCTGGATTTCCCACTTCAGTTCCAGGGACTGGCTAAGCAGCCAAAGCAGATCTAGGGGTTTCTCCAGCAGCTCCTAGAAAACCAACAGACGCAGAAGGAAGTGCAGGTGGAGCTACAGACGCAGCAGCAGCAATACCTGTGAGAGATCCTGCAAAGGGAAATCAACCCAGGGTCTGCTATGCCCATGGACAAAAAGAGCAGAGAAGGAGAGCATGCCTGGGCTGTGCTGAGAAGGTTAGCCCAGGGAGAAGGGCATGAGAAAGTGTACAAACGTGGCCTAATGCCAAGATGGGAGCAAGAGTTCTTTGTTTTGGGGGCAGAGAAGCAGGCCATATCAAAAGACACGGCCTGCTTAGGAAATTGCTGAGTGGCTGAACGAGGGGCCAGGGCCCTAAGAAGTTAGAAAGAAAGGAGAAGGTGTCCTCTGACACAAACCCCCATGAGGCAGGCAAGGTGGAGGTGGCTGGGGTGGCCATGGATCTTGCAGACCCTCCACCAACACACCCTGTCGGGTGCTGCAGGGAGATGAAGGACGAAATGATTGGCCCAGAGATGAAGCAGACTGGAGGAGGGATAAACACAAGGGTGGAGCAGTCCATGGTGGGTTCTCAGACCCTGACCGAAAAGGTTTTGGCATATGCAGCGGCAGTAGCAAAAAGGCAACAGAAGACGCTAAAGGCTTCAGAACAGGCTCTGCAAGCAGCTGTTCATGAGACTGGGTGGCTGCAGGAAGAGCGTCGGGATACTGCAGAAGAGAAGGTTTGCCCCGAGCGAGCTGGCAGTGGAGCTGCAGACACTGCGCACAGGCTGTACAAGCGCGCAGCCGGTGACAGCGATGAGATGACGAGGGATGAAGCTTGGAGAAGAATAGAACTTGCCCCCGCGTGGGCCAGGTTCTAAGGAGGAGGGTATATAACGCGGGGCTTGGCCTGTGGGCTATAAAGCCTGGAGCTAGGCCAAATGGATTACAGAGTGAGCTCCAGCTGAGGGGAAACCAGGGGAAACCGCAACAAAGGTACAGGAGCAGGCCTAGCTGTTGGGTACAGGGCCTTGGGGCAGAACCTAGAATCTAGGGTAGGACTGATTCTCCCACGGTCTCTAAGGAAGGGGATGTACAGGGCCATAGGAAGGGCTACCAAGGCCAGCAAGGGCAGGCCGAGCCAAAGTCAGTCTGAGGAAAAGCCCCCAAGGGACAGAGGATCTTGTTTCAGTTACAGACATTTTTTGACTTTTCGTTTGGGATGAGCGAGACCCAGGAAGGAGTGGGACTAAAACATGGTCGCCTGGCCGAAGGGCTGAGTTCCCAGCCAAAAACCTGCTGGCGGGCGTGCTAGCCCAAGAAATCTGTGACCCCAGGCCTTGAAGGAAGGTGCACCTATCAGTGAGTGAACTCTGTTACAAGCTTGCTTTCATTGTGGAAACAGCCTGGTATTGGAGAGTGGTGGGGATGGCCTGTGGGCGAGGATGGCTGGAGGGGTTATACAGGAGGGGCAGCAGTGTCCAGTGAGGAGATCAGGGAATGGGTTGTTTGCAGTCCTGCCACTGAGCGGTAACGTGATCCTGGCCAGGTCACTCTCCCACCTGGTGCCTCACTTTCCCTATCTTTGAAATGGGGATCATCCCGACCCACATTAAGAAAGGGTTTGATCCTCTGCTCTTGCTTCCCAAATCCCTGCCCTCCTTGCCCCACACAGGCCTCTGCCCTGTTGCTCAAACTCCCATGCACATGTTAGTGCCTGTGTCACCCCCGCAACTGCAAGGTCTCATGTACAGTCTCCTGCCAGCAAACTGAAGCTGCCACTAGATCCAGAATAGGAATCGCAGTTCCTGTGCGTTGCTCTGAATGGAGTCTAGACCCTGGGCATGGGGAAGGTCAATGCTCACATCCAGGTAGATCATCAACCTACTCCTCTGTCCCAGGAGCAGGAAGGCCTCTGCTTCATGCTCCCTTCGGTAGCTGGAGCTGCTGAGTTGGGAGTGTGGTGGGCAGAGATGGGAACAGGCCATAGGATGAATCAAGTGTCAGGGGGAGACTCCCTGTGTGTGGGAGATGATGTTGCCCCTCTGTGGGGAATCCCTTCCTTGCAGATGCTGGGCTTTGGGTGCTGGACTCTGCCAGGAAGCCCAGCTCCCATCCCTAGCAGCTTGTCTGTTCCCTACACTGCTGTGCACCAGACTCTCTGCAGAGAGCTGCTCTGGGCAAGGACTACAGAGCCTGCTGTCATCCTGGCAGGTGTCACCCCAGGTTCCATAATCCTGACCCCTGGTCTCCCTCCGCTGGCAGGCTCTGAGCAAGGCCTGCCCAGAGAACATGGATGATGAGCTCTCGATCCTGCTGACAGCACCCCCCAGCACAGACAAACTCCAGCACATCTTGGAGGTGAGCAGAATGGGGAGGGGCGCAGGGGTTTTACCTTAGCCCTGGGGACTCCTAGAAAGAAGAGACTGGAAAATCCATGTTTCTATTGGATCCTTCCGAGTATGCATTTGTGATATAAACTCACTGGGTGACCTTGGGGTAACTCACTTCCCCCTTACGGCATCAGTCTTCTCCACTATCAAATCTACACTGGGGAAGAAGGACAGAAGCCCCGACAATCACCTTCACCTCTGGGTGTCTGGTCCTGGGAGCCGAAACCAACTGGACTATCTGCCCCATCTCCTAAACTTCCCTGTCTTTCCCTCCTAGGGCCTTGTCCTTAGTGCTCAGCCTGGCCCCTTCCCAGCTTGTCCCTGACCTTTAAAGGACGCTCCAAGCCCGTCCCATGCCTGCTTCCCTTGGGGTCTCTCTCCTGGCTGAGCACAGGCTGCCCTTCTATCTCTCAGCAGGCCTGGGTCCTAGTCACAGGCTGCGTCTTGTCACGTGACCCCCACATTTATTCCCTTCACCCTAGGGAGCTGCATCACCTGGGCCAGGTGCAGTTGAGCTCCAACCCCTTTCCTGGCCATCTCACCCTGGGACAGGTTGAAACTGGTAACCTGTGGGTAACAGTAACTCTTTGCTCGCAAAGGTGCTGAAGACACAATGGAAGAGGAAATCCTTTGGCCTGGATTGAAATTATTCTGACTGAAAGTGAATGAGAGAAAATAGGTCCAGAGTTCTCTTCCTAGCAGCAGAAAATGTAGCGATTGATAGAGGTTCAGGTCAGAAAGGACCATTATGTGCATCTAGTCGCCCCTCCTGTACAACTCAGGGCCTAGAATGTGACCAAGTGGTTCCTTCAGCCAACCATAGCATGGGACTGAGCCAGAGCACGTCTTTTGGAACGAAATCCACATGCAGGAGAGCCAGCTGGCTACCAGAAAATCTCTCTTCTGCAGTGACGTGGGGTTAAGGGACATGGCGGAAAAGACACGGCGGCTGTGACTAAACTTAGAGCAGGGTGGGGAACCGAGACACAGTTGGGACCTGTCTACACTACAGGTCTGTCGTGCATTTGTAATCTGCTGACCCCCACATGTTGTTCAGAGCCTATGGACAACACAGCTCCTAAAGTGTGTTTGTTCTCTGCTTATCCCGTATGTACCAGCAGGGCTGGACAGCATTTCTCACTGTGCTGTGGGGAGCAGGTCCTGGGTACTAAGTAGGGTTACCATATTCTGTGCCTCCAAATGGAGGACACTCCACGGCTCCCGGCCCCGCCCCCAGCCCCGCCCACACCCCCGCCCCAACCCCGCCCCCTCCCCAAAGTCTCCGCCCCCTCCCCTGCTTCCCGCGAAGCCTGAAGCAGGTAAGGGGGATGTGGGGGGGAGGAGGCGCGGCCCAGGCTGGCCCCCCGGCGGCTCCAGCCTGGGTCGGCTCGGGCCCTGGGGTGCCGGCCCCGGCCCCCGGCCGACCACCCCCGGCCCACCCAGCACTGCCGGCCCCCGGCGGCCCGGTGCACCCCCCAGCTCCCCGGCGGCCCGGCTCCCCGCGGGCCCGGCTGACCGGGCTCCCCGCCGACTCGGCTGATCGGCTCCCCGCCGGCCCGGCTGACCGGCTCCCCGCGGGCCCGGCTCCCCGCCGGCCCGGCTGACTGGCTCCCCGCGGGCCCGGCTCCCCGCGGGCCCGGCTCCCCGGCTCCCCGCGGGCCCGGCTCCCCGCGGGCCCGGCTCCCCGCCGGCCCGGCTGACCGGCTCCCCGCGGGCCCGGCTCCCCGGCTGACCGGCTCCCCGCGGGCCCGGCTCCCCGCCGGCCCGGCTGACCGGCTCCCCGCGGGCCCGGCTCCCCGCCGGCCCGGCTGACCGGCTCCCCGCCGGCCCGGCTGACCGGCTCCCGGCCCGGCACCGCGCCCCCGGCTCTCCCTCCGGCCCCGCGCCCGGCCCGGCACCATGCCCCCGGCCCCGCACCGCCGGCCCGGCCGAGCACCACCGAGCCCTCCCGATTTTCCCGGACATGCCCGGCTTTTGGGGATTTCCCCCCGGACGGGGATTTGAGCCCCCAAAAGCCGGACATGTCCGGGAAAATCCGGACGTATGGTAACCCTAGTACTAAGGGTCTGAAGAAGCTCTCAAGGACTAATTTTTTAAAATAATTGTTATCAATGAATTGGGAGAAAACATACAATCACTGCGGATAAGATTGAGGGGTGACAAAATACAGGCAGAGTGGTAATTCCTGATGGGGAGAGGGCAGTGATACAGAGCGATCTGGCTCATTTGGCCAGCTGGACCCATTCAAAGAAAACAAGTTTGAGCAGAGCCCAATGCAAGGTCCTATATGTGGCAACAAGGCACGCCGGCCACACCTCCAGAATGGGGACGTGGATCCAGGAAAGCAGTGACTCTGAAAAGGATTTAGGGGCCAGAGTGGAGAAGCCACTCAACATGAGCTCCCAGTGTGATGCTGTGGTGAACAGGGCTAAAGCCATCATTAGACGTAGGAGCAGAGCCGTGAGTAGGATAGGGAGGTGACACAGCAGCAGTGAGACTGCTATTGGAATACTGCCTCCAGTGTTGGTGTCCTCCTTTGAAAAAGATGGTCCTAGAAATTGGAGCTGGGGCAGCAAAGAGCCACCAAATGTTCTGAGGGCTGGAGAAAAATGCCTTCTAGTGAGCTATTGAAAGAGCTCAACCTGTTTAGCTTATCAAAAGAAGATTGAAGGGGACTTCATTGAAGTGTTGAAGTGCCTTAATGGAGAGAAAATACTGGGTATTAAAGGGCTCTCTAGTCTAGCAGAGAAAGGCAGAACAAGACCCAATGACTGGAAGGTGAAAAGAGACAAATTCCTATGACAAATAAGGCACAAATATTCAACAGCGAGGATGATTGACCACAGGAAGAAGCTACCATGGAAAGTGGTGGATTCTTCATCTCTTGATGTCATTTAATAAAGACTAGATGCCTTTCCGGAATGTGTTTGCCCCAAAAGTAGCTATTGTGGTAGACAGGAGGCCTGTGATAGGGGGTCAGATTAGATGCTCTAACGGTCTCTGCTGCCCATAAAGTCTACTAATTTCTGAGAAACCGAGTGTAGCATTGGGAGCAGCCTCTGCTTATTAAACAATCAGTTTGTCAGCACCTGCAGGACAATTTGGTTCTTAGGACTAGTGAGCATGGACTTGTCAAGAACAAATCATTCCATACCAATCCTAGCTCCTTCTTTGGCAGGGTTAGGGGCCTAGTCGAGGTGGGTAAACAGTAGATGTGATCTATCTTGGTGTTAATAAGGCTTTTGACACAGTCCCATAGGACATTCTCACAAGCAAACAGATGCTGCTTAGCACTGTCAGAGCAGCTTTTGCTGGGGGATTCTCCCAGCACTTTCCAATAGTGGGAAAGTATGAAATCCCCATTTGACTGCTGGGGACAGAGCCTAGAGGGGGCAGCAACTTACCCCAAGTCCCACAGGTCAATAGGAAACCAGCAATGGAACCCAGGAGTCCTGACTCCCAGTTCCCTGCTCCAATCACTCCAGCGGAGCACACTCCCACTCAAAGCAGGGGGACCGGACATGAGGGCCTGGTTGTAATTGCCAGCTGTGGGAGGGAGTGTGCAGCAGTGGTTAGTGAAGGGCCCTGGAAATAAGGACTGCCGGGTCTATTGGAGAGTGTCAGTAGGAGCAGTGCATAAGATGAGGCGTCCCATCATGTTTACTCAGATCAGATTAGGACATAATAGAATGGCTGAAATAGTTTATTTTATTTGTATTGTATTATTTTGCAATTGTTAAGAGCAGCAACTACTCAGCTCAGACTGAAGCATCTTATCTAATTTTTGAGATCTAAGTGTCTCCTCTTTGAGTGCCACGAGACAAGTTAACACATTGTGACAAAGAATTTTCATTGCCACTTGTTATGATTTCAAGAAACAGACTGGTTTAGTTTGAATAGGATTTTCGGTCAGAAACGGTTTCAATGAAATTTCCCCACCATCTCGATTCCTGGGCTCTATCTCTGCCTTTCGGGGGGGGGGGGGGGGGTTGCTGTCTGTTAGAACAAGAGTCTGATTTGGATAGGGATAGAGACCTCTTCAATGTTTTTAATGAAGTAAATACTAATGGGAATTGTGTGATCATGGGAGACTTTAACTTCCCAGATATAGACTGGAGGACAAGTTCTAGTACTATAATAGGGCTCAGATTTTCCTAGATGTGATAGCTGATGGATTCCTTCACCAAGTAGTTGCTGAACCAACAAGAGGGGATGCCATTTTAGATTTGGTTTTGGTGAGTAGTGAGGATCTCTTAGAAGAAATGGTTGTAGGGGACAGCCTGGGTTTGAGCGATCATGAGCTAATTCAGTTTAAACTAAATGGTAGGGTAAACAAAAATAGATCTGTGACTAGGGTTTTTTTTTTCAAAAGGGCTAACTTTAAAAAATTAAGGAAATTAGTTAGGGAAGTGGATTGGACTGAAGGACTTGTGGAACAGATGGATCAGACTGAACAGGTTCCAAACCTCTCGGAGGCTCTGACCTTCTAAACAGGGACGTCAGTTTTCTAGTGAAATCAGGAAAAAGAAAGGAGAAAACTCAAAAGAGGTTCCTCCTGGCGCTCACGTACGTGACCCCTAATACTCTCTCAGTCCTCAAAGAGAGACCTCGAGAAGGAGACTTGCTGAAGGAAAGCTACAGGGGACTCAGAGGTTTCCCTGGCCCTGTGCCCCTGTCCTGCCTGGCTGATGTCAGCATCTCTCTGTGAGGTCACCACCTCCCCTGCACCTTTGACCAATAGGCTCAGGTCCTGCAAAAGGCCTTTGTGATGTCACTGTCACACCCACCCCACCCCTGCAGTGTTAATGTCCTGCCGCAGGCCAGACCCTTTGGAGGTTTGAGCTACTCTCTGTGGATCACCCCGCTCAATGAGCGTTCATTCTAGGAAGCAAGCCGGCTAGACAGTAAAACAGCAGAGGCTGCTCCCAATGCTACACTCGGTTTCTCAGAAATGAGTAGACTTTATGGGCAGAAGAGACCGTTAGAGCATCTAATCTGACCCCCTGCATATCACAGGCCTTTCTGCACCATATGGGGCAGGCAGAGTTCTGCCTGGGCGCAGGGGGAATGGGATGGGGGTAGATCAAGGAAAGGGGGGAAGGGAATGGGTGTGAGGGAAAGAGCTCCTGTCCCAGATGAAGGAATTTGGGGGCAGAGGAAAGGACCCTGCTCCACAGAGAGGGGAGAGGGTTTCTGTGAGTGCCAGGGGGCTCCATTCCCCTTCCACTAGCTCCCCATTTACAGAGAGCCAGAGCAGTACCTGCAGCAGAGAGCGGGAGTTGCTGGTGGCCTCAGAGGCACAGGCCCTGCAGCGCCTCGGGCACCTGGTGCAAGTGCCGCATGATACGGAGCTGGCGCATCACATTGGCCGTGTCGTCCTCCTGCTGCAAGGGAACGAGAACCTGTCTGAGACTGAGACGCCTCCGAGGAATCAGCGGGGATTAACGGCCCCTGGAACCAGCAGCATTTCCACCCAGCCCCTGCCCACCTCTGAGGGATGGATTTCCCCTCCTGACCCTCAGGATGGAGTCTTGTTGTCCTTCCTAGTGACCTCCAGTGGCAACCCCCCTCCTTGTACGGGGAGCTCCTGCCACTTCCCCCTCAGTGCCCCTGACAGCTGTTCCACCTCCAATCCACAGCTCAAGTTCTCAGACCCCTCTCCTCCAGCCCCACCCAGGTTGGGTAGGGAGGGGACTGTAGCGGGGGGAGCAGGAGGGATTCTGGCAGCAGTGAAGTGGGATGTGGGGAGGTTGAGACCTTTCCCCAAGTCACCCCAGCCACTAATGCTGAAGTCGCAGGATGGCAGCCCTGGTGAATGGGACGGATCGGCAGCCCCTGCTGACTAGGGTTACCATACGTCCGGTTTTTCCCGGACATGTCCTGCTTTTCGGCACTCAAACCCCCGTCCGGGGGGAATTGCCGAAAAGTCAAACATGTCCGGGAAAATGCCGCTGGGCACTTCCCCTCCCGCGGCTGCTCTGCTCTGCTCCTCCCCTCTCAGACTTTAAGAGCCGAGCTGCCCGAGCCAGTGCTACCGGCTTCGGGCAGCCCCCCCTGCCTCCGGACCCCCAGCCGCCGGCCAGGCACTTCCCTTCCCGGGCTCCAGCTGAGCTGCTCCGCTCCTCCCCTCTCAGACTTTAAGAGCCGAGCTGCCCGAGCCAGCGCTACTGGCTTCGGACAGCTCCCCCAGTCTCCGGACCCCGAGCTACAGGCCAGGCACTTCCCTTCCCGGGCTCCAGCTGCGCTGGGGAAGCGCCGGCCGGGGGCGCAGGGTCTGGGAGCTGCCCGGCAAACCGTGAAGCCGGTAGCGCTGGGGTAGCCCTTTCCCCATGGCTGGGAGTGGGAGGAAGGAGGGGGCTGAGTTAGGGCGGGGAAGGGGTGGAGTTGGGGCGAGGCTAGGTGTGGGGAAATGGGTGGGGTCCGGGCCCGTGGAGGGTCCTCTTTTTTTATTTATTAGACATGGTAACCCTACAGCTGACTGAATCCTCCTGTTCTCTCCAGAAGGGGTCCAGCCTTGCCAGCAGCAGGACAAGCGTCCCCTGCCCATGTGCCTCAGCCCTGCCTGGTCAGATGCCATCACCCGTCAGTCCTTGGCCTCCCAGGCTGCCAGTGATGGGAGCAACTCTGGGTGGTGGCTCGGGTGACACAGACACCAGACCACTAGGAATTGGGTGCGGCCCTGTGGGACAGGAGAGTCTCGCAGAGGGCACTTGGGGGACTCTCCTGCCCTTCCCAAGAGCGATAGCACCCTGTCCTAAGAACTTAAGTCTGGGATGAAGCAAAGCTTGTCATTAATTAGCCTGGCTAAAGAGCTGGGTGGAGCTGCTCCGGGGACAAGCTGGCTCGCTCCTGCTCATGGAGGTGAATTCATCTCCCTTCCCAGGAGCACCTGCTCTCCCTTTCATTCCCCACCAGGCTCCTTGTGCCAGGCCAGCGAATGGCCACAGGATGGGAATGAGGCCTGGGCCCCGCCCCAATCTCCTGAGTCTAATGCAGCTGCTCATCTTGTCCCACATCAGCTGCTGGGTTTCCCCCAGGAGGGAGTAGGTGACAGGGAGAGAGAGACACACACATTTGTCCTTCTGGTTGTAGGGCTTGTGTCCTTCCAATCCCGTTGGTGGCTGCACAGTGGGCAGAGACCTCGCTGCGTGCCCGGCCCAACAGAATTGCAGGGCGTGGTGTGGAACACAGAAAGAGATAGAGAGACTCATCCTCCAGCCGGGGTCAGTCTGAGAGAAATTGGCTGGGGTCCCAGTTTCACTCTTCTAGCGGGTGCCATTTCCCAGCTGGGTTCCTTACCCCTCTGGTGCAGCAGCAGCTGGTAGAGCCGGTAAACCCCCTCCCTGGCCTGCTGGCTGATGTCCTTGGCTGGGTCACTGACGGACAGAGCCAGCTGTGCCATGTGGTGACCCATCCTGGGGAATTCCGCTGAGTTCTAATGGACGGGAGAGGGAGAGGGGACTCCATCAGCATTTTCCTGTCAGCTCCCAGTCCCCCCCGGGCCAGGACTCTCCTTCCCCTCAGCCCCTCTGCAGGAGATGCTAGAGGATAGGAGCTAGAGCCAGACCCTTAATTTCCTCTGCCCCCAAGGAAGCCTGGAGCACAGGGCTGTGGGCAGGGCCCTCCATGAGGACTTGCTTCCCCAGCTGCTCCAGGATGACAGGGAGGCATGAACCTGGAGCACAGTCCCAGAGTCACCACTTAACTAGGACAAGAAGAACTTGATTCAAGCCAGGATCACTCTCTGCTCTGACTCTGCCTTCCCAAGAGGAACACTCCTAACCCACAGCCCCTGCAGCAGCAGCTCCTACAGCCCGTTGGAGCCAGATCACCTACGCCTGGAGTCAGGAAGCTGGGGTCAGAGGTCACTTACGTCAAACTCAGGGAGGGTGATGGTGAATCTGAGCAGGGCCGTGCTGCTCTTAACGGCCCTGGCTCTCTCTCGTGGCACCCTGGACACGATCCAGTAGTTAATGTGCTGTGGGGAAAGGAGGCATTGCACTGACTGCCCTGACCAAGGATGCCCACTGGGGGCCCGGCTAGGAGGACAGACTGGAAAATGGATCTAAGAGTGAAGGTAAAATTGCCCCCACCCCTCTCATCGGGCTCACCTCCAAGATGTACTGGAGCCTGTCGGTGTCTGGGGACGCTGCCAGGAGGTTCCCCAGCATGGCGTCCAGGAGGTCTGGCAAGACCCTAGGCAGATCCTGAAAGCAAGGGAGAGACATGGGTCAGAGTTAGGGAAACTGGGGCTAAACTTGCCACAGGATGGGAAGTGGGGTCTCTGGGAAGCACTGGTGTGACCCCCAAACACATATCCTGGCCTCTCTCATTCACATCCCACTGCAGGCAATTAGCAGGATGACAGCTGGCTCTTCAATCCATGACTTTAGCATGATCTACCTGCACTTGGGTGGTGTCCTTCTCCATGCCCAGGGTGAAGACGGTGTGCAGGGCAGCTCGAAGGAGGTGGGTCTCCAGCTCTGGCTCCACAGCAGGTGTCATGGTGCTGGAAGAGAGAGGAGCCGGTATTAGACTGTGCAGTACGGGGATGGGACTGGCACCAACACGCAGGTTAAACTGCAGGGAAATAGGCACAGGCTGGCAAGAAGGGAAACTGAGGCACCGAGCCAGGGAATGACAAGGCCAAGGTTTCTCAGACAGACAGTGGCAGGGCAGGAATAGCACCTGTTCCCTGCACCCTGCTGCCCCTCCTGTATCTGATCCTGGGAGTGAGCCTCTCCCCAAAGCCGTTGCAATGTTACTGGAGTGAAAAGAACAGCCCAGCCAGGAGAGAGTGACCCTTCCCTGCACCTCTGCCAGAGGAGCCACCCTTGGGCGGTGACCTGGGAGTGGGAGTGGGAGGGGCAGTGACTCCCAGTCCTGGGCCTCAGCAGCACTGGGGTTAGGGGAACCGGGCTGGAGGGTCTCGGTACCTGAGGTTGCCCACAGCAATCAGGGAGTTAGCGAGGACGGCGCCGGGTGGAGAGTTATCAGGCAGCTCCTCAATGAGCTCCTGTGAGACCCAAAGGAGACAAAGGAGCGTGTGAGATTCAGGCCACACTGGACATTGCTGGTTTCCTATTGATCTGTGGGACTTTGGGCAAGTTGCTCCCCGCTCTAGGCTCTGTCCCCAGCAGTCAAATGGGGATTTCATACTTTCCCACTATTGGAAAGTGCTGGGAGAATCCCCCAGCAAAAGCTGCTCTGACAGTGCTAAGCAGCATCTGACCATTAGAGGTCAGAGCGCACTGCCCAGGAGGAGGAGTGTTTGGTTCTGGGCTGTTGGAGTACGGGCTTTCAACCATCTAGACCACATCTCCCTAGTTTGTTTGTGAGAATGTCCTTATTAACACCAAGATGGATCACATCTACTGTTTACCCACCTCCACTATAAATAAATAAATTAATGGAGATATCCCATCTCCTAGAACTGGAAGGGACCTTGAAAGGTCATCGAGTCCAGCCCCCTGCCTTCACTAGCAGGACCAAGTACTGATTTTGCCCCAGATCCCTAAGTGGCCCCCTCAAGGATTGAGCTCACAACCCTGGGTTTAGCAGGCCAATGCTCAAACCACTGAGCTATCCCTCCCGCCCCGCCAGGCCCGTAACCCTGCCAAAGAAGGAGCTAGGATTTGTTTGGAATGATTTGTTCTTGACAAGTCCATGCTCACTAGTCCTAAGAACCAAATTGTCCTGTAGGTGCTGACAAACTGATTGTTTAATAAGGAGTTCCAGTATCTTTCCAGGTATGTTAATGGATGGGAAGACGTTCTTTTTCAGGGATCTCTGACGAGAACTGGGGCACAGCACTTAGTTTGTTGAGGCCATAAAATGGAGACAGGCACCTCTTCTCTTCTCCCAGCACCCCAGATACCTAAAAGGGTGGGACTCACATCCCTCAATGGGCTTTAAAAAAGACAATGGTTACAATGTGGCCCCAACCATTTCTGGTTTCTGCAGACTAGATGTTTTAGCAAAGTTTAGAATTCCTTGATGCTCAACACCGTGAAACTCCCCTTTCTCCTTTACAAAGGGCTTTAACGCCCCTTATCTCACCCAGGCTCTCGATTGCCCAAAGTTGGAGAATTGTCCCTGTTCCCACTGCAGAGCACCCCCCACGACACACACACAGAGTCCTCCTGGTGGTGGGAGGGGAACAGAGGAAAGGACAGAAGACGTAAGAGATGAAGAGAAAGGAGGGAGGGATGGAGGAAAAGGTAAAACAAAAAGGACAAACCCTAATGTCCCCAGTGATTCTAAGGGACAAAATCCCAGGTGGGGAATAAAATTCGACCACCTTAAGCTAGTGTTTTCCATGCCTAGAATTCAGCTGGCGCCAGATGCATCAGACTGAACAGGTTCCAAACCTCTTGGAGGCTCTTACCTTCTAAACAGGGACGTCTGTTTTCTAGTAAAATCAGGAAAAAGAAAAGAGAAAACTCAAAAGAGGTTCCTCCTGGCGCTCACGTACGTGACCCCTAATACTCTCTCAGTCCTCAAAGAGAGACCTTGAGAAGGAGACTTGCTGAAGCAAAGCTACAGGGGACTCTGAGGTTTCCCTGGCCCTGCGCCCCTGTCCTGCCTGGCTGATGTCAGCATCTCTCTGTGAGGTCACCACCTCCCCAGCACCTTTGACCAATAGGCTGAGGTCCTGCAAAAGGCCTTTGTGATGTCACTGCCACACCCACTCCTCCCCTGCAGTGCTAATGTCCTGCCACAGGGTAGACACTTTGGAGGTTTGAGCTACACAAAGAGGAGACACTTAGATCTCAAAAATTAGATGAGATGTTTCAGTCTGAGCTAAGTAGTTGCTGCTCTTAACAATTGCAACATAATAAAATACAAATAAAAGACTATTTCAGCCATTCTATTATGTCATAATCTGATCTGAGTAAACGTGATAGGACACCTCATCTTATGCACTGCTCCTAGTGACACTCTCCAATAGATCCCCATCCTCCACCTGTCGGGAGGTAGGTAGGAGCGGATTGTTATCCCTACTTGAAAGAGGGAGAAGCTAAGGCTGAGAAAGGAGAATTGACTTGTCTTAGGTCACACAGCCAGTCCATGGCAGAGTTGGGAATAGGACCCAAGAGCCCTGATTTTCAAACTAACCATCGGATCTTGAATTTCAGACATTGAATGACCTGAATAAAGTGTTCTCAAGTGAGTTCCAGACCAGCAAGAGTTCATAGTAATTATTCAGCAAGTATTTTAGGAGAACTGGAATGGTAGAGAAAATAATGAACTGCAGAGAAGCAGCAAAATTTGTTGAACATATGACTGGTTATGACTATTTACTTGGTCTTAAAAGAAAACAACAGGGACCTGAGTCTCCTCCCTGTCAATAACCCCCTGCTCAGCCAATCAGGGTAGAGACCGAGGGGCGGGGGGATGAGGGTTCTCACCAGAGAGCACAAAGGATGGCCCAGGTCACCGCTAGGGATCACTGTCTGAGCACTATTTCAACGCCACATTTTTTGGTGGACCTCCCACAATGGGAGTTGTAGAGCACCCCCCACGACACACACACACCCCTCCTGGTGGTGGGAGGGGAACGGGGAAAGGACAAAAGAAGTAAGAGATGAAGAGAAAGGAGGGAGGGATAGAGGAAAAGGTAAAAGAAAAAGGACAAACCTTAATGTCCCCAGAGATTCTAAGGGACAAAATCCCAGGCGGGGAATAAAATTTGGCCACCTTAAGCTAGTGTTTTCCATGCCTAAAATTCAGCTGGCGCCAGATGCATCAGACTGAACAGGTTCCAAACCTCTCGGAGGCTCTTACCTTCTAAACAGGGACGTCAGTTTTCTAGTGAAATCAGGAAAAATAAAGGAGAAAACTCAAAAGAGGTTCCTCCTGGTGCTCACATACATGAACCCAAATACTCTCTCAGACCTCAAAGAGAGATCTCGAGAAGGGGACTTGCTGAAGCAAAGCCACAGGGGTCTCTGAGGTTTCCCTGGCCCTGCGCCCCTGTCCTGCCTGGCTGATGTCAGCATCCCTCTGTGAGGTCACCACCTCCCCTGCACCTTTGGCCAATAGGCTGAGGTCCTGCAAAAGGCCTTTGTGATGTCACTGCCACACCCACCCCTCCCCTGCAGTGCTAATGTCCTGCCACAGGGCTGACACTTTGGAGGTTTGAGCTACTCCCTGTGGATCACCCCACTCAATGAATGTTCATTCTAGGAAGCAAGCTGGCTAGACAGTAAAACATCACAAGCTGCTCCCAATGCTACACTCGGTTTCTCAGAAATGAGTAGACTTTATGGGCAGCAGAGACCGTTAGAGCATCTAATCTGACCCCCTGCATATCACAGGCCTCCTGTCTACCACAATAGCTACTTTTGGGGCAAACACATTCCGGAAAGGCATCTAGTCTTTATTAATGACATCAAGAGATGGAGAATCCACCACTTTCCTTGGTAGCTTCTTCCTGTGGTCAATCATCCTCGCTGTTGAATATTTGTGCCTTATTTGTCATAGGAATTTGTCTCTTTTCACCTTCCAGTCATTGGGTCTTGTTCTGCCTTTCTCTGCTAGACTAGAGAGCCCTTTAATACCCAGTATTTTCTCTCCATTAAGGCACTTCAACACTTCAATGAAGTCCCCTTCAATCTTCTTTTGATAAGCTAAACAGGTTGAGCTCTTTCAATAGCTCACTAGAAGGCATTTTTCTCCAGCCCTCAGAACATTTGGTGGCTCTTTGCTGCCCCAGCTCCAATTTCTAGGACCATCTTTTTCAAAGGAGGACACCAACACTGGAGGCAGTATTCCAATAGCAGTCTCACTGCTGCTGTGTCACCTCCCTATCCTACTCACGGCTCTGCTCCTACGTCTAATGATGGCTTTAGCCCTGTTCACCACAGCATCACACTGGGAGCTCATGTTGAGTGGCTTCTCCACTCTGGCCCCTAAATCCTTTTCAGAGTCACTGCTTTCCTGGATCCACGTCCCCATTCTGGAGGTGTGGCCGGCGTGCCTTGTTGCCACATATAGGACCTTGCATTGGGCTCTGCTCAAACTTGTTTTCTTTGAATGGGTCCAGCTGGCCGAATGAGCCAGATCGCTCTGTATCACTGCCCTCTCCCCATCAGGAATTACCACTCTGCCTGTATTTTGTCACCCCTCAATCTTATCCGCAGTGATTGTATGTTTTCTCCCAATTCATTGATAACAATTATTTTAAAAAATTAGTCCTTGAGAGCTTCTTCAGACCCTTAGTACCCAGGACCTGCTCCCCACATCACAGTGAGAAATGCTGTCCAGCCCTGCTGGTACAGAGGGGATAAGCACAGAACAAACGTACCTTTAGGAGCTGTGTTGTCCATAGGCTCTGAACAACATGTGGGGGTCAGCAGATTACAAACGCACGACAGACCTGTAGTGTAGACAGGTCCCAACTGTGTCTCGGTTTCCCACCCTGTAAAATGGGGAGAACAAACAAAACCTTGATTAGCTCCATTTGATAGCTGGGGAAACCGAGGCACCCAGCGGTGCAGAGACTCGCTCATGGTCCCAAAGCCAGGAATAGAAAACAGCAGATCTGATAGCCAGGGCTGGGACCTAACCCTGGTTTTCCTGGCCTTGCTGCTCTAAGTTTAGTCACAGCCGCCATGTCTTTTCCCCCGTGTCCCTTAACCCCACGTCGCTGCAGAAGAGAGATTTTCTGGTAGCCAGCTGGCTCTCCTGCATGTGGATGTCATTCCAAAAGACATGCTCTGACTCAGTCCCATGCTATGGTTGGCTGAAGGAACCACTTGGTCACATTCTAACCCTGAGTTATACAGGAGGGGCGACTAGATGCACATAATGGTCCTTTCTGACCTGAACCTCTATCAATCGCTACATTTTCTGCTGCTAGGAAGAGAACTTTGGACCTATTTTCTCTCATTCACTTTCAGTCGGAATAATTTCAATCCAGGCCAAAGGATTTCCTCTTCCATTGTGTCTTCAGCACCTCTGCGAGCAACCAGTTACTGTTACCCACAGGTTACCAGTTTCAACCTGTCCCAGGGTGAGATGGCCAGGAAAGGGGTTGGAGCTCAACTGCACCTGGCCCAGGTGATGCAGGTCCCTAGGGTGAAGGGAATAAGTGTGGGGGTCACATGACAAGACGCAGCCTGTGACTAGGACCCAGGCCTGCTGAGAGATAGAAGGGCAGCCTGTGCTCAGCCAGGAGAGAGACCCCAAGGGAAGCAGGTATGAGAGGGGCTTGGAGCGTCCTTTAAAGGTCAGGGACAAGCTGGGAAGGGGCCAGGCTGAGCACTAAGGACAAGGCCCTAGGAGGGAAAGACAGGGAAGTTTAGGAGATGGGGCAGATAGTCCAGTTGGTTTCGGCTCCCAGGACCAGACACCCAGAGGTGAAGGTGATTGTCGGGGCTTCTGTCCTTCTTCCCCAGTGTAGATTTGATAGTGGAGAAGACTGATGCCGTAAGGGGGAAGTGAGTTACCCCAAGGTCACCCAGTGAGTTTATATCACCAATGCATACTCGGAAGGATCCAATAGAAATATGCATTTTCCAGTCTCTTCTTTCTAGGAGTCCCCAGGGCTAAGGTAAAACCCCTGCGGCCCCTCCCCATTCTGCTCACCTCCAAGATGTGCTGGAGTTTGTCTGTGCTGGGGGGTGCTGTCAGCAGGATCGAGAGCTCGTCATCCATGTTCTCTGGGCAGGCCTTGCTCAGAGCCTGCCAGCGGAGGGAGACCAGGGGTCAGGAGCCTGCATTAGCACCGGTGTGCCATTGACCAAGAGCTGGCTGAGGTAAGCGCCGCCTGGCCGGAGCTCGCACCCAGAAACCCTACCCCAGGTCGGAACCCCCTCCCACACCCAAATTCCCTCCCAGACCTCACACCCGGCACCCCAACCCCCTGCCCCAGGTCGGAACCCCCTCTTGTACCCAATCCCTCCCAGACCCCACCCCAATCCCCTACCCCAGCCCTGAGCCCCCTCCCGCACCCAAACTCCCTCCCAGTCTCTGCACCCCAACCCTCTGCCCCAGCCCGGATCCCCCTCTGGCACCCCAACCCCCTAATCTCCAGCCCAATCCCAGAGCCCGCATCCCCACCGGAGCCCTCACCCCTCCCTGCACTCCAACCCCCAGCTCCAGCCCAGTGAAAGTGAGGGTGTGAGAGCGAGCGACTGAGAGAGGTGGGCTGGGCTGGAGTGAGTGGGGGTGGGGCCTTGGGGAAGGGCATGAAAGGGGTTGGATCAAGGGTGTTTGGTTTTGTGCAAGTAGAAAGTTGGCAACCCTACTTAAGGACCTTTGAAAAGCAGCCTCCTTAGCACCGCTCCTGATACCAGGGGCCAAGGCGCCCCCGGACATGAGAACCACAATAGGCCAGAGCAAAACGCTGCGTTAGAAATCGGAGCTCAGGCTGCCAAGCAAACGATAGCTGACAGACAGGAGATGCAGGAATTAAGGTTGTGCCTTCAGCCAGCAACTGGTGTTCATCCGTTTGCACCACACACACACACCTGTAGGCAGGGCCACTATTTCCTTGTCTGTCTGCCTGTTTAGCGTCTCTCGGTCCTTACTGTGCCCATCACCATGGTGTCTGAGTGGCAAACCAAGGGTTTGACGTGTGCATATGAAACTGCCTGACTGGAAGGACGTAGTTTGGTGTGGATCAGTGACTGCTGGGGCGATTGGTGGCAGAAGGCTCTGAGGGCCTGGCTCATTCCAATGGCTTCTACAGCTGAGAGCAGCCCAGTCTCCTGCCTGGGTCCGACGCAAACCAGGAAGTACAGGACCACGGTTAATAAGAACAGCTCAAAAGATCATTTTCGCTGACCCAGCCCTGCACAGATTTCCAGCTTAGGTTTGCATTTTCAGCAAAAGTTCTTCTTGATTATTTTCTCCTAACCCCCTTCTGCCTCCATAATAGCCAGCCACCCCGTCAGTCGCATCCTGGGGCGCTCCAGGGACAGCGTGTGTGCATGTATGTGTACATGTATGTGTACATCTGTACATATGTGTATGTGTACATGTGTGTATGTATGCGTGTACGTGTATTTGCACATGAGTGTGTGCACATGTGAGTGTGCGTGTGTATGTGTGTACATGTACCCCAGTCAGATGTATACATCTGGATTTCCTTTGAAAGAATTTTCAAATTGAGCTGATCAAGTGCAATGGCAAAGCACCCAATTCCTCTGCCCCCCAACTGCCTTCGCTGCTTTAACGTACAACCTGCTCTGCTGGCACCTCTGACTCCTGAAAGCCCTAACGCTCCAGGGGAGCAGGCCGTGCCCTGCCCTGCCCTGGCTGCCCCAGGTGTTACCTCGGAGGGAATCGTTCCAGATTCCAATGGGTGGCAGGTCCAGGGAAGAGCCTTATCTGGCGGGAGGCTGTACCAGACCCGCCCGACCCAGGCAGGCTCCCAGGTACTCTCTGCTCGGGGCTGATAAGGCTCCTTAGCAGTTTCTCTCTAAACAAATTCCAGTTCAAGACACCTGAGAGCTCCACAGCAGGGCAGCATCCCCAGAGCGCAGCAGGGCAGGGGTTAGGGGGAGCAGTCGGTAGCAGCACCTGCCCCTCGTACGGCAGGAGCGAGAAGTGCCAGCCTCTCTGCACAGAGCAGCAGCGTTCAGCATGGGCCAGACGTGCTGCGGTGATGGGTAAGAGCGGGCTCGGAGAGCCAGAGGGTCTGTGGGGCAGCGCTGGGCCCTTCTGCTCCGCACTAGGGCCGGGTGGGCGTGTTCAGCTGGGATTGGAACCCACCAGCACTTGTGGGTGTGAATGTGGGGCTGGAACTCAATGTGGGGCGCTACTGGGGGGAAGGGCAGAGAGACACCTGGGCTGAGACCCCAGCTCCAGGGAGACAGTCACTCCTGCCCATCCGGGTTAAATTGCCCAGCTGTGTGACAGCCCCCCCATCCCCGAGGGGTCCCCCCCCCCCGGTATGTCACAGCAGGGTAATGTGCATACTGAACGGCAGGGGTTGCCAGAGACTGGCTGGGAGAGGCCTTTGGGGATGGAGGAAGCAGCACTAAGGTACATGCCAACCTTCCTACAGAGGAGGGGCCGTGCCCCACAGGTGTGGGGCAGGGAGCTGGGACACTGCGTGGTGGGTCATTGTCTGGCCCAGGCCCTTCCTAGCAGGAGGCCAAGGCATTTTCTTCAGGTCACCTTCCGCTGCAGCTTGGCCATGGGCCCCCATACCCTCTAGCCCAGCCAGGGATCCCAAGTGGGGATTGTCACGGCTGGCTCCTCCCTGCCGCCAGCAGCTCTTCACTGCCAGGGAATTCCTGAAATCCTGTGTGCCCCTCCCCCACCCACCTCCTGGGGCTGTGAGTGCCCCCCCCCCCCCCCGGACAGCCCCTCCCCCGAGCTCTGAGTGCCCCTGGCCAGTCCCTCCCCTCAGCCCCGCCCCCACTCCTGGGGCTCTGAGTGCCCTCAGCCAGTCCCCCTCCCACACTCCGGGGCTGAGTGACCTTGGCCAACCCCCGTCCCTTCAGGAGGAACTCCCAGTACCCACCCAGCCCCCACACCTCAGCGTTCCCCTCCCTGCGGCTCTGTGGCCATACCCCCACCAGGGCCGGCTTTAGGCCAATTCAACCAATTCCCCTGAATCGGGCCCCAGGCCCAAGCCCCGGTACGGTGTACCGGCAAGAGCCAGTGCGCTGTACCAGGGTGGTCCGGCTTCCCCAGGGGGCAATTTAAAGGACCTAGGGCTCCCAGCAGGGGCCGGAGCCCCAGGCCCTTTAAATTGCCACCAGACCCCCACTTCTGGAGCCCTGGGGTAGCGCTGCGGGGCTCTGGGGGCTATTTAAAAAGTCCGGGACTCCCGCTGCCTCTACTGCCCCGGCCCTTTAAATAGCCACTGGAGCCCCGCTGCTTCCCCAGGGCTCCCGCGGCTATTTAAAGGGCCGGGGCGGTAGAAGCAGGGGAGCCCTGGGCCCTTTAAATAGCCCCCAGAGCCCTGGGATAGCGGGGGGCTCGGGGGCTATTTAAAGGGCCGGGGCTCCAGCTGCCTCTGCTGCACCCCGTCCCCGCACCAGCCCGCACCCCCTGCCCTGCCCGCAGCCAGCCCCGTCTCCAGCCAGCCCTGCACCCCCTGTCCGCAGCCAGCCCCTGCTGCACCCCTGCCCTACCTCCAGCCCCGCCCCCCTGCCCTGCCCACAGCCAGCCTCTGCCGCACCCCCTGCCCTGTCTCCAGGCAACCCCTGCCGCACCCCCCTGCGGCCCTGCCCAAAGCCAGCCAGCCCCACACACCCCTGTCTCCAGCCAGCCCCGCACCCCTTGCCCTGCCTGCAGCCAGACCCTACCTCCAGTGAGCCCCTGCCCAGCCTCCATCCAGCCCCATGTCCACTGGTGCCCTGCAGTTCCCAGGGCAGTAACCCTGCACACCTGCTTCAATGAGGGGGGCAAGGAGCAGCTGGGACCCACACATGTGCACACCACTAGGGTGACCAGACAGCAAGTGTGAAAAATCGGGACAGGGGGTGGGGGATAATAGGATCCTATAAGAAAAAGACCCAAAAATCGGGACTGTCCCTATAAAATCAGGACATCTGGTCACCCTAGCACACCCCCAGGGAGTGGCGGCGACCCACACACGTGAAACGGAGCTCATTAATAACCGATCAACAGCATATATGATGCAATGTACATAATATATTATTTTATTTTTTATATAGTTATGGAAAGTAAATAATACATGGAAGAAATTAAAGGCTTTTTTTTCCATTATTTTTTTTGTTAGTCATCCCTGCCGGGGCCCCGCCAAAAATGTTCGAATTGGGCCCCGCCCTTCCTAAAGCCGGCGCTGATGACTGACATGGATTATGACTAGCTTTCGTTATTTCAGTTCTAAAACCTATAGCCTGATCCATGCCGTCCACTTGAGGAAAGCCCTGACAGTCAGGCCTTATGGATACTTGGAAGTGAAATCAATTTTTCTGAGTACATTCTGCTCCCAGATCCACATGACAACTCAAATCCAAACCTCTGCTGTCCCTCCAGGCACGTGTCTGCCACAGATGTCAGAGGAGCTCTGTGACTGCGGAGAGAGAAGATGCTCTTGTGCCAGTCTGACAGCACAAATTGCAACAATTTCAGGATGAAGGATGTGATTATATCCACTTTTAATTCACTTGATATAAACCACTAGCTTGAAAGAGAGAAATTTCACGTTTTTGTTGCAGAAAATCAAGCCCATTACTGAGCAGAAGTAGGGTGACCATATTTCCCTAGGCTGAATATGGGACACCTGGTAAAATTACTCGTATTCAAGTGAGTTCCACGGTAATCAATTAGAACTATGCAGTACAAATATTCAAATTAACATCAAGTTGACTGAGCCCCTGTTAAAAAGAAATACTATGTAGTTGGATTCTTTTTATTTACCTTCTTATCTTTAAGGTTTTAGGATTCACAGGGGGAGGATGAAACACCCCCCCCCACATACATACACACACACACCCCTCCAGACAGAGAGGTGACACACACACTCCCATATACATATCTCATATGGGGGGCAGTGACCGACTGACCTTCCCTGCCCAGTGCTCTCTGCCTTCCATGCCTTGCTGGGCCCCCCACCTCTCCTGGTGCCTGGCGCTGCATCTTCCTAAGGCAACATGTGGGAGGGGAGCACGCAGGGTCACATACCCCCCTCCCCAGATTTCTGCCTGGGTTCACACCAGAATGTAGCCATCAGCAGCCTTTCAGCGCTCTGTGGGAGGGAAGGGAGCTGCTTCTAGCCACCGGGCGGGGGGTGGGGAGGATGACCTGGCCCATGTCTTTGCAGAGCTCATCTCTTCTTTCCCTCTGCTCCTCCCTCCCTGTGTGGCTGGAAGCAGCTTGTTCCTGCCTGCCTGCACAGTGTCGAAAGGCAGCTAACACATCCAGGCTGCTGCTGGCCACCAACATAACCCAACTGCCTCCAGCTACAGTGTGGGCAGGAAGGGATCAGGGAACCGGACTGCAGGGGCTTCATGGAATCCAGCCAGAGAAGCAGGGGAGGGTGCCTACTAGTTTCATTCACAGCTGGAAGCAAAGGAGAATACTGTATCTAGGTGAAACTGAAGGGTGAATGTAGGTTGCACTCTGTAATTACCTAAACTGTAATTTTGCTAAGACATCGGGATAACACTTCTGGTCTTATGCACTGTTAGTTCTTTAATTACCATGGTTTTCCTTCTCATCCAGAAGACATCACCTCTGGCACCAAAGTGCGCCTTAACATCTGTTCCATACTGATTTAGCGAAGAAAGCACCACCTACTAAATCATCTGCACTAGCTAAGTGTTCCTTTAAAATACTGAACTTGCCCATTCTTGCTTAGGCTCTGAGATCTGATCACAGCCCCATGTGTAAGGGCTAGAGGCTGCTCTTGAAATCTAGAGGAGATACTAACCTCTCATGAAACTAGACTGGAAGAACTAACTCTTAAAAGAGGTTGAAAATACTCATATATTCTTTCTCTTCTCTCTAATCAATTCGTTAATTTTGCAGTTTACTTTTCTCTCCCGAGGCGGCTCTAGGCACCAGCAAAGCAAGCACGTTCTTGGGGCAGCCCATTTGCAGGGGCAGCAGGGATCCAGCATGGGAGCTGAGGACCAACAGGGGGCCCTGGGAGATGTAGTTTCTTGGTTAGCTCCCTGCCTATAGAGCCAGCCCTGGAGCAGGGAAAGAACTACATTTCCCAGCATTCCCTTGGCCACTACCAACAGGAAAGAGGGGGAAGGAGTGAGGAAGCTGAGACCTCATGCTGCAGCCTGCTGTGAATGGAGAGCTGCACTGGGAAGGGCAGGGATTCCATGTTTTAACATTCAAAAAATAGGACACTCCACGGGGAGGGAGGGTAGCCCCACCCTGCCACCATCCACTCCCTCCGACTGCCCCCCACAGAAACCCCAACCCATCCAATTCCCCTGCTCCCTGTCCCCTGATCACCCCCTCCCGGGACCCCTGCCCCAACTGCTCCCCAGGACCCCACCCCCTATCTAAGCCCCACTGGTCCTTGTCCCCAACTGCCCCCTCCTGAGACACCCCCCAACTTCCCCCCTAGGATCCCACCCCCTACCTGTCCCCTGACAACCCCCTGGGACTCCCATGCCTATCCAACTGCTGCCTGTCCCCTGACTGCCCCCACCCCCGAATCCCTGACCCATCTAACCCCCACTTCTCCCTGCCCCTGACTGCCCCCCGAACCTCCACCCCATCCAACCCCCCCTGCTCCCTGTCCCTTGACTGCCCCCCCGGAACCCCCTACCCCTTCTCCAATCCCCCACCCCCCTTACCATGCCACTCAGACCAGTGTGTCTGGCTTTGCGCAGCGCCAGACACGCTGCTGCATACATGCTGCCGTGCTCCCCTGTGGAGCCACAGCCCCCCCCCCACCCCCTCCAGCACCTGCCTTCCAGATTTTAACACCTCAAAATTCAGGAGTGGCTCAAGCTCAGTTTGGGCGGCTGTTACTTCATTTCTCCCAAATCAAATATACTGATCCACTGTAACTTGCTGTAGAAAAAGTAGGATAAAATTGAGCAAGAAATGCTTCCCAGTGGTTATTAGGACTGGAATTGCTATTTTCAACAGCCATTGCCTTTTTTGTTTGTTTGTTTAAAAGGAAGACAGTGAGATTGCATTGGCAAATTCCCCATAGAAAGAAAGAGTGGAACAAAAGAATAATAAAGGCACCTCAACATTTCCTCATTTATGTAGGCCAGTCTTATAATATGCATCCAGATATCCTCCAATCACACAAGCTGAAAATTGTTCCACTTTACTGCAGTTCTGTAACCATGCGGGAACCAGTCCTGTCTGTGTTCTGTGCACATCTAAAATTCCTGCTGAATGACCTGCCCTGGGAGCGAGTTACCAGTGACCCAGGGCTGCGGCGGAAGGAGGGTGCAGGTGGGGTGGGGGTGGGGAGGAGAGCTCAGGGCTGGGGTGGCAGGGGGATGCGGGTGGTGGGGGAGAGCCCAGGGTTGGGGTGGCAGGGGGATGTGGCGAGGAGCCCAGGGCTGGGACAGGAGACAGCCAAATTTTTTTTTGCTTGGGGCGGCAAAAAACCTAGAGCCAGCCCTGATTGCCACTAATGCTTGAATATTAAGTATTTCATGTGTTATTATTAAAAAATAGCTGTTGTGTTTTTAAAGATACAGATGTTATATAAAACTTTGAAATACAGTGCATTGGGTATCGTTAAAACTGCAGTTTGTTCACAGCAGACAAATAATAGAAGGCTGCCCATTAGAAGAGTTCTCTAGTGGCTCAGTCTAAGTGCATCTCCAACATAACCTTCCCCCACAAGTCATGATTGGCTAAGTACCTAAAATAATTGTATTTGTGGGCAGGTAAATGAGAGCTGAGTCAAGCCAACTTATCCCACTCTGGCCCTCTTTACTGTACAAAGTTCACATTGCAAAATAATTACTCTGTAAGCTATTTATCACCTAAGGGGCAGATGATCATAGGCTGAGCAGCTGAGATTCTGGCTGAGGGTGGAATACCTATCCAGCTATCTGTTCCTTCCTGACCTCTAAGCCAGAGCCTCACCAAGGTTGATTTCAAGACATGGGATTCACTATAGCATTTAGGCAGTAGCAGGTGTTTTTAATCCCCAGGCCCAATGGAGGATCACAAGTAGTACTACTGAGGTTGATCACAAAGGGTGAAATCCTGGCCCCAGTGACATCAATGATCAAACTCCCTTTGACGTCACTGGGGCCAGAATTTCACCCAGGAAGTAATCCTAGGTGCTGCTATCATTGCACATCCAATTGTGGTAGCATTTGTCTAACTTCTGCTAGTGTCTAATGCTAGATGTTGGCTTCAGACCCTAGTACATCTTCCAACATCTGCTACCTAATGCTAGCATCAGTATACAAAGCTAGTTGTTCTGCTGGAGTTGGACACTAGGAAGCTACTAACTTCATAGAATTGCATAGTAACATGTGAAGGACAGGGCAAACAGGAGCCTGGCAAAGGGGAAGAATGGGGAGGGGAGAATGAGATAGGAGAGAGAGATTAAAAAAAACATAGTAGGGAATACAGGAACCAGAAGAAGTTGCAGAATCCAGAGAGAGAGATGAAATATGACCTGCAAGAAACAGCACCTCTTCTCAGAGCCTGACTTGCAGCAGTATGATGAGTTAAGCAGGTGGGATGATGGGGGAGGCAGTCACTTTCCAATAGTCAACAAAACAGGATATGGAGACACATTTCCCTTTAAAAAGTTAGTGGTCCACTTTACCACTTCAATGACTGTATGGCGGGGCGATGACTCACTGGCACGGCATCCCCTGCTGGTTGTCCAGGGAATTAGCTCTCCAGCCTCTGGAGCGCCCTCTCCAGGCTGGTGTCTTGCCTGCCGTTAGCCCCATCTCCTTCCCAGACCCCAGTGCCCTTTTCCCAGGGGTTCTTCCCACCACAGTACCCCCTCACTCTGGGTCTGCCCTCCCATGGGGAACCCCCAACCCCCTATCCTCACCTCAGTGGCTATTGCCAGTCACCATCTAGCCCCTGCTCCCTGGGGCAGACTGTAGTCTGTAAACCACTCATCATCGGCAAGAGGGGTTGGACCAGCTGCCTCTGCTTATCTCTGGGCTGCCCTTCTGAAGCCCCAGTACCCTTTGTGGGCCCTTAACTCAGCCTTCAGCCTGGTGCTTTTCTAGGCTGGAGCTCCCCAGCTCCCTCTGTCCTTCCCTGACACCTAGGTACTCTCCTCAGCTTCTCAGAGAGAGAAGTCCCTGGTTGCCTGGGAAGCTAAAGAGAGTGTCTTTCTTCTGACCCACAGCCCCCTGATAAGGGCCAGCTGGGCCCTGATTAAGCTGACCACAGCTGTGGCTGCTTTCCCAATCAGCCTAGCTTTCTCAGCTGCAGCCCTCTCCAGGGCTACTTTATCCCCATCAGGCAGGAGCAGGGTGACTACCCCGCTACAGACTGTCTGAACCAAGCTCTGCCCAAGGTCTAAAGTAAGCAAACACCTAGCTTAGTTTAGGAGTAATAGAGTTAGGGCTGTATGTTTTCTGGGCCAGTTTGGGGTCAGGGTTAGAAACCCCTGAGTGCCCACTTTGGGTCATTGCATAAAGGTATAGGAGCAGTGTAATGGCATGTATTGGAGGTATGATGTATGGGCTAAGCATTGTTCATAGTAGAGAGAGGTCAAATCTCCAAGCCTCTCCACAATTCAGGGTTTGGAGAGATAAGATGTGAATCCACAGCCCCAAACCTGACCCCTGGCTTTAGTTCCAGGTCAGATCCCAAACTGGAAAGCATCTGTTTTCCAGTTCAGCCACAATCTAGCAAGAGCAGCCCATCTTGCCAAATGTCTGTGATTGGAGTGTCCATATTATGAAAAGGCTGCATACTGGAATCCAGCTCCAAACCCTAGTCCTGTCTCAGCCCATCTCTGATAATAATGGTATAAACTAGTTTAAACCGAACACTTTTTATATCTGTAACCATTCTGCCAGGTGGAGCCAGCAGCAACAAGGGCCAGGTTCAGTATCTAAGGGTTCCTTTTCAACAATACAACACAAAGCCGGCTCAAGCCCCCACCCAGTGACCTGGGACAATTACACACCACCCCCTGGGCACCTCAAAGAGGCAATACTTTCCTGCTCGCAAGCAGAGTCTGAGGGTACGTCTATACTTACCTCTGGGTCCGGCGGTAAGCAATCGATCTTCTGGGTTCGATTTATCCCGTCTTGTCTAGATGCGATAAATCGATCCCAGAAGTGCTCGCTGTCGATGCCAGTACTCCTGCTCCCCGAGAGGAGTACGCGGAATCGACGGGGGAGCCTGCCTGCCGTGTCTGGACCCGCGGTAAGTTCGAAATAAGGTACTTCGACTTCAGCTATGTTATTCACGTAGCTGAAGTTGCGTATCTTAGTTGGAAGTGGGGGGTTAGTGTGGACCAGGCCTGAGTGTAGCAAAAACTTTTAATAAAAGGAGGGAAGTAACTCAGCATTAATTTGGGAAAACACCCAAATTCATAAACATAAACCATGAGCAAAAGACTCAGCCCCAAGTAAGTTGGGCAGTGTCCTTTTCCCCTCAGGTTCTTAAGTCCAGCAACCCAAAAGTCCCTTTAATGTGCCCATCCCTTCTCTGCACCCCATTCACAGTTGCTGTCCTTGGCCAGTGCAGCCCCTGAGTCCAGAGGTTCATCCACAGAGTTCACCTCCCACCCTGTGTGTGTGGGGGTGGGTGGGTAATGAGGCACCTTACACACTCCGCTGTTTGGGCACTCCCTTGTCGCCCCAACGGCCAATTGCCACGCCTCTGCGGGGCTCTGCTCTGGCCCTCTCTGCCAGCCGCCCTGCTGGCTGCTTGCCACGCCTCTCTGCCAGCCGCCCTGCTAGCCACTTGCCGAGATGTCTTCAGGGCCCCCCACTTAACACAGCTCTCCGTGATTCCAGCTGTTAGTGCGGGAGCCTCACTGCTGGCGCACACAGGGCAGTCTCCTGCAATAGAGACTGTCCCAAAGTAGGTCTAGTGCTTAGTCCTAGGTATCAGTGATTTCAGCTCTGCAGCATGTAACAAGACTCTAAATTGAGTCTTTTATTATACCATGGAGAGAGCAAGGGTCAAATGGTGCCTAGGACCCTTTAACACAGGGTGGGCAAACTATGGTCCACAGGCCACATCCAGCCCATCAGACCATTTAAGCCAGCTCTCAGCTCCTGCCTGGGAGCAGGGTCAGGAGTTTGCCTCGGTCCGGCGTTCCAGCCGGGGAGTGGGGTTGGGGGCTTGCCCCGCTCCACGTGGCTCCCAGGAAGCAGCTGGCATGACCCGCTTTCTACATAGAACATGGAGGCGTGGCCAAGCGCCTCTGCACGCTGCCCCCGTCTGCAGGTGACACTCCTGCAGCTCCCATTGGCTACAGTTCAGGGGTGGCGCCTGCAGATGGGGCAGCGTGCAGAGCCGCCTGGCTGCATCTCGGAACTGGAGGGGGGACATGCTTCCAGAAGCTGCTTGCGATAAGCACCACCCAGAGCCTGCACCCCTAAGCCCCCACACACCGCAATCCCCTCCCACAGCCCTGATCCCTTCCCTGCCCTCCAAACCCCTCAATCCCAGCCCAGAGCCCCCTCTTGTACCCCAAGCCCCTCACCCCCCTATGCCCCAAGAGCCTGCCCCATCCCTGATCCTCCTTCCACCCTCGGAACCCATTGGTCCCAGCCAAGAGCACCCTCCTGAACCCCAAACCTCTCATCCCCAGCCCCCCCCAAGCCCTCCCCCTCCCTCAGCTCCTCATTTCTGGCCCCACCCTAGAGCCCTCACCCCCTCCCTCCTGCACCCTATCCCCTATTTCATGAGCATTCATGGCCCACTATACAATTGCATAGCCCTCAAGCCAAAACATTTGCCCACACTGTCAGAGACAAATACTCATCCCCACCCTCTCTCAACTCACTGGGCTTTGGAACCCATGTCCCCTGCCTAGCGAGTGCCGTTCAGTTGAGGGTGAGTCCCTCCATTGGGGTATGCCAGATAAAGTTCTGCTGCCCTCGGTTCACACAACAAGGATAACAACCCTTTACTACTCCTGCCCCAATAACAAGGAGACTGGGGATCCAACACCAGCCACAAGTGATCATTTGGGCAAGCAATCCCATCATGCTGAGCACCTAGGCAGGGTGGGTGTGTCCATGCAAATGAGATCAGCTCTGGTAGTCTTTTTCCACAGCTCACCACTAGATGTCAGGGGAGAGTTTATTCAGACTGTGCTTACATATCATTTTAGAATACTCAAGGGGAGAAAATTGTCCCGTTAATATGCAGCTTAGTGCTGGCCTGGAGGCAAATTGATGAATTAATCTCCATCTCCCGCTTACACCCACTAGCAGGCACAGGGTAAAACTTTAGGGAAGTCAGGGTTTCCCTTTATAAGATATACCTGATTGGGTAAACCAACTGATTACAAGTCTGAATACATGTCGATCAGCTGGGATGAGTACGGGCAGATGATCCCCAGGCTGTCAAGGCAACCCCCATGAGGACATTGCTTTGTAGCCCCTTTCATATTTGCATGGGGAGTTTCTCTATGGGTCTGGGAGAAGATGAGTGATGCTGATGGAAGGCACCTGAGGAGGGGCTTGGCTTCCCCAGGTGAAAAGGAAATAATCTGGAAGAGAGGTATAGGAGCAGAGGGATTTGATTGGTAGAAGAAGTTGTGGGTGGAGTAAGGGGCACTTTTAAAATTCTCCCACCCCTAATATCTTTAGGCAGAGATGTTGGTGTTAGAAGGGTGTGTGATTTGGGGGCTGAGAGGAGCTATTGGATTTAGGGCTGGAGAGTCCTAGCTTGGGTTATGCTATAGCCTATTCATGTTCATCACAGTGAGCAACACCCTGAAGATATTCAGCACTGCTAGGTTTTGCTTTAGCTATCTAGAGAGCTGTCTCAGGGGGGTCTAATTGTGTTTCAGGCCAGAGTGAGATCCCATCCTAGCAAACAGATCTTAGTCCATGACTGCCTCCCTTAACTGGCACGGCATTGGAGAGACAGTGACAAGTGTTCTTAGGAAATGCCAAGTTCCACCATTATATATCCAGAATCAAGCAAACCAGCTATGAGCAGCATGGCATTCTCAGCCTCTGATTAAGAGCTGCAGCTGTCACTCCTCTGCCTGCTGGTTTTATTAGTATCACCTCCACCAATGGCCCCACTGTTTCCACTGCGGCTTGCACAGGTAGTTATTGATTGTGCCCCATAAGGAAGAAGTGCAAATCTCAGACTTGCTGTCCCTTCTCCCCTGGAAGCTGTAATATTCAAGGCCATAGTGAACACTGGCTCAAGCATGGCTGTGCCTGTTGCCCTACGCTGGACGTTTCAGAGAAGGATATGGAGGAAGGGGTGGGAAAGATGTGGGAGGATTCCTAAAAATCTAATGCTAGGATGGATTGACCCTGTTTAGTGGGGGTGATATCCTTAGGGCTGGGGAGGTTGTATACTGACTCTCTTCTGGGATGCACCTGTGAGACTCAGGGCTTCTCCTGAGGTGATGTGAGTATGACCATATATCATGGAAGCTGCCGAACTCCTACAGGGAAAGCTCTTTCCTGAGAGAGCTAGTCACCAAAGAACTCCAACAGGGAAAGTCCTGTGTTGAGAAAGAGCTAATGAGGGAAACTTGGACTGAGAAGCTGAAAAAAATCCCTGTCCAAAGAGGGCACAAGAGGAAATCATTATTTCCATGCTAGAGCAAAGCACAGCAATCTATGCCGCATTTTCTTTCTCCTGCTACATAGACAAGAACAGGATCTGGAAGGACAAACCACCACCATCAGAAATAGCAGCTGCTGCTTGTACAGGGCCTCAAGGCAGAGACAGCAACCGCAAGCAAAACTCGGCCTAGAACCAGCTATGGCATTTATATTCTTCTCAATTCAGGAAAAGAATGACTCACTTTATTTCAAACTATCTATGTTACTTGCACGCTGTGCTTTGTCCATTGTAGTTTGGAAACATCTCAGTCACCCATCCAATGCTCCGGGGTCCCTTGACAAACCTGAAAATAAATCCACTAATAAGCAGACAGACCGACCAACCGATCCATCATTTACCCCCAATCAAATCAAATCAACCCAGCAACAACATGCATGTAGGACTAGCCAGTCTCCATGTACTGTCTGCACTGGAATCCCACACAGGAGCGGCCCTAGCTGTTTTGCCACCCAAGGCGCCCTTTGTTTTAGGCACCCTGTTCCCCCAGCCCTAGAATCAGCCCTGGTCTCTCATCCCACCACTACCCAGGCCTGCCCCAGGCAAGGGACCCCCTGCAGCACACCCTGCAGGCTAACAAACTCAGGTTGTTACAGACTTGGGGAGGAAGTGAGTTTCAAAAGTCCAGGGCACTAAGGGGATGTCCTACTAGTTGCTCCCTCTTTCATATCAAAGAGGCTTCAGCTCAAGCGCCTCTGCTGACTTCAAATGTGGCATATGTCCTGGGGCGAGAGACAGTCTCTTAGGCCTTGGCTACACTTGCAGCTGTACAGCGCTGTGGGGTAAACCTGTCTTCGTACAACTGAGTAGGGAAAAGCGCTGCAGTCTGTCCACACTGACAGCTGACAGCGCAGTGGTGTGGCCACACTTGCAACATTTGCAGCTGTGTTGGGAGCGGTGCATTATGGGCAGCTATCCCAGCATTCATGTGGCTGCAACGTGCTTTTCAAAATGGGGGTGGGGTGGATTGTGACAGGGAGTGTGGAGGGAGAGAGAGTGCTTTTTGGAGCATGTCAGTTCTCTATTTTGCAAGTTCTGAACTCCCGACCCCCTGCTCATTCATTTACTCACTCAAAGCAAGCTGCAAACTGTTTGCTTTTGTCTGTGGTACGAGCTTTGAAACCGGCACTTCCGCATTCCTGCAGCCGGTCACAACAATGGAGAGGATTGGCCACTTGACAAGGTGATTAGTACAGCGCTGCAAGCGTTTACACTCACACTCGTGAGTCGTAGCCACTCCGCTGCAGCTGTTATTCCTCTCGGAGATGTGGAGTACCTGCAGCGGTGTACCCAGGGAGATACAGCGCTGTAAGTGCCCTGCCAGTGTGGACGGGGAGTGAGTTACAGCACTGGGGAAAGCTTTACAGCACTGTAACTTGCAAGTGTAGCCAAGGCCTCAGGCACTGAGTGCCCTGGGACCTGCCTTTATAGGCCAAAACAACCATCTTTAACTCAATCTGGAAACCAATAAGCAGGCAGTGTCTGTCATACTGCACGGGTTTAATACACTCACAAAACAAGGCACTGCCTGCCAAGTGAGCTGAGAAATTCTGCAACAGGTGCAATTCGTAGGTGGGGAGAAGGGCAGACTTGGTTGAGTTAGAGGAAAACACCATGCTCATCTTGCTGGGTCTGCATACAGCTGTTCCTGGACCTCTCTCACATCCTGGTTCTTCTTTCTTCTCAGAGTCCTAGACTACACAATGGCAGTATTCACCTTATCTTAGTACTCTGTCAGCAAATGGCTGTGGGCTGAGAACCAGCATTTTGTGCTTTAGGCAGTACAACCAGTGTCCTGCAAGCTTTATGCACTGAGCATAAGGCTGTAATTAGCCTTGGAACACATGAAACCTCATGACCAGCTCTTTGTGGAATCATCTTTTTGACCTACCCCCATTTAGTGTCTGACCACACACCAGGGCAACAGAAGGAACAGGCTGTTCAGCCTGAATCCCATCTGTGGGTTTTGATCACACATCTACATCACCCTACTGCTAGTAAAGATATTCCTCTCCTAAAGCAGCTCCACTTCTTCCTTAAACCCAGTATTCTCTTTGCCAGTGCCATGGCTGATGTCAAAATAAGAGGAGAAAGCAAACTATTATGCTCTTCCATACTCAAAGGACAATGACGCACTGTCAGTCTAAGTTATGAGTCAAAATGGAACCCGACGTGAGGCTCAGTAGCATAAAACTGGTTTTATAAAGAGTGCATCATGCCCAGCAATCATTCAACTTTTGAGGTTTGAGATATGCAGGAGATTAGTTTATGATGGCTCATGACTGTAGCTTGTGTGTGACTGTGTAGGGTTCAGCACTAAACCAATTTTAGAACTGTGGCTCCTTGCTGGAGATGCTAACAGAAGCCCTGCTTTGGGTCACATTGAGAATCTTGGGCAGTCAGATGCTATTCGGACACACTGGTCTCAATGGCAAACCAGATGGGAAATCACACATCCTTCTCTCCTTGGCAGACCTATTCTTCCTCTTCTAGTGAGACTTCGAGGCCAAAGAGATTTAGATGGGTTCAGAGAAACACCAGAACTTTTGGATGATGCTCCAGTCTGAACATTGTGAGGTTCACTGAGACTAAGTTATGCGCTCCTGGATGATCATAAATGAAAGAAGCTTCTGAGTAACTTTGGCCACTATATCAACTTCATTTGACAAACGCTGTGGGGCATTAATAGAAGAACCAAGATTAATCTCCAGCAGGGGGCTATTAAAGAAAAGGGTTTGTTCTAGAAATGGAGCTGAAAGAGCATTTACTTCCCACTGACTTCAGATAGAAATCTGCCTCACAGCACTGCCCCAGAAAGCAGGTGGCATACCCAGGCTGGTCAGTTAAGTAGCTCAAAAAGGTCTATGGAACTAGGAGCGTGTTGGTAATGGTGGAATTCACTGAGTCAGGGCAGATGCTTGCCAGAGTAGGTCCCAAGGACTGTTTCCTGGTGCCCCAGTTGCTCACATTCCAAACATGCTGGAGTAGGGCAGAAGAAAAGGTGAAGTGTAATGTATGGACATGGAACAGCTACTTTTGGAAAACCCTGCTGGAAATCCGGGTAGTTATCTGGCAAAGAAACACTGCACATAAAAATTGATTCGCTCACACCGCGCGTTTCCCATCCTTTCATCAGTACTACCAGACCTTCAACTATAATTGAAGGCCACAGCCTATTTACATCTGAAGAGCAGAGAATGTGAAATGTACAGTGCTATATAAGTGCTAAGCAAAAAGAACCAAAAATACAGCCACTGCAAATCAAATCCATGTTTATTAACATAGAATGCTACTTCTACAAAGCAAGTAAAATGTTAGTAATTTAACAGACTGCTGAAGGTACAGTTGTACAGAACTAGTGGTGCTAAATTACTGTCTGGTAGCTCAGAGGAGCCAATCGCTCATTTAATCAGCCATGTGACACAACATAGTTATAATCCAGACAAGGAAACAAATGCAAGAAGCAATTTACCTTATTGTTAAGGTAGTGTAAATATCATAAGAAAGTAACTGTAGGATATTATGAATGGGAATGAAAGTAGATTGCAAAAGAAGAGGCCTCACCATGGTTCTGTGTGAGCAAGTGCTTGGGGAGGGAAACAGGGCATTGCCCTGAATAAATTTGTTTCTTTATCTGACTTTTCCCTAACTGAAAAAAGTCAATAAGGTTTCATTTGGGTGAGAGTTTTGAGTAAACATTCAGGACTTTATTATCTCATTCAGCCAGGTTGCCCACACCTATAGTTACTTGTGATCTGCAGGTCAAGGTAACAGAAATTTCATTGTTACCATATACTCAGTGGCAGAAAATACAGGAATTACTTCCAAGGGTAGCACAATATCGAACATCTTTGGTTACAATGATAGTAAAATAACAAAGAAAAGAATCTTAAGATTCAGCCATTGGGTAACAGAATAGTAACTTATAGATTGCACAGCACTGGGGTCTGCACAGTGGTTTTCTTCACCCAGGTCCTTCTCCAAGAAACATGATCTGTTCTGTGCATTCTGTGATGTATCTTATTCAGAGCATAGGCAGCATGTCAAACCAGTCTGCAAAATAGGTCTGAATGATGATCTCGTCTGGTCCATGAAGATATTCCAACATCATCATAATTTTATGGGTGCAGGATTGGGGCCCTTAGATAATAAGGTGAGAGCTGCCTAGGATAAACAAATTCATCCAACTCCACTGAAGTTGAAGATGATGCATTCAAAGTCAGTAGAGTTATGAGAAGAATTGTGCCCTGTGTGTTCAGTTGTAATGGTAGCTCAGGAAGAAGAGTACATTAGGAACTCTTGTCACTGTAATAACCACTGGCACAGTTTTGAAAACCTGCCAATGAAATCTCCATTGTGCTGCCAAAATAGCACTAGTCAGTGTCAGTGTGATTACAACTTGGCTACCAGAGTGGGGTTGCTCTATGTGTTGCAAGGGTAGATTTTGATTGAAAAGGCTACTATTGAATGCTAAAACTGGACTTGGTATTGCTTCAGGACTAACCAATCATAGCTTTGTGTATGGGAAGTTCCAAGTTGATCATCTGTAACATATTGGCATTTTCAGTAGTAGTAGTAGAGGAATCCCCCCAGTACTCCGACTGCCACAGCTGTATTATGAGAGGAACATCCATCTGCGGAGAAAGATGTTGAACATGGCTTACATGGTGCCTATACAGGATGACTTGTATTCCCCTTCTTCATTCCTTATGCATTTGAAAGACCAAGGAGGCCTACTGATAAAATAACAGGACTAGGAGTCAGAACTCCTCTATTCCTTTCCCAGCTCAGCCACTGGCTTAGTGTTTGACCTTGGGCAAGACAGTGGGGCTCTCTGTGGTCTAGTGTGCACAGCTGTAAGAGGGGGACAATGCTATATTCCTACCTCACAGGAATATTGTGAGGCTAAACGAGGGGTCTCAAACACGTGGCCCACGGACCAGCTCTTGTGTGTGGCCCGCCAAGCTCCCTGCACCCCGCCCCTCTGCCTACCCATGGGATTGCCTCCTGACACTGCAAGCCTCATGCTGCTCTCTGAAGCAGCCGGCAGCACGCCCCTTTGGGCCAGGGGGAAGGGGGAAGGAGGCAGAGGGCTCTGGCATTGCCTCCTTCCAGGCACCGTCCCCTGCAGCTCCCATTGGCCGGGAACAGGGAACCGCGGCCAATGGGAGCTTCGTGGGAGGTACCTGGAGGAGTGGCAAGAGCAGCACAAGCATGGAACCCTGAGCCCCTTCCCCAGGGGCTGCAGGGACAGAGTTCCAGCTGCTTTCTGGAACGGAGCAGCTCGGAGCCGGGGGCCAAGGCAGGCAGGGAGCCTGCCCTGGCCCCAGTGAGCGCCGCTGCCACCCCGGAGCCGCTCTAGGCAAGCGGCACCAGGCTGGAGCTCACACCCTGAACCCCTCCTGCACCCCCAACTCCCTGGCCTGAACCCCCTGCTGCATCCCACACCCCAACTCCCTGCCCTGAGCCACCTGCTGCACCCTGCACCCTTTCTGAACCTCCTGGGGGTAGCGTTGGGGTGGGGATTTCAGGGAAGGGATTGGAATGGGGCAGGGAAGGGGTGGGAAGAGGTGGGGCAGGGGCGGGGCCTAATTGGAAGGGGTGGAGTGAGGGCGGGGCCAGAGGCAGTGGGGGGTGTCTGTCAGTGATGCGGCCCTCAGGCCAATGCACTAGTTCTCATGCGGCCCTCGGGGTCATCTGAGTTTGAGACCCCTGGGCTAAATTAATGTGTGTAAAGTGCTTTGAGATCCACAGAAGGGAATCCTTATAAAACTGCAAAGTATTATTAAGAATGTGAAATCCTCTGCATTTCTGTGTGAATGGCTTTAGTCAACGTGCCTATGTGCATTTGGTAAATGGACAGGATTTCTGAATAGGATATGATCAGTTACAGGAAAAGCTAGCAATCAAGAGGATTAATATTGAAGTTTCTAGATGAGGAAAATAAAAGGCATCATTTCTGGTGTCCTCAGGTGTTAGACACCCTACCTGTACAAATTAAGAGGCAGCTAGGAGCCCTGGGGCTCGGGGAAAATTAAAGGGCCTGGGGCTCCAGCTGCCGCAGAGCTCCGGGCCCTTTAAATCACCGCGGGAGCCCGGCTGCCGGAGCTCTGGTGGCGGTTCAAAGGGCCCAGGGCTCCCCGCAGTGGCCAGAGCTCCGGGCCCTTTAAATCCCCGCCCGAGCCCAGCTGCTGGAGCTCCGGTGGGGATTTAAAGGTCCCAGAGCCAGGGCTGCCCAGAGGATTCAGGGGACCTGGGGTCTTCGGTGGCGGGGGTCCTTCTGCTCTGGGTCTTCGGGGCACTTCGGAGGCAGGTCCTGGAGCGAGTGAAGGACCCGCCGCCAAATTGCCGCCGAAGAACCGGAGCGGAAAAAGCCCCCGCCGCCAAATTGCTGCCGAAGACCTGGAGTGGAAGAAGCCCTTGCTGCTGAAGACCCGGAGTGGAATAAGCTCCGGGTCCTCAGCAGCGGGTCCTTCACTCACTCCAGTTGTGTTCGGCGGCACTGAAGAGCCTGCCGCTGAAGACCCGCTGACAACTCTCGTGGGGGGCCCCTGCGGGTCCCGGGGCAAATTGCCCTATTTGCCCCCCCTCTGGGCGGCCCTGCAGCGGCAGGAGCACCGGGCCCTTTAAATCACTGCCCGAGCCCGTCTGCCGGAGCTCCAGCGGTGATTTAAAGGGTCCGGGGCTCCCCGCAGTGGCTGGAGCCCCGGGCCCTTTAAATCACCGCCGCGGAAGCCGGTCCAGTCCGGCACGGCTCTTGGCTCTTGCCAGTACGCCGTACCGTACCATACCGGCTTACTTTCACCTCTGCTCTGGTTCCTCTTAATGACTTGGAATTTTTTTTACTAGGTCAAAATCTGGTCCTTTAAGCTTTAACTCAGACCAAATTCTTATTGCCTGAGATCCATAGAAAGGAATGGAGGGTTTGATCTTGTGTAGGTGTGAGGAGAAGCACTGAGCAGTCTGCAGTTGATCATAGAACACTGGGAGTGTGCAGCAGCACATGCTGGACAAAGCGCTGAGACATCAGACGGCCCGCAGGAAATGGACCATATTCTTGGCATTTTATGTAGCATGTCTGTGTGCTGCTGAAAAGCTGAGTATGTTCAGCTGATGGTTGTACTGTAGGTCAACAGAGAAGGATGGTCTTTCACTGTTCGCAATCAAAACTGACTACTTTCCTTGTCCCTCTGACTGGACTCTTTGGTCTGCTAAGGCCACTTTCTGCCTCTGGAGAATTCCCCTTGCGTAAAGGGACTCCTTGCCAGCATAACGGGAAGGAGAGGGGCACCTGTGGTGTTTGGAGATGGGGGACATACAGGAGGGTATGTGATGGACTGAGTTGATCCCCAACTGGTATAAGATGTTTGGATCTTATTTCAATGATGGAAGTTAGGGTAGGAGGGGACCAACTCCAACTTCCAAAACGGCTGGGTGGCTGAGGGATCAGCAAACAGCAACCGACTCACTCAGGCCACCACTCTGCACTCAGACCCTGGGGAGAATTGGCCCCTGCATTCAACCATTCTTACTGTAGCTTGGCCATTCCATCCACCTTCAACCTTCCTTGCCACAGCTGTAACATGCTGTGATGTGTTCCATTATGTTTTTGTGCAAACACCCAGTACAGAAAATGAAGTGTGTGTTTTTTATTACTGGGAGAGGGGGGATCCAATCAAATTTCTGTCCAGTAAATGTGATAGCCCTGGCAGCCTCCCAACCAATTATTCACCAGCTTCAATGCTGCTTTGATTCTGAGATCTGACATGTAGTAAGGTTGCTTATCTTTGCAAATTATTGTATAGATTACAAAAACAAAAAAACTGCCTTCTATATGACCAACAGATTTCTAAACAGGATTAGAATGTCAAGAGGGATAAGTTCAGAATACATTCAGAAAGGCAGAGGTCTGGGAAGCATTTACTGGTGTCAGCAGAGAGCTGGTTGGTCACATGCTGCTGGTTCCACTTTCTTATTTCTAGCTGCTAAATCACATTTAAAGGTGTTAAAAGTACATTACTTTCCTAATATGACTTTTCCAGGTGAGCAGTTGCTGCAGTTCCCACAGCAATGGTTTGTGAATGAGAGGGGAGCTGGCTCCATGAGTCTGTGTATTAGCACGTGGTTCACACTACAACGAGCTTTGTGAATCCCTTCTATACAGGTACACCTCTACCCTGATATAAGGTGACCTGATATAACACGAATTCGGATATAACACGGTAAAGCAGCGCTCTGGGGGGGTGGGACTGCGTGCTCCGGCAGATCAAAGCAAGTTCAATATAACACGGTTTCACCTATAAGATTTTTTGGCTCCCCAGGACAGCGTTATATCAGGGTAGAGGTGTATATGTGAATCCATCTGGTTCTGTGTATTCCCTGAAAAGCCCCAAATTCACTAAGGAAAATGTCCCACTTTGCAACTTCCAACTAGCAGCCAACAAAACCGTTTCATGTGAAGGCTGTTCCATGTAAGACCTAGATTTGAACCCAGATCAATTATAGATAAGAGAGAACTGTTATTTCTGCAAGACTTGTAGCTCCACTCCTCTGGCATGGTTCCTAAATACATTAGCTTAAACCTTAAACTATAATTTAAGAGAGAACATCCTATTCCTAGAAGCAGTGATTCTTGCCATTAGGACACAGTGTTGTACACATAATTTGATGCAGGTGAAATTAAATATGAAAGCTCACCTCCCCGCACACCACAGATCTTTTTCTGCTCTGGTACCCACTCCGTAAACTTAACCCTGCAAATATTAAAATGTGTACATGCTGCATACATAAGAGAATCTTCAGATTTGTTAATACTAACTTAGGTTAATTCATGTATTTTCCAGCTTTGGTACCACAGACTCTTAGTTTTCCAAACAGGGCATCAATTGGAGCTAATGGTACAGTACGTGGCACTTTGCAGGACTGAGCTCCAGATAGGGTGGTTAGTTCAGCCCTGTGCACGTGAGACTCCTCCTGTTTGCGCTTCTAATCACACTTACTGACTGATGTCCAACTACATGTCCAATTTTCTCCTTGAATTCTAGAGATATGGAACCAGCCAGTCTCTCTTAGAACAAATACTGGGTTACCCAATAGGACAGAACACCCTACAGACACTCAACGTTATTTTCCATCCTGTTTGTATCAATGGCTATGAATGTTTCTCCACATGCTTAGCTGAAATAGATCCATATTCAAGATGATCCCCCAGTAGCCATTTCTCTAAACCATATACATCTGAGTGCTTCACCCTACCTTAAGAGCCTTCAGACCTTTGATCTGTTTATTAGCTCCACTATGGACCTTCTCCAGAATTTGTGCAGCCCTGTAAACTGTTGACAATAACTCTTGATGAAAACCACACTTGGGAAAGGCTTTTTTGTTGCTGACCTGGTCCATCAGTTCACAGTGCACTCTCATCATTTTAAACTTGCACATTGTATACTTTGGCCATTTCATTTTTCAGTGACTCACACCTTTTGAAATCTGAAATAACTTAAATTAATGCTCTGAAAAGGACTGGATATTTTAGCCTATTACTGCTCCTTGAGAGTTTTAAATATATTGACATTCATGTAATGAAAAGGCCTTTCTTTAATAAAACTCTTGCTGTCGGTATTACATTTACACAAAAGACACTCCAAGGAAATATCTCGGCTTTACATCAATTTTCAGAATTATCTCTTGTTTTTATATATTTTGTTTAATTTTAAGGAGAAAAGGGGCTATTTTAATGGAGCAATTATATAAACCCCTCCCCCCAATGGTCCAGTTACAATGAGCTCAGCTGTTTCTAGCTACATGTACATGACACTGAATGGAAAGCAGACAAGGGAACAGCTTTGTTGTATCGTTACTACGCAGTCCCGGGGCGGGGCCGCTGCGGAGCCGCTGCGGAGCCGGGGAACCTCAGGTCCCGCCCCAAGGGACTCCCTACAGCCCGAGCCCGGCGCTGCTCCCGGCTGCCTGGATCGCCCTAGCAACTAGCTCCTCCCCCTCCCCCCCGCGTGCCCCGCTGCGTGCGCTACAGGCGGCTCCACCTCCCCCTGGTGTTCCCGCCCCCTGGGCTCCGGCTCCGGGCCTGTCCCGAGCAGGAAACCTCGCTCTGATGCCAAGATGGCGGCCGTTGCGAGTCGGCTCTAAGTACCCTGCGCGCGGCCCTTCCTCTCCGTGCCGCCTCCCCTCCCCTCCCGCCACGTCACGTCACAACATGGCAGCCCCCGCGATGCTCCTACCGCTGGTGGCGGCGGGACTGGCGCTGTGCGCGGCGCTGCTGTGGTTGTGGGGGCGGCCGGCCGGGCCGGAGGGGGCCCGAGGGCGGGTGTGCGTGGCGGTGCTGGGCGACCTGGGCCGCAGCCCCCGCATGCAGTACCACGCGCTCGCCCTGGCCCGGCATGGACACGGCGTCACCCTGCTGGGCTTCCTCAGTGAGTGAGACCGGTCCGGCCCAGCTCCCTCTCCCTGTGGGGCCCCGGCCCTGCCCTTGCTCCGGGGTCACCCTACCGGCCTTCCTGTACCGATCTGGTCCTGCCTCCCTGCCCCCTTCGGACCAGGTCCTGTCCTACGCCCGGGCACGGCGTCACCCTGCTGGGCTTCCTCGGTGGTCCACTCTCCCTCAGCCCCCCAGCTTGTCCCCCCCTACTCCAGGCATGGGGTCACCCTGTGGTGGTTCATCACTGCGTGAGACCCGAGCCACTTCTCGCACACACCCACCTCTCCTGGCCCTGCCACTCACCCCAGGCATGGCTATGGTGTCATCCTTCTGGATTTCCTCAGTGAAACACCCAGGGACACCTTCAGTCCCAGGAGCAGCATTGAACCATGCCCAGGGGTTCGGAGCCCACCTTTAAGCTGGGTCCAGTGGGGGCCAGCGTAGATGCCCACATATTGAATATCGAGGCACCTAACAGCAGCTATCTGTCCCTGATTAGCCTTGCTCCATACTAAGATTCATGCCCTTGCCCCAACCTGGGGGCAGCCTACCAGGGTGGCAGTTGCCAGCCTTATACTCCAAACCTAAGCGCTTTTCAGATACTCACAGGGACATCTCTCATCGTGCTGTGTCATTGTGACCCAAGCATCCAAGTGTTCCCTGGGCGGGGTGATTATTGGTCCCAACATGAGTGCTGATCCCTGCTTCCTTCACTCAGATCAAAGTGCCGCCAGCTGTGTATGCTCATCTTAGTATTCTAGATGTTCTCTACTTTGAACTGGATCAATAACTTTAGGAATGTGTTTCATATTAAAATGGTGGGTTTTTTTTCTAAATTCACCCTTACTTTACAAGTTTAATAACATGCCCTGTTATAGTAACAGTCTTGTATGTGTGTGTGTTCAGTAAACATCTGGCTGTAGAACAGTTTCTTTTTCTTCCAGGCACAAAGCCACATAGTGACATTTTGTGCAATGAAAAGATACACATTGTATCTATTTCAGAACTTAAAGCATTGCAAGGTAAGTTCAATGAGTTAGATGATTTTTAGTTGTACACATGTATCAATATTTCAAATTCTATTTCTGTTTTGAAGGTATTTATCATTATTGTTCAGTTGGAAAGCCAATTCTTAGGGTCTGAGTTTAACTTCCAGAGTACAGTGGGTATCATTGCTTCTTTTAAAGAGGGAGGGAAAATTTGCACTTTCATACAAGAGTTCTTTTTTTTTTTTTTTTTTTAAAGTGTTGGCACTCTTTGTGCCAGAGATCTGAATCTGGCTCAAAATTAGCATATTAGTTTATCTTACATGGAAGCTACAGACACTGTCATCATGTTTAACAATCTGAGCACTCACATGAAAACTTGGACAATGCCTTTAAAGTAAATTGGCCTACTTCTGAACCAGTGGTTGGAATTACATGTTTATGCTGTGTGTATCTACTTATAGGCACTATGAATTTCTCTTTTTTCTAAAACAAAGGCCATGAAGTAATGTGTTAATTTTTAAAGGATACCGTCACTTAAAAAAAAAAAAGTTCCTTCTATGGGGGGAGGGATAGCTCAGTGGTTTGAGCATTGGCCTGCTAAACCCAGGGTTGTGAGTTCAATCCTTGAGGGGGCCACTTGGGGATCTGGGGTAAAATCAGTACTTGGTCCTGCTAGTGAAGGCAGGGGGCTGGACTTGATGACCTTTCAAGGTCCCTTCCAGTTCTAGGAGATGGGATATCTCCATATTTGTGTTGTTTCTAAATGAATTTCATATTTAGGGTGTGCTGTGTGAAATTTTGACACAGATTTCTGTCATTTTACAGTTGGTCCTAAGATTTTCCAGTATATTACAAAAGTTATTGCACAGGCAATACAACTGTTCTATACAATGCTGAAGATCGAGCGGCCATCTTATATTCTTCTTCAGGTATATATGTAGATATATAGTTATGTGTTTATTGTATCACACTGCAGTACATTTTTCCAGCAATATCAAAAAACATAGTGACTGTTCATTTTGGTGATAAAACTACTAGTGTGGAATGAATAGTGGAAACAAACTTGTGCAAATGTGAATTTTGATTCATATATTTGCAACCTTTGTGTTCACTTTTTTCATTAATTTTTGAGCATTCAGACTTTATTGGCACAAACACTAGCAAACTGAATTTAGTACAGATGCTTGAGTCTTTACAAAAAGCAAATTTCAATTGCATATTTGAGGGTAGAATTTGAAATCCATTCTAATGCACACAGCACAATTGTGACTTAAGCCGTCAAATATAGAATTCAAAATTATCTGTGTTAAATAATCTAATCAGAACAGAACAATACCACAATACCAGACGCGGCAGGCAGGCTCCCCCGTCGATGCCGCGTACTCCTCTCGCCGAGCTGGAGTACCAGCGTCGACGGCGAGCACTTCCGGGATCGATTTATCGGGTCTAAACCACACGCGATAAATCGATCCCAGAACATCGATTGCCTGCCGCCGGACCCGGAGGTAAGTGTAGACGTACCCTTGGAGGTACCATCTCTAGGAGTGAGAAAGTAGCTCTGTTTCCAAAACAATGATTCTGGGTGTGTCTGCCATTTAGAGCTAGTTTTGATGGTAGTTGTTGTGATTAGATGTATGACCACTAGGGACTGAGATTAACCAGCTCTTTTCACATACGTTACTGAGTAGTTGCCTATTCCTGTGACCAAAAGTCGTAACTCAGGGGCCGTACTTGAACCAGAGACCTAGAGATTGTTAAAAGCAGTGTCAGTCCAATCCTTTCCTTTTTTGTCAGCTAATAAGCAGTTTGTCGTTTTGTCATAATTGGCTGCTGTTTTTTTGTTTGTTTTTATTTATTAAACAGAATCCTCCAGGCCTGCCTAGTATAGCTGTTACCTGGATGATTTGCCTTGTACGAAGAAGCAAACTGATCATTGATTGGCACAACTATGGTTATACTATAATGAGTCTGATCCATGGAAAAAATCACCCTATAGTACAAATTGCAAAGTGGTTTGTATAGAAGTCTTTATTTTTCTCTTACAAATCATATAGTGTTTACCGCATGCAAAAAGGTGGAAGGTAGTGGTTAGGAGACCATTGACAAAGAGATGTTTCCTTAAAGAGGCACTTTATTTTTAGGTTCAAAATTGACGTACTTTCCTTTTGGAGGTGTCCTATAGAATTAAATAGGAGATGCCTTTTCTATGGGTTTTTGGACCATGCTACAGAACTTAATAGAAAATTCTATCTTTGTTATACCATTCTGTAAAATGGTTCCAGAAAGCTATAGAAAATGATATTGTTCTCTGTTAAATTTTAGAGCAATTCCTATTCCTGTTATTTCTTTTATATTCTATAAGACTTTTCACAAAGGGTTAAAATAATTATACTTTTTGAGGAATGTCCTCCAGTAACAGCTAAATATTGTGTGTGTGTATGCATATACCAGTGTTCGTATGTGAAGCGTACATGCAGAGTTGTAAAAAGCCTGGTGACTTAGGCCTGGTCTGTGCTAGAAAATTAGGTTGATTTAACTGTCAGTCTCTGGTGTGAAAAATCCATGCCCCTGAGTGGTGTAGATAAGCCAACCTAGGTGCCTTTGTAGACAGCACTAGGTTGATGGAAGAATTCTTCTGTCAACCTAGCTATCACCTCTCTCAGAGGTGGATTACCTATGCCAATGGGAAAATCCTTCCCATCCATTCTATATGCATCTGAAGAAGTGGGCTGTAGTCCACGAAAGCTTATGCTCTAATAAATTTGTTAGTCTCTAAGGTGCCACAAGTACTCCTGTTCTTCTTTTTGCGGATACAGACTAACACGGCTGCTATTCTGAAACGTATCTACACTGAAGCACTACTTCAGTGTGCTGCGCTGCTGTAGCATTTTAAGTGTAGACAAGCCTTAAGAGACCTAATTATTTCTGAACTGAACTTGAGTGTCATCCATTGGACTCTAATGAGCTGCAGCCATGCTTCTGAGATGCATGAGCATGCACATAGTAATCTGGGTCTCTTTAGATGGGTTAGAGTCATAACATCATGGTGTATGTGGCTGTATTAATTCTTTATAAGTTCCATATCTCAAATTTGAATATATTCTGTGTCTTGCCTTGTTTGTTATGACTAGATTATGCTAAACATTTTTTCTTTATATTATAATTGCTTTCTGATTTGCTTGTTGGTTCTGTATTGCTGATTTGCCCAGTAACCCATCTTTCAAGGTTATGATAGTAGGTCTCTCTTGTTGAATTTAGTTCAGGCCTTTGGTTTCTCTGGGCCTCAAAGAGGGTAGCATGTACTCTACTGTATCTTGAATGTTGGCTCTATATACAGGGCTCTTTAATGGAGCAATATCAACATAGACATAATTTACCTGTTAGGAGGCAAGTGAGAAATGAATACTGCAAGATACAGCTCCTGATAATTTTAGGCAAAATTGTTTAATTATATTAATGTTCATTCCAAAGATTAGGCATTGGTGAGAAACTGGTATTCAGTGTCAATCTCATTAGTTGGGAATGACGTTTGGTTTATAACTGAAGTTTAATTTCTATCAGGTATGAAAAGCTTTTTGGACGTCTATCTGACTACAACTTTTGTGTGACTAATGCAATGAAAGAAGATCTGCAAATGAATTGTAATATCAAGTAAGTCAAAGGCCTTACACAAATGATTGTATACAGATTTTCACTTAGATGAGGATATATAGCTAGCTAGCCCTAATGATTTTGGATTCATAGAAGTCTTACTGTATAATCAGGAATCCAAGAAGCTTCTTTCTGACTCAGAACTAATACTTGGAAAAGCATATTCATCGTGAAAGTATTGTTCCACCCCAGTGATTCTGGTACTAGGAGGCCAAGAAATAATAGGGTTGGTAGACATACATGTCACCAAACTTTTCTTACCCTTTTGTTGTTTACTTTGTAAAACCTCTCAATAGTTCCACAAAACTTAAATAAAAATGAATATTTATTGCTCCTCTATAATTCCCTCTCAAAGAAAGTCTGAGAGGCCATTTGAATTAAATGTTAGTGACAGCTAGAGGGGGGGATAGCTGGGGCTTTTGGCAGCCACATAGGTATGGAAGCAAGCATGAGGTGATTGAGTTTTTTGGTAATGGTGGTAGTGAAGGATGAATCTTATATTGAAATTTGAGCATTGGAGGAAATTGGAATTCCCAACTTCAGTAAGCCTTAATATCAATACATTGTGGAGTCATTGTTTTAGATGCGGGCCCAGGGAGACATTATTGCATCAATTTACCATTATTTTACATTTTGAAAGTTTTTCTTTTGTGATCATAAGGGCTGGGGAATTTTTCAAAATTAAAGCTTAGATTCTTGGTCACAGTTATAAGGCAAGTTAAAAAGACAATTATACTGCAGTTTATATGGCTATATTATGTGTGTCATGTATGCATTATGGATGAGTCCCTATTTGTAGGATTTGCTCCACTATGCCAAGCCTAGTTCTGCCTTATGCCATGTGAATAAGCAGTAGTCTTGCCAAATCTGTAATATTTTTAATTGGTGTAGTTTAGTCTTTTAGATCTTGTGAGGGCACTAGCCAGAAGGGCAAATGCAGCCTTATGGCTTTGTAAAAAGCAGCTCTTATTTTTAATGCAGAGGAGGGCAGTCTGGGGAGGTTTCAGCACTTGGACATTCTGTCCTGAGGAGTACCTTTGCATCTGAATCAAGAGCTAAGTTGGCTTGCTGAGGCTGCATGATGGTCACACCCTGCCCAAAATGAGCGAGGCTAAAATCTGTTCTGTGCAAACTAGGACTGACCTTCCATCTCCGATCACTTGCCAGGGCACCCCTTGATGTCACAAAATACAGAGCATCCCCCTGCTGTAAATACTTTTGGAATATGACACTCCCTGAGATTTCTTAAATGATATACTGTACTTCCTGCTTAGAAATAATTTTTGTATGATGAAGAAGCTAGGGTTTGTCTCTGCTACAGCATGTGTGAGAGCTCCCTGGATAAGCACATGGTACTCCTGGGGGGATTCTGTGCCCATGCCGAGGGCAGAATTCATATGACGCACATTTTTGTGTGTTCCCCGCGCAGAAAAACGCAAAAAAACCCTGCTGGGGGACAAGTGCCTCTTCCCCAGCAGCCCAGGCAGCACATCTGTTCCAGCATGCCTGGAGCAGCCTCAGAGACTGGGAGGGGGCCTGGACATGCCTGCGTGTCTGTGTGATCACCATGGGGGGGGTGGGGCTGGGCTTATGTGTGTGCCAACAAGAGAGAGAGAGAGAGACACTCTGTCCCTTTTTGCGACTGCTGTCCCTGGCGTGTAAGGGTTGGGCTTTTTATTATGCATGAGGCAGGCTAGAGCATTGTTTTTCAAATGCGGCCACCGCGGTCTTTTCTTGCAGTCACAGCCTCCTGGGCTGTCATTAGGCAGGGGGAGGGGGTATTGGCAAAGCAGTGGCTCCTCCCCTGGGGCTGCCTGCAGGAGTTGGTCCCTACTCCCTTCCGAATCCACAAACTGTAGGAGCAGGCAACCCAGAGGTGGTGTGGCTTGGGCTTCAGGCTTTTGCCCTGGGGTGGTGGGCGCCAGGCTCTGGCCATGCGGTGGTGGGCTCTGTCCCCCAACTGCAGGGTTTTGGGTGCCATCCCTGGACTCACCCCTTACCATCACCTCGATCCCCGCTGCCTCTGGCTCACCTGCCTCCTTACCCACCTCCTCATCCAGAGCTTAATTTGTTTTCCAGCATACCAGGGCTGAGTAACTCTGCTGTGAACAGTGATATTAAACAAATATACAAAGATCACTTTTCACATAGCAAACTTAATAACTAGCAATCTAAAAAAAAAAAAAAATCAAAACATGCAAAGCACTTTGTTTTTGTTTCTATTCTGTCCAGTAAAGAATAGACAACTGTACGTTATTGTTATTGTTGAGTCTGCAAAAAACCCCTACATAAATAAATTACAATGATATGGACAAGTATATATGTGCATATTTATTTGTTTTTCCTAAAGTTAATTAAGTATTTTAGGAAAAATTATCAGAGCGGCCACCAGCAAGAGTTGGTGGCCACACTCTGAGGCCACCAAAAATTATGTTCTGAGAAGCCCTGAGCTAGAGGCACAAATAAAGCAGCCTGCCTGAGTTAATTTATCTCATTCACTGAGGCACAAATGTAGCACCCTGACTGTGTAGAAAAGTTGTTAAAGTTGCTGTTGATGGTTAATCGATCTCATTCTCTGAGGCAGAAATGCAGCACAATGCCTGTTGTTACTATTGTTAGTTAACTGTTCCCATTCTCAGTCAATTCTCCCAGGAGCATTAAAACCAGTGAAAGTTTTAAGGCCCCTACATTGCCAGACTGATGTAAAGGAGTTTTCTTATAAATGACAGTAAGGGGATCCTCAGCTAGGAAGGTCTATGGGCTTTCTCACTTTTTTCCTGTGCCAAGGTGGCACAATGGGATTAGATTACAGCTATGCATCCGAAGAAGTGGGCTGTAGTCCACGAAAGCTTATGCTCTAATAAATTTGTTAGTCTCTAAGGTGCCACAAGTACTCCTGTTCTTCTTTTAGCTCATGATTTATTTTACTTACCCATTTAAAAAAAAAAAAAGAAAAAGCCTTTGAGGGCAAATAAAACATTTACCAAGCAGTCAATAAAATGTCAGGAGAATCAGAACCAAGCACTTCCCAAAGTACCCAGCCAGGTCCAGGACAATGCTTAGCAAAACTCTGACTTCCATGTGTGGAAGTCTGAGCAATTTAAAATGACATTCTACTTTTTTTTTTTTTTTTTTGTTTTTTTTGGCTGTTTCGTGTTCTGTAATGTAATTTAAATGAAAATCCAGGATTATAACTGGAATGCAGGGTATTAGTTACCAAGTGTTTGTAACTTAAATTTCATGTGTTTAAGAAATGCTGAATAGTTATTGTGACTTTTTTTTCTGTATTGTAGTTTAAATAAATGACCAAAACAATTGAAACTGGTATGATTATATTGCATTATTTTGACAAATAAAATATGCAGAATTTTGAATTTTTTTGCACAGAATCCCCCCAGGAGTAACATGGGAATTTTTTTAAAGTTCACCTTGAAAAGCATAAAAAAATTAAATAGATCTTTTTCCTCCTTGATAGATCAAGGCCCCAATCCTGCAGATACAGGCATGTGATTAACTTTATGCATGGTTACATTGAAGTCAAGACTATGCAGCTGCTTAACTGTTTACAGCTTGTGGATAACCTAAACTGTTGTGCTCTTTTGTACATCCTTAGGGTGGCAGAAGCGCCCAACATTATAGCTCTTCTATTCCAAAAAGCTTTTAAAATATAAAGAGTTTTCAGAATCAGATCATTAATTATTTTGTTTTATTGATGCTTTTAATTGCCATATATATATATATATATATTTATTTGACTAATGAATTTCTTTCACCACAGAGCAATAACCCTCTATGACAAGCCAGCTTCTTTTTTTAAGGAAACACCATTAGAACTCCAGCATAAATTGTACATGAAACTTGCCAAAGACTATGCTCCATTTAAAAGAGGGTATGTATAACAGATGCAGTGACAGTCTTTATTAACTGAACTAAGACAGGCCAGCCCACTTAGTGTAGAAACTGAGTATATGCTTCTTGCTTGTGACTCTTCTTCCCTGTTAACTGACTGCAGCTCATCTTGTTGATGTGATTCCAAGTGCATGTGGAGTGGAAATGGGGTGTTTTTAAGGTGTCAAATACCAAATAATTTTATCCAAAATTTACTACACATTTATAGTCCAGAGAAACAAAAACTGATAGGCCAAATCGAAATAATTGTTTTTCTTAATGTAGATCCAAAGATGTGACCTGCCCCTCCCACTATTTTAGTCACATGAGATTCTTAGCATGCCTATGGGACACCACAATTAAAAACAAGCAAGATACTCACAATTTAGTTTTGACTATTTAAAAAAAAAAAGGGAAAACAACACAAATAAGCAGTAAATAATGGTTACTTCAGTCAGTCTGTACATCTCATGTGAAGAGCTTTCATCAGAGATTATACTCTGGAGGGTCAGTCCTCCCTCTTGGGGGCACTCTTCTCTACATAATTTGAGACCAAAGTGTATTATTTTCCAAAATCAGTAGTGAGTCCTGTCTTAGTGTACATTGGTAACTAAAACAATTTATAGATGGGCAAGTGAATTTCATTTAAGGGTTGATGAATCCTGTTTGGTTTATTATGGATAACCTAAACAGTTTTAAATGGGCAGAGGTAAATGATCTTAACTGAGTTCTATGAAAAGGAAGAAAATATTTAACTCATTTACTTAAAAGAAGCTATTCAACAGTTTCTCAAATGAGAAGGCAGTGTTTTGTATAAACCCATCAACTCACTGCAAGGACTGGTCTTGAGGCAAACTAATGAACATTAGGAATCTGAATGTCAAAAATAAATCCCACTATTTCTCTCTCTTTGTCAAGGTTATCTGTTGTCTCCTCCCCAGGTGTATACAGTCTGAACAATCTGGTGTTAATACCTTAAGCTACAATAACCTTTAAATAGCGCATTGAAATAATATAAGAAAAATTTAAATCTAATCCTTTGGCAGTGCTTTTGCAAACATTATCTCACCAGTGATGCTGAAGTCTTTGTGATGTCATCATGTTGCAGAAACAATGCTAGACTGGAAGGTTACTTCTTGATGTTGCATTATGACTTCTTTGCCTTATTGCTGCTATTTGCTTGCTTGAAAGAGCTGAGATGAAAAGGCTGAGATGAATGTGCCAAATTGGTATCTCAGTTCAGAAAGATGTATACTCTTGTCCTTTCATAGTCCCACTGAAGGTAGAAGATGCACCTCTTTCAGGGGAGTGGCAGGATCCAAATATTAGCTGTTATCACACTTTCATTGGCTCAACACCTTCATGGGATGACATTGGTAAAATCTTCAGCTCCTGAATATGCCATCTGCTAATACATATGCAACAGCATTGTAAATCTTCAACTTCATGATCCTATTATTTTGTGTTTGTGGTGGGAAATTTTCAGTGTCTCTCTAAAGGTGGGGTCTTAATTCTTTCTTTTTAGTTCCATCTTCTGAGATCTCTCTAATTCTATCAGGGTTTAATAAGAGATGAATTTCTGTTTCAGATGAGTCCAAACACTCCTCCTTTCTACATAAGCCTTTTACCTTTAAAATAGTCTTTTTAAACTTAAGTGATTTTTAGAGTATTTAGATTCAAATAGCTCTCAAAGAAAGCATCGTTTCTTCATAACAATCCTTGGAGATGTGTTTCTTGTCTTTGATTTGTTAAGGAAGTTAACTAATTTCCAATTAGTATAGATACAAGAAGCCACTTGAAATAAGGTATATTACATTAGTAACCAGTTAGAGCAATGTCATTTGATTCCATGTTGATACATACAACATATCACTATTCACATAACAATGGCATCAGAAAGCTAGTACATTAGATGCTTGCAACTAGATACAAAATACTAGTGAATAAACACAGCAAAAGGAGCTTATGCCATCTTTAGCATTTAAGAAACAAACAAAAGGTCTTCACCTTTAGTGGGAACACAGGATTAGAAGTAATTAAAACATTTCCTAACTATACATGTTTTCCTTAGAGTAAAATGAATGAAGACCCTAGAGTGACTATAAAAGAAATAATTTTCAATAAGAATATTTCTAGAATTCTTGCTGTGGGTTTAAAACAGGTTTTTCCTCAAAAGGAAGAGAGAGAAGTGGGAGTTAGAGAGGCTCTTGGCTTAGCTTTTGTGGCCTGGATAAAGCAGATGATACATGTCTCCTTGAAATCCTAAACTGGGGTGGCCAACCTGAGCCTGAGAAGGAGCCAGAATTTACCAATGTAAATTGCCAAAGAGCCACGGTAATACTTCAACAGGCCCCCATCAGCTTCTGTCTTCCCCCCTGCTCCCAGCACCTCCCACCCACTGGCAACTCTGCCGATCAGCCCTCTCCCTCCCTCCCCGCACCTCCCGATCAGCTGTTTCGTGGCACGCAGGAGGCCACAGGGGGGAGAGGGGAGAAGCGAGAGTATTGCAGGCTCAGGGGAAGGGGTGGAGTGGGGGCAGGGCCTGTGGCAGAGTAAGGGGTTGAGCAGTGAGCACCCCCTGGCACATTGGAAAGTTTGCACCTGTAGCTCCAGCCCCGGAGTCGGTGCCTATACAAAGAGCCGCATATTAACTTCTGAAGAGCCGCATGTGGCTCCGGAGCCACAGACACCCCTGTCCTAGACAAAGAATATCTTCATAGGACGTGAGAGGAGAGGGTGGGTGTTCTGCTCTTTGAGAAGACACTCCTTTTGGAAGTTTGTCTTTTTAACCAAGTGGTTCTCAAGATTGCAGTCTACAGTAGATTCACCCATAATTTGCAATTGTAAATTCCTACCAAACACACTATGCAACACAAAAATCACAACAACAAATATTCAGATCTTTCTAGCATATCACACACAAAAAATTATAGAGAGTAAGTACTAAAGCAAAATAAAAATCGTCATGCTGTTCCAGCATCTGAAATTGCACCTGCAGGTGATAAGCACAGATTTATGGACAAGGAAGCAGTATTCTCCTTGAAGCTTTTTGTACCTGCCCATTATTGTAGGAAAGCAAGGATTTCCCAGGAAATTCTTTAATTAGCCTGAATATTTCATTTACTAAAATATACAACCAAAACCATAAGCATGTGAGCTATTATTCTTCAAGCACCATGTGTACAAAGATAATTGGAAATATCTCCCAAAATTCAGCAAAGGCAGGTTTGTAATAAGTTATAGGTTTATTTAATGCTAAGTTATTATAATAAAACAATTGTGCATCAATTTGGAGTTTGATCCCTCACATGCTGTACTAATCCTTGTAGCAATACCGTCTTTCTTGGAGATGGTATGAAGATTCAGGGATTCCTGACCTTCTGTATTCCTCCATCTCTGGGCAAAAATGGCTCTTCTGTTTCATAGTTGCTTTCAGTGAGAGATCTGTTCGCTTAGGTTTCACTCATCTGGTGAATACACATGAGCCTCTGTGGCTTGAAGTATGGACTTTGATATAAGGCCCCTAAATAGATATGGGGAAGCTAGACTGAGGCTAATGTGAGTCTTGGTGTAAAAAGCTCACAGACAAAGCTGCTGAAGCATCCCTTGCTAGAAAATCAAAAGAAAGAAATTTGGAAATTGTCAAATTCCCAGAGAGCTAAATATCATGTACTGGGTGCCTCAGAGAGAGGGACCTTATTCGTATACATTTTAGATTTTTCAAAATCATGAACTAATATTAAAAAGGTTTCTTCTCCAGCAGTTTGTGGGATGTCTGCCATAGTAAATCTCAGAGAGACAAGGCTGGTGAGATATTATTTTTTATTGGACCAACTTCTGTAACTGGTTAAAAGATAAAAAACGAAGGGTAGGAATTAAATGGTCAGTTTTCCGAATGGAGAAAGTTAAATAGTGGTGTCCCCCAAGGGTCTGTACTGGGCCCAGTCCTATTCAATATATTCATAAATGATGTGGAAAAAGGGTTAAGCAGTGAGGTGGCAAAATTTGCAGATGATACAAAATTACTCAAGATAGGTAAGTCCCAGGCAGACTGCAAAGAGCTACAAAAGGATCTCTCAAACCTGGGTAACTGGGCAACAAAATGGCAGATGAAATTCAATGTTGATAAATGCAAAGTAATGCACATTGGAAAATATAATCCCAACTATACATACAGAAGAAAGAGATCTTGGCGTCATTGTGGATAGTTCTCTGAAAACATCCACTGTACAGTGGCAGTCAAAAAAGCAAACAGAATGTTGGGAACCATTAAGAAAGGGATAGATAATAAGACAGAAAATATCATATTGTCTCTATATAAATCCATGGTACGCCCACATCTCGAATACTGCGTGGAGATGTGGTCGCCCCATCTCAAAAAAGATATATTCGAATTGGAAAAGGTTCAGAAAAGGGCAACAAAAATGATTAGGGGTATGGAACGGCTTCTGTATGAGGAGTGATTAATAAGACTGACTTTTCAGCTTGGAAAAGAGACGAATAAGGGGGGATCCGATAGTCATGAAATAGTACCAAATGGTATGAATGGATACGATAGTCATAAAAGCATGACTGGTGTAGAGAAAGTAAATAAGGAAGTGTTATTTACTCCTCATAACACGAGCTAGATGTCACCAAATGAAATTAATAGGCAGCAGGTTTAAAACAAACAAAAGGAAGTATTTTTTCACACAACGCACAGTCAACCTGTGGAACTCCTTGCCAGAGGATGTTGTGAGGGCCAAGACTATCACAGGGTTCAAAAAAGAACTAGATAAGTTCATGGAGGTTAGGTCCATCAATGGCTATTAGCCAAGATGGACAGGGATGGTGTCCCTAGCTTCTGTTTGCCAGGAGGTGGGAATGGGCGATAGGGGATGGATCACTTGATTACGTGTTCTGTTTGTTCCCTCTGGGGCACCTGGCAGTCGCCGCTATTGGAAGACAGGATACTGGGCTAGATGGACCTTTGGTCTGAACCAGTATGGCCATTCTTATGTTTTTATGTAGCTGAGAGAGAGAAGCTTTTCAGCCATAAAGATATTCCTGAAGAAGAGTTCTGTTTGGCTTGAAAGCTTCTCTCTCATCTACAGAAGTTGGTCCAATAAAAGATATTACCTCACCACCTTGTCTCTCCAATATCCAGGGACTGACATGGCTACAGCTATATTGCATATAATAAATATCATGGCAGACGATGACTACCATGAGAAATGGCTTAAAAAATTCTCAGGACAGTCAGTCCAGCTTCTTTGTTAAAATCCTTAGTGCAGAATGAATTGACTCCATGTATGTTTGAATGAATGCACTATAGACCATCATCTTCAAGGTAAATCAAGTATATAGTGGATAATTGGAAGGCACGCTAAATACTCTTCACAAATTGCCAAGGGAACACCCTTGGAAGTAGTGTAGCTAGGATATCTGTGATAGCTAGGAAAAGAATCATCTGAGTCACATGATCATGATACCCAGATGTTCACCAGCAAAATGAATGAGCCCCCAGAGGTGTTGAATGACAAATTTGGAACCAGAATGTTGTGAAATTCATATTATTTGGTACAGTATTTGATTATATCCATGCACATCCTTACATAGTATATCTTGGAATTAATAATTGTGCTCTTTAAATCCTGTTTACACAGAACAGACTCCATATATCCAGAAGTTGAGAAATCTGCATTTACAGAACTAGACATCAGAAATGGAAAAGTGACACAAGTCAAAGAAAGACCAGCTCTTCTAATTAGCAGCACCAGCTGGACAGGTCTTGAATCAAATTGGTGTTTATTGTTAATATTCCTTTATAATACCTTTACATTAAACAGTTGATAAAAATTAGAGCTGTACCTCCCTCCCCCATGCATAAACTTTGCTCTGATACAGGACATTACAACCAGCAAAAACAAAGTCGTCTACATTTCTTTGATTAACAGGAAGAATTTGCAGCTCAGCTGTATGGACTATCTCAGTGTCTACATATGAGGACCATAATCCATTGAAATTTTTAGTTTAATTATGGAGTTATAAGGTAAATGTTGAGCTCCATGAATGATTAGAGAAACAAGTCCTACCGTCATCTAACATTAGCAGTACATTAAATATGCATGCATGGTGCTCTAGAATGGCTCTAATAAGTTAAAATGTTTTGTCTTTCATTTCCTGGTACATTTATCACATATTTATGCACTAAGATTATTTTGTTTATGAAAAGGTCTAAAGCTGGAACAAAATCTGCTGTATTGCAGTTGAGAATGGAAGTGTGCATCTTTTTGAATTAGAATTAATTGGGCAATAATGTCTAATAAAATTGACAATGAAATGTCATGCTTCTGAGATGCTGATTGGTTTTAGTATTTGTGTAATTGTTGGAAAAGTTTCCATTTAAATGGAGCAAGTAGGAACAATATGAGAGTTATAGGCTTTTGTTTATTACATTTATAGTACCTATCGTAGTAAAAGCACATTGTATATTTAGTCACTTCAGTAAAGATGAGGAAAGTCATGATTGCTATCTTTTCAAGAGAATAAGGCATTACAGCTAAAAATGCTATGAGTGTCACTAATAAACCTTTCTTTTTCAGAGGATGAAGATTTTTCTATTCTTTTAAAAGCTTTAGAAGGTAAGTATCCAGGAGTTTCCTTTGGTTATTTAAAGAGTCGTCTTATGGATGTATTCTCAACAATTACTAAGAGCTTCTTCAAAGAACAGTGCCTTCATGTCCAAATGAAAATTCAAATGCATTTAAGGACCAGAGTAGTTTGTCTCAGTGTGGGAGTGTTTAAAAAAAAAAAAAAAAAAAAAAAAAAAAGAAAAAGCTTAAGATCATGGTGACATGCAGGATACAATTACAACCTTTGTCATTAGGAAATATATTTCTAACCACTTGATAAAGTGGGTTACAGCTTTACTTTGTGCACATCTTGTAGTGGTGTGGCCACTTACTGAGCTCCTTCTTGTGGCCAGGGGTGCCTTTGCGGTCCCCTGTGAATAATTTCTCTCTCAAAGGTTCCTTACACAGACAGGTCTGGGTTTATTCACAAAAAATCATTTAAAGCCCCAAACTGAAGTCCCCTAAACAGACATTTCCTTTCTACTCCCAGGCCTCCTTGGCGGGAGAGCTTTTGTGCACTTTCCCTAGCTTGCCCAGGGTCTCTCCTGCCTTAGCAGGCTATTCCTAACCCTTCCTGGCTGGAGTCTTGGTCCCAAATCCCAGGACTCTGCTGGAGCCTGCCCAGTCCTAGCAGTCTCTGTTCTCCCTGAGCACCTCCCCTTCAGTACAGCCATTGCTGCCCTTTATTGGGAATTACCTGATATAAGATTCAATGGGTGAGTGGTTAAGGTTCTTGACTACAGGTCTGAAGGTTATGGGTTCAAATTGCACTTCATCTCCCACTGAAAGGCCATCTCCTGTTCACTCAGATGTAAAATGTTTACCTGTTACATCAGGTTAGGGCTGTCAAAGGCAGTTGGACATGATACTGGCCATATCACTCCCTTGTGTATCCTTGGCTGTGAAACTGACATACCTTAACCACATCAGCCCAATAAGCCATTGATTTGGGGGAACTTTGGCTCAGGTGGGGCTCATCCTGTAATCATTGTTGGCTTAGATCCAAGCTCTGCAGCTAATGAGGCAAACCACCCTGTTACACAACATGTATATATATACACACACACACACACACACACTTTCAAATACCTGTTGAAATGATTTCAAGAAAGATGGGAACCTGCATTAAGCAAATTGGGTAATCTATGTCTGGGTTTTTGAATTTAACAAGAAACAGCTAGTAGTGGTCACAGGGTAATGTGGAGTTGCTGTGGATTTTATGAACTGTACATTTAAAAGCATAATGTCCATATAGTATATGTATATAATATAAAAAGGAAATATGTCAGCATATATTTTAAAAAAATCTCTTAAGAAATCAGTTTTAAATTATTTTTGTAAAATGAAAACTCTTTGAAAATCCATGGGATTATCTGTATGGAGGGGGGAAAGCAGAATTTGGCCCAGCAGTGTTGTGGGTGGCAAACACCTATGACGATACTTCACAGACCGTTTCCTTTAAGTATCAGGCATGTTTCAGAGAGGGCTAGGTGATTCCTTGTGAAGACAAAAAGAATGAGGAGTACTTTTGGCACCTTCGAGACTGACAAATTTATTTGGGCATAAGCTTTCGTGGGCTTTTGTTGGATGCATGCAGTGGAAAATAGTTGACAAGAAGGTGTGAGTAACAGTACGGGGAAAATTAGCATGGGGAAATAGTTTTTACTTTGTGTAATGACCCATCCACTCCCAGTCTTTATTCAAGCCTAATTTAATGGTGTCCAGTTTGCAAATTAATTCCAGTTCTGCAGTTTCTCGTTGGAGTCTGTTTTTGAAGTTTTTTTTGTTGGAGAATTGCGACTTTTGGGTCTGTAATTGAGTGACCAGGGAGGTTGAAGTGTTCTCCAACTGGTTTTTGAATGTTATAATTCTTGACGTCTGATTTGTGTCCATTTATACTTTTGTGTAGAGACTGTCCGGTTTGGCCAATGTACATGGCAGAGGGACATTGCTGGCACATGATGGCATATATCACATTGGTAGATGTGCAGGTGAACGAGCTTCTGATGGTGTGGCTGATGTGATTAGGTCCTATGATGGTGTCCCTGGAATAGATATGTGGACAGAGTTTGCCGTGGGCTTTGTTGCAAGGATAGGTTCCTGGGTTAGTGTTTTTATTGTGTGGTTGCTGGTGAGTATTTGCTTCAGGTTGGGGGGCTGCCTGTAAGCGAGGACTGGCCTGTCTCCCAAGATCTGTGAGAGTGAGGGATCATCCTTCAGGATAGGTTGTAGATCCTTGATGATGCGCTGGAGAGGCTTTAGTTGGGGGCTGAATGTGACGGCTAGTGGCGTTCTGTTATTTTCTTTGTTGGGCCTGTCCTGTAGTAGGTGACTTCTGGATATTCTTCTGGCTCTGTCAATCTGTTTCTTCACTTCAGCAGGTGAGTATTGTAGTTTTAAGAACACTTGATAGAGATCTTGTAGGTGTTAGTCTCTGTCTGAGGGATTGGAGCAAATGTGGTTGTATCTTAGAGCTTGGCTGTAGATAATGGATCATGTGATGTGATGTGCATGAAACCTCAGCCTGGACCAGTCCACAGAAGAGATCCACTTCCTGGACACTACAGTGCTAATAAGCGATGGTCACATAAACACCACCCTATACAGGAAACCTGACTGCTATATGTACCTACATGCCTCCAGCTTTCATCCAGATCACATCACACGATCCATTGTCTACAGCCAAGCTCTAAGATACAACCGCATTTGCTCCAATCCCTCAGACAGAGACAAACACCAATAAGATCTCTACCAAGCGTTCTTAAAACTACAATACCCACCTGCTGAAGTAAAGAAACAGCCCACCTTAATTGATTAGTCTTGTTAGAATTGGTATGGCGACACCCATTTTTTCATGTTCTCTGTGTATATAGATCTTCCACTGTATTTTCCACTGCATGCATCCAGTGAAGTGGGTTTTAGCCCACAAAAGCTTATGCCCAAATAAATTTGTTAGTCTCTAAGGTGCCACAAGTATTCCTCGTTCTTTTTGCTGATACAGACTAACACGGCTACCATTCTGAAACCTGTGTCCTTGTGAAGAATTATTACTTTCCATTCTGGCTGTTACAAGAGGCCCAAATTAGGATTAAGGTCCCCAATGTGAATTTCCACGTTTGCTAGTTTGCCTGAAGTTTTTTTAAACTATTAACTTGAAATAGAGTTCTCATTTGTACATCAAAATTATTCTTAAATTAGGGTACGTGTATCTAGATACACACAAAATAACTTTCTGTTCTGCAGATTATGAAGAGTATGTCAATGATGGAATCAAGCTTCCTTCTTTAGTATGTGTGATAACAGGTACCACTTTTACATGATGATTTTCTGTTCCCTTTCAGTGCTGATGCTAGAGGATTAATTTTTCTCATCCCATTATATTGACTCTTACATTGATATATATTTTTTTGTCTTTCTGAAATAACAAAAAAAATTGAATATTTGTTTGGCACTAATTTACCAGATCAATGGTTGGAGCAAAAAGCAAACCAATGGTGGCATGTTGGGCATTTTAAAATAAAAGATATGCCCCAGCATACGAATCTAGCCATTTTATTGTACTCTGTAATTCCTTTGGATGTATTTTCAGAATTTGAGTAGTGAAGAAATGCTGGTAAAACATCTTAAAATGTGGCTTAAATGGTATTTGGCCTATTGCTAAGTAGGGAGGAATTTGGCTAGTACTTGGAAAGGAGACCTACCCGTTGAATTTGAGGATTTTGCAAAATGATATAGATGGTTCAACAAATGGTATTCTTTCCTCCTAGTACTAAACTAATAACTTAGCATGATGCTAAAAGGGCACTGTGCTGCTGGAGGGTGCCATCTTTCAGTTGATTTGTATCTGATAACATTGTATCTATGATATAGCATTATATCTCATGATTGCTCTCAGAAGACCCAGTCGGATTCACTGTCACCATGCTAGGCCCTGTATGAACATTGATGAATGATGCATCCTCTTCTTCTAATACCTTACAATCTATGAAGACAAACGAGATCTGCTCTATATCCCTAGACTTTAATGTGCAGACAAACACCCACTTTGGGTGTTCACAGCAAAAACACTAATATATATTGTGTGTTTGTTTTCCATTTAAAAGGTAAAGGGCCTCTAAAAAAGCACTACAACAGACTGGTAGACAAAATGCACTTTAAACACATCCAGATCTGTACACCGTGGCTAGAAGCTGAGGATTACCCTGTTCTACTTGGTAAATAATGGATTACAGTTGCTGAAAAAAGCTTTTAAAGACTCAAGAACAATGTGTGAGGCTTAAGCAAAGGCTATGGATAGCTGTTGATAATTTTGGGCAGGGATGGCATGATATTTATCAGAGATGGTTTTTACCAGGTAAAATCATGGTTTTTAGCACCTCGGGAAAAATGAGTTAGTCCCAGTTTAAGGCATTTTCTATTTTTAAAACTGTTTAGTTAATGACACCACTTTATACTTAGTTTTAGTTACTTATTCCAATCGCAGTTATGTAAGGCGGTAGATTTGTAGATTAATGTAGGGTTGTACAAATACAAAGTAAAACTAAAATGGGCATAATATTAATATATGTAATTATAATGCAGTACTGAACATCGGCATGTCTACATCTTGGTTTGGTATTTTCTCAAGGAAATTATACATGTTATGACTCACTTTTTCAATATTCTATAAACAAGTTGAAAACATTTGATTATATGAAAACAACAATGCAGAGTTGTAGACCTGAAGCATTAAGCAATCAGAAGCATGCAGAGTTGCAGACCAACGGGCCAGGTCCATTTGGCCATGCAGCATCCTGTAGCTGAAGACCAACTTTGATGTAGTGGATAGGCCAAGCCTATTCCTTGGCTTTGAATGGATGTGCCAAAGTTTGAAAAGATTCATTCTGTAAATGCTGAACTTGCTGGTCCCTGATGCAATTATTCTTCCCAGTTTCCTGGTTTAAACTTGGTTTAAGTTGGTATTTACCAGTGCCTTGTCCTAAACTAATTTTTCCTGGGAAATTGCCAACCCTGATTTTGGACGCTAGATATACGAATACCACAGTAAAATTAAATTGCTTGTTAAGAACAAAATATATAACTGTAGCTTGTGCCATTTGTTATGGCTGAGAAATTGTTTAATTTTTGAAACTGCACTGTTTTCCATCCTATTTTTGTAATTAGGTGTAGAATTCCATCTTGAGGGTTTGCCAATAGCTCTCTATTTAAAAAGCCTCCGTTTGCCCCCTTCTGTTCTTCTAGGTAGGCTAAAATATAGTGGGTTGGTCTCTGTTCAATGTATTCTCAAGTTCTGTTCAGTAAATAACACTGGAGAGTTTCTAGCTGAGCTGTTGAAGGTAACTGGTGAGATTAGGCAATAGAATGTTCATACTCCCTTAGCATTTTAGAGAAATGAAGCTCAATAAAAGCTATGTAAGGATAAAATACTGGTAAAATACAAGTTCTGCCTGATTTCAGCCCCTCAGGTCAGGCACTGTCAATTTATTTGGCTTGTATGTCTGTGGTGGTTTGTAAGTAATGAATATTCATCTCTGTAAACTTGGATTCTGTAAATTATCCATGTATTGTAAAGGCATTTGGATTGGAAGAGTCCTTTAATGGGTCATTTAGCCCATCCCCTGAATTGTGGCAGGATTGATTTAATTAATTCTTTACCATTTCAAATAGATAAGGGTAGATTAAGTGTATAATATCTGTTAGTTTTTTAATTTCTCTTCTCCCCTTATTTTAATATCAGTTAATTATGTTTCTAAATCTCAGTTGCTCTGAAAAATAAAAAAATTATATGGCTTTTACTTACTGACATTCTGACATAAATTATATTCCAAGTAGTTATGTTCTAATGGCACCAAAGAAGACATCAAGTTACATCAAAAATTGTTAATGTTTACAAAATTGTATGTTTAGACAATAATCTTTAGAGTTAATCACTTTCAAAATAAACTTTTTAAAAAGTCAGCTTTGTTTCTTTTATAATTTGTAGGCTCAGCAGATCTGGGTGTCTGTCTCCACAAATCATCTAGTGGTTTGGATCTGCCTATGAAGGTGGTGGATATGTTTGGCTGTTGTTTACCTGTATGTGCAGTACATTTCCAGTGGTAAGAGCTTGCTTACTTTGACATAGCTTAAAATAACTCAAATAAATATTTTAAAACAAATATATAGTTTGCTACAAAATCACAATGTAACAATTTCTGCTGATATTGAATTGATTCCTAGTTACGCCACAGTAATATGTTTGCTTTAATTTGATAAAGGTAAATAAAATTATTAAAACTAACTTATGACTTCTAGAGGTCATTTTAAAAATTAACACTTTTTTTGTGTGCGCGCGCGCAAAAGTTAGGGCATTAATTGCAGTGTCCTAACCAGAATGCCTTAAAAACAACCACCTGTAATCCCAATTGGAAATTGTACTCTTCTTCATATCCTGTTCTAAACTACTGGATTTGTTTCGATATCCTGTTTGAGAGATGCTTCATTCCACTCTGGGATTGTCTAAACCTCAGTGATGGATGAAGTGGTTACTGTATCTATAGTTTTATAAAGTACTTGTAATCCTTTGGGAGAAATACAGCTTTCATAATGTAAAGATACTTTGTCTTGTGCTGTAGCGTTGGTGGTGACAGCAGCACAGAATACTCTGTGATAGCTTTGTTCATGACTGTAATATATAATGAAGACTCTTTTCTTTTGTGTGTGATCTTTTAATAGGATCAGTTTAATAAGCCCGTAAAATACACTAGCTTTCAGTATGATCATGGTATCTTCAGGTGAAAAATGCACATTTCAAATTTTAAAGAGTTCCACTTAAAAAAAAAAAAAAAAAAAAAAAAAAACCATCCTTGAAGAAAATCGCTGCACTATGTTATAGATTGCTGCTATTTAATCTATCCTGCTTCCTGGGCCAATTGAGAGGAGAATCAAATCTGCTGTAATTTAGCCATTTTTCCAGCCATCTCGGTGTGTAATGTATAACTTAGACTCTCACCCAGCTATCGAGTTACAATGTGTAATTTTACACAATTTTACACATCACCTGCAAATTCGACTTACTGAGTCTAAAGAAGTCCAAGGTGGTGTAATTTGTATGCTAATGGGGTGGAACAGAGGGGTTAAAATGTAAATCAGCTAATAGGAGGATGCAAATTAAAGTAAATCTCCCTTACTGTAAATTATACTCTAGTATGTAAGCTACATGTTGGTAAATGTGTGTGTCTAGTGCAATGTAAAGGAGACTCAGAAAGTATAATTGAACCTATTATATGTGAAGGGGATGAAAGATGATGTATATTATTCTGTCTTGGGTTCCCTTGGATTCGTTTAGACTCCATGACTGTGAAAAACTTGTCTTTCAGAAGGGTTACATACAATAGAGTAGTGCCGACTGGTCATTACGGAAATGAATGGCTTCAGTTACAATGGGCTAACAAAGTATAGACTCATAGACTTTAAGGTCAGAAGGGACCGTTATGATTATCTAGTCCGACCTTCTGCACAACACAGGCCACAAAATCTCACCCACCCATTCCTGTAAAGTCCTCAAATCATGGTTTAAAGACTTCAAGATGCAGAGAATCCTCCAGCAAGTAACCCGTGCCCCACGCTGCAGACCCATGCCCCACGTAAACCCCCAGGACCTCTGCCAATCAGCTAACCCCTGAGCATGTGGGCAAGACTCACCAGCCAGACACCCAGGAAATAATTCTCTGTAGTAACTCAGATCCCATCCCATCACAGGCCATTGAGCATATTTACCGATAATAGTCAAAGATCAATTAATTCCCAAAATTAGGCTATCCTATCATACCATCCCTTCCATAAACTTATCAAGCTTAGTCTTGAAACCAGATATGTCTTTTGCCCCCACTGCTCCCCTTGGAAGGCTGTTCCAGAACTTCACTTCTCTGATGGTTAGAAACGTTGGTCTAATGTCAAGTCTAAACTTCCTGATGGCCAGTTTATATCCATTTGTTCTTGTGTCCACATTGGTACTGAGCTTAAATATTTCCTCTCCCTCCCTGGTATTTATCCCTCTGATATATTTATAGAGAGCAATCATACCTCCCCTCAGTTTTGCTCCTCTTTCCACTGGATACAGCTTCCCTTCCATCTGGGAATGCTCCAGCCCCTGCTATCCCAGTCCTGTCCTCCAAGGCTCAACCACTGCACACCTCGCAGTGCTGTCTCAGGGCTTGTCTTCACTATGGGGGTAAGTCGATCTAAGTTATGCTACTCCAGCTATGTGAATAATGTAGCTGGAGTCGACATAGCTTAGGTCGACTTACCTGAGTGTCTTCCTTATGCTGTGTCGACCGGAGATGCTCTCCTGTTGACTTACCTTAATCTTCTTGGGGAGCTGGGGTACCAGGGTCGACCAGAAAGCGCTCTGCCATCAATTTAGCAAGTCTTCACTAGACCCACTACATCAACCCCCATTGCATTGATTGCAGCAGCATCAATCTCCCCATAGTAAAGACCAGCCCTCACACTTCTTGTGGCAGATTCTAGCAGCCTTCACCTCATACACCCCTGAGAAGCTCTAGCAGGCTTCTCCACAATCTGCAGCCAGCAGCGGAGGCTGCTTTGCTGGTAGCATGGAAGGTGGGCTGCACTGCTTGGATTCCTCCTTGCACTGCTCTCACTTAGGATCCTGCTTCAATTACAAGCCCCACTCTTTCTGCACAATAATGGCGGGGATCACAAACTTGTACATTAGTCTGCTGGCAGACGGAATAACATGTCGCCACTGTATCCTTTTTATTCCTTCCCAAGAGTGGGAATTTCTCAGTACAGTTTGCTAATACACTTTGTATAGCAGCAGTTCTGGACAGGCTTATGCCTCGGAAGGAGGACTAATCTGTTTCCGTCATTTGCAGCTTATACCCCAATGCAAGAAATGGAATTCATGTTGAGAGATCCAGGACCTTAACAACATGGGGCTTGTAATAGGGTTTACAAACCCCATACTGAGTATAGGTAGAAGAGAGGAGAGTCTTCCCTCCTCACAGGCAACCAGACTGACCACACCCCAGCACAGCTGCCAAAACCACCATCATAGAGGCATTTACCCACAGCTGGGACCAATAAGGAAAACAAGCCCAGCTATAATGGAAGGAGAACAGAGATAGGGAGGCAGAAAGGCCTGGGATAGTGGAGGGGCAACAGCCCCATGCCATGCTGCCGCTAAGAAACTGACAAGAGAAGACTGCAAGTCCTGGAGTTTAAGGGTTGATTGACTCATTTTAGGTTAAGTTGATGGACTGGGCTGATTGGATTTGAATAGAGGGAGACCAATTAGGAGAAAGCTGGGACCTCTAGAGAGACTGTCCCTAGAGTATTTGATAGGGCTACAGTACATAAACAATCTCTGCAAGTATTTAAGTGGAGAAGCCTTTTATGTTGTTCTCACATTTCCTTCACTGGTTTTGTTCACAGTTTACATGAACTTGTGAAACATGATGAAAACGGCTTGATATTTAGGGACTCGAATGAACTTGCAGAACAGCTGAAGGTAAAGATATTAGAGGCCCAAGTCATTTTTGTTTCCTTTTTCTTTATGGTTAATGGAAAGGTACGGCTTTTGCACATTTGGAATGAGTAGATTATAGATCCGGTTGTCATGTTTTTCTCTTCCTCTGTCTTCCCTCATTGTTTACTTTTGGGCAGTGTTGCTTTTTGTTTTTGTTTGTTTATTTATTTTTATATACTGTTAGTCAACATTGAATAGTATTGAGTATTAATAATTATGCTTTGTAGATTTAACTTTAAAATATGCATTGTAAGAGGAATTCCCTGCCTATAGTTATAGCTTTTATTGGCCACATCTGTTTGTGTATGAATTTAAAGCAAGAAAGCACATTTTAGATATTTTATCATCTTGCAATACCTAGAGGTCTAGAAGGAAGAGTCCGCTTTACTGCTCCTCTCTTAATAATCTGCCCATTAAAGTTGGGAGGAGCAGGAGATGCTTGAAGTGTGATATTTAACTTCTTCTATGTTATTTCTTTAACCTTGCAGATGCTCTTATTGGAATTTCCTACAGGTGAAAATAAACTTTATATGTTCAGAAGAAATCTTCGGGCATCCAAACAGCTGCGGTGGGATGAGAGCTGGGAACAAACTGTGCTTCCTGTGTTTAGGAACAATTAATAATTTCCAAAAAATGGACAAAAGAATTTGCACATATGATTTTCACATTCCCAAGTTTGGTTATACATGATGGAAATGGTGAATAAAACCTTTATATTTGGTCTTAGAGAAGTGTTTTTTAAATCTCTCCATCCTGAAACAACCTTTGCAACACACACTTTGATCTGTGATTTGAACAGTTGGATGAATAATTCGATATGATTTGAGATTTGTTTACAGCTGGACTTGTACTTCCCATTATGTAAAGATAGCGGAAGGACATGGTCCCTGCCTGACGGAACTTAAATTTCACAATCTATCCGGACTGTTAATCTACCTCTAGCACTTGAAATGAATGGTTCGGACAGCAACATCCCTTAGGGGAGGGTCTATTAATGGAGATTCTCTATGTCCTAGTAAGGAGGCGAGGATGGAAGATGATAAAATACAGGTAGGATCTGATGAGAAACAGTGAAATGAAAAAAAAAGTCCCATTCAATAACATCATGTAGTAGCAGACAGCTAAAAAATGACAAGTTTTTAAAGTGCTTATATACCAATGCTAGAAGTCTAAATAATAAGATGGGTGAACTAGAGAGCCTCATTTTAAATGAGGATATTGATATAATAGGCATCACAGAAACTTGGTGGAATGAGGCTAGTCAAGGGGACACAGTAATACCATGATACAAAATATATCAGAAGGACAGAACAGGTCTTGCTGGTCGGGGAGTGGCACTATATGTGAAAGAGAGCATAGAATCAAATGAAGTAAAAATCTTAAATGAACAAAACTGTACCATAGAATCTCTACAGATAGTATTTCCATGCTCTAATAAGAAGAATATAGCAGTAGGGATATATTACCGACCACCTGACCAGGATGGTGACAGTGACTGTGAAATGCTCAGGGAGATTAGAGAAGCTATTAAAATAAAAAACTCAATAATAAGAATAATAATGGTGGATTTCAACTATCCCCATATTGACTGGGTACATGTCACCTCAGGACAGGATGCACAGATAAAGTTTCTTGACACCTTAAATTATTGCTTGGAGCAGCTAGTCCTAGAACCCACAAGAGGAGAGGGAATTCTTGATTTAGTCCTAAGTGGAGCACAGGATCTGGTCCAAGAGGTGAATATAGCTGGACTGCTTGGTAATAGTGACCATGATATAATTAAATGTAACAGCCTTGTGGCGAGTAAAACACCGCAGCGACGCAACACTGTAGCATTTAATTTCAGAAAGGGGAACTACACAAAAATGAGGTTAGTTAAACTTAAATGTATACCCCAAATTAAAAAACATAGTAAGAGAACAAAAAAGTATGGCTAAACAACAAAGTAAAAGAAGTAGCGAGAGGCAAAAAAGCATCTTTGAAAAAGTGGAAGTTAAATCCTAGTGAGGAAAATAGAAAGAACTCTGGCAAATGAAATGTAAAAATATAATTAGGAAGGCCAAAAAAGAATTTGAAGAACAGCTAGCCAAAGACTCAAAAAGTAATAGCAAATTTTGTTTTAAGTACATCAGAAGCAAGAAGCCTGCTAAATAACCAGTGGGGCCATTGAACAATTGAGATGCTAAAGGAGCATTCAAGGACGATAAGGCCATTGCGGAGAAACTAAATGAATTCTTCGCATCGGTCTTCATGGCTGAGGATATCAGGGAGATTCCCAAACCTGAGTCATTCTTTTTAGCGGACATATCTGAGGAACTGTCTCAGATTGAGGTGTCATTAGAGGAGGTTTTGGACAAATTGATAAACTAAACAGTAATAAATCACCAGAACCAGATGGTATTCACCCAAGAGTTCTGAAGGAACTCAAATGTGAAATTGCAGAACTACTAACTGTAGTCTGTAATCTATCATTTAAATCAGCTTCTCTAACAAATGCCTGGAGGATAACTAATGTGACGCCAATTTTTAAAAAGGGCTCCAGAGGTGATCCCGGCAATTATAGGCCAGTAAGCCTGACTTCAGTACCGAGCAAACTGGTTGAAACTATAGTAAAGAACAAAATTGTCAGACACATAGATGAACATAATTTTGTTGTGGAAGAGTTAACATGGTTTTTGTAAAGGGAAATCATCCCTCACCAATCTACTAGAATTCTTTGAGGGGGTCAACATGTGGACAAAGGGGATCCAGTGGATATAGTGTACTTAGATTTTCAGAAAGCCTTTGACAAGGTCACTCACCAAAGGCTCTTAAGCAAAGTAAGCTGTCATGGGATAAGAGGGAAGGGCCTCTCATGGATTGGTAACTGGTTAAAAGATAGGAAACAAAGGGTAGGAATAAATGGCCAGTTTTCAGAATGGAGAGAGGTAAATAATTGTGTCCCCCAGGCGTCTGTATTGGGCCCAGTCCTATGCAATATATTCATAAATGATCTGGAAAAAGGGGTAAACAGTGAGGTGGCAAAATTTGCAGATGATACAAAACTACTCAAGATAGTTAAGTCCCAGGCAGACTGTGAAGAGCTACAAAAGAATCTCTCAAAATTGGGTGACTGGGGAACAAAATGGCAGATGAAATTTAATGTTGATAAATGCAAAATAATTCACATTGGAAAATATAATCCCAACTATACATACAAAATGATGAGGTGTAAATTGGCTGTTACCACTCAAGAAAGAGATCTTGGCGTCATTGTGGAGAGTTCTCTGAAAACATCCACTCAATGTGCAGTGGCAGCCAAAAACGCAAACCGAATGTTGGGACTCATTAAGAAAGAGATAGTAAGACAGAAAATATCATGTTGCCTCTATATAAATCCATGGTAAGCCCACATCTTGAATACTGCATGCAGATGTGGTCGCCCCATCTCAAAAAAGGTATTTTGGAATTGGAAAAGGTTCAGAAAAGGGCAACAAAAATGATTAGGGATATGGAACGGCTTCTGTATGAGGAGAGATTAATAAGACTAAGACTGACTTTTCAGCTTGAAAAAGAGACGAATAAGGGGGGCTATGATAGAGGTCTATAAAATCATGACTGTTGTGGAGAAAGTTAATAAGGAAGTGTTATTTACTCATAACACAAGAATTAGGGGTCACCAAATGAAATTAAGAAGCAGCTGGTGTATAACAAACAAAAGGAAATATTTTTTCACACAACGCACAGTCAATCTGTGGAACTCTTTGCCAGAGGATGTGTAGGCAAAGTCTATAACAGGGTTCAAAAGAGAACTGGATAAGTTCATGTATGACAGGTCCATCAATGGCCATTAGCGTGGATCGACAGGGATGGGGTCCCTAGCCTCTGTTTGCCAGAAGGTGGGATTGGGCAACAGGGGTTTGATTTCTTGGTGATTACCTGTTCTGTTCATTCCCTCTGGGGCACTTGGCATTGGGAAGACAGGATACTGGGCTAGATGGACCTTTGGTCTGACCCAGTATGTCAGTTCTTATACAAGGGGGAAGAATTCAGGCTGCTTTAGGAATCCTAACCTCAGAATTTTCTGACTTTTGCTATTTCAGTTTTAAACACAATGGTCACTTCCCTGTGGATTTTTACATATGGTATAATGGTTAAATTTTCTGTCACTGGAATGAACGCTTTGCTTGCACTGGGTAATTACAGGCGGCTCTTCCATATGAATGGGGGAGACTTCATTTTGAACAAGAATACTTGCTCATAAAGAAACATTCTGTTTTAAATGTAACTTTAAAATAACTTGTGTCCTTGGCTGTTCTTCCCCAGGTAAATGTTGAGTATCCCCTTTTATATCTTTATGGTGGCAGAACCACTGAAGTCTGTCGCTCTGGCTGTGCTAGCACAATATCCATCTTGCTGTTTGTACAGTACATAATGCCAGATCAGCTTTCTGGATGTTCGCTTTCTGTAACATCTTTATTGTTGGTATCACTCATGCATGGTCGTGGTGTTCACATGCTGTTTATTATGTTATTGTTTGGAAAAGACTGGGACTAAATAGTTATGTGCCATAGTGCCCCATCACCAGCGTATCTAGGTGTACATACACCTCTGCCCTGCCTCACTTTTTGCTTTGCTCTCATTTCCACACTCCTCCACCCCTCAGAAATGTCCCCTCCTTACCCCAAGTCTCCAGATGGCATACAGCCACCTAGAAAGCAGGTAGCGTTCTACGGCTAGTGTATTTCATTCCCTACCATATACCAAGTGGTGACTGCTGAGATGTGAGGGAGGAAAGGGGAAACTAGATCTTTTAAGGGAGAAGTCAAAACAAATGCATAGCATCCAGTAAAGATCTTGATGTGTCTGACTCAAAGCAAAGCACCCAGCATGTCCTGTGGAGCCTCCACTGCATATAACTTTCCAGCCTCGGGGCCTGATCAATGCCCAGTGAAGTCAATGGCATTTCTAGAGATGACTTGGGGCTTGTCTACACTGGCACTTTACAGCGCTGCAACTTTCTCATTCGGGGTGTGAAAAAACAGCCAAGTGCTGCAAATGTCAGCGCTGTAAACTGCCAGTGTAGCCCGTGCACCAGCGCTCGTAGCCACCCTCCGAGTGCTGGTAGCTATTCCCCTCACGGAGGTGGGTTTTTTATAGCGCTGGGAGAGAGCTCCACTACACAGCCCCATTAAAGTGCTGCTAGTGAAGACATGCCCTTGATTAGTGTTTAAGTACCTTTGGAGGCAAAAATACTGGGTTACTAAAGGAGTTTGTAGTCTAGCGGAGAAGAACCAAGTAGCGTAACAAGAACCAGTGGATGGAAGCTGAAACCAAAAAAATTCACATTGGTTAGAAACAAAGCACAATTTTTTTAACAATGAGGATGATTAATCATTGGAACCAAGTACCCAAGGAAGTGGTGGATTCTCGATCTCTTGCTATCTTCAGATCAGAGTTGGTAAGACAACTCCCACCTGTTTATGCTCTCTGTATGTGTGTGTATATATATCTCCTCAATATTTATTCCACTCTGTATGCATCCGAAGAAGTGGGCTGTAGTCCACGAAAGCTTATGCTCTAATAAATTTGTTAGTCTCTAAGGTGCCACAAGTCCTCCTGTTCTTTTTTCAGATCAGATTGGGTGCCTTTCTGGAAGATGTACTTTAGTCAGACAAGTTATTGGGCTCAATTCAGGGGTGACTGGGTGCAGTTCTATGGCTTGTATTATACACATCAGCCTAGATGATCTAATGGTCTCTGGGCCTTTAAAATATATGAATTAATTTTCATCTACTGTACTTCAGTGGTCTTTGGCCTGATTCCTGAAGATGAGTATTGATGTAGGTGATGGGGAAGAAGGAAAAAGTCAGAGACAGTATTTATGGAATTGAACAAGATAAAAATGACTTACCTCCCGTCTTCACCCTCCTGTCAGTGAAACAGCCCTGCAGATAGGAGAGTCCCCATCGAGAACTGATTCCAATGAATGGATGGAGCATTTGAGTCAATAAAGAGAAAGTGTCATTGAAGGCCCAGTATATGCAACTTAAAACCAAAATTTTGCCTAGAGTGATGAGAATATCCTGTTTTCTCTGATGTAAAAATGAAATAGGTTAAGCCTTGTGATAGGGTGGTCCATTCAGTGCAGGGATAGTGCCTGCTCCTGGCCACTCTGGAGGTTAGCTCATGAGGTCTACGCCCCTTCCTGGGGTTGCACACTTGTTTTCCATCTCTCTCTCTCTCTCTCAGCTCTGCAGCCCCTCTCACTCCCGGAACTAGTGTCCTCTTCCTGACTTGGCCCTCCGGCCAGGTCACCAAATGGTTTTCTCTTCCAGGTCTGGGAAGTCTCTTCCCACAAACAGGCACTCTTCCTGTTGGTGTGTGTTTGTTTATCTATATATGTATATATCTATATATGCACATATACTGGCAGCATCCTGAAGAAGTGTGGAAGATTACAGAGTCTGGGTGGAATTCATTTAAAATGATACATACTTTATTTTAAAAAGAAAAAAGCATCAAGGGCTAAATGTTTCTTCATACCAATCATGTCCTCCTTTTTTCAGTATTTTCTTTTTGAGAGAACGTAGTGGTGAAAGATTCCTGATGGGGATTTCCAATAGAAGATCCCAGAATGACAGGCAACAGCAAAGCTGATTTTAAATTTGGGAGTGAGAGAGCTTGAAGATAAGTGTTTACTTCCCCACTCAGCGATATGTTTTATCCCCGTCTATGTCCTTCCTGGATTCAACTTTCCGTCTGTGCATATCAGCTTAAGTTTTGATCAAGGAGTATAAACAGCTTTCTGAGCTGAAGCCATTGCCAGCAATCAAGTATCTTACAAGCCGTAATTAATCACAAGAGAACTCCATGAGGTGCAGTCACTGTAACCATTTCTCAGGACAGTAAATATTTAAAATGGAACTGAAATGCTATCTGCTGAATCCCTCGTTGAGGGTTTTGGTTTCCATGATAGTGGGAGAAGGCATGTCTTATACCTGCTGCTGGGGAAAGGTGCTTCATTCTTTATCTCATATTTGTGGTGGCAACTGTGACAGCAGAGGAATTGCTGAACCCCGCAACGCTGGTCCAGGAAGAGATGCAAAGGCTGAATAGATTTTTTAAATATTTTGCTGTAAAATTTTGTACAGCACCTAACACAATGGGGTCTTGATCCTGAGTGGACTCTCTAAGTGCTGCTGGAGGGCATTCTCCAGGAGGGGCTGTTGCTTTCGGAATTTGCTTCTTCCCCTGAGTCCCATGTAGCCCATGTTTGGTGATCTTCAGGGAACGCTGAAGGGTCTGTCTTTTCTTCCCAGGAGCAGCAGATTTGGGAGGCTGGGTAATGGAGGGAAATATATTGTTGGCACTTAAATTTTGTATGTGTTTAAGTGTTTCCTGCTGAAAATGTATTCTTTTGACCTAGTTCCCATTAGCAGGAGTGGGCTCACTGTGTACTCTGTCCATCTTCTGGTATAGTGCAAAGGAAATGGGATCTTATTGTCTGTATCTAAGATAGAATTTTAAAATAAGATACTTCCAAAGATAGGCCTACCTGCCCCTTGTCCCCCTCTCCCCCCGAGTCTGGCACAGCTCCATCTTCTCATGGGCCAAATGTCCTCACTCTCCTGCATAGCCCCTGTTTGGAACTCCTGCTTCCAGTTGGCCTTCTATAGCCAAGGCTCACTCCTTTCCCACCCTGCTCTAACCTTCCTTCCCACCCCCAACTGGAACCAATAAGACACACCTACAACAAAACAAATGGCTCTGACTCTGTTCAAACCCTGCCCTTCTCTTTCCCCCGTCCTCTGCGGTTTGTTTGCCTCATCAGGTGGGTTATGTCTAATATATGGCTTGACGCGCCAAGGTGCTGAACAGCCTAAAACTCATCAACTTCAGTGAGAGCTGATGCTGCTCAGTGTTTCCCAAGAGGACACCATGCCTCACAGGACTGAGCCCTAGGGCTAGATTCTGATCACATGTACACCAGTGTAAAAGAGGAGTTAGTTCTGATTTCCAGCAGAATCTGAACCCCTGACTTACATTTCAAACACCAGGCAAACCTATGGCACTGTATAAACAGTAATGCATTTATTGCAGCTATTCTATTATTCAAGTTGTGACAGGACGACAAGCACGGCAGACAGTCTGAATGAACAAATCATGGCTCAAAAATAACAGCAACTATAAATAATTCTTTAATATAAAAACTGAAATTGTTCATTGCTCTATTTCACCATGCCGGGAAGAGAGATTCATTATTTTTGGTCTCACAAAACTTATTTCCAATGTGTGCGTATCACAATGCCATAGAAACACTACAGTTTTCTTCCTTGTGCCGTCTGGAAGAATAAAATCTCAGTCTGAATGAGGCCCCGTTCCTGCAACTGACAACCTGTGGACTCCCAAGGAACTGCACTGGAGGCAGAAGGGCTGCAGACCGGTGAGGCTGTCCACCCACTCACTATCAATTGCAGCATTGGGGCCTAAAACACACTGACAATGTACAGAGTTTAAACTTGCTTTCTGAGTCTGCCACTCAAGTACTCCAGAATTCAGGGTCATTGTCACGATCATGACAGATCTTATGCTTAGTCTGTCAAAATGTCTACTAGTAATATTGGATTTACAAAGTCTATGCAAGTAATTTTAGAAGAGTTATGTTTGAATGCAGGTCGTATAGGAAAATGTTCTTTGTGTGAGTAGGAACAACCTGCCAGCCAATCCCAACTTTACCTGGAGAGAGAAACAGAACTAAAAACAATCACACTTCTGCTTAGTAAAATACAAAACATACACACTCCAGTATGCCAAATTTTGTAATAATGGATCACTAATAGGCTGTGAAAGCAAGAGAGACAAATATTCAGGGTAAGTATTTTTAAGAGATTTCTATTATATACTTGTGCTGTATATTCGGCATCATTTTATTAATTACCCACTTGTGAGGGACCAGCTGTCCAGTATGTAGTCTGTAGAAGTCTGGATTTTTGAGGATGCTGTGAGGGAAATCCCAAACACCCCCCACTTCCCCAATTTAATTGTATCCGACCCTGTCTATATTTAAATAATTACTGAGGTCAAAGCCTCAGTTTTACGCTTCAGCTGGAATGTTACCTGTCCAACATTAGAACACAGATGATTATTTACTGTTGTTATTAACCCTCATTTTCTGCTTGGCTAGTGATCACCAACAATGTAGCAAATATTAGTCTCACTAGGACACAGTAAAAAGAGGCCCCATTCCTGAAATCAGCTCTATGGGGGCAGACTGTTGCTTCTATTCAGACCCCACAGGATTCAGCTGGTGTATTGGAACCTTAACTTCAGACAATGCCCACCATCAAAGATTGCTGTCTTCAGCTCTGTTTAACAAGATTAAATAACGGGGAAGAAGGCCAAACCTATCATGGCATAGACTCAGCACGACTCTTACCAAGTTCAGTTTGGAAGAGGTGATAGGTGTCTGGATTACGAACCGTGAAGGCAATGTAGATCTCAGGTGGTTTTCCAGCGGTTTTGGAAGCAGAAAGTTGCTGCAGGACACTGATAAGGGATGAAGTTATCTGGGGATCATACACCACATCTACATAAAAAGGAGAGGGTTTCATATTTATAAACAAACAAAAAGCAAACTAAAAATACCAAGTAAAAGGATTAAATGGAGGCTCTGTCGAGAATTTGACCTGTGTTATGGGAACATGGCCCTTTAATGGGGAACCAGGACCAGCCCCTATGACTAGGGACCAGCTTCTCAGGGGAGCCCACGTAGACCAGAGGGAATGTACCTGCGACTGATTAGTGATTTATTACACCCAGCTGGGGTGGAGACTGAGGGCAGCCTATACTTAAAACGTTGCATTGGTGCAGCTGCACCGCTGTAGCTCTTCAGCTTCTCCCGTTAACTATGTTAACTACGCTTCTCCTGGCAGCGTAGTTAATCCACCTTCCCGAAAGGCAGTAGCTATGTCACTGGGAGAAGCTTTCCTGTTGACATAGCGCTGTCTACAGGGGCAGTAGGTTGGTATAACTACGTTGCTCAGGAGTGTGGATTTTTCACACCCTAGAGCAACGTAGTTATACTGACCAAGGTCTGTAGTGTAGACCTGGCCTGAGAAGATAATATAAAACAAGAAGGATTGGGCTGGTTCTCCTTGGCACTAGAGATAGACCTGCCTGGAGCAGGGGTTCTGGCAAGGCTGAGCTTTTAGGAGTTCATGTTGGATGGCAAAGACTATTAAAGGTTTATTTTGATAAGAAGATGCCAGGTAGCAAAGGCCCTGGGCCTATCAAAGAACTAGCGTCCTCTCTTCAGGGAGAAGAAGAGTACAAGTCTGCAGAAAGGCTGAGACAAACGGGTGAAAAAAAAATTATATGAGGCTGTTTCATGTTATTCCTCATGGACTTTCTGTTGACGTATGGGCAGGGTGAGGTGATAACCCTATGATCTGATAAAAGAGCTCTCACTGGGATGACATTTGGGTTGAAAGAACTGCTAACGTGGCTGGTGTGGCCTGCAAGGGTGCGTACCTGAGGCGAGAGGGAGTGCTGGTAAGGATGGACTGTCACAACCTGTTTTAAAGTTTGCTTTAATGCTGGGGGTGAAGAGGTTCACTCCAGATTCCAACTATCAAAGGATTTTTAAAAAGTGTTTTTTAAACAGACCTCTCCACTTTACTGAATTGTCCTTCAGTGAAGCTGGTGCACAAATAAGTAAAAAGAAAATCAGGTCCTGATCCTGCAAAGGGATCTTTATGTATAACCCTTACTACCATGCAGAGTGCTGGTGAAGGTGGGAAAAAGGTCTGCACATGTGGATTCCTTTACGGATCTGGCCTTATCAGGTTGCAAGTGAATTGAAAGAAGCTCACACTGCAACACCTCATTGCAAAGGCCTGGAGTTAAATTACAGTAGGTTGACTCTGGAATTTCCAAGGGTGGAAATCTTGATGAAACAATGTAAAAACTGCCCCTGGAAGTATCACAAGTGTCAATCTCACAAAATAACATTCTGATTCGCAATTCTCTATTGGTCTTTCCGTTATGAACCCTGATGTTCAGGAGCTGGTCATTTCAGTGTAATCCCTGTGATATACAACTAGGGCACACAAAAGCCAAGACCTATGTATGGGCTAATGGTCAAACAGATCAGTCACTCTTGATTTAACCTAATAAAAATATGAACTGCGCTATCTAGAAATACTGAGGATAACATTTTATGCTAAACTTTGAATTTCCTTGTTTTTATGAGCTCAAGTTAGGCCGTTTTCAGAGCCCTATGTAATGGATTAGATATCTATGATCATTCATTTTATGGAATAAACATCTTTTTATAGCTAATGGTCTACATGGGATACATTGCATTTGTCCTCACGCATCTTTGAGCACCTCACCGTAACTCTTAAGCAGCTTGATTGGTTCTCACACACCCAAAAAATGGGCTGAAATTCTGCCTTCAGCTACATCTGTGCAGTTCTGGAGCTTGTCTGGAAGAACAGTTGGTATGTGGCAAGGTGAGGTGTGACTCTACATTCCACAGAGTGTGCTGCCCTCTATCCATGTGGACTTTGCTACCACACATTAAACGTTCTGTAGTTCACTTCACTGTATTTGACTTTGAAACCGAGGTACATCAGAGCTCACTTTAGGAACTTTTAGTGTGTATAGCAGGGACACAGACAGTAAGTGTACAATGTAGATTTACACACACCCTCCGCTTGGCACACACTTGGTCTAGACAAGCCTCTAGTATAGTCAGACTTAGTATTATTAGATTTACTAATAAACTCCTTAACATTATCAGATGAGCAAGTGCTGTAAAAGTAAAATTTCTTTAATATGCACTATCCTTGCTGAGAATGCCAGCCAGCAGTGCTCTGGAAACGTGGACTTCACCTCCAATTTTAAAACAGAAGATGTGACAAAAGAGAAATGAATTGCTTTTCAAGGATGAGTAAACAACCGTTGAATATTGAGATGAAGACAGGATGGTAAAATGAGGCAGAATTACATCCCTCACATTTCAGACTTTGTAGTTGACTGACCAGTTATCTTGACTGAATAAAGTTCAGTAATTATTATTTTTGCATTTCTATTATTATTTCAGCATTTATGTTAGATCACTTAGTGAGATGCGATCAGAAATGTACTGTACCTGCTGCAATGACAACATCAACCTGAAGCTGTGAAAGTTGTTCCTTTGTAACAGAATCCCAGTCAAGTTCTGCAGCTGTTATTTTTGGTCCCCGTAAATCCATCACTTCTGTCCTCTGGTTTGGGGATTGCATTTTGGTGTGATTCCCAGTTTCAGACTCCAAAACAAAGCCATTTAAATGGATGTTTTCTCTCAGTTGCTCAAGAACACAGTGATGGTAGTCACTAAATACATATGCCTTGGGATTACAGGTTTTACAGATTGCAATTCCTGTGAGGCCAATCCCACTTCCTAATTCCAAGATGGTCCTGAAGGTTAATGGATTAAAATAAGTATTTACACACGGATCCAAACAAGATTCAGTTACGGAATCAAAACCAATAGACATGTATGCACCTAAGAGCAAAAGTAGCTGTAAATGATTTCAGTGATTCTTGAATAAACTATCCAAATTCCAGTCTTTGCTTCAAATAAGTACCAGGAATGAAAAATAATTAGGATTCAATTATAACAATAGCAATTAGAGAGTGAAAATACAAATAAAATTAACATCTCTTGGGGACCAGGACAGGACTGTTCCCTGTGCTATATTATGCATATATCCAGACTAGGGTGACCAGACAGCAAATGTGAAAAATCGGGACAGGGGGTGGGGGGTAATAGGAGCCTATATAAGAAAAATACCCAAAAATCGGGACTATCCCTGTAAAATTGGGACATCTGGTCACCCTAATCCAGACTAAAATGTTATCTTATTAAATTTATATATTAGCCTCCTAGTTATACTTCCTTGGACTGCCCTAAACAACTGCTGTCTTCCTTACGAAAAGAGTTTGGGTTGAAGGATAAAGAAATGTCAGGATGGAGCCTAATAATACTACAGGCTGAATATAATCCGATGTTTGGCAGTGGGGCATTGGCTCCTGTTTCACTTACCAATGGAGACAAAAAATTCTTCCATCAGACAGTCCCTAAATCTTCTTAGGGCTTGTCTACATTACCCGCTGGATCGACAGGCAGCGATCAATCCAGCTGGGGTCGATTTAGTGCATCTTAGTCAAGATACGATAAATTGACCGCTAAGCACTCTCCCGTTGACTCTGGTACTCCACCAGGGCGAGAGGTGCAGGCGGAGTCGACGGGAGAGCGTCAGCCATCGACTTACCGCAGTGAAGACACCGCGCTAAGTAGATCTAAGTATGTTGACTTCAGCTACGTTATTCTCGTAGCTGAAGTTGTGTAACTTCGATCGATCCCCCCCAGTGTAGACCAAGCCTAAGATTAAAGCTCAACTGTGACAGACCAGTGACAGAAAGGGCAGCAGTTAGCCCAGAGGTGGGCAAACTATGGCCCATGGGACCATCCTGCCTAGCCCTCGAGCTCCTGGCTGTGAAGGCTAGCCCCCGGCCCCACCCCTGCTGTCCCCCCTACCCCGCAATCAAGCTGCAGAGCGGGCAGCGCAGCTGGCTCCGGCCGGGCGGCGCGGCTGCTAGTCCTGCCGCTCTGGGCGGCATGGTAAGGGGACGGGGAACGAGGGGGTTGGATAAGGGGCAGGGGGTCCTGTGGGGCAGTCAAGTGACAGGGGGCGGTTGGATGGGGCGGAGGTTCGGGCGGGGGGGCGGTCGGAGTGGATGGAGTCGGGGAAGTCAGGGAACGGGAGGGTTGTATAGGTGGTGGGGTCCTGGGAGGGGGCGGTCAGGGGACAAGGAGCAGGGGGGGTTGGATGGGTTGGAGATTCTGAGGGGGAAAGTCAGGGGGTGGGAAGTGGGAGGGGGCGGATAGGGGGAGGGGCAGCCTTCCCTATCCGGCCCTCCATACAGTTTCGCAACCCCAATGTGGCCCTCGGGCCAAAAAGTTTGCCCACCCCTGAGTTAGCCCATCAATGGTTCGTTCCAACAACAGACGTGAACTGTTAAAACAACAGATGAGTGTGATCTAGTGACTGACTGAATCAGGACTCCTGGGTTCTATCCCTGTGCTGCCAAGAACAAGTCAGTTAACCTCTTTGTGCCTCAGCTTAACAATCAACAAAACTGGGAAAATATGTATTCACCCCCTCCTAAGGGTGATGTGAGATTTAATTCATTGTCTGTGAAGTGCTCTGAGATCCTCAGATGAGTGGAGAGAAGTATTTTATGATTTCCTTATTACTTGATGATTTAAAAGTGTTTTGGGCAAGGGAAATTAATACTCCTCCCTCTCCCCTGAGGGTTATGGATACCTGAGTTGGAGTTTTTGTCTAGGATTTTAAAAATATGCATTGTTACAGTTCTTAATTATATTAGGGGCATATACAGTATAATGTCAAACTACAGTCATGAAACTCATTTATAATATGAATGAAAACATTTAAGTTAACTCTGTTCCCCCAGTTTTCTAGTTGTGATTTCATGTAACTAGAGCTCCATTACCTGTTACTGAAAATGGCAGAATTCTCTATTGCCCATTCGGCAAGATAAAGAGCAGCATCCCACGTGACTAGTCCTGTGGTTCCCTGTGAGATTATTGCCACCGTCTCAGAAAGTGTAACAGAGTCTCCAGTGGGCTAGAAGACACACACAGGGAAAGAAAGATGCATCAGCACAGGCACCACATTTCACAATTTTAAATCAACGTTAGCGTCTGGGAGAAGGTAAGAAGTATTCTACACTTGGGGTTTCTGGGTTTTATTTTTAAACCAATTATGGCTCAGTTTAAACGATAAAAACGGACATATAACAATGAAGATGATATTAGCTTTTACCAGTAAGTAGCTTTTATAACAGTTGGTAGATTCTTCTTTATTTAAAATATCTGCTAGTACATCATACAATTCATCCAGGGGTTCGGTTGCTATGGACTCATGCTGTGGGAAAGAGAAGAGAGATCAGTGAAGAACTTCAGATCTCCAGACATTATTAACAAAACACAGGCAATAAACATATAGTCAAATACCATTTATTCCTTTTTTAACCATAACATATGCATTTAATGCTAATTTTTGTTATAACAAGTGATCAGCCAAGCCTGGGCCAATATTGCGAAAAACAGATTTTCAAGTTACTTTTAATAACAGGTCTAATGGAAAAAGAGCACCAAGAAATATGTAATCCCAACACTACCTTTTTAATGAGTTCAGATATGAAGCATCTTCTGTACTTCACGGAAGGGGGATATTTCATGCATAAGGGGTGAAGAATAGTCTGAAATGATAAAACAACACCTGCAGACCAACCAGCTACCAGGTGAGGATTTTATCAGAGGCACTGAAGGAACAGAGGAGGAAAAGATAGCTACCAATTTGCTCGGTTCACTTTGTACCTTGGGAAGCTGGGTGATTTCAATTTGCAGCTAAGCTATTTGATACTCAGCTGGAAAATCAAATTCTGTGTACATTCCTGCAGAGAATTCTGGTACCTCTGGCCGGTCACAAATGTGAGGAAGACACACATCCTCTACTTTGCCCCTCAAAAATAAACAGTAAAACTGAAAGGAAAATGAGTCTGAATGGCTCTTTCCTCTCATTTTTCTTCCATGCTCCATCCCCCTAAATAGTCAATAAACAGGACGGCTCCATCTACACTTGGAGCTGGGAGCCATTCCTAGCTTGCGTACGCATACTCACTCTAGCTCCATGCTGGACTCAGAAAAGAGACTCTCCCCACACATGTCTACCCTTTGTTTTGAATCAAGGCAATATTCACTGAGAAAGTGTTAGTCACATTGGTCCTCCAGCAAATGAAAAGTTGGAAAGTTAGGTCACTTCAGGTCTCCAATTACCCCAACAACCATGTTATGGTGAATTAGGTCCTTTAATTTACTCTTAATAGTTACAGTTCCCTTTATATAAGGCTGAATTCTGCACTCGGCTAGGTGTGATGGATCCTGACTCCAAAGTGGTGCTCTCCCTACATGTGGACATCTCAGTCAGGGGTTCCACGTGTGGAAGGTGATCAATACATAGGACTTGAGGCCCATTGTGCTCTAGAGTTGGAAACACACGTTTGTTCAGAAGAAGGTGTTCACTGTGACAATATGACAAGAATTTGATACTAAAGACTGTGGAGAAGTACTTGATATTCTACAATCCTTTATGAAGCAAGTAGGGAGTGAACTGCAATCATATGTGATAGACAGGAAATGGGAGTAGCATTGTTTTCCCAGTATTTGTACCACATGTGAGGGTGTGGTACCTATTTCCATACACACACAGATACATTATCAGTCAATAGACCATATATGTCACAAACAGACCTATTAGAAAAATTGAAGTTAGAGCTTTTTCTTGTTTTTTTGTATTAAAAATGTCATTGCCATTTTGAAAACTTTCCACCAGCTCTAAAAGACCAATACTTTATATTTAAAAAAATAAGACAGAGTTGTAACTATGTTTTAATGCAACTGATCAGAGGGCACAAGCCCACTGAAAGGAATTACTGCCTTTTCATACGTTCCAATTTAAATTACAAAGAGCCTGTGGGAGACTAGCAATCTCTCAGATTTGGGAGAGAGTTGAACAGCCTTTCACTTCCAGGTTGCCAGTTCAGACCTAGAAGACATTGCAAGTGTTTATCACTCATGGGTAGGACCCTACCAAATTCACAGCCATGAAAAACACATCATGGACCGTGAAATCTGGTCTCCCTCTGTAAAATCTGGTCTTTTGTGTGCTTTTACCCTATATTATACAGATTTCATGGGGGAGACCAGCATTTCTCAAATTGGGGGTCCTGACCCAAAAGGGAATTGCAGGGGGGGTACAAGGTTAGTTTAGGGGGGTTGTGGTATTGCTACCCTTACTTGTGTGATTTTTCAGATCAGGGCGGCCAGAGAGCAGTGGCTGTTGGCCAGATGCCCAGCTCTGAAGGCAGCGCCTTGCCAGCAGCAGCGCAGAAGTAAGGGTGGCAATACCATACCATGCCATCTTTACTAGGGATGTAAAACTGCAAGCATCAGTCTTACCAATAATGTATTCAGTAAACAGTAAGAGGGCCGAGACTGGGGCCACAATTGGGGATGGGCGCGGGCTGGAGCCCTGGGACCCCAGGGAGGCTGACTCGCGGGTGCAGGGCCAGCAGCTGGGACCCTGGGTAAAATGTGGGGGTACTGCAGCAGCCCCCGCTCCTCTAGTTCCTGCACCTATGTTGTGAACTCGTTAACAATTAAATGTTTAGCTGATACAATTTTAATAGTTTAAACGGTTATTTTTTAAAATGCTATTTACATCCCTAATCCTTACTTCTACGCTGCTGCTTGTGGAGGCTCTGCCTTCAGAGCCCGGCTCCCAGCCAGCAGCTGCCGCTCTCCAGCTGCCCAGCTCTGCAGGCAGCGCCACCATCAGCAGTAGCACAGAAGTAAGGGTAGCAGTACTGCAACTCCCCCTACAATAACCTTGCGACCACCCCGCAACTCCTTTTTGAGTCAGAACCCCTACAATTACAACACCATGAAATTTCAGATTTAAATAGCTGAAATCACGAAATTTACGATTTTTAAAATCCTATGACTGTGAAAGTGACCAAAATGGACCCTGAATTTAGTAGGGCCCTACTCATGGGAAAGGAGACAATGATCTCAGCCCAAGACCTACTGAACAGAATTCATATCACAACCCACCCTACCCCCTAAATTGGTACTAACTGGCATTCTTCTTGTAGCCTCAGATGCAGCAAAGGACTGAATGGGAATGGAGAGTGAATTAACCCTCTCACCCTTAGAGATGGCTCCTCATGTCAAGGTAAAAGCACACAGGTGGAGTATTCTGGGAAGTTTATACTGCTGCACCCCTCACTGTATTGCCTCTATGAATCAATGGGGAAATTCAGTGCCTGATACGCTGCATGAACACTACAGTCTCTGACCATTTCTCAAATTTCAAAATAAATAAAAACATGCCTTTCTTATGTTCCAACTCCCTGGCCTATGAAGGATAGTTACATAACATGAATAAAAGGAAATCTGCTATTCTATTGGGCATACATAGAGATTAATATTAGATCTGACTTCCTTAACTGTTTTTTAAATACAATTTTAAAAGAGTACGATGCAATGGTTTTCATTACACTAGGTGGCATCATATCTTTAGAATAGTTCTAGTCTGCTCTATGATATGTATTGAAATCTGATTATATTAAAATAACATGTTTTACCTTCTGCAAAATATCCAGCAGTAGCAAGGCATCTGATGAACTCTTTAATTTTTTTTCAAGTTCCTACACAAAAGGAGGGGAAAAAATGTTGAGAAATATTCCAGGATGCTATTCCATTACCACATTTGAACAGCACAAACTGGTGAAAACTCCTTTAACAGAGTATGTTAAATGCTTCGTGATTAAAAAAAAAAAAAAATCACACCCAGATGGTAGGAAATAAAGAAGTAGTATAGAGCCTTCTGTAACCCATAATATGAACATAATCTATAATGTATGTAGCTGCTACTGCAATACAAATACATAATTATTATTATTAATTGAATGAGGAAAGTACTACAAGACAAAGGTGAAGGCCAGATGACTAGTCAGTCAGCCCTCCCACACTAATGTACAAAGCCCCCACCCAAATGAGGTGAGAAATATTAAATCTTCCCTTCTTCAAGAGGAGAGCTGAATATCTCCCCAGACATTGGAAATCTTGGCATCGGAGTAAGAACAAAATCTGCCTGTTGCTAGACACTAAATCCCCCACATAGATTTATTGCATTCATTGTCTTGAACAGAAATCTTGTAACCAAGAGTGCTGTTTCAATATAACCTCAGTGGCCAGTTATATTTCTTCAGCCTTTTTTCATTGATCCACTACTAGCCAAAGCTGCTCACCTTACTCAGATGACTAGTTCCACTGAAGTCCATGGGACCATTTGTGTAAATAAGGGAAGTGGGGATTTGGCTCTTCATTAGTGGCTGAAATGCTGAGAAAATGGTTCACAGAGGAATGTATTCATGGTGAACTCAACAGTAGTAAAACTCACTAGATAGTGAAGTAAACAGATGTCCTGAATTGTTTCAAAACACTGCTGTCTGTAAACTGCAAATCCTCCTACAGGGAAAGTGTTCTGAGAAAAAAAACTTACTTTACTGCAAAAGGGTCAATGTATATTGAGGCTGATGTCTGAAAAGTGACACTACAGCACATTGCAACTGAAACACAGAGGTTTCAAGAGGAATGATTAGTGACACCCACTGTCTGCTAAACTCAGGCATTCTTTATTCTATACTAATAAACTCATAACAGGAGCTGCCAATGCACCATTCTGAACATACTGCAAATATTCTATGGTGAACTGATTTTCTGAAATTAGCTTTGCTAATACCAGATGCTACGAACAAATGAATTAGACCATGAAGCACAGCCATTTGAGGAAAGAAAAAAATCCTCCAAATGAGCGTTATTTGTACTAAGGAATTAGCTTGTAAATTGAGGGATTTTGTTGCAGAATCACTGCAGTTAACAATCTTTAGTTTTAATATTTCTTGCATACTTTCTGACAAATCAGACTATTCAGCTGTGATGGGGCCCATATCTTCTGAATTTTGCTGTGTACCAGATAAACTTTAAATATCTATAAATATGGGGATATTCTAGATTGTGTACCTTATAGTTAATGTTGAGACCTGTGTCAAATTTCAGATGCATATTTACTGTCAGATAGCTTGGAATTATTATTATTCCCAGTAAGTGACTCTGCAAAGTTAATTATCAGCATATTTCAGATCAAATTGTGTCCACACCGTTCAAAGGTGAAGGCTACATTTATATATCATTTTCCCTAGAAACTGCCTACTTACTTACTTTCAGAGTGTTTTGTTGGTCTGGTGACTAATCATGGAAAGTGAATAAATTGTTCACTAAAATAGTGTATTAGTGCCTACAACAAACATGACTATTCTGAATCTATCTGGCTGTTGTGCTTTAGCCACTGATATCGGGAACTATTAAATGAAGAAAATACGCCCCTCTGGCCGAAACCTTGAGAGCTAAGGGTTACCAAATTCAGGCTGATCGTCGGAGCCCATGGCGGATGGGACCCCAGTAACAAGCGAGCATTGAGAGAATGCGGAATTGGTCAGTGCTATGCTCGGCTGATGTGGCAACTCATGGTATTGGATGCCATCGAGGGACATCTACATAGAACACATCACTGGACATCGGCAATACCAGGAGAGATGAGCTGGAGTGCCGATGAGAAGTGAAATCAGGAAATAACTGAAATACTTCCTTGATGGATTGTATTTTCTAATGGACAACTTACCCTAAATTCTCAACTAGTGAGGGACAATCTTCACTCATTGATATATTTTACTTTCCACAATCAACTCTCTGTACAACTTTCTATGAGTGATGTACCCAAATACTTGGATGCTAATATCTAAACTGTATTGTTAAATTTATTCATCTAAATCTGGGTTATTGCTGATTATGCACTATATGTACCTTAGGACTTTTAAAACAAACTTTGTATCTGTGGATAATCTAAGCACTATACCCAGATGTACAGACACTCTTTTCTTAACCTGTGTACTATATAATTTTTTAACATTACTTTAACAAAAATTTTAAATCTGAGTGTTTATAGGCCCCTGGAGAACTCCACAGGATCAAAGAGGGGACACACACACTCACTCTCTCTCTAAGTTTAAAAAAGTAAAATGGGGCTATTGAGTTGGCCATGCCAAGTATGTGCATGCCACTACCCTCTATGGAATGAAATCAGAGCTGCTTCACCAGCGCTGTAAAGTGCGAATGTAATCAGAGCCTGCAGCGCTGCAAGCTATTCCCCTTGGAGAGGTGGAGTACTTACAGTGCAGCGAGAGAGCTCTCACAGCGCTGGCAGCGCGACTACACTCACGCTTCACAGCGCTGCCACAGCAGCGCTGGGAAGTCCTGAGTGTAGCCAAGGCCTCTCAGTGATTTGACTAAGGTCAACCCTGAAGTCTGTAGCAGAGCAGGGAATTAAACCCAGGTCTCCCAAATTCTTGAGTAGTGTCCTAATCCCTGGACCATCCTTCCTCTCCGGTAGGACAACAGCTGGGACCAGTGACACTAGCACACCTTACAAAAATATAAAAAAGTTTGTATGACTATTTCCCAACTCTACAAAACATCCCCACAGAGCACAGGAACTAGGAGCGCAGACTTGCAGTAATAATAGCAACTGTTTGCATCTACAGGGCTTATGTTCAATGGTTTTCAGCAGCCCCATTATAAAGGCCATTCTAGTGCCCCTGCTCACAGAACTGTTTCTGATTTTGAAACGAGGATCACTTTTCAAAGATGACAGGTCTCAAAATCACAACCCATCAGTTTCACCTGAAGTAGGAGAAAGTAGCTTATTTTTCTGATTGAAATGAGAATTTTTATATCGTTTAATTTTCTTTCCCCAACAGTAGCAACAAACCAGGTTGGAGCATCAGGTCAATCGGGGGCAGCCCATTTCCAGCTGCCCATGGCAGGCGGGTACCAGTGGCAGGGCAGGCCAGAGGTGGCTTGGCAGAGCTGGGAGCTGAGGTGTTTGCACAGCCTGCAAGCAGGGCTCTGGCTATCCATGTTGGCTCCAGCATTACATTCTTCACGTGCTAACTCAGTCAGTGAAGGGGGAGGCTGTGGCTGGGGGCCCCAGGGCCAGGACTGGGCAGCGCCAGACAGGGGCGCTGGAACAATGTGGAGAGTGGGGGATGCTGAGAGCTAGTGAACCAACACCTAAACCCTGTATAGGATGGACACCACTTCAAGTCAGGGGGTGCAGCTGCTCCTATGGGCCCCGGCTCACCCGGCCGCTCCTGGGCCAGGCTGTCCTGGCTACCGCCCCCCTCACATGGACCGGCCCCAGGCAGCCCTTCGGTGCCAGCCCCGCCCCGCGGCCCCTCCCCATCTACTCCCGGGACGCGGGCTGGTGCCGGGGAGCCCGGCTCCTACTCACCGCCCAGGGGAAGGCGCTGAGCCGCCTGCCGGCCAGGAAGCCTCGCTGGAAGCGGAGCCCCAGGTGCCGGGCTTCCTCCGCCGCGGGATCCATCGCTCCAGCCCGGCCCAGCCGGGTCCCGCCGTCCCCTCAGGGCAGGCCGCGTCCCCGGCCTCGGGTGATCGCCTCTTGCCGGCGAGACACACACCCCGCTCCCGTCCTGAGGGGGCGGGGAGCGACACGGGCCTAGGCCTCGGACCAGGTGGGGATGGCACAAGTCGCCGCCCCGCCTCTTTCCCTCCCCCCCCCCCCCCCGCGTTGCGGACGATGCGGCCAGTATCACCAGATCCCTGTGGCGTGGGGGTCCGCAAGGCACCGGCTGCAGGTGGCTCTGTGTCCTCATTGCACAGTGCGGGTGTTCCCCTGTCACGCGTGACGCCTGCATCCCTGCGTGGCTCTGGGTCCCCGTGTTCCTATGTCACACGTGACGCCTGGTGTCTGTATCCCTGCGTGGCACTGTGTCGTTTTCCCATGTCACACGTGACGCCTGGTGTCTGTATCCCTGCGTGGCACTGTGTCGTTTTCCCATGTCACACGTGACGCCTGGTGTCTGTATCCCTGCGTGGCACTGTGTCGTTTTCCCATGTCACACGTGACGCCTGGTGTCTGTATCCCTGCGTGGCACTGTGTCGTGTTCCCATGTCACATGTAACGCCTGGCGTCTGCGTCCCTGTGTAGCTCTGTCCTCATGTTCCCATGTCACATGTGACGCCCTGGCACCTGCATCACTGTGTGGCTTTGTGTCCTCATGTTCCCATGTCATGCATCTCGGCCAGGCACCTGCATCCTTGCGTGGCTCTGTTTTCTTGTGGGATGTCATCCGTATTCCCATGTCACAAGTCATGGCCTGGCACCTGCATCCCTGCATGGCTCTGTGTCCTTGTTGCACAGCGCCCACGTTCCCATGTCACACATCATGGCCTGCTGCCTGCATTTCTGCATGCCTTTATCTGTTTCTGAGATCCCATGTGATGGTGTCTACATCACAGGCCAATGCTTATGTCCCCACATCATAATATCTCCACACAGTGAGCAATATCTGGATTCCACATAATAGCATCTGTCACAGCTGAGTGCATGGGACTCTCAACATCATGGTGGTCCCCATTGTCCGATCTACTTCCCTGTGTTATAGGGTCTATGTCATAAACTAGTGCATGTCCATATCCTCATGTTGCCCATTACATTGTAATCTCTCAACTGAGCAGCCTGTTATGAAATGACATCATCTCAAGATTCAGTTGCTCATTGTGGCACAGTCATTACATTGTTACTCCCCAAACAAATTATTATTATTAAACATTTCTATTGCACTCTGTATTTACCCAGTGCTTTTCAAATGGTGATGAAGACATGCCCTATCCTGAAGGCAGGAGAGACAAACCTGTCACCTAACACAAGTTAATGAGAGAGAGGGTTTGAGGTTTATTAATTACTGGAAAAATTGGAGAACATTAAATTCAGGGCTGTCTAATTATTCTGCAACACACCAGGAACATCTGAGAAAAAGGAGCTCTGCTATGAATTTGGGGATGAACCATTATGGTACCCTATGGTAATATTCCATACCAAATTCTGAAACGGTTGCTGGGGGTTAAATCATGGCTGCGATTCATTGGGTGGTTGCTCCTATAACTTCAGGCCCAGATCTAGCGGGGAGCTCTGCATGAGGGACCTTTACTCCTGAGAAGGGTCCATGTGAATCACTTTGCAGGATAAGGCCTTAACCAAGGAACACTCAGGTACAAAATTAATATAGTAATTAGTATCATTAATAGCATCCTGGGTTACTAAAAATAACATGGATTACTGAAACAAGAACAGAGATTAAATAAAGAATTAAAAATGTAGTTTTCAATTTTCATACTTTCTTTTTCTTTTTTTAGTACATTCAGCTTGGTCAATGAAAATAGGCTGATCAGTTTAATTCTGTGATGTCAATTTCTGATCAGTTTTGTTTTCTTGTCTTTGTATGCTTAGTAGGACTTGGGTTGCAAACAAATGTTATTGCTCTAAATGTAAACTGTTCCTGTTGGAAATTCAACCACGGCTGAAACATTTATTGATATGTTTTGCAAAAATAAGTGCTCAACCATAATATAAATGACATATTTACAGAATTACGTATTGCTATATACAATAAGAGAGCTTCAGAGTAGCACAAGGAGAACGAAATCAAAAGAGAGAAAGAAATGGGAAAAGATGGTATTTGAAAAAGGATGGAATTGGTGAGACAGAGAAAAGGGAGGTTGTTCCAGGTGGTAAGAGACTAGAGGAGAAGGCTCTTGCATCAATAGGTGCAAGATTCTACATTGAAACAAACAGGATGAAGCTGGTAATCCATCATTGATAACTTCTCTCCATTGGTATGTTCTTTCTTTCTTTCTTGCTCCATCCTTCTTGGTTCTGTCCTTTCCCTTCTCTTCCCCTTTGGTCTTTGCTGAACCCTGATCATCTGTACAATAACCAATTCCCAAATAAGGTGAATGGTATTTTTATACTGAGCACTGCTATCTGTGTTATATAAATGCTCAAAGGCATTGCCATGTGTCATGTCTCACCTCAGAATTGCTTGTTGGGATGAATTTCCAACCCTCAGCATGTTTTTGAATAAAAGGAGACAGGAGTTTTGGGAGTTTCTCATATCCTTTTGGGGGGAAATTTCAAGTGATCCAAAAAGAATTGCATCTGTAGAATGGACCTCAGGATAACAGGATTTTTCACAGATGACATCCCATGCTTAGCTTGTCTCTGTATTGTTCAAACTACAACTTTTATCTTAGCTGGGAAGGGATAGCTCAGTGGTTTGAGCATTGGCCTGTTAAACCCAGGGTTGTGAACTTTTATCTTAGTTACTGTAAAGAATCTGTAATTGACAAGTGTCCTGCAAACACTTAAGCATGTGCATACATTTATTCATGTGAATAGTCTTGTTGAAGTCAATTGGAATACTCCCATGCATAAAGTTATGTATGTACTTCAGTGTTTGCAGGATCAGAGCCTAAGTCATTTTCTGATGTTTTGTGGTACTGAATAGTTCTATTCCTATTTTCTTCTATTTTTCATTCTTATACATATCAACAAAGCTGACTTTCTGAGTTCTTTAATCAGTCTAATGCTCTTTTAATCATCCTAGATATGTACATTTCATGCTTATTCTAAGCTACTATTTCTCTGAAATAATTATAATATTTTCCATATCCTTAATAATATTAGAAATGTGGATCCGTAGCCATAGGAAAAAGAATAGTGGGCCAGTAAATGAAAGATAATGTGGCAAAAGGAGATACAGAAGAATACACACACATGAAAAGTTTGATCATCGATAAATCCTTCCCATCATTTTTGTTTTCCTTTCCATATGAGTTATTTCAAGCAGACATGCAGGGAAAGGGTGGTCTTGTGACCAAAGAACAAGACTGTGCATCAGGTTCCCTGATTACCTTTCCTATCTCTGACAGAGACTTACTATGTGACATCAGGCAAGTCACATAATCTCTCCATGCCTCTGTTTTCTCAGCTGTAAAATCAAGATTCTATTTTGGTCAGATTCTTATAACACCCTCATCACAGCAGTATCTCTGAATATTTTCCAGTAGTACATTAAGCAGTATAACTAACATCTGTTCATGTGTGGACCATTCTATCTCTCACCTTCTTCCCAGGGGGAAAATTGTGTGTGCAGTGTAGTGTTTAGTTAGTGGATTTTTGAAAATATATTACACATTCATAGTTTATATTAGCAAAGGCAAGGTCAAAAAAGTATATCTTGTATTTAGAGTGGAAGGTGGATGAGGTGTGGATAATAGTACCTACACAGAAGTGGGCTAACCTTTTAGCCAGAGGGCCACATCTCAGTATGGAAATTGTATAGAGGGTCAACTGGGGCAGGGGATTGGGGCACACGGGGGGATGAGGGCTCTGTCTGGGGATGCAGACTCTGGGGTGTGGCTGGGGATGAGGGTTTGGGGTGCAGGAGGGTGCTCTGGGCTGAGATGGAGGGGTTCGGAGGGCGGGAGGGGGCTCTCGGCTGGGGCAGGGGATTGGGGTGCATGGGAGGGTAAGGCTCTGGCTAGGGGTGTAGACTCTGGGGTGGGGCTGGGGATGAGGGGTTTGGGATGAAGGAAGGTGCTCTGGGCTGGGATCAAATGGTTTGGAGGGCAATGAGGGCTGGCGCAAGGGGTTGGGGTGTGGGGGAGGCTCAGGGGTGCAGGATCCAGACAGTGCTTACTTGAAGTGGCTCCTGGAAACAGCAGCCCATCCCAACTCCAGCTCCCACACGGAGGCGGGGCCATGCCACTATATGCTACTGCCCTGTCCTCAGGCACCGGCCCCGCAGCTCCCATTGGCCGCAGTTCCTGGCCAATAGGAGCTGCAGAGCCAGCGCTTGGGGTGGGTGCAACGTGCAGAGCCCCCTAGCTGCCCCTGCTTCCTGGAGCCACATGGAGCTGCTGCACGCACAAAGCGGAACAAGGCAAGCCCCCGACCCCGCTCCCTGGTTGGAGCACCAGAGCAGGGAAAGCTCCAAACCCTGCTCCCTGGCGGGAGCTCAAGGGCCAGATTAAAAGGTCTGATGGGCCAGATGCAGCCCGCGGGCCATAGTTTGGCCACCCCTGACCTGCCCGTGAGGCTCAGTTCATTAATGTTTAGTGTTTTATTTTTAGTTTTTTATTTTTAAAATCTCTCGTTAAAACAAAACTTCACAAAGGTCAAACAGCTGGTGTGCTGTGACTGCTGCCTGTCATGTCAACAAATATTGTCTCATTTTTTTCCTTGTGCTCCCCCATCTGTCTCCACCAGTTGTCTCTTCTCTGACTTGATTGTAAGCTATTTGGGGGCAGGGATCCTTTTTTTATTGTATTTGTACAGCGCCTAGCACAATGAGCCCCGGTATATGACGGGCTGCTAGGCACTACCACAGAGCAAATAATACTGTGAAACCTACATACAAGCAGCTTGGCCCCCCCATCCTAAATAAGTTTAAGTATGTAGCTTTATTCATGTGACTAGTCCCAGTGAAGATTTGAGTGGGGATTTTTTCCCTAAGTTCTGCAAAAGGGAAAGACCTGGTCCATGGGCTTCCATTCCTTTCCATTGGCAAGAGTCAGTATCCTACAGCAGGGGTTCCCAATCTTTTTCTTTCTGAGTCCCCCTCCCCCAACATGCTATAAAAATTCTACGGTCCACCTGTGGCACAACAAGTGGTTTTCTGCATATAAAAGCCAGGGCCTGCATTACGGAGTAGCAAGCAGGGCAGTTGCCTGGGACCCCATGCTACGGTGGCCCCCGTGAAGCCAAACTGCTCAGGCTTTGGCTTCAGGCCCAGGTGGTGGGTCTCAAGGCCTCAGGCTTCAGCCCCATGCGGTGGGGCTTCAGCTTTCTGACCTGGCCCCCAGCGAGTGTCATGATGGCCCTGCTCACAGCCCCCCAGGGGGCCCTGGACCCCTGGTTGAGAACCGCTGTCCTATAGCACACTATGCTGGTATTCTTTGGCAGCTTGTCTGACAACTGTCTCAGGCAAGGAGCCAAAGAATACCAATGAGAATCTGGGAATCTGTTCTCCTTATTCTGAAACAGCTAAAATGTAATTTTTTTCTTTCTACCCAATGGAAAGATAGTAGCAATTTTATTCCGCATGTAGCACTAATAATTTTTTGGGGCTTCCATCTAGGAGCATAAGGAGTTGAGAATAAATTCCTATCAGCCAAGTGATTTCAATTTGCACAAAACCTCCTATCTAGGTTATAACAGAGGCCCTTTTGGGCCATTACTTTTTTATTTTTAAAACTCCTCAATTTTCAGGTTAAAAAAAAAAGTAGCTTAATATTTAAAACTCCAGTGGCTTTGGTGAATGTTCCCACCAAAAATTTGCTTGTTTTAGTTTTTCATATGAAGGGGAAAGAGGGTATAATCTGATAGTCAAGTATTGCTCTAGAGATCTTGAGATTTTTTGGTAATTTGTTTTATACTCTGACATTGTACCAAATGCATCTCTCAGCTTTACAATATTATTTAGTAGAGAGATGGGTCTTTGTGGGTGTCTCTTTTCTCTGTATAAAAGCAATATTGCTCTAGAATGTAATTTTTAGGAGTGGGGCCCAGAATTTACAATGCTGGGTTAACTTTGCAATTGTCATAACTATAAAGGGAAGGGTAACAGCTGTCCTGTGTACAGTACTATAAAATCCCTCCTGGCCAGAGACTCCAAAATTCTTTTCCCTGTAAAGGGTTAAGAAGCTCAGGTAACCTGGCTGGCATCTGACCCAAAGGACCAATAAGGGGACAAGATACTTTCAAATCTGGGGGGGGGCAAAGGCTTGTGTTTGTGCTCTTTGTTTGGGAGTTCGTTTGCTCTTGGGACTGAGAGGGACCAGACATCAATCCAGGTTCTCCACATCTTTCTAAACAAGTCTCTCATATTTCAAACTTGTAAGTAAACAGCCAGGCAAGGCATGTTAGTTTTCCTTTGTTTTCTCAACTTGTAAATGTACCTTTTACTAGAGTGTTTATCTCTGTTTGCTGTACTTTGAACCTGAGGCTAGAGGGGAGTCCTCTGAGCTCTTTAAGTTTGATTACCCTGTAAAGTTATTTTCCATACTGATTTTACAGAGATGATTTTTACCTTTTTTCTTTAATTAAAAGCCTTCTTTTTAAGAACCTGATTGATTTTTCCTTGTTTTAAGATCCAAGGGGTTTGGATCTTGATCCGCCAGGAATTGGTGGGAGGAAGGAGGGGAATGGTTAATTTCTCCTTGTTTTAAGATCCAAGGGGTTTGGATCTGTATTCACCAGGGAATTGGTGAAGAGTTTCTCAAGGCTTCCCAGGGAAGGGAATCCACTTGGGAATGGTGGCAGCGGACCAGATCTAAGCTGGTAGTTAAGCTTAGAAGTTTTCATGCAGGCCCCCACTTTTGTACCCTAACGTTCAGAGTGGGGAAGCAGCCTTGACAGCAATAAAAAAAGATTTTTTCTATTTATTTTATGTTTATAAAGATGTTGTTAGACTGGCGCTATTGGTGACTGGCATTTTATTAGCTTTCTGCTAGTTCATAGCATTTTTAATTCCCTCTACAGAACTGAGTTGTTCTAAGCTTACCTCAGGGTCCCTCTAATGCAAACAAATGAGTCTTTTAAGTAATCATCAATTTGCTCTTGACTAGCCAGTGGAGAGGACTAAAGTTTAGAAGACTATAAAAGCAAAGTCTCTGTGAGAGGGAGGCTGAAAATCCTCAGCTCTCAGTGTACATCCAGGAAGTTTTATTTTTTCCCTTTCTGCTCTTTTCTTTTTAACGTCGGTTTTTCCACCTCCAAGCCTCAAAAATCATAAGCTAGGTCTCAAAAATCACCAGTTTTTTTTAAAAATAGTAAACTTTTGGGAGAAGGGTAGTTATATATGCCTTCTGTTTTCTGAGACTTTGGCTGTATTTGGATCAAGTTTTCAAACTTTTCTCTGCAGCCATGAAGAAACTTACTCTTCTTTAAAAATGAAAGGTCTGATTTTGCCATAATCACTTGACTCCAGAAGCTGGGGCTTTAAAAAATCACGAGACACTGTAAAATCACAGGAGTTGGCAACATTGTTATTCAGAGACAAAACAGACAGTACACACCTCCTTTCACCTCTCTGTGTTCATCCTTTTATTTCCTTTCCTTTTATAACATATCAGCTCTTTGCTGCTGTCTCCATCAAGAGCCGTCTTTTTCTAGACAGGATTCAAAATGGAGGACTGGTCATTTATGAAAGGGGCTTCTCCTTCAGGCAGGGTTATATGAATTAGATGGACTATAATTAGTTTTCCTATTTTATTTTATTTTTGTATTGTGGGAGCTCCCAAAGGTCCAAGACAGGAACATAGCCTCATGATACTAGATGGTCATAGAATCATAGAATATCAGGGTTGGAAGGGACCTCAGGAGGTCATTTAGTCCAACCCCCTGCTTAAAGCAGGACTAATCCCCAACTTTTCTATATATAGAAATATATAGGAAGACACAGTCCATACCCCAAGAGCTTGCAATCTAATTGGAAACAGGACACAGGTAGGTGTAACAAGCAATAGAGTGAAGGTGGAGAGGAAGGATGAGGGTAACAGTGATGAGATCATATGGTTTCTATGATGAGGTGTACCACAGCCACTAAAGGTTTAAGAGCTAGGCTAGCTGCCTCCTCAGCTGTTGCTAATTGCTGGGATAAGAAGGCTACAAATAGGACACACTGAGTAGTTATTAGAGAGACTGAGAGCTACCAAGAGGAGGCTGCCCAGTAGCAGACTGGTGGGAAGCTGTGTAAGGAGTTAGACTTCCACTGAGTGAAGACTGGAGAAAGGAGTTCAGTGAAAGGTGCCTGTGCAGAGAGAGGTAGGAAGCAGTCCAGAGAAGCAGCAAGGGATTGTAAGGAGTAGATTCTAGCTGCTTAAATGCAGGCTCCCTGGGCTGGAACCCAGAGCAGTGGGCAGGTCTGGGTTTCCCCCAGATGAGGGGATAGGAAAGCTTCCCTGAGGAAGAGTGGGCAAGGAATATAGAGCTTGGGCTGGGCCTAGTGACCTAATGCAGGCCCATTAGCCTTTGGGACTTGTACTCTTATCCCTTCTGGAGTAGTAGTAAATGACCTGGCCAGAGGGCTGGAGTTGTGTAAAGAGGCTTACTGTTGCCAGGCCAAGTAACTGTGGTTAACTGAGATGGGGCTGCTGTCACGCCTGGCCATGAGGAGATGCGCTGGTCAGTAAGTGACTGTGGCAGTTACATAAGCTGACTGAGGCTGCGGCTTCACCGTTTCCAGCTCACGTAGACACGATGGCGCTAGCTCAATGAAAATAGCAGTGTAGCTGTGATAGCATGAGCAGAGGTGGCATGGGCTAGCTGCACTAAGTATGTACCCACAGAATTCAGGCTGGTTTTACTTGGCATGGCTAGCCTGTGTGACTGCTCTTTGCTGCCCAACACTATAATTTTTAATGTGCTAGGTCGATGAGAGTTAGTGCAGGTATGTCTGCCCAAGCTAGGAATCACATCCCTTGCTCATAGGGTCCTACCAAATTCATGGTCCCCCTTCAGTCAATTTCATGGTCATAGAATTTAAAAAATGGTAAATTTAATGATTTCAGCTATTTAAATCTGATATTTCACAGTGTTGTAACTGTAGGGGGCCTGACCCTAAGGAGGAGGGTTGCAGTGTTGCCACTCTTGCTTCTGCGCTGCTGCTGACAGCAGCGCTGTCTTCAGAGCTGGGCTGCCAGAGAGTGGTGGCTGCTGGCCGGGAGCCCAGCTCTGAAGGCCGCAGCACAAAAGTAAGGATGGCAATACCATACAATGCCATTGTTACTTCTGCATAACTGTGTTGGTAGCAGTGCTGCCTTCAGAGCTGAGGGCCCGGCCAGCAGCCACCGCTCTCTGACCACCCAGCCCTGAAGGCAATGCAGAAGTAAGGGTGGCAATACTGTGACCCCTCCCTACAATAACCTTGTGACTCCCCCACCTCCTCTTTTTCAGTTAGGACCCCCAGTTTGGGGAAATGCTGGTCTCCCCTGTGAAATCTGTATAATACAGGGTAAAAGTACACAAAAGACCAGATTTCACAGGGAGAGATCAGATGCATGGTCCGTGACATGTTTTTCATGGCTGTGAATTTGGTAGGGCCCTACTCATAGTATGCACACAGCCAAAGCATGCAACCTGATTGTGTGGTTAATTCAGTAGGTGTTTTCTTATATAACAGCGTTCTGTTTCCTGCTGTGCTACTCAACCTCCCTGTCACAGCTAGCTGAGTTCTCTTTAGCATCCCAGCAGAAGTTGGTCTTGAGAAAGGATTTAAAGGTGGAGGGGGTAGTGGGCATGGGGATTGCCTCAGAGAGGAGGCAGCATGAACAAATGTGCTGAGGTATTGTGGGAGAAGCAGACAAATGGGCATTCAAGGGGGCATTGCTGGTGAATCAGAGCAGCAATGGGCAGGGGTGATGTGCATAGGGATAAAATGATAAGTAGGGAGGGGTAGAGTTCTGAAGAGCCTTGAAGGAAAGGACAAGAAACTTAAATTTGGGTCTATTTATATATGTCAACTCCTAGAGCAGTCAGTCTGGTTTAGTTCTGGAGCAGCTGTAGAGACCCAGAACACTTGCATGAGGCTGGTCAAAGACTTGTCTTCATCCATCTACACACATACTATCAGTTGTATTATTCATTTACACTTGCTGTTTAAAGTCACTTTTCATATATAAAACTCACCTGAGCACTATACATTGCACTCTGAATGATGATAGAAATTGTTCTGTTCTTTACCAGCTCTTGTCTTCCATCACAAAAGACACTGGGACACCCCTTACCTGTGCCTTGTGAATACCTGCCATCTTTCTAATGCAGTTTCCTGGCTCTCTTGGAGCAGGTTTTTGTCAGCTTTGTTTCCTTTCTTGAGGAAAGAACCTGTAGAGAATCTGAGTGAGTGAATGGTACATTCTGTTACAATGGCATTCTTTCAAAAAAAAAAAAAAAATAACAAGTAGCACCTGGAATCTCCTACTTGAATGCCATAGGACCTATTTGGCACACAGGCAGTGAAAGATTCTCTGTGCATAGAAAAAAGATTCCAAGTGAAGTATTTGAGATCTATTTCAGAGAAACAGATCTTTATGATAGGCACTTTCCTGTTTTTAGCACCCTTCATGTGGCTAGTACGAAGAGTCGCACTGTTAATAGGTAACTAGTCCCTTCATTAGTGATTCAAATGTACCCACTTCTGAGATAAAATATGAGTACTGTTTAAACAATACACAGCAACACTGCATGCTAGTATAGGACAGGAAGTGAAGAAGAAAATGTGCAGAGGGAACTTTAGTAGACAAGATGAAATAACTAAGCTGAAATTTGTTCAGCATATTACCTTTTGGCATGGCTAAAAATGCCCTGGGATATTAGTGAGTTGACATCAAAACTGAAAGATGATACTTCGTACTACACAGTGACTGTAATATGGCTGAGGTATTTAGTTCAGCAAGAATTACTGACTCACCATCACACCTTCCTGTATAACCCTGGATTTTTTTTGAGAGAGAGAGAGGTCCCAGAGTATTTATCAAACCCAGCATTGCTTGTTTTATGACATGTAATGGGATGGCAGCCCAAGGAGGCATGACTGCAGGGCTGTTGAATGTTTTTGTTCAAATTTACCTTGTACAGCTATAAACATTTCAACAGTGATGTTTAGATAAATAGAGAACACCCAATTGAATCTAGGTACTCTAATAAACCTGTTGGCAAACTTGGTGGAGATTGAGAGGATAAATGGTCCAGTGGCCTTCTGGGGTTGGCACATTCATGACATGAATGTGTTAATACTGAAGCCAACCACTTGTGGTCAATTGACCCTCTGGTCAGTTGTCCTTAGAACTGAAATGGTCAAAATGCTGCTAGGTGAAAATGACCAATGTAACCTTGCACCAGAGTATTCTGTGTGTCGACGGCAAATGTAAAACTGGTACATGGAATGTTTGAATGTTGTCCAAAACAGCTAAGCGAAGGCCTGAAATTGTGGCCATTATGTCATTTTAGTTCATGCTTAATTTGGAGCTATCTTTTGGGAGGAAAAAAGAGAGAGAAGGCAAAAAGGGCTGTCTAGTCTAAGGATGCAGACCAAATACAGGATTCACAGGAGGAATAAGATCATATTAACTGGGGGTATTCAGGATTTTGTTTTTCAAAGATCTGTAACACTCTTGAAAGCACTAGAGAAAGTGACTAGTTAAGGCATTCCTTTGCTAAGCCTCTATTCCTTATTTGCATGCCATGTTGTCCGTGAAAGGACAGGAGCTAAGGCCTTGGCTACACTTGGCAAATCACAGCACTGCCGCGGCAGCACTGTGAAGTGTGAGTGTAGTCGCGCCGCGAGAGCTCTCTCACAGCGCTATAAGTACTCCACCTCTCCGAGGGGAGTAGCTTGCAGCGTTGCGAGCGAGCATGCAGCGCTGCAGGCACTGATTACACTGGTGCTTTACAGCGCTGCGCTCGGGGGGAGGGGGCGTTTTCACACCCCTGAGCGCAGCAAGTTGCAGCGCTGTACAGTGCCAGTGTAGCCAAGGCCTGAGATTTCCCACAGCACAGTGAAGCACTGAGGGAATATAAATAAGCCAATAGGGGGCTTGAGAGGACTAAGGCACTAATTCTGGAGTTTAAGGTGGCTGCGGAGCCTCACATCCTAAGGAAGGGAGGCAGACATAAGATCAGCACCTCGGAGTGTGCCTTAGAAACCCAGAGCTAAAAACAGTGACCTGACTCTGCCCAGAACCAGTTGGCTTAGGAGCATGTGGGATCCAGCATTTGGGGCCACTCCCAATGGACTGTCCAGAGTGGGGAACAAGCCTTGTAACAGAAGTGGCCACACACACACACACACACACACACACACACACACACTTTCATTGTACAGCTTTTTGTTGCACATGCTGATGCTCTTTTTGTGAAATGATACCATGTTACGATTCTCGATGTTTTGAGACCAAGGATTTTTTTTTTAGGACCTGTATTGTAATCTATCTAGCCAAAAGTTTTAAAACAAAACAAAACATGTAAAATGATCATTTAATCTAGCTTTCTACCAGTTTCTGGTAGCAGACACACGGCAAATAGAACCAGAAAGAACAAGATGCAGACTTGGTTTTTCAAATACTATGTCTTCTCTCAAAATGAAAATGGTTCACAACATTGTTGATGATGAAAGTGGGTTCTTCATTGCTTTGTGATGATCCTTCTTTAGTCTGTAGGTGGGGTGAGAAAATACTTGTTAAATGGATTGGAAGCTCTTTTTCATTGTTACAATAAATACTGCAAAAAACATTTGCGGCAAAGTTCTCTCTAAGCTGTACCACGAGTCTGTATTGCATATGATATACTCCTACTTACAGATCTCCCACTGCTGTCACTTGGAACTAATATGTAATAGAGCAGAGGTGGGCAAACTACGGCCCACAGGCCACATCTGGCCTGCGTGACCGTCCTGCCTGGCACTTGAGCTCCCGGCCAGGGAGGCTAGCCCTGGGCCCCTCCCCCTCTGTCCCCCTTCCTCTGTGAGAGCCGCTGGCCTGCCCCGGTGCTCTAGACTGCGCGGCGGCATGTCTGGCTCGGGCTGGGCGGTGTGACTGCCAGTCCTGGTGCGCTGAGTGGCATGGTAAGTGGGCACGGAGTGGGAGGGTTGGATAAGGGGCAGGGAATCCTGGGGGACAGTCAGGGGACAGGGATCAGGAGGCGGTTGGATGGGGTGGAGGTTCCGGGGGGGCAGTTAAGGGCAGGGGTTCCCAGGGCAGTCAGGGGACAAGGAGTGTGTGGGGGGGTTGGATGGGTCAGGAGTTCTGAGGGGAGCAGTCAGGGGATGGGAAGTGGGAGGGGGTGGATGGGGGCAGGGGCCAGGCTGTTTGAGGAGGCACAGCCTTCCCTACCTGGCCCTCCTTACAGTTTTGGAACCCTGATGTGGCCCTCAGGCCAAAAAGTTTGCCCATCCCTGTAATAGAGGTATACACAGTGGTGTTAAGTTTTCACAGGCGTAAAATGCATATCTCCAGACTGAGACTTTCAAAGCAAACTAAGGAGATTTAGACACCCAACAATTCCCATTAATTTCAATGGAAACCATTTGGGCTTTGTGCATCTCAGCCTCTGTCTATAATGACCTATTTTGACTTCTGTTCTCTCTTTAATCAAAGTCTCCATAAGAGAGCTGTGTGTGTGTGTGTGTGCGCGTGCATCTCATCCATTACAGTCTGCAGCAACTCTGAGGACAATATGTCAGCTGAATTCTGCACACAGGGATTGTTCTTAGAAAAGTAAAGGTGTGGCATGCAGAAAATGAGATGCATAATTACACATCATACAAACAAATCTCACTAAGTGGCCCCCTACTAATCTGGGCACTTTTCCACTTGCACCAAAAAAGGGTCATATCTTTCCTATTCTCAGCAAATATGAATAACAGATGTTGTGATGTCAACCATTACTAATACCTAGAACCAGCTTATGTGGCTGTTCTTCCTGTCATCCTGGGTAGCTTCCATGAATGTCAAAAACTATTACCCTTCACTTCTAATCTAGTTAAAGAACTGCTCTCACCATGACTACAGCTATCACAGGTGACTAAATTATGCTCATTTTGGAGGTTTAGGATCTCACGGTAGGTAAGATGTTTCTGAGGAGTCTGGTGGTTTCACATTTCACACTCGACAAAACCAGAGGAAAACATATGCTCAGACTAAAAAAGAAGCCTTGGCAACTGCATTTTGAGTGATTGCATTTCACCAGTGTTCCTACAGATCATTGCTGCTTATAACAGATTGTTCAAGCCATTTCTAGAGTCTTGTACCCAGAGACAGATGATGTAGCTAACAAAACATCTGGTACGTTACTGTTAATTAGAAACTGAAAATGCTTTCTGTGTGTGTGTGTGTGTGTGTGTGTGTGTGTGTGTGTAACCTATTTATTTCAAGTTATAGATGACATATATACAAAAGATATATATCTTGCATTACACTTAACTGAGAATGGGTTTCCTTCATCCAAACATTTTGAGCTCAATACCTTAGGCACAGAAAAACCGAATCGAGATGTTTCCTATATGTGCACAGTCCAACTTTCAAATGCAGAAAAGTAGGAATAGGCCTATTGGCTCAAACAGACACCCCATCTAGCTCAGTGTTTTTTCTTTGAGAATGGGCAGTACAAGATGCTTCAGAGAAAGATGCAAGGCACCCTATAAGGAACAAGTATGGAATAAACCTGTCCATAGGGAAATTTCTCCCTAACCCTAGGTGGTTATTCCCTGAACATGTCTTATTAGACATTTTATGTGAATAATATTCTTTTGAATCCTGCAAAGTATGTAATTTCAATGGTATCTCACAGCAGTGAGTTCCACAGGTTATTTTAGGCATAGGTAAAAATGGTATTTCTTTTCATCTATTTTAAATCTGGTGCTGTCCTAAATTTCATAAGCCATTCCTTGTTCTAATATTATAGGAAAAGGTCAACAGGATCTCCCAATCTCTCTCTTCTATACTGCTCGTTATTTTAGATTTCCCTATCATGTTGCTTTTCGTAGGCATCAGTGTTACTGCAATACACATTGCTATGTCAGGTTCAACTTTTACAACAGACTTATTCTGAGGTGAATTGTTACCTGAACTTGATGCAGAATTTAAAAAAAAAAAAATTTTTTTTTTTTTTAACATGTCACTGAACTGGTTAAGAGTAAACTGCAGTTTACATTTCACAAAAACCTGGGTGTTTAAAGGACAGAAGGCAGCAGAAGCAGTGCTTCCTGCATTTGTGCATTAACAGGAGTATATATCATGAGTTATATTCTCATCCTTAATATTCATCCACAACATGAATTGCAAGCACTTTTTTTTGTTTTATCTTGAGTTGAGATCTTTCTAAACAATGGAGATGTTAAACCTTCCCTGCTCCCACCCATCCCCCAATGGGGGAAGGGTGGAGGGAAGGAGGATTTTCATAATGTAACTTTATTTAACATTCTTTCCAGCTCTAATTTTTCATAGAAATGTATGGGTACACCAATGGTACTGCTGTGGTGCTGTTGCTGATTGTTTAAGAGTAAAAGATGAGACAGGTTGCCCTTGTAGCCAAAATATTTGGCATGGTCCTTTTTGTTTGGACCATGAGGACCAGGGACATGGCCCTGAGACTCTTTTTTTTGGCTTCAGTGGGTGCTGGATCAGGAATCTAATGCTGACATGTAGTGCTGTCTAGTTTAGCATTCCATATGAGTAGAAGTGATTAACGTGGTTGAAGAGGATGCTGTAAACATGGAGAGGGAGATGATTGCTGGTAGCATAGGAAAGGAACTAGACGTCGTCGTCCTCTTTCTTGTTTAAATCTATTTAATATGTGTGTTTCCTGCAAATTTTTTCCATGAAATTATTGTGCTAAGTGCTCTCGCCTTCTGATGAAGGGATTGGGTGTGATCCACAACTGCTAAGCTAATTGACCCACAACACCATCAGCATGGCTTTTGAAATGGGCTCCTCTCACTGAGGCGCTTGCTTTGACAATCTGCCTTCCTGGTGGTAGTGTGCTGTCCAGAAAAAACACTATTAAATGTATCAGTTTTCCAAATTTCATCTCCTAGCCTCTCTATCTTTGAATCCAGTGGGTTTGGATTTGTGCTGCTGCACAAGAATAATACTTATAAAACCAAGACAATAAGAACTGCTATACTGGGTCAGACCACCTGGTCCCTCTAGCCCAGCATCCTGTATTCCCACAGCGGCCAGTGCCAAATAGTTCCGAGGGAGTGAATAGAACAGGAAATCCATCGAATGATCCATCCCCTTTCATCCACTCCCGGCTTCTGGCAAACAGAGGCTAGAGACACCCAGAGCATGGGGTTGCATCCCTTGGCTAGTAGCCATTGATGGACCTATCCTCTGTGAACTTATTTAAAACCCCGTTATGGTTTTGACCTTCACAACATCCCCTGGCAACAAGTTCCACAGGTTGCTGTGCACTGTGTGAAGAAGTACTTCCTTTTGTTTTAAACCTGCTGCCTATTAATTTCATTGGGTGACTCGTGGCTCTTGTGTTATGAGAAGGAGTAAATAACACTTCCTTATTCACTTTTTTCTACACCAGTCATGGTTTTATAGACCTTTATCATATCCCCCCTTAGTCATCTCTTTTCCAAGCAGAGAAGTCCCAGTCTTTTTAATCTCTCCTCCTACGGAATCTGTTCCATACCCCTAATCATTTTTGTTGCCCTTCTCCGTAGCTTTTCCAATTCTAATATCTTTTTGAGATGGCGTGACCAGAAAGGCACGCAGTATTCAAGGTGTGGGCATACCACGGACTTCTACAGAGGCATTGATATTTTCTGTCTTATCTATCCCTTTCCTAATGGTTCCTAACATTCTGTTTGCTTTTTTGACTGCTGCTGTACACTGAGCAGATGTTTTCAGAGAACTCTCCACAATGACTCCAAGATCTTTTTCTTGAGTGGTAACAGCTAATTTAGACCCCATCATTTTATGTGTATAGTTGGGATTATGTTTTCAATATGCATCACTTTGCATTTATCAACATTGAATTCCATCTGGTATTTTGTTGCTCACTCACCCAGTTCTGTGAGATCCCTTTGTAACTCTTTGCAGTCTGCTTTGGACTTAACTATCTTGAGTAACTTTGTATGGTCTGTGAACTTGGTCAGCTCCCTGTTCACCCCTTTTTTTCAGATCACTTATGAATGTGTGGAACAGTGTTGTATGACAATTGCCTGTTACCATCAAGATGTTGTCGTCACCTTGTGATGCAGTATTCTGTATGATCCAACATCAGTATGAAGACACAGGGTCTGGGAAGACTCTCACTGACATCAATGGATCAGACTCACAATGACAATGCTGCCATGCAGAGGCTGAAATAAATTCAAGACCCTAAGGATACGTCTACATTGCAAAGAAAAACTCATGGCACTAAGTCTCAGAGCCTGGCTTCATTGACTTGGGCTCACAAGGCTCAGACTGCAGGGCTAAAAATAACAGTGTAGATGTTCCCACTCAGGCTTGAGCCTGGGTTCTGACCCTGTCCTCTGTACTGGGCTTCAGGACCTGAGCCCCAAGCTGAGGCCAACCGTGTCTGCTGCTATTTTTAGCCCCATGAGCCCAAGTCAGTTGACTTGAGCTCTGAGATTCAGTGCTGTGAGCTTTTCTTTGCAGTGTAGACCTACCCTCAAGGGCCTGGTTTCCAGAGGTTATGAGCCCTTCCATTTCCCACTGACTTCAATTGATGGTGTAAGAATTCAGCGCACTGAAAATCCAGCCTGAATTGTCTTACAATCCAAAGCTGGATGTGGAAAACAGCTGTGAAATTTGAGGTTGTTACACCGTTTGGGCAACTCTACCTCCTTGGGCCTGAGTGGACCCAGGAACCAGGTATTGTGACTTTCTAGCAGGCTCCAACGTAATAAAGTTAAATGGGTACTTTTTGCTATTTCCCTGCCCGGAATCAGACCCCTTGGTACTATAGTTAATGCTACTGCAGTCCCTTTTTAAATAACTAAAGAAATATAAAACAAAATTAAAACTTCTTGACATCTTCTATATTGTCACAAGAAAAATGGTCCTCATAATTGCTGGCTGAGAGAATCCTAAATAATGAAGCATTCCATAGATGCATGCTGTTTACTAGAATGTTTCCATTGAATGTAATAATGCTCACATATATATTTCATCCAGAATAATCAATGTGAGTGTGAAATATGACTAAATTATGACTGGAAAATGATTGAACCAATGTTTTATTGAGATTTCAAAGAGTGGAAATGCAATTTTTGGTGTCTTGTATATTTTAAAGGCGTGAATAAAACATGATTTGCAATGAACAACTTGGTGCCTCCTAAAATAAATCTCATATTTGCTGATTCTTTTTTTTCAAGTGCAACAACATTACATTCCTTAGCACAGATAAATATTAATTAATCAGTAATGAAAACTTAGGGATTTATGGCACAGTCTCTTATCAAACTAGAACAAGATAGACTATTATTGCTGTCATAAAGTAGCTTTGAGGAAAAAGGTTATACTATGGAAGCTTAAGAGGGAAAGGATACAGAAGTTTCCTTTTTGCATTAGGTAACTTTTGAATGGAGGAATTTTTTTTTTCTGGGCCTCACTTAGCAGTCTCAGACGATATTCTATAAAAAGCTCATTATGACAATGTATTTCGCTGTCACTCCTCCAGAACAGGTGCAAAATAATCATCTGACCAGAAAATAACTTTCTAACTGGATATTCGCCTTTAATTACAGTTGCATTTGCTGCTGTACAACTCATACCTGTAAAGGGTCAAGTTCCGGTCTTACCCCTCTAACTCTGGCCTCAGTGGAGTTACCCCTGGTTGCCGGGAGTGAGAGAGAGGAGAATCAGGCCCAAAGAGGGCAGACTGCTTTGTTTCATGGGGAGACAAATAGGGGCTTGTTTACAGAGTCACATAATGTGCTTTACAAAGGTGTAATTTCTATAACTTATTACATGTTAATTGGTCCCTGTAGACTACACTAAAGGTTCTCTAGTGTGCCTTAACAGAGTGCTGTTTCATACAGCGCTGCATTACAGAGCACCAGCAGGGTCTACACAGATCAATTAGTGCACAAAATATTAGTGTGCTTTAGTAATGAACTCTGAGGGTGGGAGGTGACTTACCCTACTGTGCAGACACGCCCTAAAACAGTAGAGCCTGATTCCACTGTCTTGCACCTTGTGTAGCCATTTCCTCCTGTGTGAAGTTGGTATAAAATGCTACTGAATCAGACCAGTAGCATTACGTACCAGCTTCACACAAATGTAAATGGCTCTACAAGGTGCAAGACATGGAGAGTCAGGTCTATTGTATGGCACTTGGCTCTGAGACTCAATGCTAAATGTTAAGGCATGAGCTTCGGGCACAAGAGCACCTGGCTAATCTAGGCATGTGTAGCACTGATGTAGCACCTTTCACACAAGCATCTTAAGAGTCATCTGAGGCCTAATAAATAAAGCTTCATGACATCCTCTTTATTACTGGTGCTGACGTGGAGGAAGGCAGGGAAATCTGACTGGACTTTCAGAGCTCAGGGTAGGCTTGTAGGGCTTTCCCTATTTTTCGAGGGTAAAGGATTGCCCAGTGGTCATCGTGCTGACCTGAGACTTGGAGACCTGGATTAAATTCTTTGCTTCACCACCCACAGCTTTCCTGTGTGACCTTGGGCAAGTCACCTGGTTGCTTTGTGCTCCATTTGCAAAATGGGGATAATACTTTCCTAACTTACAGGGGTGTGATAAGGATGAATACCCTAGAGCAGGGGTTCTAAAACGTCATTGCACTGTGATCCCCCCACCCCCATCTGACAAAAAAAATTACTACACGACCCCCACAAGGAAGAACCAAAGCTTGAGCCCACCTAAGACCCACCACCCTGGGTGAGGAGGCCAAAGTCAATGCCCCACCGCCCAGGGCTGAAGTCCTCAGGCTTTGGATTCATTCGCAGGCAGTAGGGCTCAGGCTTCGGCTTCAGCCCTGGGCCCAGAAAGTTTGTCAGCCCTGGTGACCCACAGTTTGAGAACTGCTGTATTAAAGTCTAAAGGTGCTCAGATATATGATGCCCATTACTACACTGAGTACCTTGTATAGTAACTACTGGTAACCATTTTTACTGATGGAAATGCTGAGTAAAAAGTTAAATGACCTATTCAGGGTCCTAGACTCAATGTCAGCCCCAAGATTTTTCTTTTTTTGTCTGTGTGTGTACATGGTCCCAAGCATTGTAATATCTGAGCCCAAGATTCCTAATTCTCATCTCCCTTCTTCCAATGCTTTCCCCTAGTGTAACTATCCAAGCCCTAAAGAAAACTGTACTTACCCCTTCTTTCGTTGGATGGCAGTATAAGTCACCGATGAGATGAATATTAGCACAAGCACCGCTGCTATGGCACTTAAAATTATAGCAACAAGCAGGATGTTTCGCTCTGGCTGTGAAGTATCAATGAGCATTTTCTCTGTAAATGCTAGAGATCCGTTATTGGGCTGTGGATTGATGCCCAGGAGTTTACACATCAGTGGATAAATGTGGATACTGTCAAAGGGCTTAGCTAAGTAATTCTCTTTGAAATCAGGACCAAAAGCTCTGAATATTGTCTTCATGTCCATATCCTCATTGTCAAATCCATGATCTCCTTTGTTAACATATAATATAAACCTCTGGGGGAAAAAAAAAACAACAATCAGTTTTAGCTTTATCTAGTGTCTTTCATCCCAAAGGCCCACTCAAACTTAATATCCCATACAGCAGTCACTTAGGCACTAGTCCTATCTGAAGATGCTTCTGCTTCTGGGGTGAAATACAACTGCTATATAATAGCACACAGCAATACAAACAAACTTAAATGAGGCAGTGAAGGAAAATACAGTAGCCAGCTGAAACTGCAAGGGAATTAAGGGAGGTGGAAGGCAATTTCAGTAAGAAATGTGTGAAGAAAAGCATTAGGTTCAAGAATGTGCTTTTGTGTTAGCTAATTGATGCATTAGATTGGTGTAACACTGAGCTTTGACAATTCCCGCTCATGTGTCTCTTTAGATTTTCCAGATAACACCCCAAAACATCCACTTTCTTTGTTTTATTAAAATATGGAGCCAAAATGTTGTCGTAACTCTGACAATGGTCAATACACCTGATTCCCCTCTGGATGCTAAGGCCAGATTGTGCCTTGATTTATGCAGCAGGGCAAGAAAGCAAGGAGCACCTTATGCTTCCTTGTGCTGGTTATCCAGGTCATGGGAAGGACAGCTGTCTCAATGGGGCTGCTACATTGGCTTCCACCCAGCTGTTGGAGTGGGTAGAGCCTTTGCTCCTGCCCTCACAATGCACTGGCTTGCATAGCTATGTGGGCACAATGGGGAAAATATGCTGTAGCAGGTATAGGTCATCTCCAGGGGAAGTATCTGCACAGCTGGGGAACTGGGAGGCAGATTGTGACTCTGAAAGTCACAATCTGCTTCCTAAAGTGCTCCTGGAGCAACACAACAATGCTCCGCCTTCTACTGGAGGCTTATGGGAAAGCCACAGATGAGCTAACTTGTTTTAATATTAGGGGATTGTGATAATGCAGGACATGTAAGATTGCCAAAAATAACAGTGGTGTGAGTATCATTCCACCAAACCTTTGCACTCTATTACTGGGTTTATGGCTTTAACCTGATTCCATTTATCTTGATATGCAGAAAGGGTGACTTCCTAGAAAAATCTTAGGAAAAGGTGGTTTGCATTCTTAAAATACTTGCAGTGATCCATTGTAGAAAATAGGTATTGCTCCAAAAATGTTATAGTGCAATTTACCAGAACTGTAATACACAAAGATAACAACAAATGTTAAATAGTCTAATCCAAATCTCCCGTCTGATTTAAATTCTAACCATGAGCAGTCAGCAAACCTTAGGAACTGCCTCACTGGCCACTGTACATCCCCGTTGCTCCATAAAGTAGCTGTAGGCTCATTATTTTGGCTCAGATTAAGCTGACCAAAACTTCTGAGGACAAAACTGGAAGTTATAGTGTAGATTATTGAGTGTTTGTCTACCACTTATAGGACAAGCTCTATAGCTTTTTATCTCCCCCAAATCTGTCATGTAACTATCAGCCCAACAGAGGGGAAAAATACTCGTTATATCAATATGGGCAAATGGATACTCATTGCATAGAGGTATCTATGTGGGGAAGAGAATGACAGTGTTTTTGCACAGCGACTGAAGGAAACTCTATTTTAGCAACAGGGAAGAGCTGATCCCTTAGTATGTCTTTTTAGAGTCAGGGAAGGGATATTACTTTCTAGAATTCTGAGGATGATTTTTCAAAGTCCAATGGAAACAAATTACTCACAATTATACAAAGTGGTAATCTGAGGCTCAGAGCCATTAAGCAGGTCTCCCAAGGTCTTTCACACAGCAAGTGAGTGGAAAAAGAGAATAGAACGTGAGATACCTGATTTCCACTGCATTTGCTCTCCTCATTAGACTGCCCCATCACACCTACTGTATAAACTGATCTAGTTTTCTAAATAAAAAACTCAACCCCGCAAACTAATTAACAAACAGGCGGTGGTTTGTCTGCTGTAATTGAAGTTACGTTCCAATTTCCTTTTCAGTTGCTCATAACTTTCTCAAACACGCTTCCATGTGTGTCCACAGTGAAAAGGAGAGCGGGCGAATCCCCAAACACATCATCATTAAAGTTCCACAGCGTCCCCTGCTTCTGAAAAGCGCAAATGCTGGGCTGAAACTTAAAAGAAGTGGCTGAGCTTAAAAGGACAAGAGGGCTGGCAACCCCACAAGAATACACCAAGTCAGTAAGGCTTGCATGGATAAGTGAATAGCAGCAGAAGATAGTTGGAAGGGGGAGCAGGGAGGAATAAATACACCAGGGGGAAAAGTCCATGAAAGAAAATGGCCTCACTTTAGGTACAGAGACCCAGTGCCAGCAGGCAGATAGGTTACCACTTGTTGCCATCATCCATGGGTGGAGGTAAGCAAGAGGGGAAAAGGGTTTGAGCCTCTGACAGGCACTCAGAGGAGTGACCGGGAACTCCGTAGAAGTTACTCCATAAGAGACAGAAATGGTTCTGAGAAGGCAGGGCTCTATGCCCAATTGACAAAGAAGTGGGTTGTAGCTTGAGCTTAGCCTCTTCTGTATGACACTGATGCCTCTGAGACCTCAAAAGTGAAACCTTGTGGGTGGGAAGAAAAATTGCTGCTGCTAGCGCAGAGAGCCCATTCCACAAGCATGCAGGTCTATTGCTAAGCAAGCCGTGAATGAAATTAACAGTGGTTTAAAATAGTTCGTACTCCTTTTAAAAATGTCTGCCACAAGAACAATGAAGACAAAGTTTGGATAGCTGTCACGTGGTGATGGATAGTTTATAAAAGAGATAAGGAGCAGTCTAGGGATTACATGGGACATCTGAGCATAAAGAAATCAGGTGTGTTCCTACTTAATATCTTTAGAGCTACAAGAGCAGAGTATTAATGAAATGTTCAGCTAGTACTAAAGCTGGGGGAGGCATGGTGAGAGGAGATAAATAATGCAAAAGGGATCTGAATAGACTAGACATGTGGGCAAAGTAAATAACAGTGAGATTCAAGGTAGAAAAATGCAAATAAATACATTTAGGGGGAAATAACCCCAACCACACATGCTGCATGAGAAGGAGAAACCTGGAAGGCAATAAAGCCCTTGGCACGATAGTGGGCAGTAGGTGAGGTAAGAGTTTTCTGTGTAACATGGCAGTAAAATACAGCTATGGTTGTCACATTCAAGGGCTCCATATGGCATGCAGAGGGGTGCTAGTTTCTCTCTCTGTACAGTTCTTGGGACAACCACATCTAAAATACTACTTTTGGTTGTGGGCACCCTATGATCAGATGCTGAGAAATTGGAGGGGGTTCAGGGAAGGGCTCTGAAAGTGAGCATGGCGCTGGAGGGATTGATCACAATGAAAGGAATACGATAATTAAATGTTGGTTAAAGTAGGCTGGGTAAGCGACAGCTAGGATTGTTGGTGGAGACATAGTTGTCTAAAAATACCTGGCACATGACAATACAAGGAGAGAGAATTTGTTTAGGATGGACCAAATAAGTCTAATTAGGAGTAATGGGATGAAATTGCCATTGAACTTCCTGACAGTGAGGTCTGTTAGGTTGTGGAATAGTCTCCCAAGGGAAGTAGTTCTGTCACTTGGACAATTTCAGACCAATCTGGATTAGCTTAATAGGTCTTTTCTCTCATTAACTTCTAAAGTTCCAAGTTTGATTTAAGGTCTGCTGAGGTCAATGAAGCTCTTTCAGTTTGCATCACAGAGGTTGTGGCCCAGGAAGCTCTGCTTCATGGGCATATTCTCCCATTCCACTCAGCCCAGGAGCTTAGCTGTCAGCCTTGGGAAATGGATGAGTCTTAGCCAAGCTGTGCATATGTAGCATTTTCTCTTCTGAAGAATATTCAGGATAAATTCATAGCTGTCCTGAACTGAGCTATCTATAACTGAGCCTCCTTAACAACTGTCTAATTGAAATACATTAAAAAGTCATAGAGAAATCCTAATGCACGTGCACGTCCACATTAAAAAAATCATAACTTTCAATCTTCTTAACTGATTGATTTACTTTTTAAGACTCAGAGAGAACTACAAAGTGGTCAAGTGTGCAGCTTCTAGGACCAGCTGTTTTGGAATTGCATGGTCACAAAAATTTTATATGAATGTGTGGAAAAATTGTAACTTGTTCATATGTGCATAACTCAACTAGAGTTCATCCAGTTCCGCTCAAACTTTTCCAACAAATGCAAATTTGGACTATGACCAACACTGATAAATTTCTACATAAAATAGATTTATTTAAGAAAATAATAAGCATGGGAGGTATGCATGTTGAAAGTCTCATCTTATTAAGTGATTTGCACGTATAGTACTCCCAATCTGAGGCTTATGCAAAATTAGTCCTCTACAATTCCACCTAGGATAGTAAAAACAAAACAAACAAAAACAAAAAACACCCAACCCTCATTTTTATAAAGAATATTTTTAAATAGGAACGTCTAACTGACACATTGCAGAACTCCAGCAATTCATCTGAACCCAGATGGCTATGCAATTGGAGTTTTAGTTAATGGGAGTTTTATTCTAGTCCTCTGAATGAGGACGGAAGTCTTTGGCTCATAGCAAGTATAGTAGTGAAGAGATGATATCCATGGATGAAGATATTGTTTCTCTTAGAGAAAAGAATGATAGTTTTAAAAACAAGCTCCCTGAAAGTGCATGGTACTGTAGTAGGATGAGAGAAAAAACAAAATGCTAGGGAATGTGTGTGATTTGGGTTTTGTAAAGGATCGTGTCCATGTAGTTAATAGTGTAAACTTTCACAGGAAATGAATTTGATGTGAAAATCTGTCAATCATTTTATGTTCTTAAACCTGCAAACTTATAGGTGAACACGGTGTCTCACCGGAATCCTTACACTTGCCTGTATTTTGAGATTCAGCTATGTACTATAGAAGACATGGCATTCAGATGCCATAACTTATTAACATGAAGTTGGAAAGATGAATTGAAGATATCATTCTTACTGGCCTTCCTAGAATAAAATGCTGGCTGAATATAAACTTGACATGCATCCGACGAAGTGGGCATTCACCCACGAAAGCTTATGCTCCAATACATCTGTTAGTCTTAAAGGTGCCACAGGACTCTCTGTTGCTCATAAACTTTACTGGAACTCATTTAGGGCCTGATCTGAAGCTCACTGAAATCAATGGTGGGATCTTGGGATTTTTTTTTTAAACCCTTCAGACTCCCTTTTCACCCTGTTTCTCTAAATGAGCACCTCAAAAGACCAGGCATTTTAAATCCCCCAAATGGCTTAATGTTTTGATTGTCCACAAGGTTCCATTTGTCATAACTATAAAGGGAAGAGTAACAGCTGTCCTGTGTACAGTACTATAAAATCCCTCCTGGCCAGAGACTCCAAAATCCTTTTCCCTGTAAAGGGTTAAGAAGCTCAGGTAACCTGGCTGGCATCTGACCCAAAGGACCAATAAGGGGACAAGATACTTTCAAATCTTGCGGGGGGGTGGGGGAGCTTTTGTTTGTGCTCTTTGTTTGGGAGTTCGTTTGCTCTTGGGACTGAGAGGGGCCAGACATCAATCCAGGTTATCCACATCTTTCTAAACAAGTCTCTCATATTTCAAACTTGTAAGTAAACAGCCAGGCAAGGCGTGTTAGTTTTCCTTTGTTTTCTCAACTTGTAAATGTACCTTTTACTAGAGTGTTTATCTCTGTTTGCTATACTTTGAACCTAAGGCTAGAGGGAGGTCCTCTGAGCTCTTTAAGTTTGATTACCCTGTAAAGTTATTTTCCATACTGATTTTACAGATGATTTATACCTTTTTCTTTAATTAAAAGCCTTCTTTTTAAGAACCTGATTGATTTTTCCTTGTTTTTAGGTCCAAGGGGGTTGGATCTGTATTCACCAGGAGTTGGTGAAAGGAAGGAGGGGGGATGGTTCATTTCTCCCTGCTTTAAGATCCAAGGGGTTTGGATCTGTATTCACCAGGGAATTGGTGAAGAGTTTCTCAAGGCTTCCCAGGGAAGGGAATCCACTTGGGAATGGTGGCAGCGGACCAGATCTAAGCTGGTAGTTAAGCTTAGAAGTTTTCATGCAGGCCCCCACATTTGTACCCTAAAGTTCAGAGTGGGGAAGCAGCCTTGACACCATTGGTCAGAGGTTTTAAGGCAAGTGAATTGTTCCAAATTCCAAACCAGAGTCCTCAAAGCCTGCTAAAACTCAAAAATTCATTAAATAAAATGTGTGGGGCTCATGTGGCTTCATGGCAAAGCTTAGGTGGCACACTCGATAAGTCTGTTTTTTAATATGGGCTCCATCGTTTCACAGATTTCAAGGGACCATTTGATCATCTAGTCTGACCTCTGTATAACACAGACCAGGGTATTTAACTCAGTTACTCCTGTATTGAGCCCAATTACTTGTTTTTGACCAAAACATGTCTTCCAGAAAGGCACCCAGTCTTGATTGGAAGACATCAAGAGACGGAGAATCCATCTCATCCCTCAGTAGCAATGAAAATGTTCTGTTGGTGTAATTGTTATTATGCATCCGAAAAAGTGGGCTGTAGTCCACGAAAGCTTATGCTCTAATAAATTTGTTAGTCTCTAAGGTGCCACAAGTACTCCTGTTCTTCTTTTTGTTATTTTCCTGTAATTAACAGGATAAAATAGTATGTACATATTTATTTATATAGTAGTTGCTCTTAGGATCCCAGTCATGGACCAGCACCCAATTGCGCTAAGCACTGTGTAAACGCCATGTTAACAAAAAAGAAGTCCCTACCCCAAGAAGCTACAATCAGTACCATAGGCTAATACATCCTTATTCAGGATGTGGTAAAAATACATGTTTTATTTACCAGCACTGGAAATTGCTGAATTTATTATGGAGCAAAACCAACACCAATTACAACTTGTGAATAATACTGTAAAGTGACTTGTCTGTGGAATCTTCTAAAGGTTACTCTGTGGCTGCCAAGAAACCTGATTATGGTTTTAGATTCAGTAATGAACTTACCCCATTAACACTATAACCAGGGTCACCATAAACAAGGATTGGTAAAACTCGTTCATTTTTCGCATAGTGGAAGTGTTCAGGAAACTCTTCTTTTTTATACACCTTTAGATGAGGATGAGCATTCTTCAGTGCCTGATATAGTTCCTCTTCTTTTCCTACTTTGGGGGTTATCATCCCAAAGCCACCATAGTCCAGTATGTCAAACTTGACCAAGTTGCTGAATTTGATGTAGTTGGACAATAAGATCTCCTGTACTTCAGGTTTCTTCTTTACTGTGGTCATACCATGATCAGATGTAATGATGACATTCAGCTTATTCTTCAGGTTATGTTTCTCAATAGCTTCTACAAGGTAGCCGATGGTCCTATCAATCTGTTGAATGATAATCTTCCTGTCTTCTGTTTCAGGGCCCTTTGCGTGCCCCACTTTATCAGGTTCTCCATAGTAAAGTGTGACAAAATCAAAGTTCTCTTTGGTAAACCAGCTCATAACCATATCGATGTTTTCTCTCCACTCTGTCTCATTGCTGTCAGGATGATCAAATGACTCTACTAGAGTTCTGTCGACCGACTGCCCCTTGTAAGTGGCACCACCGCCAGGATAATGGAATGAGGCTGTTTTTTTCCCCTGAAAAATTGAATAGATGGAAGGTGATATTTGTACTATTAATAACAGGGCAAAATCTATAACGTCAGTTACTTCTGACAGCTGCGTACCATACCTGTATATTAAACAGATTTCAAAACATAAGAGCTAAGTGTAGTGTATGAAATATAAAATGCAAGAAAATGTAGATGAGCATAGCTCTTAGGACAAATACAAAGCATATATCTTAAAAATAACATTTAACATAATTTGATGGCATATGTGAAATAAACTTGCAGTCTCATCTTAGTTCTTAAGGGATGAATGATGTGTAGATTGGCTGTATATATCCACTCTCAGCCCTACTTCCTCTCTACTTGTCCCCCAGATCCTCACCAAAATATCACTGCTATAGATACCATTGGAACATTGGTGGTAGACTCACTATGAAATGGTAAAGTTACATAGAAAACCAACTATCTTCTCTCTCATTCCCTCTATCCAGAGTTACCCCATTCAAAAAAGGATTGAAGCATGTTGGCAGTGCATCATGAAAGAAGCTCGTGCTGCAACGAGGAAGATTTCAGGCTGTACACCTGGAGCCATATTGACTGAAAAATGTTAGGCATGAAATATATCTTTAGTGAATTATGTGCACATCTGGATGATAGAATATTAGTGTTTGCTATTCAAGGAAACTAGAAATATTGAAGAACAAAACTAGAAGGGAGAGTGAGAATTTGGATTGGGTTGTGCAGGAACATTGACACAGGCAGAGAGAGATTGGGAGTTGAGAATTATAATTAGGAAAAGGTCTAAACTGATGACTTTGGATCTGAATCCAGATCCATCTTGGAGTTTTTGCCAAGTTCAGAGAGATTTACTTCTAGAATTACCTGATTGCCCTTTTAATAGTGGTAAGCTTGCATCACACAACTGGATCCAGGAAGGTCAACCCCAAATATTCAACATTCATGAGTCAGGCCTCCCAAAATCATTGGACTAATAAAAATCATAAGTAATGTTGGTTTCTTTTCATTTGTCTTGTGGTTCTGAAGCAATTGGTGTTCATGTTTTCCAGCTTTCCTCTGCCACCTTGAGGACTAGAAATTGAATCTTTAATGAAAGCAGAGATTGTCATGAAATAACATGATACCAGAAGTTGGGGTTTTAAGAAAAGCACAGGATAACATGAAAGACACAACAGGTCACCAACCAAAGTTCATATTTACAGTGAATATGACTATTGGTTGGTGGCCTGTCTGCAACCACATTACATATTATATATTCTTTCTTTCTCCTCTCACAGCCTCAGGGCATAGAGTGTCCATGTTTTCTCCCACTTATTGGGAGAAACCACTTGTGCTGGTTTGTTCAGGCTTGCGTGTCATGTTGATGGATTTGGCTTCTCTCTCTATTTTGCATAATATTTCTTTAGGTTACCTACTTTTTCTCTTTCCAAGTGGTATCTGTATTATCACTTGCCATGGAGGTCATGTTGGTGGCAATCTTAAAACCTGTTTTAAATATGGCCACTGTAATTATCTTGCCATATTTGGTGCTTTAGATTGGTTTGTTCTACTTAGAATTTCCGTTGTTGCAAGAAACTCTTTCTAATGGACTCTGAACATCTTCCGTAGGCATTTACTTAGAAATTGATAAGATCAACTCATTCTGATTGTTCATTTCCATGACTCTGCTCCAGAAAGTAGGACACAGATGATGCTGGTGTTAAAAATTTGAATTTTTGGTGACAATACCAATTTTTCCAAATCTGTTCAACTTTATTATATGGCACTATGAATTATTTATATTGATGCTGTTGGTGGGCATTCTGCTTTATAGACATCAAAGAAAACATGTTTTCCCCAACTCGAGGAGCTTTCAATATAAATGGTCAGAATACAGACAAAGGAAGGAGGAAGGGAAGCGCAAACAAGCAAAGGGATTGTGCGGTATATTTGGCCACAATCTGATTAGCTCAAGGTCATTGGATTTGTTTTTATGTTTAAATTATAGTGTGAGATAAATTTAAATGATTATAAGGTGAAGCATGTGAGCAGGGATGGATTCTGAGGGGTGAAGGTGCTTTCTGTACATAGTGCTTACTTATCTCCAATAAACATGGCCCTTCATCTGTGGGGCATGCAATATAATTTGAGGAGATGCATTATACACATGTAAGGGTGAGCCCTGCTCTAAAGCTCCCAGACTTTAAACTCTCATTCATTCCACTGAAATCAGTGGCAAGAGTCCCATTGACTTCAATGAGGTAAGCTCAGGACCAGAGTCAACAGCGATCTGCAATGAAGGGCTAAGTGAAAGAAGTGGGTGTTAAGGAGGGATTGGGTGGTGGAGAGACAGGCGCATGGCACCTGGGAAGTGGCGGGGTGTGGGAGGGGAATCTTCAAGTCACCACCTGCCTGTTGCTGCAAGAGAAGTGGGGGCCAACCTCTTGTGCTGGGATCAGCACATTGTCAGCATTTCATTTATTATCCATTGGGCTATTTTCCAAATAAGCTGGAGGCCTCAGAGCTATTAGGGTCCCAGTCACTGATGGGTTTTGTGTGCATTATAGTGAGTTTCAGCACTTTAAAAATGCTTTACAGAGCTTAACTAATTAATCACATGAGCAGTTGATCAATACATAGTATTATCTCAAATTTACACACCAGGCAGAGACGTTAAATGTCAAGATCATGACCAAGAACTAGGATTAAAATGCAAGTGAGTCTCTTGCCTTTCAATTAGTCTAAATCCACAGGCCCATGCGGCCACTCAAGCTAGTGAGCTACTCCTCCTTGTAGCCTGTTTCATTGACCGCATGCTGGGTAATAACACAAAAGGACTCTATGCTTGTAAAACTAAACTGGCTCTTTATTAACAGAACTGTTTAAAGCGCTGCTGCAACTGCAGCTAGCACTCTAGCCATGTGCACATAGACGGACTTCCTTGTACCGCTTCCAAACTCTTTTCTTCTGCAACCTGTGCTCCTTCCTTCTAGTGCCATGCAGGTTACCACATAGCCAGGGGTCACAATGGCTGCTCAGCAGGGAAGCCTGCTCAGCTGCAGGCAACTGGCTGGAGGCAGCTTACAGCATCCCTGGCTTCTTTTTAGAATTGGTTGGAGGCTCTCCCAGAATTCAAGGGACCTTGGGGTCATAGATTTCATACACCGAAAAGTCTGTCATGGACCAGTGTTAGGGAAGAGGGTTGTGAGGAACCTATGGCTTCTGGAAAAGTCATAGTCAAAAATTTGCATCCCTTGCAATTAGTTTACCATCCCAAGGTACTCCCTCTTTGTAACCAAAAGGGTCAGAAACATATTCTCAATTTAGTTACTCCAGCTGTCACCTGTGTAACTTCTTGAAATCACTAGTGATATAGAGAAGTAAAATGGAGCTACACACTGGAAAACCAGGCTCACTGGTTTGTTATGAAAATTGAGATTAGCCAGGATATTTCTAGGTCCCAAAAATCAGGGGATGAGAAGAGGCAGAAAATATGGCTCTAATTATGCAGAAAATATCAACTGAAGAAGGAACAAAAAGCAAGCAGCACATATTAAATAAGAATTTTATCAATTGCACTGCCAAAGGGCTCAGATTTCATTTTTACACACACACATATGGCACATGAAGTATATTTTCATTGTTATATAATTAAAGACCTTTGATCCCTGCAATTTATTTGACATTTCACTGTGCTTCAGATTTTCTTACTTGCTTGGAGGTCACCATTGGCATGGTAATTCCCTAGTTGATTTTAAAGAACCCCAACCCAAAATGTGAAATAGGCTTTTGTTTCTGCCACTCTCTGATTCACACTCTTGTACAAACTCTCAGATTATACTGGAGAGAAGTCGCACAAGACCCTGTACTTATTCCATTGAGCATGTTCATAATGCGATATTCTGATATGATGCATGTCCTGGAAAGCTGCTGAAAATCAAGGTTCTTTTAAAGAAACATGTTGCTGCCAAGTTAAAGAAGTATGGGCTGGATGAATGGACTGTAAGGTGGATAGAAAGCTGGCTAGATCATCGGGCTCAACGGGTAGTGATCAATGGCTCCATGTCTAGTTGGCAGCCGGTTTCAAGCGGAGTGCCCCAAGGGTCGGTCCTAGGGCCGGTTTTGTTTAATATCTTTATTAATGATCTGGAGGATGGTGTGGACTGCACTCTCAGCAAGTTTGCTGATGACACTAAACCAGGAGGCGTGGTAGATACACTAGAAGGTAGGGATCGCATACAGAGGGACCTAGACAAATTAGAGGACTGGGCCAAAAAAAACCTGATGAGGTTCAACAAGGACAAGTGCAGAGTCTTGCACTTAGGATGGAAGAATCCCATGCACTGCTACAGACTAGGGACCGAATGGCTAGGTAGCAGTTCTGCAGAAAAGGACCTAGGGGTCACAGTGGACGAGAAACTGGATATGAGTCAACAGTATGCTCTTGTTGCCAAGAAGGCTAACGGCATTTTGGCCTGTATAAGTAGGGGCATTGCCAGCAGATTGAGGAACGTGATTGTTCCCCTTTATTCGACATTGGTGAGGCCTCATCTGGAGTACTGTGTCCAGTTTTGGGCCCCACACTACAAGAAGGATGTGGAAAAATTGGAAAGAGTCCAGCGGAGGGCAACAAAAATGATTGGGGGTCTGGAGCACATGACTTATGAGGAGAGGCTGAGGAAACTGGGATTGTTTAGTCTCCAGAAGAGAAGACTGAGGGGGGATTTGATAGCAGCCTTCAACTGCCTGAAGGGGGGTTCCAAAGAGGATGGAGCTCAGCTGTTCTCAGTGGTGGCAGATGACAGAACAAGGAGCAATGGTCTCAAGTTGCAGTGGAGGAGGTCTAGGTTGGATATTAGGAAACACTATTTCACTAGGAGGGTGGTCAAGCACTGGAATGCATTACTTAGGGAGGTGGTGGAGTCTCCTTCCTTGGAGATTTTTAAGGCCCGGCTTGACAAAGCCCTGGCTGGGATGATTTAGTTGGGAATTGGTCCTGCTTTGAGCAGGGGGTTGGACTAGATGACCTCCTGAGGTCCCTTCCAACCCTGATATTCTATGATTCTATGTCTATTTTAAAGTGTTTTTCTATTAAATGCAGTGTTAATAGCTCATTTTTGAGGTGTAGCCTATAGGTATAGGTACATAAGTCATAGGTATGGATTAAGGTAGTAATACAAAGGCTTACATGTATTGAGCCTGTAAAGACAATATCTTAGCGAAACTAACTAAGGCATAAGCCCCAAAAAGCCTTAGCATAAGCAGCTAACCAGTGATACCTTAAGATCTAGGGTTACTCCTGGTTAGCTGCATATGCTAAGGCTTTTGGGGTCTTATGCCTTGGTTAGGGCTTGTCTACTCTTACTGTGCCGCTGTAGTGCACATTGAAGATGTTACCTATGCCAATGGGAGAGCTTCTCCCGTTAGCATAGGTAGTCTACCTCCCCGAGGGGCTCCAACTATGTCGATGGGAAAAGCCATCCCATTAACATAGCGCTGTATACACCAGGGATTAGGTTGGTATAACTGCATTGCTCAGGGGTGTGGATTTTCCACACCCATAAGCAATGTAGCTATAGCAACATAAGTTTGTCATGTAGACCCAGGCTTGGTTTGGCTAAGCTATTGTCTTTGCAGCTTGAGACATGTAGGCCTTCGCATTACTGCCTTAATCCATACCCACGGTTTACCTGTAGGCTATTTCAGATTAGACTAGCACATCATAAACCACCTATGAAGTTAATTCTCACTGGGCAGGAGGAACAGCATGTCTAAATTGTCGAATTATGACAGAGCATTCTTTCTGCTATTGGAAACTGAGGAACAGTTCCCTGAATGTTTGCCAGTGGCCTGCCACTCATCTGGTAAGTAGGTTTGATCTTTAAAGGCCTGATCCAAAGTGCATTGAAGTCAGTGGAAAGGATCCCACTTATTTCAGTGAGCTTTAGATCACAGATTTTATGGCCAGAAGACCGTGATCATTTAGTCTGATCTCCTGCACCTACCCAGGCAATAGAATTTCATCCAATGATTCTTGAACTGAGTCCATCAATTTGTGGTTAAATTAGAGAAGATATTTGAGAAAGAGATCATACTGGAAGACTTCAAATGATGGAGAATCCACCATATCCCTTGGTAAACTGCTCCAATTACCTTCATTGTGAAAAGTGTACACTTTAGTCTCATTTAGAAATTTGCTGACCTTAGCTTTTCAGCCTTTGGATCTTGTCTGCTGTTTCAAAGAGACCTCTGGTATTGGAGACCTGTATGAACTAGAAATTGTCTATTATGTTTTGCCATTTGCCTCTTAAGCCCATGAGGAAATGTACAATTTTGTGATGTACAGAACCTCACAGAACTGCTATAATAGGGTATTGGCTTTCTATGAGATCATTGCTTTAACCTTATCCCCAGTTAGACTTTTTAGCAGTGGGGAAAAGGCAGTGGAACAACTGAAAGAAAATGATCACAGATCAAATTTTTCTCATTTACACTCCTGTGGAGTTGCTCCAGTTCTATGGATGTAACTGAGTTTGGAACTGTGACTAGGCCCATAGGCCTCCTGCAGGAGGCCTCATGGTCCTGCCACACTCATCTCAGGAAAGGAACAGTGGAGATAAGTCCTTCAAATGGCCTAGAGAGGCTGCAAAGTGCTAGCCAACCAGAGAGGCTACAGAGAGCAGCCAATCAGGACCCAGGAGGGCCATATAAAAAGGAGATGTAGAGCCAGAGACAGGCAGTTCCTTGCTGGAGCCAGAGGAGTGCATATGGTGCTCCTGGCTGGCCAAAAGGAACTGCAGCACCATGGACAGCTCACTGCCAGCAGGGACCAGGGCAGTGAGGAAGAGCTCCTGGCTGCTGCTGGGCCTGAACATAGAAGAGTTTGGTGAAGTAGTTTTAAGGCTAACAAAGACCTATCAGCATATTGTCTTATGTATCCTTTGCGATCCCCTAGGTAGGCATGACTTAGTCTGGGTGTCCCCTGTTCTCTCTGGGCACTGAGTTACAGCTTGTTTGCTGCAGAGCCTGGCTCTTAAGTTAGCCTCTCTTGTGTGCTGACTCTGTGTCCTTGTCAGCTTCCAGCTAAGCTGACCACCTTCCCCTTTCATTTCTGCCAAGGGCACCCTTTTAACCCCTCAGGTTCTTTGATCTCAGCCTGAGGCTGAGAAGAGAAAAACCTCCTATTTTGGATGGTTCTTCCCCCAATTGATGGCCCAGCCATTTTAATTCTTTTGAAGTAGGTACCTGAACCTCCTTTGATTGAATTCTATGCATTTGGCCAGGCAGCAATACAAATTTGAATAGGGGAAAAACAAAGTCAAACCCAATATTCCTAAAAACATCATATGGACACTTTCCCGGTTAGTCACAGGCTTTGAGAACCGAACCTGTGCCTGTCTGGCAGCATATGACAGTACACAGAACTACCACTAAGCTCCCACCAAACTAGCTTAGCTAGCCTCCAAAATCAGCCCCCTTGACACCAGTTTTATTGAACCGTGTCCGAGACCGAGGGAGTAGGGACTGAGGAATAAAATGTTAATAAAAAGGGGCCACCTGGGATTCTCCACTATGAGGGTGGAGATCCAGGTTTAGTTACTGTTCCCAGGCATAGAACACTGTTTAGCAGTGTGATAAACTCAGGACAGACGGCTACAAGGGGGCGGGGGTGTAGAAAACAGTCCCAGAAGGTTAACAGGCCCTCCTCCCTATCAACTGAGGAGGGGTGATTACAGGTCAATCAGGTTCATCTGAGGAGGGGTTACCAGAAATCAATTCGGATCAGCTGAGAGAGCATTACCTGAGGTTAATTAGGAGCAGCTGATTCCAACTAAGGGCTGCCTGAGACCTTTTTAACCTCTCCCCTGTTGGGGGGGGGGGGGAACAGTAGGAGTCAAGTTGCCAGTAGACTAAGAGCAGCAAGCCTCACCAGGAGGGGAGGCTGCATTTCCTCTCATAAGGGAGACAAACAAACCCAAAAGACCGGCTGAGAGAAGGAACAGACTGCCCCTTTGCAGCCAAGGGGGACTGTTTTACCCAAGCCCGTGTCGCCAAGGCTAAAAACAGCTGAGGCTGGTGAGACAGAGAAGGTGCCTTGCCACAGCAATTAGAGCAGGAGCTGGCAATCAGGACTCCTGGGCTCTGTCACTGTGACCTTGAACATGCCCAGTGAATGAGTTTTCTGTGGTCGAAACATTGAGATTTTGAGGGGAAGTGGTACGAAACAGGTGACAATGAGGAGTCGGTTATCTCTCAGGGCTGTTGTAGATTCTCTTTCCTTCTCCTGCAGAGAAGTTAGGGGGAAAACCTACCCCCATAAATAATTTATAGTATTTTGATTTAATTAAATGACTTTCAAACTAGCACTTAATTTTTTTTCTCCATTGACTTTAATTATAGATTATTAGCCTGAGGCTCATAAATCTGAAAAAAATGGTTTCTGGTGACATTCTTTTCTACATCATTTAGGATTATCGAAAGGTCAAAAATAACTTCAAAGTTAATTTTACAAAGAGAAACACCACAGAAGGCAGAAGACATATCCTAGTTAGTAATATCATTAATGAAAGAATGTTACAGAAATAATAGAAGAAAGTATGATCAATACAGTACCAGCTCCAGAGCCAAATTCCAGCAGGCTGTATGTACTGCTTAGGACCAGAAAAATCAACTGAGGAAGCAATGGCTGAAACTCTTTTTCACTGAAAAATGCAGATTTGGATTGGCCATGTTTTGCAATGTGTGGCAAATTCAGTTTAGTTTAGTTTAATCTCCTTCCCACCCAAATTCTAAACCAATCAAAATGTTTTGTTTTGACACTGACAGATTGAAATCTTTTGTTTTTCTTTCAATTCAAAATGACTTTTGTTTCAAAACTTACTTAAATTTTATTAAAAAAAGAAAACAAAACCGAAACAAAATATTTCACTCGACCTTAAATTCCTCCCCTCACACAAACTTTTTGCCCCAAAATTTGAAAAAATCCTTGTTTTAGGTCAGCCCAAAACAATTTCCCCCCCAATTATTTTTCTTTTCAGCTCAGCCAGGAACCAAAAAATCAGTCATGCACACAGCTCTACTTCAGGTTGCTTATACTGGCTTCAAGAATGTGGAAGTTGTTGTTGTATTATGATCATGTTTAAAGGCCCTGAGATGGGTGCCCCCACAGTGCTGGACACCATACACATGCAGCAAGAGACAGTTTCTGCCCAAATAGCTTGCAATCTAAACAGATATGACAGGAGAAAAGGGTGGGAGGGGAAACAGAAGTACAGAGAGTGGAAGTAACTTGCCCCAGGTCACAGCAGAGATGGGGATAGAACCCAGGTGTCCTGACTCCCAGTTCACTGCCCTGTCCACTATGTCAGTGTTTCTCAACTTTGGCTGCTTGTCCATCCTTTTATTCAAAATCAAAAGATTTTCACAATCTTCCCCCCCTTCACATTTACTATACAAGTATGAGTGAAAAATGTCACAATGCTAACTCATTTGTGTGTTTTGTGTTTAGAAGCTGACCTAGAATAGTTGACTTTGAAGGGTAGAAGGATGCAGGGAGTGGGATTTTCTTTGCTTTTTATGGTAATACAATTTCAACGCCTCATGACCCACCTGGTTGCTTTTTGCAATACCTCTGGGGGTCTTGAACCACTGCCCTAGACCTCACTGCCTCCCAACTTGCCTTAGAGTGGGTGATAATAATGTGACTAACTGGCTTCATATACTTTTTTGTGAATGTTTTGAATGCAATTCTCTGTAGCCTAAGAGGTTGAAATCATATTGTGGCCAAATCCTTTTAGAGGAATTCCTCACATCCCTAATTTCAACAAACAGTTTAATAAAACACTATGAAAATATCATGCCCAAACAAGTGGGTATTTACTGTTCTTTCCCCCATTTTATTAACATAATCAACTTTATTAGCAGCAATCAATTTACAATATTGTTGGTTTTATTGGGACCATTATTTTCTGTTACTGCTGCATTCCTTTATTACAATGATCACAGCTATTCCAGTTATGTTTATTATTCTTGAAAATGCTTGTGCATGATGACTTTTTGTAGTCTGTTTCCTCAGTATAAGGAGTTTGGGACTCAGTGCTACTTTTGCACTTTCCTTTGCACTCTGCTTTCAGTACAAAACCCATTGAATTGAACCTAGAGCATCAGTTTGGGCTTCATTACTGTTCCACGTTGTGTCAAATCCGTATCAGCTCTCTTGCTGTGTGAGGGTGAATTTCTTTGTTTAAAAAAAAGCTACATTTTCCATGGGAAACAGAATTACCAGAACAGAAATATCTGAGGTAATGTAATTCAAGAAAGGCCATATAAGGGTATTCTAGAGTGTCATCCTCCTTCAATATTATGGTTTAATGCTCTAGCTCCTCATTCTACCATTCCATTGATTTTTTTTTTATTCCAGCCTTTTCAACATACCTCCAGTGAAATAAATCTCTCCTCAAATTTCCCTTCAAGGTCTTTTAACAGTGGATCGATTTTATTAATTTTTTAAAACTTGTTTATTACTCTAAAACCTAATATTGATGAGTTGACATTTGTCAACATTTAATTTAATTACCAACAGTCCAGACATGCACAGATGGTTTAATATTTTAAAACGACAATGGCCTGTAATAGTTCTTTGTATTCATCTAGGCACTGAGTTAGGCTAAAATAGGGATGAGGGACTTTGATCTGGGAACCTCAAATTGTTCTGTGGACACTAATGAAATAAGATTCCAAAGATCCCTGTGACCAGATGAGTCTTAACCATATGCCATTTACAAATTGGGAAACTGAGGCACAGGATGCGTAAATGACCTCTCTGTGTGTTTGTTGCTCTCTTGTGCCTTATTGAATTCAGCTTGTGTACAGTCTCTGGGCAGGAACCATCTCTCGTCATGCTATTGTATGCCACCTAGCATGTTATTGGATGCTCAAACCCTCCCTGCCCACCCTCATTCTTCCCGATTTAAAAATTTGCCCAAGGTCAGCCAGTGTGTCAGTGGAGAGGAGAGAATGCAGCACAGAAATACTGACTGCCAATCCCCGATTCTAATCACTATGAAATTTTGTTCATTGCTGACATTGATTAGACCAGACTTCAGCAGGGAGCTAGGTGACTCAGGGGATCAGTAATGGCATATTAAATCTTTTGCCTCAAGGTTAAAAGCCTAAAGTCAGCCAAGACTGGTAGTGGCCAAAGATTGTTTGTGCTTCACCTCTGCTTTTGCATCCTCCCACCTCTAACGGGGATCCCACCAGATTGGGGTGGGGGCTCTGCATCTTGGAAGAACAAACTTACACGTATGCTGCAGACTTGTATTTATTTACATTTACACACACTGAGAACTGTGGTCCACACATTCTAGCTACTATTGATAATTCCCTGCCATTGGAGGGGCCTGGAGTGCTGGTGGCCCCTTGGTCTTACTTGTTGAGTCCCTGATTAGTCTCCTTAGTTCTGAAATGCTTTGGTCTAACTCAAGTCTTCCTGTAGGGGTATGTGGGTGAAATTTAATGACCCGTGACATACAGGAAACCTGACTAGATGATCTGATGGTCTCTTTTGGCCCTTAAACTCTATGAAATTTTAAACTACCAATATCAAAACTCCATTGTCGCTATACCTCAGCCATCCTCTCCTCTGTAAACCCAAGCCTCAAAGCCAGGCAAATTGAAACTTAAACCATCTTCTTCTTCCAACAATTAATCATCCTTGCAATTTTCCCCACTTCTCAAATTCTTGGGGAAAATGGATGGACTTCATCTTAAATCCTAAAACCATCCAATCCAGCCTATTTCAGCCCAAGGCAGGAGGAGTGAATTCCAAAGCTGTATGGCCTCCACAGAGGACCAATAGGGCTCCAGGTAGATCTTCAAACTAAACAGTATGGTATGGGGAAGTGTCACAGAGTGACTGGCCTCTTTAAGGGATGGGGGGAGTGGGAGCCACATTTGTGCCATAATCAATTAGCTGCTTCCTAGCCCAAAGGGGCTGAGGACAGAACTCCAGGGGAATGAGCTTGGGTGCTTGGTGCTCTATCCTAAAGCCAGAAAGAATCCCGAAAGTGGCTAGGAACGGAGCCAAGAGTAGCTCCTGAAGGGCAGAAGAACCTTTTTGTTCGTTGGGACTTCTTAGTTGGACTCTTGCTGGAAGGGATTACGTTTTGTATGTGACTTGACCGGAGGGCTAAGCCAAATCTCCTGGTATATTTCTCCACATATCTCCACATTAAATCCTGGTATATTTATTGAAAAGATGAATCCCTTTTCTGAATAAATTTCTTGGTTCAACCAAACCTCTCGTTTCTGGTTAGACTATGTTGAAGGATCTTGTGGCATTTGTGAATTGGTGCCCCAGTGTAGGCGCACTTAATAATGGCACTCTTTCACAAAAGGCGGTTGGGTGATTCAACCATTGCTCTGATATCCTCCACCGAAAGCATACCAATTATCCTGCATTGTGATAGAATGTTGGCAACATCATTTTGATAGAAAGAAAACATTTCCGCTTTACTAAAGATTAATTCATCAATCTCCACAAAGTTGCCATAATGGACCAAGGAGTGCAATGGATTTCTTTATGGTGAATTCTGTCCAAGACCATGTCCCCGGCAGCCCATGCAAGTAAAATTTTGATGAATAGAGTTCTCATGCTGAGTTAGTTGGCCTGCAGCAATCAGGTTGCTGTAATTGTAAACAACAGTTCTTTGGTTTGTGGAAGAATGCTTGCAATCTGCTATAGGGTAACTGTGGAGTTATTAAGAACCAGATGCAGCAATTTAACATTTACCTGCCAGATGAGTGATGAGTCACCAATTCAGATGTCAGTCGTGTTCTTCATTAAATGTGCTTGCTGAACAATCACTTATAAACTCAGAGGAAAGGGAGGGGACAGAAAAAGCTCAGATTATGGGTGATGGGGGTAGAGCGGAACAAATATGCAAAAGTGTAATTGGCAATCAGACAAATGCAAGGAATCAGACACAAATTGCAAACACCAGAGGAAATACGGCACAAAATCCTATAAAATGCAACCCCAGTGTAAGATAAAGATCTTTAGGGCCATATTATTAAAGCCTAACACAAAACAAGTGCCTGTCAAAATGCATGTGGAGCACTGTGCTGTACAAACTTACTGTTGCAAACACAAATACCTATTAGCTGGTAATTACATACACCAATGGATAAGCAGGCAGCTATCCTGTTTGCATATGCAAATATGGCTTTCTGCAAGGACAAAGGCTACATGCACATTGTAATGTTCTTTTGTCCTTTTGGTTTTGTATCCTATGAGGATATTGAGCCTGATTCAAACCCCACTGAAGTCAATGGAAGAACTCCCATTGACTTCAGTAGGCTTATCGATTTCTTTGGATGTGCCACCAGCACTTAGCTGTGAGGTGCGAAACAAGTCACTGATATAACCACTGCTTAGCTAACATAGCTTCAGTGTTGCTTGATGTAGTACTGTCCATGTTCCATTCAAGCAAAGAGATTAAGTTACTAAAATGAAAACCAAAGTACAGGTATCGTTATATAGTGTCAAGACTTTCTATGGTACCTGATTCTGAGCTGTGATCCATAATGGCAATACCCCATTGTCCCACCACTCTGTCTTGTTTTGGGTTGCCTTATGAGAAAACTTCCTCAGGGTCTCTGGGTTAAACATCAGATTGTGAATCACTCCATGATCTTCAATCCAGCGACCTGGAATGCAAAAGAGGATGAGACAAGAGATAAACATGGGGGATGTCCCTGAAAGGAAATAAATAAGGATGTCACATAGGTGTGATGTGGCAGATCCTGGAAACACAATGCAGTCTTGAACGAGCTCTTTCCAGATAAATGGATTCAATTGTTCCAGCTAACTGGGAAGAAGTATAAGGAAAAGATAGGGCAGGGGTAGACCTTCCTGGAACAGGCTGGCTTACCACTATTGCTGTCACAAAAATCACTAAAGATGAAGCTAGCAATGAATGGCTTGAATTTCCAAAGGGTCAAATCTTGATCATATTGAATTTCATGGAAGAACTCCATATTGGTGCAAATAAAGCAGGATGTGCCCTAAAGAGTTATAGCTAGTTAAGGCAAGACTATTACACTGCATTTTAATAATTCTATTGTTTTACTAATTTCATTTTTACCACAGTTTTGTTTTTTGTTAGCAGCCCTTTTCAGTCTCACTGAAGGAGTTGGTGAAAGTGAGGTCAGAGGGGGATCTGGATGTTTGGTGGTTTGGTGTATCTGTGTTATCCTGCCTAGATCTGATGGGCTGGGTAAGGAAGAAAGAGTGAGTAATATCTGGTCCTTTTTCACATATTAATTCTTCATCAAATAAACTATTTCATGAATAACTGTTTTATGCTATTTGATCAGCTCAGTAGCTGGTAAAATTCTGTTTCTTAAGTAATAGTGCTGGATTCATCATGCTTTTTCATTATTTTGCCTACTATGAAGCTCCATGTGTCCTCAAGAAATAATAATGATGCATATTAACAAACAGAAATCATCATCACAGGTTCTGATGCTGTGATGGGAATGTTAGAAATCAAACCTTTGGTGACAGTCCATATTGAATTGTTTTCTTCCTTTTATAAATTCCCATTGGGATACAAATCCTTTTTCCTTGGGGTTTGAATTGTGCTGGATAAGAGGAAGTGCTGAGCTCTCTGAATAGGTGCTTTGGGCCTGGAGAGCACTCTTGGGGAGAGAGTGTGATTTGGACTATACATCCACACAGGGGAGTGAGAAGTGAACCCCGCAGTTACACTTTTCAGGGACTGCCCAGACACTGAATCCAGAGGGATAGGTGTGAGGGGGTGGGCGGGGTGGGAGGGCTTACAGACCACTTACTCCCTTTTTGGAGCAGGCAGGTGGGTTGAGGAATGGGTAGAAGCTCGGATCCATCCCTTGCCTGCTGGGCAGCATTGCTGAGTCAGTGTGGTAGGGGGTGGATGGGGAGTGTGAGTAATTCACTGTTGGTACAGGACAGCAGTACCTTGCCACACACCTTCCCCACCCCACCTCTCTCTGAAGAACAAGAGAGACCTGTAGCCCCCTGAGCCCCAAATCACTGGTATGCTCCTGGGCTGATGCAGCTACATGGCTCCCTTTACTATGAGCTATGTCCTTGTGACAAACTCTAGCCTTCAATACATTTTATAGGATTTATCATGTTGATAAACTGAGTAAGAGAGCTGATCATCATATGACTTCCATTTAAACCTGGATACAGATGAATGAACATCAGTGGCTAGATTCATGAGCCTGTTTCATGTGACAAGCTCTGCTGGCAACATGGACTGTGAGGAAAGCACAAGCAAATGCATAATTCACTCAGTTTCAAACAGCCACTCTTCATACTTCGCCTTGCCACTCTGAGTGCATGGAGAAGTGCAGTTAGTCTGGCATTGCACAGGACTAGATGATTTTATGCAATTCACCAGGATTTCTAGTTACATATTATTAAAGTAGGAGTGAAACAGTTTTCCCGGCCTGTGAGGTTTTTAAGAATTGAAAATTTTCCCATCCCAAAATGGGATAAAATGTCAATCTTGAAAATTTTTGTGAACTGAGAATCTGTTTTTCCCGTCAGGTCAAGTCAATTATGTGTTTCAATAATATTGGATATGTTTATTTTGATTTTGACACTTTTAAATCTTTCTTTTTAGTGTAAATTAACAAACTTAGAAAAGTAATTCTGAATTGAAAAATGAAACTTCTAAAAGAAGTCAGAATGGGATGTTTTGACAGTTTTGAAATTTTATTCAAAAATGTTTCAAACAGGAATATTGATCAAACCTGGCTTCCTTTTGAACAGCTGCAGTGAATTGACATCTTCCAATCTAAAAGTTTTGTCGGCAAAATATTTTTGTTTTGGGTCACTGTGATGTTGAATTCCATTCATAGAAAATGTCCATTTTGGCTAAACTTTTCTGGTTTCTTGACTAAACAAACTGCACAAAACAAACGTACCCCAAAAAACAAAAGTTATTCAGTCTTCAGTAAAAAAAATCTTAAACCAATTTTTTTAACTGAAAACTGAAATTGTTTATCAAAAATGGTTTTAGAAAACTGAATATTTTTAATAAAAAAACAAATATTTTTAGAAATTTCTTATGAAAAATAATGAGCATTTTTTGACCAGCTTTGTACACCTGTTTCAGTGCTCTGCTGGCAAAGGTCCCTGCTTCTGGAAGTGGTTATATGCCTGTGACCAATTCTTATCTCTAGTGTCAAGGAGTTTCATTGTCTAGGCCAGCTCCTGTGAAAGTCCCAAACCCCACAGTCCCCTTTCAGTCAATAGTTTCACAGTTCCAATGTAATGTAGCTGTTGTGAGAGGTCATGGTTGTGGACAGAGAGGAGATTTTCTAATTCACTAGGGCCAGTCTCATGGAGGGCTTTGACTATCAGGACAAAGACTTGAACTGGACTCTGTATTCCATGGGGAGCGAGTGCAGCGAGCAGTGCACCAGCATTCTGTGGAGACCGTTGTAGCAAACCAGATGGGCTGCTGTGTTTTCTGCTAATTAGAGCTTTTCGCAGAGGCTTGTTTTAATTCCTATGGGTAATGAAATGCAAGTCTGGAGGAGGATGAATCACTGTGGCCAGGTCAGTGCCTGAGAGGATGGAGCAGAACCTTTGGGCTCTTCATAGACGGAAGAGGACATTTTTTTGCTGTCATGGTTATTTGGGCATCCACCAGCACTGAGGAGTTCCAAAGGACCCCATGGCTGTGGATCAATGTTAAACTGGAGAGCAGATGCCTTTAATGGTGGGAGATGTTATGGAGGATGCACATTTTATTCCTCTCAACTTATTATTGCAACAAGAAGTTAATACTTTTTCAGTGAATAAGGGCTCATGTACATTCAAAGCTAGCTTTGTGTTCAAATTTCTGAATTAATGGACTCTTAGGGATACATTCTGCCACTAAATCACACCACTTAAATTCAGTGGTTGTAAATCAGGGCAGCATTTGGCTCATAACCTTTCATTAACCCCCAGTTCTTTGAATGCTCCTTTCATGATGTGGCAAGTAAAGCAGATTGGTGAAGGTGGCCTCTCTGTCATGCTGTGGAGTATTTATAAAACATCAAGGAGATTTGCGAGCTCAGGTGCCCAAGTTTGGCTGTCACCTAATTGCCCATCAAACAGAAATGTTAACGATAAATGCTAATGAGTATTTACAGTGAGGTAAGTTGTGACAAGGCTGTTTGCTCTAAACATATTTAGATAAATATTAATGTTTCCAAATTAAATGTATTCCAGCCCCTTAAAAAAATGTGAGGCCTTTGCAAAAGATTCAGAGATTCTATGGCCAGCGATGCCCATTCAGATCATCTTGTCTGGCAGTTCTCAAACTTCATTGCACTGAGACCCCCTTTGGACAACAAAGATTACTACATGACCTCAAGAAGGAGGACCAAAGCCTGAGCCTGCCAGAGCCCCGCTGCCCTGTGGGGGAGAAGCCAAAGCCTGAGGACTTCCATCCCAGATGGGGGGCAGGGGGGACTGTAACCTGAGCTCCATCGCCCAGGCCTGAAGCTTTCAGGCTTCAGCTTCAGCCCCAGACAGTGCAGCTCTAGCTTCAGCTTCAGCCCTAGGTGGTGGAACTCAGGCTTCGGCTTCAGCCCTGGGCCTGAGCAAGTCTAATGCCAGCCCTGGTGACCCCATTAAAAAAAGGTTGCAACCCACTTTGGGGTCCCGACCCACAGTCTGAGAATTGCTGATCTAGTCTGACCTCCTGCATAACACAGGGCAGAGAATTTGATCTATGAATTCTTGTCTTTAGCCCGTAATTTCTAGCTGAGCTAGATCACGTATTTTAGAAGAAGACACAACATTGCTTTTGAGGCTACAAGTCACACAGTTGAGGTTATGAAACAATTATCAGCATTGTAATCTGGCAGCTGGGCTAGCACAACTCTCTCCTACTGGATGCTTTGAAATGAGGCCCCAGCTCTTCCAGGCTAGCCTGGTGTTAACATTCTAAGAAATATTGAGAAGGGAGTTGCTACTGCTTCTCAGCAGTGCCCATTCTGTATCAGTGAGGCCCATAGCAATGGAGAACTAAGCCTGAAGCCTTTATTCCACTATGTTTACCTAGAACCTTGTGAGACTCCCTGGAATTGTTTGTAAGGCTCCTGCAGTGGCGGGTGAGGGAGGCGAGAGCTTACATAGGAGAAGCCCCATTACTCTTGCCAAATTCCAACTTGGGAGACTGAATTCTGTATGACTATAACTGTATCAGTTGTGTAGCTCCAGCATGGAGCTAGTTGCTTTATGATAAGGTCTGAAGTTGAGGAGCTTATGGTCTAAACAGGAAGAAAGGAACAAAGAAGAGGCAGTGAAAATTCAGTGTGAATGAATAGCGTAGTGACCCTTGGTCGGGTTGTTGGCAAGGATTGAAGTTGGAACCTCTAGAATAGATCTTCACCCTCTAAGCAAAAGGACTTGAATCCATTAGCTGGAAGCAAGGACTGGGACCTGTCCTCTGTGGGTCAGCAAAGACATAACTGGGCAGTGTGTTACAGGAGTAAAAGTGAGCATTCATCATTCACACTGCAGGATTTTTTTTGCTTATTATGTTTTTTCTTTGGGTGTTGCATTTATTCTATCTGAGTCCCCAATGCAGTGTCAGTGGGATATGGTTGTGACCCTAAGGCAGCTTTCTATATGAAGTTTATGTATTATTGTCTGTCAGGCTGTATATGTAATTACATGGGGGAGGGTGACTAAAGCCCTCCAGGAACTAAGAACAGTGAGGGGTGACTAGGCTAATTTACTCAGACTGTAACTCTCCAGAGAGATTCCACCCCCTGGGGAGACCTGCATATACTGGTTCCAATTGGATTCTTCCGAGACCAACAGAAAAAGGACTTTTGGATAAACAGTTTAAACTGATTCAGGGCCTTTCTTCTGATCTATCAAATAGACAGGACCTTCTCTCCCAATACCTGTGGAGGAGTTGGAAGGACTTGACCTACTGGGGCCCCATAAGACTGATGGATGACCTCTGCTGAGATTTTAGCTTGCATATAGGCACTCTTATTGTTTTTTATGTTTGTCTGTAATGCTTTCACTTTAAGAATAAGTGTGCTTAGTTAGAGCCGTGTGGTAATTCCTAACAGCTGGCAGTTATGTTGATATAGCCTCCAAGGAGAGCACAAAGCAGGTCTGCTGAGGCAGTCTGACTTGCTGGTGAATTCACAGTGTAGTCAGGGAACTGTGCAGCCTGGAAATCCCTTGGTCAGGGGGGAGAGAGATGCATGTCTGGGGACTGCTGGGGAGCCAGAAACCTGACAGTGGATGCCCTTGCTGGACCACAAGGGGTAAATACAGGTGCAGTTCCCTTGAACTGTGACAATGGTGTTTTTCTTCATTCCTTATTCTAACCTGTTTTGTAGTGTTGCTGTGTGCAGATAAACAGCTGCTGTGCTTCACCCCAGGGGTTGCATATTTCAGTGAGGGGCAAAGTGATTCCTATGCCCCCTATGTATCGCTCTCGCATGATCAGTTAAAGTCATAAAAGCTCTTTTGTTTGCAAGGTGTTGTGTTAACAATGACCTTACATGTAGATACTGTAAGCCTAAATTGCTTTTATTCTTGCATGAACAAGATCTGTCAACAGAACTGTGGAGCACTTGCATCCCATCCTGACTGACTGGGTGTAGATATTGGGATAAGAGAAAATAGGGCAAAGCATAAGCTGCAGCACTTAATGGGAAAGGTGGCTCAAGGAACAAGCTAGGTGAACCAGAAATCAGTGACAAGCCATTTAACTATTCCAATTTCATCTGGGTATCCTGACTTTAGGTAACAGGGAGTTTGCTGTTCCACTGTCTCAGAACTGTCAGGCTGTAATATTTTTGAGGGTTTTTTTATAGATTTGTTTGCTGTCTTGAAAATTTATGGTGGGCATCTATATCTGTGCTTAATTATATCAGACACCTGCCAAATCGTATTTGTTTATGTAATGCTGCACTTCAACAGAGATCAGGAGACAGGTCTGTTCCTGTCTAGCTATTCTGTTAAGAGGGAAAAAATGCTCTAATTTTCCATCTTGTATGTGGAAATTTGTCATCTTAGAGATAGGCCACTTTGATGGATGGAGGGCCTGATCCTGTGAGGTGCTGAGGGCCTCCTGTGTGTTGCTGGGAGCGCTCTGTTCCCATAGATCTCAGTGCCATCTTACAGGATGCACTCAGCAGCTGGCAGGATGGGGCTCTGAGTTTCTGAAATACTCATTACAAGGTGAAGATCTGACCTAGACTTTCCAAAAAAGAGTAAGATATGAAAGACAGGAGAAAACTCTTCTTTCCCCCCCAAGGCTTCCATTGACATTGTCTTGTTTAGAAGACAGTCCTATTAAAAGGACAATAGGCAGTGCATTGTGCAGCAATTAACTCGGATGATGGATTTATTTAGGGCCAGATTCAGTTGGACTATTCCTGGATTAAGGGATTTCTCAGTGTGAGTAAGGGTGGTAGAATGTGGTTCTTATTGTGGCAATGTAAATGAGAATTAGTCCCTCCATCATTAAACTGATACTGTTGTGTTGCAGTGAGACATCAAGAGATGCAAGTCAGACCAGTAGAACCCACTAAACCCTAAATCTTTGATAAATGAGGATATTCCGAACATCTGAGCCAGCATTCAATTCCAACATCCATTCAGTGACAAAGAAACAGTTTGATATCTTCTTTCAAGCATCTGTTTCCTTCATCCTTTCAACTTCCAGCAATGCAATGAACTAGAAGGCTCAAAATATACAGGTGATAGGCTAATTCTTCAGAGGGAATGCAGTCCAAGTGGCATGGCAAAAGGATCTCACATCAAAGTACTGTAAACATGTACTTGAGAATCCAATCATTGAAAGTGCAGACAAATCATAAAATATTAACAGCTCAAGATAAAAGAGCACAACTGCCTCCCAAACAAATAATGTGCTATACAAAATCTATATACCTGGGACCAAAACCTCTGACTCCAGACTCAATCCAAATGAAATGGGAAAAGCACAAAAGGAAAAGTTAGCCACAGCTATTGCTGTGGATCCAGTGGCTTCCAGGCTATGGCACATCAAACTCAAGTCTGAGCTGCTGTTCCATCTCTGTTGCTTCTCCTTTTATTGGGTTCAGAGTGACTGGGGAACTGTCTATCAGCTCATCCCTCCCAAAGAACAACATTGTATCCCTGTGGTCTAGTGGGTTAATGGACACGGTAGATGTCAAGAAGTTACTTTAGCACTTCTTTAGGGTACATCTACACTTCAAACACTACAGCGGTGCAGCTGCAGTGTTCAATGTAGACACTACCTATGCTGATTGGCATAGGGAATCCACCTCCCTGAGAGGTGGTAGCTAGGTTGACAGAAGAATTCTTCCATAGATCTAGTGCTGTCTATACTGGGGGCTAGGACCATATAGCTACATCCTTCGGGGTGAGGATTCTTTACACCCTGGAGAGTTGTAGCTATACTGATGTAAGTAAAGTCCTAGTGTAGACCAGGCCTTACTGTGATACAGCTATTTGGAATAAGTGAATAGCACATCAGTGAAATTCTCAGTCTAACCCGCCCAAACCCCTGCTCGCCCCCCGAGCGCCGCGCCGGGCCGCCCAAACCCGCGGAGTGCTTCGCCGGGCCGGCCAAACCCCCGCCCCTCCCTCTGAGCACCGGGCTGGGCCGGCCAAACCCCCGGAGCGCCGGGCCGCTCAAATCCCCACCCCCGAGCGCCGCACCAGGCCACCCAAACCCCCAAGCGCCGCGCCGGGCCACCCAAACCCCTGCCCGCCCCCCGAGCACCGCGCCGGGCCGCCCAAAGCCCTGGAGTGCCTCGCTGGGCTGCCCAAACACCTGCCCCCCCCCCGAGCAACTCACTGGGCCGGGCCGCCCAAACCCCCCGAGCGCCTTGCCGGGTCGCCCAAACCCCCTGAGCGCCGAGCGCCTCACCGGGCCGGCCAAACCCCCGGATCACCTTGCCGGGCCGCTCAAACCCACGCCCCCCGAGCGCCTCGCCGAGCCGCCCAAACCCCTGCCCCGAGTGCCTCGCCGGGCTGGCCAAAGCCCCGCCCAAACCCCCAAGCGCTGCGCCAGGCCGGGCTGCCCAAACCCCTGCCCGCCCCCCGAGCGCCGTGCCAGGCCGGGCCGCCCAAACCCCCCGAGTGCTGAGAGCCTCGCCAGGCTGGCCAAACCCCCGGAGCTCCGCGCAGCCCAAACCCCCGCCCCGAGTGCTGCGCTGGGCTGCCCAAACCCCTGCCTGCCCCTCGAGCACCGCGCCGGGCCGCTCAAAGCCCTGGAGTGCCTCGCTGGGCTGCCCAAACACCCGCCCCCCGAGCGCCTCGCCGAGCCACCCAAACCCTCGCCCCGAGTGCCTCACCGGGCCGGCCAAACCCCCGGAGCGCCTTGCCGGGCCGCCCAAACCTCCGCCCCCCGAGCGCCTCGCCTCCCAAACCCCTGCCCTGAGCGCCGCGCCGGGCCAGCCAAACCCCCACTCCTCCCTCCGAGCGCCAGGCCGGGCCGCCCAAACCCCCGCCCCCCGAGCGCCTCGCCTCCCAAACCCCTGTCCCGAGCGCCTCGCCGGGCCGGCCAAACCCCCGGAGTGCCGCGCCGCCCAAACCCCCGCCCCGAGCGCCGCGCCGGGCCAGCCAAACCCCCACTCCTTCCTCCGAGCGCCAGGCCGGGCCGTCCAAACCCCCGCCCCCCGAGCGCCTCGCCTCCCAAACCCCTGTCCCGAGCGCCTCGCCGGGCCGGCCAAACCCCCGGAGTGCTGCGCCGCCCAACTGAGCTCCGTGCTGTGCCACCAAAGCCCCCGCCTTCCTGCCCAGTGCCGTGCCGCCGAAATACCCCCTGAGCTGCCTGGCCGAAACAAACAAACAAAAAAACCTTCGAGCGCCGCCCCGCCGAACAAAAACAAACAAACAAAAAACGAAAACACCGCGAGCGCCCCCCACCACCCCAACATTGGCCGCCCCTTCTAAGGTACCGCCCCAAGCGTGCTTGGTCAGCTGGTGCCTGGAGCCGGCCCTCGGTGCCATTAGTGGAAAACAGCATTTGTGCTGAAAGGCTTTAGTTCATTGTTTACTACGGTTCAATGCAGGGAAATGCAGCCCCATTTAATGCTGTGGGACAGTAGAACCAAGAGGCCCCAACAGAGATCAGTGACCTGCACAAAGTCACATGGCAGGTCAAGGACAGAGTTGGGAATAGAACTTAGCTCTCCTGGCTCTTAGTCCTCTGTCCTGACCACTAGCTGACCCTGCCTCCTCTCGGGTCCCTCCTCCCCTTCAAATAACGACTGCTTCAAAATATTTGTATCCGTCACGTGGGGGAAGAATCCTGCTTTTTGAGCCAAATAGAGTTAGAGTCAAACTGGTGTGAATGACTTCCCAAGGTGCAGGACAATGGAGAGCTAAATGCAGTGTTTATCAGCCTGGCTTTGGGTGGGGAAGCCCCAGACTAGTGCAGGAAAGGTGTGGGTCAGAGAAGAACAATGGGGAAGATGGGGGAGAAAGTTACATGGCTGTGGACTGTCCCCAAGGCACATGTGTGCCTGTGGCTATGGAAAATGCAGTGGATGGCTCCATAAGCTTGCTCCCCTTCTCTCCTTGCTCCCACAGTGCCCCTGGGATGCAGCCAGCCACTGGAGTAGCCTTACACGAGCAGGGCTGAAGGTTCAGGGAGGAGCCCATAAACCACACTCATTGAACTGTGCTAAGCTGCAGGACCATAGGCAACCAGCCTCATGCAACCACCAGTGAAAAGCCCCATCCAAAGCAAGGGAAGTAAGGACCACGGAGTCACAAAGCAAGATGGCAAAAAAAGAGCCAAATAAAGGAAAAAGGGAGAGGAGGAAAAGCTGAGAAGAAGGGGGTGAAAGAACCAGTCAGAAAAGGACAGATGAGAGAAAACAGTCAAGAAAAGAGATGGTGGCGGTTGTGTTGGGGTAAGGAGCAAGATGATATGAGGGGGTACACTAACCCATGGCAAAGGTAGATCTTTTCTGGTGGAGCCGACCAGGTCTCAGCAGTTTCTAGATTCTAAAAGAAGCATAAAGCTCCTTGTTTTAATTCTGGGAACTTGTTTTAATTCTGAACAGCTTTTGCATGTTCTAAAAGGGCACAGGTATGGGTATGCCTTTGTTCCTCCTTAGTGAATTGAGATGTAGCATAGTGATGATGGATCACCAGCAGCTTGAGGAGATCCATATCTGGTTGAGTGGTTCCTTGAAAATGTCCCGGTGTTGGGACTTGGTGACTGATTACTTGTCATCGGCCATTTGCTTCCTCTTGGTTTGTGCTCTCCTACTGTAAAAAGTGTAAAGGCTGCCCTGCTTGCTTGCTTTTTGGTGGCTTGAGTCACACATTTCTAGGTTTCTAAAGGAGGGAGCAATGCATTATTTTCAGGGTTGAACCTGATACAGACCTTCACTCGGGGACCAGCATTTCTGCACATAGGCTCCTTTCAAACCCATTGCCAAATCCTGTACACTTCTGTTTTGTTTTGCACGTGGGTATGATGGTGGTGTTGATAGTACTTAGCCTGCTAGTTACTATCATTGGTGCTAGACAATGAATCTGTTTAGATATGCACTTAATAAGCCACCTCTTTCTACTTACCACCCTGCTCCTTCCAAATCTCATTCTCTGGCTGGGCACGCTCTAGGATTTTAGCTATTATGCCAGTTGCATAGCCAGCAGTGACTGTGTGTGTGCCCTGATGTAAATGCTGCTGCTTGGCCTGTCCTGCTCTACAGAGCTTAACTTGTTCTGCCTAAAGATGTTTTCAGGGACCCAGGCAGGCATGTAATTGCTCATGTGGTTCTTAGATTTTCAGAGAGTGGGCTCTATGGATCCCTTCCCTCTTCAGAATAAAGATGATTATTTATTATTATTATTATTTTTAATCACTTGTTGCTCTAGGACTTTATTGCTTCACTACTAGTTCCACTTGAATATGGGATATATTATGGAGAGGGAATGACCAGTATTCCTTTGTTCTTCCTTGTGTCAGTGATAGCACATTTTTCATAACAGTCTTCACTTGGCATTTTTTTGATCTTCATTTAATTTCAGGGATTTTTCAGTTGCAATGAGCTGCTCCTGCAGGAGTTTTCTATTTGAGTGGTTTTTACAGCCCTGTCTAACTAGGATTCTAAAAACCATCTGCTGTGGCTTTAATTGGATTTGCCAGCAGTAGCAGAAAGTTCCCTCGTTGGTGGTGTCTGCTGCAGCTACTTGAGTTTTTGTCTTCACTTTGATTTTTTTTTTTTATTTGAGGCCCCTCTGACCTACACAGTGTTTGTGTATCTGTGCTATCAGTGGATCATTCTGGTATGAGGAAGCATTGTCTTCTCCTCTGTGCTAGCCTCCCTGCTGGTCTACACTGGCTGAGCTCAGAGCTAGTTGTCTGCTAGCTGATATTTGCTCCATGTTGGAAGAAGTCATTTTGGACAACTTCCAACCCATTGAAACACAGTGGGTTCAAAAATCGGCCAGGGAGTGGAACTTAAAGGTGTGAGCTGTGGTTAAATTGACCCAACTTAGTGAGGGAACACAGGTGAAATGGGAACTGGAGACAATCAGTTACATTCATAACAACATTTAAAGCACTTAGGACCCAATCCAAAGTCCACTGCAGTCAGGGCGAGTCTTTCAATTAATTTCCAGGGGCTTTGGATCAGGCCTTTAGATAGCAAAAGTGACGGGTGCTTTGTAGTTTACCTATCTGTCTACTAATCTAGGGTGAGCAAGAAGAATCTGTCAGCCAAGCAGAAATGGGCCGCAGCTGCCACAATTGGATTAAGGTGTGGATCAAAGTTTTTGGAAAGCCTGGGAGTTTTCAAATTTGGGTTTCTGGTTTATGCCCATTTACGGGCCCAGCCATGCAGTCTTCATGGACCCAAATCTCTGATTAACTTCAGTGGGAGATGTGGATGCCCATAAACTACACTGGAACAAAAACAAAAAGAGGGTGGAGGTAAGGGTGCAAATTCCCAAGGATGATACCTCAGTAGGGGGCAGATGACCCTACAGTTGCTTCCTGCAGGGTTCCTGCACCTTTCTTTGAGGCACCTGGTGCTGCCCACTGTCTGAGTCAGGATACTGAACTAGGTGGGCCATCGGTCTGAGGCTGACTGGAGATGCCTATGTTCCCAAGTTTCTCATGATGTAATGGAAACTAAATGGGCCCGAATCTTTTCTGGAGAACATTGTAGTTTGCAGTGGACTGTCCGGTCATGGTACAGCCATGGGGATGCTATAGTGCAAAGGTTTGTGGTAAATGTGGTGTATCCTGAATTTAGTAAGGCTTTTGGTACTGTCTCGCATGACCTTCTCATTCTGTTCCTCAGGGAACAGATGGGCAGAATCCCCTGGGAGAATAAAAATGAAGGGCAAAGGGGTCCAGGAGAACTGGCTGTATTTTCAAGAATCCTTATTGCGGTTGCAGGAACAAACCATCCCGATGTGTAGAAAGAATAGTAAATATGGCAGGCGACCAGCTTGGCTTAACAGTGAAATCCTTGCTGACCTTAAACGCAAAAAAGAAGCTTACAAGAAGTGGAAGATTGGACAAATGACCAGGGAGGAGTATAAAAATATCGCTCAGGCATGCAAGAGTGAAATCAGGAAGGCCAAATCGCACTTGGAGTTGCAGCTAGCAAGAGATGTTAAGAGTAACAAGAAGGGTTTCTTCAGGTATGTTAGCAACAAGAAGAAAGTCAAGGAAAGTGTGGGGCCCTTACTGAATGAGGGAGGCAACCTAGTGACAGAGGATGTGGAAAAAGCTAATGTACTCAATGCTTTTTTTGCCTCTGTCTTCACAAACAAGGTCAGCTCCCAGACTGCTGGACTGGGCAGCACAGTATGGGGAGGAGGTGACCAGCCCTCCGTGGAGAAAGAAGTGGTTCGGGACTATTTAGAAAAACTGGATGAGCACAAATCCATGGGGCTGGATGCGCTGCATCCGAGGGTGCTAAAGGAGTTGGCGGCTGTGATTGCGGAGCCATTGGCCATCATCTTTGAAAACTCATGGCGATCGGGGGAGGTCCTGGATGACTGGAAAAAGACTAATGTAGTGCCCATCTTTAAAAAAGGGAAGGAGGAGGATCCGGGGAACTACAGGCCAGTCAGCCTCACCTCAGTCCCTGGAAAAATCATGGAGCAGGTCCTCAAGGAATCAATTATGAAACACTTAGAGGAGAGGAAAGTGATCAGGAACAGTCAGCATGGATTCACCAAGGGGAAGTCATGCCTGACTAACCTAATTGCCTTCTATGATGAGATAACTGGCTCTGTGGATGAGGGGCAAGCAGTGGATGTGTTATTCCTTGACTTTAGCAAAGCTTTTGATACCGTCTCCCACAGTATTGTTGCCGCCAAGTTAAAAAAGTATGTGCTGGATGAATGGACTGTAAGGTGGATAGAAAGCTGGCTAGATCATCAGGTTCAACGGGTAGTGATCAATGGCTCCATATCTAGTTGGCAGCCGGTTGCAAGCGGAGTGTCCCAAGGGTTGGTCCTGGGGCCAGTTTTGTTTAATATCTTTATTAATGATCTGGAGGATGGTGTGGACTGCACTCTCAGCAAGTTTGCAGATGACACTAAACTGGGAGGTGTGGTAGATACGCTGGAGGTAGGGTGACCAGACAGCAAATGTGAAAAATCAGGACGGGGATGGGGGGCAATAGGAACCTATATAAGAAAAAGACCCAAAAATCGGGACTGTCCCTATAAAATCGGGACATCTGGTCACCCTAGCTGGAGGGTAGGGATCAGATACAGAAGGACCTAGACAAATTAGAGGATTGGGCCAAAAAAAACTTGATGAGGTTCAACAAGGACAAGTGCAGAGTCCTGCACTTAGAACGGAAGAATCCCATGCACTGCTACAGCCTAGGAACCGAATGGCTAGGCAGCAGTTCTGCAGAAAAGGACCTAAGGGTTACGGTGGACGAGAAGCTGGATATGAGTCGACAGTGTGCCCTTGTTGCCAAGAAGGCTAACGGCATTTTGGGCTGTATAAGTAGGGGAATTTCCAGCAGATTGAGGGATGTGATCAGTCCTCTCTATTGGACATTGGTGAGGACTCATCTGGAGTACTGTGTCCAGTTTTGGGCCCCACACTACAAGAAGGATGTGGAAAAATTGGAAAGAGTCCAGCGGAGGGCAACAAAAATGATTAGGGGTCTGGAGCACATGACTTATAAGGAGAGGCTGAGGGAACTGGGGTTGTTTAGTCTCCAGAAGAGAAGAATGAGGGGGGATTTGATAGCAGCCTTCAACTGCCTGAAGGGGGATTCCAAAGAGGATGGCGCTCGGCTGTTCTCAGTGGTGGCAGATGACAGAACAAGGAGCAATGGTCTCAAGTTGCAGTGGGGGAGGTCTAGGTTGGATATTAGGAAACACTATTTCACTAGGAGGGTGGTGAAGCACTGGAATGCGTTACCTAGGGAGGTGGTGGAATCTCCTTCCTTGGAGGTTTTTAAGGCCCGGCTTGACAAAGCCCTGGCTGGGATGATTTAGTTGGGAATTGGTCCTGCTTTGAGCAGGGGGTTGGACTAGATGACCTCCTGAGGTCCCTTCCAACCCTGATATTCTATGATTCTATAATTCTCATAAACAAACTGGAAATAAACCTAGATGGAGCTACTATAAGGTGGGTGCGTAACTGGCTGGAAAACTGTTCCCAGAGAGTAGTTATCAGTGGTTCACTGGTTCCAGTGCAGCTGGAAGGGCATAATGAGTGGGGTTCTGCAGGGATCAGTTCTGGGTCCATTCTGTTCAATATCTTCATCAATGATTTAGATAATGGCATAGAGCGTACACTTATAAAGTTTGCAGATGATACCAAGCTGGGAGGGTTACAAGTGCTTTGGAGGATAGGATTATAATTCAAAATGATCTGGACAAACTTGAGAAATGGTCTGAAGTAAATAGGATGAAATTCAATAAGGACAAATGCAAAGTATTCCACTTAGGAAGGAACAATCAGTGGCACATACACAAAACGGGAAATTACTACCTAAGGAGTACTGCGAAAAGGGAACTGGGGGTCATAGTGGATCACAAGCTAAATATGAGTCAACAGTGTAACACTGTTGCAAAAAAAGAAAACATCATTCTGGGATGTTGTGGTGGGGCGGCTGCCCCATACCAGCAGAAGAAGGGTTAAAGCAGCTTTGGCAGGGTTCTGTGCAGCCTCTCTAATCAGGAAAGGGCTCATTGGGAGAGCCAATCAAGAGAAGGCTTGCTGGAGTAGCCCCTATATAAAGGGCTGCTCAGCAGAGCAAAGGCAGTCTCTCCCTGGAGGGCAAGGGGGAAGGACTGTCTGCTGAGGCGTACCGGAGATACTGCAGTGCTGGGCAGTGTAGCAGACAAATAGGGGAACTCTTGGCTGACCATGGCCAGACTGAGGCCCTGAAGCAAGGGCATGGAAGGTGCTAGGACTACGGGGGAAGTGGCCAAGGGAAAGTAGGGCAGCGGGAATAGGAGGAGGGGCAGCAAGTGGCTGCCAGCTGTAGGGTCCCTGAGCTGGGACCTAGAGTAGTGGGCAGGCCTGGGTCATACGTTCCCCCCCACAACCCCTACTTGCAAATGAGGAGAGTGGCCTAAATCCAGACTGCAGTAGACTAGAGACTGCAGTTGGCCGCTGAGGCAAGTGCAAGGACTGAGGACCACCTGTCCTCCGAAAGTGGGGAGACAGTGGGCTGGGGCACAGCCAGAGGGCCATGTCCCAAAGAGGATGCCATGGTCCAGGAGCGACACAGGTCCAGATGGTGGAGGAAGTGGAAGTAACGGTGAGTGAGACACCACTAGTAAAAGGCACCCTGGTGGTCCAAGAGAGCTAATTCCCAGCATGACCAGCAGGTGGCGCCACGGCAGTGAGTTGGCACCACTACAGATGTTTTAGCAAGAGTGTTGAAAGCAAGACACAAGAAGTAATTCTTATGTTGTACTCCGCGCTGATCAGGCATCAGCTGGAGTATTGTGTCTAGTTCTTGGTGCCACATTTCAGGAAAGATGTGGACAAATTGGAGGAAGTCCAGAAAAGAGCAACAAAAGTGATTAAAGGTCTGGAAAACATGACCTATAAGGGAAGATTGAAAAAACTGGGTTTGTTTAGTCTGGAGAAGAGAAAACTGAGAGGGGACATAACAGTTTTCAAGTACATAAATGGTTGTTACAAGGAGGAGGGAGAAAAATTGTTCTTCTTAACCTCTGAGGATAGGACAAGAAGCAATGGGATTAAATTGCAGCAAGGGCAGTTTAAATTGGACATTAGGGAAAACTTCATAACTGTCAGGGTGGTTAAGCACTGGAATAAATTGCCTAGGGAGGTTGTGGAATCTCCATCATTGGAGATTTTTAAGAGCAGGTTAGACAAACACCCGTCAGGGATGGTTTAGATAATACTTAGTCCTGTCATGAGTGCAGGGGACTGGACTAGATGACCTCTCGAGGTCCCTTCCATTCCTGTGATACATGGGGACAGCACGGAAGGCTGGGCGTGAAAGGCTGTAATTTACTGGGGTGATAGGAGGGGTCTGAGTTTAAGTCTACTGAAGTCAGATTATGAGACTTTTCTCTGCACTTGGCATCTAGAAATGGGTGAGCAGATCCATTCAATTGGCTCTAACATGGAACAAGAAAAAGATACCTGCCTTTCAGTAGCAGTCCTTGGCTATTCCCCTTCCTGCCACACACCTTCCCTCCTAGATTACAATTTTCAGACACTCCTTGCCACAGTGGCAGAGCTACCGGGAATGACCCTTGAACATAGCAGGTGAAGCAGCAGGGAGCGCAGGCAAAGGCAGGAAGTGGGCATTTTGCCCCTGTCTACTTACCAAACAAACAAGCCCCCACCTGGAGATCCATGCATAATTTATGGAGACACGTGGGTATCTGAAAGCTTCAAGAGTTTGATCTTGTGCTGCAAAGATGCAGGGCTGCACGTAAAAAAGGGGTGAGCAGAAGAGGGAGAGCAAGAGAACCTAATCCTGTAATAATAAGAGTGATGCTACCTCACTATTCCTGCCTTGAAGCAGGAGAGGATTACTGAAGAGAGGAAGAGATGATTGTCCTGTTAACACAATGGGATCACACATAAACCCATATGTCTGCCTCAAATATGTACATTCTCCTCCCACTCTCTGCCATTTTATACTTGTGCCCTTGAGAATAGGGGAGGGAGCATGAAACACATTGCACAGTGGGGACAGCCATGCTTAGCTCTGAACCCTCTTTCTTTCCACCCCCCACAAGCACTTGGTATTAACAGCCTTGCATACCGTGCAAAGGCCTACAAGATAGAAACAATCCTACAATGAGACTCTGAAGGGAGTCTTGCAAGCAGCTGCGGATCCTGCCTGGGATGGCTTGCTAATCAGCCACTAGATGCAGCACTTGTTCTGCCTTCGCTGCCCAGTGTGTGCGTTCTGTGGAAGCAGAAAATCTGAAATTGAGAGGCGGGGGTGGGAGAAGTATATCTTAGAGGGGACAAAATCCCCTCACACTTATTTTTTGCTGTAGTCTGCCTTATATAATAACGTTCCCCTTTTCACCTGTCTACTTTCTTGTCTATTCAGCTCAGTCTTGAAAGATGTAATTGACAAAATTATAATATCAGGCATGATACTTTTGATAGCTTTTGTCCAAAACTCTGCTGCAATAGCTTCTTATTTCCAGCTGATTCACTGGGGGAGAAAATATATGCTACTCCATTAGAACTTTCCATTCACACACCATTTACTTGACAGGATTTTCTTAGCATCACAGCATAACTTATCCTTACTGCTATTCAATCATTTTGTAATAAAAACTGAGATTGCAAAAAATGTTCATTGTCATTACTGGTGACGGACCAGTAACCTTCTCCATGGGGGGGAGGGGGAGAGATCAAGGATATATTATACTTAAAATAAGGCTGACCTGCAGAGAATTGTTTTGCAGTCATAAGAAGTCTGAATGGAATTCATATAGTAGAGGAGAGTGTCAGATAATACAGTGATCTTGGATTTGTAATCTGTCCCTTTGAATTGGTTTCCCCTTCATTTAAGGAAATAAATACTTACCGTAATAATGCCCTAGGGAATATCTCTCCAGATTCCTGATTGGTACTTTGGAAGAACTCCCTTCTTCAGGGCAGAAGCCAACCTCTAATGGATGGGGTTCAGTGAGGAAAAGTTTCCCTAGGGATAGGTTATCCCATAAATGTAGTTTTCAGGGTTTCTTCCACCTTCCTCTTAAGCAGTTGGTCCAGCTTTACTTGAATCTGATGGGACCTGACTACAAGTGTCTCCAACACTGCCCCCTTCACTGTTCCCCCTTGCCCCACAGTCCTCCATTCCCTCCCCATACCCTTTCCCCTGCCATCAGCACCATCCTTGGTCCCTAGCCCATCTGACTCCTTAGGGACCGGAGAGACTGGCCTCTGGTAGTGAGGTACCCTAAGCAGGAATGACTCTGGTGGAGCTGTAGGATTCAAACTCCCGGCAGTGGGACTGGAGTTGATTTCAAGGGGAGTGGTAGCTGCAGTGGTGCTGCCACTGCCCAGGGAGATCGGAGCACCCCGGGGCTGCTGGCAGGTTGAGCCAACTGCAGGGCTGGTCTGGTGTGGGTATCCCATCTCCCTTTTGTGCCTCTGCATGGGATGGCAATGATAGCCCCCCAGGCCAGCCCACACTGCTCTGACCCTTGGGCTCTGATGGCTGGGTACCAGATGCTCTGGGAGAGGTGGAGAAGCTGCTTGGCCTTATCCCAAAGAAGGGGCATCTGAGTGAACCACTGCCGGCCCCCTGGTCCCTGAGGAAGGGTTGGCTTCCCTGGTGAGTGGGGCCCAGCTCGTCAGCTCCTGTGGGTCCTGAGCTTCCATGTGGGCAAAAAACACTAATTCTCTGGGCATGGATGCCCCACCTGAGCCTGCAGCCAGTGACCTCCGTGTGTCTACCCATGGCTTCCCAAGCAAAACTAACACTCAACAAGTGTCAGGTTTGGGTGGGATGAAAACTGCGCAATACTGGGTCTTGGGTCAGGTTTGGATTGGCTGTGGTCTAGTTGGATTCAAGTCGGGTTTTAAAACCCGAGCAGACCTTTACTAGATACACCATTGCAGTGATAATTTCTATATTCCAATGACTGTCCCCAGTGACTCCAACCCAGATTTTACATTTAGGCCAGTGTTGGCTGGAAAAGTACTTTGAAATTTAGTTAGTGCTGCATGGATCAGATGTGATCTAGTAAACCCAGCTTTCATACCCCATACTGAATATCAGTTTCTTAGTTAAAGAAGATCCCCAGTAGTGTAGAGCATCACATTTATTACAGAAAATTAGAAAGTGAAGTTATTACTATTTTCTCCATTCTAGAATAAGAAGATTGTACTCATATAGCAAAGATTTTGAAGCACTGCACAAACATTGCATAAATCAAGTAACTCGCCACAAGCCAGTAAGAGTTTTTGCCTGGATGAGGATTTCAGAATTGGATACAGAGCAGATCAATGGCAGAGCAGGGAATAGGAGCCAGGAAGCCTAAATCTCTTCTGACCAATAGATTGCACTTTGCCACAGGATGAAAGTAATTTGTGTTAAATATAATTAATTGATCACAAAATAATACTAATTAAATCAGTTCCTGGGTGATGTGTTCACTTTGAGGATGTTCTCTTTAATGAACATATTTCTATACTTGTGTAAAGTAATTAAAATCGACTAGGCGGTTTCCAAACATATCTATTCATTTAAAATAATGCTCAGTAAATAATGAACACAAATAAACCGCATGTAATTTGTTACTGAACTTCAAAGCTGCAATTAAAACGACTTAGTCTTTTTTCTCTTTGAGCCTTTCTGAGCCTTACACCCCAATGAAAATGTAACCAGCAGCATTACTCATCACAGTAACTGGTGCTTCCTTGGGGTGAGGTAACTGTAATCTGAGCCCTTGACCTGTGAAACTGTTTGATCACTTTCACAGTCCGAGCCTCTATAGAATGTCCCAAATTTAGTCCAACTGAAGTTTGCTTCTAGTTGGACTTTTGCATGCCTGAATATTAGGGGCAGAATCAGCAGGTTTGTGTGACAGCTGCTGGCAATGTAAAGCCCAGCATGGGGCTGTAGCAACAGAAAACCCCTTTGGTGGTTGGGGAGAGGCTGTGGTACTACAAAGCAGCCATAACCTCACCTCCCCTGCAGGTGACATAGGAAGGGAACAAAGCCATGGTGGCCAAGGCTGCTCTTACTTAATGCATCTCCTTGCAGCATATATTGATAGAACTGGGTTTCCCCCCCTCGCCCCTGTGAACTATATCTGCTCCTCTTTGCGTGGCAGTGTTGCCATCTCTGTGTAAAATCACCCCCCGGAGGAGCAGGGAGCCAGCTTGGTGCAGACAGCTAATACTTCCCTGAGCCATCTTCATTACACCCACTGCTATTGGTCAGGCAGCTTGACTCCTGTTTGCAAAGGAATAATTGTTGCTACCCCTGACTGGCTTTAAACCTTGTGGAACATTATATTCTTCAGGGAATACAGAGAACATGTGCTGCAGGAAACAGCCGTGGTGGCTTCTTACAGTAGGTGACACTTTTCCCTCAGAGCTGATACCAAACCAATACCCCAGGGTTGTGCTAGGGGGTGCTACGGCTCCTGTAGTGGCCAACTTTCTGAGGAGGTGTTAAGTTGGAGACCTAACCTTTTGTGGTCACTAATTTTCCCATGTCACTTTTGCAAGAGTTAAGAGTAGGAACTCTGATGTCTTGGCCAAATTCCTACATGGGTTAATTCTATTCTGGTGTCATAAAACTGCCCTAGCAGTTTAGTTGTATCTGGTATCATATTCTTCATTCTCTGTCCTATGAGTTGTGCCTATTAACAGTTTTATTATATATTATTTGTTCAACATCAGTGATGTGCTCAGTGCTGCAAAATCCCTGCCACTGAGGCATTGACAATCAGGAGTCCACAGTCGCCTCCATTTCACTGCAGAGGTGACGACAGTTTAGTGGTGGGTGAAGAGGTCTCTGGAGGTAACTAGTATATCAGCATGCAGAGGATTTGGGGCTTTGAAAGTGAGACATATGTTAGTTGTGATTATTTGTGTCTCAGGAACAGGCGAATTTTGCCTTTCGTAGTAGAAAATAATGACATTATTATGGGCCTTATCCACACAGGAATCACTGTGGATTTGCAATATCTCTCTTTATTATCTAACTCATCGGTGAGAACTATTGGTCATTAATAAAAATAAAAATCCACAATCCTTCACTAGCATCTCTTCTGCACCAAGGCAGATCCCAGCTAAGGTCAATGCACAAGGGACAGCACTAGCAGAACCTTCAATCCCATCTTTGTCCCCTCTTTTTACAAGTCTGAAGGTTCACTGTAAGCAAATCCGTTAATTGGTAATTGACCCTAAAGAGCGAATTTTATGGTGATTTACATCAGGAATATCCTCTAGGTAAGGGCAGAGCCAATATTTTTATTTTATTATTTTCCAGTCACAGATATTCTTTATCACATTAGGGTCAGCTGGGTCATATTACTGTCTGTTCGTAACATACATAGCAGTGAATTCTGATAAGCATTCCATCATCATTATTTTATTGCAGAAATACAAGTAACTTATTCATTTAAAAAATTGATAGCTGGGCAAAACTCCAAGGCTTCAGAAACTCTAATACAATATAAAAAGGAAATGTAGATCAACAGGAGCACCAAGCTAAGTATTTTAGTTTTTGTGTGAATTCTTTTCCGGTAAATTTCAGGGCAGTTAGCTGTCTACAACCCTAGACTGCTATGAAAATCTGCAGCCACAGTGAATGAAGATTATTATAAATAACAGTAATGGAAGGTATGTCTAAATCCTCTAAACTGATTAGAAAACCCCAGCCTGTGATATTTACGCTGCTTTCTAGAACCTTCAGTTCTCAGTCTTTTCTTCTATTTCTTGATGCTTGTTAATTTAAAAAAGGAGAGTTCTGTCCTCCTTTGAGCCCATCCAGTGGTGACTGAGTTTAATGAGGGCAGCATGGCTGTATTACTGAGGGCAGAATTTAGATTTTAAGCAGTTTTGGATCAGAGACTGCCCTTGCTATGTGCATGAACAATGCAGCCATGCTTAAATCCAGCCTGTAGGTGCAACTAAAATAGAGCTAATAAAAATCACAATTGGGCTTGATGTTTTGATCTTTCTTGTGGTGATATTCTGCCACTCAAAATTATCTTGATCAGTGGAGATAATGCAATGGTCTCTTTTCTACCTCAACAGTACATGAATGCACTTGGATGTTGGTGGAACAGTGGGGGCCTTGTTTAAGAGAACTGCAGCATTTGGCTTGCTATGGTCATCCTCAGTCAGAAAAGATTTGTGTCCCAGGGACTGAATTAGAGAGAGAGAATGAAAATGAGGGGGTCGGTTTGTTCTTGCATAGAGATAAAAGTCCTACCTCCCTCAGCTGCCAAGTCCTTAAACCTTATGAGTGCAAGTGAAATGAACACATAATTAAAATGATGTTTAGCTTGTGCTTAAAGAATGCTCCAAAAATAAAATTAAAATAAGAAAATCAGCTGATAGATGTTACTAAATTTAGCTGTAGCTTACTCCAGAAGTAAATGCAATTCCTGCACAGTGAAAAATAAGTGAAAATTCCTTAGATTCTGTAGGAATGCCTTCTCTAACAGGCTGTGGGCAGGGGTGGCGCTGGGAGGTGCATTTTTCTAACACAATTAAACATTAAAGCCTTGTTCAATTTTTTTCAATGGAACCTTACAATGCCTTCAAGCTGTTTATATCTGACCTTCTCACTGTTACGCATAACAGCAGAGAAGAGAACACAGATTGCACTGGCAGAACGGGACCTACCAGTGATGGTTGTGAAATGCGATGGGGAAGTCATGGTCACGAAAGGAGGGGTGATGTACTCAGCCTTCACTCCCTGCTTCACCAGGAGATCCATGTTTGGGGTGTCGACATCCTGGTCGTAATTCCAACGGAATCCATCAAAAGAAACCAGAAGGAGTTTGTTAGAGCTTTTTTCTTTCTCATTCCTGCCAGCCGGATGGCAGGTGAATGGCTTCAGGAGGATGAGCAGAAGCAAAAGAGAACTAAGTCTCTTCATGCTGAGATAGCTCGCAGGACAGAAATCACATGCCTAGTTTTTTGCTCCTGCTTTTCTTCCTTTCTTATCGGTGGTTGAGAGCAAAGTTCAAGCCCGATAAACCTGTTCAAAACTGCTATCTTTGATAGCATATGGATTTATGAAAGTAAAACCATCTGGGCAAAGGTTTTCTGAAGTGATTAGTGATTCTGGAGTGCCTCAGTTCACTGGGTAGCTGACTAAGTTTCTTACAAAGGGGACAGATTTCCATAGGATGTGTGTTCAGCACTTTCTGAAAACCAGGCCCTATAGCAGGGTTGGCCACCTCCTAAGCACCCCTTCATGGCCTGGGGTGGCCCTGTGGTGTCCTGTGTCAGTTTCCCCTCTGTGGTAACCCAAGGACTCTATGCCAGCCAGGTTCTCTTGCTTACGTAATATCCTCCTGGGGCCAGTTTATTACAAAACATAGTGCAAGCACTCTGCAACAGAAGTCCCCAAACATAAGATACCTCTCGGCTTTTGCTCCCCCAAAGGAATACACTCACAAATAGAACAGGCATGTTTTTATAAGCCCTTTGAGACTTTGATCCCTTGTTTTTGCCATTAGATTTGGATTCTCAGATTAACCTTACCTTCCAACAGCTGACTAGCCACAGTAATAATATGTCGATTGAGTCTTCAGGAGAGCCCAGCCAGGGAGGAAAACCATAGTTCTCAGAAGATGAGAAGGTCAATAATTAAAGCTGTGGCTGTTCTAGGAAAGGAAAGAGAAAAAAATTAAACTGCCAGCAATGAATAATGAGAAATCTTTGATGAAATTAGTGATGCAGAACAGATACTTAGTACTTCCTTCTTTCCTCCAGAGTCTAAAGTTTTAACTGAGAATGAGTTGGTGAGGAGCAAGTGTGTTGAGAATCTAAGCCCCACAGAACTAGTCACGAGAATCTGGTTAAGCCGAGAGAGAGTGAGTTAAAGGACTTCAAACATGATAATAAAGATAAAGCAAATGAACAGATCAGTGCTTTCTGGATATATGGACAAATTATACCTATGCAACCCCATTATCTACAAGACCCTTCTTTGTTACCACCAGAATATCCTAGCAATGAGACTATTTTATCATTGCTATTCACCTATATGTTCTCCTGGACAGCTAATGAGCCTGTATTCTTATTTTAAAAAGGATCTTGAGGTGGAGAAGAGAAATGCATTTGAAAAAAATAAAAATTGGGGAGACCATGTTTACCAGCTCCCTTTAATAAACTCACCGGTGTAGATTTTGCACAGGGGAGGGGGTGGAGGAAGTGTCTGTATGGTAGGAGAAGGGGAATCCAGAAGACTTTGTAAGGAAAATAAGACTAGCAGATAAGAAGTAAACATGCTCTGGAATATTTAATGCATGTGCAGCAGCCAAACTGCAGCAGTAAAAACCTTCTGATGTTCAGAAAACTTAGATAAACATTCAGCTAAAGGACAATTCTTATAAATGATGTTCCCTTTTCTTCTTCATCTCTCAGTTAAAACCAATAATTTCTCAGGAGATTGGCATGGAAACAGAACGTTTGTTTTTCAAAAGTTCATCTATTTGTGCTACTGCCACCAACCAAAACCCGTGATTCCACATCCTTTCATTTATACCACTGGAACTGCAGTGAGGTCAGACAAGGGACAGTTTGACCTGTTATCTTCTTTTTGTGACAGCATGGTCAGTGGAGGAGGAAATGATTCTGATATTGCAGGATGCAATGCAGGATTCTATCTATCTAGGGTCTTATTGCATCCATCATTATGGTACCTGAGCACTTCTCCAAATTATGAAGCGTGCACATAAATAAAGATTTATTTTTCTCATCTCTCCAGGCTGCAAGGACTTGGTGGACTTGGTTTAATTTGAGTTTTCCTTTTTTGATGTTTTTGTGCGATTGTGAGGTTGGAGAAGTGAGATTTGCATTTTACTCTGAAGATGCTGAGTTTTGTGGTAGTCATGATCTATCCTGAGAGCTCTAAATTCAGAGGACAATTGCTGTGAAAGCTTTCTCTTCCATGCACAAGCCTTGCTCTTGATGTTTGGCCAGTCTGTTGTTCGAGTGGAAAGTAGCAATCGAAGGAGGTCATGGTCTTGCAGAGGCAGTTTAATTTAGGCCAATCCTATGGAGGGATTTGAAGCTGAGAACCAAACCATTGGGTTTCACCCTTTGTTCCTGTAGAGGCAATGAAGATGCCTATGTTAATGAGCAGACAGGTCAAGGGATTAGGAAAGGAGAAAGGGAAAATTTAGGCTAAAAGTCAGCAAACCTTTCCTGGCTGTGAGATATTTTAGGATGAGGAATAGTTTCCCAAGGGAAATGGTTAGGACCCCATCTTCTGGGACGTTTAAAAACAGAATGGACAAAGCACTACAAGACATACAGTGGGGTATAGTTCCAAACTGTCAGGGTGATGGACTTGAAGCAATAGGCTTTTTCAGTCTAAAAATAAGAGCTCAAGCACCATAGCTAAATGAGGCCCCTATAGTCCTCTCTGGTTTGTAAAGCCTGGAGGGACAAACACACAATACATGTGGTGGAAAAGGTGCCATGGGAAAGGGGAGTGTATACAGGGAGGAAATGCAGACAAATGGTATTCTTTCTCCATTGCACAGAGCTGAATACACATTCACAGAGGTGAATACTGCAATCAATTCCCTGTGAATATTGGTTTGAATTTTTAAACCAATTGGCTTCAGCTGTGAGGGTGTTCCTCTTCAAGTTGCTTGCTTCTAATAGTCTAGCTAGCGAGCTGGATGGCAGGAATGCCTGTAGAAGCAGCTCCTTGTCATGAATATTCACAGAAAGCAAAGTCTGGAGTCATAAGCACACAGAGGAAACCCGAGTTTTTAAAAGTTCTGCTTGTCCAATTAAGGAACAGGAATACACTATGTGACTTGTGTGTCCAGCAAAAAACAACAAGCCTGAATTTCAGCTACCCTTGAACTGGTTGTATATAATCCTCAAAACAAGAATTATTCGTGGTGGTGATTCAGCAAATAAATTCAAGAAAATTGACATCTGCTTGTGGGCCAATTGCAAACAACAACAGCTGTAAAATAGTTGGATAAAGTATTCATTATGAATTATTCACCCAACCTTAGTCCCAGCATCTTCTCCAGGTCAGCTGTGGGGGATTTCACTTTTACAATGTCTCACAATGAAAGTGGGTGGGGGAATTTGGGAGCAGCTGCTCTATGAGGCTTGCCTCTGGGAGAGATGGTCACAGTTAGTGCAGCAAATGTGTCTGCATTAAGGCTCCTTCTCTGTCATACAGGGACATATTGGCGGAGCATAGATGAAAAGAGTTATGAGAGCTAATACCGGCCAGGCATGTTGGTCAGCCACAATGGCATTAATGGGGAAGAGGCTTGAATGGGATGCAAAAGAGTCCCCTGCAGGAATGGCTGGGGAACCATCGGTTTGTGAGTAATTTTCCCATGCATCCCCAGCCTCTGCTATGCCCTTGCTCACTATCGCAGTGGTACCAGCCACTGTGTGTGTGTGTGTGTGTGTGTGTGTGTTTGGGAAGGATGATGCAGCCTTGCAACTGTACTTGAGCAAGGTGGAGATGGGAAACCTAGAGCCAAATGTGAGTAGAAAGACTATGGGTCCATAGCTGCTGTTGAAATGGTCTATTAACCGAAAAATGAGTAGGGTAAGTTGGAGTAAAAAATCATGAAGCCTCAATCTAATGGGCTTCAATTTCCAGTGAATGCATGGCATTGGGCGAGAGGGGGCAGAGAACTTCCATGCCCACTGTATCTAAAAGAGGCCCAGTTCTGCATTCTGAAATTGCTTTCAAGTATCTGTCAACATTAGCCCTCCGCCTCAGCTGAAATAGGGCTGTTGATACATCACTGTCAGGTAGAATGCAGAACACGCCATGCTTTGTCGACAGAGGTGGCACAAAAGAGTAAAATGAAGCATCACCATGGGTTATGAATGATTCTCACAATTAAGGGACGAACTCTGTTAGCTAAACCAGAGATGTGTTTGGAATAATATTGCTTGGAAGAAACCTAAGCAGGGTGACACAAACCCAGCTGCAATTTAGGAAGGGTTTCTCCCATGCCTTTTTTCAAGGCCCCTATTTCTAGCCATGATATTCAGTTTGTGGCCTTTTGGGGCCCTGCATTATGGCATCCATGGACCTGATGGGAGTTCATGATGCTCTGGAGTGAGATTCCATATTTTGCAGACAATACTGGGGCAGCCCCAAACTCTCAGCCCTGAGGAAGGAGAAGCTAGGGTGGCTTTAAGCTACTTTGGAGCCCTCCCGTTCCTAGGTTGCTCCAGCAGTGGGAGAGGCCCTGGTGTAACATATCCCTGGCCACCTGTCTACATTACAACAGCCTTCTGGGGCTGCACTCTGGGCCACAGCATTGCCTGGAATCTTTTGCAGTATTTGTGCTGCAGCCCTGCGCTCAACATGCTCCTCCTGGCCTCAGTTCTGCCCCTGACGTGCCCTCTACACTAGGGCTCATGAGGTGGTCTTTGAGGGGGGTGGGGCAGCCTTATGGCTGTTTTCCACAGTGCCTGCACTGGGAGAATTTAGGGCTCCTTTACACTGCTCTGGCCACCTTATCCAGTGTTCAGGGGCTGGAGCAGAGGTGAGGATCTCACCCCAGGCCCCAGAGGAAGTGCTGATCAAAGCTTCCAGAGGTGGGGATGGACTAAGGGTATGTCCACCTTGGAGCCAGAAGTATAACTTCCAACTCAGGGAGACATACTCGTGCCAGCTCTGATCAAGCTAGTGCACTAAAAATAGAAGAGTAGCTGAAACAGTGTGAGCAGCAGGAGGCACTAGCCACCTGAGTACATGCCTAGGTTTTCAGACTGGATCGTACTTGGGTTGTCTAGCCTGTCCTACCACTCATGCTGCTGCCACAGTTACGCTATTCTTTTTAGTGCAGAGCTAGTGTGGGTTTGTCTTCTTGAACTGAAAATTATACTTCCAGCGGCAGTGTAGACTTATCTAAATGATGAGTCAGTGGATGAATGTGATCCACGTTCATGTCCCATCTTGCCAAGAAGTCAGGAAGTTGGAGTGCATAGGGGAAAGAAGCAGAAGAAAGGTAAAGGGAGAGGGAAAGGACACTATCAAATGGGGTAACAGATAATCCTAAAACAAAAACCTGGCACAAAGCCCATTGAAGTCCATTGATTTCAATGGGCTTTGGATCAAGCCTTAAAAGCAAACATTGCATTACCATTTTTGTCGTGGGAGCTGCATCGCAATAGGAAGATGTTGGTGTAACATCACAATTCAAACATGGCAATGGAACATCAAGAGTCTTGCGCCAGCATTATTTTGTGGCTCTCTGTAATTTCCTTTGACAGGTCTCCAGCTCTTCAGGGTTGCTTATAGTTTGCATGGAAGATGGAATCATCTTTTAAGTTAGTATTGCCACGTAATAACACTGAGAATAGATATTATATATCTTAGTAACCTTTTGTTTAAAAATCCAGTGGAATTTTTTTCTGGCAATTTTCTCCAATATGACAGCAATACTATCGTAAGTTTGGGATGATTGCTATAGAATGCTGTAGTGTTTCTAATAAGAGTGCTAAACGTTAATAAAAAGGTAAAGGGAATCATTTCTGTTTATCTTGAGAAGTTGTCTTGAGCTTCTGCAAATAAAACCCATGTATTTATATCTCAAGTGTTAAGGAAGTGCTGAGTCTGAAAATGCAGTAAAAATCGGAGTCATTTTCCTTGACAGTCCCGTGTCTATTTACAACCTGTTAATTAAAATATCGATATGCAAATATAAATAATATGGCTATAGATAAGGAAGGGATAGTTATTTATTTAGATTTGTAAAAGTGAAACAAGAACAGCTCAACTAATTCTCTGGGTGCCCTTGACAATTTTTTTAAAATATATTAAAATACCTGGACCCGTCCATAGGTGCTGGAACTGGGATGCAGGGGGTGTTGCAGCACCCCCTGACTTGAAGTGGTTCCCATTATATACAGGATTTACAGTTTGGTTCAGAGGCTCACAGCACCCCCACTATCCAAATTGTTCCAGCACCCCTGTTCCTCCAGATCAACTCAATATAGTAACTATTCTATGTTATATAGGTTCTTGTAGTGTGCTCATCACTATAGTACCACCACCAACAACCCCTTAAATTGGGTTTCTTTTCCTGAACATGGGGCTGTCGCCAGTGCTGCTGGGGATCAGGCTAGAGCCCTGCTGCTAAGGTGGATCCCCAGCTCCTTGTCTCTAGTTGATTAAAAAATGTTGACCAAGGTTTTCTGATGCAGCTCGTCACCAGTGGGTGCTGTGAGGAGGGGAGTGGATGTCTTGGATTTGGTTACAGCCCCTAGATACTTGGGTTGGCTTTTTGGAGGCCTAAGCAAAGTTTAGGGCAGCCAAAGGCTGCGCTGAGCTCCACCAGCAGTTAATGGCTCCCCCAGAGCCATCTGGGGACAGCCGAAGTGCAGTACATTTCATCAGCACTAACTCCTCTCTGCCCACCATATGCCCCCTACACAGGGTTATGAGCCAGTTATGGTGGCTCTCCACCATCAGGCAACTCCCTGCTCCAAAGAACATATAATGTTAGTTATTAAGACGCAAGAGATGGGTGAGGATATGGGAGGGAGGACAAGATGACAGTAACGGCTGCAAGCTGTTTTGGTGTCAACTAGCCATGTATATAATATAGCTCGCCCCAGTTAGATGGAGATCACTGTGCTTCAAGTAGATGCCTTAGAAAAATGCTGATAAAAATAAACTTTTAACAGCAGGTTCACAAGAATCCATAATTTGTTCTTATTATATTTGTGCATGAGAAAGAGAGAGTGCGTGGGCAATATATGCTTAGTTCCTGTTCTCAAGTTAGTGGGACTAACCTTATAAAGTTTAAAATATAGTTCTGTCTCCTGCTTCCATTCAAGGAGTCTGCTGATTTCATTAATATTTGTTGAATGAAAGCAGTAAGACAACCTTAACTTAACTTTGAGTACTGCTTAGATTTAAGGGCCCAAATGTCACTTTTCACAGATCATTGATTTATTTCAAAATAGCTGTAGCCACATTAAATCATTAATGAAGAGATTGTATTTTTCCTCTGAAGACACAGAGATATAGCTGGTGGAAAGAAATCTCCCCACAGCCTCACCATCCACAACAACAAATTTGAACAGACTCTAAAGAATGGAATTGTCCAGTCATCTTGGGCTTGCATAACTGAGCTACTCCTTGTGGTCTGAAAGGGAAAGGGCTGCATAAGGGGCTTCTTTAAATATCAGCTGAATTTAGAGCAGCAATGGGAGTTCAGTTTGAGAAGAATTGCCTAGTTGAGAGGAAAGATTGAACATGCAGGCAAGGTACTTAAGCACGTGCATAACTTTAAGCACATACTCAAATTGCAATAGAAGATGAGACGTGAACTATCCAAGCAAGCCACAGGTATTGTCTCTGCAAAATGTGTTTGAAATCTTGATGTATGCAGAAATTAAATTTGCCTCTGGGAAGCTTTGACTGGCCCGACTCAGCATTTATCCAGCAGATCGCTCTAGGTACCGTTATCCTTGGCAATGTTACAAGAGTTATAATTTGCAATGAATGAATAATTGTTAAACAATTTCTTCAGTGTATTGGAAACATGCTTTATTTTTCTTTTTAGCACTAGTGATTAGAAATGCACCCTTTTTCGTTGCTCTCAAAACCATTATTTGTTGTGCTACAAGAAAAAATGAGAGTACATGACACCTTGCAGGATTGGGCCCCAGTTGAGGCCGGCTGTGGTGCTTCCTTCAGAGGAACTGTGGGAAAGTCCAGTGAAATGAAGATTTCATTGATCTGCTGTCTTCCAACCAAATATTTTGCTTCAGGAAGAAGGGAACGTACCGAAATGCTCAAGAGAGACATCACAAAACTTGAAAATCTTCAGACAAAGCAAAGCTGCTTTAAGAGGTTGACTTCTCAGCTTTGTAACTTACTGTGTTAACCATGGGATATGAGGGGTAGAAATGTGATTATTTGAGGGAACTGGTGGTAAAGAACTCTCTGGAGAGCAATGGCCAGCTCTCTGGAAATGAGCTGATAGCTTCAATTCAGTGAGACTCAAAGGAGACTGTTGCTATAAAATTATGTACTAAGGGTCAGACAAAAACAAATATCTAAGCTGGCAGAAATGAGGCTTGCAGGCTTGTGAGGAAATAAAGGACTTAGACCATGTTTTCTTAAATCATTTTGGGACAAGTTATACAGGACTAATGGAACCCCCTTGCAATTCCCTTAGGATTTGTGTTGTGACATCCAATCTGGGGAGCCCAGCACTTCAGAAACAAAATTCTCACTGAAGCAACTAGATGAGTGATTTGCTGCATAGTAGAAGGACAAATTTAACTACCCCAGCAGTCAGTATTAGTGGGAGAGAAGCTGCAACAACTGACTCAAGTAAGGAACCAAAAAGCAGGGAAAATATTTAGAAACATGAGGAAACATTTAGAAACTCTTCAGCTGGTGTAAATTGCCATAGGTCCATTGACATCAATGGCCAGATACCTCAGCGATTTTCAGAGTAGAACCGCTCTTTGAATAAAGACACTAGAGCTGATTGAAAAATGGTATGTTTTTTTGAGGGGGGGGGGAGGGGAACCTTTCTAAACAACTTTGGTTTTTTTGAAAATGTTCACGAACTTTTTTTAAATCAAATTTTTGAAAATGTTTTTTGGTAAAATGAAAATTCTTACTGAAAACTGAAGATTGTACCAAAAATGATTAGGTATTTGGTATTTTGGCCAAAGTGAAAATGTGTATTTTAGTTGAAAAAGCCATTTTTGCTTAAATAAATACATTGAAAAAAGTAAAAATAAAAAAGGTGGTTTTTTTGCCATCTCTACTACTGATTTCCGCACATACATCAATCACAATATAGTAACAAGGAGTGAGGTCTTTTCTGAGATCACAAGCTGGCTGCTAAGGTTCCCCCTACCTTCAGACCTCTTCCACGCCCATCCGTGGCCAGCTCTTTCTCCATCAGGAGATGTTGAAGCAAATCAGCTATTTTCCCTGTCCCAGCCAGCTCTTTGGCCCGTGACAGAAAAAATACATGTCAAATATGGCAAGGAGGATGCTCTCTCAATGCGCGGTATTGCCTTTTTGGGAGGGATATATTAGAAATAGTCAGTGGAGCTATGCCAGCTTTCACCATTTGAGGTTCTGGTCTTAGACCTACAGCTCTAGGAAGAAATAACACTTATTATTTTGAAAACTACATTAAAATCAAAGCATCAGAAACTCATAATTAAATCTTAAAACAAACACAATGAAATGTGTGTGGGGGAAGTGCTTTTTTTTAACATTTTGCACTGTATCTCAAGATAATGTATTTAAAGCAGACAACTGTAGTGTTTGGAAGACTGAATTGCATGAGCAAGTATCCATTATTCTTGCATGAAATGGAATAATTGTAAATTAATGGCCAAACACTATAGGTTTGATACACCACAGCCATTGCTTTCATTCATTGATTTCTACTGATTTTTAGTGGTGTTACACTAATGTGAAACTGGAGTAACAGAGGGAGAATAAGGCTCTGACTACATATTGCAACGTGCTTCCTGCAGCAACCTATAGCTTCTACTTCAGAGTGTAACAGACCCACGTGGGCCTGATTACAGAAGTAATGAGCGCTCACAGCTCCTCCTGATTTCAGCAGTTGGACACACTCACTTGCTTTTCAAATCAGGCCAAGAGTATGTTCTGATAGAGGAATATCACAGCCTCAGGTATATGTGCTGCAGAAATGCATTTGGGGAATGGTATGCATGTAGTATCTCCGTGCAATATTAGTGATTCATGAGTGCCACCTACTTAAAATGACTGTGTAACCAAAGCTGTCACGCTGCTATATATTAGGTTTTTTTAAAAATGCACCTTCTGGATGTGTCTGAGCTGAACGATAGGTTCTTAAAATACAGTTCCTATTGGTAAATCGTATTGCTAGGACTACCTTTCCGGTACTCTAGATTATGAAGTGGTGAATATACTAGTAGGCTGTATGTGTATTTGCACATGTGGGCATGCGGCTGTATTTCATTCTTGTAGGCACTTCATTGTGTGAAATGGAAGCAGGTCTGCAGTGCTATAGAACTTATGACCCTCTTTACCACAGCACAGGGTAGACTTACATACAGTCAGATTCTGTAGCCCTTATGTTGAGCAGCATTTCCATTACTGTCAGTGAGCCAAAAGCCAAACACAGTTCACATGGTCACTGGTTTGAATGAGAGAGATCAGAATTTGGTTCAATGGAATTACTAGCATCAGGATGCAGAACTGAGCCCATCAGGATACTTTGTTTGAATCTCCCTTTTTAAATTAAACTGGTCAGGCAGATGAAAAAAGAACCAGCTCCAATCTGCTCCACTATGAATTATCATTGCTAAGACACAGATGATATTGACTTACATACAAGATTTACTCCTTTTTGGCCATCTTATCTAAAGGTCTTGGATGGTGAGCATAACTTGGAATGAAATACACGGAGCCCTTTGAGACAGCAGGTACGGTGAAATCACTGATCTTTCTCTATCCGAAAGCCCATTGTTCTACGGGGTCCTGGACAATTTGAAGACTTTTAAGGATGCTTCCCAACTGACTAGAAGAGAGAAAATTTTCTCTTCACATTTTAAGCCTACTGAAGTGCCCAGACTTAAAAAAGAAATGATAAAAACACAAACCAAAATGCTTCCCTTTAATATCTCTGACTGTAATCCATTATCCAAGGCCTTCTTGTGTACTACATCATCAGAGCAATGTTCTTTGACTACTTGGATAAATTATTCATACATCTTTTTATATCACCGACTGTGGCACCAGCTGGGGACAAACAAATATTACAAACATGGCACCAATAAAAAAGAATATATAATCAGTCTTTAAAAATTCTTTATGTTTTGCCAAGGCTCGCACATCAGAGTAGAATGTTAACAACCACCAGAGCCCTCCAGTTCGAAGCATTCCTGACTACAAATGCTGTTGTTTTAATACTATTTTCTAAATTGCAGCCCATTTTCAGCTTTCATAAATGTGATGGACTTCTTTGAATACAGTCAGATATATTTTTTTTAAATTCAAACATCAGACTTGTAAAGCTTATAACAGGCTTACTGCTTTTATTTGTTACAGATTAAAGATAAAGTGTTTGAAATACAGGTGGGAAGCTTCTGAAAGGACACATGGTTTTATGGTGCTACTAGCTTGAAGTCAAGGCAGATACTCACACTGATGTTACTACCTGTGGGGGCTGTATTTCCACTTGTAGATGAATTCATTTAGGAGAAGGATAGAGTAGGTAGTGGATTTCTCCATGAAGTAGGGGCATGAGAACAGTATTTCAGAGAGTTTCAATATAAGCTCCATAATATTTTTTTGGGGAAGTGAAATGGGTCCAATCCAGGTTCCAGCTCTAGACTGTAAATTCTTTTAAGAAGGGGAATCACTTCCCTGCAGTATCTGTGCTTCTTTGTTCTGCTGATGTTTCAGCAAGAACAGTTTAAGGTTACCTGCATCCACCAGATATATGGGGCCTCGAGTCTGCATGTGGATTGCTGGGGTGATGGCACAGTCACAAAATTTGGAGCTTGTTAAAAGTCCCATAGCATCCAACCTGTTTCATCTTGCCTTAGGCCGCTGATGTGTTTTAAATGTACATGATGACATACAGTAGGGTTACCATATCTAACAAATAAAAAAAGAGGACCCTCCACGGGCCCTGGCCCCGCCCATTTTCCCACCCCAGCCCCGCCCTAACTCCGCCCCTTCCCCGCCCTAACTCCACCCCCTCCTCCCTCCCACTCCCAGCCTCGCGGAAAGGGCTGCCCGAGCGCTACTGGCTTCACGGTTTGCTGGGCAGCCTCCAGACCCTGCGCCCCCCGCCGGCGCTTCCCCAGCGCAGCTGGAGCCTGGGAGGGGAAGCACCCAGCCGGGGGGGCAGGGTCTGGAGGCTGCCCGGCAAACCGTGAAGCCGGTAGCGCTTGGGCTTCGGGCAGCCTCCTTGCCTCCGGACCCTGCGCCCCCAGCCGGGCATTTCTCCTCCCGGGCTCCGGCGGCACAGGGTCTGGAGGTATGGGGGCTACCCAAAGCCCGTAGCGCTCGGCTCTTAAACAGAGCCGAAGAATCAGGGAGGAGCCGGAGGCTCTGCTCCTCCCCTGACTCTTCGGCTCTGTCTAAGAGCCGAGCTGCCCCAGTGCTACCGGCTTCGGGCAGCCCCCATGCCTCCGGACCCTGCGCCGCCGGAGCCCGGGAGGGGAAGTGCCTGGCCGGCGGCTGGGGTCCGGAGGCAAGGGGGCTGCCTGAAGCCCATAGCGCTCGGGCAGCTCGGCTCTTAAACAGAGCCGAAGAGTCAGGGGAGGAGCAGAGCCGCCGCGGGAGGGGAAGTGCCTGACCGGCATTTTCCCGTACATGTTCGGCTTTTTGGCAATTCCCCCCAGACGGGGGTCTGAGTGCCGAAAAGCCAGACATGTCCGGGAAAAAGAGGACGTATGGTAACCCTAACATACAGGTACATCCAGCAGCAGCAGCAGTATTGTCCTATGTACAGTGCTTGATTCATTAGGCAGCAATGAACACATGTTCAAAACCAGTAAACTGATGTAGCTCTGTTTAAGTTGTTGACTTTCCCAGGCTGAGAATCCTGGTGCAATATGTTTAAGTGCCATTCATAAATGACCACATAAATTCCACCACCCTGCCAGTTCTTCACTTTTAGTTTGTACTTGAAGGCTGAGATTTTCAGAAGCACCCAAGGAAACCATGGGAAGCCTGGTACTGCAGCCCTGCTGCTCCCCTGTCAGTGCTCTGTGACATGTATGTTTGATTGTAGCAGTCACAGTTTGCACTGCACAGATTAGTTGAAAAGATCATATGGTATTTTTTTCTGTTCCCTGTTAGCATGTTTTGTGTAACTATTGGCCACAGGGCAAAGTGTGGCTATTACAGCTGAGTATACAATTCAGAATTCATGCTGAGTTGCTTAATTGAGTAAGTTATACACGCTAATTGATAAGTTACATAGGCCATTTGCATATGGCTAGGAGGGGGAATTGCAAATGGTGCAATTAACTGTAATCTTAGCAGTTTCAAAGAGCTGCAGACTAAGAATCATCCAATGAAGAAATTCACAAATAATTTGAATTTGAGAACTTTTGCAATCAGCTTGTGGATAACTTCCAAATGGAATTATTTTTTAAAAGGGCAAAATTCACTGATTAAATTTATTCATAGTGAATTATTTATTCTCTGTTCTACCGAATGCCACAAGATTTGTAGCAATTCCATGCTCATCATTATTTATGCCCTTTTCTTGGATCCAATTCTACCCCTTAAGGCAACTCTGATTTGGTCTCCACATTTAAGGTCCAATCCACTTCTAAAGGCACCCATTAACTTCAATAGTTGTTGGGTTGGGTTTTTTTTTAACTTCCCTTCAGAATTCCCATTAACACTTAAGGGACTGCATGACCTAGACAATTTCAAACAAACTTCAAACCACACCGTCTCCTATTAACATTTACTAATAGCAAAATACACACAGTGGCTATAAATAGCAGTTTTTTCTTCTACTTTTTATTCCACAATATTTTGTAGACTTTGGGCTGTTAATATAGTATGATACACAATTTAACACTAAAAGGCTAAGACTTTACACTCAGTATATATATTTTTACAATATTTGTATTATCGCACAAAGCATCATATTGTTGTAGATCATTCAGTTCTAATATTCCTTGGGGCCTGGAAACTCATGACTTGAAATGCCTCTCCCTGTCAAATACAGATGTATTTCAAATATTCCTGGGATATTTTATAGTAAGCAACTGTAAAGGTAATATATCGGTGAGCGCATGCTAGTCGACAATAGATATTACCTTTTTGCTGCTAAAGCCAAGAAAGGAAGGGAGATGCATTTTAACTTGTCGTTCAACTGGTAAAAAGAAGGAATGAGATGGACATTTTCAAGGCTGATTGCAAAGTTAGGTTGCTCTATGAAGGTAAAGATATATCTTTGTTGTTGTGCTGACAGATGTGGGTACGTTATTAGAGAGACAAGGTGGGTGAGGTAATATCTTTTATTGGACCAACTTCTGTTGGTGAGAGAGAGAGAAGCTTTCCAGCATACACAGAGGTCTTCTTCAGGTCTGGGAAATGTACTCAAGTGTCACCGCTAAATATAAGGTGGAACAGATTGTTTAGCATACGTAGTTAACCCATATTTCAAGGGCGCATGCAATGTGAAGTGGCCTGTTTACACTCCTCTGGTCATGGGGGCGGAGGAAAGTAGGGGGAAAAAAAAGACAACTTGGGATGGCGGGGTTGTTAGTGGGTTGTAGATTGTTGTAATAAGCCATAAATTCAGTGTGTCTTTTCAGTCTATGATTTTTAGTGTCTAGTATGATTGTGAATTTAAATTCTGAGGCTCATCTTTTGAAAGTTTCCTTTGAGAATGAGGACTGAGAGGTCAGATAAAGAGTGATCATTTTGTGAAAAGTGTTCTCCCACAGGTGATATAGTGTTTTTGTCTTTTATCAGTTTTGTGTGAGTTCATTCAAGAACGTAGCAATTACCTAGTTTCACCCACATAGTTGTTATTGGGGCATTTAGTGCACTAGATGAGGTACACCACATGTCGTGATAAGCATGCGTAGAGCTCATGTATCTTGAAAGGTGTGTTTGGGGGTGCTGATCATGATAGCAGTGGAGATATGTCTACAGATTTTGCATCTGTTGTTCTGGCAAGGTCTGTTGCCGTTTTGAGTTGGTGTGTCCTGGTCTGGGGGAGCTTGCTTCTGATGATGAGCTTGGAGAGACTGGGGGGTTGCTTGAAGGCCAGAAGAGGGGGTTCAGGAAAGATTTCTTTCAAGATGGGATCCCCATCAAGGGGGTTGAAATTGTTTAATGATACCCCATATGGGTTCCATTGTGGAGTAGTAGGTGACAACTAGGGATGTATGGTCAGAGAGGGGTTTATTTCTGTCTTGAAGCAGGTTCTCTTGTGGCTTTTGGGTGCCCCATTCCATGATGTGATCTTCTTCTATGGTGGACTGTCCTTGTTTGAAGGCAATTGTAAGTGTTTTAAGGTGTATATTGTGGTGGGCAAATTTTTTTGCCTGAGGGCCACATTTGGGTGGGGAAATTGAATGCAGGGCCTGGAATGTAGGCCAGAGGCAGGGGGTTGGGGTGCGGGAGGAGGTATGGGAGGGGGTGCAGTGTACAGGAAGGGGCTCATGGCAAGGGTTTGGTGTGCAGAAGGGGTGCGGAGTGCACGAGGGGGCTCAGGGCAAGGGGTTAGGAGGCTCAGGGCAGAGGGTTGGGGTGCACGAGAGGTTTGGGGCGTGGGCTCTGGCCTGGCGCTGCTTACCTCGAGTGGCTCAGGGGGTGGGGTGGGTCAGGCGGCTCTGCTGTGCACTGCCCTCGCCTGCGGGTACCACCGCCAAAGCTCCCATTGGCCGCGATTCCCTGTTCCCAGCCAATGGAAGATGCGGGTGGCGGTGACTGCAGGCAAGGGCAGCACATGGAGCCCTCTTCCCTGCCTCCCCTTCCCTAGGTGCTGCAGGGACATGGTGCTGGCTGCTTCTGGAAGTGGCACGGGGCCAGGGCAGGCAGGGAGCCTGCCTTAGCCTCCACTGTGCTACGGAGCTGGCAATCCGGCAGGCTGGATAGAAAGCCCTGATGAACCGGGTGTGGCCTGTGGGCCGTAGTTTGTCCTCCCCGGTGTATATCTTGGACTTTCTCCTCAGAGCAATTTTCATGGTATCTGAGTGCCTGGCTGTAGCAAACAGATTTCTTGGTGTTTTGGGGAGGGTACTGGATCTGTGAAGATTGGTGTGGTGATCTCTGGGTTTCTTGTACACCTCTACCCCGATATAACGCAACCTGATATAACACGAATTCAAATATAACGCGGTAAAGCAGTGCTCGGGGGGGCGGGGCTGCGCACTCCAGTGGATCAAAGCAAGTTCGATATAATGTGGTTTCACCTATAACACAGTAAGATTTTTTTGGCTCCCAAGGACAGCGTTATATCGAGGTAGAGGTGTATATAATTGTCTGTAGGGTTCCATTGTTCAAACTAATCATGATGTGAGTTACCCATAGGCAGCATATTGCAATGGAATTTGTCTTAACGTAAGTTTAACTATGGCAATTTTGACTTAAGGTTCTCCCCTTTCCCCCACTCCCAGTCTCTGTGAAGAGTTAACAGCCTGTTTTAGTAGCTACTGAACATGCTGCACATAATTTTACATATGCATGCTTTCTCCATAGTAACCTTCAAAAGCCTTTCTTTTTTTATAATTTTACCAAATAGAATTTCATAAATGGGATTAACATGGGTGAAATTGACAGCAGATTTTGTCCCTCTCTATATGGAAATGGAATAAGCACTCGTGCATGCTCGCACACGCACGCGCGCGCACACACACACACACATAGTTAAAAAGATAGGGGAATTTTTATTGGAAACATAAGTGCCTCCGATTTATTAGACTCATGAGAATTATACTAGACACAGAAGATTACATAGACAATAGTTCAGTTAAGAGGATATACCTGTGACGTATTCAGTCACAGAGATCCCCTTGGGACTGTCACCTGATGTGCTGAAATTGCCTCTGAGCCCGTTTCCTCTGCCAGCTTGGGACTCCAGAACCCTGCCTTGTTGAGCCAGACACGCTAGCCTGCTGCATCATAGACCCAGGTTCTTGGCAACGCCCCCAAACCTGCAGACTTTAACTAAAAACAGCTCAGTGGGTTATCTATCTCCAGCACCCAGACACCCAACTCCCAATGGGATCCAACCCCCAAATAAATCTGTTTTACTCTGTATAAAGCTTATACAGGGTAAATTTGCAAATTGTTTGCCCTCTATATCACTGACAGAGAGATATGCACAGCTCTTTGCTCCCCCAGGTATTAATCACTTACTTTGGGTTTATTAACAAACAAAAGTGATTTTAGTAAGTATAAAAAGTAGGATTTACTTTGTTTTGGCTGTTAAGTGTTGAAAACACTTAAGTCACAAAGCAAAATAAAACAAAACATGCACGTCTAAGCCTAATACATTAAGAAACTGATTACAGGTAATAGCTCACCCTCAAAGAGTTTCAATAAGCTTCTTTTGCAGACTAGACTCCTTCCTAGTTTGGGCCCAATCCTTTCTCTTGGTACAGTCCTTGTTAGTTCCCGCAGACGTCTCAGGTGGTAACCAGGGGTTTTCTCATGTATGGCAGCCACTTTTGTCCTCCTCTACCCCCTTTTATAGCTTTGGCACAAGGCGGGAATCTTTTGTCTGTACTTGTCCCCACCCCCGCCTCATCAATGGAAAAGTACAAGGATTAAGATGGATTCCAGCATCATGTGACATGGTCACATGTCACTGTAAGACCCCCTAGTCTCCATTCTTCCTGGGTTGGCCCACACATATACAGGAAGATTTGCAGGTAAATAACCCATTTACAGGTTTCAGAGTAGCAGCAGTGTTAGTCTGTATCCGCAAAAAGAAGAACAGGAGTAAACCATTTACAACCAATTGTCTGGGTTAATGGGAGCCATCAAGATTCTAAACCACCATTAATGACCCACACTTTGCATAATTACAATAGGACCTAAGAGTTATACTTCATATTTCTAGTTTCAGATACAAGAATGATACATGCATACAAATAGGAGGAATATATTCTGTAGGTTATAACCTTTATGATACCTTACAAGAGAGCTTTTGCATAAAGCATTTTCCAGTTACATCATATTCACACCCCCATAAGCATATTTCCATAAAACATAAATAAATGGAGATATATCTATCTCATAGAACTGGAAGGGACCCTGAAAGGTCATTGAGTCCAACCCTCTGTCTTCACTAGTAGGTCCAAGTACTGATTTTGCCCCAGATCCCTAGATGGCCCCCTCAAGGATTGAACTCCCAACCCTAGGTTTAGCAGGCCAATGCTCAAACCACTGAGCTATCCGTCCCCCAACAGATGGAGTGCAATGTCATAATACCAATGGAACAATATATTTCACTCTCTCCCCCCAAAACTGAATTGAAGTCTACCATATTGACACTGTGAGAGACAGAAGTCTTCTGCACAGCTACAGACAAGCTGTAACACAAGCAGCAGCGGTCATTCCCCTCCTCTTGTTTCAGCCCTGTCCTGAAGGGATGTGATTTAGTCAGTCTCCAAAGTCAGTACATTTGTTGAGAGCTGACATTATCACCAATTATGAGCATGATCCAGCAGCCATTGTGCACACAGCTGTCGTATTCCATAAAACAAGGACCTGAAGAAGAGCTCTGTGTAAGCTCAAAAGCTTATCTCTCTCACCCACAGAAGTTGGTCCAATAAAAGATAGTACCACCTTGTCTCTCTAATACCTTGGGACCAGCATGGTTACAACACCACCATGTCACTACAGTGGGGTTTTAATTAGTGCCGTAAAGATGAAAAAGCTCCATATCCCAGATTAATTCCCAGAGCTATCTAGTCCTCCTGACTCAGCATGTGCATGGGCAGAAACAGATTAAAGAGACAGAAGTACCACCCATAAAGAGAGAAAAGGAAAATTTAGGAGGACTATTCACAAGATGTCACAACTAGGATTGTCCTTTCCCTCTGTAAGACAAAGGATGTTCAAATAGATCTATGGGTGAAACTGCTACCAAACGCAGCAGACAGTTCCATGTGACAGTTCCATACCAGTCCCTGCTATTAGCTGGATTTTCCCATGTCACCAATTTTAGTTTTAATGATCAATTTTAGTTACTTTACCAGGACAGGCTAATGTAAGGTCTACTCAGTTGAGTAAATGCTTGCAGGATTAGTGAACAGAGAGGAGCATTTGGAGATACTACAATGTCTTGTCTGTTGGGGGTTATTAAGACTGTGCATCTGATTGGGGGTCTGGCTAAGAGGAGTGTTTGGCTCAACATGTGGCAGGTAATTTTCATTTTGTTGTGTTTCCAATTGCCTTTTTGGTTTTGTTTCAGGTTTCAAAAACTGAAATATAACTAAAAGTCTGGAATTTTTTTATTCAAATTAAAATTAAGCCAACATTTTAATTTCCTACAATATCAAAACATTTTGAAAAAAAAAAGTTGAACAAAAATTTTTAATTTGAAGTTTTGTGTAGGGGGAAAAATGACTCTTCATCCAGCTCTAATACTGGATAAATTTAATCTTAAAGAGATTATCAAGTTTAATATTTAATATGTCTGCACTGCAGTCAGAGATGTGATTGCAGCACGGGTTGTCATACCCTGCTAGCTTAAATCTAGATAGCATGGCTAAAAGTATCAGTGAAGGCACAGTGGCCTTGAATGCAGCACGGGTTAGCAATGTGAGAATGAACTCAGGGTTCTGGGTGGGCTTGTAAAGCCTGTGCCACTGTGTCATCACTGCTATTTTGAGCTATACTAATCTAGATTAAAGCTAGCACAGGTATGACCACCTGACCTGCAATCACACCTCTGATTGCAGTGTGGACACACCCAGAGATGGGGAGCTGACTCAGCCAGTCTATTTTGAAATTATGGCATTGAACTAGACCTCTTAAAGCAATAAATAAGCAAACCTTGAGCCCTCTAGCTCCTTAGTTATATAAGCAAGATACACACAATTCCATAACCTTTAAAAAAAAAAAAAGCCAGAAATTCCTATCGTTCTGTTCAAACTTCACACTTTTGATTTTTAAGATTTTTTTGTTATTGTATTTAACATAGTCCTGTTTAGATAGATCAGTAAAAACAATCATGTAATAACACTGGTCTACAATTTTTGAGAGGTCGTCTGCTTCAGAGATAAAATGTGCTATTTATTATGTATTTTGATGTGCTGAATTCAAATATGACAATTAAAACAACTGATTGGCTACTGTTTCTAAGATATTTAAGTTTTTACATTTTATGTCTATGTATATTGTGTAGATAGTAGAATTTTAATCATAAATTGTAAACCTAGGTCTTTTCATGTGTTTATGGTTGCTTTACATGATAATAGTTCACCTGTCCTGTTTATGTAACACTTTAAAAATCAGCAAAAGGGTTATATAAATAAAATTTATTATGAAACAAAAGGCAAAAAACTATTATGTACATAGTTTAGACCTATTCAGTGTCTACTCAGTGCTTCTTGGCTTGTCTCTTGTATTCATTAAATGGAGCATCTCTTGTCACTGTCCAGCAATAGTCTGCAACCATTGATGGGCTCCATTTGCCCTGATAGCGTTTCTCCATTGTTGCAATGTCCTGGTGAAATCACTCATCATGCTCGTCGCTCACTGCTCCGCAGTTCGGTGGAAAAAAAATCTAGATGAGAGTGCAAAAAATGTATCTTTAGTGACATGTTGTAACCAAGGCTTTTGTATGCCTTGAGGAGGTTTTCCACCAACAACCTGTAGTTGTCTGCCTTGTTGTTTCCGAGAAAATTTATTGCCACTAACTGGAAGGCTTTCTGTGCTGTCTTTTCCTTGCCACGCAGTGCATGGTCAAATGCATCATCTTGAAGAAGTTCACGAATCTGAGGACCAACAAAGACACCTTCCTTTATCTTAGCTTCACTTAACCTTGGAAATTTTCCACGGAGGTACTTGAAAGCCGCTTGTGTTTTGTCAATGGCCTTGACAAAGTTCTTCATCAGACCCAGCTTGATGTGTAAGGGTGCTAACAAAATCTTCCTTGATTCAACAAGTGGTGGATGCTGAACACTTTTTCTCCCAGGCTCCAATGACTGTTGGAGTGGCCAATCTTTCTTGATGTAGTGGGAATCTCTTGCACGACTATCCCATTCACAGAGAAAACAGCAGTACTTTGTGTATCCAGTCTGCAGACCAAGCAAGAGAGCAACAACCTTCAAATCGCCACAAAGCTGCCACTGATGTTGGTCATAGTTTATGCCCATCAAAAGTTATTTCATGTTGTCATAGGTTTCCTTCATATGGACCGCATGACCAACTGGAATTGATGGCAACACATTGCCATTATGCAGTAAAACAGCTTTAAGACTCGTCTTCGATGAATCAATGAACAATCTCCACTCATCTGGATCGTGAACGATGTTGAGGGCTGCCATCACACCATCGATGTTGTTGCAGGCTACAAGATCACCTTCCATGAAGAAGAATGAGACAAGATCCTTTTGACGGTCACGGAACATGGAAACCCTAACATCACCTGCCAGGAGATTCCACTGCTGTAGTCTGGAGCCCAACAGCTCTGCCTTACTCTTGGGTAGTTCCAAATCCCTGACAAGGTCATTCAGTTCACCTTGTGTTATGAGGTGTGGTTCAGAGGAGGAGGATGGGAGAAAATGTGGGTCCTGTGACATTGATGGTTCAGGATCAGAAGTTTCATCCTCTTCCTCTTCCTGGTCTGACTCAAGTGAGAATGATTCTGGTGCATCAGGAACTGGCAGTCCTTCTACCTGGGGTACTGGGCATATAGCTGATGGAATGTTTGGATAATGCACAGTCCACTTTTTCTTCTTTGACACACCTTTCCCAACTGGAGGCACCATACAGAAGTAACAATTGCTGGTATGATCTGTTGGTTCTCTCCAAATCATTGGCACTGCAAAAGGCATAGATTTCCTTTTCCTGTTCAACCACTGGCGAAGATTTGTTGCACAAGTGTTGCAGCATATGTGTGGGGCCCACCTCTTGTCCTGATCTTCAATTTTGCAGCCAAAATAAAGGTGATAGGCTTTCTTAACCATAGTGGTTATACTGCACTTTTGTGATGCAAAAGTCACTTCACCACAAACATAGCAGAAGTTATCTGCACTGTTCACACAAGTACGAGGCATCTCTGCTCACTTTGGCTAAACAGAAACGTGTCCCTTTGCAAAATCAAACACTGACAAATAAGAGAGCATGACACTGTATGATTTCTAGAGCTGATATAGGGCAATTTGTTCAGCAGAGTGATGTAAGCTTCGTTATGATTACATCATCCATGACTTCTAGGAATAACATGATGCAATTCATATCATGTATGACTCAATACGAGCTTCAGATTGCATCATTCATTGTTTTGCCTAAAAAGCAAGTACTGTCCAAACCCAGTCATAGATTTATTCCTAGATCCAGTCAAAGATGTATTTTAGTCATTTCTGGTTTAAATTGAGATCCCTTCCCTTTATAACTCACTTATCCTCCGCCATTCCCAAGTCAAGGGTCGTATATACTGACCCAATATCATATCTTGAAAACTAGAGCCAATCAACAATTTTAAGCATCATTTTCGTTCTCAGTGACCCAGAATTAGTAAAGTTTGACTACATTTATTTCAGAAGCATTTTGGCTGTAGAGCAGTGTAATTACTAAAATATTAGATAACTCACACAGTTAATATATTACACAGTTAATATATAACCTGTCATTTTCTGTGGCTATTTCCAGTTAAGTAGCACCAGTGTATTTATAGTCAGCTATATCAGAATTATTAGTATAGTTCTTAAAATTAATAAAGATCAAGGCCAGATCTTGTGAAATTTTTCTTCTAGCTGCATTCCTCCACATTGCTAGTTTTCTACATTTTCTGGATCATTTAGTCCTATAATATACAGGGAATAAATGTGATATGTGTTATTTTAAAATAAGTCTTTTGGCTTTAATATGCGGCCTTAGTAGAATTTTAGATGTGCATATCATTAGCACATATGACAGACAAAATGCTGGCTGCAATTGTACAATGCCTAGCACAATGGTCTTGGTCTATGGCTAAGGTCCCGACTCCCTAGGAGATATGGTAAAACAAATAGTAAATAATCATAATAACCATTTCATGCTGCAAAGGAAGAGGATGGATATGAGGAACCTTTTCTCTTGGTCTCTCTGTGCATTCTGCAGAAGCCAGGCACCATCCAGACTGAATGCTTCCTGCAGTAGTAGTCTTTTCGACATGCAATGAGACGTGTCTGCATCCCCAAATCCTTGTGTGTTTGCTAGCCTCTGTCAGAAGTTGCATACTGTTCCTTTCAATACTAGGTGGGAAAAACTTATTTTTTGATGATGTCTCAGTTTCCCTCTCACTGTTAGGGTGGTTTAATTGACCCATGCTAAATCAAAGCTCCACCCCTGGACCAGTAGCTACAGATCTGCACTCCTTTAGTGCTTTGGCAAGGAGCAAAGTCACAAATAGGACTTTTCTGGATTTACACCATATTCCCAATTAGTTAACTTTTATTAGTTTGAAATCATTTAAAATGAAGATTGTTTTCTTAAGTGGTATTTTTGTTGATTCATTTCTTCTTCTTTTTAACCACATTTTCACATGTTCCCTGGAATTTCTGGTAAGAAACAATTTTCTAGCAAACGATGCACCCACAACAGCTAATGCCTAGAGCTAACCTACTCATTTCAGGCATCTGGTTTATTTAAAAAGGTATGCAATATGTATTTGATTAGCAATGTAATCTTTGTAACATAAGTAGAGCTACCTGTATATATTAAAAAATTCCAAACTAACAATTTTTCTAAATAGGCCTCTTCTTCTCATGGATCATCCATGCACAGATGGTGATTTTCCTAAATGTCTTCATTATTAAAAAGCATTTGATTTTTTTTTGTTTGTTATTGTGGTTTTGCTGAACTCTGGATTGATCACCAGCAGTTCTCTGTGTGTTTTCTTTATTTGAGCTGTTTGGATTAGTTGTGAGTGGTTAAATATGTCATTGTGGTAGTGTTTCTATTCCCTGATTGGATTATACAAGCGATTCCGCTATTGTGGGGAACTTTCCTGGCTTATACACTACCCCGATGAAGTCGGCTATAGAAAGGATCTGAATCCTCTCTCCCACTTCCTTTACCCAGAGGCCTGCCTGACCTCGAGGGCTCCCCTTCCACTCTCCTGTGTGGTGGAGTCCTTGTAACCCAAACAAGGCTGGGCCCAGGATTCATGGGGGGCTCGATCCCCAACCTTGTTGTGGTCACTTAGGGCAGGGGCTAGGATGTCCCCACTCCGGGGTGCTCTCTCTGCACTGGACGCTTCCCTGACCCACTGATCATTACATACAGTTCAAAGCAAATAAACAGCAATCAATTAAAAAAATAAGGAAAAAATGGGAAAGGTTGAAGCAAAACACGTCACCCCACTCTGAGGCATGGGGACATCACAACTAACATCTCTGGGATGTATGGGAAGTGAAGTCTGTCCCTCACAAGGCCCAGGCCTCCTCCTCAGGCCCCGGCTGTGCTGCAGGGAAGCTGCAGGTCGGACACTTGCTCTGGCAGTGGCCACACGCTCTCAGGCTCTAGGTGGCGGGAACCTTCTTCTCAGCATCACGCCCGCCCCGTCAGGGTTACGATCCCCCTCCAAGTTTGGCCTGCAGGGCCTCTTGGTTGGGGGCGTCCCCCTTTGCTGGGTCTGCTGCGCAGGGTCCCCCTCATTTTCCCCAGCTGCTCACCGCACCGGCTCCTGACTGTTCCAGTCTCAGCTCCAGCTCCACCACTCCGCCTCAGCACAGCTGCTGCTGTTGTTCTGCCTCCATCTCCCTAGGCTGCTTCTATGGCCCCTCTAGCTGTGGTTGCTGCAGCTCTCCTCCCAGGACTGGGCTGCGTCTGTGAGACTGCTCCCAGTACTGACCGGCTTCCTGGGCTGCTTTTCTGGCCCCTCTGGATCTGGCACAGTTCTGCTCCCCAGCTCAGCTTGAGTCCCTGCTTTCTACTCAGCCCCACTCTGTCTGACCCAGGCAATTCCAGCTCACACGGAGGACGGGACCCCCTTGGCCTCCTGACTCCCTCATTAGCCTGCCCACCCTGTCAATCAGGCTGACCTGGTGCATTGGCCTCTCCCCATTGTTCCTGGGGACTGTCAGTCTCAGGGTCCTGATTTCCCATCGACTCTTCATGTTTCTTTTGGTACTGGGAGCTAGCAACCAAAACACCCCCACTGAGTTTTAGTAAGGGGACAACAGTCCCCTTACATTTAGATCTGGTCTCCTGGCCAGCAGCCACCGCTCTCCAACTGCCCAGCTCTGAAAAGCAGCGCTGCTGTCAGCAGCAGTGCAGAAGTAAGGGTAGCAGTACCGCAAAGCCCCCACCCCCCACAATAACCTTGCAACCACCTCCATAACTCCTTTTTGGGTCAGGATCCCTACAATTACAACACCATAAATTTCAGATTTAAATAGCCGAAATCATGAAAATTACTATTTTAAAAATCCTATGACCGTGAAATTGACCAAAATGGACCGTGATTTTGGTAGGGCCCTCGCCATAATGAATACTGCAATCATTTCTGATCACCCGATCTCTGAATAGATCTAGCAGAGCTGGAAAAGTGACAGGATAGTGCAATGCATATCTTTAGAGGCATGGACATTTTTTCACATGAGAAGAAATTTATCAGATGTGTGCTGTTTGCTGTTTACTATTTGCTATGCTCCTGTTGAAAATGTCTCACTTGGCCAGTCAAGGAGCAGAAACAATGGGGTGTGATTCAGGTGTCCACTCCCCACAAACAATGAATCGTGAACAGTTTAAATGAACCCTGTGTAGTCTCAGAAAATGAATAATCCAGACTGCTAGTAGAACACTAAAGAATACTTAATCCATTCAAAAACAATCCAGATTCTGTGTCTAAAAGTGTGTGTGGGGGTGGGGATGGATTTTATAACAAATAATATGAACAGTTGAGCCAGCTGTATCATCAAACAAAAATAGCACATTAACCTCCCTTTGGAATTTGACCTAAGTGCAGGATCCCAGCGCAGGTTTTAATCCTTGAAGGTTTAAATCAGCTCTTCAGACGTGGGATGTAGATCAATTGAATACTCAATGTGGGTCATTAGGATGATGAGACCATAACAATTTATCTTGGGAAGGAGAGCAGAATTTGGCCTGAGTGGTGGAAATTAGTGACTGTTGCACCAGTGTAAATGAACAGCATCATATGGATTTATGACTTCCATTGGGGAATAAACAGCAAGAATCAGTGAACTCTAAATTACCTACTCTCATGTTACTCTTTTTCTGCTGTAATTAAAAAAAAAATGGAGAAGAGAAATTGGAACAAACTGAGTGATAAGCAGAATTGCTTTTACATAGAATGTTTCTTGATGTTTTCCAGGAAGCAGCTGCATCTCTTAAATGCTACAGCAAGTGCACGAGAGTTTTAGTTTTCTGTTTCAAATCTGATTCGAAGGAACACCACAGGCACCATCCCCTTCCTCTGATTGATGTCCTGAATCCTCCGTTAAAACCATGAACGATCCCAGCTTAATCTCACTCTGGCATTTTAGAAAGGAAATATAAATGGATTTGTTCTAAATATTTAAAATTCAAGGAATTCTGCATGACTGGTTAACACCCGCATTCCTTCTTCCCCCTGAAACAGACCTAATGCTTTAGAACAGGATTTTTATTTTTAAACATATCATATCAGAGGCCCATCAAGTCAGAAAGGAAATTGTTTTTGAAATCTTGAATATTTTAAAGCCATTCTATCATGCAATTTGGATTATCTCATTACTAATGGTATAGCCCATTGCTCTTTCCTCCACCGGGTGTTCTTTTGCTCTGTGTTGGTTTCTAGTTAGTGGGTGGAGGTAGGATTACATGCATAGCCTTGTTATTGGTAACAAACTTGGACTTGATGTCAGACACTTTCCTCTGTACTCACTAAGGGCCAGATTTTGCCCTGCCGCTCTACCAAGGAGAGAAGCATCCCCAGGCAGCATCAGGACACATCTGCTGTTCCTGAGCTCCCTGAAGCACAGGATGTGTTCTGGGTCATGGTTTTCCAAGCAGAAGAAAATCTATAAAATAACAAGAACTGCTTCCTTTCCATCTTTCATGGAGAAACATAGATGTTCCCTCCTTCTCCCCAGCTGCTATTCCTCCTTGTATACGCTGACCCTTTAGGCTCTAGCATCCCAGTTGCATTTTTCTGGCTCAGAAAGACTTGACTCCTTCTGGAATGCTAGAAGGGTTACTCCTTAATCATCATTCTTCTCACTCTACAGGAGCTGAGGGTGCTGCCTCTGCAATAATGCCAACAGCTGGAGATTCACCACCCTGTCGGACAAACTCAGATAATCTGAAATGGTGCAATCCCCAGGACACTGGGTTAGCCCATACGGTTCCGTTTTTCCAATTTAGACTGGTTGTGTCTCTCAATTGCTGGCCAGAGAATAGAGCAGACTTATTAATAGAGGATTCCAGCTTATACCCTATATTTTGCATATATCTCACAGATTGCCTCAGATGGTAGTCCAGCTGGGACTCTTGTGGCCAGTAGGCAACAAATCGTGAGCTTAACTCTAACTGGGCCAATAGGTGCTGTGCTAAACTCGTCTTGCAAGAAGCTCTTGCCATAGATCACATTTTGGCCCAGTCTCCACTGCAAATTGCATATCTGTACATAAAACATTGAAGGGACAGCCATGTTGTAGGCAGGTTTCCTGATATGACGGTGTGTGTAGTATAGGGGGCCCTGAGTGTACCAGAAATGGGCCACACTCTTGGCCCTGCTTGGGCTGATTTGCACTTCTTCAGTGCCATGATCATCCGAGAAGCTGAAGGAACTGTTCCCTTGACCATTCGCCTTCTGCATAGGGGACCCCAGGATGTGTGGAGATGCTGAAGTGGCTCTACACCCCTTCCAGTCCACCTTAGTACAGGACATGCTCTTAGAGCATTGGAGACCTGGCCACATCCCAGCTGCCAGAATGCCCCCTTGAGACCTGCAGGCTGCTCTAAATTACACTGGAGGTTGAGCCAGCCCTGGACTGCCCCAGGACTGAGAGAACGTAAAGGTTATTTAAAATCACCTTTGTTGTCTGTCTCATTCTGGTCCTTCACCAAGGATGGCTTGGCCAGGGCAGACAATCAGGTAGTAGATAGAATAAGATAGACCGTAAGCTGTCTAAAATCCTACCTGCCACATGGGGCCACAACAGGGGTACCCCGAACTCACCCAGCAATATCGTCAATTTATCCAGCTACACACTCAACCCAGCAGAAGAGTCTGTCCTATCTCTGGGACTCTCCTTTTGCCCCAGCACCCCCACGAACATGATACAGTTCTGTGGTGATCTGGAAGCCTACTTTCACCGCCTCCGACTCAAAGAATACTTTCATGATAACACTGAACAGCGCACTGATACACAGATACCCTCCCACCAACAACACAGGAAGAGGAACTCCACATGGACTCCTCCTGAGGGTCGAAATGACAGTCTGGACCTATACATAGAATGCTTCCGCCGACGTGCACAGGCAGAAATTGTGGAAAAACAACATCGTTTGCCTCATAACCTAAGTCGTGCAGAACGCAATGCCATCCACAGCCTCAGAAACCACCCTGACATTATCATCAAAGAGGCTGATAAAGGAGGTGCTGTTGTCATCATGAACAGGTCTGACTACCAGAAGGAGGCTGCCAGACAACTCTCCAATACCAAATTCTACAGGCCGCTTTCCTCAGATCCCACTGAGGAATACACTAAGAAACTGCACCATCTACTCAGGACACTCCCTACACTAACACAGGAACAAATCAACATACCCTTAGAGCCCCGACCGGGGTTATTCTATCTACTACCTAAGATCCACAAACCTGGAAATCCTGGACGCCCCATCATCTCGGGCATTGGCACTCTCACTGAAGGACTGTCTGGATATGTGGACTCCCTACTCAGACCCTACGCCACCAGCACTCCCAGCTATCTCCGTGACACCACAGATTTCCTGAGAAAACTACAATGCATTGGTGACCTCCCAGAAAACACCATCCTAGCCACCATGGATGTAGAGGCTCTCTACACAAACATCCCACATACAGATGGAATACAAGCTGTCAGGAACAGTATCCCTGATGATGACACAGCACAACTTATTGCTGAGCTCTGTGACTTTATCCTCACGCACAATTATTTCAAATTTGGTGACAATATATACCTCCAGACCAGTGGCACCGCTATGGGCACCCGCATGGCCCCACAATATGCCAACATTTTTATGGCTGACCTGGAACAACGCTTCCTCAGCTCTCGTCCACTCATGCCCCTTCTCTACCTATTGATGACATCTTCATCATCTGGACCCATGGGAAGGAGGCCCTGGAAGAATTCCACCATGCTTTCAACAGCTTCCACCCCACCATCAACCTCAGCCTGGACCAATCTACACGGGAGGTCCACTTCCTGGACACCACCGTACAAATAAGCGATGGCCACATTAACACCACCCTATACCGAAAACCCACCGACCGCTACACCTACCTTCATGCCTCCAGCTTCCACCCCGGTCACACCACACGATCCATCGTCTACAGCCAAGCACTGAGGTACAATCGCATCTGCTCCAGCCCCTCAGACAGAGACCAACACCTACAAGATCTTCACCAAGCATTCTCAAAACTACAATACCCACACAAGGAAATAAAGAAACAAATCAACAGAGCCAGACGTGTACTCAGAAGACTCCTGCTACAAGACAGGCCCAGAAGAGAAACCAACAGAACTCCACTGGCCATCACCTACAGTCCTCAGCTTAAACCTCTCCAACGCATCATCAGTGATCTACAACCCATCCTGGACAATGATCCCTCACTTTCACAGACCTTGGGAGGCAGGCCAGTCCTCGCCCACAGACAACCTGCCAACCTTAAGCATATTCTCTCCAGCAACCATGCATCACACCATAACAACTCTAATTCAGGAACCAACCCATGCAACAAACCTCGATGCCAACTCTGCCCACATATCTACACCAGCAACACCATCACTGGACCTAACCAGATCAGCTACAACATCACCGGCTCATTCACTTGCACGTCCACCAATGTTATATATGCCATCATATGCCAGCAATGCCCCTCTGCTATGTACATTGGCCAAACTGGACAGTCACTACGCAAGAGGATAAATGGACACAAGTCAGATATCAGGAATGGCAATATACAAAAACCTGTAGGAGAACACTTCAACCTCCCTGGCCACACAATAGCAGATGTTAAGGTAGCCATCTTACAGCAAAAAAACTTCAGGACCAGACTCCAAAGAGAAACTGCTGAGCTTCAGTTCATCTGCAAATTTGACACCATCAGATCAGGATTAAACAAAGACTGTGAATGGCTATCCAACTACAGAAACAGTTTCTCCTCCCTTGGTGTTCACACCTCAACTGCTAGCAGAGCACCTCACCCTCCCTGATTGAACTAACCTCGTTATCTCCACACTGATATATACCTGCCTCTGGAGATTTCCATTACTTGCATCTGAAGAAGTGAGGTTCTGACCCACGAAAGCTTATGCTCCCAGTATTTCTGTTAGTCTCAAATGCCACAGGACCCTCTGTTGCTTTAGACAGAACAAAGTAAGTTACCAAGCAAAATAGAACAAAACACACAAGTCTAAGCCTAAAACATTTAAGAAACTGAATACAGGTAAATCTCTGATGTTCTAATAAGCTTCTTTCACAGACAAGACTCCTTCCTAGTCTGGGCCCAATCCTTTCCCCTGGTACAGTCCTTGTTCAGGTGGTAACTAGAGGATTTCTCATGACTGGTCACCTTTGTTCTGTTCCACTCCCTTTTATAGCTTTGGCCCAAGGCAGGAATCCTTTGTAAAATAAATAAAATAAGTAAAATAAAGCAAAAACATGCAAGTCTAAGCCTAATATATTAAGAAACTGAATATCTCACCCTCAAAGATGTTCCAATAAGCTTCTTTCACAGACTAGACTCCTTCTTATTCTGGGCCCAATTCTTTCCCCTGCTACAATCCTTGTTAGTTCCAGCTTAGGTGGTAACTAGGGGATTTCTCATGACTGCCGCCCCCCTTATTCTGCTCCACCCCCTTTTATAGCTTTGGCCCAAGGCGGGAATCCTTTGTCTCTGTGGGTTCCCACCCCTCCTTCTAAATGGAAAAGCACCAGGTTTAAGATGGATTCCAGTATCAGGTGACATGGTTTCATGTCACTGTAAGACCTCATTCTTCATTAACCACAGGCTGGCCCCTATGTCCACAAGAAGGCTTGCAGGTAAATAAATCATCTACAACTAATTGTCCCAGTCAATGGGAGCCATCAAGATTCTAAGTCACCATTAATGGCCCACACTTTGAATAATTACAATAGTACCTCAGAATAATACTTCGTATTTCTAGTTTCAGATACAAGAATGACACATACATACACATAGGATGAACACACTCAGTAGATTATAAGCTTCGTAATGATATCTTACAAGAGACCTTTTGCATAAAGCATATTCCAGTTACATTATATTCATATACTCATAAGCATATTTCCATAAACATATGGAGTGCAATGTCACAGAGACTGAATCCTCCATGTAACCCTCACATGGGGTGGGTGTGTATGTGTTGTGGACACTGGACTGGAGTAATCACAAAGCCAGTGGCCACGTCTGCAGACATACACATGACCATCCCCTTATACAAGGCACTCAACTTCGCAATGGACCAAAACCCAATGGGAGCTCACCATCCCCTGGTCCAAACTGCTGCTGTCCTCCTACTTTAGGGGCCTTTGCTGTCCTCCCACAGGAGAGTAATTCCTGACTGTCTAAGCTCAAGGTGCTTGTTTTTAGCTCCTGCTCCTGCCCTGTATTTATTCTCCCATTTCCCCTTTAGCTTCATACACCCAATGAAGTGCGAGTTGATACAGCTCCAAGCTGCAGAGCCTTGGCTCTTTAGCTCCAGTTGTAGCACACATTCACCAGTGGGCTACGTAAGCTTGGCTGTTTAGCTTAGCTATTCTTCATTGGATGATGACTAAATAAAATGAGGCCAGTGCATTAAAACTTGACTCAACTTTGCAAGCTGTCACACCCCAGCATCATTAATGGTGGTGGTCTTGATTAATTACCCTTCCTGTCCCTAGAAACTAATGACTCCATGACTAAGTAAAAATATTTTCCTTAAAGCTAATATAGGTTCTAGCATACTGCAGTAGTATAATCTAGGGAGTACTGGGCAACTTGTCTCAATGGGGCAGACAATTGGTCTTCCTAGACCAGTATAAGTTAGGAAAGAGCAAGACAGAAATAATTGAAGAGCGATACCCGTATCATTGTTTTTGAATGGTTCAAGTCATCCCACAACCTACAAAACTCCAATTGCTTTAGTATAGAATTATAGATGTTCTGAAAGGTCTGAAAAGGAGTTTCCGTTCCCCATGCTACATTCAGCTGAAGGGTAGGTTAACTCTGTATGGAACTCACAGCACCTCTGGTGGAATCTGCAACAATCAACAGCCTTGGTAGTTTTTATATATTACCTGACCTATTGACCTCTCTTCTTAAGGATGCATTTTCCTGTCAGGGCAAAAAAGTCCTTAGATGTAATTCAGGTCCAAGCAGTTTCAAGACTAGAGTGGAAATTATGAGATTTCAGAACTCAGTGACTGTTAGCATCATGTCAGATTCTTAGCTTGGATGCTCCTTGATGATGATGTTAGAGTACCCAAGGTACCTGAAGGGCAGAGGAGTACAGTGAGAGAAGCTCTGTATAGGGGGTAACCTCAGGAATTTCTGTTCCTTTAACTGTACCCCTGTTGACAACAGATGCTGCACAGTGAATTATTGCCAAAAAGTGCCCTGTGGCTTTAAGGAAACCACAAAGTTCTGTGTTTAAGGAAGCACTGATAAATTCTGCTCACTCACTTTCCTGATGCAAGTAAAAATACCCATAGTTATTTCATTATCATCACTCACCAGAGCACTGGGCTAGTGTAACAGAAATCCACAGCAGCAGACACAGGTATCGGTCAAATAGGAAGCCAGCACCAGAAGCCTGAATGTCCAGCTCCAAAAACACAGGCCTCAGCCACTTGAGCTAAATGACTTCTTTAGCTGGTGGTCATGAAAAGTCCTTTGTCTTCTCCATACTTAAAGGGCAACATCACTCATTGACACCCACACATTAAAGCCCTGAGCCTGTAAAGCATTGCTCAAAGCTGAACCCCTGCACCCAGGTTGAGGCTAACTGTGGATGTAACTATGTCATAGAACGAGCTGTGACCAGCTGTAGATATCTACCAGAGTTAAAACATGGTGGTTGTAAAGTGTTACAGTTCAGATTTGATTGCATTTTCCACACACTTTGCAAAAGCTTAATTGACTATGCAAGGAGCAAGGCAGGTTGGAGAATCAGGCCTCTTGTCTCAAATGGTGCTTTCATATGATAGACCAGGGGTCTCAAACATGCGGCCCGCGGGGTGATTTTCTGCGGCCCGTGAGCCCCTCGCAGCTCCTCCGCCCTCCCGCAGCGTTTACCAGAGCGGCGGCCGGATGTGCACCGGGAGCAGGGCATGCTCCCTGCCTGCCTGCCCTGCCCTGCCCTGCACAGCTCCGGGAAGAGGCTGGAATGTGGGACTGCATCCCAACCCACTGCCCTGAGCCCCATGCTGCACCCCTCCTGTGCCCCGACCCCCTGCCGTACCCTGCACCCCTCCTGCACCCTGACCCTAGGGTTACCATATTTCAGCGAGCAAAAAAGAGGACGGGAGAAGCCCCGCCCTAGCCCCGCCCCTGCCCCTCCCACTTCCCGCCCCCCCTGACCTCCCAACCCTCCCCCCGTTCCTTGTCCCCTGACTACCCCCTCCTGGGACCCCTGCCCCTAACTGCCCCCCAGGACTATCTAAGCCTCCCTGCCTCTTGTCCCCTGACTGCCCCAACCTTTATCCACACCCCCACCCCCAGACAGACCCCTGGGACTCCCACGCCCCATCCAACCACTCCCCACCCCCTGACAGCCCCCCCCGAACTCCCAACCCATCTAAACCCCTCTGCTCCCTGTCCCCTGACTGCTCCGATCCCTCTCCGCACTCCTGCCCCCTGACAGCTCCCCCCCAGAACTCCCAACCCATCTAAACCCCTCTGCTCCCTGTCCCCTGACTGCTCCGATCCCTCTCCGCACTCCTGCCCCCTGACAGCCCCCCCCAGAACTCCCAACGCATCTAAACCCCTCTGCTCCCTGTCCCCTGACTGCTCCGATCCCTCTCCTCACTCCTGCCCCCTGACAGCTCCCCCCCAGAACTCCCAGCCCCCTACCCCCCCGCTCCTTGTCCCCTGACTGCCCCCTCCTGGGACCCCTGCTCCTAACTTCCCTCCAGAACCCCACCCCCTACCTAAGACTCCCTGTTCCTTGTCCCCTAACTGCCCCCTCCTAAGACCCCCCCCAACTGCCCACCAGGACCCTACCCCCTACCTGTACCCTGACTGCCCAAAACTTTCTCCACTCCCCCCAAAAAGCCCCCCCCCCCGTTTCTTGACTGCCCCCTCCAGAACCTCCCTGCCCCTTCTCCTGCCCCCCTTACCCTGCTGCTCAGAACAGGGTGTTGGGCTCTGTGCGAGCCGGACACGTGGCTGCGCTCCCCAGCACAACAAAACCCGGTCCCTGGCCCGGACCGGGTTGCAGGGGAGAGCTGTCCTTGTATCAGCACAAAGTGCTCTCGCTCCCGTTTTGCTACGCTGCATGGCAGTAACCGCTCCCAGTTGCAAAAGGGGAGGGCTGCACTTTGTGCTGAGACACTTGCTGGAATGCAGGGCGGAGCTCCTCTCCAGCTGCTCCGGAGTCCAGCCCGGGACTTTCCTGCAGCCCTCCCAGCCGCTCACTCTGCTGTGCCGGGGGAGGGGGAAATCCCGGACATTGTGAGTGCTTTACAAATTCCCCCCGGACGCTATTTTTAGCACAAAAAGGAGGACATGTCCGGGTAAATCCGGACGAATGGTAACCCTACCTGACCCTGCCCTGAGCCCCCTGCCGCACCCTGCACCCCGACCTCCTGCCCTGAACCCCCTGCCACACCCCGCACTCTTCTTGCACCCCAACCCACTGCCATGATCCCCCTGCCACACCCTGCACCCCTCTTGCACACCAACCCCCTACCCTGAGCTCCCTGCCACACCCTGCACCCTGATCCCCTGCTGCACCCTTCTTGCACACCAACCCCCTACCCTGAGCCCCCTGCCGCACCCCACACTCCTCTTGCACCCCAAACCACTGCCCTGATCCCCCTGCTGCACCCTGCACCCCTCTTGCATCCCAACCCCCTGCCCTGAGCCCTCTGCCACACCCCACACTCCTCTTGCACCCCAACCCACTGCCCTGAGCCTCCTGCCGCACCCTACACTCCTCTTGCACCCCAACCCACTTCCCTGATCCCCCTGCTGCACCCTGCACTCCTCTTGCACCCCAACCCCCTGCCCTGATCCCCCTGCTGCACCCTGCACCCTTCTTGCACACCAACCCCCTACCCTGAGCCCCCTGCCGCACCCTGCACCCTGATCCCTTGCTGTACCCCTCACCCCTCCTGCACCCCACACCCCAACTCCCTGGCCTGAGCCCCCACCACACCCCACACCCCTCCTGCACCCCCTGGGGGCAGAGTTGGGGTGGGGATTTCAGGGAAGGGGTTGGAATGGGGGCAGGAAGAGGTGGGAAGAGGCGGGGCAGGGACTCATGGAAGGGGTGGAGTGGGGGCGTGGCCGAGGGCGGAAGGGGGGTTGGTGTCGGTAATGCGGCCCTCAGGCCAATGTACTAGTCCTCATGTGGCCCTCATGGTCATTTGAGTTTGAGACCCCTGTGATAGACCAATATTACCTACATCCCAGCCATAACATTTCTTCATCACTCCCCCATGGTCAACACAAATTAACCCTTAGCGATTTTCCACCTCTGTGCACTGTGCTCTACAAAAACAGGCCACAAAACATTTCAGTTAATTACAAGTGCTTCAGAAAAGGCAATTTACTCTTCTTGGGTGATAAAGAGGCAAGAAACATGCAAGCTGTGATGTCTCATTAGTGCTATTGTGAAGTGCTTGTGAATTGAACACATTATTCTGCTATGAAGTACAACCACAGGAAATATACTTAACCCCAAAAGAAGCATGTATTAGAGAAAGATTCCCTCTGCAGCACCCTCTCTAACTCCAATGAAGGTAAGGAGGGGGGGGAGGTGTAGGAAAGTAGAAGGGAAAGCTAGCTATCCAACTATTATTACTTTCTCCTCAGAGTTGACATATGCAGGCTCATTATTACATTATGTTTTATTCAACAAAATAACTTTAATGTTGTAGCTTAAATTGAATTCGCTAAGACATCTTCATCTCTTGCTTAATAAGTCTCAAATATCTCCTTGACATTTGCATTTTCCTTAGAGTTATAGCAACGAAGCTCTGGAAAGAGCAAAATTATATACAATCTGCAAAACAATGCAGCTGTAATGGGGTAATCGGCCTTTAGTGTAATTAAAGTAACATCCCCTCATCAAAGCGATTCTGTCAGAGAGACTGCGGGGCTCTCATTGTACAAATCATCCACTTAGTAAAAATCTTGATCTGAGTTGCATCTGAAATCAGGTTATGCAAACAGATTTGCTTATTGGGTAGCAAAAACAAAAAAATTGCACAAGTTTAAAAATCAAGGTGATTAAACAAACCTGCTTCCTCCTGATGTAGTGTGGAATGTAACTTCTTTTTGTCCAATGGGTCACAGCTCAATTTATCTATTAAATAAGATCTTCCGCAAGAGAGGAAAGGCACACCCAAATTGGACAGAGTGATAGTCTGGGAAAAATTGCTGTAATTTGTAGTAAAATCACCGTAAAGTATTACACTGAGATCTGGGATATGACATTAAGGGTGTGTCTACACTGGCAGAGTGAAATCGCTGGCAGTTACAGCTCCGCTCATAGAGCGCAGAAGGGAAACCGCTGTTGTGTGTTCACACTGTCAGCGGCCTGCGCAATAGTGTGTTCACACTTGCGGCACTTGGTGTGGTATTCGGAGTGGTGCACTCTGGGCAGCTATCCCACAGAACTTCTCTTCCTCTTCTGCCGCTAAGAGTTGTGGGAAGGCGGAGGGGGTTGCGGGGCATCCTGGGTCCTGTCCCAATGCCCCATGATGCATGGCTTCGCATCCCAGCAATCCCTGTGCTTCCATCCACATTTGGCACCATCTTTCAATGGTTTGTGTACTGCGCGCTCTGCCTCTCAGTCTGCAGGAATCATCCCGCACAGTTGACCAATATGCTGCTTGCTTTCACTAACACGTTATGAGTGGCAGTGGAGTTATTCCTTAAATGACAAAGGCAAGAGGAGTGTGACATTGATCTCGCCACGTGTACTAGCTACGACACAGGATTGCTTGTGGCATTCATGGAGGTGCTGACCGTGTAGAACTCTGCTTTTGGGCTCGGGAAACAAGCACTGAGTGGTGGGATCACATTGTGATGCACGTCTGGAATGACAAGCAGTGGCTGCAGAACTTTCCGATGAGGAAAGCCACATTCATGGGATGGTGTGATGAGCTCACCCCAGCCCTGCGGCGCAAGGACATGAGAGTGAGAGCTGCCCTGTACTTGGAGAAGCGTGTGGCGATTGCACTGTGGAAGCTGGCTACTCCAGCCTGCTACCGATGAGTGGCGTAGCCAGGTTTTAAGAGCAGGAGGAGCAAACATAATAAAGGCGCCCCCCCCATTGGCTCCTCCTCCGGCTGCTCCATGCCCACCCAGCTCCTCTCCCACACCCACCCCAATCTCATCCCTCCTGCCATTGTCCCTGGCCAGCCCGTCCCCCCGCCCCTCTGCTGCTGGTGCCCGGTGCCCGCCGGGCCTTGGCTCGCAGCTTGGCAGGCTGAGCAGCAAGCGGCCACCCGCCCACCTGCCCGAGCCCGGCTGTGCTCCTCGCCCCTGCTCCAGCAGTCGGGCTGTTGCCATCAATTATTAATCGGCTCCCAGCAGCCGCGATGGGGAGCGGGAGCAGCCGTGATAAAGGAGGGCGGCAGGGAGGGTGGGCAGGAGGAGGGGAGTGTGTGTGCGAGCTGCACCTGGCTCACAGAGGCCAGCGGCTGCCTGCAGAGCGGAGCTGGCAGCGGCGGCGCGTTTGGAGAGCTGCGGGTCCCCCTTGCCACCATGTCCCCGCGCTGCGCGGAGGCTGCCTCGCCGGGAAGGGCCGCCGCCCCGGAGGACACGGAAGGATGAGGCGGAGGCCGCGCCCTCCCCCATCGCTCCTCTGGCTGCGCTCCCCTCTCTCCTCCTCCGCCCCCTCCCCTGTGGCCGTTTGGCTGGGCTCAGTGCTGCCAGCCACCCCACTGAGAACCGCCCGGCTCAGGGGCCCCCGCCGTGGGTGCACTGAGCCGGGCCATTCTCAGCAGGACGGCTGGCAGCACTGAGCCCAGCCAAACGGAGCCTTTCCCTCAAGGCTGCTGCCGAGGCACCCAGCCTCCTCCCCCCTCGTCGCTTCTCCCCCTAGCCGCCGGCCCCCATATTGCCGGGCGGCACGTGCCCAGCCCAGCCCCGCTGCCGCGCATTCTCCTCCCAGCCCCCCGCCACCGTGCATGCTTCCCCTCCCCCCAGCCCTCGACCGCAGCGCATGCTCCCCCCGGGCCCGACCCGAGCACTCCGGACCCAAACGGGCCTAGCAGCGCAGCCCGTCCCCGCTGTCTACCTGGCTGCCTGGCGTGCTCCTCCGGATGTGCCCACCGCCCCCCCTATGGCTCCTCCGGCCATGCTGCCCTTCAGAGAGGAGCGGGCCCCACCCGCTGGTGCCATATAAGGTAACCCCTAAGGCGCCGCAAAATGTGCTGAGGGAAAGCGGCTGCGGAGAGGCAATAGATGGCATGCATATTCCAATTCTGGCACCAGAACACCTAGCCACCGAGTACATTAATCAGAAGGGATATTTCTCTGGTTCTCCAGGCGCTTGTGGATCACTGTGGGAGTTTCATGGACATTAACACAGGCTGATCTGTAAAGGTGCATGATGCACGCATCTTTTGGAATACTGGCATGTTTAGGAAGCTGCAAGCAGGGACTTTCTTCCCAGACCAGAAGATCTCCACAGGGGAAGTAGAAATGCCCATTGTGATCCTGGGAGACCCCGCCTACCCCTTAATGTCATGGCTTATGAAGCCATACACGGGAAACCTTGATAGCAGCAAGGAGCGGTTCAACAACAGGCTGAGCAAGTGCTGAATGACTGTGGAGTGTGCTTTTGTTCAGGTACCATATGCAACTTTGTCCTTTGGAGTACAGTGCAGCGGGTACTGCAGTTCTTCTTTTCGGCCATGGAGTGCATCATGACATCATGCAGAAAGTCCTCTTTAGTTCTTTGTAGCCGCTTTCTAATTCTGTGCAGCCGTTCAGCTGGCAATAACAAAGAGGGAGGCTGGGCTCCCAAGGTCATATCTGTGAAGCCAAAATGCAACATTTTACAGAAGCAGTATTGTTTGCAACACAGACCACTGATTCAGTGATTTAAAACAGCCACTATTCACATACCTGTCACTAGCTGGCTGACCCCAGGCAAGCACATGAGCCACAAGACCCCCAAAATGGTGAGTAACTGCAGGGGCAGGGGCAATCAGTGTTCCAGGACCATACTGTGCACTGGGCACGTGTCTCTTGGGGACAGCCAGCACTGGGGGACAGCGGGGGGGGGGGAGTGGCTTATAATCATTCCTGTCCCCACATTTTCCACAGGCTGTTTTCATTATGGAAGATATCTCGCTGCTGAGGGTGAGCAGGGAATCAAGGGAGGGTCTTCTCCAAGACTGCGGCTTCCACCCTGGCCCTTATATGACTCGCCTGTCTGCAGCAATGGTCGACCGCGCCCCCGCCCACGGCAGAGTGGTGCGGGAAAGTTACCTTTAATGGGGCAAGAAACAAAGCAGCTCTGCCAAAGAACCTGCGGCAGCAGATTGCCCAGTATCTCCATGAGGGTTTCGTGGAGATCTCTGAGGCAGATTCCCATGAAGTGAGGGAGTCAATCAACACCCTGTTTCACCACTCAGACTAGGCATGCAATGGTACGCGCATCATAAATACACAAGTCTGCTTTCTGCAACCCTCCTGGCCCCAACTCGCTTCAGCAATTCCCAAAATCAAAGCCACTTACCAAGGGCCGCCTCTCCTGTTTGGTTTCGCCAAGCTCCGACAGCTGTGACTGGCTATGCTCTTCTGGGGTAGAAAAGAGCTCCTGACTGCATGAATCTCTGGCCTCCAAGTCATTCTCTGCCTCTGGTCCCCCTCCACATCCTTGTCCAAGATTTCCCCCTCCTGGCTCAGTCCACTCTTGACTGACACGCGAGCCACCGAAGTATCCACAGTGGCCTTTGCGGTGGAGGTGGGGTCACCACCAAGTATCGCGTCCAGCTCTTTGTAGAACCGGCAGCTTGTGGGCGCAGCACCGGAGCAGAGGTTTGCCTCCCATGCCTTGTGGCAGGTGTTCTGCAGCTCCTTCACTTTGACCCTGCACTGAAGTGTGTCCCGGTCATGGCCCCTTTCTGTCATGCATCATGAAGTCTGTCCGTAGGTATCATAATTCCTACGGCTGGAGCACAACTGGGACTGGACAGCCTCCTCTCCCCAAATGCTGATGAGGTCCAGCAGCTCGGCATTGCTCCAAGTGGGGAATCGTCTGGTGTGTGGAGCAGGCATGGCCACCTGGAAAGATGCGCTGAGACCACTGCATGGTCACCAAGCAAACAGGAAGGGGACTTTAAAAATTCCCAAGGAATTTAAGGGGTGGGACTCACCTGAGGGCAGGGCAGTGAGTTCAAACCGATGACCAGAGAGGCGAGAACAGGCATTGTGGGACACCTCCAAGAGGCCAATCGCAGCGCTGTAATCGACTAGGGTGTCTACATTGGCACTGTGGCGCTGCAGCCCGGCATAGAAAGCTCTATGCCTCTCGTCAGGGTGGGGTTTTTTTTCAGCGCTGCAACTGTGCAGTCTCTGCGCACTAAGTGGCTTGGCAGTGTGTACACCTTGGGAGTTACACTGCAGAAAGCTGCTTTACTGAGCAGAAACTTGCCAGTGTACACAAGGCCTAAGATTCCTTCCCTCCCGTCCCCTGATAACAATCCACCCAGCATCACATCAGATTCCGTGTTACAGGGACACGCAAGGGCTGACCTCAGCTGGTGTAAATCACTGCAATGCTGTTGATTTTCATGGAGTTACACTGTATAACTGAAGCTGAGGATCTGGCCCACAGGCCCTATTGTCCTAACTCTTGTCTAGTCATTTATGCTAGGGCAGTGTGGGTGTAAACTACTGCCAGTCTGTGGAAGCCTTTTACACCCACTTTGCATGGGTGTAAATGACTGCAGCGGGTGCACGGTAAAGGAGAATCAGGATCACACTTTAGAAGAGTCCATGGGATTTTGGCAACCATTGCCCTTGCTGATAAGAGACTAGAACACCATTCCATTACTCCAGGTTAAATCAGGAATAACTCCTGCCTGGAGTTACATTGGTGTGAGAGGAGATTCAGGGCTTACAGCTTTACTTTGTGGTCTTGCATGTAATGGTGACGTATTGTAAGGCCTTGGGTCAAATCCTCAGCTGGTATAAATCAGTGAAGCACCATTTAAATCAATGGAGTTTCACTGACTTACAGCCCGAAGGTCTGGCCCCATCATTACACTTTCCACAAAAAAACGATCATGCACAGGAGAAAACTAACTACAAAGTCAAGAGAGGCTTTGGACGTGGAGGGAATGTAGGACTGGGACCTCAGAGTATGTCTACACTGCAATAAAAGACCCATAGCACAGCCATGGCTGGCCTAGGCCAGCTGATTGGGCTTTCAGGGCCAGGGGCGGCAAGTTTGTATAATTTTTGGTGATGTCCAGAATGGATACAAGTCCCGCCCTCCCCCCACACCTGCCTAAGGCTCTGGGAGGGAGTTTGGGTGTGAGAGGGGTGCAGGCTCTGGGAGGGAGTTTGGGTGCCTGGTGTGGGCTTTGGGCTAGGGCAGAGGTGTAGGAGGGGGTGAGGGGTGTGGGCTCTGGGAGGGAGTTTGGGTGTGGGAGGAGTGTGGGGTGCAGGCTTTGGGCTGGGGCAGGGGGTTGGGGTGTGGGAGGGGGAGAGGAGTGTGGCGCTTACCTTGGGTGGCTCCCGAAAGGGACCCGTACACCCCTCTGGTAGTGGCTCCTAGGTGGGGGAACTGGGGGGTCTCTGCATGCTGCTGTCTGCAGGTACTGCCCCCACAGCTCCCATTGGCTGCAATTCCCAGCCAATGAGAGCTGGAGAGTCAACCTCAGGGCAGGGGCAGCACGTGGAGACCACCCCCCTGGGGCCGTAGGGATGTGCCGGCTGCTTCCGGGAGTGGCGCAGAGCGAGGGCGGGCTGGAAGCTGCCTTAGCCCCGCTGCACTGCTGCTGGTGGTGGCAGTGGCCGAGGGCCCCCGGGTCCTTTTAAATTGCCCAGGGGTGGCAGAGGGGGCCAGGAAATGTTCGAGGGGAGGTGCACAGGGGCGGCAGGTGGGCCTGGGGGAGACACCGTGCCCCGAACATTGGTGGAGCTGGGCCCCCAGGCCCTGAATATTCCTGGAGCCCAGGCACCATGGGCCCACATAACTCACTGCCCCTGCTCAGAGCTCAGGCTGCAGGGCTATAACACTGAAGTGTAGATGTTCAGGCTCTGACTGCAGCCCGGGCTCTGAGACCCTGCAAAGGGGGTGGGTTTTAGAGCCTGGATGGCAGCCCAAGCCCAAATGTCTACATTGCTATTTTTAGCCCCACAGCCTGAGACCTGTGAACCCATGTCAGGTGACCCAGGCTCCAAGACTCACTCCTGAGGGTTTTTTATTGCAATGTAGACATACCCTAAGAGCTCCAAACTGTTATGTAGACAGTGCTGTTGCGTACTGATGAATAGCTACTGTGTTCCTCCCCAGAGACAGTGCATTTCAGTGGCTGGTGAAGAGATTTAAAGTGCTTTGGGAATCCTTGGGATGCCATATAGTTGGGATGGGAGGTATATAACCCCTAGAGGGGACCTGACAGCTGTGATGCTCCCTTACAGCCCATTGGTGTCTCAAAAGGAGGCCCAGCTAACCAAGACTGACACTGGGGATCTGGGGGTTAAATCTCAGGACTTCCAGATACTGGACCCAATTCTGCTGTTATTTACACGTTTTATCCCAGTCTACCTGTACCGAGAGATAGTGTCATCTAGTGGCTAGGACATTGCACTGTGACTCGGAAACAAGGGTTCTATCCCTAGCTTTCCTGGTGACTCACCTTGGCTTACCTGTGCCTGTTTTCCTTCCCAGCCTTTGCCTGTCTGGCCTGTTTTAGAATTGAAGCTCATCAGGGAAGTGACACTTTCTATTTTAGTGTCAATTTAAAAAATGGTCAGTGGTGCACAGAGCATTGGATGGGCGCTCTTCGTACATCTTGTACAAATCGAAATAAAATGCTAGGTGTTTGTACAGCGATTAGGCACAATAGACCTCGGAGAGCTACCGTAACCAGTGATGGCATTAGGCACTTGCAACCCATACAGTTGCAGTGGGCTCTGAGGCAGCGAGAGCCTGAAAGCCAGATCGAGCCTGCTGAGAGTTAGCTGCTACATTCTGCTCTGTGCTGCCTGGGGTCATAAAATGGCATCCTCTGCACAGGGTGTAAACAGGGTGACCTTGTGTGCAAAGTTAGGGGTTGGGACTATACAACTGAGCACTGCGGGGGCCTCCCCCAGGACAAACTGTGCCACTGACTGAAACGTGAGTAACACTGACTTTAGTGATGGATGGTGTATCTAGCTTTACACTGGCGTAACAGAGGACAATTGCACTTCTCTCTTTAAGACTCCCTGTGCTGACCTGAGCTCTGGGTGAAGGGAGCACGAGGATGCCTGTTTACACCTGAGGTGATTAGATGCAGCTGAACTAGTTAAAAAGGGCTCGGCTCACAGCAGTGTTTCTGAGAACAGAGAGAGATTTAACTTCAGTGAGGTAGGAAAGTTGCCCTGGTTGTATGGTGGGTGTTGAAGTTCAAGGAGCGTTAGCCTGTATACAAAGAAGAGGGCCTTCTGCTTTATGCTATTTTGGTTGCATCAGGTCCCCTTGCTTAACTTGGGACTCCTGCTGAGTTTCTGCCTGGTGACTGCATCCTGATCCTGCCATTGCAAGGTGTGGTTACTTGATAGTATTTGCTGTACATAACTGAGCAGAAATGTACTCATCTGAAAATCACACTAAATTTGCATTATCTGAATTTTAGTTGATTTCAGGGGGGGAGTGGAATAATAACAATAATAATCAGGCTCTATGCTCAAATAAATATGCAGAAGAGGATAGGGAGGTGACAATGATTAAGTACACTCCAGAACTGAAACTCTGCTTTGCTATGGCTGTGTCTACTCTAGATGACTTCTTAATATTTCTCACTGTTGCTACCACCATTGCAGCAGTAGCAGAGCATTTTAACCAATTATTGGAGCAGATGCAGTGGTTAAAAAGCTAATGGCCAACCTACAGCAGGGCCTACATTTCTGTCTAGAGAATCCAGGGCACCAGTTTTAGCTACTAATTAGTGTGTGCATGGATTGATTCCCAATGTATATTTTGTGCTTTTTGTAGTGTCAGGTATGTGTGGTGATTTAAGGAAATTTGGGAAAAGCAGAACACTGGAAAAGCCTGTCCCCTCTAGTATACATTTGCTGCCCCCTGCTGTTGCCTGAGCAGTACCATGGTGACATTAGCGGTAACCAGTCTCTCATTGCTCACTATCTACCCAAGAATACAAATAAATTGGAGAGTCCTTCTGGTCCTGGTTGTAGGGCCAAGGCCAGTTATACTTTTGGCCTTCTCAGTATCCCCTGGCAATGAGTTCCACAGGTTGACTGTGGGTGTTGTGAAGAAGTACTTCCTTAGGTTTGTTTTAAATCTGCTTCCTATGAATTTCATTGGGTAACTAATGAGATAATATCCTAGTGAAGATAAGGCAGTCTGTAGTTTTAACATGAGTAAGGTGGTGGAGGTAAGCCCTAGGTTCCTTCATTGTTAATTACTATGGCCTCTGAGATCCTTGTCATATGAACATTCAGAAATTGATTTCCAAACACTAAACAAATACACAGTGGTGTTGAGTCTGTTATGCAGAAGCTTAATAAATAACTGTCAATATCAGCATCACAGCTACAAGAAAGCATACAGCAGGTGTAATTGATTTCAATAATTTATTCCCCAGAGAGCTGTTTGATCTCTATCTCTCTCTACCTAAATACCTTGCCCTCTGGGGACTCTATCCTAGCACAGATGGGCTGCAATGACTGCCCTCAAGTTTCCGTACCTGGATAGTTTGAAAAGAAGCCTCTTATCTATTTTATTAGTGTTTGTTTCTGTGTCAGACCACTAAGTGACACAAGGCTCCCTTTGGTGACCATATAGGTAGATGATCTTTTTTTTTTAAAAAAATTGTCAAATGGCTCAGTATGTCCCAGGTAAAAGTCTACTTTTAAAAGTGAATGAAATAATGAGCTTTGCCAAGCCAGAGTGCAACATAGAATCAACGGATCTCAACAAGCTATTCAGAAAATCAAGAAGTAAACAGGCAATGAAGCTGTAAACAAGCAAAAGTTGTGACTATAACCTTAAATCAGACTAAAAGGAGCTTAGGCACTGCTTCCAGCCTGCCTGAATTTTTGTCTAGAGAATCCGTGGTCCATAACTAGACATGGTTGATAAATTTCTCCTCCCCCCAAACTCAACCAAGAAATTTTTTAAAAGAAAATTATTCTTGTTTTCTTGGAAATTTTTCACGTTTTCAGAAACAATGTTCAGATTTCAGATTGTAAAATCACACACTCAAATGTTAGCATGTACCCTGCATCCTTAATTGTGGCCCCTTGTGCGTATGCATGATGATACAGTGTTTAACTGCATAATCATTTGCTATTTTTTCAACAGGACACTGTCTCATTCAGTGCACAAGGTGGAGCTACTGTGGGGATGAAATAAGGGTCGTGCAGTGAAAGGTGCTGTTTTCAGTAGGCCCTGCCCTTATTGGCTGCAGAAGTTGGTAGAAAGAGAATGAGGCCGGGGGATTGCAGAAATAGAGAAGATGGTTTAGTGGCTAAGACAGTCAAATGCTGTTCTAGTGAACTGGATTCTATCTGTACCTCTGCCATACAGATCCTTTGTGTTACTGGGCAAGTGTCTTAAACTCAAACTTTCATAAAAGGCCACAAACTGTTGCTCTTTTTCTGGGTGCCCATCCAACTTGAGATGCCTGGGTAGAGCTGGGCAAAATTTTTCTACCAAAAACTTTTGGCAAAAAAGAAGATTCAGTGACCCTGAAACCTCCTGTGAACTTATGTCAGTTTCTCTGAATTGGTTTGTGTGTTTGTTTAAAAATCCAAATTAAAATGTTCTGGTAATCTTTTTCCAGCTTGACATAACTTCTTTCAAAATTTCCTTTAACATTTTCAAATTCAAAAATGTTTCAAATGCTCAATCACCAAAATGAAACATTGTCTGATTCTTACCTTTTTTTATGACTTTTCAAAATTGTGAACAAACCAAAAAAATTTACTTGCCCTGCCCTAGACCTGATTTGCAGAAGTACTGAGCACTGAGAGCAGTGACTATAGTCTGAGAGCTGTTCTCTGAACAAATATAGTGCTATATTTTTTTCTGAATTTCAGGTCATAGGCATCTCAAATTGGACACTAAATCTGGTGGATACTTTTGACATTCAATGTGTCTGTGCCTCCATTTGCCATCTGTAAAATGGGGATAATACTAGCTCACCTCACAGGGCTGTTGTAAAGCATGTTTGTGAAGCATGCTAGTGATGCAATGATGAGCACCATGGAAAAATCAATAAGGAAATCAATAATTCTGACTTCAGAGGAGAGCATTTTGTGCAGTACATAAGGCCTGGGGCCAGACTGAACAATGAGGATAAAAGGAAATATTAAATACCTACTCATTCAGTGAGCACAATCTATTCTATGTGCTGAATGAAACAGTATGTGATCACATAATTCAAGACTCTCACAATGCATACGTATAAAGGGCCAAATTAAGTTTGCACAGGCAAGCTGAGTTCTGTCTTTTCCTAAGTTTGACTTTGCTTGACTTTGCTGCTTTAACTTTCTTTGAATGTAGATTTGTCTATACATATTTCTTTTGCACAATCTCCTTGATCCATGGGATGGGTGTATAAGGATAGTAAAATCTCGGTGTCATTATGGAGTAACACAGTGAGATGTCTATGCTACTGATTCTATGGTGTGTGGATCTAATTTAGGACGTTGTTTGGTATTGAAGTCGATATACCTGGTAAGGGGGAGACTCCAGAGAGAATCTTGCACAATAAGTCTGCACCTTGCCCCTGCAGAGAAGTAATCTCAGAGGTGGAAATGCAATTATAAGCACATCTCCCACTTCAAAACTTCTTATATGTCTCTCATTTAGTTTAGTCCCAAAGTTTACCATGTTCCATACCAAAGTGGTATGTCTCTGGTTTTTACTATAGAAAATAATTTACATCAGCAATAAAGGATCACCTAACTGAATTTGCACTAAAGGAAGTTTCCTGCATGAAATAACTTTTTGCCCTTCATTTTGGGGCAAAATGCACATTTCATGCAATATTTGGGTCTCAGCATGTTGATAAGTATATCAAAAGATGGGAAGGAGAGGTCAAAGCCTGCTCCTGTTGGGGTTTGAGACAGAGAAACAACTTGGTATGGCAGCTTAAAAAATATCCTGATACTTCTGAAACCACTCTAGCTGGCAGTCCCCTTTGTTTTTACATGTTAGAATCAAAATCAAACCCTTTTACAGACAGGTTTTAAAAATGTTTTAAAGGTTTCTAGAATAAACTTTTTGCTCTATTAAATTTTGTAAAAAGGCAAATACCATCATGTTCTGTAATTGAAATGTTATCCCATTTAATCTGCCTAGTAGCTCTTGCTCCAAATTCCTTTTCAGATTTGATATTTAACTAGTTAAATCTGTTTTCAATTAGATTTTAAGTTGAAATCTATTAGGAATAACAAAAGCCCCGATTCGCCAATGTGCTCTGTGCAGGCAGATCTCTGCAGTCTTAGCATCATATTTCTAAAGACATTCAGGTACCAAAGTGCAGATAAGGACATATGGGATTTTCAAATGTACTGAAGCAGGTTAGGTGCTTAACTTCTATTGATTTCAATGGGAACTAGGTGCTACTGAAAATCCCACTATATCTCCTGGAACGTAAATACCTCAAAAAATCTGGTCTCAGGTCTCTTAGTCAGCAGCTCTGGCTTTTGGCTGATCTTCTTTGAGACCCACAAGTTTTGGGAACTAATCCCCTACACATTCCATGGAGGGGTAAAACCTGGCCCCATGCTGGAAAAGATACAGAAGAAACTCTGTGGGGAGACTTTGGATAAATATTCCCATGTATGGGATGATCTGACCCCTAATCCCCCACATCAGTTTATCCACAAGCAGAATGGGTCAAACACCTGCCCATGGGGAACCCCTATGAAACTCTGACCTTGGGGCTGTGGCCCCTGATTGTGCAAACTGATCAATTCTGGAGGACATCTCTGCTCTTGCAAGGCCCTGTTGGCTTTAGGAAGGTTCTGCAGTGGCCTAGAAGTCTATTTGCATGGAGCAGCTTTCAGGATCAGTGGCCTATCTGAATGCAAAGCATTTTGGGATGATTCTATTTTTGTGAATGTCCTTCACACACTGGCACTCTGATTACCTTCTTCAGACCAGAGGAAGAGCTCTGTGAAGCTCAAAAGCTTGTCCCCTCAATGAAAAGAGGTTTGGTCTAATAAAAGGTATATTACCCCATCCACTTTGTGTCTCTCATATCTTAGGAACCAGCATGGCTACAACACTACAAAAAGCATAACATCAGATATTTATAGGTGATTTGAGTTTGCTTTAGGGAGAAGAGAGAGGTATTGACTAACATTTTATCTTTGGCATTTTAACTCTGAAAATACTGAATTGCCCATATGAGCCCACAAAATACCTTCACAGATATCAGCTTTATGGCCTATTTATTTCTGACACTTGAGTTCTTTCATATACATGTTCCTTGCCAAATGCCTGGACCATGACGAGGTTATGAGCAGAAGGAACATATTCCCAAAGTGACCTGCAGGCATGGCATACTTGGGAGGATGTTAGAGGGCTGTGGTGTTTTTGTTTGTTTGTTTTGTTTTTGACAGGAAAGCAAAATATTTAGAGTTCCCTTTTTCAGCAGGATGGATGCAGTCTTGGAAGCAAGTGCTACAGATTAAACCTAATCAGTGGATTTGCCAAGGCATAACATTATTCAGTGTTCAGCATCTGTGGTGAGTTAGGGGTTAATGGTTATACTAAGTACCAGGCGCATTAGGAAAGAGTGATTGATTTAAAAAAAATTAATGGGACAGAAAAGCTAGGAAGAGAGAGAAATAACTTATCTTTGTGTAGATGTGGATTCTTTCTTGTTCAGTGTAACTAGCAGTGGTTTGTCTTTCTGTCCTGAATCTTATCTGTAGGAGATGCATTGCATTTGGAGCTAAACAGGGAATTGCACAATTTATGCATCTTGTGAGCAGAGAGAGACCATTTACATTAAGTGGGTGTGTAAAATGGGAGTGACAATCTAAGCATGTCGGAGAAATTTCCTAAGGCAAATATTAACTTGATGCTCTGGTCAGGAGAGGGGAGCACTGTTTTGGAAGCATCCACTGAAGTGAGCTTTTACTACCCTGGATAATTGAATTTGTTTTAATAATTGGGACTTAATTTATGAGAGTCTCTTCTCCCAGAATCATTGGTAGGGTAGAAATGGTAAGGAACAAACCTGTGTTAGATACAAAATAATCCATTTCCTGAAGCTAAAGGATCCCTTGCACCGAATTGTATCAATGAATGAGTGGTGCTAAACTGGATACTATGTAACATGTGGTGTGTGGTTTTGTGTAGCAACATACTATGTGTTTAGAAAACTTGATACTTGCTTTTTATATTTTGGATTTAACTGATTTTTTTTTTCTCCCAATCATAGGTCATACACTTATCTACAAAAAATGTGCCACTGGTTACTGCTTTCCTCAGATTTTTCTACCTAACTTCCTTTGATTGTAGCTCCATTTACATGCTTTGCAAACCTCGCAATGCAAACAAAATCTAGTGTTTCTGGCAATTTTCTTTTTTATAACCCAACTTTCACACACAAGAAAAGGGAGTATATTTAAATAATGGCAATACATGATGCTACTGTAAGGGAGAAGGAAAGCCCTAAATAACCTTATTCTTGAAATCATGAAGCTGTCTGTTTCATGGTTCTATGATGATGCCTTTTTTCATAACTAGGTATACCTAGTATAAATTGGAGTATAAAATGTTCTGCTGATTGCTGGCTGTTCTAGTGGACAGTAATGTTTTTGGAACTGAGCAATATTACTGGTTGGGAATTTTTCATTTAAATGTTTTTTATTGGAAAATGCTGATTAGTTGAAAATGAGGGTGAAAGACCTCAACCCCAGAATAGCTCATATCCCAGTGGTTAGGACAGTTACTTGGGATCTGGGATGCTCAGGTTATAGTCTCTGGTCCAAATGAGGCCAAGCAGGGACTTAACCAGGGGTTTCCCACATCCCAGGTAAGTACCCTAACTGCCAGGCTTTTGGCTATTCTGGTGTCTGTCCTGTCTCTCTCTCTCTCCCCACCCCAAAATACACTTTAAAAGGTGTTGGCTTCCTTCTGCATCAGAATGGAAACCAATGTCAAAAATCTCAACTTTTCACAAAATGGAATTCTTGTTTTCTGGACAGCTCAAGTGACCAAAGGGTGTCCTGATACCTGGGGATTCTATGGAGACTAGTTGAAAGTTTCCAGTGGAATCTATTGGTATTAGGAGTCTGTGAAACATTACAGATTACCTGCACTGTACCACCTGATGTCATTCCTCTCTGTCTCAGCCTAGATAAGGATTTCTGCATTTAAAAGAAAGTCCATTTTCATATTAGAAAGGGTCTTCAAATGCTTGATGTGCCGTCATGGTCTGAAAAGTGACCATATAAAAATGCCACTTTACAGTGTGATTTGGGCACAATAAATGTTATTTGCTAAACTTTACTGATTTGAAAAAAAAAAAAAAAACAAGTCTTTGCTAGCTAATAGTACAGAGCCAATACAGCTATGAAAAAACTGGCTGGAGCTAGTCTGTCATATGCAAGTCCTGACAATATTGTCCTCTAAACTCTGAATATAAAGCCTTTATTACTGATGTTGTAAAATAACATAATCTGGGAAAAATCATGCTGAGTTTTTAGTAAATTGAATGAGTAACTTAAATAAATCAAAAAGAACAGGAGTACTTGTGGCACCTTAGAGACTAACAAATTTATCAGAGCATAAGCTACTGCCCACTTCTTCGGATGCATATAAATAAATCAGACTGACTTTTTTTTTTTTTTTTTTTTTACAAGACAAAGTCTTGTGATAATGAAGACTTTTCTTAAAGAGCAGTTCAATGCCCTTCTTGGGGGGAGAATATATTTAAAAAAATGAAAATTGAGATGTTTATAGCCTTTATGGTTGCAGAGACAAGCTTGAAAATGTGACCCAACTGCACCCTAAAGGCTCAGAAATCAGAAGGCTGATAAAATTAATGATTTTAAAAACAAATATTTTTTACTCCTGGTTTTTGAATGCTTAGTGTTGACTATACTGGCTTTACTTTTACCTCCTCAAACCAAAATTATCCTTGTTCAACAGATCCTTGTGTTTTGGATCTGGCTTCCCACTCACTAAATACAGCCAGCCTTCATTGATTGGGAACAAAACAGAATGTCTGTCTCCAAAGGCATAGTTTGGAGCTACTGGAAAAACTATAAGGTATGAATGATTTTGACATTTCTTTTTTTCCTCTGTGAATTTTATTCACAGTAAATGTAATGTCTTCTCCCTGTGGTAAGAATAAAAACTGAAAAATAACTATTGGAAGGTTTGTTTTTTAGTATTATATTTTCATGCCAGTTAAGCGAGATGTGAAAAGAATGTAATGGCTTAAACATGACACACATTTTAATAGCTGCTGGTTTTCTTTATTGTCCTCTATTCTGTAGTACCTATATCTCATTCTCCAAGAGCTAACTTCCTGAACTACATTACCTCTGAGCAATGTTAAATATCCCCTATTAACTGCAAGAGAGGAATATTTTTCCTGTTGTTTTTAATGTAGAGAGTACCTTTTGTGACGTGTGTTCAGTAAAAACTGTCTCTCACTTCCTAGCACATTGGCAGAAACTGTTAACCCATTCTGGTAGACCAGTAATTCAGCCATTTTCTCCTTGTCTTATAACTGGTGGGGTCAAGCCCAAAAGGAAATGGGGGAGACTCTAATTTCTCTCTTTTCACATTCGTTGATACGCAATACTTTTTCCAGTTAACTTAAAGTAATTTCCTAATGCCTTAAAAGAAATGCATTGTAAAGCTGAACTGCAAATGCTTTCATTTTAAAAAGTAGCATGTTGCCACTATTGATGTGTTTAGCTGATAGTGTCTTAACAAAAGTTTAGACCGTTGCCTCTTATAAAGTCTGGAGACATCTGAGCTGTACATTTTTTGAATGACAGTGCAGTTAGCCTAAACCAAAGGTATGAAAAAAACATACTGTTCAAACCCCTGACTTATCATTCCCTTTTTTGTTCTGAGGTAGCTGTGATGCAAGACTCTCTGGCAGAGAGATGGAGAAGTCTATGAATTTCTCAGTGACTGTGACAAGGTGACAGTACACCTCAATTTCACAATGCGGGTGTGCCAGGCAGCAAGCCGCTCAGCTGGGAAGCCTGTCAGGAGGGCTGCAGGTGACTCCTGGATGCTGGGCAGCCCAGCAGTCTGCTGGGATGAGCTGGACACCTCTGGCAAGAAGGTATCTCCAGGAGCTAGGGGCCTGGGAGGACCACGGGCAGTTCCTAAGGCTTTGATGGAATTGACAAGTTCCTGGGGAATGTTTCAATTCTGTTGAAGCAGAATTTTCAGATGGAAAACTATTTTGGTAGGGGAATTCTTTAACTAGCTCCCCACAGTCGCTATATTGTCCTCCTGGCCTGTTCCCCACCCCCTTTGTTCCTCATACTGATTTTGTCCTTCCTTAAATTAGACTGTATGCTCTCAGGGGCTGAGGCCATTATTTGGTGTTACTAGGGGCTATCGCAGCGCAATGGGGCCCCTATGCCCGATTGTATTAGGGGCTGCACAAACACATGACTAATGGACAGTCCTGGCTCTAAAGCTGTGAATGTAAAATGGTATCCCTGATTGGCATTAAAACCAATAAAGACAGACCCCTGCCTCCACGTAGGTGGCATGCCAATGTGTCACTCACAGCTAGCCATTCCAAATGGGGGACTCAAGGTATAGGGAATGTTTTTTGTTTTCCCCCAGTCTTTTTTTTTAAATCCATCCATATGTACAAAGACATTTGTATTGAAGTCTCTTGACATGGGGACCCTGCTGGTGGTGAACTTGCTAAGTGGCTGTGCCTGGGTGTGCAATAGTTGATCTTCTTTCAAGGCACTATCTGTGCTGATGCATGCCATCCTGGAAGAGAAGGGGGGCAGTAGATGGTGGAAAATGGAGGAGTTTTAAAATTACATGTTCTCAAGGGCATGTAGCAAGTTTAGTTTACAGCTCCTTAATTTTGTGATGTGCCCCATGTGAAAGAAATTCAGAGTGCAGTGAGACAACCATAAAATTGACTTGCTGGTGAAATAGAGACTAGTGAGTGACTTTGCTGCCTTCAGAAGCCTAGATAGATTTCTGTGAATAAAACTGTGAGCAGAACATTGCTCTTACATGCAAAAGGTATTTTCCTCCTTGTACAGTTAACACTTAGACATTTTGTTATTGAACGCCTGCTGGAAAGCACTTCTTTATCACCATCTGGGTGGAAGCAAGAGAAGGTCCAACCAGTTGGTTTTACAGAGGGGGGAAAAAGGGTATAAAAGGGAGATGGGAGGAACTGGGATTTGTTACAAGTGTGCCTGCAGGACTGTGCTAATGGGGAGACCTGTGGGGTTCCATGCGGAGCGGATAAAACGCACGACCAATGTGGTTGCAGGCTGAATCCAATTCTGTTTATTACAAGCTTTCTTTTATAGTTTTTCTCAACATTACATAACACAATTAGGCTATAATAACACATTTACGGATTGGACAAGAAGGAGAATCATGTGTTTATCACATGTATAGCCCCACTCCGATTGGTTCAACTGTTCCTTACATAAGGCCATGATTTGTTTACCTCATCTTATATAATACTAGACCACCAGGGGGCCTTACATAAGGCCATGATCATTTTATATAATCCTAGACCACCAGGGGGTCTTACATAAGGCCATGATCATTTTATATAATCCTAGACCACCAGGGTACTTACATAAGGCCATGATTTGTTTACCTGGCAAGTGTCCCATCGTGACCCTTACCTCCTCATGGAACTTTTCATTAGGTTGGTGTAGGGATGATACATCCCCACACCTCCCCCCTTTTTCTTAAATAAGGCCTATAGGAGGGTCCAACTAACATTAGGACAATTACTAGCCACCTGACTACTTTTTTTGAACCTATAAAACTGACGACAGGTGACATTTAACAACTGGGAACTATTAAAAAACATAACATTACATAAATACCCACGAAAACCATTGGGGATCCGATGGGGTGGCCATGAACAAGCAAAAAGGGCTTTTTGGCCAGTTTGGTTCGCCCAGGTGATTCAAACATTTTGTCGTGGGTTAACAAAAGGTACAGAGTTTGGACATACAAAGACCCCTGCTCCTATAATAAGGAGTCCGAACAAACAGAAGTACAGCATTATTAGGTGTCTAGGTTGTAGCAAACAACAAGTGCAGGTCCGGTGTTGCGGGGACGTTGTTTGGCTTCTGTGTGGCGGCATGGTGTTCGGGTAGCAATATCATCTGCCGGAGGGATCTTATCCGGTGGTTTTTTCCTATATGTCCTTTCAAAGTTAGATAAGCCTGGCTCCGCCATTCTTTCCAACCTATTCCGCAACTGCTCACCCTGCCCCGGGAACTCCGCCCGGAACTCTGGGGTACAAACATCACTGGTGACAGGAAAGCCGGGCTGGTTCAGGGCTCGCAATGTGTGGGACTGCGGGGGATGGCTCTCACCGGCCAAATGGGACAACTGATTCAGCATGTCCTGTAGCTGAAGGCCCTGTTTGTACATTCCCGTGTTTCTGCCCCCATTTCAACAAACGGGACAACGCGTCAGAGGGAAGCTTTTCTCCCCGCTTTTTAGCGATGCGTAATAAAAAATCATGCACCGTCTCCTCCTCTGCAGAAAAAGCAGAGTCCATTTTATTAAATGCAGCCGCTCACCTGTGAGCTCACGAACGTCTCTCTCGGACGACCAGGAGCCGGTATCCTCCGGTACCTCCTGCCGCGGCTGCCACCTCCGCCTTTTCTCACCGAACGCTTCAGTCGGCTGTGAGCTCACGAACGTCTCTCTCGGACGACCAGGAGCCGGTATCCTCCGGTACCTCCTGCCGCGGCTACCATCTCCGCCTTTCCTCACCGAACGCTTCCGTTGGCTGTGAGCTCACGAACGTCTCTCTCGGACGACCAGGAGCCGGTATCCTCCGGTACCTCCTGCCGCGGCTGCCACCTCCGCCTTTTCTCACCGAACGCTTTAGTCGGCTGTGAGCTCACGAACGTCTCTCTCGGACGACCAGGAGCCGGTATCCTCCGGTACCTCCTGTCGCGGCTGCCACCTCTGCCTTTTCTCAAACCATGTTCAGTTTTTGGTCGTGCTCCAGTTGACACTGAGCTTGGCAAACCATCTAAATCTTGGTAGCCTGCCCTCTTATTCCCACAGATTCCCTTTCTCTGATGATCTTTGTGAAGAAGGCCTGTCTCCACCTTAACAGGGCACGGCTGTTTGCGCTTTTTGGTAGAAGGAGTGCTGGAAGGAGAAGAGCCAGCACTGAGAGCCTCTTCAATATCTAAATTCAATTGTTCCAGTTTCTTCATGAGAGATGACATAGAGTCTGACCACTCAGATCCTTTTTTTGGTGGGATCTGCTCAGCTTTTGAGACAACACCTGTTGGGTCTACTGTCTGAGAACATTGATCCCTGCTCCACTGGCGGCTGTGTCTAGTATGATCTCTGCTAGCTCACTCTGGGCAAAGTCCTGGCTGCCTTGATGTCCAAGCCGAATCACGTCGGGGTCACCATTTGTGGCGTCCCAGGCGGAGCGGATAAAGCACACGACCAATGTGGTTGCAGGCTGAATCCAATTCTGTTTATTACAAGCTTTCTTTTATAGTTTTTCTCAACATTACATAACACAATTAGGCTATAATAACACATTTACGGATTGGACAAGAAGGAGAATCATGTGTTTATCACATGTATAGCCCCACTCCGATTGGTTCAACTGTTCCTTACATAAGGCCATGATTTGTTTACCACATCTTATATAATACTAGACCACCAGGGGGTCTTACATAAGGCCATGATCATTTTATATAATCCTAGACCACCAGGGTACTTACATAAGGCCATGATTTGTTTACCTGGCAAGTGTCCCATCGTGACCCTTACCTCCTCATGGAACTTTTCATTAGGTTGGTGTAGGGATGATACATCCCCACAGAGACCGAGAGTTGAGTCAGTTAACTCTTGTTTTTTGCAAAATTTAGAATAATTTGCAAAATCCCTGAAGAGGGTATGGAATTCATTTCAACTTCAGCCCTCAGCCAGGCAGAGATAGCAAGCGGAAGGTGCTGCACTGCTCCAGTCTGGAGCTGCCGAGAGCCTGGTGCAGGCTAGAATGCTCTCAGGACTGCCCTAAGTTGTGCCCTGGCTGTAACAACCTCTATGACTATTCCAACAGCTGATGGGGACAGCAATGGTTCACGAGTGTCCTCTAACTCCCTCATCTCAGTACGTGTCCTGCACAAGGGTTACCTGTGGGTGGGTGGGGGGGGGGGGGGAGACTTGGAGGTGTGTAGAGCTAGCTGTGAGTATACACTAGAGGAGGAAAAGGGGCTTAAAGCTGCTCTGTGGCTGCTATGCCAAATACATCAATCTTCTGATTAGCCCTGATATACAGTACATTGGTTTGTTATGCAATCACACACTTTTCTTTGTTTACAGTCTCTAATACAAAACAATACCTAACATATTGTAAGCATCTGCCTTTACACACTACTTCCAATGAACCTGGGTCCCTCGCTTCCATTATACAAAAATCTGAACCTGGGATTTTGTTTCCTTGGGATGAGTGAACTGTACTTCATAGAAGTTGCCACTTTTTTAATTAACTATTGATTTGGAGGGTTGGTATACTGAGGTTAATCGGGTGTGACAAGAATAGATAACTTTACTTGGCTTGTTGAAATTTGAGGTATATAAATCTGAGGCAGTGTATCCATAGATTAGAATGGAATTTCCTGCTAGGAGCAATCAATATGCCCCTGGAGCTAGGAATTCAAACTACACCTCAACTAAAGCATATAGGAGTCTTGTTTATTAAAAGGCTTTTTTTGTGTCAAAAAGAGTTTAATTTTAAAACAGATTACATTAGCATTACCATGGATGTGCATTAACATGGCTCGTTCTCATAAGGATACAGACTCCATTTTCCATTAAAGATTTTATTCCCAATTGTAGGCTTCAGCTAACATCTACTTTTGAAGGAAGTACAGGACCCTTCAAACATGAGTGGGAAGCTTCTTTGAAATTCTGTTTCACAGCATTAATTTGCAATAAACCCATGTCTGCAAAGTCAGTCACTTATAGAGAGCTGAGATAAGAACCATTGCCCTTCAATGCCAAAACCAAAGCATCAATAACCTGTGGAGAAGGAGACCTCCTCCAGTAGCTGATGGAGGTAGGTATTTTATCCTTGCTATCAGCACTCTCTTCTGCACACAAGTCCAGTGTGCTACAAACTTTGATGGATAATTCATTAGCAAAAGTAAGGGTTCCCTGGTTTGAGTCTCAATACAGTACTATTTAATAAACTAAAAAAATAAAGGGTAAATGCACAAAATACTACTTGATCCTTTTCATATGACTGAGTCATAGTGCACTATTGTCCCCCCCTCCACCTCTCCAATTTATTTTCCTCTGGTCCAGCACCATAACTACAGTTATCAAAATTCCCATGGAGGGTTAGGAAGTTAGTAATCTGGAAGACTGAAGGAGATGGGGAAAAGGGAGATCAATTTGAAAAGGAAGAGAAAAGATTTTACAGTGTTCATATCTGCAGTCAAATATGTCAGATGTTTATCAGGACTTGATTCTTTTGTGTCCTACCCTATCTCGAAGGACTAGTCAGAATTTTTAAAAGGCAGGAATTAGTATTACTTATGCTGCAGCCTTCTTTGGCATTTCACCAACTGCAAAAGCTGTTTGTTGCTACTTCAAGAACCAGGAACATTCTCCTTTAATTACCAAATGCTCCAAATGCACTCTATTTAGTTTCATTATAAATGACTTGGACAATGTATGCTCCTTTAGTCATTCTTTATGAAATGGGCAGTCCTCAGCCTAAAGCAAATGACTGATGTTTTTTGAAAAGTGACTAGTGATTTTTTTTTTTTTTTGGATGTGTCAGTTTTTACAAGCCTAACCTGAGACCCTTAGACCCTTTTCTGATTGAGAGGGAGCTGAGCACTTGCCCTATGAAAATTTGACCTCTCTTAAGTCCTTCAAGTTGTGTATTCAAAAACAGAGGCATCCAAAACCACTAATCACTTTTGAATGTCTTGGCTAATAGGTTTGTAGTGATTGACTAGATATCTGTTTACTAACTTAGTCACAATTAGTCATTCATAAAGAAGTGCAAAAATCTCAGAACATGTTAGCCACCATAGTGCCTGTGTTCATGTTAACCTTTCTTTCCTTTAAATACCTCCCAGGTGAGGGGTTATGTAACCATGTTGTACTGGCTAGGATTACTAAAGGAGCTGACACCCAAATAAGTCACTGCAGGATCAGGAGCAAAGTCTTGCAATTTGACAGTGGCTCTAGCAAAGGGGAAAGTCTCCCACGTTGGTGCTAGAGGGACACAATCATTTGGAAGCTAGTGGCCCACTGCAGTACTTCTAGTCAATTGGATGTGGGCACCTGAAAATAGGCTCCTGAAAATCACACCCATTAATGCTAAATTCAAAATCACCCTTTACAAAGAATTAAAGCAATAACATTGCTAGGCCTGGCGAAAATAGAGCTATGTGAGAGGGTGACTTGTCCTGTGGCTGGAGAACCTGGGGCTAAGCCAGCCCTGATTACAGAATGGGGCCACCTGAGAGGGATCAGGCTTTTCCTGCACAAGAGGAGCCCAATTTAAGTGTTGATAGCCTTTCCCCTGCTAGGCCCTAACAGGAGGAGACTGCAGGAAGCAAGAAGGCTCTTAGTGAGAGCGTTGATGCCAGGCCTGCCCGTGAGGGGGGCATACAGTGGTGAGTGGGCACTGTTACAAGCTGCAAAAGAACTCTTTAAATGTCACCTTGTCAAAGGCAAGCATTTCCCCATAGTCCATTGGTGGGTATTTTGTCCATCTTGTATTAAGAAACCAAATAGAGAAATTAGATTCCCACCACTTTCCTTGAGAGACTCTAATTATTCCAGTCTAATAGAGCTCACTGTTAAATTATCTGCTCTAAAGTTTGATCCCATTAATTTTATTAATATTCACCAAAAAATCCTCAAGAAATCTTCTCCCTCCTCAGTGTTTACAGCCTCCAGATAGTTGTAGGTTATCATTCCCCTCTCAGTTACTATTCAGTCAAGGTATTAAACATAATCAGTTCTTGTAGTTTCTTCTAAAGAAATCCCTCCAGCCTAATTATAGTCTAAGTATTTGCGCTTATTAACCAAAGTGTATCTTCAGTACAAATGGATGCAGTTTTTGCTAAGTAAACAGCCTGCTGATTTACAGCTTATCTCTACAGTATTTATGCTACACATTCTTATTCTTAGATGAACTTCATGTTGGATAGATTCATCTTTCTACTGGATGGTTAATACACCATCTCCTCTTTGTCTTACACAGTAATAGACTCAATAGTTTAGTGCTCAACTTCATGCAGTGTGAGTAGATCCAGTGACTTCTCTCATTACACTCAGTGTACAAAATTAAGCATCTGAGTAAGTAATTGTAGGATCGGGTGCAAAGTCTTAGTCTGGTGATACTTCTAGCTAAATTAGAAGTAAGCATCCCATGTTTCTGCTACGGGGACATAATCCTTTGGAAGTGAATATCCCACTATAGAACTTTTCAGTCTTGTTCCAACCTCCCCACCCCGCAACTAAACTGTCAAATTAAGCCACACTCTGGTTCCCCTCAAAAGGTAGCCTAGCTCTCTCCAAATTTGTTTATCCCAGTTTACAAATTCCTAGACCAATGCTTGGAAGGAATAACATGTCTTTGCCATTTGGTAGAATACATTTGATTTGGGGTTCTAGTCTTCTTAATAGCACTGACTTTGCCTATAGCATTGGGCAGGCACTTGAAATTAATGGCATCTGAGGGTATTTGGTACCTTTAAAACACAGGCCATTAAAATATCTTCTAGCTAATTTGGCAGGAGAGAGCAAAATAAACAGGCAGGTTGATGCTGAATCATTCTTCTAATCAAAATGGAAAGGGATATTGCTACAGTTCTGCAAGGTCTGTTTGGGACAAAGTAGCATGCTAAAATATGTGTAATGTAAGAGTCCGTTTTGTTATGAATGCGTATACCATGCCTCCAGGGGCCAGCTCACCAAATTCATGGGAAATTTTTGATGGAACTCTCTGATCTAAGGACCATCTGCTTATCTTTCTTGATGCAGCATGGTTCGGGAGCAACCTTTCCCTAAAGTTAATGGAGTTATTCCGTTATTTGCCACTGTGTGAATTGGGACTATGTGGCCAGGAAGCTGCCCCATTATGTAATAGTCTGTAGTGGGGTGGTTACCCGCTCCAGACCTGACAGGGTTAAAACCAGCCCTGGGAGAGGGCTGGGGCTGGGGCAAGAATCCTGGGCTGATTGAGGAAAGTAGGCCCAGCTGGCCCCTATAAGAGGCTGTAAGCTAAGGCCTAGTCAGTCTCCCTCTGCCTGTAGAGGGAGAAGGGCCTGCCTGCAAGGTGCTAAGCAAGGAACCTAGATTGAAGCAGGGCTGGGGAAGGGCCAGAGGAGCTGGGAGCTCCGGCCTGGAAAGCCCCAGGCTGCAGGCCTGACGATTGGCCAAATAGGTGCAGGGTTGCAGGGGGCAGCCTATGGGTAGGCAGCGGCAGCAGGTCCGAACCCCTTTGCCTATGATGAGTGGCTTACACTGCAGTCTGCCCCAGTGAGCAGGGGGGCTAGACGGGGACTGGCAGTAGCTGAACACAGAAGAGAAGTGGGAATAGTGGGTGGGGGTACCCCTGGGAGGGGTCACTGCCAGGGGGAAGCACCCCAGATAACAGGGCACTGGGTCCGGGAGGGACACAGGGGGGCCAAGCGGCAGCGGGACACTGGCCTGCAGAGGCTGCTCCAATGACAGGAGAGCTAATTCCTGGAGATGACCAGGAGGAGGCACCGCAGGGGTGAGTCCTGCACGTGTACATAGTCCCAGGGCCAGAGGATGAACGCAGACTAGCTACATTGCCAAGAAAACTGCATATGCATTAAACAAGTACTGTAGAAAATGGATACTAATGACCTGGGGGAGAGAAGAATGTTTAAAGCAGAATTGTTAATTTCAATTCTTAAAATTGTTCTATGTTGCTTCAATATATTAACTAAAATATCAACATTAACAAAAATGGTTCTACACCGGAGTCCTTTCAGGAAGACCTATTGCTACATTAAAAGGATAGATTTGTCATATAAGATATTTCTTGCTTTAGTTCAGGCTCTGAATTAGTCTTTCCAGATCAAATAGAACAGCGATCAGTGAGAGTGTGTGTGTGTTTTTTTTTTTTTCCCAAACAAGCCAGAAACCCTTTTTACATCTTGTTTCTTGTCAAGCAATAATCACTTAAATCGCTAACCCTGAAAGAACAGAATTTACAAATCCCAGAGCTCAGGTTCTCCCCCCCCCACTCCATGCCCCCTTGAATTAATTGATAGCTTGCTGAGAAGAACAATAATATGATGGTTGCAGTTGTGGCATGGTAATCAACTGCCACAGCCAACACTACATGGTGTAATGAAATCCAACAATAGAAAGTAATATTTCCAGAGCTTGCCTTTGCAAAGCCTGCAGCTGTGGACCTCCTGGTTACGGGGGAATTAGAAATGAAGGGTCTTGGCTTCTATTTAAGTCTTTTTTTTTTTTTTCCCCCTTGCAGTGATGGCCTTGAATATGTAAAATACATGTACATTTCTAGGTATCTATTGCTAGGGTTGACAGGAGCAAGCGGCTGGGTTCCAGTTCTGGGGAAAGCTGGTAGGGAGAAACAAGATCTATAGATCACTTGTGCAAGAATACATTTTATGTATGGTAATTTTCTTAACGTAGGGTGAATCCCAAATCATTTCAATTCCTTTCACAGATCCTTTAGCCTGCTCTGTGCATGGGGGTGGGTAAGGAGAAAGTGATAACAAAAATGGGAAAATCCACTCCTAATATTTAATAACTTTGGGCTTCAGAAGTCTGTCTCTATTAGAAGTTCTGACCATCAGATGAGGGGAAATTCCAATATCAATTGAACTGCATAATACATGCAAAACTCTTACCCTTAATTACTTTCAATGGCCATCACTCGTGTCTTAATTAAGAGCATTTCTTAACTCCCGCTTAACTCATCTGATGGCTGTTAAAATTCTTCAATATGGGGAATGCTAACTACATTTACCCATAAAAGATGTTAATGTTGGTCAGTATCTAAATTGACCTGTTTTAGAGAGGCAACGTGGTGTGGTCGATAGAACACTAAACTGGGTGCCTGGAAAACTAGGTTCGGTTCTTGGCTATGCTGCTGGCCTCAAGTCACCCTTCTGTGCCTGTGTCCCTATCCATAGAATAATGATGCCTAACTCATAAAGCACATTTGAGATCTATGGATGAGATGCTATATTTTACATGAAACGGTTGTGCATTAGAAAGAGATACAATAAAATTGGGTTTGGGGACACAGAAAAAGCGCACAACATACTAGAAGATATGCATGGAAAAACTAGGTCTGGATGAACGGATTCTAGTATTACTTAGCGTTCCTCTGAGAGAACGTTTACATGAGCCTGTTCTGTACACTCAAAATTTAAGGTCCTGCTGCTTGCTGCCATTTCTTATCACAGTGGGCCAGACCCTTAAAGAGTGTAAATCGGTGTAGTTCCATTGAAGCCAGTCTCTGAGGACATGGCCCATGGACTTCAGGTATAATGAAGCACTCTTCTCTGTGAGTATATGTGGTGGAATCAGTGTTGCTCCATTGTGTCTTTATATGTTTGCATAGAAAACATTTTTCTGGTTTGTTATAACCCAAAGCTACAGAACGTTGTTTTAAGTGTTCGTTCCTACGTTCTTTGCAAACAAGGGGCACTCACCTCAGAACTTCCCAAGTAAGCCTAGTGGGTTACCTAGCTCTTCAGGGAATGATCAATCACAAAATCACTAATGCCGTACACATGCTATCTCAGCCTCTTTTTAGAGAAGCCAGCTTCTATTAAATGTCTCCCTACTGCTTCAAATTGAGGGTAGTTTTTATGACATTTAATGACTTTCCTGTGTGGTTTGCATCATAAAGGTACAGCTGTTTAAACTATGGCGGTTGGTTACTAAAAAAGGGACAGCTTCTAAACACATGGGTGGTGTGCATTTATCTAGTTTGAAATAGACCACTACAGTTTATGATTAAAATGTATTCATTTTGTCCTCCAGATGTGACATGAGAACCACGTGGTTGACTTGATAGTTCAGGTTTTGATGAGAGATTTTTACAGTCACCTGTGAAATGCAGGACTACTCCTGATCACATGGTATTGTGAAGATGCTATTAGTTGAATGGCTTTTGTGGCTAGATCATACTCCCATTGCTGCCAATGGCAATACTTCAATGGGAGCAGGATGCAGTCCATTTTGGGATGGCCAGACAGCCTTGCACTGCAAAATGATACCAGGAACTGAACTTGCATATACTTTTCCTTCACTTCCATTCTCCTGACAGAACAAATCAAAGCATCAGTGTATACTGAAACTCTCAGTATGTAGACATAAATGCCCAGTAGAATGGCATTATAACATTTAATTTGAAGAAGTGGTTGAAAAATGCCAATATTTTCTGCAGGGAAATAGAATTTTAGCTATTTTTTTTTAATTCCTGCAATTGTTTGTGTGTTTTCAATGGAAAAACTGAAGTCTTCTAAAAACCATTTTTAATTTTTTTAATGAAGATTTCAGATAAATCTTAGAAAAATAAGATGAAAAATTGAAGTTTTTTTTATTGGAAAAATAAAAAATGTTACTTAAGTTATTGATTTCCTCACTTTGGACAGAATCTGGAAAAGTTGGACCAAAACAAATTTTATTTTAATTAAAAAACAGTCTTTCAATAGAAACCTTTTGATTAGTTCTAATTTATTTTCAGACAAATATATTGAGGTTCACACTCCAGACTTAAAATATAATAGCCACTGCATGATACTGAAACAATTCATTTGATCTGAGGAGGGAAGGAAGAAGACACTTTTGTAGTTTCAGGTCATCTGTTTGAGATGTATAAATAATTAACCATGTGGTGAACTGCACAGCAGTTTCCAAAACACTTACTCTTGAGCATTGGAACATGGATACCACTGTAGGACTGTGTGCTCACCTTTGAAAGTGCATCAGTAGCTGCTTGTCTGCCACTAATTGGCAAAATAATTTTTGGCATGGGTTCATATTGCTGTAAACCAGTAATTGCAATGTGTTTTCCCCCATATCTTGCTTTTTCCAGGAAAAAAGGGAAGGTTTCTGTCAGCAAAACAGCCAGGTAGTCTTCATCGGGCTGTAGAATTGGTATAACTGATGCTCCCCAAGACTAGACTGGCCTCTTACTTTGCGGTGGTTTAGGAATAACAAAATCAGTCCCCCAGTCCTGGAAGGAGATGAAATATGACCCGTTATATAAGATCTTCCTAACCCAAGCTATCTTCTTTACTAGGTTCGAATGATGAGTTAGGAAGTTCAGGCATATAGGCAGAGACTTTGAAAGTGCACTAAGTAACTTTGATGCCAGGCTTCCAAATCACTTCGGTGGTTCTGAAACTCTCAGCTATATTGCATACCAATAACCCTTTATTTATGAAATATTTTTTAGGAGTTGAATGTAGCTGACAGAGTATGTAAGGCGCTTCTAATCTGGTCTGTTTGTACTGTATTCAGTACAATGAGGCTCTAACTCAGATTGGGCCTCTTGGCCCTACTATAATTATGCTAATTAATAATGTTACCCCTTTTTGACCTGAGCAGATAATCAAAGCATGGGGCACTGGGGATGTTCCAGTTGGGATTAGAAATTGACTATGAAGTCTAGTATTTGATGCAATCTTGTTTATTTACAAGGAATGTACAAAGTCCTGTTTCTCTGAAAACAGGAGCAACTGAAGACAAAAGGAGTAGTTTCTTAGCTTACGTATAGATCCAAGCTTCTTTCAGCCAGCACACCTGACCCAGAGCCTCTCAGTGTTCTCCTCAGGGTTATACCGTGCTTACAGGCTGCTGCTTGGATTTCTGAAATCTGTTGCTGATTCTGTGTTTTGCCTTCCCTTATGCAAAACATCTGGGTTGGTTCACATAACAAGTTTGTCCTTGGTAGGGATTCTGATTAATTTATCCACAGTTATGTTAACACACCCATCAAGCTCCACAAGGTTTTAACTAGTAACTAGATTTCACTTAGTTCATTACAACTATAATTTTGGATGGGCTTTTCCAAACCATTCAGCTGTGATTGTGCTCTTCTCCCATTGAGGTTAATGGTAAAACTCCCCCTGACTTTTAGTGAGAACAGCGTTGGGCCAATACTAAATGATATGGAAAAATCCCACCCTTAGTCATTGCCTACAATGCAATCAAAAGTGAGATGGCAGAATATGTAGATGCACAACAGGTAGCTTTGATCATGCTAGTTCAAATAACAATATAAGGCCTTGGCTACACTGGCAATTCACAGCGCTGCACTCGCTGCGCTCGGGGGTGTGTTTTTTTCACACCCCACAGCGCAGCAAAAAAAACACCCCCCCTGAGCGCAGCGAGTGCAGCGCTGTAAAGCGCCAGTGTAATCAGCGCCTGCAGCGCTGCACGCTATTCCCCTCGGAGAGGTGGAGTACTTGCAGCACTGAGAGAGAGCTCTCGCAGCGCTGGCGGCGCGACTACACTCGTGCTTCACAGCGCTGCCGTGGCAGCGCTGTGAATCCGCAAGTGTAGCCAAGGCCTTAGTGATGCTACTCCCAGGCCTCTGGGTGCGCATTCAAGTGACTAGCCTGAGCTGCCACAGCTTCAGTACTAATATTATTTGCTCTAGCTAGCTCAGATATGTCTACACATGCTGCAGTTCACACCTCTGACTGCATGTGTAGACATGCTTATATTCATAGCTGGGTAAGCTAAGGTAGGGGTTAAGTGAGTTGCCCAAGGTCAGTTGGCAGAAGAGGGAGTGGAAAGCGGCGGTCATTACTCTTAGTCCTGTGCTATAACTACCGTTCCCGCTCTTATTTTGTCCGTGTTCTCAGTGTATACAAGATTATTGTGGACAGTTGTGTAAAATATTTCTGGTGCTTCTGTTATTGAAAATGCACTCAGAATCCCAGACTGCAAAGGGTACTCCCATAAATCCTCAGGACAAGGAGACTTTCACTATGTTAAAACAAAACAATCACTAAGAATAAAACAACAACAACAAACAAAAAACAACCTCACTGCTGGCTGCAAATCACCAAAGTCAGCGTAAGCAAATATGCAGCATTTCCCTGGCTCTAGATCCTGAAATAAATCACTCACGCTATTTTATGACACCCATTGTTGTTATAGCCCCTGGAGCTGCAATCAAAAAGCTGAGATTAAATCTGATTTCATGAATCGAGGACAGACACAATATTAAGTATTTCATTATGAGAATTGGAACAATCCTTCTATCCCAAGTTGTGCGTGCTTCTAAAGTCTGTCTTAACACAGCCCCTCTCTGAGTGACCTTGATCAACACCAGATAGGACCTCATTTAGCCCTCCTTAGACAATCCATGCCACTGTGATACAGGAGCTTGGAAGGTAGAAGAAAAGTCAAAGTTGCTCTAGTAGAGAACCTCGCCTTAATGTGAATGCAAAGAATCCTGTATGGCATTCTGGGGCTTGGCACTCTGCTGCTTGGGTGCACAAAATGGGTTGCGAGCATGTACCCCAAAATTCTGCCTTGTTGTTAAGTGATGAATGACCCTGCTGGGAAGTGTTAACTGTTTCATTACCTCACTGCGTTTAAGGGAGGAGTGATTATCTGTAAGAACTAGGATCTAGGTTAGGAGCTGAGCAATGCTAGAGAGGAACCCTAGGAGCAGTCAAGCCTGGGGAAAATGATTGGCTGGGATTTTGAATATCCTTTCAACTTGTAGTGAATAGAACCATTAAGGAGGGCGATTAAGGTTTGAGCCAGTTCAACTTGTGTCAACTGTGATTGAAGTAGGACAGGGAAAGCTATCTTCTCGCAACTCTGTGGAAATAAGTCTACTGCTCTGTTACAATTGTCAGTAAATCCAGGTGTTTGTCTGAGAGTTTCTTACCAACTGTTAATCTTGTGGTTGCTATTTTATGTACTTCTGTATGTGGCTCTCACTCACTTGCCAATCATCCTATCAATAATTGCTGGTAAATATCTGAGTAGGTGGATGGCTATAGAAATGCAACAGAGTTTCAGCACTTTTAACACAATAGCCTGCTTTTAATCATAGAATATCAGGGTTGGAAGGGACCTCAGGAGGTCATCTAGTCCAACCCCTTGCACAGGACCAATCCCCCGACAGATTTTTGCCCCAGATCCCCAAATGGCCCCCTCAAAGATTGAACTCACAACCCTGGGTTTAGTAGGCCAATGCTCAAACCACTGAGCTATCCCTCCTTCCCTATCTAGCTTCTAGCCATGACGACTAAGTTCACTTACCTTGATGCTTTCAATGTTCTTGCTCTCTTGTCACTTGATTTTTTGACCTGCACTATGATCTAGCTCCAGTGAGTCTCACAGAAATTCTGGGATAAAGTTCAGTTTTAGGAGCTGGTCAGCAAACTTGAACACAGTTGTGATATTCACTTGTAAAGTTCCATTGTACCAGTTCAAATTTTTCTCTACTATATTTGGTTTTGTTCCCTACAACACACAAATAGCAAAAATGAAGGTAAAACATAATTTAAACATCTTAAGTTCTGTGAATTTGAATGCTTTGGGCTAAATTTTTGAGGGCAGCAATAACTGGCTGCAAAACTGCTCCTTGGGGTAGTTGGGGGTGCAAGTAACATGACCTTGAATGTATATGTACCTTATTATGCCTATTATCCATATGATGGTGCTCACACTTGAAATCTTGTAATAGGAATTACTTGTATTAGCAACATGCATCCTCCAAAGTGGAGGCCACTTATAGAAAAGTTGGCTTTTGGTTTCTACTGAACAAAGTAGCTTTTATTAAAGAGGAAATTGCATAAGCTGCTGGTCCATAAAACAAAGTTAAAATAAATGTGCAATTGCATTTTTAAAATCAGATTTTGTCAAGGTGAAGTATTTTTATTAAATAAATGAGCTTGCACAGCTGCTGCTCATGATATGCAGAGCTAGAGTGAAGTTCTTCAGTATACAAATGCCCACTGATACGAAGGAGTTTGGCATTTCAGAAACAGCCATGTACAGTAAATCAAGTTCATATCCATCAAATCAGGAATATTGCATGCATACCTTTATTGCATGCCATGACTCTTCTCTGACATATCCTAATATCTAGGGTATCTATAGGGTAATATATCTAGTAGTAAAATGTTCCTAGGAACTATTAGGGGTCTGGCTTCCTGCCTTTTTGTTTGTTTGGTATTTTTTTGGACATGGATTTTGTTTTTTGCAAATACAATTTTGTGACTATAAGTAACTTGCCCAGAGTTTTGAATATGCAGTACACTCCAGCTGTAAGAGTCTAACCATCTGGTAAATATCGACTAATGTATGTGCCCATAATTAATTGCAAATGCAAAAATGTAAGTTACCGTCAGGGCGGGCTCTAGGTTTTTTGCCGCCTCAAGCAAAAAAAATTTTGGCTGCCCGCCGTCCCAGCCCTGGGCTCCTTGCCGCACCCCCCTGCCACCCCAGCCCTGGGTTCCCCCCCACACACACACACCCTGCTGCCCCTGCTCTGGGCTCTCCCCTATTCCCCACCATTGCCCCCCCCCCCCCAGCTCCTGCCGCCCCAGCCCAGGGCTCTTCCCCCCATCCCCACCTGCACCCTCCTTCCACCGCAGCCTTGGGTCACTGGTAACTCGCTCCCAGGGAAGGTCATTCAGCAGGAATTTTAGAGGTGCACAGAACACAGACAGGACTGGTTCCCGCATGGTTACAGAACTGCAGTAAAGTGGAACAATTTTCAGCTTGTGTGATTGGAGGATATCTGGATGCATATTATAAGACTGTCCTACATAAATGAGGAAAAGTTGAGGTGCCTTTATTATTCTTTTGTTCCACTCTTTCTTTCTAGGGGGAATTTGCCAATGCAACATCACTGTCTTCCTTTTAAACAAACAAACAAAAAAGGCAATGGCTGTTGAAAATAGCAATTCCAGTCCTAATAACCACTGGGAAGCATTTCTTGCTCAATTTTATCCTACTTTTTCTTCAGCAAGTTACAGTGGATCAGTATATTTGATTTGGGAGAAATGAAGTAACAGCCGCCCAAACTGAGCACTCCTGAATTTTGAGGTGTTCAAATCTGGAAGGCAGGTGCTGGAGGGGGGGGAGGGGAGGCTGTGGCTCCGCAGGGGAGCACGGCAGCATGTATGCAGCAGTGTGTCTGGCGCTGCGCAAAGCCAGACACGCTGGTCTGAGTGGCACGGTTGGGGGGTTGGAGAAGGGGTAGAGGGTTCCGGGGAGGCAGTCAAGGGACAGGGCGCAGGGGGGGTTGGATGGGGCGGAGGTTTGGGGGGGCAGTTGGGGGCAGGGAGAAGGGGGGGTTAGATGGGTCAGGGGTTCGGGGGGACAGGCAGCAGTTGGATAGGCATGGGAGTCCCAGGGGTTTGTCAGGGGACAGGTAGGGGGTGGGATCCTAGGGGGTAGTTGGGGCAGGGGTCCCGGGAGGGGGTGATCAGGGAGCAGAGGGGTTGGATGGGTTGGGGTTTCTGTGGGGGGCAGTCAGAGGGAGTGGATGGTGGCAGGGTGGGGCTACCCTCCCTCCCCGTGGAGTGTTCTATTTTTTGAATGTTAAAATATGGTATCCCTGCCCTTCCCAGTGCAGCTCTCCATTCACAGCAGGCTGCAGCATGAGATCTCAGCTTCCTCCCTCCCTCCCCCTCTTTCCTGTTGGTAGTGGCCAAGGGAATGCTGGGAAATGTAGTTCTTTCCCTGCTCCAGGGCTGGCCCTATAGGCAGGGAGCTAACCAAGAAACTACAGCTCCCAGGGCCCCCTGTTGGTTCTCAGCTCCCATGCTGGATCCCTGCCGCCCCTGCAAATGGGCTGCCCCAAGCACATGCTTGTTTTGCTGGTGCCTAGAGCCGCCCCTGGTTACCATTAGTCACAAGCACAAAGATGTGCCCCTTAAAATCAGCGGAAGCGGAAGCCTAGCTGGAAATTGGACTCCTACTGTCTATTGCAACTTCCTCGCATCATTAAAGCAAGAAAAGTCATGGTGAATATGCCCATTCTGTCCTTGAGTCGTTGGGCCAAACTCAGCAGAGGGGTAAAATAGAATAACTCCATTGAGCTGCACCTCCTTACACCAGGTTAAAATTTGGCCTAATGGGCATGGGTCTTATTGCAACAACAATGGTAAGTCACTCCATGATGACCGCAGCCGCTAACCAAGCAAGGTGCAGTGCGTGGGAGTGGGAACGGATGATTTTTTGCTCCCCTTAAGTAAGATGCTTAATGTTAAGCAAATGCTGTTGTTTGTAACATGATACATTTAGCTTTTGAGAAGCTCACTGAGGGGAAACTGCATTCTTCAATCTATGAATCAGCAAGACACGCGCAAGCTGAAAGTGGAAACCAAGAGGCTGGCTGAAATTAGAAAGTAAGCACTTTTAGAAAGAGCTGGTGCAGCAGAACACCGGAGAAGCAAGGTGCCGCTTCACTGAAACAATTTTTGTGAGCCTTTACCCTGACTCTGTTTGTTTACTGCTTATGAAAAGCAATTTATAATTGTCATGGACTCATTGATTTAGGAACACCTGTGGCCAAAGGGCACATCACGACAGCAAAACTAAATGGAACTAATTTAACTTAAAGCATACGGCAAAGCAGTGTGCTCTGCAGTTACTGGGCAGGAGCTTCCAGCACAGTGAAGCTAAAATACTTGTCTCCTTCATCATAGTCGCCAACTCAAGGATCTGACTGACTACCCAGTATTTGAACTGAAAAGGAGATGGGATAGGATTAACTACCCTGGAGGAGGTCAGACCTCTTTCTGGATACTGCTATGCTATTCCTACCAAAGGTGGCTTTAACTCTTGCTCCAAAAGATAATTTGAATGGCTTTGCCTTTATAATGCATTGACTAGATCAAAATGGCATGTCTCTTCAACGTTCTCCCATGCTGGGATGCTACAGAATCCCATGCAAAGGTTTCCTCCTCTGCCTTTCTCTGCCTCAAATGCCTTCCTTGCAAACTGCTCATTACTATTGCTGCTGGGTTTTTTGATTTTAGTAGGAGCAGCTAGAGACTGCAAATGAGAGAAAGATGCTGTTGTGCTGCAAATACGTAGTCCGAGACAGTCCCACCTTAAATGAGCTAGCTTTGATCTAGCCTGCTCAAATAACAATACCAGTGAAGTTGCGACAGCACAGGCTAACCACTCGAGTATGTGCCCAAGGTCTTGGGCAGACTTGTACTATCACAGCTTCACTAGTATTGATATTCTATCTAGCTTGCGCATATATGTGCTGCAGTCACACCACGGCTTGCGGTGTAGCTGTAGCCTAAGAGAATATTTTGCCGCTATCCATAAAAAGTTGTGTTCTAGGAAGCAGCAGCAGAAGCATCCCCAGCTGACTGCAGCTAGTGCATATGGGAACCAGAGTCTCGAGAAACTGCTTTCCCTAAACTGTTGAGGACTTTTTAAAATGATCATCCTCTAGGGGGGAGAGTTTTGGAGGGTAGCTATTTGGGTGCCCAAATGCCATTGAAAACCAACAGGAGTTGAGGCCTAACCAAACTGTGCCTTTCAATATCTCCCCTTAACTATTTAATACTTTGCACAAATGATGCGGTGACTACAGTGGCGTAGCCAAGGTTGCAGCCGAGGAGGAGCAGCGGAGAAAAAAGGCGCCAGTCCTTCGGTGGCATTTCAGTGGCCCCGCGCATGCGCCAAAATGCTGCCGAAAGACAGAGTGGCGCATGCGCAGGGCCACCCTGCTTCCCCATCTGGAGCGCTGTCCGGTGCACCGAGACCCCCGGCCATGCTCTCAGGGCTGGAGTCCTGGCCGAAGCGCTGGGAGCCTGCGGCCCTGCTGCGCCGGCTGGAGCGCCGGGAGCCCGCGGCCCCGTTCCTCCGGCCGGCCGGAGCGCCGGGAGGCGGGAGCTAGCCCGCGGCCCCGTTCTGCAGGCACCACTTTTGGGGGATGTGGTCAGGGGAAGCGGCCGCTTCCCCTGAACCCTGCTGGCTACGCTACTGGGTGACTAGATTATGTTTCCACTATAGTACTGCTCCTGGTCCAGGTACCCGGTTACAGAGGAATGGGGGTAATCCTGGCCCCATTGGAAGTCAATGGGATTTTTACCATTGACACTAGTAGAGGATTAAGTTATAACTCCACATATATTATGTAATGTCTCTTGTGTGTGCATATGACATACTTCTATAAACAAGCCCCAGAATATAGTGTCTGAGTCTTCTCGCTCATACGGTGGTGTAAATAAGGAGTGACTCGACTGGTGTGCCAGGCATTACACCGGTGAGCAAATCAGCCTTCCAGTTCCAAGTCTGTGAATAACTTGATTCTGCTACAGTATGGAAAAGGGTTTGACATTTTGGGAGCATGGCACTAGACTGGCCCTGGCACCAAGAGTTGTGTACAGCACATCAAGCGCACCAAGGGAATGGGGAAAATACTTGGTTTAAATAGAAATCTGCAAGGCCCCATTTCAACTTAAAGCCAGGTGCTTTTAAAAGAAGCTTTGCGTCAATGCCTTTCTTCTTTAACCCTGCATCATACTTTGAATAAGCCAGCTTTCCTAAATTTCCCAGCTGACAAGTCCAATTCAAATCAGGTTGCATTAGTTACATTACATAACACCAGCCCAATCTGACATGGCTTGTCTGTGGAAGGCGGGTGCCATTGATAGAACTGTTGAAGCCATGGGACAGGAGCAGTTAATTTTATAGTTCTAAGAAGGTGAGACATCTCATGGTGTACAAGATGCATTTGTCATACTCCGCAATAAAGCTGGCCTATTTACAGGAAGATGTACAACTTCCTGATGGTGCTTCTTAGATCTTAACTCCTCTTCCTCTTGCATTAGGAAACTGATGCTGGCTTTCAGGCCAGAGCTGCTCTCCCGAGTGAATGGATTTTTCTTTTTTGTGATCTCTTCAGACATTATATACTGTGAGGCTGTGCCTAGCCTCTGCAAGGTGGTTTGGGGGGAGCCTTCCATCTAGTTCCCTTTGCACCCCAGCACAGGAACCGTGCCCAAGAGCTGTCCTTGTATTCAGGGCGTGCAAGGAGAGCACAAGACTAGCTCTCTTTAAGCACTAGATTCTCTTTGGGGGAAAAGGGCTGAGTGCAGAGGGGAACAGCTGTTTCACTATGTGAAAGATGGAGCAGTGACCACAGTTACCCAGGGCTCCCCTGAGTATCATCTGCTTCTGGCACAACATTTCCCAGAATCTTCTTTGGTGATGCAGATCTGCACCACCCGTATGAAATTTAAGGCCATGGCACGTGGTATTGAAATCTTTCACTAGGAGGCTATAGGTTGCTAGGAGAAAGGACTTGGCTAATATGGGGAAGTGGAACATAGGAAGTTGGATAACTCCACAAAGCATTTGACTTTTGTTGCTTTGGCATCTTGTGTAGGCTACTGCCTTTGGTTGGCCAATATCCTGAAGCCAAATCTCCTTCTGTGTATCAGCACCACAGACCTCATGAAAATCCCATTGTTTTGTTTGCATTTTGGTGTGTAAGGGCCCTATTGGAAAGCATCACATTGACTTTTCTTTGGCATTTGGATCAGGCCTGAAATGGATGTAACTATAAACCTGCTTTCATTTGCACAGCAGTGAGAAATGTTTAAAACAAGCAATTTACATAGGTGGGTTAGGGAGCTTGCTCCAGGGCCTGTGTTGCAGCACTTGGAAAATCTAATCCAAGTGTCAGATTATCTGTTGGAAATGAGTGATGAAAGGAATGCATCCCTCTCCCATTGCAGGGCACAAGTAACATACAACAAGGAAACTGACACTGGGGAACTTGCGTGGAATCGTTAGAAAAAGTCTCTTGTCTATTACCTGTTCTCTGATCTGGTTTGGGGGGGGGGGAGGGGCAGAGCGGGGAGAGAAGCAAATAGTAGTTGCTTGTAGAGCTAGCCTTCTAAACCAAGCTATCAACAGGTTTTTCAAAGCCACTCTGGAACACTGGATGGTGATGACTCAAAACACAATAGGAGGTAAAACTTATTAATGGGGTTAGGTATTATCATTTGGACCATTATGATAAATGGTGAATTGTTAATGCTAACTTTCTCACTTAAAAAAAAATTGCACTAGAAAAGTGGAATAAAATGTCTTTTTTATTTTTAAAAGGTAAAAGTAACGTTATCTTTTCATTCAAAATTTTTCACAAAAATTAATTTATAGGGTTTTTTTTGGTTTTGGACCAGCCTTAGCCTGGTTTAAATATCAACTACAGTTACACTGAAGCAAATGTCTCTAATGTAAACAGACCTTTTAATAAAACAATGAGGCGTCCTTGTGGCACCTTAGAGACTAACAAATTTATTTGAGCATAAGCTTTCGTGGGATAAAATGTGCTAGAGAGGTTTTAGTTGGGGGCTGTAGGTGACGGCTAGTGGCGTTCTGTTACTTTCTTTGTCGGGCCTGTCCTGGAGTAGGTGACTTCTCGGTACCCTTATTGCTCTGTCAATCTGTTTCTTTTAATTTCCTTTTAATGGGGAGTGGATCTGCAAGTAGACTATAAATAGGAGAGAGACAAAGGATTTACCTTGTGGCTCTGTCACCATTATTCATGTTATGAGATCAGGACTCCATTGTGCTAGGTGTTGTACATATACGTAGTGTATGTAGTACCTGCCCCGAAGTGTTTGCAGTCTAAATAAACAAGACAGAGAAAAGGAAAAGTATTTATTATTACACCTAGGTGAATTTCTTTGGACAAAAACCATTTCAGCATTGCCAAATCTGTGTTTTGCCAAAGTTTTGAGCAGTCATATCAGTTTTGCCAAATTGTTTTTGAAAAAATTTTAAACAATAAATTAATAAAAACCCAACAATTTTTAATTTTGACATTTCCTAAATGAAAGTTTCAACTTTTTGGTTTTAAGTGTCTGTTTAAATTTTTTTTAGTTTTTTTGTTTAAAAAGAATAAACCTTCTAAAAATGGAATTGTATTTAGATTGTCAAAACATTTTGTTCAGTCTGAAAGAGGCTAATGAACCAAAAAAATCCATTATTCACCCAGCTCTAGATGTTTGTTTATTTCAAAGATAAGGAACTCAGGCCCAGAGAGCCAACTTGCCCAAGATAACACAGGAAACTTTAGGCAAATAGAACAACAAATGCTCTGAGTCCACATTCAATGCCTCCATCACAATGCCGTCCTTCTAGGACACTCTCTCAGCCGCTTTCTTATTTGTGAACTCTTGAGATCTGGGTCAAGACATTGAGAGCTGGTTATTTGTAATTTTTTTTCAAAATCTTAACAAAACCTTCTGCTGGCAGGAAATATCTCTGGCAATACTTTTTTCGATAACGCTTGTTTGCTGTATACGCCATTTTTATTTTGTTTCTGACCTTGTGTTATAGTCTTATGAAGAAAAGTTATGGGCCAAATTTATCTCTGCTATAACTCTGCTCATGTCAATAGAGCTACACCAGCCCTGAGTTCTGTTCTATAACTGTAATTGTGCCTTCCCTGCATCTTAGGGTGTGTGTTTTGGATCACCAAAAAGAAATTACAGACCCAGTTGCTTGTCTCATTCCAAGGTCAGCCAGGGCTCTACCTTGAGTATCCATTAGAGTTTCAAGCTATCTTTCGTAATTTCAGGTTCCACCACTGGCTAGATCCTCAGCTGATGTAAAGTGGGATAGTGCCCTTGACATTGTTTACAGCCACTGAAGATCAGGCCAATGGGCTGAATAAGGCATCTGAGAGACTAGTCTATCAATCTGATGCTTGCTTTTTGGTCACTTGTTTGCATGCTCCATCCCGAAACGTTCATGGTCTATCAATATCTTTGCCCCTCTCAAGACAGTTTTTTAACTTTTCCAGAAGCTGTTCCTTGTACAGTAACTTGTGTGACTTATCTATCAATGAATCATTAGAGTAGCATAATATTGCTGCCTCTCCTGAAGCCTGTCTACTGTAAATTAAGTATACTTCCTTTCCTTTATCTACCAGGTCTGCAATGGTACAGTGGTTTCCATTCACTTTCTAAGCAGAACAAATACGGCACACTTACAATTGGTTCCATTTCATAGAGAATGTTAGACTGATTTATTCAAATCAATTCATGTTAGCAACCGTAAAAGTGAGCATAAGAGCTTATAATTCTATTTCTTAGGAAAATACGTTCTGACAGTTTAGGGCATTAGCTGATTAAAGTTAAGCCATTACACGGTGCAAAGACCCATGGCAAGAAAGGGGAAAGGAGCATGAGACTTGAAATGTCTTTCCTCTCCCCCACCACCCCCCATATGTCTTTAAAAAGTAGCCAAGGCGAAATAAATATTTTTAAGGCATAAAATACCAGTAAAATAAGTGATACTAAGAATGAACAATGGGCACTTAAAACGATCAAGAGTATTTTTTTACCTGCAATACTAGATTCACTCCAAAGCTGATGCAAACAGTTATGCATTAACCTTTTCTGCTGCCCTGGAGTAGAATTTAAACACTAACCCTTACACATTCTACATAATGATAGGCGGAAACAAACCAGAACCTTGGCTCTAGCTCCTGTATTTTATAATTTTTTCATGTGGGTGAAGAACGCTTGATACCTCTTTCTCCGCATTTCTGCAGTAATGGAAAGCATTGTTTATCCAGAGCCCTAGACATCCCAGATGCATGTTGTGCAGGAGCATAGTCATTGATATCTAACAGAACCGAACCCCCATCAAACACAAAGCCGCTCTCGTCTCTCTCCCCCTACACTTCCACATCTAACCCCTGAGGTCAGTTTCTCATTTTGTTGTGATGCAGAAAGGAGTCTAGACTTTCTGCGTGTAACCAAAACTGGGGCATTGATAGGAGTTTGACTGATGGCCACTGTGGATGTGTTGCCCTTGAGGATGGAAATCTGGAGGAGATGGCTGAGCTGAAAAAGGCAGGCAGTTTATCTAATAAAGTTCACAAGCTGGGTGTCCTTTGGGACTTGGCTGCTCCTTGGTGTCCAGACAGCAGCTGGAGCCATGGGTGCTGTATTTGTTTTTTCTCCACATGGTGAGAAGGTTGCAACCTTCTCTTATGGATGTGAACATTTGGCCTAGTAATTCATGCCATTGTCCCCTCCAGGTGGAGTTACTCCAATGCATTCTGTTCAGGGCTGTTCCTGAAGACCACTCAAACTTCAGTTAGTTAAGCCACTTACTTAGCAATGTTTCATAGAAGTTGCACCTTTGACCTGTAGACTATGCTGTCTTTCTCTTCATTTCTGGTTGAAATTCAGCATACCAGTTTTACTTGATAAAGCCCATTTATTATGTTTAAGTTATGGTGGTGCCTATGGGTTCCCAACTCAGATCAGGCCCCCATTGTTCTAGCTATTTAAAACAAATGTTATGAGTGAGGTGGTGGAGGGTGGGGATTGCCTGAAAGGGGAGGTAAGCAGGTGGCAAGGGGAGGGAATAGCAGAGCACACAGGACAGTAGAAGTTGGGCTGAGGTGAAGAGGTCGGGGAGGGTTGGAACAAAGAGCCAGCAATCAGACCAAGAATGTTCATTGTTCAAATGTCCCTGCCACAGCTGCTTTTGTGTCTTCTGCTGCTGCTGAATCTCCGCCCATCCCCTCAGCTCACTCTGCCCTGGAGTCTGCCTCTTACTCTTCCCTTTTATGAGACTGGGGGAAGAGGTGAGGCTGTCAGGTCATGATGATCTGGATGAGGGGCTCTCCCCTGAATGTGTCTAGAGGGAGGGGTAGTCTCATCTCCTGCCCCCCTTTTAGTGCAGTTGCAGCTACCACAGAGACCACCTTTCTCTTTTTGCTTTATGCTGGCAGTCCAGATTTGCTAGGACCCTCAAGCTTCACTTTCCCTATTGGCAAGGCATTCTCAATAGTCTTTGACTCAGAAAATTGTTTCCTCTCAGTGGCCCAACAGAAGCTAAATTTGTTGATGTTCAAACTGCAAGACCCATCTAGTTCTACTGGGCTCTGTGTGATGGGATGGATTGGAAGACTTGTGTCTCCGGAGTGTCTAGAATGTGTGGGAGTTTTTTAGACTCTGATTTTGTATTGTAGCAGTTGGTCTCCTCTGTGCTTGTGCCTAGAAAAGTAAAATGTAGTCAACAAATTAAGAAACAAAATGTAAACAGTAATCCCTTTGACAAGACTTGCATGTGTTTCCAGGGGACTGCCCAGGTTATTACAATGAGTACAGTTTCCAGTGCAGTGACATTAGGATCTGTTCCTGCTGTATTGAGAAGGGTGAGACAGCTGGGAGGATGAGATAGCAAAAGGAATTTGCTTACTGAGGGCTCTATAGCGACATTTGTTAAATTGTTTGTTTTTGATTTGCCAGGTACTTTTCTTACCGTCCTTTTGCTTTACGGTTGCTCGTGGATGCATTAGAGGGTTTGGGAGATGTATAGGAGCTGTAAAATGGATTTTGGTGCAAAGATTCAAGAGAACAGAACAAATCAGAGCCTCAGAAGTCTGAACTCCTTCAGACATGTATCTCAGTAATACAAATAAGTTATTTCAATGTATGGCAGCTGTTGCTGCCACAAGTTCTGAAGCGTGTTTCTAGCATGAAATCTAATGATGAATGGAATTTAAAGAACTGGGACTGCCAGTACCCTATTAGGACTCAGACACAGATGGCAGGATATGAGAGGGTGGAGGACATATGGCCAGGAGTACAGATCAGCAAAATTAAGCAGGAAAAGGCTTTACTGGGATAAATTGCAGAGGATTCCGCAGTGATTCCACCCAAGAGAACTTGAACTTTAATCCTGGGCAAAAAGATGATACGTGTGTCCTTATAGAGATAATGTGGTGCAGATGCACTCTTCTCCTCTGCTTCTGCATATGAAGGAGCCAGATGAACTATTGCATCTAGTTAACACTCAGTAAGTAGAGTTTCAGTGAGTTGGCATGTCTCCTGGTCATTGTTGCTGCAACTTCTCTCAGCTGCATATGATCCAAGACTTTCAGACCATGGCCAAGTGGAAGAAATTGTCACAGAGAAAGTCATCTCTCAGCATTTTTTTTTTTTTACCCGGCGTTGCAGTTATCACGAAAAATGAAGTAATCAGGAAGGAGAGCATGAGGCAAGGTGGTGTGCCTGCGCTGCAGAAAAGAGGTCAGCCTTTGGTGCAAGTGGTACCTGCAGTTAAAATGTAGGAAAGGGGAAGAAAGGGAAGATTGCAACCATAAAATAAATCCCCTGGGATCTGTGATGACTCAGACTTCTACAGAATTTGGGTACTTAAGCAGTGCTGTGTAATATTAACTAAAGCTCCTGTAAGAGCCTTGCGTGATAGGTGTCACACTCAATTTACAGGTAAGGAAACTGATGGAGGAATCCATCCTTTCCCTGTGGCTCTTTCTCACTAGTGATGCTAGGGAGAAAGGGCCATAAAGCAGGAATGAGCCAATCCCTCTACCCAGTGCAGGGTGTGTGTGGGGGAGGGGGTGGGGAGACAGGCTGAAGCAACCCCACACCTTACTTATTGTGGGGCTTGGACTACACTAGGAAATTAAGTTGCTATAATTAAGTTGCTCAGGGGTGTGAAAAAGCCACATCTCTGAATGATGCAGTAAACCAATCTACCACCATGTAGACAGTGTTAGGTCCATGGGAGAATTCTCCCATTATCCTAGCTACACCTCTCAGGGAGGTGGGTTACCTATGCCACTGGGAGATGTCATCTTTTTGGTGTAGGTACTATCTAGGGTGACCAGATAGCAAGGGTGAAAAATCAGGACAAGGGGTGGGGGGTAATAGGCCCCTATATAAGAAAAAGCCCCAAATATTGGGACTGTCCCTATAACATCGGGACATCTGGTCACCCTAGTACCGTCTTCACTGCAGTAGCACAGCATCGCTGCAGTTCTTTGTTGACAAGCCCCGTGTTGTCTGGTTTGTAAGTATTTCCTTCTAAGGACTGAGGTCCAAGTTCTGTGCTGATTCTCCTGACGGAAGCAGCTCTGGCACCTTCCAAATTCCAGATTATTATGGGGACCAAAACTGCCCCCCAGAGTAATTTAGAGAAGCCTCAGGGGCTTAAGCTCCAGAGTGCTATTCTCATGGCTGCGTCTGATGAGAACTTAACAACTTCGAGCCGTAATGGTTCATAAAGCTTTTGGTTGTCAGAGACCACCCTGGCTCTGCCTCTGAGATCTGCAGGAGGTACTTTGTCTGGTATCCTCCCAGCCTCAAATACTCAATTTTGAAATGTTAAATTAAAAGTTAACCTTTTAAAGAAGCTTTATTGGTTTGTAAAATATTAATGGATGCCCTTCTAAGTCTCAGAGCAGATCAAGAAGGTTGTAAATTAGTTCTTCATTAGATTGTTTTTGTTTTCATATGTAATGAAGATACCATATAGCACATGCTTTGAAATGAGCATACATTGTATATTTCCATGCCATCAGTCTGGCTTGTGCAACAGTGAAAATGAATTTCTATACTAATTGTCCTGAGCAGCTAGTACGTGTTGCAGATATCGGGCTTTTCAGCTGATTGTGTTAAATTATTGTCATACTGCCTGGATTTGGGCACAGTGGATGAAATTAACCTCTGCACAGAAACCCAGCAAAACCTGTGCTCCATTTAAGTCCCTAAAAATAGGGTTTAAGTGCTGTACATAGAGCAAATAAGAGATTTCTTTGGTTTGGTGGTAATTCTGAAAAGCTGGGGAAAAATGTTTTGGGTCAAATGAAATATTCAACTCAAAACAAAACGTGTTTCAACTTCAAGCATTTTTAGATATTTTTAATATTGTTAATAAAGTAAAGGAAACTTTTGAGCAAGGTTATTTTGAACACAATTTGAAACCTTTTGCTTTGAAAATGTTGAAATGAATGTTTCGGGATTTTTCCCGGATTATTATTTTTTTTTTCTAAACAAACTATTTGAAATGGACACACATTCCCAAAACATTTTGGTGTAGTTGAATCTGCATTTTTTTTTTTGCTTGGAGGAGGAGGAGTGTTAGACAAAAGGCTTTGTCAGCTTCTAGTTGTATAAGCCTGATGCTGACCTGTGCAAGGGTGAATTTCACTCCCTATAGCTCATGAGAATGTGAGTCCATCTGTCCCAGTATCTTGGGCTTGCTGTATAGCCTATGATGCATGTGTTTAAACCCATGTGATCTACAGGTGGGTCCAAACTCCTTCCTATTTTAGGAAAATTTTAAATATAAACCTCATAGCTCAGCTCCCTGGCCAGAACAATCCTAAGTGGACTATGACAGTAAAACACTATCCAATAAGAATTCTCAGTAACAGAAAGCACACAAATATCTTTGATTCTAATGACATACTTGTACTGATCTCTACCACCCTGAATAAGGCTTCTCTAAGCACATGCTTAACTTTTAAGCTTAAACATTAAGCACATGCTTATGTGCTTTTTTGAGTAAGGGGCCTTGGCCAGTAACCTATCAATAGTTGGATTACTATAGTGGATAGCCTTTACAGTTATGCCACTGTAAATGCAAGCAGAATTTCCCCCAAAGGGCATAAAGGATAGGTAATAAAGTGCTATATTATAAACTGTTATCCGATTTATGAGGCATGGTCAAGTTATTCAGGTGCTCGTCCCAGTAAAAAAGTAAGACTGTGTCAAGGCTCCTTCCCCACTCTGAACTTTAGGGTACAGATGTGGGGGCCTGCATGAAAACTTCTAAGCTTAACTACCAGCTTAGATCTGGTCCGCTGCCACCACTCCCAATGTGCTAATTCCCTTCCCTGGGTAGCCTTGAGAGACTCTTCACCAATTCCCTGGTGAATACAGATCCAAACCCCTTGGATCTTAAAACAAGGAGAAATTAACCATCCCACCTCCTTTCTCCCACCAACTCCTGGTGGATCAAGATCCAACCCCCTTGGATCTAAAAACAAGGAAAATCAATCAGGTTCTTAAAAAGAAGGCTTTTAATGAAAGGAAAAGGTAAAAATCATCTCTGTAAAATCAGTATGGAAAATAACTTTACAGGGTAATCAAATTCAAAGAGCCCAGAGGACCCCCCTCTAGCCTTAGGTTCAAAGTTACAGCAAACAGAGGTAAACACCCTAATAAAAGGTACATTTACAAGTTGAGAAAACAAAGATAAAACTAACATGCCTTGTCTGGCTGTTTACTTACAAGTTTGAAATATGAGAGACTTGTTCAGAAAGATTTGGAGAGCCTGGATTGATGTCTGGTCCCTCTTAGTCCCAAGAGTGAACTCTCCCCAAAACAAAGAGCACAAACAAAAAACCTTCCCCCCCACCAAGATTTGAAAGTATCTTGTCCCCTTATTGGTCCTTTGGGTCAGGTGTCAGCCAGGTTACCTGAGCTTCTTAACCCTTTACAGGTAAAAGGATTTTGGAGTCTCTGGCCAGGAGGGATTTTATAGTATTGTACACAGGAGGGCTGTTACCCTTCCCTTTATAGTTATGACAGACTGGATCTACAATATGTGCATCCGTGCCAAAGATAGCTTCAAAGTACCCTCCGATCTGTATACACATGGAATTCTACTTGATAAATTCTTTCCTGCTGGCAGTGAACAGCTACAGATTTCTGAATTAATAAGTGAAGTTTTAAGTCCTAAGGGAACCATCATTAATAGTCGTGAGCCATTAAAACAACAAATACTTGTTACTTTACTTTCTTGTTGAAGGCTTTTTGTTGCAGAAATAAAAGCAAGACCACACCTTTCCCAGCAAGCTCACGGTCTGGCAGAAGCAGTTGCTGATTCTTTGGCCATTTCAAATTCTCTCCGAGATGAGGGAGAGCCTTATAATTGTGTTTTGGGTGTTTCTTTCACGGTGGTAGTTTCTTGGACCCTTTCTGAAATTATCCTCCCTTGGATTATTTTAATAATACAAATTAAAAAATGACAGCTGGGGAAGATATTCTGCTCTCCAACACATTGGTGTAAATCTGGAGTAACTCTACTGTATTACTGAGTTTATATTACTGTAACAGAATTTTTGGCCTATGACTTTTTAATATAAAAGCCATTTTACAGATAAGCATTTGTATTTCCTCTAAAAGCAGAGGCTGAGATTATTGTAGTTACATGGGCATTAGACATCTGAATCCTGTAGGAGGCTTTGATTCCCAATTCCCATTAACATTAAAGCCCTTGGGTTGCTTTGAAACTCTCAGCCAGAAGGTCAATGGACCGCTCCTATAGTCTTAGCTAATCATTGTCCATATTTAATGGACACTTCGATAAACTTACTCAAAGGAAGCTGCTAATGGAACACTGTCCAATGTGGAGACAGTACATACAGCAGATAGCGTTTTCTTAACGTGGTTGGAAAACTGAAAAGGCTGCAGCTGTTTTTATAATAATTCACCCCACTATTCAATTTGCTACCACAGTCAGTACCCAGATCAGTAATTTTTTTAGATACGTTGGTGATTGTAAAACAAGCCACCCCACAATTGGTTGAAACACTAATACGTCATTGGAAAATAAAATAGGAATAATCTGTTGATGCAGGCCAGCAGGACTGGAAAGGGGGAGTTCTTGTTAGCCAGTTGAACCTGTGTCACAGGTAAGGGCAGTGAATTCCCAGCATGGTAATGGCATGGCAGCAGGAATATTAAGGGGCTAAAAGATTAGAGAAATGCATGCTACTAGGGATGGGCAAACTTGTTTGGCTTAGATTCAAATCCATTGGAGCATGGCAGATTGGAAAGGTTGATTCCAGGTGCAACAGTGTTGGACTCGCATCATACTTAGGAGAAATAGAAAAGAAACAGAGGACAATGAACATAGACCTACAGGTTCTGATTGTTCCATCATAGCTTTGAGTGTGGGTAGAGGAGGCTCTTCTCTGCTCACTATGTAGCACAAGCTTCCCTTTAGCTAGGAAAACATGTTCCTGTGTTGCTTGGGTGGTGGTTTGTAACGGAGTCATCTTGGGAGTTAAAATGTCCTTTGTGAACAGAGTAGTGTTCCAAAACCAGTTCAAGTCCAAGAGGTTCCACAAACCTTGAACTCCATGAGGATCTTCCATCCCTACCACTTCGTGGACTAGAAAGGAGAGAGAATGCTCTCTGAACCTTTGCCTGCCTTTAACTCGCTATGAAACAAAATAAAGGCTGCTATGAGCTGGAGTCTCAGGTGTGTCTTGTAAAATGTTCCTAAAAGTGGGACATTGGGCTGTCACCAATCAGTCATGGCAGGAGCTGAAATGCAGAGTGATAGGCCATTCTGTGTAGTATATAACAGCTAGCAAACTTCAAGAGTCTCTCTCACTGCATCACTGGCCAAATGCCTGAGGGGTGTAAACCTTGGGGTGTTTCTGATTGTTTTTTTCCCTATTGGCAATGCATGCACTACAAAGTAAGTGACCGCGTGGTTTAATTGCAGAATGTAAGAGCTAATCTTTTCATCGGGGGCTGTCTGAAGTGACCATATATCTACTGACTTCTGGCTGAAGTCTTGCCATATTCTGTTAGCTATTGAATGGGAGTGTTGATGAGTGTGATTAGTTCTAAAGGATATAACAATGGCTGACATGTATTAGCTGTGTTTTCCCTAGGGCCATGATAAGAGTGTTCCTTACGTGGGTTTCCTTTAAGCATAAACCCAACCCATTGGTGCAGACAGCCATGAAGGCAGATACAATGCTGTGATGTTGCTAGAAATGGGGAACAGGATCCCTGGAGCCCATTCATGCAGGTGCACATCTTTTGGTGCCCTGTAATGCCCAGATCGTGCTGCGCAGATGTCTTATGCATCACCGCAGGCCTGGAGCAGGACTGATGGGGCTGTATCTACCCAGATGCACTGGCCATTCTGTTCCAGAGGTTGGATGCCAGATACATAGGGCCTAATCTTCAGAAGTGCTAAGCCCCAAAAGATCCCATGGAGTTGAACTGGTGGGGTGGATGCTCGGCACTTCTGAAAACCAGGCCCGTGGATTCCGATACAAGTACTATAAGTCACTTGGTGAAACAGATGATTTCTATAGCACTGCTCAAACATAGTACCTGATAAGATCATAGGGAAACCTGAACACAAGGTCTTCCAAGTTGCTTGAGCTGATCTGTATAAAGGGAAACCACACTGCTGTTTTTCCACTCAGATTTTCCAAGCCTTTCCATCCTCATGGGCAACCTGTGAGGAAATCTCTGCCCTCAAGTTCCCCCACTGAGATGCATCAAGATAAACCCTTTAGTCAAAGAATTTTATCAGAATTGTTTGAATGTGAGCTGCCCCCTTGCTAGTCCATAGCAAATGCTGTTCCCAGAGCTGTGCGTGCTGCTGCTAGCATGGCTGACGCTGCTATGGGGACTAATGGCACCAACAGGCAAATGAAATGGCTTCTGCTCCATTAAAAACGCAGGGAAGACTAAATAAAGAGGGCAAAGCAGGCAGGGCCAAAATGTTGCTTTCAAATGAACGATGTCAAAACAATGCACAGAGAAGAACAGCACCACTGTTGACAGTCTAGGATGAACGGACAGGTCCACCATTAGCTCAGGATACTATACCAAAGTAAGGCCAGCTGGCATGCATACATATAATTATTATTCCATATTATTTTTTATATATATTCCTTTAGGCCAACTGGCAGCCTGTGCATTTGCGCACATGGATATTTTAGGTCCTAGCTCATGAGATTTCACATGACTCCCCATGCTCAAAATTCGGACAAATGCCAACTGAATCAAGTTAAAGGATGGGAATGAAGACCACACCAGGGAGCAGGGCATTTCCCAATGCCGCAGTGCTTCAGGCATATGAATAATGGGAGTGTTTGTTATTTCAGACCCCGCTAGTCCAAAGGTTGGAAGTTGTCATATAAACAAGCTAGTAATAGAGATGTTCCTGCCACGTTTGCTCTAAGCTATAAACAATACAATCAGTGTCTCCAATGTTTGTCAGTGAACATAAAACTCTCTAACAAGGAATAATGAAATATTTACAAGCTTTTTAGAAGTGATTAGAACAATGTGATGCAGAGTTTAATGTGGAAGCTAATATAAGTAAACTGAGTATATAAAATTAATTTTTAATTTGTTAATTCATTTTCAATCCTATCTCTTGACAATCTGTCCTCTGTTTAGCAATAAGAGATGGCAAGCTACCTGGTTTAACTTAAACATAAGGGGGTTTTTTGTTTTTGTTTTTTTGTTTTTTTCCCCCATTCGCTGGACCAGTTTTACTCAGGTGTAGCTCCATTGACTTTGGTGGCGTTACTCCTGTTTTACTTGAATATAAGCACTTAATATTCTGCCTGTCTTCTGGTAATACAGGCACTTTGCATTACATTGAACCCCGGCTACAGATCCTGTGTTCTTCACTGGAGGGGTTCTACATTGAGCAGTTTTGTATCACATTGCGTCATGAGCTGAGATATGCTGAGGAAATGCAATGGGTATTCCACCAAACTCAACACCACGATGATCCAAATGAACTGTTGTAATGTGACACCTTCCTCCCTCATACTTCCTGTTAAGATACTTAGAGCTGTAAACACTAAACCTGCTGATTTTCCATTGCAGCAAAGGGGTGGCTGTGGTCAGAGCAGCTGGGTGGGTTTCCAAAAGCACTCTGCATTGGCGTAACTCTGCTTGAACTGGAATCCATGGGGAAACTCCCATTGTTTTCGACAGGAACCACGGTAGGCCAAGGCAAAGCTTTTGGAAAATTCTACCCATTGTGTTCATGTTTGCAAGCCTGCTCTTGGCTTTCTCTGGGTGAAATTCATGCCTGTATAGAGGGCCAGCATGAGGCCTGTGTAACACTTAAAGGCTTGTTTGAGGGCTTAAATGGAACTTAAGTAATGTGTAGACCCAGTGATATCCCCTGCATGAGGTGAATTTCACCCTTTGTGAACTTGAACAACTCAGGTTGTCAATACTTCAGTTTACTCATCTGCAAAATGAGCAGAAAAACACTACTTTAGCTCACAGGTTATGATGAGCGTTAGTAGGCATTTGGGAACTGTTTTGAGTTGAGCTGGGGGAAATGTTTCCCCTGACAGTGTTGTGAAATGGCACCAAAATGTGCATTTTTGCACAATGGTCGGGATTTGTGTTTTGGGGTTTTGTTTGTTTGTTTTCCCCTAGCAGTATTACTGTGTGTAATAGCTGCCACCTCAGCGGAAGAGGAGGGCATGGTAGCTGAAGTGTTGTGTGAAGTGGCAGGAGTTTTTGTTAATTATTGAGGCAAAAGTAGTGTGCAGTGCGTGACAGCATTGAAAGTATAGTTGCTCTGATACCAAGAAAAAGTTTTAAATCAGTGTCTTTGCATGAAGAAAAGCAAGGAGAAAGTGGATCTAAAAGTGAAATGCCTAAGACTGGCACTTGATGATACACTGCAAAATAATTTGCATATTCTTAATGTAATAAGTAAATGTAAAACCAGAATAAATCTTGTACAAAGCACCCAAGATCAACTGTGGAGCTGATAAATGAGGTTTCTTATGGTTATATAGAGCAATAAGGTTATTGGAATAATTTATAGGTGCCAGGCATAGGGATCAACAATAATTACAAATAAATCTACAGCTGACAGGCTACAAGCAAAAGCACTTATTGTTTGCTATGGTGCTGATGAATTGTCAAGAGAAGTCTGAATGGGGTGATATGGATGGAATGTTGTTGTTTTTAATGATGAGATATGAATCCCAATTACGGCATTCAGTGAAGGTTCAGTTCTGAATACAGTAGTGATTGCTCTGGATGACTCACTAAAAATATCTGCATAGTGACTGGAGAAAGAGGTTAATAGGCCAGTTTGCAAAAAAAAGAACCAGGAAGGGGTTAACTATTGTTCTTGAAACCTGGATATCTATCCTAATGAGGTGTGTTCGTGTATATAATTTGATACTTACTGCTGTTGCTTTGGTGGCATGTCAGTCACTGAAGACTTCCTTACAGTGTGTGGGTTCACCGTTGTTCTGGTATTTGAATTACTCATGGTGTGCAACTTGATTTGCGTGCAGGCGAGGTGAGGATGGAAAGAAATGGTGAGCATAATGTTGAAAGCCAGGAGAATGGCCAACAACCATTTTGCAGTTGAGGTGGAATTCTCTTACAGATGCAGCAGGACTGGTATAGATTCTCTGTGAAGGGATGTGGGGAGCAGAGCCCTGGGCCCTCCACCTGCCCTTGGTGCCATGCCCCAGGACATGGGCTAAGGGGCCAGGGCAGATGGAGGACCAGGGGATAGGGCCACAGTTCCAGAGCCAGTGCCCCCCCTTCTACACAGGTTCCAGTGCTCCTGCGGGGGCCACCAAATTGGCCCCCATGGGCTTGTGCATTAATCTGCCACTGGGCACTACGGGTTTACAGGTATGCTGGTATACTTATGCTGCTATAGTCCCAAGAGTGTAGACATGGCCTAAATCACTCCTTGAATATCTTCTTCATGGGCAGTGCTTTTAGCAGGGACATCAGTACAAATAACTCCATACTTCTGTAAGAAGGTTGTTTTACATTAACTGACCATATACCTTATTCTTTGGATCCCTTTGCAGTTAGAGACCCCTGAGGCTGTTCCAACTGGTTCACTCTAGGTCTTGATTAAAAGTAAATTTGAAATGATATTACCCTGTCAGTCTTTTGGTATCTTTCAGTTTGTTCTTACTGACTGCCTTAGTACAGTGCCTTTGAATACTTGAGGTGAAGATAAAGTGGATACGGTAATATCTTTTATTGGACCAACCCCTGATGGTGAGAGAGATGCTTTCGAGCTACACAGAACTCTTCAGAACCCCAAAGGAAGCTTGTCTAATAAAAGATATTTCCTCACCCACCTTCTCTCTCTAATATCTTGGGACTAACATAGCAACACTGCAAACAAAAACAATGTGACGATTATGCATTGTACTGTACTATAAAACCCAAGAACAGATGCTGACTAGCATGAGATCAGACAAAACTATATGTAACTTCTGGGGCTACGTAGCTATTCTATTTGTTGTTGATAATCTTGCAATTTTTAGTCATGGTTCGAAGTTTAAATATCTTGGAAACTAGTCACACAGTGTTTCCCAAGGTTTCACAGCACTGTGTCTCTTGGCTCACTTGGTTAATGTATTTGGAGTAGGTGCTAATATTGAGCAAACTGTGCTTATTGCATTATTTGACTTGTACTCGGTCTTGCAAATAGAGCTGAAGGGCAGCATGGAACTTGGAATCTGAAAATGCTCATTTGGTAGCAAGTGCTTTCTTTCAAAATATTAGGTCAAATACTGACACTTAAGGAAAAAAGTGTTGGAATATTGCTAAAAGCACTAGCTATTAAACTAACTATGCAGCTGAGGTAGAAGGTGACCCAGTAAAGTTAGACTGATAGTAACAGTTATGCCAGGAGCACAGCTAGCTAGTATAAAAGGGACAAATAAAAGTTTCTGTTGCAATGTCTCCTATCTCAGACTGGTCATTTTATCCAACCCCTGCCAGTAGTAATGACTTCATATATTTAGGCCCTGATCCTAGCATGAGCTCTCTGTGCAAGACCACTGCCACGGTATAAAACTTAACCCTGGACTGAGTGAATTGAAGTGGTGCCTAGGGACCCTGAATGAGACCAGGGTCCCATAGTGTTAGGTGCTATACAGACTTAAGGTACATAACAAGAGACCACCCCTGCCCTGAAGATCTTACAATCTAAATAGACAACAGAGGGGATTATGGAAAGAAATAGAACATACAGAACTGGTTTTTTTTAAAAAAGGAATTCCTATTTGCAGAGAATTTCAAAATTTGTTTCAAATTAGCACAAAACAAAAATTTCTGAAATGTTCTGTGAAATGAAATTTTTGAAAAAAATCTATTTTGGGAGACTTGAAACAAAAATGTAAGGAGCAGGCCAGTTGGGGAGCTGGATAGCTGGCTGGGCTGGCGGGTAGGTGGTCAGGAAAGCCTGCAACCTGCCTGTCTGGTTTCTGTCCAAAGTTCTGATGGAACTGATGCATTCTCATAAAATGTTTTAATTCTGTTGAATTGGCATTTTCCAATGGAAAACTGTGTATCAGAAAACTTTTGACCAGCCCAAATAACAAACAATCAAGGTGAGCAATGGGAGGGTCTGAAAACTGTGTTATTTCAGAATTATTTCTCTTAGCATATTGGGTGAGGTTTGGTTTTGAGGGGATAAGCTAACCAGAAAAATGAAGAAAGGGAGCAAGGACATGGAGGCAGGGGGTAGGTGTGTTAAGGGAACGCAGAAGGTGCATTGTTAAGGCAAAGGGAGCTTAGATTTAATGATGAAAATACTTTTATATGAACACCGCATAACACTGCACTGAGAACCTGCTACAACAGAACTCTACTTTTCAAAATGGAGGATGACCTGAGATCTGCAGAACAATTGCAGTTGCTCCATGCAGGAGGAGAGCATGGAGGGAGGCTGGAGGGGAAGGGGTTGGGAGGTGTTGGAGCAAACAGCCAATCAGGAGAAGGAAAAGAATTTTCCAAGTCAGATGGGTAGAAAGCAATTGGACACTGAGGTCATCCTTGTCCAAAAATCCTTGCTCATAGTGGATGAGTTTCTGAATGGCTGGTTCCAGCAATTTCTTCTTCCCTGAGCTCGTGTGGCTGGGGCCTGGTGTCTTCAGAACAGAAGTCTCCTTTACATGGTTCTGTGTTAGGGGGTTGCTGGGGATAGAGGAAGGAGGAATAACCCTAGTTAGCTGACAGCTCTCTCCTTCCCCCATGGAGAAGCTGCACCTGCTATAAATGCTTGTCTCTGCTCCTGCTGGCAGATTCTCTGTTCCTTCTAATTTTATTAAAGAGAAACAGAATTCTCGATGCTGCAGGTTATTTTCTTCATCTCATTAATCAGGAAGGGTGCACAATACAAAAGGTAAGGGAATGCAGGGAAGGTAGGGTAATGTAGGTTGTGAAGTACAATGTGTGTTGCGGGGTGGTCATTCTAGAAGTTGATCAATTTAAAAAAAAATCAGTTCATCCCATATGGCCTATCTCTAAGCATTTTACCAGCTGACACACACTGAGGCAGACAGGTGTTACTATATTTTACAGATGGGGAAACTGTATGCATTTATTTTGGATGCCTCCATTTTTGGATGCTCAACTTCAGACAAGTTGGGACTAACTTTCAGAGGTGCTAAGTGCCTGCAACTCCACTTGACTTCAGCTAGGGCTGTGAGTGCTCAGTACCTCCCAAGTGAGACCTGAGGTGTCTTGAATTGCAGACATGGATATTGACTTAGCAACTGAACTTAGGCCCCCACTTCTAAAAATCATTGCCTCTGACTCCTAACCTTCTGTGCAGAACATCTCCAGATGTTTGTGGAAAGCCGCAGAGGGGCTTAATTCTCCTTCTGCAAGATATAAGGAACTCCCACTAAGTCTATGGGAGCTAGCACAGAGAACAGAGGGCCCCAGATGGTCTTTTTGTTACTCTGGATTGTGTTGCTTCTGATACATTGACTGTCAGAAGACCCAGGAGAAGGAGGCACATGTTATGGCTATTGAAAGTTAATGAGGAAGGGACATAAGTTCCGAACAGGGCAATGCTCTAATGTGGGACACGAATTTCTGAAATGCTCAGCAAACTTGCAAAGTAAGGGGCAACGGGGGAAGAATCCTTAAGGGAGATGGGTTGAAATGAGCTTTGCTTGGTATTAAATATTCTACAGTTATTTTCCATGGTTAATCATGCTCCGTTTCAATATTAGTATTTTAAAACAGTGCATTCCTCTGAGATAAAGGTAAAGTTGGGTCTAAACAGAGGTGTAGCAGACTACAGCTCTGTGTGCTGTGTTTTAAGGAAAGTTAATTTCTTTGGAGCAGGGCAAGCATAAATACAAGGATTCTGGCAAAGTGAGCAGCAGGAGAAATGTGCATGCAACCAACGTAGGAAAGGTTATTGCTTTTTATTAGGGAGATGGAGGAACAGAGAAGTTTGTGTGCAGTATGCTATTGAAATGGATATTCTGTGGGAATAGTGCTGGCCAGTAACCAGCAGAGGGCGGTAGAGAAATAGAAGTGGTGTGTGTAAATCCTATAAAGGCTTTTGAAACCCTAGTTAAATGTTGAAAAGAGGAGCGAGAGCGCATCACAGAGCTCTCAGAAGCCACAGCTCCTCCAGAGAGGCAGCTTCAGCAGGCCAAATAAAAAAGTGCTCAGCATTTTAAAAAATGTCTAATCCGTCTGGCAGCCCAGAGGATGTGGTGAAGCAGCGAGGCAGAGATGGCAAGATGAGAAGGGAGGACCTGGATGATTCCCAACCCGAGGGGAAGAGGTTGAAGCTGGGGAATGAAGGAAGAAACAGTGGGAAGGAAGGAGCAGCAGCAGAAGAAATCATGCCATGTTTGGGCAGAGAAGATCCTGCGCCCCAAGCAGGTGGTGAAGGCAAAAGTGTAAGTGAGGTTGTTTTCCTGGCTCTGAGCTGGAAAGGGGGCTGGGGAAGCTGTGAGGATGCCTTAGCCAACTTCAGGGTGACAGATAATTTCAACTGGGTATCAAGTAGTGTAGGTGGAACCTGACAAAGCGTCCCGTCTCCCTGAGAGTGGAAGACAGGAACTGTTTAATTTAATATCTTGGCTAGATTCCTTTAGGTGCCAGAGTTTGTACTTTAGTCTGGATTTAGCATATTTGACAGATTATTTTTGTAAAGGATATTCCCTGCTAACACCTGCTGTCAGCTTCCTATTACCCCTTAGGGCTGGGGAAGGGAAGGTCTTTAGATTGACTTGGGCATCTCAAGTTATCAGTCCAGGCACTTGCGTTATCTGTAGTCATTTTGGGAAATGTTGTTTTACAGCCAGGGGTGGGAAAGGAACCTCAAGGGGCATAGGGTAGTTTAAGTGACAGTACCACATTGAGAATTCATCAGGGTGAAAAAATTCATGTTGAGGCTTTGCACAAAAACTGCAGTTAGAAAATCCCATCTTGTTAGATCTGCCCATTATCAAATCTTTATATGAATCTAAGTTTTTCAGTGTTGTCTGACTGGCTATTTAGTTCAGCTGATGTGCTTGACAGCAGGTGTTTGAGACATAGCAGAAAGTGTATGCATAAAAAAAGAAGACAGATGGATTCCCAACCAACTTAGGCTTTTCCTCCTGTGATCAAGTCAGGCAAAGGTTTTTTGGAGGGAGAGGAGGGTTTGCATACATTGTACCTGCTTCCCTTGTGAAGGTGTTTTCTATTTGAGTCACTGTCACAATTGGGAATCCAGGGCTGCTAGAGTTGGCTTGATGGAAGTTTGTCGTGTTGTTTTCATTTGAAGTGTTTTCTCCCTACTAGTGTGTTCCTTTCTGGCATTGCCTTCCTGAATTAAGATGCTCTTCCCCATCAAAAAAGGAATCAATTGACTGCTCCACACTTCAGTGTGATTTACAATCTCACTAATTTTGAAGGCAGAGTAGTTGCCCTGATTCATGCTGATGGAGGTCTATTTCTCAAAATGCAAGAGTTTGTCATATACAACTGGTTTTCAAAATCTAGCTACATGTGCATAATGTCAGATTATACAGGTGAGATTCTCCTTATTTTATCAGGCTGTGCAACTGCTCTTATGATGCATCATGGTATAAGATTGTGTACTGTAATTACAGTGCATCATAAAAGCTTAATGTTGTGTTGCCAAACTGTGTATTTCTGTAGTCATTTTGGTAACTAACTGAAGATGTGTAACCTACTGAGATCAGCAAATTAGACAAAATCCATGATACTCTTGGAGAAACACACAAAAACATGGGAGGGTTATTATGAGTACATCATGTTATAGGCTAACATTAGCTGAAACCTCACTAGAGTACAGCCCCTTCTGAAATACATTTCTTGCTAACGATACCTGTTTGCTTAGAAAATTAACACAGAGGAAAAAAAAATTCTTTAAAGGTCCTCTCTTTCCCTTTTTCTGGCTGAACATAAACAACCAAAACAAATTGAGAAGCTTCCTTTTCCCTTGAGTTTGAGTATCTTCTTTAAATTATCAGAAAGGAAAAGAGGAAACTGAGTTCTGGGCTGAGCTCCTACGGGTGAAATTAATTTAATTTAGGTAACGAACTTACTCAAATAAACAATCTTATTGTTTAAACAACCAGGGATAAATGTATGTGGGCTTTTAAACTGAAGTTGAATGAGATTTTATTTTCATGTTTAGGTAGCGCTGGATTCTAATCCTACACAGGATTCTCTCATTTGTGCCTGCTTTCTTCTTGTATAATGTAGGACCCAGTCCTGCAGGCACTTAATATTGCTGTGCTCAATGTTGCAATGCCTAACTGATTTAGGAGCCTAAATGCCATCGACTTACAATAGGATTTTAGTTTGTCTAAATTCCTCTTGAAAATATTGAAGCTCCTAAATCAGGTAGGTATTGCAATGCTGAGTGCAGCAATACTTAAAATAAAAAAGCTGGGCCTTAATACCCAGCACCATGCTTACTACTACTGTGTATAGAGCCATTGGGTAAAATTTTCAAAAGTGAGTTGTGCCATGTTGTAACTATCATCCTGCTGGTCCCAGGATATTAGAGAGACAAGCGTGGGAGGTCATATCTTATATTGGATCGATTTCTGTTAACAGAAGTCAATCCAATAAAATATGACTTCACCCACCTTGTTTCTCAAAAGTGACTTAGGAGCCTAAGACTTAATGACAGTCAATGGGACTTGGGAGCCTACATGACTAAATGACTGTTAAAAATGGGGCTTAGTCTCCTAAGTCACTTAGGGATAGATTTGTAAAGGTAGTGAAGTGCCTGGCTCCCAGAAATCTGGCCCATACGCATTTTTGTAAACTTAATCTGTTGCTATGAAAGTAAGCACTATGCTTGCTCACAAGTATTGCTAGGATTGGGCCCATACATAGGAAGAAGTCTTGACTCCTATTTCCTGCTTTGTTATTCCTATAAGCTTCCCTTATCCTCCTGGAAAAATCCTATGTAAATGAATAGCCTTCCGATGCATTTTGAATGAAGCATCCTACAGAATGTAATAGAACCTGTGTGTGTCTGCTCCAGGGCTGTCTTTTCCAGAAGGGTATGTTAAAAATACTAAAGAAACACATTAGTGTGACGATTGGTGATTGCTCCACACCTGTTTCTTTTTCAAAGCCATTTCCTCACTAATTAAATTTTGGGCCGGATTCAAAACCCACTATCATCTATGGGAGCCTCTCCATTGATTTCAATGGGCTTTGGATCAGAGCATCATGCTTCATTTTGATTCAAAAAGTTCTACTACATTTCTTTCTCCTGTCCATTTTGTTTATAAGCAGGCTGCTGGGATTTGTGCTGTTAAAAGCAAATTGCACTGATGCAGCAGGGAACATGTAACACTCCCTTACCATCAGAACCTCCTTTTATTTTTATATTGTCCAACAATTACTGCACGTGACTGTGATGTTCTTAGTTGTTTGTCATTTTTGCAGAGAACAAGCCATGGGAAAAGACGGACTCCATCCCCTTAGGACGTATTGGAATGACTTCAGTTCAGTGTTTAGAAGAAGCTTTAATAGGCTTAGCAGTATGGGTAATCAATGCCTGCACTGGAAGAACATTCCCTAGTAGTCCATAATGACTTCTATTTTAAAGAAGTACATTAAAAAAAATTATAGTCTTTGACTCCTTATTGGACTGGTAGAAAAAAATCAGCACAATAAGGGTGCAATTTCTTTATACTTATTTCATTATTGTTTGTCTGACTCAGCAGCCATTCTTCGGATTTAGAAGAAAAGACGACCTGGGTCATCAAATCTAGCTCATTGTTCCACTTGGTACGAAATCCTGTATTATGGAAGACTGCAGAGACCATCTGTATTTTATGCTTGTGAAATGGTGAATAATTTCTTGAGGGTATTTATTTGACATTGTACGTTGAGCCACCGCTATTCAGAACTATGAGTTAGTTACAGATGGGCAGTTTTGCTGTTAGCTCTGTTGGATAAAGTTGTTTTGTGTTCACCATTAAGATAAAGCCTACATTTGGCAGTGGGTACCACATGGTGATATCTGGAATTATTCTTTCCCCCCTTTTACTGGGAAGAGGCATTATTTTGTGGTGGTTTAGCTAATTTTGGCTTGTTATCGAGATCCACTAGACTTTCTTTTTCTTCTGTTCTCATTTTATTTGCTTGTAATTTCTCCATAATGAACAAATTGAATAATCCCAATGGATTGTGACAAAAGCCTTTAAAGAGGCTTACTAGCATTGTACAAATCTGTTCAAAGGTATTGGAGTAAGTTCATCTTTACTGTAATAGCATTGCCTGCAATGGAATTGCAGTAAGTGTAACATCCTGAAGTTATTTTGATTACACACATGCATGTTTTCCTGCAGGTTTGTGTCTACCTTGTCATTGTTGAATGGTTGCACGCAGAGTTAGGCAAGCCATACGCAGCAAACAATCTATCAGATGAATGTAGCAGCCCTTTATTCTGTTAGGGTGAAATTAATCGCTGTGCAAAAAGTGAGCACAAAGACTGAGCAGCTCAAGGGCCTGTGTGGGACTTAGGAGGTGTACTACCTGGTGGATTTCTCTCTCATTGTGTTGGCTGCAAGGAGATCTGTTTTGTATGAACTGATTTATTATTTGAAATCATCCATCTTTGATTAGTGACTAACTCTTCACCAAGATTATTGCTTAGACAGTGTACGAAATGCACCACGATGAGTCACCTACGTTGCATTTCTGCTCCTTGACTGAATGTTTTGCCAACTCAAGATGGCTAAGTGAATACTTTTGGTGGTAATACACATGCAAATGCATAGTCACAAGTATTTACAATACTTCTCCCTGCAGTCATCCTTGCAAACAAAAATTTGCTCACCCAGTTGTTTGCAGAAAGTGGACAAAATGCGGCATTAATAAGTCAAAGCAAATTCATGGGTTTTAGTCCAACAAATACTTTACTTTACAATAATTTATTGTAGTGTTCACCCAGCTACAACTGCCCTTCAGATATTTTCTCATCTACAGGGTCACAAGTGCAAGAGTGCAAATGAAAGCTCCCAAGTACTGGAATTTTCACAACTGCTATGTTTTTCCAGATATTGTCAGATACTTACCACAAAGCTCTTTTTAGGAGGGGAGGATTGGCGCACATGTTTGGGTATAGCATCCCTACCAAACAGATTCCTTTCTGAGGAAAAATGTTTTTAACTTTTTCATTCATGATTCACATTTTTGCTGATGTCAGCATTTGCAGATCCTTCCTAGATATGCCAAAAACACCAGCCAAAAGAGACTATTTTTCAGCATTTCTAGTCTGAGAAGGAATCTCAAGAAAGCCTGTTACTCAATATTTTCAGCCTGTTTTTGCCAGAGGTTCAGATAGCTTGACAAAGCTTGAACAACTTCTGGGTGGTTAGCTGAAGTGAACCTTTTGAAGATTTCCCTTTGGTAATCTATCCTCTTTCTAAGGCATTTTGTTCCCCTGTTAAACACCTATTTTATAACCACATAAACATAACAGTAAGCACACTCCTCACGTCCTTCCTACAACGCTTGGACCAGGCACCTGCAATCTGAACTTAAAACTGACTTGAAAACCCCCTTCTAAAACTACTTAGACAAAGTTATTCTAAACTTTCCAAAAATGAGAAGCTGAGAATACGGTGACTGACTCAGCTCTGTGCAAGGAAAGATAGTAGGGGTGGATCCTCCACTGACTTCAATGGAGCAAGGACAATTAACACCAGCTGAGGCTCATATTTGATTATAGCAGTTGCAAAGGAGGGAGCCATGATCTGATGCCTTTTAGGAACTGTGTAGCTGGGGATGTCACAGCCTTATCCCTTGCCTCCTAGACATAAGCATCTTGAGGCCATCTCTAATTGCATGATCACATGCTAGGCCTAGTTTACCACTGTGTTACTTAACAGATACAATGGAGATTCACAGAGCTGCTAAATTTTCTTGCTGCGTTTTACATTAACTTTTTTGGGGGCGGTGGGTGGGGAGAGGATCATTGGAAAAAATGAAAAACTGAGTTTTTTCATTCTTCATGAACCATGCACACACACACTTGCACATACTCTGTCCCAAACAATAGCTAGCAACATCTCTCTGTCTTTGTCAGTCCAAAGCTCCTGGGTGGGTTGACAACCTCTTTTGTCCTACATGAGGGGGCTTGTGATGAACTTACTCTGACACCCACTCTGAGCGGTTTGCAATCAATACAATCACCAGCACCTCTCAGCATAACACTATATTCATTTTGAATGCAACTTTGTGTACCATAAACTCTACTTACACAACATACTGCATATTAGAGAAAGAGCCAGTTCTCAGCTAGTGTAAAATTGTCATACGTCTGTGGTGAGTCCATGGAACTGCAACAATTTTACATCGGCTGAAAATCTGCCCCGATGGATGTGACCCAAAACCTGTTTTAATCAGTGGGTGTCTGTCCCTGGACGTAAGCGAACTTTGGATCAGGCCTGAAGTGTACAATGCAGAATAACAGTGCAAACTGGTTGGCAAAGATAATCCACTTCACTTGTCAGCTTAGAATCATAGAATATCAGGGTTGGAAGGGACCTCAAGAGGTCATCTAGTCCAACCCCCTGCTCAAAGCAGGACCAATTCCCAACTAAATCATCCCAGCCAGGGCTTTGTCAAGCCAGGCCTTAAAAACCTCCAAGGAAGGAGACTCCACCACCTTCTTAGGTAACGCATTCCAGTGTTTCACCACCCTCCTAGTGAAATAGTGTTTCCTAATATCCAGCCTGGACCTCCCCCACTGCAACTTGAGACCATTGCTCCTTGTTCTGTCATCTGCCACCACTGAGAACAGCCGAACTCCATCCTCTTTGGAACCCCCCTTCAGGTAGCTGAAGGCTGCTATCAAATCCCCCCTCATTCTTCTCTTCTGGAGACTAAACAATCCCAGTTCCCTCAGCCTCTCCTCATAAGTCATGTGCTCCAGACCCCTAATCATTTTTGTTGCCCTCCGTTGGACTCTTTCCAATTTTTCCACATCCTTCTTGTAGTGTGGGGCCCAAAACTGGACACAGTACTCCAGATGAGTCCTCACCAATGTCGAATAGAGAGGACTGATCACATCCCTCAATCTGCTGGAAATTCCCCTACTTATACAGCCCAAAATGCCGTTAGCCTTCTTGGCAACAAGAGCACACTGTTGACTCATATCCAGCTTCTTGTCCACTGTGACCCCTAGGTCCTTTTCTGCAGAACTGCTACCTAGCCATTCGGTCCCTAGTCTGTAGCAGTGCATGAGATTCTTCCGTCGTAAGTGCAGGACTCTGCACTTGTCCTTGTTGAACCTCATCAGGTTTTTTTTTTTTTTTTTGGCCCAATCCTCTAATTTGTCTAGGTCCCTCTATATCCGCTCCCTACCCTCTAGTGTATCTACCATGCCTCCCAGTTTAGTGTCATCTGCAAACTTGCTGAGAGTGCAGTCCACACCATCCTCCAGATCATTAATAAAGATATTAAACAAAACCGGCCCCAGGACCGACCCTTGGGGCACTCCGCTTGAAACCAGCTGCCAACTAGATATGGAGCCATTGATCACTACCCGTTGAGCCCGACAATCTAGCCAGCTTTCTATCCACCTTACAGTCCATTCATCCAGCCCATACGTCTTTAACTTGGCGGCAAGAATACTGTGGGAGACCGTATCAAAAGCTTTGCTAAAGTCAAGGAATAACACATCCACTGCTTTCCCCTCATCCACAGAGCCAGTTATCTCATCATAGAAGGCAATTAGGTTAGTCAGGCACGACTTCCCCTTTGTGAATCCATGCTGACTGTTCCTGATCACTTTCCTCTCCTCTAAATGTTTCATAATTGATTCCTTGAGGAATCGTTAGCAGTCTCCTAAATTACAGATCTGTGCTACAAAATTGAAGGCTCTGACCAGTTGGAGAGGTGGTGTATATCTGTGCTGTCCCAAGAGGAATTGTTTCTCAGAGGATCACCATTCTTCCCCCTTGCTTCCCGTGCAGGGGAAGTAACTGATTTAACCCCTCTTTGGGTTTTAGCACACTTCCCACACCTTCCCCCTCCTGCTGCCTGGTAGGGGAGTTGGTGTAAAGGCTCAGTCCACTTCCTGCCCTCTTCACAGCCATTTACTTGAATATCATGTATACAGACCCTGCTCTTCCTTCCACTTAGATATAGCCCCAATCTGGGAGAGTCCTATGGAGTGGGTGGACAAGTGTAGGAAGACCTTATTCCCATACATCAGTGGTCCCCAATGTGGTGCCCACGGGTGCCATGGCGGCCGCCGGGGCATCTATGTGTGCCCGCATACTGTCCAGCAGACGAGCATCCGCCGAAATGCCACTGAGAAGCAACATCATCCAGAGGCGTCGCTGCTGAAATGCCGCTGCTTTTCGGCGGCATTTCGGCGGCGACGCCTCTGGATGATGATGCTTGTCGGCGGCATTTTGGTGGATGCTCGTCTGCCGGCCACGGTCCTCGGTGGCTTGTCGTCCAGCGCCCGCCAGATAAAAAAGGTTGGGGACCACTGCCATACATGGTTGCATAGGACGGATCTAGTGTTACATTTGTAGCTGGTTTCTCTTGTCAGTTGGAGCTGAAGGAAGCTGATTCAAAAGAAACTGTGCTCGCTGCATGGGTGCTGACAAAATTATTAGAGAGAAGAGAGCTCATCATACAAGAAGCCTGTCAGTAGGAGAGGAAGGATGCTTTAGTGATTACAGCAGGGGTCCCCAATGCGGTGCCCCCAGGTGCCGCGGTGCCCGCCGGGGCATCCATGTGCGCCCGCCTACTGGCTGCCGGATAAGCAGCCACTGAGAAGCGGCAAAGTCGAGAAGCGCCACTGCCGAAATGCCGCTGAATTTCGGCGGCGACACCTCTTGACGTTGCCTCTTCACGGCGTCATTTTGGCGTCTGCTTGTCCGGCGGCCACCGTCCTCGGCGGCGAGTCGTCTGGCGCCCGCCCCATGGGAAAGGTTGGGGATTACTGGGTTACAGTACTAGCCTGGGGCTTCGAATATCTGAGTTCAATTCCTGGCTCTGTCACTGACTTCCTGTGTGACCTTAGTCAAATCACTTAGGCTGGCTGTGCTTCAGTTCCCCATCTGTAAAACTAGGGTAACAGCACTTCCTTACCTCCCAGGGGAATTGTGCAGATAAACACATTAGGTTACGAGATGCTCAGATACTATGGTAATTGCAGGGGAGAGGTGTATATAAGCATCGAACAGGGGTTCCAAAGCTTTGTCTTGGGCCAGCCGGGTGCATGGCAGTGAAGGACAAATCCTTTCTTGGATCCATCCATTTATTATTTGTATTGCCATAGCACCTAGAGACCCCCGACAAGCTTGAGGCCCCATTGTGCTAAGTGCTGTACTGACACTTGAGTTGCAGCATCCCCCTCACTAATGCCCCCAGCCCCTATTGGCCTGAGGACTCTGGGATCAAGCCCTGGATATGACTATGCTATTATAACTATGCAAAAAGCCTTTAGTAGCCTGAGAAATGAATTGATGCCACATAAGTACCTGTGATAGATGGTAAAGATATGGTGGGCCATTAAACTGTAAAAATAGTGTTAGTATGGACAAATGAAATAAACATACAAGATGATACATGTGTATTTCAGGTGACAGGAAAAATGAACAATTGTACTTGAGAAATTGTTTGTGGTCCAATAATTCAAGACTGCTTTATGACACGCATGCAGCAAAGGTCATTTAAGGCTGTGCGGTCAATGTTAAACTTTGGCAAGTTATGACTTTGGAGTGCCTATCCATACAACTCTGACATGATGTTAATGCAGCTTCATCATACAGAATAGGTTTAGTTTAGAAACTGTTATTCAGTTTAGTTATTAGAATATATATTTTTCTAAGTGCCCTGGATTGTGTTTGTGAATATTCTTTTGAGAAGGCATTGCTGCGGTTAGAGATGGGAAAGATCTTAATAAATCAGCCAGACCATCTCCTAGCTAATGAAGGATGGTTCCCTATAAGTACATTTTCCTGTATGTTGTCTAGTCTGATTTTAAAAATACCAAAAGACGGGGCTTTCACCACTTCCCTTGGGAGGTTGCTCCACAGTCTAATAAATCTTGCTGTCCTATTTTACATTTTGCAGTGCCATTTATTTTGAAGCTAAGGTACAACAGCCAGACAAAAAGAATTTGAAACAACTCAGTTTTTGTACTAAAATTCTTACAGATGTATCCATATTTCTCAAGTCTCTCACCTGCCATGCAAAACTCAAATAAGTTTACTTCTGACATATTTCCACTCTATCCGTACAGGCAGTTACAGGGCAAGGTGATAAGTGTCTGCAAATACCATTGATGGCAAGATCAGAGTGGGGGACAAAAGAAAAACTATTCACATTTGCTTAAATTAGAATTCTATAGGACTGGGAGAAACCTGCTTGTCTTGGTTAGCTAGAAACTTCACCTGGGCTTGTTTGGTAACCTCACTGAGACTTAAAAAGCCAGTAGACTTACATCTATGGGCATTTAAAGATAGTGATTTTGTTTTTCTCCACAGGCATATTAGAATTTTTTACTAGTCCTGCTCCACTGACAAAGATAGCTAAGTTTACAAACTTAGCAGGCTTAACTGACTTTGAAATTTACTTGATATAGGACTATTATGAGCAACTGAGGGGCCCTTTGTAGAGCTTACATGCTCCTCAGCAGAGAGCTGCCAGCTTACAAGATATGTTGAATAGATCTATGTCCTTGTTTTAAAAAAAAAAAAAAAAAAAAAATTAAGTTAAATACAGGAACTCGTTACCAGAATGTAACATTAAGGTTGACTTATCAAGTGCACAAGACAGGTAACCTCAGAAATTAAGGTTGCTCCTTGAATATTAACTGGGTCATCATGCAGGACAATTTAAAGGACATTGTAGTAATACAAAAGGCTGATGGGAAGGAGAAAGAAGGTTGCCATCTATACCAGACATCTATGCAGTGAAGTCACAGGGAAGCTCTAGGACCAGCCAGAAATTTTGAGATGGATACACAAATTGTAAAGTATGAAGGCCTCAGATAGGGAACAAGGCAGGAGATCATCTCTCAAGGCAATGTTCCAGATAGAAGGAAATCAGCCAAAGCAAATTTTAAGTCCTGAAAAGCACTTTCAGAAAAAGCAGCAAAAAATCTATATAAAACAAAGGACAACGCAGTGAGAGAAGAGAAGAGGAAATATATGGATGACATCACCAAAGAAACGAACATTTTATTAGCTCAACAATGTTCTAACTGGCAAGCTTACGCTAATCAGAGGGCCAGTTAAGGTTAAACGAACAAGGAAAGACCTTAACGGGGGGGAAATCCCCCGAGAGAGTAATGGGCATTCTGTCACCTCTACTGTTTGGCATTGCCATTGACTTCATTCTGAGAAAAAGTGTAGATTGATACAACACTGGGATTGTATGACATAACAGTACACTAGATCTAGCTTTTGCTGATGACATAGCTCAACCAACCTGCAAGTAAAGATTGAAAGAAGGCAGCGTTAACAGCCAATTATGAGGGAACCCCCCTGTAAATCTAATGACAACCCCAGCAACTCCCAGCTCAAGCATAACATAGTAGGCAAAGGAAGACAAGAGGTGAGTCAATTGACATACCTTGGCAGTTATGTACCAACCAGTGGGGATGTCTAGAAGGAAGAGGGGCAGCTGCACTAACTAGCTTAAACAAGATTTGGTTATTGAAAATCTACAACTTACAGACCAAACTATGACTCTTAAGATGGAAATAACATTTCCGTTTAACATATGGATGTGAACGCTGGAAATCAACCAAAGATACACACTAAATCCCTCACCATAGGTGCAGGAACTAGGGTACCAGGGGTACTGCCACCTGGCTACGCCACTGGCGGAGGGAACAGGGGGAGCAAAAAACAAAAAGGCGCCACCCACTGTGGTGCTTTTACTCACCTGGCGGCACTTTTACTGATGGGGCGGCGCTCCGGGTCTTCGGCGGCACCTCGGGGGCGGGACCGTCACTCTCTCCATGGGTCTTCAGTGGCATTTCGGCGGCGGGTCCTTCAGTGCTGCCGAAGACACCCAGAACTAGTGAAGAGCCTGCCGCTGAAGTGTCACCAAAGACCCGGAGTGCCGCTGGGTGAGTAAAAATTAAAAAGGTGCCACTTGTGCTCGGTGGGGGAGCAGCCGCTGCCCCACTCCCCCCCTAGCTACGCTACTGACTACTGCACCCCCTGGCTTGAAGTGGCTTCCATCATATACAGGGTTTACAGTTGGGTTCAATGGTTCTCAGCACCCCATGCCTCAGATATTAAATGGAATGAATTTCTGATGCATCTTTACATTTGTGTTCAACAATTCCTTACCTCCAAGGTTATCCAGAAGAAAAGACAGAAATATCTGGGACACGTGCTAAGAGTGAAGCCAGAACAAGTGCTGTGGCAGGCATGTCCTTGGGCAGCCCAAGGAACAGGCAAAAGGGGTTGATGGAAAGAATCCCTCCATTGAACAGTACTTAGGCCTGGTCTATGGTAGAAAATTAGGGGGGCTATACTACATTGATAGGGGTGTGAAATGCACACCTCTGAGCAGCATTGTTAAGCCAACTTAAATCATCATGTAGACAGCGTCAGGTCGATGGAAGAATTTTTCAGTCAGCCTAGCTACTGCCTCTTGGGGAGGTGGATTACCTACAGCGAAGGGAGAAATCCTCCTGTTGGTGTAGGTAGTATCTACAGGGAAGTGCTACAGTAGCACAATGCTGTGGTAGCCTTTTAAGTATAGACAAACCCTTAGATGTTCTAGCAGAGAATTTGGTGGATGTTGCCTCAAGCCCCCGCAAAACACGGCACACCATATGATATGCACCAAGGAAACATCCATATCTTTATGGAAAAGTGCTTTGGAAATTAGTAACGTTCCTTTAGGCTTATATGAAGTGTCCTATAGGATTCAATTGAAAATGCATAATTACTTTAGGCTTGTGTGAAATTAGGGAAAATATTTAGTGAGGTTTTCAGCAATTTCATTTTGTCTGTTTACATGCTTGTAAAATGTCACAAACAAACACAGCAATTTTACTGCTGGAACATTCAAAAATTCACATTTTTAGCAAAGAACTGTTTGCAAGCATTTTGCAAAAACTGGACCGATTTTTCAGTTCTCAGTGTACTCTGAAACTGCAGAAGATAGTACAACTGAAGGGCAAGAGAAAGAAAAGAGAATTTTCAGCAATTGGTCAGGAGGCAGGTAGAGGACAGTGCACAATAAAACTCATAACCACTCATCAAGTCACAGCCTTCTTATTTTCACAAGTTTTTTTTTCATTGCTTTCCCTTTCTCGCAGTGCTGTCCAGGGATCTAATACCTAAGGAATTTACTGTCCTATGCCACATACATAACAAAGCCTTGCATGCAAAATTAGTGTTTTTATGTAATAAACTGCACCTCTGCCTGCTTGGCAGGGCATGAGAACAGTGTAACATATTTAACAGGAGGTATTTTATCTGCCAGTCTTTAAGGGCCTGATCCAAAACCCGTTGAAGTCAGAGAGTCTTTCCAGTCACTCAGTGGGTGTTGTATTCGGCTTCAAGGGCTCATGTGAGGATGGCTTTGGCATTGTAGGACTATGTTTATGGGCTGAAAGACTTCCCTGCTAAACTGAAAGGGTGAAATCCTAGACACCTAGGACCAGATTTTTTAAAGGTACTTAGACACTTAGTGGGATTTTCAAAAGAATGTAGGTGCCTAAAACTCATTGGATATTACATATTAAACACCTTGATGCTTTTGAAAATCCCACTTGGTGCCTAAATACTGTTGCCCCTTTTCAATTCAAACAGCAGGTCAGACTTCAGGGCCTTGGTGATGTTCCAGTTGGAAGTGGAAATTTATGGAGTCTGGTATTTTCTTTGTTGCAATCTTATTTATTTACAAGGAATGTAGCAAGTCCTGCTTCTCTGAATGCAGGAGGAACCAAGAACAAAAGGAATAATTTCTTAGTGCCCAGTGTCTTTATCCAACAGAGACCCCAAAGCGATCTCTAGCTTTTTCCAGGATCACACTATGCTCGTAGGCTACAGCTTGGCTTTCTTGCTTTTTTTCCTCTGCTGCTCCCTTTTGTCCTGTGCTCAGTTTGTTTTCTCGCCCCCTCCCACACCACATCATAATAACCAGTGGAACTCTGTGCCCACCTGATGCTAGTTTCTGGGCAGATTCTAGTAGACCTTGTTTTAGGTGTGGCCTCTTAGGTTGTAAGAAACTCTTCTCTTAAGTGAATGCCCTGCTCATACAACAGGTTGAATGAGGTTTTAGCTCTATCAATAATGAGGTTTCACCCAGCTCATAACAATATATCTAAAAACCTGGCCCCTAATGCCTACTGGGTGGTCCCGAAGTGGAGGAGATCAACTGTGGACATAAGGAAAGAAAAAAAAAATGTGGGTGTTTTTGTCAGTTGAAAAAAATAGCATTAACATTTAAAATAACTTTTAAAATTGTTGCCACAGTTGTGCTTTTTCAATAATAGTGCTGTTTCTGTATGGACTTGGAGTCGTCGATGTTCTCTCTTGGAGGTGCCATAGAAATGAAGTGTGTAATATGTAATATGTAATATTTTAATATGTAAGTTATGGCCACTACACAGACTGCATCTTGGTGCCACCAAATATTGCAGAAGATGTATAAATTTAGGCTACGAAACCTGGGGGAGTTATGCACCCAAATCCAACATGTCTGCATAGAAGTGAAACATCTAATTCAAAGACCCTTCATGCTGCATTTCCCCTGTAGTTCCATGAACATATTTTCAATTGCTATTAGATCTAAGCAAGGGTCCAATGTTTGCCATTTGATCCATGCAACTGCTTTTTAGCTCACAGTGATGTATCCAAAAACCATGTAGTCCATGGACTACAGCCTAGCTATCTTGAAGTTAGCATTTTATATGCTATCAGATCTGCTCTTTTTGACAGCCATTAAATGCACTTAAATGACATTGCAGGGAGTGTTTGTTGCTATAATTGGTCTTCGGAAAAAGCAGACCAGGTAGATAGCCCATTTTCTATTTAGACATTGTGTGAACTTCCAAAACCTGATAGGAAAGGACCTTTTGGCCCCTGAAAGCTTGTAGATTATAAATTGTTGGTCCCATCACTATCTCTACTATACCCTGCCTACTGAACTGGCTGGAGATTTTGACAACACGGTAAATGGTCCGCTCAGCAGTGCTGATGCACTGGAATGTCATTTAACTGCAAACACCTTAGAGGCACTTCCAAAAGGATTTCATGGCCAGTTTCCTTCATATCAGTTTCCAAACATTTATGAAAATTGCCGTCTTCAATAACCGTTTCCAAAAGACAGCAGATGAGCTAGACAAAACTGCAAACGTTATGCAGATGGTTACAAATCATTTTCTGGCTCACTGCATGTATTTGCAAATGGACTGGAGATAGAATGGAATATTTTGCAATACATGAATATATCCAGAGACAATTTTGTCAGTGTCCTTTTGATACTGACTGATCAATCAGAAAGGTAGGTGTAAAGATTGCAGTTACAGTTTTGGTAAAGTGCTGGGAAATTAACCAGTCACATCAAATCCTTTTTTCCCCCCCTTAGAAATGTAAAATATCTGGAGCAATAAAATGAGCAAACATAAAAATATTGGTTACAAATGCCTGTGGCCCTTTTATAGAATGTAGCAAACCATATTCAACTGGAGAAGAGAGCTTTTAGCTTCTAGGAGGCTAGTCCAGAGGGATGTATAGAATGACAAGGATGCCAACACTACACATGAGGCTTTCATTGACTTCCATGTGTGTTTGGATCAGGCCCTTAATGAATAACCCTGTATCAATATCTTTTTATCTGGCTATTGGCTTCACAATGGGAATGGCAGTATAGTAATAAGCCTTCCACCCAAAGATCTCCGCTTTCTTCAGGAAGTTATTGAACTGCAGAGGCTAAGCTCTGGTATCTCAGATAATCAGTGGATGTTTTTGTAAATTTTGACCCAAGTGCTTACTCCAAGTGACACGTAGTCAATGGCAGAGCTAGAAATACATCCCCTATCTCTTCTGAATACTAGTCCTGTGGCTTCATGAAAAGCTATCTTTGCCCTTAGCAGGTAATATCTTTCCATTTGCAGAGGGAAAGAGAGCCTGATGTATATCATTTTTCTCTTCAGTCCCCAGGAGAAAACTGCTTGCTTTATTATTAAGAGAATGACCTTAATCTACTGTACCTGGTTAGATGGGGAAACTGACATCTCCCTGATAAGTACATTACTGGATTTCATACTGTGATTCAGTTCCAGGTGCCTAAATGCACACCTTTAACCCTGTCTCTTGCAGCCTTTATGCTCCTCAAATGTAAAATAGTAATGTTTTTAGGATGACAGAGCCACCCTTGGGGATTTGAAACAGCTTTAAAAAGTACTGATATAGGAATGTGATTCAAAACAAACAAATCCTAATTAAATTGAATGCGTTGGTGCACTTGGTATAGAGGCTAATGGCATCTGAAAAAAACCAGACAAACAAAAAAACCTAGCTGCAGGAAGTATTTTCTAAATGGATTTATTTTAGTCTCAGAAAAAGCTACTTTAGAAACAAGGGAAATAGATGACCTTGTATTTTTAACATGTCTTTAATTGGGACGGCAAGGTGGCTCTGTAGACAAATAATCCAATCGGATAGATCCTTTGGGCTAAATGTTCAAAGTGTTGGAAAGCAAACCTTGCTAACAAATAATGGGGATTTGTGTGAGCACCTCTTCAGATAGCCATGCTCTGTTGGGAAGAGTAGTTTCTTTCTGAGCCCTGGCTGGGTCACAGGTAGTGTTTGTGGTGCCTTATTGATTGTGAGTGCGTTGATTTCTTGCTAGAAGGAGCTAACACAAGTGAACTTGCCATCATTAACAGAAAGCACCAGGCTGAGTTATTGTCAGGGTCAGCTAAAGAATGCCATGGTTTAGCTGTTTACTTCTGTAGCCAGAAACAATCTGTCCCAAGGCCACAAGAAGCCAAAAGCAGGGCTTGAATCTTGAGTACACCATGTTTATCCAATGAGCTCAGATGCAATTAGAGAATTCACTGTTTGGTAAGCTGCCTATGAGGAAAACAGGGGTAAGTAAAACAGAATGGAAGGTTACTCACCTTTGTATATGCTGAAGGTGCTTTCACTTTCTGTGCTGCAGAGAAACCCAGGCAAATGGATTTTAAGAGTGTGGAGTAATCAACTGCTTGGATGAGTAGCTCTTGTATTGTTTATATCAAGTGAAATTACTTTGCCTCGTGATACTCTCTGTTTAGCTTATGGATAAAAGTAACATCTTATCATAGAATATCAGGGTTGGAAGGGACCTCAGGAGGTCGTCTAGTCCAACCCCCTGCTCAAAGTAGGACCAATCCCCAGACAGAGGTTTGCCCCAGATCCCTAACTGGCCCCCTCAAGGATTGAACTCACAACGCTGGGTTTAGCAGGCCAATGCTCAAACCACTGAGCTATCCCTCCCCAATCTTATATAATGTAGTCCCAAATACTCAGAGCCCCACTGATTAGGAGCTTTGTTCCTAATAAATTACGAAGGTGTCTCCCTGCTCTGTTGACATTTTAGTGTTGCCAAAGCAGAGCAGGTATTTGGGATTTTAGTGCACCATAACAAAAAGTTACTTCCAGTCATTAAAAGTTCATGTTAAACTAAGCTTTTGTGGCACTTTGGAAAGAATAAGTTTTTTTTCCTAGTGGGACAGTGCTATTTTGTGACACGTTAATCAAGGTTGCAGCGAATATAATTAAGACACAGTGTCCATGACTTTTATTATATCCTTCAGCAGCTACCTCACGCTTTAATAGTTAAAACCAATGGTTCTCAAGTGTGGGTCGGGACCCCAAAGTGGGTTGGGACCCCATTTTAATGAGGTCACCAGGGCTGGCTTAAACTTTCTGGGGCCCAGGGCTGAATCCAAAGCCCAAGCCCCACTGTCTGGGGCCGAAGCCAAAGCTCAAGGGCTTAAGCCCTCGGTGGCGGGGATCAGGTTACAGGCCCCCTGCCTGGGGCTGAAGCCCTTGGGCTTTGGCCCCTCCACCTGGGGCAATGGGGCTCAAGCAAGCTCAGGCTTCGTTTCCCCCCCTCCTGGGGTCATGTAGTAATTTTTGTTCTCAGAAGTGGGCCACGGTGCAATGAAGTTTGAGAACCCCTGGTTAAAACTATCCACCTTTTGGGGGGGGGGGGGAGGTGGTACCATATATAATAATAATGCAATGTAATATATTGGTATAGCAACACGCACAGTTGTATATTCTTCCCCACTCTAAGAGAGGTTCCCATTTCAATTTTATGTACTTTGACTGACTCTGCAATGTGCTTAGTGATGCTTTAGCTGAAGGACACAATATAAAAGTAAATTGCATTGTGTTGTACTTGGAGTTCAGTACACTGTAATAGGTAAGACATTACTCTTAGTGTAGTTTGTTTTTTCTCATAATAAAGGAGGGGGGAATAAAATAACTGGAGTCACAACCTATTGACATTATAGAAAAATGAATATTGGCAGAGAGAGAATAGTGTGTTATGATGCCCCTTTGCCTTTGTGGCCACTGAAGAAGTGAAGCTTATTACAGGGAGTGTCAAAAACGAAAGCAGTAGTCCGATATTTCACATTTAGGAGAGGCTCCCTAATGACTTCCAAGTCACATTTAAGATACTGGTTTTGGCCTACCAAGCCCCTAAACAGCTTAGAATAGCCCTGCTAGAGAGACCACCTCTCCCTTCATACCATACTGTTGCAATTTGTGTTGATGGAGGCTCCCGAGCCTGTTCTCTTAATTTGTAGGGAGGGGAACTGCTCACTGGAGATTCTCCATGAGGGTCCTGCAGGCCTGAAATAGCTCCAAATGCCTTGATTTTTCCAAGCATGTTATAAGCTAATGTACTTGTGCAGGCTTTTGGGGCAGAATGCCTAAGCTGGAGGAGAGGGGGAATTTAGTATATTAATTATTGGCTGTTGCAAGTGTGCTTTTGTTGACACGTAGCTGATATATTTGCTGGAGTTAGTGTTTTTGTTATAGTAATGATGACTGAGTTTTCAGAACAGAATCAGGCCTCTCATAGCCTGAGAGAGAGAATTCTTGATGCAAAGAAACAATTTCCTTTATCTCCGTAGGGATCATTAGAACAATTCTAGAAATAGGACCTCTTAGCAAACAAACAATTGTTTTCAAATTGGTTTTCCATTCTGACAGACCTTCATCTAGCAGCTCAGGAAAATTCTCCAGAACAGTGTGTCGAGGAATGCTCTTGGAAAATATTTTACAAAAATTGGCCAGCACTATGGGTCTGATCCAAAGCCCAATGGAAATGATATCAGTTGGCTTTGGACCATTCATTGTATGAGCAAAACTAACTGTACTTGCCTGTGTTGTTTCCTCCTTGGCCAAATTCTGGTACCTTTACTTAGGTGATAGTTCTGTTGTGATATGAACAGAAATAACTGCGGGATAAGGTACCACACAAGTCAGGGCAGCAGAACTGGGCCCTTAGCGATGACGACCTCACTTGAACATTTCCCTGTAGTTACTTAAACAGATCACTAGATGGCAGGTGATAAATGCACAATACACAGTAAAAAAGCAAAAAACTTCCCTTGAGTCTCATTCTGGTCTCGTTGACTGGTGAGATTCCATTTACTTCAATGGATTTACTGCCTTCTTACATAGGTGTAATTAAGATCAGAGTCCGGTGCCTCAGTATGAAGGAAACTTTAACTCCCATTAACAACTATGGAGAATTGCAGAGGATTGCTGTCTCCAGTAAACATTGGAGACGTATTACTTTAATATTACTTTTGAAGTAACTGCCAAAATCCGTTAAATATTTGTCCAGAAGAGAGGAATACACTGTCCTGTCCCACAGAGTAGACGTTTTTGAGGTGTATGTGAAAGGATTTGTGTGTCTTCCCTCACAATTACTGGACCATCTCTCTCTACCCTGAGATAGTGTGTATTGTGTAATCGTTACCCCAGTGTCTATGAAGGAGACACTCTTATTTCAAATGTTCATGGCTTGCGAAAGTTTTTTTTTATTTTTTCTAACATTTGAGCAAGAAAAGTTAATATTGGGATGTCTGTAGTCCTAGGCCTGATTCTTTGATAAAACAAAGAGGAATGGAGCCATTTGAGGTGCAGATAGAAATACACTTAAGTAGGTCAGGGGTTCACCAACTCTTCTACTGTATGGACCACTGCAAAAAAAATAATAATAATAATTCGCATGGACTGCTTCATAATCCCTATCCCATTGCTGCTTTGTGCAATCTGCTAAGAAGCGCAGTGCACACCACAGTTATTCCAGGGAATATAACTAATCCATCATCCAGTCAGTCCAGCAGCATACACAGAATTGTCCCCCATCAAGCTGTTTGGAGTGGCTCAGGAGTGTGATGCTAACCTCAGGGCAGACTGCTAAGAAGCAGAGCACAAAACCCAAATCGGTTGTGAGTTCTACACTTAGAGTTCACCAACCAAGTATCAATTGTAAACTCCTCAGGCACTATAATAGCCTAACCATACAGACACAGACAGTCCCCTTGGGTACTCTGGTCTCTCTTGCCACCAAGTAAGCGTACCTTTGTGATAGATGGTCCCTTACACCAAAAATCACAACAATATTCAGGTTACTTCCAGTCCCAAAAGACTGGTCACTTACCCCAGGTCAATGGCACTCTGGATCTTGCACCAAATAAAACACTAGTAGCCCAGCTTATAAAAAACAATCTGAAGTTGTATTAGCTAAGAAAAAGAAAGGAGTTGTTTACAAGGTGAAAGCAAGTAAACACATGCACACACAAAAATGAGTTGCGATCTTAGGTACCAAAAGGTGACAGAAGCTGCTGTAATATAGAAGCTCTATATGACCTTTAGGGCTAACCCAGGCTAAGCAGTTGGGGATTCCTTGCTTATGCTTAGAAATCTTGGCCTTCCAATGTCCAAGCAGTGTAGAGATACAGTTTCTTGTTTGGGGGGAAGGTAGGGTGACCAGACAGCAAATGTGAAAAATCAGGATGGGGGTGGGAGGTAATAGGAGCCTATATAAGAAAAAGGCCCAAAAATCGGGACTGTCCCTATAAAATCAGGACATCTGGTCACCCTAGGGGAAGAGAATATAAATCCCTGAGTTCAAGATGATGGGATGAGTTGACATGCCTGTCTCCTCTTGCGGGGGGGGGGGGGGGGGGGGGGAGGCAAGCAATGCAATTCACAAAGCCTTTGTTCTTTGATGTTTCACAATGGCTTGTTTGTTTCAATGAGCCGCTGTGATGGGGAGGGCCTAACACCTTCTGTAGGAAGCTAATATTTGACATTAATTAATACTCCTTTCCTGTTTGACTTACACAATTACAGAGGTTTATAATGCAAAGAGTTATTATTAACTTATAACATGGAGTGCAGATGTTATAGGTGAGATTATGCAGCATTCTAGAAGCGCTCCATGTATTAAAATCTAAACACGTTCTTATAAACTTAACATCTATTTTAACAATAGTAACTCACAGGTAAGCCAGACTGGTTTCTGCTATGTCTCTGTCATTGTTCAACCGAGGCCTAGCTGCCTTGGCATGAGGCCTAGGGGCCTTGTCTGGCACCTGGTTTGCTAGGGTCAAATCCCCCTACAGTATGTTTTCTAGGCCTTTGTCCACTTTGATTTTAAATATTCCAAACAATGAGGCTTCCACCATTTGCTTTGGGAAGCTATTCTGCAGTTAAATCATTTCACCACTTTAGGAATCATAAATAATTCCTTTTGCTTATTATTCTTACAGGCTTCTCTGTTATCTTCCTATATAACATCCTAAGCATTACTAACACTAACTTCATTCTTCAACAGTCATAAGCATACAGTTTGCAGGCAGGGAATTTGCAGGTCCCTTGGTGTAACAAAATACAGCAATAGTGGTTTAACACAATGTCATTGATCATTGATTGATTGTAAAGCTGTAGTCAACTGAGTAATTTTTCAGTTAGTTATAATGGGAGTTAGTTGCTAAAGATCATTTAAGATTTTGCACGTCAGTGAGAAGTGGCCGGAGAGGACATGTCAGTTACCTTGCCAGTGGCAGATAGTAATGTGAAATGCCTGATGCTAGTTCCTGTGGAAGAGAAATGTACCATTTGAAAGGTGTATGAATGCCAAGTTGAAGACAAACCTATTAAGAAGGTCTCTTTGCGTATAGATGAGATAGATATAGCAAAGGGAGTAAGACTTTGTGGCCAGTGGACTAGCTGTCTGAAGAAATTCTCAAGGTTCACCCTCTGAATAATACTGCTTGAGTTGTTGGAGACCCAACCCCCTCAACCCACTGTATTTAAACATGCAGAGCTATAAAAATGCCTGTGCCATGACGATTCAGACTAATTCATATAAAGCTAGTGGGCTCCTTCTAGGGTTTTTTCCTAACTGAATGGTAACATAGGACCCTATATTTCAGCTAGATTCAGATACAGCGGTAGCCACTAAAAGCCCAGCATTTACCTAGAGTGAAGTCTGAGATCTCAGTTATTTCCTATTCCATCTCATAGTCCAATGTGTCATAATGATAGGTAAATGTTGACTGTAATGGTGATCACAACAATTCACATTGTTCATTTGTATTACAGTTGAGTCTAGATGCTCACATAAAGATCAGGGCCTAGTGCTTGGCATTACACAAACACACAATATGAGGCAATCCCTGCCTTAAGGAGCTTATAGACTTAATCAAGGGGAAATAGGGGCTCAGAGATGTGAAGTGACTTACCCTTCACACAGATGGTCAATGGTTAAGGCAGGAATAGAGCCTAGGTCTCCTGAGTTCTAGCACTTCACACTTGGCTGTCCTGCTTCTCAGTACTAAGAGATGATGGGTAACATAGAACAGCTTTTTAATGGTCTACATTTATTGTTAATGGATCTAAATATGACTGACTTCTGCAACTCTTTATTTTCTGGTGTATTGGTTATTTAGTAACTAGTTGGTCCATGTTAATTAGAACCAAGTTTTGAAAGTTGTCGCAAGTATCCCTGGATGGTGTGTCAGATTTTATGTTAAAAGTTGATAAGAAAAAACAAGTTGTTTGTTCAATCCAAGTTCTTCATGGAGGAATCACTCTGAATATCTAGAAAGATGAGATTTTAAGAGTATTTAGTGAGATGAGATTTTCAAATAAATAACTTAAAAAAAAAAGCAGCCCCTTTAATAGCCCTAATTTTGTATTCTCTGAAATCAGAATGACTTGGGCCATTGGAGTCACTTGAAGTGGAAGTATCTTCTGCAACAGCTCAAGGGTAAAGCTATGTTGAACTACCAACCACTTCCATAAGAATGCTCTGTATTCTTTAAGCATCACATGCATTTGTTGTAAAATGAATCAATTTTTTAGATTTAACGTTTTCCAGAGAATATTGAACTTTTCTGTTTGGAGCTAGCATACGAATACAGTGAAAATAATCACAAATCACATTAGATGGGGTGATGAAGACCTTTTTGACATTAAAAATAATACAAAGCATCAAAATAGCTGATGGAAAATGTATTGAGAGTTAGAAAATGCACCTAATACAGCTCTTCTCTGGACAAGAGCCCACTGCAGCTCTCAAACACATGATAACTTTAGAGACACCATACAGACCCTCTGACAATGTGAACTACATTGCTTTGGACCACTGACTTGAATGAATAAAGGACTGCACTGCTCAGATGCACAGCTAACCAGTTGTCATTGCTGGCAAAGGATCCCGCTAATCACACTTGCACAGATGCTAATATTAAGCATGTCTTGCTGGTTGACAGCAATAGAAAGGCTTTAGGATATTATGCACTCTTCCTTTTCTGGATGAGGAAGAAAATTGTTTTTCTGTGGGCTGTTAACCTACTGAGTCCTTCATATATGGAATGTAATAATATCTCTTTGGGCAATAGCAATGCTGGCATCTGTGCAACCCAAACAAATATTTTTATTTTAAAAAAGACACAGTAACATTGCACTATCATAGTCTTTTCTGTTTTAAAGTAAAAAAAGATTTTATGTCATGGAAGGATCTCCTTCTTCCCAAGTGAGCTTATTCAGAAGCAGATCCCATTTGACCTGCAATCCAAGACCTTAGGTGGGGGAGATCCGTTTTGTTTAAGATTACTCTCTCCCACAAGATACTAGTGAAGAATGAAGCCTGAATTGAGCAGGCTGCTTGACTTTTTGTCCATGGGTGACCCAGCCATCCTTCTTTAAAATTCATATCCCCTTCTGCTGTCCACAGGAGTTCTTCTCTAACATTTGCCTTTTCCTTGGCAAATGTGTATAGTCCATTTTTAATAGTTTGGTTCATTCTTTGATTTATTCCTAAGCCATTACTCTTAGGTTTGTTTTTTGGTTTATTTGAGTGTAAATTTCCTGTCAGAGACACTTAAATGCAATAGGTGACATTGTGGCTCTTTTGAAGGCAATGATAAAACTCTCAGTCTTCCACAGGGGCAGGATTTCACCTAGGCTGCCTACACCTGGTGGATCAGTGAGTTAACTGTTTGATGTCGTCTTCCCTCCAATGGCTGCCGGATACATATTTAGTTTAGGTCACGTGTGTATCCTTTTTCCCATCCACATCCCAAATCATCACCACACAGTTGGGCACGAGAGGCCATCACTGCTCTGAAGAAGTCCAGGGGAGCAAGAGCAGGAGTGCTGCATTTCAGGGTTAAAGTTACATTGGCAGTCGTTTGTGGGTGACCAGGACATAATAGAAATATGGTGGCAGAGCTACATATAGAATATTCTTATTGCTTCCCTTCAGTATAAAGAACCATTCAAAGAGCCGTCTATAGGCCCAGGATGGGAACAATGGGGGAGTTATCGGTCACTATTGAGGCACATTGGCAAAGTAGGTTGGGAGAAGCTACATAGTCGTTGCTCAAATTTACTGCTGTCAGTCTTTAATGTTTATATACAAATCCTAATTTGATTTTTAGAATGGATTATTCTTTTGTACTCCAGCAGGAATCCTTCCCCTCTAATTGCTGTAGATGCTTTAACCGTACTTTTCTTTGGTTTGAATTGATATAATATATATAAATTGCTTTGTACCATCATAGTATGAATTTTTATTATCTTGTTTTACTAGTTGAAATGTACTGTGTATTCGATTCTAATCGTGTTACAATATTTCCAGTGAATTTTCTTTGTTTTCAAAATTAAACACTTTAATCACAAAAAATAATTGGATTTAGTATGTACGATTCATAACTGTCACCACACTGTAATTAAATTAGGTTTCCTTGAATTGGACTATAACTAAATTGACAATAAGTATTCTGATCGATACATGCATTGGAGAAGTAAAATCTGCTTTGAGATGCTGAGAGATTTTTGTTTTGTTTTTGTTTAACTAAGATCTATATTTTAACTAAGGAAAAATCCATTCACCTTCCCCAGAGGGTGAAATTGTTGACTATATTCTGTTTAGAAACTGTCTCTGAATAAAAGTCCATATAAATGAATGGAATGTCACTTGAACAATTAATCCCCTTTGCTTAATTTAAAACAGATAGTTTTAAGAGCAATGACTGTAAGAGCCAGATTAGAACAAGCTCAACCCTAATAAATAAATGACTCTCCCATCACCAAATTCCATGCATGAGGCAGTTTCTGAATATCAAAAAGGACAGTTGTTTTTTCCACTTGTAAGTGCACAGTAGATCAGAACATTGCACTATCAGCAACTTATGTTTAAACCCATCTTTCTCATAGATTTTTAAGGTCAGATGGGACTGCCATCATGTGCCCTGACCCCATGCAAAACTCTGGCCAAAGGATTTCACTCAGTTATTTCTGCATCAAGCCCATAACTTCTGTTGGGAGTGAGAGCAAGAACATCTCTTTTTAGACAGGTTTCAGAGTAACAGCCGTGTTAGTCTGTATCCGCAAAAAGAAGAACAGGAGTACTTGTGGCACCTTAGAGACTAACAAATTTATTAGAGCATAAGCTTTCGTGGACTACAGCCCACTTCTGCCATGTACATTGGCCAAACCGGACAGTCTCTGCACAAAAGAATTAATGGACACAAATCTGACATCAGGAATCAAAATACTCAAAAACCAGTGGGAGAACACTTTAATCTGTCTGGTCATTCAGTGACAGACCTGCGGGTGGCTATATTACAACAGAAAAACTTCAAAAACAGACTCCAAAGAGAGACTGCTGAGCTAGAATTGATATGCAAACTAGACACAATCAACTCCGGTTTGAATAAGGACTGGGAATGGCTGAGCCATTACAAACATTGACTCTATCTTCCCTTGTAAGTATTCTCACACTTATTATCAAACTGTACTGGGCTAGCTTGATTATCACTTCAAAAGTTTTTTTTTTCTCTTAATTAATTGGCCTCTCAGAGTTGGTAAGACAACTCCCACCTGTTTATGCTCTCTGTATGTGTGTATATATATCTCCTCAATATATGTTCCATTCTATATGCATCCGAAGAAGTGGGCTGTAGTCCACGAAAGCTTATGCTCTAATAAATTTGTTATTCTCTAAGGTGCCACAAGTACTCCTGTTCTTCTCTTTTTAGAGACATCTGATATTGATCGAAAGACTTCAAGTTGTGGTGAATCCATGTGGTCCATAAGTAAGTTGTGCCAATGGCTGACTACCCTTCCTGCCAAAAACATGTGCTTTATTTCCAGTCTGAATTGAGCTAGCTACAAATTCCAGCCTCTGTATGCTCATGGTGCTAGATTAAAGAGCCCTCTGCTAGTGGATATCTTCATCAGATATAGGTACTTATACATTGTAATCAGTTCACCTCTTAAACATCTCTTGTATAAGCTAACTGGATTCATCTTCTTTAGTCTCTCACTAAAGGCTATATCTACACTACAAAGGTAAGTTGACCTATATTAGGTGGACTTACAACCACCACATTAATTATGTGGTGGGTGATGTCCACACTACCTCTTTCTGTCAATGGTGCATGTCCGCACCAGGAGCACTTCCACCAACTGAAGAGGGGCAGTGTGGGGGACTGAGAGCCAGCTGTCAGCTCTATGCAGCTCCCCACCGAGAGCCCAGCTGTGCCCTAGGGCTTCTCGCTTCTGCGCTCCTATCCCGGAGCAGGGGAGGCGGCAACCACCCAGGTCTTCTCGCCTTCATTGGGGAGATTTGTGCCTGGAGTCCATTCAAATGCTGTGGTCCCCAAAGGGAATGGGGCAGCAGGGGTTCCTGCAGGGATCCAGGACCCCAGGGGCCAGCCCAAGCCAGGAGCTTGGGTGGCAGCCTGGCTTGGAGCGGAGATGGGGCAGCAGCCCAGTTCGGGAGCCAGCTTTCTTATCAGTTTCTTATCAGAAATTGACAAGAATAACAGCCAGCAGCTGATGTAAGGAACTACACCTAAGGAAACCGGCATAAGCCCTATGCCTCTCGTTGAGGTGGTTTTATTATGTTGGCATAGCAGGGGAGTTACAATGGCGGGAGGAGCATTTCAATGTATGCACCTCCACTGTTTTTTCGACAAAAGCGTGTAGTATAAGGCCTAAGGTATGTTTTCCAGACCTTTAATCATTCTTGTAGTTCTTTTGGGAACCCTTTCCAATTTTTCAACAACATTTTTGAGGCATGGACACTGGAACTGGATACATTGTTTTAGTACTGGGCTCACTGATCCCACATACAGACATAATATCAACCTCCCTATTCCTATTTGATATTCCTCTGCTTATATGTCGAACAATTACATTTATTCTCTTAGTCACTGCACCGACCTGGAAGCTCATGTTCATTTCTTTATCCACCATGATCCCTGTTCAGAGATACTGCTCTCCTGGGTACAGTTCCTGTCCTGTGTGTGACCTATAATCTTTTATTCTAGATGTATGATCTTGCATTTGGCTGCACTGAAATGTATTTTCTTCAGACAAGCCCAAGCAATTCAGATTGCTCTGCATAACTAACCTGTTTTTATCATTTGCCACTCTACCAATGTTTATGCCATCTGCAAACTTCACCAGCAATAACTGTGTATTTTCTTCCAGGTCATTGATAAAGATATTGAATAGCATTGGTTCAAAAACAGAAACCTGTGGGACCCCACTAGAAATTCCCCAATAGGATGATGACTCTCCATTTATTTTTTTATATCTATCATAGACATTTAAAAATCAATTTTATATGTGCTCCTTTGATTTTTGTACCATGCTAATTTCTTAATCCGAATACCACATGTTACTAAATCAAATGCCGTACAGAAATCCAAGTATATGAGGAAAACAGTTATCTTTATCAACCAAATTTGTAATCTCATGTAAAAAAATAATTTCAAGTTTGTTTGAATAGATCTATTTTCCATAAACTCACATTGACTGGCATTAATTATGCTGACATCCTTTAATTTTTTTTACTCGCTTTTATCCCATATCAGTTTTTCCATGATTTTGCCTTGGATCAGTGTCAGACCAACCAGCCTATAGCCTATACATTTGTATTAATCTGAGTGGTTGACTGCTTCACCTTGACCATTTCATTGCATTGGTACCTAGAGATTTAAACTAACATCATGGTCACATTGTGCTAGCTATTTACATACAAATACTAAAGATAATAGGAGGCACCCTTTGCTTTGAAGAATTGACATTCTGGGATCTCAAGCCTTCCTATTTTCAAGATCTCTTTATCCATTTTTGTGCGAACAGACAAATGTACTGGAATTTGACCAGAAATAATGCCTGCTCTTGAATGAATTAATATAGACAATTGATATATATACTGGACAATTGATAGCTATAGTGCAAAGTTGTTTCTTACTGTGTGTTCCCTACACTGCATGTACATTTCACCAACAGTTTTGAAGACTGGCTAATAACTAGTAATGGGATAATATGACCCACTGTTGAATGACCTTTCAAGTGTACTGCTGTCCATTTCACAGGGGGAAAAACCCCATCATTATGATTGCTAGGAACTGGAGCCATTGTTGGAAGTCTCATCAGGTGAAGCAAAGATTGAATGGGCATTGAGATTAGTGAGGGACCTGCTAGTGTATCAGACTCTGGTTCAGTTTGGATAAGTATCTAAAGATTTGATGGCTGATATGTTTGAGAGGATGGAGGACAGTGCCTTTATCTGATATGTTATTTTGGTTTTGAGGACTAGCAGTGTGCTACCTGCTTCCCATGCTAACACCATCAAGGTGATCCCCAGTGTTTCTACAATTCCCTGAATCCTATTGAGCTGTAATTTGAATGTGTCCGTCTGTGTGTGTCTGTCTCTCTCTCTGTCTCTGAAGTTATACTGTACTTCAGAGATCACTGCAACATCCTCTCAGCCCACCAGGAAAGGCAGTTCTTCTACTGCATGCTTTAAAATCAGTTTGAGAGCTCAGCAGGACCCTGTGGAACACTTACTGCACCAGGGTAGGGGACTGGGCTGCCTGGTTATTCTAAGACAACAAAACTACATTTGTGTTATACATTAGGAAACCTGCAGTCCCCACAACACCGGTGCCTTTGATCTGTAACTGACTGAAAGATTTGTAAGGCAGGTAATGAAGTGCCATGCAAGTTTCTGTATTCTGTCAATTACAGACATTTTCAATAACCTCTCTCTCTCACCCACCCACCATTCCAATTAGCTGTACATTTGATAAAAGCTTGTTTTCACAAATGAATGCTATGGTAAATGGGCTATGGAGACACTTATTCCAGTTGACTATTTACTAAACAAATACCATTCTAAATTCTACATATAAAAGATACAGCTCTAAATTCTGCGTATAGAGGGAACTGTTTTATTAGTCTTCCTTTATGGGGTTCAGAAGTTTCAAAGGAGAAACAATTGTCAAGGTACCTATTTTAATATTCTGTTATGGAGTCAATATTGTGCAATGCTATAAAGAAGTAGAATAGAATATTTTATGTATACATTATAGGTATAAAATCATCTTCTTGCTACTTTACCAACACCTCCCAAAGTGCAAAATGCCCTATGTGATTTTTAGCAGGCTGGATTTAGGAGAATTGGAAATGAAAGGTGCATTTTGAGTTACGTTTGGCTGGCCAATAAATAAAAACTTTCAGTGTTTGTAATTACTGTTCCTACACTTTGGTCTGAGGCAATAGTGTATAAAGGAGTTAGTGATAATTGGAAGTATACAATTCACTTCCCATACTTCCAGGAACACACATTTTCTCCACAGTGGTTTTGGGAATTCACTAACTTGTGTTAGGTGCATTAGCACAGAGTAGGATAAAGTAATGTTTGTAGGGTGTGTAAGCACAGATTAAGGGGGAACTCTGTCCTTGCTTGACAGAGCACTTCATGTTAATTGCAAACTCATAGCTTCTGCTGGCACACCAGAAAGAGAATCCACTTAAAAAGAACCCTTTGCGCAGCTCTTCAGTGTTGTCCTCATTTGAAGTAATTGCCAGGAAGAGTAACAAAGTCCCCAGAGGATTAAGATTTGGAAACTTCATACTGAGGCTGAACTCAGCGAAGTTGTGTAGTTGGTAGTGCCTGAGATAGTCATTAGCTTTTTCAGATGACTTTGGCACTGGCAGACTCCAGCACCCAAAGTGGCCTGGTCACACAAACCAGTCTCATCTTGCAGCATAATAATAATTTGTTAGCCTTACAGCATCTTATAGCCAAGGATCTCAAAGCCCTCGTGTCATGGAACCAGACCAGGTACGGTAATGTAAAGTAAGCTAATCTGCCTCTCCTGTGAAAAAGTAGCATACTTTACATAAGCTTGAAAGGAAGGAGAGTTGTCGATTTGCTGGAACTGAGTATTGGACTGTGACACAGTTGAAATTTCCTGTAATATTTTTATGAATGATATGCATGGCAGTGACTCACTTGACTAGGGATTGCTACCCAATGGGTCCAAATTGTTAAAAAGCTGCTGTTGGGGCACAGCAGAAGACATGAGTACTGTGAGGACTTCAGTAACTCAGCCGGAAGTTATGGGCTTACTGCAGGAGTGGGCAGGTGGGTGAAGTTCTTCTGGTCTTAAAGTCTGAGCGTCTAAGAGCTGTTGGGTCATGTAACCATCTGGGGTGGTATGAATGGGTCATTGAAAAACTAGCTGAAACTGATCCATTTTAGTGAAGAATCTGAAAGAACGCTGGGAGTCCAACAACTGAACTGACCCCTCTCCACAGGGAAAACGCTGGCAGGTGGAACACATGAACTCAGCAGGGGTTGGCAGAAGGAGGAAAACAAACTGCGAGATTATAGGGGTCTATGATAAGAGCTCCGCAGCTCTCACCTGGAACTAACAGCAAGACAGAGCCAGAAATGGGTTCCATAGCAACTTGGCTGGCTGATGGCACTGGCTTGACCAGTATGGACTATGTCTTAAACCTTGCTTCTTGATGCTGTCCTATGGACTTCCTGATACTGTGTTCCAGTTGACTAATAAATCCTATTCTGTTTAGAAAAGGTTGCTTGGTGTCCCTGCAAATACTTGCTGAGGTGCATTGGAGCTTGAAGAGTGTGTAAAAAACAAACAAACAAAACAAAAAACGCTGACCAGGAATCTATCTCAAGTTGGACTTGCTGGGCACCACTCAATGATTGCTAAAGCTGAGAATCTCCATCTCAGAGGCGTTTAGGCTTTGAGGCCTACCCTTAAGGAAGAGTGAGACCCCTTGGGGGTCTGGCACAGTTAAGGAGTTTAAAAGCTGGAGCATAGCAAAGATCCTGTGGATTCGTGAGAACTTGGGTTTCATTGCATTTATCTAGTATTGAGAATTGGAAGGTATTAACTGAATTAAAATCCCTTCTTTGTCACAACATTAGGCAGCTAATTTGGGTTTGTAGCATTGTGCCAGAGACAGGTTTTTTTTTTCTATAGTCAGTTCATTTAAAAATATTTATCAAACTCTCATAGACAAAACAGAGTGAAAGTACAGCTAATACAGAAAGTGAGGTATTTAGAAATCAAAGCATTGACTTGGATAATCTTTTATGGTATATTTGTACAGCACACAGCATAATGTAAGTCTGAGCTTGACCTTAGCCTCTAGGCACTACCATAATACAACTAGTCGTAATAATAATCGGCTTCCCTTTTGTGTGTGTTCTGTCTCAAAAGGGAAAGGCCTTATTTAAAAACTTGCACTGGTCTGATGGCTTTTCCCTCTTTGTTTAGAATAGCATGGTAAATCATGTAAACAGAGAGAGGCCAACCAGTGTCTCATGAAAATGTTCCATTTAGAGCACCATTTCAGTTTCTATAAAAGGAGCCTCCATCTGTCTTCAAAAATGCTTGGAAAATTAACTAACACTCAAAGCAATGAATTGGTGATCTTGAAAATGTTTAACCCGCATTCACTCAGCATGGGTTTTTGTCCCTCTCTAGTGGTCGAGTGTGCTTTTGCCACCATGCTAATGGACTTAGTCTTTTGGCTACAAGAATAGAGGTCTGTGCTTTTAGGTTCTAAGATCTCCGGTTCAATTCCTACAGGTAATCCAAAGAGAGCTCACTCACTCTTTTCCCCCTCAGCATGGTTAATTATATAGTCCTACTCCATTGTGTGTGTGTGTGTGTGTGTAAAATATATAATTTAAAACCTGTTTAAAGGTTAAAATACCCTTGTTAGTTACTTGTATGTACTTCACCCTAGGGAAGTCTTTTCTCAAAATGGCTGGGGCTTAGCACAGCTTTTCAAGGACCAGTTGTATGAGGTGGGCCAAGCCACTTGAACTCTGAGTCTAGGTTTATCCATTTAAATAAAATGATAATACTGAAGTATGCATGGAACTATTAGCTGTAACTAAAGCTTAATTAAAGTTTGTAAAGCACCATAAATTCCCGAGGTATCAGGCACAATGTAAGTGGGAAGTGGTGGTGGTGGTGGTGTTGATTATAAAAAATGTGCTGCTGCTTAGGGTTTTACATATTAAGCTACATCTGGAGGGTGACTCAAGGTCATATTCAATATAACTTTCATCTGATTGCAATGCCAGGCAGCTCTCAAAAGACCAGCTAAACGCCCCCACCTCCAAAATAGATTTTCCAGTACTACCGCAGCAGAGTCTGACTTGCAAAAGTAACTAATCTTCCTTGGTTTAGGACTAGGGGAGGCAGTTGCTCTCCCTACAATATTTATAGGCCATATTCAGAGTACCTTTAGACGGAGACAAATCTAGAAAAGGTCCATTGACTTCAGTGGAGTCATTCCAAATTTATCATGGTGTAAAAGCCTAGAATCTGCTCCCTACCACCTGTGACTGCTAATCTTCAAACTTTAAACCGTTACCATTTCTGAACCTTAACAGCAGAGTGAAGTGAACAAGTGCACCTGCATTATTAAAGGCCCACTGGCACCTTCTACAGAACTGGCAGAGAAACGTTTCATTAAATGAATAAACAGCTCTGTCTGCCATATATTCCCTATGCTGCTTTTTCTGTGTTTTTTTAATTGTACAAGACGTTTGCATGAAAATGAGATCTTGAAGAGTTCTTCTGCTCCTGCTGCTTGTTCCCCACCTGAAGGTGTAATCCTCACTTTGACATCGCAATTAGTCGCTGTGTAAATGATTGCAGGCTCAAAGCGAGGATTGTAGCTTTGGCTGCTGAGTGAGCTGCAGGAGCTCGTGAATCATAATAAAAAAAATAGGAATTTTTAAAAACTACTTTAATTTTAAAAAATTAAAAATAAAACAAAAAATCCCTACATCACACATGCCCAGAAGGAGAAATTGAGAAACCATAAGATCTCTGAGCAGAGTTGTCTCTAAATACATTTTTAGGTTTTGGGATTTTTAGGATTTCCAGGAGCCATTGTTAGCAGCATGTCTTTCTTTCACCAGTCCCTTGCCATAGGGATGAGGGATTGGTGCCTGCGGGAGCCATGAGGTGATCTCATGGAGTTCGTGACAACTTTGTTTGCTGGAAAGGGCTTGGAATTCCACAGACATTGGCTGGGAGGCTGCTGCCCAGCCTGATGCAGTTCCCAGGATCCACAGGAAAGGTTATCTCCATTACCTCAGAGGGATGATCCCACCATCTACTCCCTCAGGAGCCATTCCATCATTGGGCAGGCAACTTGAGCATCTCCCAAAACCTGCCTCTCTGAGAGAGGGTGCTGGTAAGAGCTGGAACTAATACCACTAGAAATGGCATTAGCTTAGGTGTGGATTTCCCCTCCGAATCCTCTACCTTACAAAATAAGGAAAAGACAACATATAAATATATCCACTTAAGCTCAACCTCTCCTCAGCAGGCTTAGAGAGGACAGACATCTTCCTTTGGCAGCTATTGTGGCAGCACAGGGACTGAGCCAAGCAGCACTGGTCCCTGGCTACATCAGTCTGATAAACAGACATATCGGAGGGGTGTGATAAAGCATGGACCAGAATATTACATGAAAATCCAAGTGTGGGGAAGGAAGGTTAAGATGCATGCAGAGTTTAAGGCTTAAAGATGCATTTCATTTTATCATCACTTGTCTTTTACAACATGCTTGGCATTTATACTTCAGAGGGGTTAGAAAATAGAGTTTTACAGAGGAAGGGGTGGGGATGGGGGTGTGTGTGGAAGGTACAATACAAGGTTGAGGGATTTGAGGCAACGTTATATATGAGCAGATGTCAAACAATCCAAGATTGATAAATCCCCTTGGCCCATAGACTCTCTGCATGTTATGTTTGGTCAGTGTAAGTTTTCAACTGGGGGATTTAGATACTGTTAAGGAACAAGTCTGTATAAATATGCTTAACTCTGTGAGAGCCTGGTCAGAGGCCCATTGGAATCAATGGGAGTTGTTCCTGTGGCATGGACTTTGGATCAGGCCCTGTGAGCACATGGCAGATATCCAAATAAAACACAGGGTGCTGTGGAAAGTGATTCCCAAACAGGGCCAGAAATGGATACATTTTGTGAACACCTTGTTCATTGTAAACTGTTTGCTCAGCTCTACTAGTCATCTGGGTATTGAAGATGGATTGTTTTTAATACTTATTTATTTGTATTTTGGTAACACCAAGGAGCTCCAGTCATGGACCAGTAACCCCCTGGTGCTAAGCACTGTGCAAACACAGAACAAAAAGTCAGCCCCTGACCCAAAGAGCTATACTATAATCTAAGTATATGTCAAAAGACAACTGGTGGAGGCAGGCAAATGGGGGAGCATGAAGAAACAAAGAGACAAATAAAACTATTTATTTTTGAAGTTGTAGGTGCTATAGAAATCTTTCATATTTTCATTGATGAGAGCATATTCATCATCACAACCCAAGGGTCCAGTCCTGAGTGGTACTAAGTATCAGTGGGGAGCTAAGTGACACTGCATCACTGGGGAATTATAAGTCCTGACAAGGAGGTAAAATGTTCAATAAGTGCGATAAAAGGTTATCTGACTATGCAAATATGGGGATAGGTCTGATCCCAAAATAACACCTCGAGCTTTGATACCCAAAGCAAGTGCTGAGAGCATTATGAAATTACCTTCAATTAGGAAACAAATCAATGTTGCTCTTAGCCTGTCCTTCCTATGGTTGTTTTCAGAGCCTTGGTCCGCAGAAATCTCCAGGGATTAAGTTTTCTTGTTTGTATCTCTTCAGTTGGTGTTTTCTTTCCCTCCTCCTTCTCCTCCAAATGGGGGATGCAGTGTATACTAGCCAGCACAGTTCCTTAGGGTTTTGGTTTCACCTCTAAGCCTTCTTCAGTCTCTAGAAGAAAGAAAGCTTCCGATTAAGGAACTGACTTACCTACCTCAGGGACTGAGTCACCTGTGAGATGCATGAATTCTTGTCCTTCCAAGTAATTAAGGAGTGTGAATTCTGACCTTGGTTTTATGTGGTAGGTGTCTGCTTTCTGCTGCTTTGCTTTATTTCAATAAATACTAGACAACAGTTTAGTTTCTCAGTGACAGTTTTGAAGAGCTGCAGTGGGAAGGAAAAATACCCAGTACTAATGCTCTGTAGAGAAGGAGAATTAAGCCTTTTTAGGGCTGTTATTCCAGCCCTTCATCTTCTTTTTTGGGTTAAATAAACATACAGGGGTTATAGTTACATTCTCTATAGGAATAGGGCAGGTTCTGGCCAGTTTGGCTGGCTGAATCCCCAAATATCAATAGCTTTTAAACTTGACTATGAATGCTTGAAAAGTAACAAAGCAATGGTACTATTTAGTAAAGAAAATAATTTTCAAATGTAAAGAAAAACTGAGAGGAAGTAGAAGTAATATTGTCATTAATCGAGGACATACGCCTATCAATACAGACTAATATCCTTCAAACATTTACACATATAAATACAAAGGGCACATTCCAGTATTGCCAAATCCAAGCATTAAAATGTTAGTCGCCCCCTCCCCCCCCGCCAAAATCATGTCTTAAAAATCATGACATTTAAAAAAAAAATTGGGTTCCTTTCCTTTGTCTTCTGAATTTTAAGCCTTTAGGATATACTCAATAATATTTTCAAGCTTTTTCTCTGGAAACCATGGGGACTAGAAACTTTCAATGAGCAAGGTTGGAATAATCTCACCCATAATAAATAAATTTACGCTGGTGTTTCTCAACCATTTCAGGTTGGCGACCCTTTGTTTGAACATTTTCATGACCTCCTTTTATAGTAAATGTAAGAGTAAAAAATGTATCAATACTAAGCCCATATAATTTAGAGGGGCAGGGAGTCTGACAATGATGAGTGACAAGCGAGTAGCCTGCAAGGGTGTGTGGGGAGAAGTAAAATTTTCCTGGCTTTAGATTGTAATTAAATTGTCAATGCCTTAACACCCCTGGATTGCCTTTCATGACTACTCGGTTGAGAATAGCGTACATCATTTAAAGAACATAGACTATATAGAGCAAAGTAGTAGCAAATGCAAAGCAACAACTTAAAATACAAATTGCACCTTCCAAGTTGTATGAAAATATCAGTGAGGATGAGATTTTTATCATTGTTTGGATAAGAAGCGAGGGAAAGCGTATATCACAGTAGAGTGCAAGAGATATTAAAAATGCAGGATCTGGTTCCAATGATCCTTACATACGTGAAACTTCCATTTGAAATCAGTGGACGTTCTACTTGATTAGGAATTGTAAGATCAGGCTTTACTATGATGGATGACTTTGCATATCCTTTGTATTAATAACCTATATTGAAGATACAAGTCTGACTTCCTTGCAACATAAGCTTTCGGTGCTGTAGTTGAACCTTTGGTTTCAGCAACTGCAGTTTGTCCAGTTGATTGCAAACATGAGTCTTAAAAATAAAAATAATATTTGTATTTCACTTTTTCCTCAGCAGATCCCAAAGCACTTTACAAAAGAGGTCTGTTTCTGCATTTGAAAGATGTGGAAATTGAGACACATTGAGGGGACATGACTTGCACAGGTCACTGAGCAAGCCAACGGCAGATCTGGGAATAGAAGCCAGGTCTCCCAAGTCCCAGTCAGTCCAGTTATCTCTCCACTAGGCAACAATGCCTTCAATCAAGGCACATCCAAATTTCCTGTTCAGCAGAGTTCCACGCCTTCTATAGCTTTTGAGTTTTGTAAACAATCCAGGTAAAAACAACTGGAGCATTATCTGTGAGTACACATGACTTCCTGCATGAGCATATATTGAGTACAATTGCTAAATTATTATTGCCCCTGTTTTGAATGTGCTGTTCCATTAGCCATAATGTTGCAATAAATAAACTTTGCATATTACGCTTTGCATGTTCAAGTTCATTAGTGATTGCAGAATCAGCAACAAAACCACTCTGTGTAAAGTTATTTGCTATTATGAATGAATTAACAGTTTGGTTTACCACGCAGATTAGACAGTCACCCAGGCCTTCTTTCCTCTCTTCTTTGGTGCATCTTTAAAGGGTAATATGGGTTTTAGATAGATGGAAATATTATTATTAAAGTTCTTAAAATATTACAGCAGAGTAATCACGACACAGCCTATTCTATAACAAATTTAGGCTTTGATCCTGCAATTGATAGTCCACCTGCATGCTGTCAATTGTAGGATTGGTATCTCAGAAGCCTCAGGTATGTGAAAAGGCTGCATAGATCTGTGAAGATGGTGAACACAGTGCAACTGTGTGTGGGTGTTATGTTTGGGGGTTTTTTTTGGTGGTAGTCATCTGGTAGTTTTGTGGTGGTAGTTTTTTTGTATGTGGCAGTCATCTGTTACATTTGCAAAGAGATTAGCTCAGCTTTTTCTTTTGTCATTAAATCAAATACATTAACATAATATTTTACCATTTATCGAGAGAGAAGCATGCAGTGCAAATAAATATGCAGTTCTTTGAAGGTGTAAGTCTCAGGATGAGGTACAGGGACAAGCAGTCCAACCTCTCCCTCCCCTCCCCCATTTTTTTAAAATTATCTCAAGAAAAAAGTAATCCCTTAGAATTAAAACGATGTAAACGGAGGTGTCAATCTCTGAAGAAAAGGTGTTATCAATAAAACATTCCTCTTTCCATTGCAGTTAAAATCCTTCGTAGTATAATACTGCTCTTCCAAACAAAAACATCCTTGTTCCACTCTGTTCAACCTCAGAGCATACTGCAAATGCTAGCAGCCTGCAGGAACCCTTCCCCCAGCCCCTACTTTGTTTTTTAAATGTTACATCATAATTCTCCATGCAAGGTGCAAAGCACCTATGTTACAGGTAGAAAGTCCATTTAAAGCTTCTAATGTATTAGACTACGATTTTCAAAAGTGGCTAGTGAGTTTTGGGTGCTCAATGTAAGACCGCTTCAAGGGCTTGTTTTCCAGAGAGTGCTCTGCACTAGGGTTACCATCCGTCCGGGTTTCCCCGGACATGTCCGGGTTTTTCAGCTTTAAATGGCCATCCGGGGGGAGATTTCTAATCAAGTAGAAATGTCCGGGATTTCCCCCTTCCCCTCATGCAGAGTGCGGCGCGGCTGATTGGACGCCTGGCCTGATTGAAAGCCGCTCGCAGCCACTAGGGCCTCTAGCAGCCAGAGTCCCTCCCCCTCCCCCACTCCCACCTCCCCCACAGAGCAACGCGGCAGTGTTTGAGGCCACGTGGAGCCTGCAGCTCTCCCTCTGCCTGGTCAGTGGGGAGAGCATGGCAGGCAGTGGGGGGGGGGGGGGGGTGTAGAGGCTGCAGGGGCAGGGCAGGCAGGGGGCGCAGAGGCTGCATGGCGAGTGGGGAGCAGGGGGCACAGAGGCTGCAGGAGCGGGGGGTGCAGAGGCTGCAGGGTGAGGAGGAGCAGGGCAGGCAGGGGCATAGAGGCTGCAGGGGCTGTGGGGCAAGTGGGGAGCAGGGAAGCACTTAGCAACCCCCAACCAAGATCAGAGCGGGAGGGAGGAGGGGGAATGCGGGGTGCTCAGAGGAGGGGGCAGAGTTGGGGCAGGGCCGGGGGCGGGACCGGGGCCCCGTGGAGTGTCCTCTTTTTTAAATGTTTGAATATGGTAACCCTACTCTGCACCCACTTTTTGAACATCAGGTCCCTTTAAGGCAGGGGTTCCCAAACTTGGTTTGCGGCTTGTTCAGGGTAAGCCCCTGGCAGGCCGCGAGACACTTTGTTTACCTGAGTGTCCGCAGGTACGGCCGCTCGCAGCTGCCAGTGGCCGCAGTTCGCTGTTCCTGGACAATGGGAGCTGCAGGAAGTAGCGTGTGCCGGGACACTGCTTACCCTGAACATGTCACCAACCAAGTTTGGGAACCCCTGCTTTAAGGCATTTAATTTAAACTAAAATTTAGAAACATTTGGAATCACTACTAACTTTTGAAAATCTTGGCCTCAAAGTGTAAGTGTTTCCTACGGTTGCTATGTCTAGGCCCCTATTTTCTCTGTGTTCTGTCTGCTTTTAAGCTGTCTACAGCAGTCAGTGCGTAGTCTCTTCTCACTATTCTGATTTGCAAACAAAGTATCATCCAACTTAATTTTTCCTATAATTTCTGTTGACTGCACACTTGTTTGACCATATTGTCCCAGTACTGGGGTAACTGTATCGACCCCTTCCTGGCCTCCTTCAGGGCACCCCAGTCACGTCTCAGGCCTCTAGTAGTCAGCCTGTTTTATCTAGTGACATCCATATTCCACACAGTCTTTCAAACCCTTCCAGAAGGGTTTTGCCCTCTTGGTTAAAGTCCCGTGTCAGCTCTTTGGAGTGAGTGAGCGAGAGTCAACACTCCTCTATATCAGACTCCCCGCTTGATACAATTCTCTGTTCTTTGTCTGCAGGGCTTCTTGAATCTAGTCAAAAATAGTATTTGAAATTCCTCCCAGGGGGTGATATTGCAATCTTGTTTCCCTGCTAAGAGATTTGCAGTAGTTACCTCTTAGGGTATGTCTACACTACGAGAGTAGTTCGATTTTTACTTAAAGCGAATTTGTGGAACCGATATTACAAAGTCGAACGTGTGTATCCACACTAAGAACAGTAATTCAACTTTGTGAGTCCACACTAACGGGGCAAGCATCGACATTGGAAGCGGTGCACTATGGGCAGCTATCCCACCGTTCCCGCAGTCCCCGCTGCCCATTGGAATTCTGGGTCGAGCCCCCAATGCCTGCTGGGGCAAAAAATGTGTCGAGGGTGGTTTTGGGTAACTGTCATGATTCAACCCTCACTCCCACCCTCCCTCCGTGAAAGCGCTGGCGGGCAATCAGTTCACGCACTTTTCTGGTGATTGACAGTGTGGATGCCACAGCACTGCGAGCATGGAGCCCGCTGCGACCATCGCTACAGTTATGGCCATTGTCAACACCTTGCACCTTATCATGCACCTTTTTCAGAGGCAGATGCTGAGAAATCGGGCGAGGAGGCTATGGCAGCGCGGTGAGGACATGAAGTCTGAGAGTGGCACAGACCTCTCACAAAGCACGGGACCCCACGCCGTGAACATCATGGTGGCAATGGGTCATGTTGATGCTGTGGAATGGCGATTCTGGGCCCGGGAAACAAGCACGGACTGTTGGGACCGCATAGTGCTGCAGGTCTGGGATGAATCACAGTGGCTGCGAAACTTTTGGATGCGTAAGGGAACTTTCCTGGAACTTTGTGAGTTGCTGTCCCCGGCCCTGAAGCGCAAGGACACCCGGGGATGCGAGCAGCCCTGACTGTCCAGAAGTGAGTGGCCATAGCCCTCTGGAAGCTTGCAATGCCAGACAGCTACCGGTCAGTCGTGAACCAATTTGGAGTGGACAAATCTACCGTGGGGGTTGCTGTGATGCAAGTAGCCAACGCAATCGTTGAGCAACTGCTCTCAAAGGTAGTGACCCTGGGAAACATGCAGGTGATCATAGATGGCTTTGCTGCAATGGGATTCCCAAACTGCGGTGGGGCTATAGATGGAACTCACATCCCTATCCTGGGACCGGACCACCAGGCCAGCCAGTACATTAACCGAAAGGGCTACTTTTCAATGGTGCTGCAAGCACTGGTGGACCATAGGTGACGTTTTACAAACATCAACGTTGGATGGCTGGGCAAGGTTCATGACGCTCATGTTTTCAGGAACTCTGGTCTGTTTAGACGGCTGCAGGAAGGTATTTACTTCCCGGACCACAAAATAACTGTTGGGGATGCGGAGATGCCTATAGTGATCCTCGGGGACCCAGCCTACCTGCTAATGCCCTGGCTCATGAAGCCCTATACAGGCGCCTTGGACAGTGAAAAAGAACTCTTCAACTACTGGCTGAGCAAGTGCAGAATGGTGGTGGAGTGTGCTTTTGGACATCTGAAGGGGAGATGGAGAAGCTTATTGACTCACTCTGATCTCAGCGAAACCAATATCCCCATTGTTATTGCAGCTTGCTGTGTGCTCCACAATCTCTGTGAGAGCAAGGGGGAGACGTTTATGGGGGGGTCAGAGGTTGAGGCAAATCACCTGGCTGCTGATTACGCCCAGCCAGACAACCGGGTGATTGGAAGAGCCCAGTGGGACGCGCTGTGCATCCGGGAAGCTTTGAAAGCTAGGTTCCAGAGTGAGCAGGGTAACCTGTGACTATTAAGTTTGTTTCAACAGAAGCTGAACCTGCCCCCCGTTCCTTTACCCAGTTAATGTTGACTATCCTCTCCAGTTACCAACCCCCTTCCCCCCTTCCAACACATCTTTAAAAATAAAATAAATGAAACTTTGTTCATTAACACCATTTTCTTTATTAAGGATTTCGTGATAAAGTGTTGAAACTGGGACGCAGACTGTGGTGGGGAGCGGGTGTAGTGATGGAAAGAACGCTTCTAAACTCGAGGAATGACAGGCTCCTGCTCCTAGAGCAGTCCGCAGTGGTGGACTGGTTGTTTCAACGGAGCCTGCCACCTCTCCTTTTCAGGACTCTGTGTGTGGGGGCTATGTGAGTTTGTGGCGGGGGAGGGCGGTTACAGATCCCCTGCTGCGTGACTCTATCATCCAGGCTAAGGACCGCTGCATAAGATCTGTAACCACCCTCCCCCGCCACAAACTCACATAGCTTCCCCCCCCCCCCCACAGAACATGAAAACCACCTCCCAGACTGACCAGGGTGCCTAATGACTGCAATGTGTGTGTGACCTTCTGCTGAACCTGCCCCCGTGTCTGTACCCTGGTAAAGGTGACTGTCCTCTCTAATTACCAACCCCCTTTCCCCCCTTCAAACACACTGTCCTCTAAAAGAACATGACGGAAATAGTAATTAACAGAAACGTATTTTTTATTAACAACTACACAGTTAGGGGATGAAACTGGGAGGGGGGCTTGGGTGAGGTGCTTTTGGAGTGAAGGAAAGGACTTATCAAATCTTTGGGAATGAGAGCCTTCTGCTACTTGAGCAGTCTGCAGGGGTGGAGTGACTGTTTTCACGGCCCCTGCCGCCCCTCCTTCTTTGGACTTTGGGTGAGGGGGGGATGGGACTTTGTGGTGGGGGAGGGCAGTTAGAGATAGAATGCAGCGGGGCTCTGTCCTCCTGCCTCCGATCCTGCAGAACATCTACAAGGCGCCGGAGCCTGCCCGTTTGCTCCCTCATTAGTCCAAGCAACGTTTGAGTCGCCTGCTGGTCTTCCTGCTGCCACCTGTCCTCCCGTTCGCTGTGTGATCGCTGGTATTGCGACATGTTCTCCCTCCACTGGGTCTGCTGTGCCGCCTCAGCTCGGGAGCACCTCATAAGTTCTGAGAAAATCTCGTCCCATGTCCTTCTCTTTCGTCGCCTGATCTGCGCTAGCCTCTGTGAGGGGGATGCCGGGGTAGCTCGGGAGACACTCGCAGCTGTGGGATGGGAAAAAGGGAGTGAATTCCTCACAAAGATACAGTTTTGTGAACAATGAATATAGTCTTTCTCTGTGAACAAGACCATGCACAGTACCTATCACAGGCGCACTCAGTACAAGGTCAAATTTTCGGCCTTCCCATTGAGTGCCTGGGCTTCATCCATAACACAACTGTTACAGATCGCACAAGCGGGGCCGGACAACGGAATTCGGCTAGCGGGCGGACATGGTAAGCCGTAGACTTTTGGCTGCTTAAAGCTTAATTTATAGCAGTGCCCTCCTTTCACGCTCCAAGCAATGCTCCTAGAGTTGGCCAGTTCCTGCTGCCGGCAATCCGGCCAGCATGAACTCTGCCCCTGTCCTACCCCCCTCGCGGCTGTCCTCGGGAAAGATCCCTGCATGCTGCCTGTGTCCCACCTCCACCGCATGGCTGTAAACGCTGGTTACAGTTATGTAAAGGAACAGGCAATCAGTCCCAATACTAACATTCCCCTAATTCAAAGCAGGTCACCATGAGTGATATCACTCTGATGAGGATTTTGGAGACAGAGAAAGACCGCATGCTGCATGAATGCCAGCAAACACCAGGGCCGTATGCCGCCATGCTTTGCGAGGCAATGATCCGAAAGTACTTGCTACTAGCCTGGCACAGAAAAGTTTCCTACCATGGAGGACGCAGTAAGGCTGCTCTCCCCAGGAACCTGATGCAAAGGCTTTCACGATACCTCCAGGAGAGCTTCGTGGAGATGTCCCAGGAGGATTTCTGCTCTGTCCCCAGACATATTGACAGAATTTTCCAGTAGCTGTACTGGCAAGGACTAAAAACTAAAGCGCCTAGGGCAAACTAATCATGAAAAACCCATTGTTAAGATACCATTCCTATTCTGTTCAAAATAAATGTTTAAAACACTTACCTACTGATCCTTCCCCTGATTCACGGTCTGGGTTACCGCCTTGGGAGGGTTGGTAGGGGATCTCCGTGAGGGTGATGAAGAGATCCTGGCTGTCGGGGAAATCAGCGTTGAAAGTGCTGTCAACTGCCTCGTCCTCCTCATCTCCTTCCTCATCTTCCCCGACCGCAAACATCTCCGAAGAAGCGGCCATCGACAATACCCCATCGTCAGAGTCCACGGACAGTGGTGGGGTAGTGGTGGCGGCTGCACTTAGAATGGAATGCAGTGCCTCGTAGAAACGGCATGTCTGGGGCTGGGATCTGGAGCGTTCGTTTGACTCTTTGGTCTTCTGGTACCCTTGTCTCAGCTCCTTGATTTTCACGCGGCACTGCACTGTATCCCAGCTGTATCCTCTCTCTGTCATGGCTTTTGAGATCTTCTCTTCCGTTTTTTCGATCGCAGCTCCAAAAGCCCGGACTTATCGCCCCACACAGCGATCAGATCCAAGACTTCCCGATCAGTCCATGCTGGGGCCTTCTTTCTATTCTGCGATTGCATGGTCACCTCTGCTGGAGAGCTCTGCATCGTTGCCAGTGCTGCTGAGCTCACCACGATGTCCAAACAGGAAATGAGATTCAAACTGGCCAGACAGGAAAAGGAATTCAAATTTTCCCGGGGCTTTTCCTGTGTGGCTGGTGGCTGGTCAGAGCATCTGAGCTCGGACTGCTCTCCAGAGCGTCAACAGAGTGGTGCACTGTGGGATAGCTCTCGTAGCAATTAGCGTTGAATTCCATCCACACCTACCCTAATTCGACATGGCCATGTCGAATTTAGTGCTACTCCCATCGTCGGGGAGGAGTACAGAAATCGATTTTAAAGAGACCTCTATGTTGAAATAAATAGCTTCGTTGTGTGGACGGGTGCAGGGTTAATTCAAGTTAACGCTGCTAAATTTGACTAAACCTCCTAGTGTAGACCAGGCCTCAGTGATGTAAGTTCCTGATATTTTCTTCATACTGAGTGACTTCCCCTCAGTCATTGCACTGCTTGTCTTCTTTCAAGAAAGAAGTTAACCCATTTACCCCTGCAGATAACAATACAAGGTGAGAGGGAAAATGGAGTCATATACGTTCTTTCATAAAAAAATAAATCAGAAGCTTCCCAGGTCTCCACACATAGTAAGAAGATGATATCCTCATCTTGCTAAAATCACAGGTTTCGATTCAGAAAAGCACTTAAGCATGTGCTTAAATTAAGTCCTATTCAGTAAAGAATTTAAGCATGCACTTAACTGTAAGCATATGCATAAAGTCCCATAGAAGCAAATGGAATTTAAGCATGTGCTTTAAATTAGGGATGGATTTAAACACCTGCTTAAAGTTAAGTGCTTTGTTGAATTGGGACTATAATGCTGTGCATGCTGGAAAGGTCAAATTCCTCCTCTTCTTGGGGTATGGCTATATCAACAGAGAAACTAATCGCAGTATAAAACAAATTCCAGCCCAACCCTTACCAGGTTTGGTTATTCCTGTTGCATTTGTCTGTTTCAGTCCCTATTGTGATGCTGGCTGACCAGGTGCCAGCACATACCAAGGTCTCCATGTCACAATTGAACACTAATGGGCTTTTGCGACTTCAAGTGGTGGTGAGGGATGTTATGGAGGGACTTGGTGGATGGGGAGATGTTCATTTTCCTCTCTTGGCTGGACTTCCTGGAGGGTGGCTGCATCGAGGCAAATGGATGGGGGAGCGATGTGCGACAGCACGGGCAGCCAGAGTGTTGGGGTCGATTTGAGGGTTCCAGTGATGCACTGCATTGCAGTGTTGAGCTGGACATCGGCAAGTGAGTGTAGCTACTTCTGATCCATATCAGTGCACAGTACTCAGCTACAGAATACACAAGGGCCATCACTGATGTCTGTAGCTCTGATGCTGATGCTCCTCAGTTTGTGTAAGCCCTTTTGGACCCACACACTTAACCTCCGACAATGTGACTTCAACCCTGATGAAGCTGGAAAAGCCGAAGGGAGTTCACAAGAAGTCACCAACAAACACCTTGTGAAAGACCCTATGCAGAAGATCCCTGGCTTTGATCATCCACAAAGCTTATGGGTAACCCAAAACCGCATCCACGAAAACCATGGCAGATGAAGATGCTTGCTGCACAAATGGAAAATTAAAAACTCTCCAGTGTGTGACCATGGTCACCCAGAACAGACTATGGAACATATAATGACTCTATGCCTGATTCACAAATACAAAGGAGGCATGACAGAGTTACACTCCACTACTCCTGATGTAATTATCTGGCTTAACCATCTAAATGTCACATTATAGTTGTTTCTCTACATTTACATCAGCCATACGAAGAAGACGACTGACAAATACATAGCTGGAATCAGTTTGGTTCACTGTGTGTTAGTATAGTGAAAATAGGCATTAGAATTATAAGAATGTGTTTAGATTTGGTTGAATGCTTATAATTGCTGCATGCATTAATCTCAGTTTTAACATCTGTGTTCCATATTGTAAGGTAATATTTGAGCAGTTGTTGTGAGCCTCTGTGACTGTGTAAATCACCAGATTGGGAGAGACATTTATTGATGTGAAGGGCTGATCTTCAACAGAAGGTGTTAGACCCTTCCCAAAAGGAAAGGTCCATCGATACCAAATGGACTATTATGGGACATTGCAACTGATATTTCCCTATGTGCCATCAACAAGAGGACAAAAAGACTTGGTTGTCCTGCTTTCCTCCCTGTGAAGACAAGTGGACTCCTCTCCTCAGTTAAGCTTGCAGCTCTGAGCACATGGCAGGAGGGGAATGAAACCCCTAATAAGAAGGAACTGATTATCTCTACGTTGCTTGGATTCTGCTGGGCACATTGTTTCTAAGCATAAGTGAGAGATCTCCAGCTGCTTAGTCTGGGTTAGTCCTACAGGACATATGGAGCTTGCTGATTATAGAAGCTTCTATTACCTTTTGAAACTGAAGGTTATAACTCATTTGTGTGCTTGTGTGCTTTAGCCTTGTAAATAATTCTCTAATTTCCTTTTCCTATTTAATAAAACTTTTTATATAGTTTATTACAGGATTAGCTACAAACTGTCTTTTGTGTGTGAGCTAAAGTGCAATTGACCTGGGGTAAGTGACTTGTCCTTTGGGACTGGGAGTAACCTGAATATTGCTGTGATTCTTGGTGTAACAGCCCATCTATCAAAAAAGTATGCTCACCGGGTGGAAAGACAGAGTGGAGTACACAAGGGGACTGTCTATGAATTTACACTTGATGATTGATTGGCGAAATCCCAATATAGAATTCCCAGCCAGTTTGGAGTTTGTGCCCTGGTTCCTAACAGTCTGCCTTCAGATTGGCACTCACCCCCTTGAGTCACTGCAGGCAGCATTACACCTATATCCCTCTGCCTAGTGTTTAATGTACTGCATACAACATGAGGACTCCATGCTGGTATAACAAAACTGGCTTTTTATTAAGAGAACTACTTACAGAAGTGCTGCATCTGAAGCTAGCATTCAGCCATGTGCACACAGCTTGTCTTCCTGGGGCCTCCTCCCAACCGTTCCCTCCTGCAATCTGTGCTCTTCTCTCCAAGTTACATGCAGGACTAGGTTGTTACACCTAAATGACTTCTCTCCTACATCACTTGTATACAGGGTGGAGTTGTAATAAGCCACACCTCCACAGTGAGGGCCCTGATCCAAAGCTCCCTGGAGTCAGTGGAAAGACTGCTGTTGACTTGGATAAGATGCTGAGTGAGCAAGGCTCAATTATCCTCTCCTAACAGGTTTTCAGCAGCTGCTGAATGAGTGAATCAACAGAAGAAACCTGATGCCCTGTTAAAACTAGGTTTTCTAGGTTGGCTAAATGCACAGAGAGACTGGACTATATGCAGGAAATCACCACTGGGTGACTAAATGATCATAGTATCAGAGGGGTAGCCGTGTTAGTCTGGATCTGTAAAAAGCAACAGAGTCTCCTGTGGCACCCTTAAAACTAACAGATGTATTGGAGCATAAGCTTTCGTGGGTGAATACCCACTCCATCAGATGCATGTAATGGAAATTTCCAGGGGCAGGTATAAATATGCAGGCAAGAATCAGTCTGGAGATAACGAGGTTAGTTCAATCAGGGAGGGTGAGGTACTCTGCGAGCAGTTGAGGTGTGAACACCAAGGGAGGAGAAACTGCAGAGGACCTCAGCCTCCCTGATTGAATTAACCTCGTTATCTCCAGACTGATTCTTGCCTGCATATTTATACCTGCCTCTGGAAATTTCCATTACATGCGTCTGATGGAGTGGGTATTCACCCACGAAAGCTTATGCTCCAATACATCTGTTAGTTTTAAAGGTGCCACAGGACTCTCTGTTGCTTTTTAAATGATCATATTGACCTTATCTGGCCTGAAAATCCATGGCTCTATTAAACTGTTTAGTTAATTAAATGTCTTTGCCAACATGCATGTATGTACATACACATACATGATAAATTTCCCCTTAGTATTTTATCGTGGCTATATTACAGCTTTCTACTCTGATCTATACTATTTAAGTCTAATTTGGAAACTGGACTGTGGGAGAACCAGTTTACAAGTTCAATTAGCTGATGTTCGCCAGTGTTTTGAAACTTGTGTCTCTGCTTTGTTCCATGATCTGTATTTCAGTGGGGACCAAGAAGATGAACATGTATTGTGAATGTTATGACTTAATATTCTGAGATAACACTGCAGTGTTCTCTTTTGACGAATAACTACTTTGATCATTGAAAAAGATGTTTTCTGACCTACAAGATAGCATAATTTTCCTAGTTTTATAAATTGAGATTTATGGGCTTATCAGATCTGACATTCAGGCCTCCCCTATGTGGAAAATTAAGACTAACTCTACATGCAGTGCAATCAACATTTTCATGGGAAAACCCATTCCTCACCACAGATTTCTTCATATAAATGCAAGAGATGGAGAGGATGATCTTTGGTAAGTGACTGCGATACCCTCAGCAAAACTAACTGCTGAAAATATCTGTTTGGAAAAATAACTTTTATGTAGTGCTTGTGGGCAGCAGCTAGATTAACCACTTGAAGCCTGAATTCCACTAGCCACAAAACATTCACAATATGGGCCACAGTAGTGTGGCACCTGCTTCTCCAGCCCCCACGTGACTAGTGTACCTTCTTAGTTACACAGAAAAGGAGTCTTTTTGATGTGACTGAGGGCGGGACTACACTTAAAACACTGCAGCAGTGCAGCTCAGGGCTTTAGTGAAGACTTTATTACGCTGACAGGAAAGCTTCTTCCATTGGTGTAGTTAATCCACCTCCACGAGAGGTAGTAGCTATGTTGATGGGGTTAACTCTCCTGTTGACCCACCACTGTCTACACCGGGGTTAGGTTGATATAACTGCATCGCTCGGGGGTGTGGATTTTTCACAGTTGTACTGATGGAAGTTTATAGTGTAGATGGGGCCTCAGAATACCAACAGTTCTAATTGTGATGCCTTTGTTGTTGTTGCTTGGAGGAGACAGCTATGTACTGTACATTTGAAATGACTAAAATATACTGAGCCAAATTCATTCCCTAGTGAAATGTCATTGCAATCAGTAACCTTAAATCAAGGCTGAATTTTGGCAGGATATCCCAATTAGGACCAATGTGGTCCAAATGCTCTTCTCAGATCCTCCGATAGTCTCCTCTCCTCATTGAGAGAGTAAAATATTGTCTGTTGTGCAAACTTGAGACCAATATTGCTCAAAGAGTTCTTATTTGTCAGCCACTGTACTTTTATCATATAGTAATGCTGCTTTGAGATTTCCTGTTTATTTCCCCAGGTTTAATATTGCAGCAGAAATCTTCAATTGACATTCAGCTGTGTTATTAAGCCAAATGTCTGAGCATGAGATATGATTTGTTTTTCTTGTGAGTGACATGACCATACTTTCCATTAAACCACAATGCAAATAGTATCTCTGGATCTAATATTCTCTGATTTTCTACTGTTGAGCAGGGAAGTCATTTTGCATTCATAGTGTGGTGGTTTCTGAAAACTCTCTGTAGAAGTTTCACATTCAAAATAATAGGCACATTGGGTCTGACCCAAAGACTAGAGAAAACAGTGGCAAATTTCCCATTGTTAGTCATTAGATGGAGAAAGATACAAGAGCACTCTTTTATTTACAGAGGTAATCTCAAACTTTTAATATTAGGGATTAAAATATAACTTATTTTTCTTATGATAAAACAAAGAGGCCCCAATCATTATCAGGTCCCTATTGTGCGTGGGATCCTGTAAGTCAGAGTTTAAGGACAGTACAGGCAATTGGATAATCTAGTCCGACTTCCTGTGAATCCCAGGCCATTACATTTTACCTTCTTACCCCTGTATTGAGCCCAGTAATGTGTGTTATGGCTAAAGCATATTTTCCAGAAATGTGTCTAATTTTTGGTTTGAAGGTATCAAGAGATGGAGAACACACCACATCTCTAGGTAGTTTGTTGCAATGGTTAATCACCCTCATTGTAAAATATCCAGGCCTTATTTCTAATTTTGAATTTCTCTGATTTCAGCTTCCAGCCATTGGTTCTTGCTCTACTTTTCCCTGCTAGATGAAAGAGCCCTTTAGTACCTGGTATTTTATCCCCATGAAGCTACTTAAACAAGGCAATCAAGTCATCTCTCAGTCTGCTTTCTGATAAACTAAGGACAGTGAGCTCTTTGAGTTGCTTACTGTAAGGCATTTCCTCCAGATCTTGAATAATTTTTTTGGCTTTTTTCTGCATGCTCCACATTTTAAAAAGGGTGTTGAAAGAATGAAGACACTAGAACTGTAGGTAGCATTTCAGTATCTGTTTCTCCCTTGTTTATACATCTGCGATGGGGTGTGCTCCCCAGGCTGGCCTTGCAAGACCTGAATTAAGCCCTGTGGGCCCAATCAGCTAAGAGCTTGTCTACACTTACCAGGGGATCAACGTGCGATGATCGATACATCGGTGGGATCTGCTAAATCGACCACAAATTGCTCGCCCATCGACTCCAGTATTTCACCAGATCAAGACGCATAGGAGGAGTCAACGGCAGAGTGTCTCCTATCGACATCGTGTAGTGTGGACCCCGTGGTAAGTAGATCTAAGCTACGTCAATTTGAGTTACACTATTCATGTAACTCACATTGCGTAGCTTAGATCGACTTTTCCCTGTAGTGTAGACAAGGCCTAATTAGGCTGGAGGCAGCTAATTAGAGAGAGGCTCACCTGTGCAGGAACAGGCAGGGCCTGTATAAGCCAGGAGTCTGGCAACAGAAGGGATAGCTGGGAAAGGCTGCAGTCACTCCCTGGGAAGAGGGAGGAGTGTTAGGAGGCTGCAGAGACAAATTACTCCTGGGGAGGAAGGAGGGAGAGAAGAGACTGGCAGAGAGTGGGGAGGGCCAGGCAGTATGGAAGCAGCTCAGGATAGGCAGCAAGGTGCCAGACCTTGGCTGTTGTGCCTCTGAGCCAGAGCAGGGAATAGAGGGTTGGCCCGGGTTCCCCAGCCAGCCTGTGCAGAAGTGGCACTGTGAGGCAGTGAAGCAGAAGACTACTGGAGAGCTGGAACCTTGATGCACTCCCTCCTAGAAAGGGAAACTACACTAGTGACCTGGCTGGAAGACTGAGTCATGAAGAGGACAGCTGCAGCTCCTCAGAGTGAGAAACCGATGGGGTATAACCATTAGAAGGGGCCTTAGCTTTGACCGAGCTAATCCCCAGAACCACCATCAGGCGGCACCATCCAGCGGTGAGTAGAGTAAAGCTCCAAGGATCCCATTACGGCTTTTTGCCACAGCAGCAGGCTGGGAGCACATGTTGTGTTGCTTGTCCACCATGAGACCTAAACCCTTTTCAGAGTCTTTGCTTTCCAGAATGCAATCCTTGCTCCTAGCTGTATAACTTTGCATGTGGCTGTATTAAAACACATGTTGTTTGTATGGGTCTAGGTTACCAAGAGATCCTGATTGCGCAGTATGACTGCCCTGCCCTCGTTGTTACATTATGTAATAAGATTGAGTCTGCGCCCTAAAGGAGCTTGCTGTCTAAGGGCAAGATTTTTCAGAAGTGCTGAATGTGATGGGCTAAGCCTGTTCTCATTGGAGTCAATGGGAAAACTCCATGCAGAGTGAGGCCAATGCTGAGTGCTTTTGAAAATCTCATTCTTGGACTTGACCTTAAAACCCTACTTTCTATGTAAATAGGGGAAAGTACTAAAATGCTGTGAGTTAACTAAGGCCTGACCCTGAGAAGTACTGAGCAGTCAGTGTCAGCACTCCATTAAAATCAATACAGTGGAGGATGCTTGGCACCTTGCAGGATCAGACCCTAAATGCTCAGAATGTGAATGAGAAGGGCTACCTAGTAGCAAAGTGCAGTACAGCTCTATCTGTACGTCTTTCTCTACTGTACTATTACTACTGTCTTCCGACTTTCTGTAATAAAGACTATCCATTGTGTTCAGCTCTATGAAGCGATAAACATCTGAAGGAACAATGTAAATTACTCAATCATCTTCTGTGAGCTAATAAAAATATCCAACTATTTCCAGAGCTGAAAGGCTTTTCTGCTAACACCTGCCTCCACAGCTGATACATTCTAATTCCTCCTTTACCAACATTTTAATTAAGGAATAGAGTTTGGGTAAGTAAGCGCATTAAAAAGTGTTTGCAAATAGACCTGAACTCAAACACCTGCTTTTGTGAAACGGACTCTGAATTTGTGGGTGAAGTTTTGCTTTCACTAATAATTGCCATAAGTAATATGTTCATAATTCCTAAGGGCCTGATCTGGTTCCTTTAAAGCGGGTGTAAATTAACTTTTATACACCAGTACAATGTAAAGGGGCTTTAACATGGTTGTAAATCAATAGAACCCCATCTAAGGTCCTTTTACAGTGCCTGAGCAGTAAATGAAGAGAATTGGGCCATAGCTACCTTGATCTGCAGTCAGGTAGTTTAACAACCATTTGCTATGCACAGTGTGCAAGTGCACCTGCTTAATTTGGGGGCTGGATTGGGGAGCTAAGAATGTAAATCTCTAAACATGAATTAAGGCAAATGTTTAGAAAATGCTGTACAACACACCATTTTGTGCTATTTTTAAGAGCATAAGTATGGGCAAATGTTGATAAAGCATGCATGCAACTATGCTTTAATTACAGTCCGTCTTAATAGGATTTATTGGTATGTAACCACATAGTAATTATATGTTCCACCTTAACACTTTAACAACACTGGTATGATCCAAAAGTAATTACTGCTCATTTATTCTGTGCTGTAATTTAGGAGTCCGTCTTGAGGCTTGTCTATATGGGGAAGATAGTGTAGAGTAGCTACTGTACTTTAAATTCACACCCTATCTTAGTGAGCACTAACTTTCCCTTATAGACAGGCCCTTGATCATTTGACCTGTACTAAGTGCACAGCAAGTATCATCTTATTACCCTATATGCACATTTTAACTGCCATGTAATTAGTCAATAATAAACCAATAAAGAAATGGTAATGTGATTTTTGGCCATGGAATTTAAATTGTCCATAAGCTGTATTGAAACGGAATAACCGTGTTGCCTAGCATTGGTACAGAGAGACAAGCCATTTTTCCTATTTACTTTCTATCAAAGGGCTTACAAATTTTCTGTAGGATCCTCTCTGGTGGTGATGTTAAATACCTGTTAGTTTAATTTAATCTCTTCAGGACCTGCCAAATCACTTTTAAATGAAAATGTAATACTGCCTGGAGCTGATTTATCTCAAAGGATTGACTATTTATTACAACTTAAATCTTACGTAGATCCCTGGGACCTGGACTGAGGCCATTAACTCATTTAACATAGGCCACTGAACACAAGGTAAAAATTTTCTGTGCCAAGTGGTGCTAGATTTAAACGTTGGGGGTGAAATGCTTTTCTCCCATTATTATTGCTCAGCGCATTATTCACAATGGAAAAATCTTTCTACTTGTATTTACCTGAAAGCAAAGGTGAAAGGGAAAAAACGTACTATCACATAATAATAATACACAATGACAGTGGAATATAGCTGGATGATACTAACCATGACTGCTTTAAAAACAGATCAGAAGAGAGAATGCCATTGTTCATTGCCTCTAAATATTGAGACTGTAGCACTAGACCATAGTTTGGAAATAACACAGCCACGCTGGTATATCCAGAGGAGGTGGGATTCGTAGCTACCAATATTTGAGAGAAGATAGCTTTTGGATAAAATATACCCAACAGAAGGCTGTAACTGTTAAGTGCAGCAATAGCAAGAATTTCCTTTTAAATGGGAACTTACATTTTCCATGTTGGAAAAGTTTGTTAAACTGATTAAAGAATCATATTTCCAGTTCCGTGTTTATACATCCTGTCCCTTTTCCATGCTGTGGTTTTCTTAAAAAACATTGTCTGATACTACTCTACCTTTAATATGCGCTGGCAGTTAGGAGCGGTCTTTGTCTCTAGATGGTTTAGATTCATATACTTGTTGTCCAGGCATTTTGGCATAAATTTGCAAAGTGTCTTGTGATTTTTGGTGTCTCAGTTTTGAGCCACCTTAAGATGGCCTGTTTTGTCCCTCCCCCCCCCTCCCCCCCAAGAAATGGGTTTCCACATCAAGTTTCTGGAACTTCCTGTTCAGAAATATGGAGGTGCATAAAAATGTTTTAACCAATCTTTTGAAACTCAAAACATTTGGTCAAGGTCAGTTCATATTGTAGCTGAACTAGCTCACCCATCCATCCTCATGCTACATGAACTCTTTCTTGTTTTGTTTAATCTCTAGTGTTGTTTCCTTTCAATTTACCAAAAAAAAAAATATGTAATTCTCTTGGCTGTTTCCTCGTCCAGAATGAGGGTCTGATCTTGGGAGGGGTACGTTTTCAGCACCTCTCAGGACCAAGCCATACATTACAACTTTAAATCTGAAGAAGAGCTCTGTGTAACTTGAAAGCTGGTGTCTCTCACCAACAGAAGTTGGTTTAATAAAAGATATATTACCTCACCCAACTTGCAGCTTTTTAAATCTAGTTGTTTAGGTGGGTCTGAGCTGATGTTATGGAAATAGCATACGCTTTCTCTTTCTCATAGTGTAACAACCTACCTGGGGGTGAATATTTTTCTCTAGCTTAGTGGTTATCAAGCTAAATTACTCACAGGTTATGTAGAGCATAGAGGAGGATTTGCTGCAGAGGTGAAATGTGTTTGTGCAGTCAGTTTGCAGAAGAACAGCCTGGTCTATTAAAATGGATAGCTTACCCAAACACTTACATCCATTTCAGTTGGTGTCTTGTTCCTCACCAGGGGCCCGGTTGTCTTCCAGGATCCTGAACAGGTGCTTCGGGAAGGTTATGGGGTGGAAGAAAAAGCCCAGAGTTCATAAACACATTTATTAGCAGTTAAGACCAGAGGACAAATAGTTGTTCTGTATCTATTGAACTGTACTTGCACAGATCGTTTATTTCAGAATTTAGTCTACTTGTCGGTCTTTTCCTTGTGGCTAACAAATGATGAGATCTCGATTAAAAACAATTATGTTGCAGCAACTGCCTTATTCTCTCAAGGGATCATCCTTCAGCCTTTGAAAGGGGGTGTTGCGTGTTATGATCAAAGCCCTGCAAACTATGCTGGCCTTGGGGTGATGGCATGCAGAGCCTAGTCTTCATTTCATCCCACCCCTCTCAGGCACCTTTTCCTGGCAAGACCAGAGGGGAGAGTTATTCTTCTTCCCAGTAGGTTTGGCTGGCCTACATGCAGGAATATACAGGGAGGCAGAAGGCTCCCTGTGACCACCAGCCACAATCTGGCCCAAAGCTTCTAACAAGAATTTGATTCCCCCCTTCTCCTCCCCATAGGCAGTGTTGATTCTGCCCTCATCATCCATGGTTGAAAGGCTGCATAGGCTGAGACAAGTTAATGCGGTGTAGGTTGTGTGTGAACTAATTCTCACTGTATTATAGTGCAGACCCTACTCTAGCTGGCTCTTCACCAGAGGTTTGCATTAGACAGCAGAAATCTCTCACCCATGTACTCACCACCCGCTACTCAGAAAATAACACTTGGAAGAATATGAGTGAGTAGAAATCTGAGCCCCAAATCAGTGGGAGTAAGGGTGCTCAGGATCTCCTGTAGGCAGACCCATTGTTCTGAACAACACATTTACTTTGAGCGTGAGCATTGGCATCATCAGTCAAGCTTTACGTATCCTACTTAGCATTGCCTTTAGGCTCATTTTTTTCCTTATTAAAATGTATCAAATAATCATCAATCTGAAGGCTCAAAAGCCATTGACTTCGTACTGGGCGAAAGGACAACGTTGAATCGATGATAAACTCTGGTTGCCACCTTTCTTGAAAGAGACATTCTACCTCCGTGCTCCTCGCCCTCAACCACACATTCCCATCTTGGTCTAGGAGGCCAAAACATGGCAGTAGCCTGACCAGTTAAGGTCAGGCTTAGTCTCTTTAAATTTCCTTAGCAAGCTGCCTCTTTATCCCCACCTGAATTACAATGGGTGGCAGACCTTTTGACCTGCATGGTGTTGATGAATTACAAGTAGAAAAGAGTCAAGGAAGGGAAGCCTTAACCACAAGTATCACCCCATGGAGCTCTTGAGTGTCTTCTATTGTAACTATCAGCCTTTGCTGGCCCCTGGGGGACCCTTTCTCTGAGGAAGCCAAAGATGGAAATTCTAGGGAGATAAGTGCTGAAAAGCGAGGCATGCAGACTGGATGAACTGAAAATTCTGGCTGCCTACTGAATACTGTAAGCTGTGCCCTTTTGATGTGGAAATGGTCCTGTCAATCTGACTGCCTCTATCGTGGGACTCTGAGTGAGAGATGAGAGGGGTACATGAATGAAGCTGACATGAGCAGAGGCAGTGCCTTGCTGTAGAGAAGTGATAGCACGCTGCACAATATCCTGCTGTTTCCCTCATGCCCCTTGCATGAGTAAAAGTAAAACATGCTTAAGTGGGAGAGTACTCTAACAGCAATGTGCAAGTGTCATCCAACTTCAGCAGTACGGAACTGCATTCCCTTGGATCTGGTTACATCACGCTGATGCAATAGAGTCTCTCTCTCTCTCTCTTCCCCTTCCCTGCCTTCATTATTAATAGCAATGGAAGATTTTCATAATTATTTGTCTTATAACAGCACCTAGGTCCCCCCGTCATCGACTAGAACCCTGTTGTGCTAGATGCTGTACAAACATAGGTTTGGAGCCTGGGTCCTGATAAGCATATGAGTCAGGAGGTTTATCTGAATTAGCTGAACATTTTTGCACCCTGCTGGTATTTCTCCTTCTAGCTTTCCCATTGGCTTCTGCTTCCTGTCTTCCTTGGGTCTGCCCTACCTTTGCTGTCCTTTGAGAAGCAAGACGTCCCAACAAGTCCTTTTATGGGTCCTCCTTTTCTTCCATCCCCTGGTAGCTTCTCTTTGAGGGAGGAAAACACAAGCCCTTCCAAAAGTGGGGAGGACCCCAAGTTTCTTCTTTCCCTTGCAGCTGTGACACTGGGTAATTCATTTTTTAAGGCCCCTTTACTGCTGGAATATATTTTGCCTATGCCCTCAGAGACAACGTGATTTGGAGTCAGCTGTTGTTGGGAAGGTGCCGTAGGCACTTTGCCTGAAGTTCTGGGTCCTGGTGTGAGGGATGCAATGAAGTGAGGTAAAGAGAAAACTTCTAAAGAGGGTGTCACTGGCGGTTGTTGGGGAACCAGCAGAGCCCAGCTAGAAGGTTATGGTTTGGGATGGTGTGAGGGAGCAGGGGCCATATTGGAAGCTTAATGTGTGAGAGAGTGTGTGTCCGTCCCTGAGTTAAATATTTAAGAAAGGTAATTCAAGAAAGGTTCAGTGGAAAAGAGTGTCTTATTTTGTGCCTCCCTGATTGTTAATCTAATATACCTTACTGGAGAACACACATCAAAGAAGTTCACTGGAAATGGCTCAAAAAGTTGCCAAGGACAGAAAATACTTATCCTTCCCTTTGAGAGCATGCAGTTGATTCCAAGAAGAGAAGATGATTTATTTAGTCCCTAAAATATATTCCTTCTGCATCCCTGTTCAGCGCTGGTTGCAGGACATGGCAATTGCAGTTCAGCTTCCTTTTTATAGGAGGAATTCATTGCTATAAAATCAGATTACATCATGTTTGCTTAAATGTTATGATCTAATACAGGAAATACAGCCTATTATAACATTCCCACCCCACAAATCTGGGGGAGTTGTTGTCGTCTCATATACAGTATGACCTAGTACTTTGTAAAACTTTTCAATCATCTCTGTGAAGGCCTCATATAAAAAGGGGAGACAAAACCACTACACAAGCTCTATCTATATAAAGCTCCAAACAATCCTAGGGTAAAGATGAAATGGTGTGGTTTCAGGCCAGCTGTTAGCTAGACTGTATGCAATACATGTTCTACATACGTGATAAAGACACTGGCTATGCATTTCAAACGCACCTAAGTGATTTGGGACTGTAGGCCTTACTTTCAAAAGTGTCTTAGACACTTAAGAGCTTGAATCTAATTGCAAATCAATGGGACTTAAGTCACTGATGCACTTTTGGAAAAATTTATGCATTATGCGGCTTTGCCTACCACATTATTTTGAATCTTCCCAAAATTTCAACAGGGGACTTAAATTGGTCCTTTTTTCATAGTGATTAACCTCTTTGTTGCTTGCCCCGATCTTCAGTGGAATTTGTCAGTGGATTACACTGATGGTGAGTACAAGTGATATTTAGGGAACTTAAATGATTCATGGGTTCCAGAAAGCATGTTTTAAAATGTAAGAATCCCTCTTTTGGGACTATAGCTTGGAAATTCCCAGCCATAATTTAATTCAATAAAAAATAAAGATTGCAGTTTTTAATTCAACCACCAGTTAGTTGACTCAGTGCAGGAATTAATGGGAGAAATTCTATGGTCTGTCTTATGTAGGTGGCTATACTAAATGACCCTGATGGTCCCTTTGGACCTTAAATTAGAATGGTTATCTTTCTCCTCATCCTGGGGCAAAGGGCAGCAACCAAATCAAGTATGAGCCCTTTGATCACTATAAAATCACCTATTTGCATTTGCTGCTCATAAAATCATACTTTATTTCTTTCCAGGGGGGTTGGTGGAGAGGAATATGACACAGGATAAATTTGATCATAACTTAATTATTCCTTCAGAGAGTGTTTTTTGTCCAAAGAAAATGTTAGTTAAAGTTTAAATTGAAAAGGAAAAATTAATTGACGAGATATAAAGCTGACACACTGTTGATATGTGTTAGTCCTTTAGGCTACCCAGAAAACATGCACAATGTGAGAGGGAGTTTTATTGGCATCCATAGCTCAAAATATATTGCTTTTCTGACCGCTCCGGTGCAAGGGAATTAAAGGCTAAAGTTGCAGTAGACATTACATAATTGAATGAAGTGTTCCCAGTTACACCTCTTCTGAACGCTAAATCAAGCCTGCTCTTGTGGAAAAAGAAATAGGTCATACTTCTGCATATATCTTTTGAGATGTGAACTGTGTATGAGGGGGAAGACCGGTACTATGCTTTTTTCCTTTTCTTTCCTCTGTGTGCTAGTGACTGATCTTGCCAGATGCTGATTGTTCTGTCCCAGGTAACTGGGAACCTGGAAGCAAAATGTTTCAGTGTTAAGGAACCACAAACATGATTCAAAACTTCCGTTCTTTGTGTGTGGATGTAGGTACTTATATGTCCCCATTACTATAGTAGGTGAGCACCAGGATGTATAAATTGTAGGAATGTTTTAGGTGTAAATGGTAGAGCAGGGCAGAGCAAGACAAGAAGTGGTTTTCCCTCCCCATGAGAATTTTTGAGAGTTTGGGAAATTGTCCCATGTGCTTAAGTTCTTTGCTGAATAACGGTGCTTTCCTGAATCAAGGGCTAAAACTCCCTGGGACCTATCCCAAGATGTGCTGGCTCTCGTCTAAACATCTAGGGTGGGTTCTTTTGAGGGTGCTTCCCTTGACTTGTTCCAAAGTCCTGCTCCGAAAGCTGTCTGACTAGTGCATTAGAGAGTGATGATAGAGTATTTATTCACAGCTTTCCTCCCTAAACTAGGAATTGGTTGGTCTGTAAATGAGTGGAATGACTCAGCAGGAAAACACAAAAAATCATACAGTCACAGTCAGCAAGTTTCAACCTCAAGGGGGGAAGGTATATAACAACAAAACAAAATATAACAGAAGCAAAAGAGGAAAAAGAAAATTCTCCAGTTTGCGGTTTAAGCCCAGTCTCCTGGTCCTGGATATGGAGCCTGACTTTCCCACAGGGATCCTTGAATCCTTTTCTCCCAAGAAGCCAGTTTACAATCTTTCCCCTAAGCAGCTGTGAAGGCACAGTAGTGGGCTGAGCTAAGGTTAACTCCCTTGTTCACCAGGGACCAGACAGGAGCCCTGCTTCTTTTCATGGTGCTAATCCCCATTGGTGACTCTGATCTCTAGTCATGCTTTGGCTCATCTGTGTTCATTGCTAATTCTGGAGTAGAAGAACTAGGTAAACTGTTGTTCCAAATGCTCTTCTGGTGTAAATTCAGGTAGGATGGGCCGAGACCAGATCTCAGCTTCAAGCTGTGAATGCATGAGGCACTGAAAGGAATGTGGGAAATAGTTTTGTCTGAGCCAAGGAGCCTTTCTTGTGAGGAGTTGAGCTCCACCAGAGCCCATTAAAATCAGTGTGAATGGATCACACCCAGAAGGTGCCACTGCCTTGCAGGGTTAAATTCGAAGGGTGAAATTTTAAAAATAGATTTTAAATGGGGCATAGGCCTTGTTTGGGCCTTTGGCATGGGGTAAATGGCACAGAAAAGATGTGCATCGAATCAGAGTTCTGGACTTGTTGCCACCCCCACTCATTATGAATAGAGGGTGCCTGAGAAACTGGGATCTAGTATGAAATCATTGTTATAAACAGTGGGCTGTTCCGTTTAGTGGGAATGGAAGTAAACTGGATTCTCTGGGCTGATGTCCCAGTTGTATTTCTTTAACTTCTTGTAGTATCTATATAACAAGATTCTAAGTGAGGTTTACCCCTCTCTGGATGAGGGGAGAGTTTTGTTTGCAGGGATACACTTACTTGCTGAGGTGAGATAAGGCGAAAACAAGGCATTTCACACAGCTCTAACACCATCAAGCTGGGCTTTCAAAAACTGTTTTTACTCATGGACATGCTCTGTCCTTTGAAGTCTGTGCTGTATCTTCCTACCCACTGTGCTTAATTACAGAAACCACTGCTAACATTAAGGGGGGGTGGAGGGAAAAGAACAACCTGCTTGCTTTTTCACCTATACAGCACATTGCACAATTTTAATCAAAACCAGAAAATTCTCTCTGGGGGATCATTTTGCAAGGGTCTCCCTGAAATGACAGACCTTTAGTCCCTGCTGCAGACTGATTCTGTGCACAGCTGTCTGCTGTCAATCTCATAGGATCTGTCTGAGTTTTGAAGCCCTGCTGTCAAGCTATCTTTCTGAAAATGAAATCATTAAAATTTTAAACATACTGATTTTAATACTCTTTAAGAAGCTTGAAACAGAAATGTACCCTTTCTGAATATTTCTCTCTTCTATTAAACCTGTGTAACAATCCCCTCCTGCCACACTGGAAAAGAACCCAGAGAAGTAAAGCTCTACCACGGGAGCTAAAAGAATAGCTGCATTTGAGGCACTCAGTAGCAGGCTCTTATCCAGTATGTGGACTTTGGGTGTCTCATGAGTACTGCTTTCAGTTTTGTTTGTTTGCGTTTAAAAATAAGAGTACTAAAGGTCTTGACTTTTTGGGAAAAACTAGAGAGATAATTGAACCTCGAAAGGCTGAGTAATCCAGCTGGGTTTGGATCACAACCTGGATGTTTAGCTGCATGGCATTTGCCTATAGGAAACTTTTGAGTTTGCAAAAATGGGGGGGAGGGGAAATAATTACCCAGCATTTCAGACCTTTAAATAGGTTTCATTCTAGAAGTGAGAGGTAGGAATACTTCTTATTTATGCTCAACTGATGTGCTGATCCCTTTAGGGATAAAAACTGAAAGCATTGCAAGGGCTTTGCCAACAGGTGCAGTGGGTTATCTTTAAAAAGGTCCAAAATTTTGCCTTTGTACCTAGATGCTATTCCCCCATTCTTCCCGATAGTCAGTTTAGGAAATGTCAAGAGGATACTGTACTTTGGATACTGCAGTGGCAACAGTGGTATTTTCAAGGGCAACCCCAGTATATAAGAAGAAGGCAGGTCAAATGTTCAGCCCATCAACATTGACAATGAGCTCTCTGTAAGCTTCCTTTGGCTTCTCATTGCTTTGGAACGTGAATCCTATTCTTTTGCCCTTCAGCATATGTTCAGTCTTAGTAGAGGGGACTCATCTGTTTGCTTCTTGCTCACTTCTCGTGGGGTCCCAACTCTTTCTCTCAAGTTTACAAGGAACATAAACCTCACAATGCCAACATGCTTGTCAAAATCATAAGACGGGAATGGAAAAAATCAGAACAGACAAGATGTGCAACTCCTGTGTAACAGGGAATTTGAAGCTATTGCACCACTGTATTAAGAGTGAGGGAAGTTTCTGATATTTGGAAGTGACATTTATGTCTGCCTTACAATTTAAGAATAGTATCCTTTGTTACTCAAACCCTGTGGTGTTAGTTTGATGCTAGATTGTCAGCCAGTCTGAGTGGATGAGTTACGTACTACACATGTGAAGGAAAAATACTGTCTGTGGATTTAAGGATATAATATAAAAGCAAATGGATGCAATCAAGAGTCTGCTCTTGGTCACACCCATTGGAATCAATGGGATTGTACAGGTGTAACTTGAGAAGAATTTGATTCATCATACCAGTGGATGGTGAAGATTAGGTGTTTGCACCCAACCTGGTATTTATTCCACCAGGCTGTCTTATCTGTTATGTTACATGTTTTTAATGGGATGGAAGAACTGACACAGATAAAAGTAGAGCCAGTGCATGGGTTAGGTTCTGGGCCAGATCCCCAACTGGTGTAAATGGGTATAGCTTCATTATTGTAGTGTCCTTTTCACTGGGTTATCAGTGAGGCTGATCCACCTCTTGTGGCTTGTTCAGAATGCAGCAGCATGACTGCTCATTGGTTTGAGCCACTGGGATCACATTCAGCCTATCTTCTGTTCTTTACACTGGCTCTGAATGGGAATGGCCCTGGTTCTATTTGAGACCTCTGGTGGAGCCTCCATCAGACAGGTTTTTGCACGCTGATACCACCTAGTGCTTAGGGGTTCTGCCATCGTGTCCGAAGTCAGTCAATGATCACACTTTTGCTGTGTCCATAGATGCTTTGACAAACGGAAGATTCTGCTAGGTCTGATGAAGTTCAGAGAAACCTCACAGCTTGTCGGTACTTAATCAAGCCAAAGCTTCTGAAGCTCCATCCATCACTAGCTTTGGTTAGGTGCTGCTTGGGAGCCCAGATGCCCTTAGACCCAATTGTAGAACACCTTAAAAAGGTGTTTATAGTATTGGATTGGCTAGTTCATGAGAGAGAGGTACTGGTTTGGTGGTGTACTAGTGTTAAGAGGGAGTAGTTGTGTGCACTGTGTTGTTGAAAACTCTCTTGTTAAGCTGCACTTAATTGGTGGTTCACTTATGTTAGAGATGGCAATTATGCTGTAAACTTCTATTTTCAGTGTCTTATAACTTTAAAAAAATACATCTTGGGCTGAAAATCCTTTTCTTGCCAAGAAATAGCTTTTCATTTAAAAAAAAAAAAAAGTTGGATGAAAATCCATTCATCTGCTTTGGAGTCAGCCAAGCTTGAAGAACAAGGTTATTCGACAGCTGAAAACAATGTTCAGAATAATTTTTTCATATAACTCAAATGCTTGTATAATTCAAACCCAGTTTGGTTTTAAAAGTTCAATACCGTCCGGCACATTGCCTTCCATGAGACATAGAAGCTTTTCTAGGCTGGGAAACATTAGCTGAGGAATGGTTGAAATGAAAATGGCATGCTGTGCATACACAAGTGTGCCATTCTCCTTAAGGACCACGTTCTGATCCCTCATTCATGATGACTAGCACCCTGGAATAAGGCACTAGTCAGTGTGAATAGCTGGATTGGAATTTGGCCCTTCATGGTCTGAGTGCCCAGGGTGAAATTCCCTTCCGTACAGAAAGCCACCACAAGGTTACCTATCCACCACATAAGCCCCACTTAGCCACTCAAAATAGGGCTCCAAACCAGAGTGGAATCATCCAGATGGACGTATATGACTTTGTAGATATCCAGTTCCTGAAATAAATGCTCTGATGTTTACTGCATTGATCCCACATGGCAACAAATGTGCCTCTTTGATTCCATAATAGGGAAGGGACGCTAACATAAGTGTCACTGGGACTTGAGAGGTCGGAGCAGCACTGCCAGTTACTAAGGATTTGGCTGGCTGGACAGTAACTGATGCTGAGGTAGGTTATTTTGGGGTGTAAGGCAGGTGGTCAATAGTTAGTCCTTTGCTATCTTCTGGTAGGCCTTGTATCAGGAGCATATGGTAGCAAAGAGTCAAGGCCCTCAACCCCTGCTGTTTAATGCACAGTCTGAGGATCATGTACTGGCCACTTTCCACACCTGTGCCAGCTCCAGGCCAGGCTATGGCAGTGCAATCTACATAAAGCTCCAGAGGGCCACATGCAGATTTTAATAGAAATAAACGTGTAGGCCCAGAGTTTAAGGCCAGAAGGGGCCACCAGATCATCAGGTCTGACCTGACCTCCTGTGTATCACAGGCCACTAAATACCACCCTATATTAAGGCTGAAATTTTTAAACACTAAACTCAGGAAACTACCTAGTGCACCTTGGTCGTGTGTGTGTATGAAGATCTTAAACTTAACTTAGGCCCCAATCCTGCTATTGATAACATGTGGGCTGATTACTGTAAGTCATAGAACCATAAGGTTAGAAGAGACCGCAAGGGTCATCTTGTCTAATCACCTGCCAAGATGCAGAATTTGTTGTGGCGAAACCATCCAAGACAGATGGTTATCCAGCCTCCTTTAGAAAACTTCCAGTGAAAGAGCTTCTACAACTTCCCGAGGCGTCTGTTCCATTGTCCTACTGTTCTTACAGTTAGCAAGTTTTTCCTGAGATTTAATTTAAATCTGCTGTGGTGTAGTTTGAACCCATTGCCTCTTATGGTAAGAGAGAACAAATTTTCTCCATCTTTTTTATGGCAGCCTTTCAAGTGTTTGAAGACTGCTCTCATATACCCCCTTAATCTTTTTCAAATTAAACATAGCCAGTTCCTTCAGCCTTTGCTCATATGGTTTGCATTCTGTCTCTTTGATCATCTTTGTCACTCACTTCTGGATCCTTTCCAGTTTCTCTACATCCTTTCTATACAGCAATGATCAGACCTGGACACAGTACTCCAGTTGAGGCTAACCAGCGCTGAGTAAAGTAGTCAGTGAGTTGCATGCTATGCCTCTGTTAAAGCAACCTACAGTTGCATTTGCTTTGTTTGCAACAGCATTCCACTGTTGACTTGTGGTGGATCACAACCTCAACTACTCCCAGATCCTTCCCAGCAGTGCTATTGCCAAACCAGTTATCTCCCATTCTGTATTTGTGTATTTGGTTTTTCTTCCCTAAGTGTAGCACCTTACACTTGCCTTTGTTGAATTTCATTTTGTTTTCTATAGTTCACTTCTACAATTTAGCCAGATCTTTTTGAATCGTAGCTCTATCTTCCAAAGTGTCTGCACCCCCCCCCATCTTTGTGTGATCTGCAATTTGATCAGTATGCTCTCCAGTGTTCCCTCTAATTTTTCCTACCATGTGCAGAATGAATTTTGCTATATGCACCAATATGAAGGTGATGTGTCATGTGGTGGGGGTGGGGCTGAGGGGTTCGGAGTGTGGGAGGGAGCTCAGGACTAGGGGAGAGGGTTGGGGTGCAGGGGTGTGAGGGCTCTAGCTGGGGGTGCGGGCTCTGGGGTGGGCCCGGGGATTAGGGGCTCAGGGCTGGGGCAGAGGGTTGGAGTGCGGGGCGGAGGGGAGCCTCCAGCTGGGGGGGCGGGCTCTGGGGTGGGCCTGGGGATGAGGAGTTTGGGGTGCAGGAGGGTGCTCCAGGTAGGGCTGGCTTTAGGAAGTGCAGGGCCCAATTTTGAACATTTTCGGCGGGGCCCCAGCAGGGATGACTTAAAAAAAAAAACACACACAAAAAAACCTTTCATTTCTTCCATGTATTATTTACTTTCCATAACTATATAAATAATAACAAAATTATATATTACGTACATTGCTGGCTGGAGGTAGGGCAGGGGCTGACTGGAGGTAGGGTCTGGCTGGAGGCAGGGCAAGGGGTGCGGGGCTGGCTGTGAGGAGGGCAGGGGGTGTGGGGCTGGCTGCAGGCAGGGTAGGGGGTGTGGGGCTGGCTGGAGACAGGCTGGCTGCAGGCAGGGGGTGCGGGGCTGGCTGCAAATGGGCTGGCGCGGGCTGGGCAGGGGGTGCGGGGCTGGAGGCAGGGCAGGGGGTGCAGCAGGGGCTGGGTGCGGGCAGGGGGTGCGGGGCTGGCTGGAGACTGGCTGGCTGTGGGCAGGGCAGGGGGTGCAGCAGGGCCTGACTCAGGCAGGGGGTGCAGCAGGGCTGGCTGCCGCTGCGGGCAGGACAGAGGGTGCGGGGCTGGTGTGAGCAGGGGGTGCAGCAGAGGCTGGCTGCGGGCAGGGCAGGTGCTCCCCTCCTTCTACTGTCCTGGCCCTTTAAATAGCTGCCAGAGCCCTGGGGAAGCAGTGGGGCTCCCGCGGCTATTTAAAGGACCGGGGCGGTAGAAGCAAGGGGAGCCCCGGACTTTTTAAATAGCCCCCAGAACCCCGCAGCCCTACCCCAGGGCTCCAGAAGTGGAGCTCTGGTGGCAATTTAAAGGGCCTGGGGCTCCAGCCCCTGCTGGGAGCTCCAGGCCCTTTAAATTGCCCCCTGGGAAGCTGGCTGCCCTGGTACGGCGTACCGGCAGTAACGAGGGTGCGGAGCCCTCTTAGGCGTGGGGCCCAATTCAGGGGAATCACTTGAATCGGCCTAAAGCTGGCCCTGGCTCCAGGACTATGATGGGGAGAGAGGACACCCCCAGCTCTCTCTCCCTGTAGCAGCATCTGGGCTGGGGGGGATAGGCGCTTCTCTGGCTGCGGCAGCTCTGGGACTGGGGCTGGATTCAAGGAGGAGGCTGCCACTGCCTGGGTTTGGGCCGGGCTGCCCAGGCTGCAGCTTTGTTGCCCCTCCGCTGGCTGCAGCAGGTCCCCAGGTGGGTTCCCTGAGCGCCTGCGTGGCACTAAATAGGCGGCTGTGCGGCCGCGCAGCTTACAGGGAACTTAGATGCTCTCTATTCCTACAACCAGATCATTAATAAAGATATTAAATAACACCAGACCCAGAACAGATCCCTGTGAACCTCCACTTGAGACTTCCTTCCAATCTGACATTCCATATAGTTACTCGTTGTTTAACCAATTATGTATCCACTTAATGGTAGTTCCATTATGCCTGCATTTCTCCCGATTACTTATGAAAATGTCATGTGCGACTTTGTTAAAAGCCTTGCTGAAGTACAAGTATATTATGTCCTCCGCTTTCCCCTTATCCACCAAACCAGTTACCTTGTCAAAGAAGGAAATCAGTCTGGATTGGCATGACTTGTTCTTAGTAAATCCATGCTGGTTGCTAGTGATTTCCCCTTTTTTCTCCAGGTATTTTCAAATTAAATGTTTATACATTGCTCGGGTAGCTTCCCAGGTATCGAGGTCAGGCTGATTGGTCTATAGTTCTCTGGCTCCATTTTCCCACCCCTCTCTTAAAGGTGGGCACTACAAAAGCTAATGTGGCTCTGTGTATGCACAGAGGCCTAATAGTCAAGAGATCTGAGAAGTGCTTGCCGTTAATGCCATAACTTCAAATGTTATTTAAACATTTTCAGCCTCTCCTTTGCAATGTTATGCTAGTATAATACATTTAATGTAGGCATACATGTAATGGGAGCTCTGTGTTTGCATTCTCAGGAAAATGCCTGAATTTGCAAAGACTTTCTCCAAACAAAGCACTCTGTCCAAATTGTTAGCACTAGGAAGAGAGAAGGAGGCAGCTTAATAAAGCCTACATGACTTGAGTGTGATGGAAAGTGATCTCTTTTTTAATCACTGGAGAAAAACCTGCACATTGCCTAGTGGTTATTTTTTTAAAATTTAATCATAACATACACATCACTTTTTATGGTTGGTGTTTACGTATTTATAACTGAGTGAGTGTGAAAATGGGATATAAGTGTTACTATGATCTGTTAAACGTTAGTAATTCAGGAAAGCACTTAAAGTGTTTAAGTTTAATTGGCTTCAATGTGATTTCAGAATGTTCTTAAGTGTTTAGCTGAGCGGGGTGCTTTGCTGAAATCAGGACCCGAATAAAAAGAGAAATGTGAAAATTGCATTAAATGTGTCTTGCTGTATGGTGGTTCTGTTATGTCTCATAGATTTTAAGGCCAGAAGGGACCATCATGATCATCTAGTCTGACCTTCTGCACATTGCAGGCACAGAATCTCACCCACCCTCTCCTGCAATAGACCCAGAACCTCTGGCTGAGCTACTGAAGTCCTCAACTCATGATTTAGAGACTTCAAATTACAGAGAATCCACCATTTACACTAGTTTAAACCTGCAAGTGACCCATGCCCCATGCTGCAGAGGAAGGCCTCCAGGGTCTCTGCCAATTGACTCAGGGGAAAATTCCTTCCTGACCCCAAACATGGCGATCAGTTAGACCCTGAGCATGACCTACCATCCAGACACCTGAGAGAGAATTCTCTGTAGTAACTCAGATTCCTCCCACCACCAGTCATTGGAGATATTTGCTGCTTCCAGTCATCATTTGAAGCATTCACATCTAACAGTTCAGTTATGTCATTCTACAGTTGCCAGCACTCATGACTCTAGACGTCTCTTCCTCAGCTTTGGCTGTCTGAAGCTGTTGAGTTGATCTTTGGGTACCACTGGGATGCTGAAAGGTTTGCACCTGCACAGTCGTCAGTTTTGTACTCGATAAAGTCTTCCCCAGTGAGTTGTCTTCCATAGCATCAGGTTCTTCGGTCTTCTTCCAGGACCTCGAGCTGTAAAAATACCTGTTTTATTTCCATCTCCTCTTTCCCCCTTCATCAAATTACTTTACTGTCTTTGATTATTTTTTTTTCTTTTGATAATAGAATCAGAGATGCTAGAGAGATAGAAAAGACCTCTTAGCTAAACAACTCAGCATCCCTACCAGAGCAGGGATATTTTCTGTTATGCATTTACTTTGTTCAGCCTAATTTAAATGTCCCTAGGGATGGAACTTCTATCAGTTCCTACAGGTAGGAAATTTCTCAGCCTAATGTGTCTCACTGGTGCAAAGTTTTTGTTTTGTTTAGGCTATGTGGTCCTGCATTAATTTTATCCCATTTTTCCTAGTGAACTCCTTGTCCAGCACTAAATGATTCCTTCTGATGTTTGTAGACTATCATCATGTCTCCTAATCATCATTTAGCCAAAGCTGTGTATATGTAACTCTTTTATCTTTCCATCTAAATTAGGCTACGTCCTCACTACGGGGGTGGGGGGAGTCAATTTAAGATACACAAATTCAGCTACGCGAATAGCGTAGCTGAATTCGACGTATCGGAGCCGACTTACCCCGCTGTGAGGACGGCGGCAAATCAACCTCTGCGGATCCCCCGTCGACTGCACTTACTCCTACCTGCCCTGGTGGAGTACAAGTGCCGATTCGGGGATCGAATTATCGCGTCTCGTTGGGACGCAATAATTCGATCCCTGAGAGATCGATTTCTACCCGCCGATTCAAGCGGGTAGTGTAGACGTAGCCTTAGTCTCCTCTGCTGTGCCTTTACTCCTGCAATAATGATTGGGGGGGGGGGAAACAGGAAAATCTTTAGCCTAATATCAATGATGATTTGGCTTGTGAGTCACCTGTTTACCTTGCCTTACTGAGTTCTTGGGTCTTGGTATGGTAATGAATTGTGTGGTTCTGCCTCTGACTTCTACAGAGACTCCAAAGTTCCAAATTGTAACAACTTTCTGTCCAGAGCCTGCCATTTTACCTCTCTCGTTTAGCCAGAGATTGAGGACTAGCGAATTCCCCAAGATATCTCCTGCCCTTGACAACCTTGGAAACATAAGGCATAGCATCAAACTTGGATTCCTGCATGATAGCACGTTGTATTCTTATTAGGCGCTTAGGGCCAGATCCTCAACTAGTATAAATTGGCATAGCTTCACTGAAATCAATGGAGCTACACTGATTTACATGAGCTGAAGATCTGGTCTCCAGTTCTTGTGTCAGAGTCATTATTCTAATGCTCTTGAGCCTGGATTTACTTTGCACAACCAAGTTACCAACCCATGGCCTTATAGATAAAATGGAAATGTGGACAATGGAATGAATTGCAATGTTAGGTGTAATATCAGTAGTGGGGATGGCCCTAATACCATTTGTGGAATTTGTTTTGGATCCTTATCTCAGACTTCAGAGTCTGTGAATTTGAAGTAAACTTGCATGGCAACATGCTTTCTGGTCTTGATTTTTGGGTGCTCACTGCTTCCAACTGAGCTGGAAATAGCACAGGAATAATTTCTGACAGTGTTTTGGCACTTCGTCTGGTCCCAGCTGGAAACAGCAAGTACAGAGAGACACAAAAATAAGGGAAAAGATTCAATATGTTTGTTCTGTGCCTCTAAAGTTTTTTTTATTTGCGACTTGCGTTAATGTTTGATTCATCGTAACTGGTTTGCCCATCCCTTGTGATTGGGCCAGAATGTTGCTGACTATAGAACCTCTTTGCACTACTCTAGTGGTGTAAATGGACTGTGAAGCAGACATCATAATGCAGTTGCGGATTCCTCCGGCATATGCAGGTATATGCCAACCCTTTCCATCTTTCCCTTGTAGGGGTGAATTAGGGACATGCCTGAGTTGAAAGGTGGTATGGCCAGAACATCTTGGATTCTTTTGATCCCTGATAGGTGCCACTGGCATGGCCCCTAGGGGCTGTTACAGTCACTGCCAAGGATCAGAGGAGGTCAGAGTTGGCATATAGCCACCTATGCCCCTTGGTCCTGCTCCAAGCACACTCGGCCAGACCCAAGGATCAGTGCCATTATCTGATCTCTGGTGGTGGTTTTTGTGGTAGTTTAGGTTGTCAGACAATTAGATCCATTCTATTTAAACTGCATCGATGTTTCTTTAAATATCATCTTTGTACAGACCAACTTTTTTGGAACATTTTTGATTCCTATCATTTTTATTGAACTCATGTTGGGTTCCCTCTGAGCCTGCCTTATTAAAATCCAATATCTTGTGCTGCTACCTTTTGAACTTGAGTCCTAAACCATCTCAGATTTCATTATATTTAGGATCCCTGGTTCCTAAATGTTCAATAATGTCCACTCAGTTTATCAAATCCAGTTTATTTCCTGTTTCCCAATAACTTCTGCTCTGTGCTTGCTTAGCAAACCTCAAGGAAAAAAATATTGTACTAACTTCAGAAGCATGCCTGAGACATTCTACAGTTCTGATGTGCAAGTAATTAAGAATCCCATCTCATCAGACTGTCACACCCCTTATTTTATTTATTTCTTGATTTGGATTTCTAAAACTCTTCCCATCCTGCCCCACCACTAGAAGCACCAACCATTTCTGGCCTGCCATGCCTGACTACCCTAAGGTTTGGAACCATTTTTAATAACCACTATTTTACTTTTCAGCCAGCTCACTCAACTATAATGTCACTGCTCTCAAAAAAAGAACAGGAGTACTTGTGGCACCTTAGAGACTAACAAATTTATTAGAGCATGCTCTAATAAATTTGTTAGTCTCTAAGGTGCCACAAGTACTCCTGTTCTTTTTGCGGATACAGACTAACACTGCTGCTACTCTGAAAACTGCTCTCAAAGTATTTTCCAAAGCAGCAATGTGAGATGATATGCTGGCCTGTAGCAAAAGAAGGATAAGATGGAGCACCACAGATCTTTGCTTGAATCTTCTATGCCTTCTTATCTTCTATTTGAGAACTATGGTTGGTGTTGTGCTGGTGACTAGAGAGGTGGTAGAGAGCCTTTCCCTAGCTAGGCTGCTGTACAGAAGGCAGATACAATTTTGCAGTCTGCACTCCCTGATCATAGGGGTTGGGAGTTCTTGTAGTGCCAGAAGTATTCAGTGTCCTATAGGGGTCACAACAAGATGCAGTTGGGGCTATGGCTATGGTCATTCCTCACCCCCCTGAATGCACCAGATGACACCTGGAAGACTGCATTGGGGGAAAAACAAACTTTTTCAAAAGGTCTATAATATAGGCTGCTGGTGAGAGTGTTCCTTGCACCCCCCTGAATGCATTATGCTAGCTCCTGGCTTCAAACTAGCCTAATGCTCTCAGCCATCACAGCTTGTGTGATGTACCTTCCCTTCCTCCCCCATAGCTCTGCTGATAAGCACCTTGAGTTGTCCCTTGGCTTGTACATTTCTTGTGTTTCTGCAGATTGCTAGTGTGCTTCCTTTACATCTGCTAGCTGTTTCTCTCTGCTGCATGCACAATTCCTTTCTCCAAACAGATGTGCACCGCAGTCATTGGAAGGCAGCTGTATTTATTTAATGACTGGTACAGAGGTGCAGAAGTCATTGAGATGTGCCATGCTGCACTTACTATACTGTGGTTTGGCTACAGTGAAACCTGCATGAAATTAGTTCTCACAGAAGACATTGAATTAGCAAACCTTGAAGCTGTTTTCTCTCCTCTCTATGGAAGGGGTGTAGCAAGGTCAGAGGCATTGGAAGTTTCCACCTGACTACATGCCTCAAATGTGACCTGGGTGAACCAGCCTGGGAAGTGAGAGAGTAGCTCATTCAAACATGGGCCACTCTGCTGACACTTCCAAAAATGTTTTTGGTGGCTGCTTTTTCTTCCACATAGACACTTTGTCCATTGTTAATTAGACCAGCAAACTCCCTGACACAGGTAACCAATCAGCTGTGAGATGGTAGCAGTGCGTACTTTGTGCCAGAGCTGAGCCCCGGCACCTCTTGACTTGCTGCATCAGTTAAACAAAAAAATCGCTTGAGCCCCAATACGTAATTGCTTGAGCCCCGCCGTCTCTTTCATTACACATTAAGCACTACATGATAGTATCTCAATTTTTACTGTATTTTCTTGCCAGGCAAATCTTTTAGTCATAACTTTGCCTTTTGTAATTGTGCCTTTTTGCATCTTGATGGAAGAAGATTCAAGAGTACTGGCTTCAAAATTCAGGTGGTATAAATTGTGTATACAGTAGCAATGAGGACAGCATTGATGCTTAGTCATTGAAAGACACTATACAAAATGTGCACGTTCTAGCTTGGAAAGCGTTTGTTTTCTGGGATGAGAGGTGAGTTAAATGGTCTCAGATAAATGTATGTAAATAGTAAAAACCAGACAACCCACCACTGAATCATCTTTTCACTCTTATACTAGTTCTTGGGGGACTGTAAGCACAATTCCATATAAACCAACATATGGTGTAAATTGGTGTAACTCCATTGACTTCAATGAAGCTATGTGAGTTTACACCAGATGAGGATCTGGCCTTACCAGGAGAAACAATAAGAGCTCTGGGCTGTCCTTCATTTTGCATGGTGTTAATTGTATCTTTGTGCACAGTAAGATATTGCAATTTGCCATACCCAACATCAGCATGAGATTAGCATTTTTGCTTTCATTTATTCTTCAAATTGGTTAAACCTAATCTGATCCTGCAGCTCCTCTGCTATGTTGGTTATAGTCTGATTAAATTCCAACTGTTTTTATAACTGGGTCAGTAGCTGACATAATCTGTTCTTTTGTGTATAGGTCTCCAGGGCAATGTGTTAACAAAAAGTAACCCACAAGCCAGTGTGGCACAAGTTCCGATGTAACGTGTGCATTGGGTGTTTTTACGCAAAGCCTTTCTGAGGGTGTATAAAATTATTTTGACTTTTGCTTCTCCTTTATTTTGCCTTGTTACCAACATGCCTTTAGTTGCTATGCAGAGCAATTGCCTAGACTTTTGTCACATGAAAAAAAGATATTAAGATTGTTTAAACATCCAATTTTATGCTCTAATGCTAGGCTGGTGTTTCTTCTTCAGCTGGCTCTCATTTTGGTTTCTTGATTTTTAATGAAATGTTAGTAGGGGTGTGTGTAACTCTTATTAACATTACTAAAAGTATTATACATGGATTAAAGGAGAATGATAGCCACTGGGATGTAACACCTTCTATAAATGCATGTATCAGTCACATTTTTGTATGTAAAAGATTTGAGGAAATACTGTAAATGAAGAGACAGGGTGAACAAGGCTTTTGTCCTATAGGAAATCCATGTTAGGACATAATTAAACTTGCCAAAAACATTAATTTACCGTGTAAGGAAAAAGTATAGCTTAAGTCTTCATAAGTAGAGAGAGCCTCTTAAATTTAATAGAGCAGAATGAGGCAGGTAGAAGGTAGGGCATTGGGTTAATTCTGTCTTTAACTTCTGGAGTCTTGGGTTCATATCTCAGGTTAATGAAAGTACATCCTTAAACAGCTTTCCAACATCCCCAACTGTGATAAAATTTAATACAATCAGCAAGCTCTGCTAAAGGGCTTGCAATAGCAAATGTGGCTGCAGGTCAGAATTGAAATACATTGGGCAGAGCTCTCCTGGGCCTGACTTTAGGTTTAGCCTCTGCCATCTCTTCTCTATTTCAGTAAAGTGATTTTGGCCTTGTCTACGCACATAAGTTATACCAGTACAGTTGAAATGGTACAGCTCCCCTAGGGTGGTATAAAAATGCTTGTACTGGTATAGCTTATTCCTGTACAGGAAAGGGAATAAGCTATACTGGTATAAGGCACCTTTATGCTGATTGTACTGTGTCACCATTGCCATATGCACGGATTCCAGCAGATAGGTCTAGCACTGCTACTGTCATTTTTTCTGAAATAAATGCAGAAAAATATCATCCCTGAAAGTTGTCCATGCCTCCTTTGTCCCTGAGTGTGTCTCATCCCAGCCTGAACTATTGCTTGACCTTTGCTTTGTTTATGAGGAGTAGGAAACCTGATGATTTTAGGTATGGAATGTAATGACTTGAACTGGAATTTACGCAGGACACTGTGGTTAACATGCCTACACTAAAACCAACAAAACGCCCTGGAAGAGATCGCCAGAGACTACAAATGAGGAGATGGAGGAACTTGGGTTGTCTCTCATCTAAAAGATGTTACTTTTAGCTTCAGCAAGATGCTTCTGTGCACAGTACATTTGGCTAAGGCTATGTCTGCAGTGGAACTGGAGGTGTGATTTGCACCGTGTGTAGACATACTTGTGCTAGCTTGCTTGACAATAGAAGAGAGAGGACAGTGTAGCGTGGGCTGTTCAAGCCTGCCTGGCTCTTTCCCCCACCCCTTCCAGTGCATACTTGGATAAGTAGACCATGCTGCTGCGTCCTTGCTGCAGTTTTCAGTGAGCTAGCTAGATTAAAACTAGCATAGATATTTCTACATGAGCTACAAATCACACCTCCAGTGGCAGTGAAGATGATGTAGCCTCTGTGTTTCTAAGGTAAATTGGTTTGACAGACACATGCTGTGAGTTAGTTAGATCCACTGTTAAAAAGTTAAGTCTTGAACTTTCCAACCTAGTGAGCGGTCCTACTGAAACCAATAGGCATTTTTGTGAGTGAGGACTAAAGAGCTGGGCCACAATACTGAAGTTATTGTAGGATGAGCAGTGTGAAGGGTGGATCTGGCTGTTCAAAACCCCGGAGAGGTTATACAATGAAATATTCCCATCTTAGGGATTGTCTACAGGCACAAGTTATACTGCTTTAATTGAACCAGTATTGTTAAAGTGATACACAAGTCTCCAGTTATGTCTCCAGTAGGAATGCTATGGTGGTTTGGCTGCAGCACAGCAGCTGCGCTGCTATATGTAGAAACTTACTACAGCAATGGAAGGGGTTCTTCCATCACAGAAGTAAATCTACCTCTCTGAGAGGCGGTAATGATGGTTGACAGAAGAATTCTTCTGTCGACCAACTTAGAGGGGTCTACGCCAGGGCCTAAGTTGAGTTAACTCAGGGCATGACATTTTTCACACAATGTGTTTAACACACCGTATGTGTTAACTCCTTATGGTAAACAATCTGCTGCTCCTCGTTTTAGCTGTGACGCTCTGAGTACCTTTCCCAGACTTGAAGAAGAGCGGTGTGTAAGCTCAAAGCTGGTCTCTCACAAACAGAAGCTGGTCCAATAAAAGATATTCCCTCACCCATCCATGCTGATAAAATTAAAATCAAGGTTTTGCAGGGGAAAGATCATGTGTGTGTTGACATAAGCAGCTCATGTTGATCACTGATGAATTCTCTGTCTTTTTTTCTCCTCTAGAACTTCTATTTTGCTCTGTCTCCTTCCAAGTATTATCATGCCATTAATTTTAACAGCCGGAAAGCCTGTTGGAAGACAGGGGCCAAATTCACTTATAATCATACTGGTGTAAATTCTGAGTAATCTTGTAGGCAGGAGTGTTACTGTGGATGTACACTGTGCAGAGCAGGACTCCTGTGTTCTAGTCTCAACTCTATTACTGACTTGCTGTGTGACCTGGTGCAAGTCACATAAGCTCTCTATGCGTCAGCTCATCCATCTGCTAAATGGGAATAAGTATTCTCATTCTCTGAGGGGTGCTTAGAGGTTTAGTTAATGTTTGTGAAGTGCTTCAAGATCCTTGAATGAAAGATATTAGGCAGGTGCAAAAGTATTAGTTGCTTTGGGACCCATTCAGCACAGTACATAAGTGCCTGCTGAAAAGAATGGACTTAAGCACATACTGAATTTTATGCATATGCTTAAGTGCTTTACAGTGAATGTGGGTTGTAATGCAGGTGATATCCTTTAGCCTGATCCATAGATTGTATATTAATACTATTGATTGCTTAAGAATTCCCAGTTATCACTTTGAGGGTTGAGAAGGTTCTTGTCCCAAGATCAAGCCCAGTAGGATTCAAATTATTATGTAGTTGGGTCCCCAATGTGTACAGCAGCAACACTCACTCTATACGAACTTTTCTGTATTTATCAATAGTTTATTAATACATTTAGCACAGTCACAAACACTCCAACTCAGCGCAGAATACAATGAAGGCGGGGCAGTGAATAGATTTTTATTAAAGTTAATGTTTAAAATGAAATATACGCGAGTTAAGAGGCAAGGTACTGTACATCTGGGGTCAGGCTTGGGTTATGGGGGGTTACAGGTATCGTTTGCAAAGATGAGAATATAACTACATATCGCATAACCTGCATAGACCCAGATTGGGGCGCAAGGGTTTTTAAAGTGTCAGTGGATTGGTGGGCTCAGGTATGCCACCCATGGAATGAATAAGGAGTCCAAGTCAGTATCGGTGTAGCGGATAAGTACATGGGTGGGGTGCGTCCCTTGGTCCGTCAGGGAAGGAAGTGGGTTATTTCCCTGGTTGGCGGTCTCGGTTACTCAATGTGATATTGACGGTGTCCTGAGATGTGTTCTGTATAAATGTCTCTGGACCACCTGATGGTGTTGGACACCATGAGCTGTCTCATGAGCCGGGCGTAGTGTCGACCGACTCTGCACACTCTCAGAACCGGCTCGTTGTGGGGGTCCCACGAGCCCAGGGCTCCCACGATCAGGGCGTGTATCTGGACCTCATAGCCCTGGGCTCTCAAGGTCTCGGCCAGCGGGGTGTACTTAGACGCCTTCCGTGTTCAGACCTGGTGCAGGGCCGGTGACCGGTTTTCAAAAGGCACCGTGACCTCTACGATGAGGACCTTCTTCTTTTCTGCATCCATCACGACAATGTCGGGTCGCAGTCTGCTGTCTGTCCCGGGGATAGCGGAGTCGAGGGTGATCTTCCCCAGGGACGGTGGGATGGCTTTCACCAGCCTGTTCTAGATGGCATTGTGGCGGTGACGCCAGGCTCCGGAGTGCTGTTTGCATCCACACAGGACGTGGGGCAGGGTCTCGTTTGCATAGCCGCACTTCCTGCAGCGCTCGTCTCGGTTGCCGTGGCGTATGGCTCCGTTGAGGGGAACGCAGTTGAGTCGGGCCCTGTGGACAAACTGCCAGTTGGTGAACCTGGTGAAGCTGCCCCCGGGAAGGAAGTGGTTGCTGGCGTCGCACTTGCTGGCAATGAGTTTCCTGACCACGGCCTGTATGGCTTCCTGCGCGATGCTCCTCACCGTCGGGTCCAGGCATGTCAGGAGGCGGAAGGCGTGGGTCATCACCGCCACGTCGCACAGGTCACCCATCCGAGGTACGTTGGTGCCGCCTTGCCTGTGGGAAATGTAGATGATGTCCGTGCTGGCCCTCTGGGGAAGGTAGAGCCACTTCTTCACCAGCTGCCTGATGGTGTTGTCGGCCTTGTTCAGGGGCACCTTGGCTACGTCCGATCCCCTGAGGACAAAGGAGATGTGGGGGATCAGGAAGATATTGAGGGTGTTGATCTTTTGCTAGGAGGCGAGCAGGGAGGAGTCGATTTGGGCCGCGTCTCGCAGGATCTCCTCGATGGTGTCTTCGGGGGTCTGTCGGACACGGATTCCTGTGGGTGTGCCGAGGTGTTGGTATACCTCTCCCTCTCCAACACTCCAACTCAGCGCAGAATACAACAAAGGCAGAGCAGTGAATAAAGTCTAGCCTTATGGGCTACGATCGTACTTTAACTGAAGTCAAAGGTAGTTTTACCATTCACTCCAATGGAGACTGGATCAGTGGCATCGAATGCCTACACTGAAGAGATGGCAACTCTGCTTCTAACTCGGGGCAGGTCTTCACTACCCGCCGGATTGGCGGGTAGCAATCGATCTATCAGGGATCGATTTATTGCGTCTCATCTAAATGCGGATAAATCGATCCCTGAACACGCTCCCTGTCGACTCCGGAACTCCAGCTCGTGAGAGGCGGAAGCGGAGTCAATGGCGGAGAGGCAGCGGTCGACTCGCCGTCGTCCTCACGGCCAGGTAAGTCGACCTAAGATACGCCGACTTCAGCTATGCTATTCGCGTAGCTGAAGTTGCGTATCTTAAGTCGACCACCCCCCCAGTGTAGACCAGGGCATAGGTTAGCTGTTTGAGTTCCTGCCTGTAGGCAGCCTGCGGTTGAACTCAAGATGCTAACATGAGTTTAAAGCAGAGTTGCAATGTTCTCACTGTTCTTTTAACCTGAGTTAGCTAACATGGGTTAACTCACCCGAGTTAAGAACACACTTTTTTTTCTTCAATATACCCATATCCTATAACAGTAGGAGTAGGAAGCTTAGAAGAACTAGGAGAGATATGAGAACCCACATTAATCATGTACCTTTCTGTTAGCCTAGCTGTGGCTAGGGAAGAGTCATAAAGGGAAAGTTGCCCTGCATTTTGAGCATGGTTTTAATATGTGGAAAAGAATAAACTGAACCCAATATTCCAAAAATGCAGAGAAATTCCAACAGACCAGCATTGGACAGAAAAGTGCTTGGCAGCTCTTGGCAGCCAAATATCAATATAGCTTTAAATTAAGATTTGCAAATCTAGATGCAATTACAATTATTTGACTGCATGCTAAGTAAACACCAACTAATTCATAATCATGGAATTTATTGATGTATAATATATACACCTAAAATTCATATTTATTAAACCTGAGTAAACCAGTTTTAAATAATCAGTTATTTGTTTAACCTACAAGAATAATTCTTGTAACAAGAATAATTCTTGTAACAAAAACATGTGTATTCGGGAACCTTGATTTAAACAATTGCCTTACTGTTTCCTAATAAGTATGTTTTAACAAATTCGCCAATATTGCACACATCTGTGTATCTCATTTATTATAAAATCACGAGTATGTAATGTATGGATAGAACAAGTGATTACCCTTGGAATTCATTTAGCAAGGTATCTGTTGAATTCAGCAAATGAACCCACAGGCAATAAATTCAGGATCTCTTTAATTTACCAACTCAATGAACACTTTGCTTAAAAATCCTGGTTAATAAGGTAATTGGAAATATCACAGGCTGAGACAGAAAGTAGAAGCACTCTTTCCTCTCCCCCCCTTCCCTCCCCATGGTGGGTTGCTTTGCAGAACGCAATGCCACTCAGTTGTCAGTCTGTGCTTTAAAAATCCTGCCCCAAAATTAAAGGTCAGTTGCGATTCAATAAAATGCACTTTCAGCTTTTACAGTGTTCAGAAAATTGAATGCTGTTTGTCAGGACTGAGATCCCTACTTTGAACTTTAGGGTACAAATGTAGGGGCCTGCATAAAAACTTCTAAGCTTAATTACCAGCTTAGCTCTGGTTCGGCTGCCACCATTTTCAATGGATTCCCTCCCTGGGAAACCTTGAAAAACCTTCACCAAATCCCTGGTGAAAACAAATCCAACCCCTTGGATTTAAAACAAGGGGAAATTAACCATTCCCCTCCTTCCTCCCACCAACTCCTGGTGAATCAAGATCCAAAACCCCTTTGGATCTAAAACAAGGAAAAAATCAATCAGGTTCTTAAAAAGAAGGTTTTTAATTAAAGAAAAAGGTAAAAATCATCTCTGTAAAATCAGTATGGAAATCAACCTTACAGGGTAATCAAACTTAAAGAGCTCAGAGGACTCCCCTCTAGTCTCAGGTTCAAAGTACAGCAAACAAAGAGAAACACTCTAGTAAAAGGTACATTTACAAGTTGAGAAAACAAAGGAAAACTAACACGCCTTGCCTGGCTATTTACTTACAAGTTTGAAATAGGAGAGGCTTGTTTAGAAAGATGTGGAGAACCTGGATTGATGTCTGGTCCCTCTCATTCCCGGAGAACGAACACACTCCCAAACAAAGAACACAAACAAAAGCCTTCCCCCCCCAAGATTTGAAAGTATCTTGTCCCCTTATTGGTCCTTTAGGTCAGATGCCAGCCAGGTTACCTGAGCTTCTTAACCCTTTACAGGGAAAAGGATTTTGGAGTCTCTGGCCAGGAGGGATTTATAGTACTGTACACAGGACAGCTATTACCCTTTCCTTTATAGTTATGACACGCCCCCCAAATCACAGATAGTGTTGGATGTTTGGTTCCACACTGGCTGTGATTTCTTCCTGGAGTTTTAGGAGAAAACAGAGTTAATAAGACACATGTACCTTTAGACATACGACTGATTATATAAAAACTAACAATATGTTTCATTCCAAAAACAATTGTTAACCAGTTAACTCTGGGAAACTTTCCCGGGAGAGTGCATCAGCCACTTTGTTAGAAGCTCCCGAAATGTGTTGTATTTCAAAATCAAAATCTTGGAGAGCTAAACTCCACCGAAGAAGTTTTTTGTTATTTCCCTTGGCGGTATGAAGCCACTGTAGCGCAGCATGGTCTGTTTGTAGTTGGAAACGCCGTCCCCAAACATATGGGCGTAGCTTTTCCAGCGCGTACACAATGGCATAGCATTCCTTTTCGCTGATTGACCAATGGCTTTCCCTCTCAGACAGTTTCTTACTGAGAAATACGACAGGATGGAATTCTTGATCCGGTCCTTCCTGCATTAAAACTGCTCCCACACCTCGCTCGGACGCATCTGTGGTTACTTGGAACGGTTTGTCAAAGTCTGGGGCCCTTAGCACAGGGTCAGACATGAGTGTTGCCTTAAGCTGGTTAAAGGCCTTTTGACACTCATTAGTCCACTGAACTGCATTTGGCTGTTTCTTTTTGGTTAGGTCTGTCAGCGGGGCGGCGATTTGGCTGTAGTGGGGTACAAATCGCCTATAATATCCAGCCAAGCCTAAGAAGGATTGGACCTGTTTTTTAGACTTTGGAACCGGCCACTTTTGGATAGCATCCACTTTGGCCTGTATGGGATTTATAGTTCCTTGACCCACCTGGTGCCCCAGGTAAGTCACTCTGTTTTGGCCTATTTGACACTTTTTAGCCTTAACAGTTAGTCCTGCCTGCTGGATGCACTCGAAAACTTTTTCCAGGTGCTCCATGTGCTCTGCCCATGAATCAGAAAAAATGGCCACATCATCGAGGTAGGCAACTGCAGATTCTCCCAATCCCGCTAGGAGACCATCTACAAGTCTTTGGAAGGTGGCGGGTGCATTTCGCAACCCGAAAGGGAGTACATTGAATTCATACACCCCTGCCTGGGTGACGAAGGCTGACCTTTCCTTAGCGGGTTCATCTAGTGGTACTTGCCAGTACCCCTTGGTTAAGTCTAAAGTAGAGATGAATTGGGCATGTCCCAATTTCTCCAATAGCTCATCTGTGCGTGGCATTGGATAGTTGTCAGGACGAGTTACAGCATTTAGCTTACGGTAGTCCACGCAAAAGCGTATTTCCCCATCTGGTTTGGGAACTAGAACCACTGGAGATGCCCATGCACTCTTAGAGGGGCAGATTATACCCATCTGTAGCATGTCCTGGATCTCCCTTTGTATAGCAGTTTTGGCATGAGGTGACTCCCGGTAGGGTGGGGTTCTAATAGGGTGAGCATTACCTGTGTTAATGGAGTGGTATGCCCGTTTGGTCCATCCTGGAGTGGCTGAGAAAATTGGTGCAAAGCTTGTGCACAGCTCCTTGATCTGCTGTCGCTGCAGACGTCCAAGGGTCATGGAGAGGTTCACCTCTTCCACGCCACCATCCTTTTTTCCTTCGTAGTAGACACCTTTAGGCCACTCCGCGTTCTCTGTTTCCTGGGCTGTAAACTGGCAAACGTTTAATTCTCTGGAATAAAAGGGCTTAAGAGAATTAACATGGCATACCTTAGGCTTTATGTTGGAGGTGGGGGAGGCTATGAGATAGTTAACAGCTCCTAGGCGCTCCTGGACCGTGAATGGTCCTTCCCACGACGCTTCCATTTTATGGGCCTGGATTGCCTTTAAGACCATGACTTGGTCTCCTACTTTGAAGGACCGTTCTCTGGAATGTTTATCATACCAGGCCTTTTGCTCTTCCTGAGCATCCTTTAGGTTTTCTTTAGCAAGGGCCAAAGAATGTCGGAGGGTGTTTTGTAGGTTGCTTACAAAGTCTAGAATGTTTGTTCCTGGAGAAGGCGTAAACCCCTCCCATTGCTGCTTCACCAACTGTAATGGCCCCTTAACCTCACGGCCATACACAAGTTCAAATGGTGAAAACCCTAAACTGGGATGTGGTACAGCCCTGTAGGCAAAAAGCAACTGCTGCAACACGAGGTCCCAATCATTGGAGTGTTTATTTACAAATTTACGTATCATGGCCCCCAAAGTTCCATTAAACCTCTCCACCAGGCCATTGGTTTCATGGTGGTAAGGGGTGGCAACCAAGTGATTCACCCCATGAGCTTCCCACAGGTTTTCCATGGTTCCTGCCAGGAAGTTAGTTCCCGAATCTGTAAGGATGTCGGAGGGCCAACCTACCCTGGCAAAAATGTCTGTTAATGCCTGGCACACACTTTTAGCCCTGGTGTTGCTTAAGGGTACTGCTTCCGGCCATCGGGTAGCAAAATCCATGAAAGTCAGTACGTACTGCTTTCCTCTGGGTGTCTTCTTTGGGAAAGGACCCAGAATATCCAAAGCTACGCGCTGAAATGGGACCTCAATTATGGGTAGTGGCTGGAGAGGGGCTTTAACCTGGTCTTGGGGTTTTCCCACTCGTTGGCACACCTCACAAGACCGGACATAATTAGCAACGTCCTTGCCCATTCCCTCCCAGTGGAAGGACTTCCCCAACCGGTCTTTGGTTCTGTTCACCCCAGAATGGCCACTGGGATGATCATGGGCTAAGCTCAAGAGCTTTACCCGATACTTAGTGGGAACTACCAACTGCCTTTGAGGATGCCAGTCTTCCTGGTGCCCACCAGAAAGAGTCTCCTTGTATAAAAGTTCTTGTTCTACAACAAACCGGGATCGGTTAGAAGAGCTGAGAGGCGGTGGGGTGCTCCGCGCCGCCGCCCAAGCTTTTTGAAGGCTGTCATCTGCTTCCTGCTCGGCCTGGAACTGTTCCCTTGATGCTGGAGACATCAGTTCCTCCTTGGACTGTGGACTGGGGCTTGGTCCCTCTGGAAGTGATGCAGGTGCTGGGGCTGTTTCCATTGACTGTGAACCGCTGTCCGCTGGTGCACTATGTGGTAACTCAGGCTCTGGCTGAGCCTCTTGGGTAGGGTTATCTGCTGCTTCTGCCAGTTCAGGCTCACTGGTGCCCTCTGGCATTGGAGTTGTAGACGGGTTTGCAAGCTCTGGACTCAGGGCTGGCAATGGTTCTGGTGCTGGTTGCGTTGCCAGTTCCGGTTCTGGGACTGGCTTTGGCTGGGTCTCTGGGATTGGATCCACTACGGCTGTTGCAGTCGTTGGCAGAGGATCCAGTTTCACCACCTTTGTCTGGGTCTCCGGTAACACAGACGGGGCCCTGGTGGACGGCTCAGGAACAGGGATGGGGGTGAAAGCTTGCTTAGCCTGGCTGCGGGTGACTATTCCCACCCTCTTGGCTACCTTCACATGGTTGGCCAAATCTTCCCCCAGCAGCATGGGAATGGGATAATTGTCATAGACTGCAAAAGTCCACATTCCTGACCAGCCCTTGTACTGGACATGCAACGTGGCTGTAGGCAAGGTTACAGATTGTGACACGAAGGGTTGAATTGTCACTGTAGCCTCTGGGTTGATGAGTTTGGGGTCCACTAGGGATTGGTGGATAGTTGACACTTGAGCCCCAGTGTCCCTCCAAGCGGTAACCTTCCTTCCGCCCACTCTCAAGGTTTCCCTTCGCTCCGAGGGTATGAGAGAGGCATCTGGGTTTGGGGATCTTTGGTGTGATTGGGGTGTAATGAACTGTAATCGGTTGGGGTTCTTGGGGCAGTGAGCCTTTATATGTCCCAGTCCATTACATTTAAAACATCGCCCTGCTAAGGTATCACCGGGACGAGGTTGGTTGGTGGAGACTGGTGTGGTGGGGTGAGAAGGCGTCCGGGGTTTCCCTGGGGATGTGGGTGGGGCCTTGGGTTGTCCCCGGTGGTAAGGTTTTGTTTCGGCTTTCCCCTTCTGATATTCGCTCCAACTGCTACTAGTTTTTTTCTTTTCTGCCACCTCCATCCATTGGGCTCCAATCTCCCCCGCCTCAGTTACAGTTTTGGGCTTCCTATCTAGGATGTACCTTTCTATTTCCTCAGGAACACCCTCTAAAAACTGCTCCATTTTTACTAGGGAAAGCAGATCTTCCAGAGATTTCACATTTGCTCCTGATACCCAGGCATCACAATTTTTGTCAATGTGGTAGGCATGACGGGTAAATGACACATCCGGTTTCCACTTTAGGGCTCTGAACCGCCGACGGGCATGCTCGGGTGTTAGCCCCATTCTGAGTCTGGCCTTGTTTTTAAAAAGTTCATAACTGTTCATGTGTTCCTTAGGCATTTCAGCCGCCACCTCTGCTAAGGGTCCACTGAGCTGCGGCCTCAGCTCTACCATGTACTGGTCTGCAGTGATGCTGTATCCAAGGCAGGCCCTTTCAAAATTTTCTAAGAAGGCCTCAGTATCATCGCCTGCCTTGTAGATGGGGAATTTTCTGGGATGGGAAGTGGTACCTGGAGGGGGGTTGTTAGCATTGGCTGGTGCATCCTGCTTAGCCTTTGCTACTTCCAGTTCATGCTTCCTTTCTTTTTCTCTCTCCTCCATCTCTTTTTCTTTTATCTTCATCTCTTTTTCTTTCAGCTCCATCTCTCTCTTGTGGGCCTCCTCTTTGGCTTTTTCTTCTCTTTCTCTCTGCTCTGTCTCGAGTTTTGTTAATTGAAGCAGTCTCTGATGTTTTCTTTCATTTTCTTCTGCTTCTAGTTTGGCCAGTTCTATTTTGTTAGCTACTTCTTTGGTAGTCATTTTCCTGTTTTCTTGTGCTGGGTAACCCCCTTTGCAGTTGACAAACTGGGAAGCTCTCAGCTCTGGCTGCTGCAGAGTTAACAGTAACTTTCTAACTAGCTACTCCCGAGGATGTAAAAAGAAAAAAAAAAAAAAAATTCAGCTTGTAAATACCTTTTACCAGTCATTTGCTAATTGAACCCTTCTCTTAACAAAGGACCTGTAAAAAAACCTTAACACCTCTGCCTTCAGGCAAGGAGAGATAAGATATGCATCTATCTACTTCCAGCTCGGCTTTCCAAGCAGCTAGAAGGAAAAAAAAAATCTCACTGGCTTTTGGGTTTAAAATGATCCCACCGCTATTCACCATGTCAGGACTGAGATCCCTACTTTGAACTTTAGGGTACAAATGTAGGGGCCTGCATAAAAACTTCTAAGCTTAATTACCAGCTTAGCTCTGGTTCGGCTGCCACCATTTTCAATGGATTCCCTCCCTGGGAAACCTTGAAAAACCTTCACCAAATCCCTGGTGAAAACAAATCCAACCCCTTGGATTTAAAACAAGGGGAAATTAACCATTCCCCTCCTTCCTCCCACCAACTCCTGGTGAATCAAGATCCAAAACCCCTTTGGATCTAAAACAAGGAAAAAATCAATCAGGTTCTTAAAAAGAAGGTTTTTAATTAAAGAAAAAGGTAAAAATCATCTCTGTAAAATCAGTATGGAAATCAACCTTACAGGGTAATCAAACTTAAAGAGCTCAGAGGACTCCCCTCTAGTCTCAGGTTCAAAGTACAGCAAACAAAGAGAAACACTCTAGTAAAAGGTACATTTACAAGTTGAGAAAACAAAGGAAAACTAACACGCCTTGCCTGGCTATTTACTTACAAGTTTGAAATAGGAGAGGCTTGTTTAGAAAGATGTGGAGAACCTGGATTGATGTCTGGTCCCTCTCATTCCCGGAGAACGAACACACTCCCAAACAAAGAACACAAACAAAAGCCTTCCCCCCCCAAGATTTGAAAGTATCTTGTCCCCTTATTGGTCCTTTAGGTCAGATGCCAGCCAGGTTACCTGAGCTTCTTAACCCTTTACAGGGAAAAGGATTTTGGAGTCTCTGGCCAGGAGGGATTTATAGTACTGTACACAGGACAGCTATTACCCTTTCCTTTATAGTTATGACACTGTTTAAGTGAGCTTCTGAAGTCAATGCACAAAAGTCAATTTTAAAAATATTGGTGCACTAAGTATCTCCAGTTCAGCGTGATCTCTCCTTTTTGCGTCTGTGTAGCAAAGAACTATCTTGCATCTGTACATTAAAAACACATTGATTTTTGGGAAGAGAATCTGTCCTATTGATAGGCAGCCAGGACTGTTGTGTGAGTTGGGAGGTTTAGTCAGTGGCAGCCCATGACTCCTTTTCACATACTTAAAGACTTACAATAGCAAGGAGTGAAATATGCAGTGATTTATTTGGCATCAAAAAATGGATGTAAATGACTAAAAGTGCATTGATATTGGAGAGCAGAAGAAAGATATGGAAAACACCCAACAGATCAGGAACTTTTCAGGAGCAATTTCCAACACGCACACAGAATGTGAGCACCCGTTCATTTGTACCAGAGCTTCCAAGAGCTGGTTGCTAGAGATATGAGTTCTGGCAAAAGAGACTTTCTCAGCCTTCCCTGAATTCTCTTCCTAAACCTGAGGTAAAAAGCTGCCAATAATTAAAGGGGTTAAAATGGGAAAGTCCAGTGTGTGGGTTTGTTTTTTTTTTTTTTTTTTTTTTTTTTTTTTTAACTTGAGTGGGAGATCATTCAAGGAAGGAGAGGGAGCTTGAACTGTGCCCAGAAAAAACACAGAATTTCCAAATGCTTCTATTATTCCTTTTGGAGAGCTTCTCCTGGACTTTTAATTGTGCTCTCACAAAGTATAAAGATATTTTCCTTTCTAGTTAAGTGTTTTTTTCTCTCTGAGCTCTCACAGCTTGATACATTTTTTTCTGCCTTTGTTTAATTTGAGAGCAGTTGTATTGCTCCTTCAACTGAGGTACTAGTAGCATTGAACTGAGTCAGTCAAAAGACTAAATCAAGTGCAGCCCTGATTCAGCAAAGTGCTTTGAACTTAAGTCCCATGGAAGTAGGTGATTAAGTGAGTTGATGAAATGGGAGGCCTCAGATGGAGTATTGTGTCCAGTTCTGGGTGCCACACTTTAGGAAAGAGGTGGACAAATTGGAGGGAGTCCAGAGGTGAGCAAAAAAATTATAAAAAGTTTATAAAAGCGAATATGTGAGGACAGGCTAAAGAAAAAAACCTGGGCATATTTAGTCTTGAGGGAAAAAAAAGTCTGGGGTGGGGACCTGATGAGTCTTCAAATATGCTGTTATAAAGAGGACTGATTGATTTTGTTCTCCATGACCACAGGAGGTAGGATAAGAAGTAATGGTCTAAATCTGCAGCAAGGCAGATTTAGGTTAGCTATCAGGAAAAACTTTCTGAATATAAGGGTAATTTAAGCTCTGGAATAAGCTTCCAAAGGAGGTTGTGAAATCCCCATCATTGGACGTTTTAAAGAACAGGTTGACTGTCAGGGTCTAGGGTTACTTGGTCTTGCCACAGCGCAGAGGGTTGGACTTGACGACTTCTCAAAGTCCCTTCCAGCTCTACGTTTCTATGCAACAGTGCAAAGTGAGTGTAAAAGTTTCCATGCTGTCTTCGTAGCATTTCACACTCACTCTGCACTGGTTTAAATTATTAGACAAGGAGCACAGCAAATTAGTATCAAGGAAGGTGTGCATGCATCACATGCACCCTTTTAAAAAATTATTCCATGTCAGAAGAAATTTTTCTCCCCTTGTTTGTTTTTGCCCATTATGTCTTGAGAGAGAAGGCACTTTACCAATGTACAATTCATCACTAAAGTGACAATACTTTAATGATGTATTACTAATGCATCTCTGAAGTGCTTTCACACTGCTGATGGATTGCTGATCATAAACCATTGATGGGGCAGGAGTCTTGGAGATGGACATGTCCTGTATGTTTTTTGCCTTGCTGCTCTTTCCAAGCCTTTAAAATCATTTTTATGGGGTCAGAAAGAATGACAAATGATGAGATTTCTGCCCCGTTGCATACATTTGTGCAGTGCGTACAGTTATCTGCATTCTCAATACACTGCAAGGGCTTTGCTGAGACCTGTTGAGCTCTTCCCCCAGAAGTGGTGAAGAAGGATGAGTTTGCCATGGAGACTCCTGACTTTTGATGACAGAGCCTCAAGCTATCTGGAGGCTTCATATATTAGCCTTCAAATGGTGCAGGGGCTCTTAATAAAAGGTTTAGCTGCTGCAAGTCTGGGCCTTTGTGCAGCTGTACATGTTTACAAGGTTATTTACACTTTTTAATGCACCTCGTAGACACTGAATTTCATGAGATGTATTGGGCCTTGACACAATAGTAAACAATAACAGGGCTACATGCCAAAATCCCAGTGATTCATGCCTTTAAGTATCATGGTAGGAAAATGATATGCATTCTGCTCCCAGAACAGCCCATGCTAACTTTGCTCTTTTAGTTCAGCACACAATTTCTACCTATGTTTTTGTTGCATTCTAACACAGTGTGGAGTCTCTCCTGGTATAGAAGAGACACAAGTTAGCCCACTTACTTATATATTGAAGGGGAGATGTAGTGACCCAATTATATTATTACCTTTCTCTCTACCCCCAATTTCAATAGTGTATCCAATAAAACTAAGGCATTTTATAAATTTGCCATGTAGTACCAACAACAATATTGAAAAATAATTTTCAAGTTGTACAGTAACCTACCCTCCAAACTTCCACCATACAGCACTTCAAATGCACGCTGGATTTGATATAACCAGCATCAGAAATTAGTGCAATACGTGCAGCCATCACCGTCTGAAAGGTTGTAATCTGTCACCTTTCCAAGTGATAGAGTGCATTAGTCATAATGATCTCATTGTTACCTTGTGCTCTATTTATTGTATCTACCTGTTGTTTCTCATCATATACTTAGGTTTTAAGCTCTTTGGGGAAGGGATCAGCTTTTCATTTATTTGTGTGTACCATGCTCAAGGGGATTGGACATGGACCGGCAGCCAATACCACAATTCAAATAATAAATAGTGTGTGTATAGGATTGGCTCCAATTAAAAATGATCTTGATTTAGTGGCCACTGAAGAATTAGGTGACATTAAGGTGGTGGCAGAAAGACAACGTGGTATCAATGCAGTGATAGACTTTCAATATCTTGTGAATCACCTGGGCCAGAATAAAATGCTATAAATCATTGTTAATCTGGGATCCCCAGCTTTTACCAGACAAGGTAGGAGGATCTCTCCCCACCATAAGCATCCTGGGCTTGTACACTCCTCTGAACTCTATTGCTCTTAAGACAAGTAGGAATATAATTGACACAAAGACCGAAACTAAATATAGCAACAAATTTATGACTGACACACACAAATTTAGCAACACTTAGAAGATATTGAGATTTTTTTTTTCTTTTATTAGCTGTCTCAACTAATTTATACTTTATCAACATTACAAATACTCCAAGAAGTCCTAAAGACTTCAACTTGCTACATTGGTCTGATCGTTCTAGGGCCAAATTCTGATCTGTTGCACTGGTGTAAATCTCTTTTAACTCCACTGCCTTCGGTGGGACTACTCACATCCGTAATATTAAACATATGCTTCAATGCTTTGCTGGATTTGGGCCAGCATTCCCAGTACCTTGTAGGGTTAACCTGGCAGTCAGGGCACATGGGGGAGAGGGAAGCTTTTTAACCAGCACAGCAACAGGAACTGGTCCCCATTCCAGTTTACCCTTCCCTTCTACAGTCCTGAGTCTGAGCTACTGTTGGTTCTGCATCTTCATTTGTTATGTTATATATATTGCTGGTAGCATTATATCCATATTCATGATACTGCTAGTCACGCACAACCAGTTCCTAAAGGGGATTATAAATGCAAGACAAATGAATGCTGAGTATGTGTATTATTAATGTATTTCATGAATACAGTAGATAAATTGTCATAGAAGAGAGCTCTAAAAGCGCAGCTTAGGTGTTTGTATGCAGTGTCTGTGAGTGAAGTCCAGGAACAGCCTCTGTGGTGATATTTTTTTGGCAATAAGAGATGGGTTTAGTTCACCTGGGAACTACAGATCCAGAAGAAAATGACAGGAGTCTGTGTCCAGCAATCTCAATAACAGCTGCTGTTTGATGTCTGCAGCAACAGCATTGTGAGTTGCGCAGACTTTGCTGAGGGACAAATTTGAACATTTCTTTATTTTTTTTAAACTAGTTCTTGAGACACTAAATCCAGATTATGGCTGGGCCAGTGATGAGTGAGATTATGGGGTGGGAAATTGCCCACAGTGAGGCTTCCTTCTGCAACACCTCCATATACAAGGCATTAAGTCACTCATCTACAAGCTAGTGCTGATGCTAGCCTGCCCCAAGGAGGTGAAGAAAGGTAGGTCCAGGCAGGGCTGGCCTACATGTTTTGCTGCCCAAGATGGAAAATGTTTTGGTGCCCCCCCATTGCTCCCTGAGCTGCTGAGTGAGGGGGAAAAAAGCCAAAGGGGCACGTCACTCAGGTGTTTCACTTCACTTTTCTCCCCGGATGTTGATTTGGTGCCCCAGATTGACCTCCATAATTGCTCACCCCTAATACCGGGCCTTGATCCATTGGGCCCACTTCCTTCTGCAGCTGGCACTGACGCCAGGCTGCACAGGGGTTCACGCTGCATTGTTTTCAAAGGATGGAGTTGTATGTTCCCTTAGAATTCCTGGAGAAATTATGGCCGAGGGAGCCAGAAATCATCTTTTGACCTTGCTGTAGCACAGTTCCTCCTCCAACCCCCTTATAATGTGAGCCGTGGCTTAAAGATACGGTCCAATGCCTAATATTCTGTTACAGACACATTGGAAATGATAGACATTAGGTGCCCCTTCGCAAATTAAGATGCAGCATTTTGTGATTTTTGGCAGGGTCACTATGAACACTCACAGGGTCTGGTAGCTAAAGTTATAAAAAGTGACTTGTGGTGGTAGGTGGTTCAGTTTTGGGGTACCCAATTTTAAACATCCAAAAGAGGCCTACTTTCCAGAGGGCAGGTGCTCAGCACTTATCAGGCCCCTTTAAGGTGTGTCAAATTTAAAACCAAAAATCAAAGCTCTTCAGGGTCTCCTGGCCCTGGATCTGTCCCTGAGCCTCGGCAGCACCAACAACCACTACTTCAGCCCTATTCCTTCTCTAAAACTGAGGACCTACACTTAATATAGGTGTCTGCCTGTTCTGTGGTTCCCTAACCACACTGCAGGCAGAAACTCACCGTCAGGCCTTCGAAGAATATATGTTATATGTGTATATATATAATATAAATAAGAGTATATTTGCCAATCTGCACCAAGGAAAAGGCATATCTGCTCGGGTTTGTGCTTGCAGCTTAGCATCCTGACATGTGATCAGGCCAGTCTACCCTGGCACTTAATGACAGGTACAGCATATGTCATACCATTCTTTCTATTTCCTGGACGTTAATGTCAATCTAAAGGCCAAGTGCCTGTGGAGACATTTTTTTAACCTTACTCTATTTTAATTGCGTAAGTCCCTTAGTATCAAGAACATCTGGTCCTACAACACACAAACATTTTCCTCTGGTCTCTCTGGTACCGTAGGTTCTGTAGACATGTTTTACTGTATGCCTTTCTAAGCACCAGATTAATTACACAGTTCAGAGTGGATGGACTTTTTAAGTACTAGCTTCATTAGAATGTATCTCCTTGAAGCTTAGCAAAGTAAAATATACTTATTTGTATGTTAATAAGTTAACCTGAGCCCTGTGGAGCATGTAAAATAAGCTTCAAGTTTTTCTTAACCTTCTGCTATGAAAATATACATTATTTAAACTCATTCATATCAACTACTTCTACTTCAATAGCTCCCCAAACACTAGCATTCAGCATGTGACTCTCACATCTCTGTGGAGTCGCACCAGCCTTTTTTGTAAAAATGAAAATTAAATTGCATTCGCTTAGTAGCATGGGGAATGGATTTAACTTTCCTTTCTTGTCCCCAATGGAAGGTGTGTGTAGCACTAAAATTAATGCGGGGAGCAAAGCACTGTTTGATGATATTAACCAACTACATTCAAGAGTTGTGCTGGTTCTCGAAGACTGTTGGATCATCCACATGGTTCTGGAGAAGAGCAACATTTGGACTTTGAATGGACATTTAGTATAGTGCTTATACTTGGGATGCTGTTCTGAATTAGGGCCTCTGTTTTCACTCTGTCCTTAGAGGAGAAAATTCCAACTGGAGCAAACCCTGAAGTTCTTACTCACTTTTAACTCAGGCTGATCTCCCAGTGGCTTCACTGGGAGCTCTGCTTGAGGTGAAGGACTGTCTGGTTAGCATTAATCTGTATGTTAGAGCTGGGCAAAATTTTCTGAATGACATTTTTTTCATGGAAAAATTCAGATTTGGTGTCACCAAAACATTGCATGAATTCACATGGATTTGGCCAGATTGTTTCAGTTGGGGGTGGGGGCGGAATCCTAAAAACAGTGTGTTTTGTTTTCAATTTCTTGATTCAAAATGACTTTAAGTTTTTAAATTTCCTTTAATTTTATCTATCTATCAATCTATCCATCTATCCATCTATCTATATTTTTAAAAACTTAATTCTTGGGCTTTATGACTTCAGTGCAATTCCTTTTCTATGTTTTGATAGTGTTGGGTGAAAGACACGTGACTCTGGATCAAGCTGTTGTATCTGAGTTTGCGAACAGCAGCCACGTATTTACTGGATTACTTTCTCAACTTAATTAAATGACCAGAATATCAAAAAGCTGGTAACAGGGATAATATGCACAACAAGATCACTCAAGGAAACACAATTTCATCAACCATTGAAAGAACAGCCTGCTGGCAGTGGGAGTGTTTGTTTACTAATTGAATTTACTATACCTTAGTATTGATTGCTTATTTGCTCACCACTTTCTTCAGTCTAATATTCATCTAGCACAGGGGTAGGCAACCTATGGCACTTGTGCTGAAGGTGGCACGCAAGTGATCTTCAGTGGCACTCACACTGCCCAGGTCCTGGCCACCGGTCCGGGGGGCTCTGCATTTTAATTTAATTTTAAATTAAGCTTCTTAAGCATTTTAAAAACCTTATTTACTCTACATACAGCAATAGTATTATAGACTTATAGAAAGAGACCTTCTAAAAATGTTAAAATGTATTACTGGCATGCGAAACCTTAAATTAGAGTGAATAAATGAAGACTCAGCACACCACTTCTGAAAGGTTGCCGACCCCTGATCTAGCACCTCATCCAGATCTGTTGATGCCAATGGCAAGATTCCAATTGGCTTCAAGGGGAGTTGGGTCAGTCTGCTGGCTTGTAAGAGGTTTGTGGGTTTGTTTTTTAAAAGTATCTTCCTCTCCCCCGACAACCTTCTGGTTCCCTGCGCTTTCCCCCGCAGAGTGCCCCGGGAGCCACCAAGGAAGGACAGCGGAAGAGATAGGGTGAGCCTCCAAAGAGAGCCCCCCCTTCTCCCCGCTTTCCTAGGTGGTCCGGGTTACACCCAGGGTTAAAGCCAGTGGGAGAGAGAGAGAGAGAGAGAGAGAGACAGGGCAAAGGGCCGTAAAGACCCCCCGGCACCTCCCTTTAACTTCTCTCCCCACATTCCCTGGTGCTCCGCGTGATAGCCAGGGGAGTCTGGCAGAAGAGAGGGCGGGGACCCTCTCACTGCTTTTTTTTCCCCCCAGTGCCCTGGGTCACACCGAAGAAGGATGGTGGGAGACAGATGGAGCCGGGCCCCCTCAGGCCCCCCTTCGCCCTGCTTTCCCTGTGGCCCTTTATGTGGTGACGTGGCGCAGAGGCCGTGTCTGCCTTCCAGGCAACGCACTAGAGAAGAAGTCAGCGACCAGGCAGGGAAAGCAGCAGGGGTTACTAGGGCTCTAGTGAGAGGGCAATATGAGGGTCCCACCTTCCGCCGATGGCCACCCCACCTTCCACCAGGGTGTGTGCGTGGAGTGGGCCGGTCAGGTGTGGTGCGGGACCGCAGAGCACTCCTGCTTGCTCTCGCGACCATGTTTGGCCCTGCTGAGCCTCACAGCTCCCTGGGTTTTTGGACCCCTGGGTGGTCTGCTGGAGCTGCTCGACCTCGCACAAAGGAGATCTCGGCCAGACGGCCCCATGCACAGAGGGCCAGGCATGCACCCTGGCCACCCCGAGGAGGGAAGTCTCGATTGGTCCCTGGATCCAGGTGCGCAAAAAGGAAGAGGGTCCCAATCCTCCTGAACACCGGATGCCCCCGCAGTTGGGGTGCCGGCCCGCAAAGGGCCCTTCCCATCGTGAACATGAGCGCCACATCGATCGGAAGGTGAGAGAATAGATCTTACTTTTCTTCATTCACATTCCATGTATTTCAGAGGTGATCTCCACAAAGAATAACTAGAAGGTAGGTTGAAAACGTGATTAGACATATAGAGGGTTTCAAAACCTAACAAAAAGGGTTGACAAAAGCTTTCACAGTAACTTGTATTTCCAGGTTACAGATTCAAAACAAAAAGATTTTTTAATTCATCAACAATGAGTGAAAATATGTGCTTTTGTGTTAGAAGTAATAAGGTAATTGTGTAATCTTTTGTCTCCAGATTGCTTACGGTACATTGTTCTACTGAGTGAAATGTGTTTTTCATGCATGTTTTTAAAAAAGATATATTAATTAATTCACTGGCTCGGTGACTAACCAAGCTCAGCACATAATTGGTAGTGTATTAGATTTGTTGTTGATTTCTTAATAGCATCATAGAAGTGGTGTACAGTTCTATGGAAAAGTAACATTACAGATCTCTGCTCCAAAGAACTTTATAATCTACATTTTTAGAACTGATGTACATGGGTCTAGGCTGTGTGTGTCTGTCTCTCTCTGTCTTGGGGTACAGTTTAAAGGACAAATGTAGGGGAGAAGATTCTCTGTCCCCTCCACCCTGTTGGCATAGTTCAGACAACATGACGTGAATGGAAACTGGGGCGCATCCCCCCTAGCTTATGATTCCCACAGAGCCTGCATAGCCAACTCCTTTGCTACTCTCCTTGTAGGCCCTGGTGAAATGACAAAGAGGGAGGAGTGGACAGGTCATACTGAACTCTCCTATCCTGAGCTGGCACATGATGCTTTGGGGACCTTTGCTGGCTGCTGAAACTGGAATCAGGCAGAGAACTGGGGAGCTTGTAACTAGCTCTCATGAACCACCAGACTCCCATTTCTCTCATTCAAACATATAAACTTGAGAGAGCAGAGAACATGGCCTAGTTTCCATGAACTAGGTTATCACTCTTCTATTATATTCTAGCCAATAGAGAATACCCGCATCATTGGTACAGTGTGCTACAGACACTATGTACAAGTTGACTTGTCGTAATTAAATGCTAAATGCTCTAGGACCTAGTAAAATCAATAGGTGTTGAAGGTGCTCTCAGACTCTCCCACCAGATGTTTAGCCTCTTGCAAGAATCCGGTCTGGATTAGCAGTTATGAAACTATTTCCCATAGCCTGGATTCCTGACCTATAAGGAAACATCCTCTCCCTAATGAGAAACATTCCCACCTCCTGCTCATCTCAAATGCATCATTCACATCTTTGTCATTTCTACTTTTCTTTATCAACTTCTCCCACCTTCCCATTTTTTTGTATCCTATCTAAAGTATGATACAAGCCATGGTTCTTTACTCTTTCTATCTTTTATAAACTCAGTTCTTCATTCTGTAGACTTGTGGGTTTGGAGGGAGTGGCTTGGTGCTTTGCATTTATTCATACTTAAAATCCTGATATTGTATTTCTTATTCTGAACACCTTCAATCTCCCGAGCTCAGATCCTTCCTATCCTTAGATCTGTATCATTGAGTTCATATATTCTAGATGGCATTTAGGTTTTCTCTCTTCTTCCTCGTGTTACATTTCCTATGACTACTATCAATTGATTTTTTTTCCCCCTGCCCAGGTAAGGTGGCCTCTTTCCCTCCCCCCCCCCCCCCCACCCCAAACTTTGGCTTTTATTTTCTAAACTTATGCGTAAGTGTTTATTTTCCAATCTACTTGATCAAGTTGTCGTCTTCCCCCCAAGCAATTCTATCTGGAATATAGCCAATCACTCTAACACATTCAAAAAGAAAAACAGAACAAGAAGAGGAGCCACTTGCAAGAGAATTTTAAATTGAAAAGAAATAACGGGAAAATAGTCTCCTGCAATATTGTCCAGCATAGGAACAAAAACACGAGAACATACGGAAAATATTCATCTTAGTTTGGAAAAGGCCTAATGTGAAGTAAAATAAATTTCCATTAATCTGAAGATTTTTCTTAAATTATTTTTGTAAAAAAAAAAAAATTTTTTTATAAGTGTATTCAAAGAGGAGTGACCCAGTTGGAATAAAATGAGCCATCCAACTCTTTATCCAAAATTTCAAATAAACCTTCTTTAAAGTTTTATAATCAAAAATTAAATAAATAAATAGACTCCAGGGTGGATGAAAATCAATGTTTTTTTTTACTAATAAAAAATCGGATTTTTTTTATTTAAATCAGATTTTTTTGATTGTTTTTTCCTCCAAAAGCATTTTATCTAAAGATAGTTTTAATTAAGATACATTATTGCTCAAAGATATCTCATGGAATAGGGATTATAAATTCAAATTCTAAAGTATGAGACAATATATTCATGTAATGTTTAAGAAAGTTTTGTAAATGAGTTCCAATAGTTCATGGATTAGGGACCCAATCTTATGAGGTTCCAGGGGCTTCTGTATAGATTATTTAGGTTAATCTTTCTATCTACCCAATGGGACTCAGTGCTCAGTCTAGAAGATACCATCAGAGATGCTTAGTTTTGCAGTTCTCAAACTGTGGATTTCTCTCTCCAGAGGTAACATGCTTGTTAACAGTAAAAATGTTTTTAAATAAATAAATAAATAATATATAGATGTGAGAAAGAACAGATCTCAACCCTATTGTCCCTCTGCAAATTTGTGTACACAGAGTCAATCCCTTACCTCTCTCTAAAAGTGCAAAGTTTCATAAAGTTCAATGAATAGAAGATTGGTGGGGGGGCGGAATAGATCTGGACCAGGAGAAGAAGTCTAGAGATAAATGTGAGAAGGGAGGGACAGGCAGTAGAAACAAAAGTGAAACTGTTTGAGCAGCATATTCCAGAAGTCTTGAGGTCTTTCTGAGGGTAGCCTCCAATGATTTGAGATCTATCATACCATTCTCTTACTAGAAGGAAAAAAACTAGAAGTTCCTCTACTTGTGGGTAAGACAGGTATGCGTGCAAACTGCAAACAGTGCAACAAAGAAATACAAGGCCTGGTTGCCTGAATGAAACAACATCATGAAAAGTGTTCCTTCTCAGGAGGAAGCTGCTTTGAAGATGATGAAAGGAACATGTCTGAACATGCAGGATCTTCAGGTTGGTAAACTTTTTTATTTCATACTTCTTTCTTAAGGACTGCCTGTCTTCCTTCTGGACTATTCTTGAATTCTCATGTTTGAGCAAAAAATATAGTTGTTACTCTATGGTACTATCATTTTAGATGCAGTTGTGATAAAAAATAAATAGCTGAAATAGGCAGATCTTCTTTTTATAATTTCACCTTTAAAGTAGTACTGTCAGTGAATGCCATGAGTAATGCTAAATGAGCAGTATGGTAATAATAATTAAATAACTGCACTGACTTATTTTGTTTAGGAGAATCCATCCTCAACATACAGGATTCTGAAGACTATCCACCTTCAAAATCACCATCATTTTCTATAGTTTCAGAGTTATCTGCTAATGATAGTGTTTCAGTCACATCATGCATGTCACATAACCACAGTATATCATCTGTAGCAAAAACAAACAAAAAAAACTCCATCGTCCAAAAACTACCATAGATAAGTTTGTGATAAGAACCAGCAGATTACAAAAAGAGGTAATTGATGAAAAAATTGCCCAGTTTGCTTATGCAACAAACTCTCCTTTCCGTATGATTGAGAACCCACACTTCATTAATATGGTTCAATCATTAAGACCAGGATACAGTCCACCCAAATGTCGTAGGCAATTTGCTGGATAAAGTGTATGAAAGAGAAATTGAGCAGTGTGAAAAAGATCTAGAGGATGAAATTGTTAACCTGAGTCTTGATGGGTGGAGCAATGTCCACAATGATCCTGTTGTATGTGCTTACAGAAACAATTGATATGCCAGGAAATGCACACACTCAGAATACTTACAAGAAGTAGCAGTAAAAGCTATAACAAACTGTGGGGAAAAAAATTCAAATGTCTAGTACTCACCTTGGTCACAGACAATGCTTCAAATGTATCCAAGATGAGAAGAAATTATTTAGAAGAGAGTGAAGAGAGTCCCAAGCTAATAACATACGGGTGCAGTGCTCATTTGATGCACCTCCTAGCCAAAGACTTCAGTGTTCCAGGAATAAAGGCTAACTGGCCTAATCTGATGACAGTTTGTGAACAAAATTGTGAAAAAATAGATGGCACTGTCACAGCCAAAGTTCTCAACATTGGGCTTAAGAGAAATGTTGAACAGATGCTGAGTACCCTGAAGCCTATTTCTGTAGCCTTGAACAAAATGCAGGGAAATAGCTGGCTTATTGCTGATGCTGTTGAAATTTGGAAGGAACTGGGTGAGATCTTAAAAAGAGAAATATGCAATGACAGAGTTAAATTACAAGCATTAAAAAAACGAATGGGACAAGCACTATCTCCAGCTCATTTTCTTGCAAATATTCTCAATACTTGGTACCAGGGTCAAACCTTAACTGCTGAAGAACAGGAGTTGGCTATGACATGGACATCCACCAATCATCGCTCCATAATGCCAACTATAATAAACTTCAGAGCTAAAGGTGAACCATTCAAGAAATATATGTTTGCTGATGATGTTTTAAAGAGAGTCACAGCAGTGAACTGGTGGAAGTCACTTAAGCACTTGGATTCAGTGACTGTTGAAGTGATAATCTCACTTTTAACAGCAGTAGCTTATTCTGCTGGTGTGGAAAGAATATTTTCTTCCTTTGAACTAATTCATTACAAATTGAGAAATTATTTGGGACCTGAAAAAGCAGGAAGGCTTGTTTTTCTTTTCCAGATTATGAACAAACAGGAAAATGAAGGCGAAGATGACTGAGTTCGCTGCAGAAGTCAATATTTTAAGTTTCTCATGTTGACCTGGCTGACCTAGTCGATTTAATTTTTGTTTTTTGTTTTTAAATTTCATTTAACTATTTTAGTTAAAAACAATTTTAACAAAAATAAACCTGATTTTAAAAAACTTGAATGTTTAACTAAATTCAAAAATTCATATGCTTGTTTTGTTAAAATATGTTATGTTTGCTGTTGAAGAAAAAAATCCAGAATACATAATGTTGTTGTTTTAGTTAAATAAAACAATTTAAATGTCTGTCTGGTGATGATCTTCTCCTAATACAGCATGGCAAGAAAATCCTCCAAATATTAATGATTAACCTGTTGAATTGGAGATAGTTCACCTCCCAATGACTTCATAAATATCTGCTTCAATTACCTTTGGTAAATGAAATAACCAAATAATCATTCATTTTCTGATATAGCTGTAAAACTAATCTGAAAATTTTTCAAAATAAATCACTTTAAAAATGTACAGTGTGTACCTTCTAAAAATGAAACCTATATCTCTCTCTGAGTTGTGAAGAATATGTATTAAGGTTATAACAACCAACAAGAAATGCACTTTTATGTAGAAATCCATGATTAAATCGAGTCTTCCTGACTAGTGATTTAAATCAAATCCACCCTGGTTGACTCGCTCTCTATATTCCTGATAGTATTTCTATACCCTACTAAGAAACAAAGTCCAGTTGCAAACATCTCACGTGAGCTCTTGTTTGTGAGTCTCTTCTCCAAGATGCTCTGAATTCCTTATCCATCTGGGATTCACCAGTTTGCATCACAAAAAAGCATTAAGCCCCATGTGTCTGTCATGGGACTAAGGCAGAGAAGCAATCAAGGTGATCCCTTCCACTGCTTACATGAAAGTTACCTAGCCTTTAAGCAATAGGTAAGGCTTGAATGTCATGCTCTAGTGCACAGTGAAGGCAAGTGCTTACACAGTGCCCGTTACGTTATACAGAATTAAATGGAACATGAAAGTGTTCAGTCAGAGATGCCTCTTCTCTGGACTATTACCCAAGTGTCCAAAGACTAAAGAGTTACATACACATAGTAAGAAAAAATTGCTACCCTCAAAAGTTCACAATCGAAATAGACAAGTCAGATAAAGGGTGGGAGAGAGGAAGGTTTATTATCCCCGTTTTACAGGGGGAAACTGAGGCACAGAGAGATGAAGTGACTTGCCCAAAGTCACTTCAGAAAACCTGTTGCACAGCCAGGAATTTAACCCGCATCTCCCAAATTCCCAGTTTACAGCTTTAACCAAAAGGCCAGCCTTCATGTCCCCTCGAAAGAAGGGACATATATTTAAATCTATATTTAATTTAGCAGTATGGGTCTTCTATATGAAATAGTTAATGTAGTAAGAAGAGGGTCTGAAACAAAAGGCCTTGTATTAGAGGCCTGGTATGAGCTCTGAGGCCTGGGCTAAAGTAATGGTCACAACTTGCTAATATAAAGCAAAGTTAAGTTGTGAGCAAGAGGCAGGCCCTGCTCACAGAATCTGGCACACATTCCTAAGTAGTGCTAGGCATAAGAATATATATGCAAACACATTCCAGAAAGGTGGTACCACAACACCTTGATACCAGCACATTCCCCAAAGATAACAGAAACACACTGATCCATTCTAAAGATAAGATCAGGATTACAGCATGATGGATAGACATATTTTGATCAAACCAACATGTACGAGGTAATGAGTGGCAAACAAATACATCAGAAGGTGGCACCTAGATACGTCAGGGGTAATACAAACAAATTACGTATCTGCATAAAGATGTATCTCGGAGGGAGTGACTTTGACAGGCATAGGGGATAATGGAAAATTCTGCCTTTAACTGAGTTAGTCCATTGCAACAGGCATACATGTGTTAGTGTATCTGTAAACATTGAGCCAGGGCATTAGCACCGTGCTTCGTTGACAATAAACGTGACCAAGTTCCCTCGCTACGAACTGAGTCTGTGGCTTTATTGGGCAGTTTAACTGAGGCCTGCTATCTCTGCAGAGCTGGGACAGCACACTGAAAACACACACGCAGCCAAACATCTGATCACACTGGTGACCCCGATGTGATGTAGTAAGAAGAGTGACCATGAAGAGTGGCAGGTACCTAAGGGTACATGTGTATTTTGCTCTTTGGGCCAGTGTTGGGTTAGCTGGATGCTGGTGCTATTTATGTTTACAGGAAGCAGCATATTTGTGAGGAGCTGACCAGCTGCACCGTGGGGAGTGGGCTGCATCATCCTAAATATTGGTGCAGCCTGAGCAGTTCTCTACTGTGCAGCCAGACGTGTAAAGGATTGCACAATCCCATCCCAAACTCCCTACAGACGGATGTAACTTTGCACCTCCTCCTATTGCAGCCAGGAACTAGATGCCACAGTTGGGCCCTTTTTTAAAATTTCTCTGTTTCTGGTGCAGTAGGGGAACTCCAAACCTCTACTGCACATTATTTCAACACAGGCAAAGGCTTTTACATCAGTTATGCCTTCCATTTGCCAAGATAACGAAACCAGTGTGAGTGAGACTCTAGAGGCTTTTCACCATCTCATTCATTCCCAATCACTTCTCTACTGTTCCCATTCCACCTTCTCTTAATCAAGAGGCAGCCATGGTAACTACATTGACACTGCCGCTCAGGAGGTATGCATACTACAGCCACAATGGGAGGCAGTGTTGCCTAATGGTTAGAATGGCATGGAGTGTTGGCACTCCTGGTTTTCTGGGTAAGTCACTTAACCTTTGTGTGCCTCAATTTACCCATTTGTTATTTGCGTCCAATGATACCTACTTACCTCACAGAGACAGTGTGTGCCTGTAGATAGGAAGGAATCGTCCAGGAGCTGGGGTGGAATCCTGGGACCTACGAATCCAGGTTCAATTCCCTGCTCTGCCGCAGATTGCTTGTCTGATTTTGGATGAATTGCTTAGTTGCTCTGTGCCTCAGTTTTCCATCTCTAAAGTGGGGATAAAAGCAGTGCTCTGTCTCTTAGGTGTGGTGTGAGTGTAAATGCATTCAAGATTGTGAGGTGCTCAGATGTTACAATAATGGGGATCAGATAAATATTTGAGATTGATGGATTATGAGGTTAAATTTATTAAAAGGGGTTTGAGGTTCCTCTGAAAAACATTGCTACATTGAGTCCAAGGTCATCTCTCATTGTGGATCTCATAATAGTTAGCACTTGCCAATAGTTACCTCACATAGAGTATGAAATACCACAGGGGCTTTCTAATCTACATATGGGTGAAATGGTGGTATCTCTTAAATCGTTGAGTAAGAACATTCACAAATGTTGACTCTTCCATGGTGACCACTTTAACCTATTTGCCTGTAAATGTGGAGAATCTGCTCTGAGATGGTGTCAACATCTTCTAAGAGAGTAATAGTTGTTAGAGGGATGTAGCGAGGCAGGAAGGCTTCACCATATAACTACTAGTGCAATCTACTATGTCATTTAACCAGCATTTCCTTTTATTCTCTTATCTCATTCCAGACTCTATGTTCCTTCTCACCAATCAGTATATTCATGCATGCTATAATTAGGAAGATGGGACATGTAGTTTGGAAATATTGATCCAGCGCTTTATAATAAAGTTAGATATGTTTAATTTCTTGTCAGTGTCATTGTGCCAGAAAAATCAATTCACCACTGTCTCTTTTCCATTATTCAATCTTCTAATGAGCTAGCTTGGAATCTACTCAAAATCTAATTTTTGTGATAAATCATGGCAGAACTGGAGAGTCCATGAACCAAGTTTTGTGAGGGGTAGTGACTCAAGCTTATATTAGAAGGGACGAACAATTTCCCTCCAATTAAAAATCAGCATATGCCTATCCTAATAATTTTTAACAGTGTTGGGAAGACTTTTCGATGGTTCCATTAAGATGTGCATGAGGCATTTGATTAATCTGGTTTTCCTTCATGTTTGATTCCTGATCAACCAAGTCTCTCTGAATAGGTAAAACGTTCCCAAGATCTACACTGCTAAGTATATGATTTTGTTTCCTGCCCTCAAGAATAAGACTCACAAACAGAGTAATGCTGTTTTTTTACTGGAGGAAAGGGGACTTGTTACAAATGAAAACATCCCCCAGGCAATATTCTGTCATAAAAGCCAAAACCTTATCACAAAGCAGAATAAGCGCTCTGGGACTGCTTTTTCTGTGATTTATTTGTACGCTACCTCTTAGACAGTCATTCTGATCTTCCAGCCTGGTTTCTAAGGACTGCCCTACTAGAAATAAGATATGGGTGAGATACAAGTATATTTATCACACCCATCTCTGTGTGTTTTTCAGTGTAAACTACTGATGTTACATATCTCCCTCTAGTGGCTTAGTCCACATAAGAGAATACAAGCCTACTATTGTTACTAGCTAAAGGTATATTAGCTCAACAATAGATGCTCAAGCTTTTATTAGAATTGAAGAATCCAATTTTAATCCCTACTAATAACTTGTAGGATAGGGGTGTATGAAGTGTTTTTTATAGTGGCATGTATTGACTGGACCCTGTGTTGGAGAGTCTCAAGAAGGAAGCTAATACCATATAGTAATATGCTGAAACAATGGCTAGTCAGTTTGTTGTATATTTGCTCGTGTTTCTATACGTTTAGGTATGCCCATTCATCTCAAAGCAGTTTCACGATGTGCTAATAATTAGTACATAACCTAGTAATGAATACATTGTTCCTAATAATTTAATTTAGTTGCCAATAATACTGCTAGCCCTGACATTTTAAAGTTCAATTTAGACCTCCACTGGTTTTGAATGATAGCTGAATAAAAAGTGCTGGATTTCCTCAGGCTCACAGATAAATGAGCCCACTTCACAAACACAATAAAAGGGACAAGATTCTTTAGTAAAATTTTGTCTAAGCACTTTTATTTCTGCATTAAATAATTCCGTGTACCGATATATCAGTAAACATGTAATATAAATGTTAATAATTTGATATACTCTTAGCTATTGCTTTATACCTACTTATGAATCAGATAAACTTGCAAGCCATCATTGCATTTCTACAACACTCCATGTAGAAAATATAGGGTGGTTATTACAGCTTAGTTATAAGAGAGAATGGAATGGCCAAGAAAGCCCAAGGGTAAATGAGTTCAGAGGTGAGCTATTTGAATTTCCTCGCTGGTTTTAACCCAATAACAATGTAATGATGTCTTTTAAAAAGACTGTGTAATTTTACATTTTAATGAGAAGATATTTTATACAATTTATTTTTCACATGGTCTTGAAGGCTTAGTTTTCTTATTTAAACTGAATGTTTCAGTTCATTATATACATACAACAGACAACTTTAGGCCAGATTCTGTTACCCTCACTCTCTCTGGGAAGCATCTTACTTCAAAAGTTTTCTGATTGACTTCAGTGGGATTATGTGAAATCTGCTACTTTGTAATATGAATAAAGTAGCAGAATGTGACCCTTATGTGAGTTTTGGAGGGATTAAGGTATTTATTGTGTGTGTTATGGGGTCCTGTGGAAAAAATATTGTGATAACGTAAGCAGGCTGTTTCATAATGCATACCTACAAAGGGGCTGGCAACCTTAATTATGGCATTTCCTAACTTTTCAATGCTTGACCTTGCAACCTTAATAATCCTTTAATGTAGTTTTTTGTGTGTGAAATCCTAGATTTTTTTTTAAAAGTACCCTAAAGGGGGGAAGGAAAAAATCCTACAGAAATTCCATCATGTGGCATTATATAAACACCCACATGGGTCATCGGGGTTGGCACCTTTAGATTCCCACACAGACCTCTGCCACTTAAGCTAATGGAGTAACTGATAGCCTGGAGGATGACAACCTATTATTGATATGTGGACCAACACTAGTGGATGATGAGAGACACACCTTGCTAATGAGTTTAGCAGATATTTGCTGATAGCAGAGGCATGGTGAGACTCCGGAATCTTGGGTTCCGTTGCAGGTTCTGGAGGTGTGTTGTCTACTGGTCACAGCCCCTTCTGCCCCATCTCTTCCAACTTGCCCCTGTCCCAATCCTATCTTTTCCCCACCCCTGGGTTGCTCATCTGTCTCCATTCCTTAGGTTTCTCATCCAGGTTGAGGGTTTCCTTGCCCAGTCATAGTAACCTCCTACAGAATCTCCATGACAGTCCCCTCTGAATCCCAGTGGTTTTGCTCAAATCTCAGTTCCGCCCTCCCAGCTGCTCACCACCCACATTCTCCATCCCCGCTGGCTCCAAGTCTCCCTCCCCATATTCTTCATCCGATCTCAGACTCCACCCCTTCCCTGGCTCCTTCTCCCAATCTGCTTGCCAACAAGTCCCAGTCCTCTCCCTGCGCATTGGCTTCTCATCAGGTCTCTCTCCTCTCCCATCACTCCACCCTGCTCCCAGTTTCTTTGCTCAGCTAGTCTTAGTGTCTCTGTCTCCCATACCCATTGGCCTCCAGTCTCTGTTCCACCTCTCCCTCATGGTCCTTGTTCCAATCTATTCCTCCACACCTTGGTCCAGCTCTGATCCTCTGCATTAATATCAGGCAGCTTCCTCCTCCATGCTGCCTTGACCAAGCATGACCTAGGGGTCATTGACAGCACAGGAGAGTGTCTCTGCTCAGTTTCCTGGGCTGGCCCACAGCAGCTCCAATTACAGTGACTGTGCTGCTCAGTTCCTGGCTGGAGCATGCTAGTGAAAATGGAATCTTTAGGAAACTTAGTTGCAAAACTCTAGTAAGTCTGTACTGAGCATGTGCAAACTACAGTTTTTTTCAAAGGCTTATAACTTGGCCAGATTTGCATGGATATTCCAGGAGATGGTGAAAGACACCACACTGATACAAAAGTCAGCCCCTGCCAAATTTCAAGCCACTGTTCCAAAGCATGGCAGCACGAGAGCTTTTAAAAGAAAAGGTTACCAGAACTTTTTTGCACGGTCAAAACAATGTATTTTCCCCTAGTCTTGTTCTCAGAAACAGTTGAACCATTTTGGCTAAAATTCTTCAAAGATGATCAGCCTGAGACAGATACCTGACTTGCAAATTTCCAGCCGAAACAGTTAGTTTGGCAAAACTATAAGCAACGGAATACAGGACCTTACAATGGGAAGTATCAGACAATCTCAGTAATACAGAGTGCTACCAGCCTTGCCCATAATAATGAGGGGAAAGTATGGAGGAGTGCTAACCTACTGCATGGAATTGATGAAAAATGTACTGTAGGATTTGGAGAGCAAGAAAAAACAAACTTGGGTTTTTAATTAATGTGAAAAAAACATTGTCGCAACTTGTTGTCCAATTAAGCAGTAGAGTTGATTTAAATTTTTCTTAAAAAAACACCAGAGCCCTTTTTTACCTTTAGTGTAGTTCCCTCTGTATAACAAAAAACAAGCCAACCAATCAACCAGGGAAATGTTAGAGGAGCTCCCAGTTTTATTTTTGGCCTCAGTATATACTGTCATGCATTAAAATACTGGCATATCTTTGAGATTTTTATGAATGGTTTTACCACTTTTTAATATTCTGATAGATAAAAATAACTCAATAAATCTCATTTCTCCACATTGTCCTAATAAAATTCTAATTCTAATAATAACAGTTTGTATAAGTTATGATATAAGTGATCTGCAGACCATGACTTTGCAATGTTCAGCAGCGAGAGGATTTTTATTCACAAATGAATTATAAAATAGTGTTATGAGGAGAGGTATTGGTAACTGCCTGGATTACAAACCTCTCTGAACGGTGCATTCACACCCATCTCAATTAACATACGTGTCAGGATCAATTAATCACAAACTCCCCAGCATGAGACAAAAGGGGTCTGATGCAACCAAGGAGTTTTGGAATGAGTGGGTGGAATTTTGCTGAGTACTGTGTGTGTGTGTGTGTGTGTGTGTGTGGGGTGAGTAAGGGAAGGCAGAACACAGAAAGTCAGAGCTACACTGACAGCAGGAAGGAACAGATGAAAACATGGTGTGTGACCCTGGAAGAAACCTGGAGAAAGGTCTTTGAGTCAGGGGCAGGGGCGGCTCTAGGCACCAGCAAAGCAAGCACGTGCTTGGGGCAGCCCATTTGCAGGGGCGGCAGGGATCCAGCATGGGAGCTGAGAACCAACAGAGGGCCCTGGGAGCTGTAGTTGCTTGGTTAGCTCCCTGCCTATAGAGCAGGGGTTGGCAACCTTTCAGAAGTGGTGTGCCGAGTCTTCATTTATTCACTCTAATGTAAGGTTTCGCATGCGAGTAATACATTTTAACATTTTTAGAAGGTCTCTTTCTATAAGTCTATAATATATAATTAAACTATTGTTGTATGTAAAGTAAATAAGGTTTTTAAAATGTTCAAGAAGCTTCATTTAAAATTAAATTAAAATGCAGAGCACCTGGACCGGTGGCCAGGACCTGGGCAGTGTGAGTGCCACTGAAAATCAGCTTGTGTGCCGCCTTCGGCACATGTGCCATAGGTTGCCTACCCCTGCTATAGAGCCAGCCCTGGAGCAGGGAAAGAACTACATTTCCCACCATTCCCTTGGCCACTACCAACAGGAAAGAAGGGGAGAGAGTGAGGAAGCTGAGACCTCATGCTGCAGCCTGCTGTGAATGGAGCACTGCACTGGGAAGGGTAGGGATACCATATTTTAACATTAAAAAAATAGGACACTCCACGGGGAGGGAGGGTAGCCCCACCATCCACTCCTTCCAACTGCCCCCCACAGAAACCCCAACCCATCCAACCCCCCTGTCCCCTGATCACCCCCTCCCGGGACCCCTGCCCCAACTGCTCCCCAGGATGCCACCCCCTATCTATGCCCCACTGGTCCTTGTCCCCAACTGCCCTCTCCTGAGACCCCCCCCAGCTTTCCCCCTAGGACCCCACCCCCTACCTGTCCCCTGCCAAACTCCCGGGACTCCCATGCCTATCCAACCGCTGCCTGTCCCCTGACTGCCCCCCCCCCGAATCCCTGACCCATCTAACCCCCACTTCTCCCTGCCCCTGACTGCCCCCCGAACCTCCACCCCATCCAACCCCCCCTGCTCCCTGTCCCTTGACTGCCCCCACAGAACCCCCTACCCCTTCTCCAATCCCCCACCCCCCTTACCATGCACTCAGACCAGCATGTCTGGCTTTGCGCAGCGCCAGACACGCTGCTGCACACATGCTGCTGTGCTCCCCTGTGGAGCCACAGCCCCCCACCCCCACCCCAGCACCTGCCTTCCAGATTTGAACACCTCAGAATTCAGGAGTGGCTCAAGCTCAGTTTGGGCGGCTGTTACTTCATTTCTCCCAAATCAAATATACTGATCCACTGTAACTTGCTATAGAAAAAGTAGGATAAAATTGAGCAAGAAATACTTCCCAGTGGTTATTAGGACTGGAATTGCTATTTTCAACAGCCATTGCCTTTTTTTTGTTTGTTTGTTTAAAAGGAAGACAGTGATATTGCATTGGCAAATTCCCCATAGAAAGAAAGAGTGGAACAAAAGAATAATAAAGGCACCTCAACTTTTCCTCATTTATGTAGGACAGTCTTATAATATGCATCCAGATATCCTCCAATCACACAAGCTGAAAATTGTTCCACTTTACTGCAGTTCTGTAACCATGCGGGAACCAGTCCTGTCTGCGTTCTGTGCACATCTAAAATTCCTGCTGAATGACCTGCCCTGGGAGCGAGTTACCAGTGACCCAGGGCTGCAGCGGAAGGAGGGTGCAGGTGGGGTTGGGGTGGGGGAGATGGGGGGAGAGCCCAGGGCTGGAGCGGCAGGAGGTGTGTGTGTGGGGGGGGGTAGGGGAGAGCCCAGGGCTGGGGCAGGGGTGGATGCGGGTGGTGGGGGAGAGCCCAGGGTTGGGGTGGTAGGGGGGTGCGGCGAGGAGCCCAGGGCTGGGACGGGGGAGAGCCAAAATTTTTTTTGCTTGGGGCAGCAAAAAACCTAGAGCCGGCCCTGGTCAGGGGTGCACAGTGCTTAAGTTGTGCTAGGGATTGCTAGGACTGAGCCCTGGCAGCTCTAGGCTTGGCAGTTCGTAGCCCTGGTATCTCTGAGCTTGCTGCATTAGTTATGAAAGTAAAAAAAAAAAAAAAAAAAAAAATTGCTTGAGACCCAGCCCCTCTTTCATTATAAATTAAGCACCGGGGTGCAGGCTACAAAGAGTGTTGTTGGTGCTGTGAGCAAAAGAAGCTGTTCCTTGATATTTGATTCCTTCTATGTTCAGAGATCCAGGACTTTGTACATTCTTTGTAAATAAATAAAACCACATCAAAGAAATACCTAACTATCACCAATTTCTCCTCCCAGCTAGAACAACCTACTGGACCCTGAATTTGCATCAAAAGGGGTAATGTTATAGTAAGATAGAAGGAAAATAAACTGATGAGAATGAAATAGGTAGGAACCTCTATTGCCCGCCTTGGAAAATGTGGCCTATTTGCTAGTCCAACAGACCTTGTCAGGGCCAGTAGGAGTTGTGGCTATGATACCTTCTGTGTGAACCTGCTGGTAGAAGTCCACTTGGTGGCTTGACTTTATACAAGATTTGGTTATGAAATTCTGTCATTGTGTGTGTGCAGAGCACAGGTGTCACATGTAAGTGGGACTGAAGTGGTGGGTAGGCCTCATGCTGTCCCGCTGCACAGAGGTGAACCTCACACCTTGGGAAAATGTAGATACTGTGAAACTTCTGGCATTGGCAAAAAACCTTTGCAGAAGGAGCGACAGCACAGCTGAAGCAACTTCCTTTAAAGATTCAAATAAATGCTTACAGAAAACTGTTGTGTGATCAGGGCCGGCTCCAGGCACCAGCTTAACAAGCAGGTGCTTGGGGCGACCCAGGGAGAGGGGCGGCACCTGCGGCAATTTGGGGGCAGCAGGTCCCTCACTCCCTCTAGGAGCAAAGGACCTGCTTCTGAATGGCCGCCGATCGCAGGTTTTTTTTTTTTTTTTGCTTGGGGCGGCAGAAATGCTGGAGCCGGCCCTGTGTGTGATATTTGTCCAGCTCGAAGGCTAAGCCACCATCCTGTAGTCTGTCACCATGGCCCAACCATCTGTATCTTTGGCATTTCTTAGCATTAGTTTTCTTTAGTTTTGTTTAGATGAACTGTAAATGTGTGAGGGAAGGGTTCTATAGTTTGTACCCCAGCCAAGTAGCTCTCATACCCACAAGGGAAATACTGCATAAATGCAGCTCATTGACTTTTTATATGACAGGAATTGGTATGGGTTGTCCGTCAGTACTGACGAACAAGACAAAAAGAGTAATGCTTTAGGCAGAAATAAAATCTCTGAAATATATTGGATGCATACAGAAAAAGCCTTCAACCTGCTATAAAACCTAGCTATAAATGCATTTCAGGAAGGAGGGGAGGTTCAGCAAGACTATTTCTATCATGTTTACAGTGCTGCAGACTATAACCTACTGTATATAAAGCATATAACAAACTTAGAATCATAAATATATATATTCACATAAACCTCTGGCATTTCACATTCATGCGTAGGGGGCTGTAGTTTGTCAAAATTATTTTATAAATCAAGAAGGGTTGTTCTATGGATATGTTGATCCAAACTCCGCTGTTATCCCAGTATTACCATTATTAATAATATGAAAGATAAATCTTGAATGATTGCCATTCATAGTTTTTTTTTTGGTAAGAAAAGAAGATACGATCCTGATCATCTACCCTGACCATCTGCATAACACAAGCCCTAGTATTTTGCCCAGTATTTCCTGTGGCGAGTCTGACAACTTCTCAAGAGCATCACACCTTTGGGATATTGTTGGTGGAGTGGGAAATACTGATGCTAGCTTACTCTTTCCTAAAGAGCATAGTTAAGGTTTGTGTCTATGGTAATTTTATTGCTGTAATATTGGAGTTTATAGTGTGTATTAAGGACGTACACTAGTACTAGAAGAGCTGGTCATTCAGTGACAGACCTGCGGGTGGCTATATTACAACAGAAAAACTTCAAAAACAGACTCCAAAGAGAGACTACAGAGCTAGAATTGATATGCAAACTAGACACAATCAACTCCGGTTTGAATAAGGACTGGGAATGGCTGAGCCATTACAAACGTTGACTATCTCCCCTTGTAAGTACTCTCACACTTCTTATCACACTGTCTGTACTCGGCTAGCTTGATTATCACTTCAAAAGTTTTTTTTTTTTTTTTTTTTTTTTTTTCTTTCTCTTAATTAATTGGCCTCTCAGAGTTGGTAAGACAACTCCCACCTGTTTATGCTCTCTGTATGTGTGTATATATATCTCCTCATTATATGTTCCATTCTATATGCATCCGAAGAAGTGGGCTGTAGTCCACGAAAGCTTATGCTCTAATAAATTTGTTAGTCTCTAAGGTGCCACAAGTACTCCTGTTCTTCTTTTTGCGGATACAGACTAACACGGCTGTTACTCTGAAACTAGAAGAGCTATGATTCACAAGTACCTAAACAAAATGCCTTAGAATCTTGGCTCATTTTTAGAATATATAATTGTGACGTATGTTGCATCTTCAAGTGCCATTTATGGTCAGGCAAGTGGTTAAGTAAAAATGCCACAGTCTAACTCAAAAGATCAGCTCCCTTGTGTGTTCTGAGTTGCCACTGCTTGCTTTACTGAAACCCGCCCCCCTGAAGTTTTTAGCCCTTTTCGTTCCTGCTGGCCTGGCACAGTAGAGGTTTGGGATGGCTGAGCAGGATTTTTCACCTGACTAATGGATTGTCAACTGGATTTTGTGGAGTCTGAAATAAGCTCTTTGGGGCAGGGACCATCTTCTTGTTCTGTGTTTACACAGCACCTAGGACAGCGGGATCCTGGTCCATGACTGGCATTCCTAGATGCTACCACAATACAAATAATACATTATAATAATAATGTTACAGTTGATGCATGAACTATAAAGAACGCAGCTTGAATCTCAGATCCCTCCTGGCTTTTCCAAGGCTGGCAGTTAGAAATAGCACTTTAAAAAAAAATGTATTACCAGAACAGACTTGATCTGAAAGTCTCCTTGAGAGACAACAAGTAGGGGACCCCACAATGCCATTATTACAGAGTAGCTCTCTAGAATAGATTTGCACTTCAAACTATTGTAGAAGAGGGCTGTTTTCACTGTAAAGAGTTTTAGTGACATCCCCTTGCAATGGATCCATACTGAGAGCCAGAAGGAAAGAGGGAACAGAGAGTTACTTAAGACTCAGAAAACTTGGGGTGGCACTAAAAAGCCACAATCACACAGCCTTAGTAATGCAGCTGTTAACTTGAGTTTTCTAAAGATTCCTATCTAACGGTCTTGTTTAGTCAAGTTGCATCCAGTGCAGAAGGGGGAAGGTGACTTTATGCTACTTTTTATGTTCCCTCTTCCCTGGGCCAGGGACTGGTTTAGTCCCCATGACACCTTAGAGCAGCTGCATACTCCTTATGGTGGTATATAAAGTACAAACACTTCCCACCCCCTAGCAAGGGTATAAATATGAATGTAGATGGTGAGGCACTGCTTAGGTGAGCAAAGTAATGACATGCCAGAACCTTAAGGTATGTGCCTTACGCAGCTCTCAAATTGCCCAACGCTATGCCTCCCTTGTCTAGGCTGCTATTTTTAGCTGTGTAGTGTTTCACTGCTTCCCCACTGCCCGGGCCTTTCCCTGCAGCAGAGAAAGACTTGGGTAGTAGGGAAAGGTTCCTGCAGGGCGAGGCAGCAGGAAAAGGCTACAGGAGCTCCCCACTACCAGAGACTTTCCCTGCTGCTTCCCCCTGCTGGAGCCTTTTGTGGCTGCAGTGAAATGCAGATTTAGCCAAACTGAAATGTTTTGCAAATTTTTGTTGATTTTTGCTACATTGTTCAATTGAAGGGGGGCAGGGGGAATAGGGTTTTTAAAAATTTGAAACAGCTTTTTTTCTTTTAAAATTTCCTTTAATTTTATTTTAAAAAATTAAACTTTTAAAAAAATGCCCAATCAAAAAGTTTCAGTTTGGATCAAACAAAATTTTTCGTTCAACCTGATTTTTTTTTAATTGATTTGCTGACAGTTTAGAAGAATTTTCATTTTTGGTGTAGGCCAAAACTAATTTTTTGGAATTGCCAGGAAATTGAAAAATTCAGCTCTGGCTTTGAATGCTCGGGTTTAGCAACACTGGGCTGGCATAGGGCGCACCAAAGGAGTCTCCTATACAGGGGTGATTCCCAGGTAGCCAGTTAAGTGGGCTTCCCAGCCCTTTTTGCATTAATAGAGCAGTACAGTCCTGGTATAGAGAGGGGTCGGGATCTGGCCCTCTTTGCAAACTGAGCAACGAAATGATTCATTTAGTCATCTAGGAGACTTCAGGCATTTTTGACACCAGTTACCCACATACACACCCTAAAGTGGAAATGCATAATGTTCGTAATTTAATTCCGTCAAAAGACAGCAGGTTAGTCAAAGGAGAGTGAGTCATTCTTACAGTAACTGTTTCTCTTCTGCACTTACATTCATCAGATAAAATCAGCATCAGTCATTTGGCACAACTGAAATAATCATTTTAAATAAGAGACTGTTCCCATATTAATGTCCCCTGTTTTGAGAGTAAACAACCTAGCTTAGCCTTAGTTTTTAGCAGCAGGAGACCGTTATCCTGTGACTATATTCTGTTCCACTGGCCTTATTTCATAATTGCATGTGGAGAGGGTAAGGGCACTGGAAATTTTATTGAATGTCAAACCGCAGCAACATTTTCCCAAGTTCCAGGCTTGTTTCTTCCCATGAATTTGGTATTGTTCAATGAAAATGGGTTGTTGGCTCTTCCTCAAGAAAATGGACACAATGTCTATTCCCACTGGAGCAGATTTTGACACATTTTCTCACACTGAGTAGTACTTTACTCTGTAAATAGTCCCATAACTTTCACGGGAAAGGTTCCCGTTGAAAGTTATGGGACTATTTACAGAGTAAGGTACTACTCAGTTACAACCAAGGGTATTAGAAATTGGTCCATGGTGTGTTTGTCTTTGATATTAAATGTGCAAAATGGGCAAGGGACAGTGCTGGGATAACAGAAGGCATGATGTTGTGCTTAAGGCTATGACTGGGACAGAGGTTTTGTTCCCTGGTGCATTGCAGAATGACACACCTTGGCAAGTCACTTAATCTTTCTGTGCCCCTGTAACTGCATCATGAAATGTGGAATAATAATTGTCATTATGACTTATAAACTCCAATCGTGATCTGGGCCCCATTGCACTAAGCGTGTAGCAAGAGACCGATCCTGCGCCAGAGAGATTACAGTCGAAATAATCAGAGGGGTAGCCGTGTTAGTCTGGATCTGTAAAAAGCAACAGTGAGTCCTGTGGCACTTTTAAGACTAACACATGTATTGGAGCATAAGATTTTGTGGGCATGCGTCTGACGAAGTGGGTATTCACCTGTTAGTCTTAAAGGTGCCACAGGACTCTCTGTTGCTTTTTAGTCTAAATAATAATAATCATGGTAGTTAACTAAGGTGTCATGAGGTTCAAACAGACTTACATTGTAGATGGAAGGCCTATATAAGTACAAAGTATGGCTGTTAAACAAACCAGCACTCTATTGGTTTTTATGTAGGCAGCTGTGTTTCATGTTATCAAACATTGATACTTTGATTTATAGAGGAGCACTGCATAATTTTGCTATCTTTATTTTTATTTTATTTTAGTTCCTCTTTGAAACTCTAGGTGTTGATTTTTCAATGGTACTTAGGAACCTAAGTCATTTAGGCTCTTTTGAAAATGTTACCTTATATTCAACAGGGGGTCATACCTTCAACCTGTATGAAAAAAAAATTCCATTCTAAACTTCTATGTCTGGTCCAGTGATATTGTGCATATTAAAATGGTTGTGTTCATATATTTTTATACTAGAAGGCACCTGCCAGCTGAGCATTTTACTGCTTCGCAAACATTAATTCTCCCCCAAAACCCACCCCCACCCTGTTGAACTCTGTGCTAGTCTCAACACTTTTCAGATGTATAAAACAAGGCACAAAGAAGCCAACTGATTTGCTCAGGGTCACACAATGAGTGTGCAACAGAAATGGGAATAGAACTGAGGATTCTTGATCGCCAGCTCTCTGAGCCAATCACTGCCTCCCATGTCTATTGATTCTGTTAATATTACCTTGCATGCCCATGTTGTGTACATTGCACATTTTATATGAATTGACCTGCCTGGGAAGAAATGTTCTTTATCAGATACTGTTAAATTTCTTAACGCAGAAATGGCCTATTAACAGTGAAGAAGGATTTGCTGGTTTCATTAGAAGACAGATAGTGAGAGCTAGCTGAACTTAAGTTAATGAACTAGAATGATGGAAATAACCCTTTGATTGAGTTTATTAGTCACAAGAGTTGCTCTGAATTCCAACACTTCAGACCCTGTTTCTCAGTCAGTGTTCAGCTCTGTTAGTCTTACAAGCATGTTTTAGCCTTATTGCACTCAGATGTATTTTAATTGAAGCTCATAATTTTTTAAGACTTGTTTGTCTTTTCAGATATCTAACTACTAGATTTGAAGGTCCTTCAACTGCCTTCAAATTCCATGGGGATTCATGGGTACAAAACAGAAACAAAATGTCACTTGGCTAGGGTTTGAAATGTTAAGGGGCTCTGTATTAACTGCTTAGCAGACCTTGACTAGAAAGTGACTAAACATTATTGCTCTATAAAGAGAGTAATGGGAAACTAGAAAGATTTTAAACCAGAAGAGATTTCAACAAAGGACCCTTATAAAGTTGAAGCAGATCAGCTTTGTGAGATACTGTACCTGCTTACACAACGCTAATATATCTGATCTACAAAAGATTCATTATAATATTAACAACACAACTAGTATAATGTAGGTACCATGGGCCATTTGCAAGTTCAGAGATAGGAGATTTCCTAAGGGAGGTCTAAGAAAGAGGAATGAAAATACAGTATCAATAAGAAGGGATCTTAAATTGATTTATATAGACATTTGAGAACTGAAGTGAGTAATAACAAGAGGATAAGAAAGGTGGTCCCTTATGAACTAATTTGCCAGCTAGTTGAGGATGGAGGAGTATTGAAATAACCTTACTAGTTACTACTTATGGGCACCAGCAAATAGTTATATTGCCCATGAGTGAGCATCCACCTCACAGCACTAAAGTGCAATCACATTTATTACTGAAAAAGTTATATTAAGGATTGTCTCATGGAGGAGGAGGGGGAAGAACAGATTACTATTAAAAATGGGGAGAAGGGATAAAGGAAGCATGAAGGGAGAAAACAGCTGCTTAGCTATGCTGTGGAGACTCATTCTCAATACTCAACATTCATAAGCATAGCATCTATATCTCCAGATGTGCACATCTGTTTCTTTGGGATGTTAGAGACAAAAGGTGGGTGAGATAATATATTTTATTGGACCAACTTCTGTGGGTGAGAGACAAGCTTTTCATAGAATATCAGGGTTGGAAGGAACCTTAGGAGGTCATCTAGTCCAACCCCCTCCTCAAAACAGGACCAATCCCCAGACAGATTTTTGCCCCAGATCCCTAAATGGCCCCCTCAAGGATTGAACTCACAACCCTGGGTTTAGCAGACTAATGCTCAAGCCACTGAGCTATCCCTCCCTCTCTGTGAGCTTACATAGAGCTGCTCCTCCAGACCTGAAGAGTTCCATATAAACTTGAAAGCTTGTTTCTCTCACCAACAGAAGCTTGTGCAATAAAAGATATTACCTCACCCACCTTGTATCTCTAATATCTGGGGACCAGCATGGCCACAACAACACTATGTATCTGATATGTTGGCATGTGCTAGCTAGCTAGCCAGCCAGGGGAGGACACATTTCGTTTTGGCGTCCTGAAGAAGCTGCAAACTCCATCTTAGGAAATAGGTATTTTTGGGAAGTCTTGACATTTGCTCAAAATCATATCAATACTCAAATAGACTCAGGTTTAGTTTTTATTTTCAAAAGTGCTGAGCAATTTGTAGCTCCCCTTGACTTTGGTGTATCTTGTGGATGCTCAGCTTTCCATCAAGTCAACACCATAATTAAGGAAACCAACTGGATAACTCATTTCAGGCACAGGAAGGGGAATTACAGTCCCATTTGTATATGAGCTACAATTGGTATGATCTACACTAGCACACAGGAAAAGGCATTTATTTAGATGCTGGAATTATTTTTCTTATAATCCCTTCGTCCGAGCATAAATTACCTTTGGTAGAGTAACATCTGCCCGTAGAAGCATATCTGAGCAGCTTCTGGGCTCTGACTATGAAACTCAATCGCTAAGATTCTCAGAATGTTTTTAAAAATGTGTTAGATAACTTATTGTTACTTATTCATTTCTATTATCACCCGCAATGCTTCGGCACTGTACAAACACAGTGCCTGCCCCAGAGGTTACCAGAGTACACTTTTATTTTGGATCCTCATCACATTTGGATATACAATGTTGTTTCAAGATCTATGCATGCATACCTTTTGTAAACTAAATCCCTTTCTCGATCTGTTCTTGCAATGGAATGCCATCATTTCAGTAGCCGATGATGCTTATAGAAAGACATCGTGTGGGATTTTTCAAACCACTCAGCAATGCTCTCTCTCTTCTAGTGTGACAAACTGCAAACCCTGCTCTGCACCATGCGGAGCAAAACTTGTAGATTAGTCCCCACTGTAATGCTTTTTATCTGCTCCAAAAATTCCTAGACTCATTTAAACTACACTGATCTATCTGTGTCAACATGGTTCCTGTGGTGCATGTTTGCTTTAATAGTTATCTTAAAAAGAAATTGAATGAGAAGCTCTCTGTAGAACTGTGATCCCTTTGAACTCTCAGGTAAAACTGTTGTTCAGATGGATTTTTGTTCCCAGCACTTCTTTAATTTACTCATTTTACTGTTGGAGCTGAAGTGAAAAACAGCAACCAACTAGTAGAAAGAATATTTTTGGCTTTTTGTTGTGAAAAATGGAGATTTACTCTTTGAATTTGACTAAAATCTCATAACTTTTGTGGCAAATGAGGCTTGAAAAATATTGTCAATAGAATGGTATCTGAAACCTAGTAGCACCAGATATTTTATCTTATTGCTAATGTACTGCTAAAGGTTGGAGTGGTAAATCAGATCCTGACTGTACGGAGGTACATTAACACTCCCAGCTGAATAACAATTCCAGTCAACAATTGTTGCTTCCTGTCCATGAGTTAGGAAAGCAAAACATAACAGAATACTCCCTACATGTTAGTTATGTTTGGGAGTATACAGAATGTTTGCCTGCTCTGGTGGAATGCTATGAAATTGTTGGTCCGATAAAAGGTATTACCTCACCCACCTTGTGTCTCATGGAATTGTTAACTGCAGAATATTCTGTGTGCACCTCCCATGAAGAAAGATCAGTGGGGATAAACAGTACAGGCATCCTCTTTCAGATGAGGAATTGATCTAAACTTTCCTTCATGAGGCCCAAATATTATTCCACAATTACCCCAGCTTGGATTTCAATGAGTGAGAGAACTGTAAGATCAAAACAGGTGGTGGTTTCAGCATCTGAGAATGATTCCTTCGACACCATCACTTAAATATCCATAGCCTTTTACGGATGGAAGGGATCACTCAGACCATCTAGTCTGACCACCTGGATAACATAAGTGAGGTAATTTCATCCAGTGATTCCTGCCATGGAGGGAATTATTATTCCCTGCTAAGAAAGTGAGTGCTGTTGAGCGCACTAGCACAATAGGCACACTACAGTATAAAAAGATGGAGGGACTTAAAGGAATGTGGTAGATTCTCTGTCTATTGTTAATTTCTTTCACTGTTGACAGTCTGAACCTTATTTCCAATCTGAATGTTTCTAGCTTCATCTTTCAACCATTTGGTCTTGTTCTGCCCTTGTCTTCTAGACATAACTTGATATAGTGTACCATATCTCTTAATGGTCTATTGTATATTTATGTCCATGCTGCCAAATGGAAAATTGACCAGTGCCTTAAGCTCTTAGGATCGAGATGGTATTGGCTTTTGAATGACCATTGCAAAAGATGGAAGGCGGCACTTTTCATAGGAATTTTCTCTCTCTGGTTGGTTTGAAACATTGACTCTTTGCAATTAAAAATAATTTAATAACATAATTGACAAAAAGATATTTTCAAAATGTTTCCAGCTTATGCACTGAACATCCCAGATTGTACTTATCCAAGATTTAACATCCAGAAAGAATAGAAAATATGGCAGGTGACCAGCTTGGCTTAACAGTGAAATCTTCCGTGAGCTTAAACACAAAAAGGAAGCTTACAAGAAGTGGAAACTTGGTCGAATGACTAGGGAGGAGTATAAAAATATTGCTTGAGCATTAAGGGGTCTAATCAGGAAGGCCAAAATACAACTGGAGCTGCAGCTAGCAAGGGATGTGAAGGGTAACAAGAAGAGTTTCCACAAGTATGTTAGCAAAAAGAAAAAGGTCAGGGAAAGTATGGGACCCTTAATGAATATGGGAGGCAACCTAGAGACAGATGATGTGGAAAAAGCTGAAGTATCAATGCTTGTTTTGCCTTGGTCTTCACAGACAAGGTCAGCTCCCACACTGCTGTCCTAGGCAACACAGTATGGGGAGAGGTGAGCAGCCCTCAGTGGTGAAAGAACAGGTTAAGGACTATTTAGAAAAGCTGGACATGCACAAGTCCATGGGTCCAGATCTAATGCATCAGAGGGAACTGGCTGATGAGGTTCAACAAGGACAAGTGCAGAATCGTGCACTTAGGATGGAAGAATCCCATGCACTGCTACAGGCTGGGGACCGACTAGCTATGCAGCAGTTCTACAGAAAAGGACCTGGGGATTACAGTGGATGAGAAGCTGGATATGAGTCAGCAGTGTGCCCTCGTTGCCAAGAAGGCTAACGGCATATTGGGCTGCATTAGTAGGAGCATTGCCCAGCAGATCGTGGGAAGTGATTATTCCCCTCTATTCGGCACTGGTGAGGCCACATCTGGAGTATTGCATCCAGTTTTGGGACCCCCCAAACAGAAAGGATGTGAACAAATTGGAGAGAGTCCAGTGGAGGGCAACGAAAATGATCAGGGGGCTGGAGCACATGACTTAGGAGGAGAGGCTGAGGGAACTGGGCTTGTTTAGCTTGTTTAGTCTGCAGAAGAGGGGGGATTTGATAGCAGCCTTCAACTACCTGAAGGAGGGTTCCAAAGAGGATGGAGCTCAGCTGTTCTCAGTGGTGGCAGATGACAGAACAAGGAGCAATGGTCTCAAAATGCAGTGAAGGAGCTCTAAGTTGGATACTAGGAAACACTATTTCACTAGGAAGGTGGTGAAGCACTGGAACGAGTTACCTAGGGAGGTGTGGAATCTCCATCCTTAGAGGGTTTTTAAGGCCCGGCTTGACAAAGCCCTGGCTGGGATGATTTAGTTTGTGTTGGTCCTGCTTTGAGCAGGGGGTTGGAGTGGATGACCTCCTGAGGTCTCTTCCAACCCTAATCTTCTATGATTCTATGATCCTTAGCAAAATGTACCTCTTGCACACCAGATAACTTTTATTTGGAATCTCCTTACATTCTAATGACTATTTTTTATTAACTACTGTACAGTATTTTTTAAGCTATTGTCTCCTAAATGATCCATATTTTCAAACTTCACTGAAGCTTAAAAACAGAGACTTTTCTCTTGGAATGTAGGGGACTGGTACAGGCAAGCCATTTGGAGGCTTCCCCCAATATTAACTTTTTAAAATTTGCATTGGGTTTGTGATTATTCTTGTTAATTGACTTTTGTATAGTGAAGGCTAACAGAGAGGAAAGATGGTCCAATGGTTATGGTCTAGTCTAGGATATGGGAAAGGTATGGTCAAGTCCTTGCCTTGCCACAGATGTACCTTGGGCCCTCGATGTCTCAGCTCATTGTCTGTAAAATGGATTAATAATACTTTCCTGCCTCACAAGGGTATTGTGAACATACATACATTAATAAGACTGTGAGATGCTCATATACTATGGTAACAGATGCCATATAATTACCTATGATAGATTTGTGTTCATGGCATGCTAAGATGGGCAAATATTATGGTTCCTACTCAGTTTTTGTGTAAGCAAAACTCCCATTGACTTCAATGGGAATTGATTGAGTTTAAGTCCTTGTTGTTTGGCCCTAACAGTCTAGCCTTTGTAAGCAATTTGGATGGAGATACTTAGTGCAAAAGGCGTGAAAGCAGTTGCCAGAGTCAGCAAGAAGGACAAGTTACGCGGAGTTGTTTTAGGCATCGTGGTCATATTTGAGAGACAAGGTGGGTGAGGTCAGGGCCGGCGCTTCCACTAGGCGACCCTAGGTGGTCACCAAGGGTGGCAGGATTTGGGGGGCGGCATTTTGCCATTCGTGGCGGAAATTCGGCGGCAGGGGGTCCTTCCGCTCCGGGTCTTTGGCAGAAATTCGGCGGCGGGGGGTCCTTCCGCTCCGGGACCCGCCGCCGAAGTGCCCCGAAGAGGCGGAGCGGAAGGACCCCCGCCACCGAATGCTCAGAGGAGGAGCGCTGCCGCCTAGGGCGGCAAAAACCCTGGCGCCGCTCCTGTGTGAGGTAACAACTTTTAAGTTGGTCCAGTAAAAGACATTCCCTCACCTTGCCTCTCTGTTGTGTAGACTTTCTCAGAAGGGAGCCATGTGTTGGCTTTTGAGGGGTAATGATTTGGGATAGCAACAAGTTTCATCTCCCATGCTCTTGCTGTCTGTTACTGCTCACCCTGAGTCTATTTGGATTTCTGGAAGATTTCACCTTTGTTCTGCTGTTTGTTTTTCAAACACTGAATATATGGGGCCAGATCCTCAGTGGGTTTAAATCAGCCAGATACCACTGACTTCAGCAGAACTCTGCCAATGCACACCAGCTGACGATCTGATCCACAGTGTTTGTTTTTTTTGTAAGAGCTACCCCCTTTTTTCACGTAATGATTGCTGGCATTTCCTGAGTATTACAATTTAGCTCAGTTTGTATCACTTCTGTATATACATTATATTTAATTGCAAGGCCACTTATTTTTTCCCCTCCTGCTAAAATTTACAATAAATGAAGAAAAAGAGCCTCTGCCACCAGGATTTTTACTTAATGTTTGTTACAGAAATATTTCAGAAATGAAGATAAATGGTTAGTAAAATGGAACAAATTCTCCTTGCAGAATAACTATTTTATGCATGCAAAATTCTAATGGCTGGAGTAGTTAATCACGGCGGAGCCTCCTGTGCTTCTGCTGACTGGTCTGGTCCTACCCTCTTCCCGCACTGTATCCTTGCTGACTGGTAGCAGAAATTGACCAAGGACATTTCCAAAGAGCATTTGAACAGCCTTCCCACCCGCCAGCTCTGATATACAGCACTGCCTGTAAGCCTGACCTTGGTGGACCCAAGTGATTTTTCTCCATGTTTGCTTCCATGTTTCCAGGACAATCTACTCCACTGCTAATCTGAAAGCAGCACAATATCCAGGATGAAGCAAATTTTTAAGCAGAAAATCCTTCAGCACTCATGTAGCTCTCTCCTTCACTGTAATGGTACTGGAGACTAAAGGTATGAGTGGTTTTTGAATCAGTGAGGTGATCAGGGTTACTTAGCAGTTAACATGAAAAAGCCTGACTTAGCACTCCCACTGAGTGGGCTTTGCATCAATTTTCCCATAGTGCTTCTCCCCCCTCGCCTTCCCCCATGATGTTGAGAGAGTTGCACAGAACTTGCTGTATTTGCAAGACTTTGTTGATTCATGCTGTTAATGGGCAAGTCAAGTGTAGCTGCATTATTAGTTTAGCAGTGACAATTCACTGGGATGTTGATGTTCCTCTGAGGTAATCATGACAATCGCTAGGGCACGTGTCCCAAAGGCTGGGGGAGGGTGGCGGTGAGAGTATCCAGAAGAAAAATGATTGACCCGTGCTTTGCACAATTGAGTCAGGACATGGGGATGGATTGTTGGCTTGCATTAGAGGTCATTAAGGCAGGGAAGCTCACTGGATAATTGCCTTCTTAACAGTAAACATCTGTCTAACTTTAAACAGTTATCAAAGTGAGCTGGATGCCAGGTAGGGGGGAAGTTCAAGGATACAAACAGAGAAAGCAAGCAAATGGAGTCACTTATACAGGCTTTTATCAAATGGAAAAATGGCTCAGTCTAAAACCTTGGCTCTCGGGTTGAGCCAGGGGAAAAAAGGCAGATTTGCATCCCAGGAGTTATGTGGAAACCTTTTTATTTATACATTTATTTTGGTTATTGTTTAGGGTTACCATATTTAACAAAAAAAAAAAAGGACCCTCCACAGGGCCCCGGCCCCGCCCATTCCCCACCCCAGCCCCGCCCCAGCCCCGCCCCAACCCCACCCCTTCCCGCCCCCTTCCCGCCCCAACTCCGCCCTAACTCCGCCCCCTCCTCCCTCCCACTCCCAGCCACGTGAAAAGGGCTGCCTGAGCACTACTGGCTTCACGGTTTGCCGGGCAGCCCCCAGACCCTGCGCCCTGGCCAGCGCTTCCCCAGCGCAGCTGGAGCCCGGGAGGGGAAGCGCCCAGCCGGGGGCACAGGGTCTGGAGGCTGCCCGGCAAACCGTGAAGCCGGTAGCACTTGGGCTTCGGGCAGCCCCTATGCCTCTGGACCCTGCGCCCCCGGCCGGGCACTTCCCCTCCTGGGCTCCGGAGGTGCAGGGGCCGGAGGCATGGGGGCTGCCCAAAGCCCGTAGCGCTCGGCTCTTAAACAGAGTCGAAGAGTCAGGGGAGGAGCAGAGCCGCCGCGGCCGGAGGCTCTGCCCCTCCCCTGACTCTTCGGCTCTGTTTAAGAGCCGAGCTGCCTGAGCGCTACCGGCTTTGGGCAGCCCCCATGCCTCCAGACCCTGCGCCGCTGGAGCCCGGGAGGGGAAGTGCCTGGCCGGCGGCTGGGGTCTGGAGGCAAGGGGGCTGCCTGAAGCCCATAACGCTCGGGCAGCTCGGCTCTTAAACAGAGCCGAAGAGTCAGGGGAGGAGCACAGCCGCCGCGGGAGGGGAAGTGCCTGGCCGGCATTTTCCCGGACATGTTCGGCTTTTTGGCAATTCCCCCCGGACGGGGGTTTGATTGCCGAAAAGCCGGACATGTCCGGGAAAAAACGGACGTATGGTAACCCTATTATTGTTTGTTCAGCTTCTGAATTTTGTTTTGAGTTTGAAGGAACCCCCAGCTTCAATGATCTTATCCCTTTGCTGAGCAACAGCAGGATTCAAAGCGTTGCCTGTCAGTTTCCAGTTTGCAGCAACTATCAGTGCTGTGGAAGTCAGGTGCTGTCTTACGGTAACTTGTTTATTTACAAAATGTACACAAGTCCTGTTTCCTCAAACAGGAGGTGACAAATGGCACCCAGGCAACTCCCTCTTGCAGGTAAGGTGCCTCTGCACTGTCCCCTGAAGCAGTTCTCCTGTGCCAGTCTCTCTTTACAGGGCCTCACTGCTTCACAAGCAATCATATCCTCCTGCTCTAGTCCAAGGCTAATAACAAGCGACAAAATATCCTAGAATGGTGAGTCTGGGCTCCTTTTGTGCTCTTCCTCTATAATGCAAAGGAGCCTCACAACATCAAGTTCCAGACATCAGAGAATGCTGGAGCACACACAATACCCACAATGACACTCAGGATGCAGTTACTGCTTGGTATCTTTGGCTGTGTCTTTACTGCCAAAAAGAGGTGTGTTCACAGCCAGATAACTAACTGTAAAATCCTAGTGCAGACAAGGCAGAGGTAGTTTTTATCTTGTAGCTAGGTGAGGTCAACACTCTACCCCTCCACCCAAAGTGCAAATGAGTGGTTTCCTGCAAAGCAAGTGGCTGCCTAGTAAGAATGAAGGAGAGGCAGCAGAGTACGGAGGGCAGAGTTTGGATGTGAGAGAACTAAAGCTTCTAATACGGGAACACCATTTTTCAAATAATCTTCCCCGAATTAAACATTCAGCAGCATTTTACAAAGACAATGACAGAGAAGAACCCAAACACACCACTACAAAAGAGAAATGATCACCTAGTATTAATCAAAAGAGTGTTTTGTCTGACCTGAGAGTCTCTGCTCACATACATGAACTATAGATATCTAGAAGGTGGTTTTCTATGCATGGGTTTTCAGTCATGAAGTATGTTTCCGAACAGATCAGGGATGTTTGAGAACGCGGATTAACTCTTTTACCCAGTAGATTTGCTGTATCCTCTTCTACCAATGACACGGCCACGGATGGTCAGATTGTGTGTTCTATTGCAACTTTTTGATGTTTGTACTTAACTTAAAAATATTTTTTTTACTAGTGACATTCCCCATTAAGCCTGGTTTTTTTCACGGTCTTTGCTTAGAGGTGGGCTCTTTGGAAGGAGGTAGCAGTTCTGTCAGAGATTGCACACTGCCTCTGCTGAGCTTGTTTGGTGGACAGTGTATTTGTTTCCATTGCTACCTTAATTTAGCACCCAGCATGCAGGGCCAGCGCTTCCATTTAGGCAACCTAGGTGGTCGCCTAGGACACCAGGATTTGGGGGCGGGTGGCATTTTGCCGCTGTTGGCGGCAATTCGGTGGCGGGGGGTCCTTCCACGTTCCAGATCTTCGGCGGCAATTCTGCAGCGGGTCCTTCACTCGCTCCCGTCGAAGTGCCCTGAAGATTGGGAGTGTGGAAGGACCCCCGCGCCGCAGAATTGCCGACGATGACCGGGAGGGCAGAAGGACCCCCGCCTAGGGCGCCAAAAACCCTGGTGCTACTCCTGCCAGCATGAGGACTAGAAGTGGGAATTTCAAAAGCTCCTAAATGATTAAGGAACTCAACTCTCGTTGTTTTTTTCAATAAGACTTGGTGTAAAAAATTTGTGAAGTGCCTAAGTGACTTAGGAGCTTAGATGTCCTTTGAAAATTGGTCTTAGGCTCCTAGGCCACTTAGACATTTTTGAAAATCGTAGCCCTGTGCTTCTAAGTAACTTGGGCATTTTTGAAAATTCCACCCTAAATCCATTTTAAAAATGTCTTTAGCTATTGATTTTGAGTCTGTTTTTAATGAAAAGGTAGTGTGATCCAGAGAATAAGACACTGGACTGGGGGTTAGGAGACCCGGATTCTATTTCCACCTCTGCCATTGGCTTATAGTGTGACCTCGTCACTGCTCTTTGCCTCAGTTTCCCCATGTGTTAAATAGGGCTAATGATGCTTACCTTCCTTTACAAAATGTGTTTTGAGTTCTGCTGATGAAAAACATTATATAGAAGGTATTATTGTGGAAGTTCAGGAAACTTTAGGAAGCAAAAGAATTGACAAGTCAGATTTTTACCACTTTTTGTGCCCATTAAAGTATCTATCTATCTCACTGAGCCCACAGATAGCTGTTAAAGTGACTGTTAAAATGGCATTAAATACCAGCAGACAAATGTGGGTGCAAAACTGTACTTGCCCAAGAAAAGTGGTGGCTGTGAACAAGGAAGTCTGATTGGGGCTGGCACTTGAAAAATCAGTCCCTAAAATCTGTAAAAAGAACAGGAGTACTTGTGGCACCTTAGAGACTAACAAATTTATTAGAGCATAAGCTTTCATGGACTACAGCCCACTTCTTCGGATGCATACAGAGTGGAATAAATATTGAGGAGATATATATACACACATACAGAGAGCATAAACAGGTGGGAGTTGTCTTACCAACTCTGAGAGGCCAATTAAGTAAGAGAAAAAAAAATCCCTAAAATCTGTAGTCCTGTGTTTTGTTTGTTTTTTTAAAGAAACCCCCCAAAGCATTTAACATTGCTACCTTAGTTTCATCCCAATGCATTGTTCCTACAGTCGCAATAGGTTCTCCACCCCTCCATCACGATCACCACGTCAATTCCTCCTGGGATTCAGTGTGGCCATCGGGTAGACATTTCTCTAACGATTCAATATTAAACTGCTCTGTGTTCCTTGCATCATCAGGGAAGTGGCAGCCTTGATAAAGTACAGCCTGCCCATCAGTAACACTATATCAATGGAGAGACAAGATGCTGGGGCAATATATTACACCACAATGTGTGATTATGAAAGATGCATCTGGGGGTGTTGGGGAAAGAATTGTCTTTTTATTTCAACCTTCATAGAGTAATGTAATTCAGAGATCCCTGGGCCTTTATTGCATATTACTTGCATAGCACTGGGGTACAACCTGGAACTGTGGGACGGCAGTGCCTCCTTAACTCTCCAGCCTGGGGTGTCTCTCTCAATGTTATTCCAGGGACAAACAGCAAATCCTTCCAGGAGTTCTCACTCAGCCATCAGCATGGGGAGCCCCACACTGAGTTAAACTGCATGAAGGCTCACTAAGCCACTGATGAATTATACAGAGAGAGGCACCGGCCAATCACCCCAGCCTTGCATCTCCAGTGCAAGCTCATTAATTAGTTTACCACTCCAATAAAGGGTAGTGGACATGCAACACTCCTTGTTAACCTGAGCTGAGATTTCCCAAGCACGTCAACCAAAAACACACAGTTTTAGATAAAATATACAACAGATTTATGAACTACAGAAAGATAGATTTTAAGTGATTATAAGTAGCAGGCATAGAGATCAAAGCTGTTTACATCAGAAATACAAATAAATGCGCAGTCTAAACTCTATAAACTAAGTAGGACTTGAATCAAGCACTTTCTCACCCTAATAAATCTTACAGGCAGCTCAAAGTTCTCAATATGCAGGCTGGATTCCCTTCCCAGCCTGGGATCACCCTTCCTCAATTCAAAGTCTTTGTCCTCCAGATGTTATTCCAGGTGTTGAAATGGGGGAGGAGAGAGGCCTAGTGATGTCACTATCCCTCTTTTATACTTTCTTCCAGCTGCTAAAAGATCCTTTCTGTGACGTGGGGTTTAGGTAGCCCTCATTGCATATGTGTCCTCGGAGGACTTTCTGGGATTGCCATTGAGAGAGTGATTTCCCCATAATGGCCCATCAACACATGTCTGGCTGGTCCTGATGTAAATCTGTCTTTCTAGGCGCTCCTTTGTTGCCACTGGAAGGCTGGCTGTGGGCATTTCCCAACCTCACAATATATTTCAGTAACACACACAAAGTAATACTTCATAGCTTCACATAACATAAAATTGAACAAGATATTAATGTTCAGCTGATCAAGACTTTAAATGAATCCTCTCAAGGCAGACTTTACAAAACATATCATAATCATATCACAGTGGTGAATATGGGGTCCAGGGTGCCACTTTGAGGTACAGAGTGTCACAGTGACGTCTAATGATAGATGTGAAGGAGGAAAGGATAGCGGTGTAGCAAGCCAGGTCAATCAGTGGGTGCCCAGATACTGGGGCCATGTAGAATAAGGTCCAGAGATGAATGAGCAAGGGAAGAAAGGAGGGATGGGTGCACATTGTAAAGCAGGTCAGCATAGAAATAGAAGGTAAATAATAAAGTTCTCCAGTCTCTGACTTATTGTAGGGTTTCTCTATATGGGACACTACTGTACAGCAGGTCAGGGTGTGAATCTACTGTGCACTAGTTTGCCAGGCAGTGATGTCCTATGTGGGCATCGCTACAGCACACTAAAAGTCCCAGACGGCCATTTGGCTTACTACCCTTTACCAATAATAATCTGCTAAACTGCTAAGTGCACTGTACCGGTGACCACATGGGGCATTACTGCGCGGCAAACTAGTGCACTGTAGATTCACACGTTGGCTTGTCACACAGTAATTTCCCATGTAGACAAAGCTGGTAAAACAGTATGTGGGACACACCTGCCTGATGCCAACAGGACACCCTTGCTCAGCATTCCATAGGAATAAGGGTCTCCTACCTCCCTGCTGCACAGCCTCTAAAATATTTGCATATATACCAGTATACCACTGGGGGAGGGAGTGGGGAAAGAGGGAATTCTATTCTGACTTCAAAGTTAAGGAATGTTTGCTCATGGAAATCTAGTATTCTTGGGTCTGTTTACTCGAGTCTTACCATTTCACCAGTCCTACAGAAAGTAGCATCTCTATGCCTACTACAGAGAGAGGAACTCCGTGCTTGTCAGTGGAATTGACCTTGCAGAAAGGAATTCTTTGTGGGACAGTTGGAGTTCTAATGTTCCATCCATGTAGGGAATACCTGTTGCACCCCGGGGAACCTGTCACAACTTGGAACTGGGATACTTCTGAGCCTTCTGTCTTACCAACCTGGGCTCCCTCTCACACTGTGATGCTGTGACAAGCTGCAAACCCCTTCAGGTCCTGCACTCACATGGCCATCCATAGACAGGGACACACTCATTTGAGTTACATAAATGCTTTTGCCAGCCACTCATGAACCAGCAATAGAGAGGCTCTAGCCAATTCCCCACAGCTCCCCAGCCTAGGACTCCAGAGCTGTACTGTCCTGACCTAGTCAGAAGCCTGACCAGTGTAAATTTATTGCCCAGTCCGCTCTTCCCTCAATGTGGAGAAGACATGCACCGGCCCTTGTTACTGAGCAGATTTCCCTTGCACTTCAAGCAGCACACTGTTTTAGGTTAAAAAATATAAAACAGATTTATTAACTACAGAAAGATAGATTTTAAGTGATTATAAGTAGTGAATGTACAGCTCAAAGTTGATTACCTAAGAAATAAAAGTAAAAACACAATCTGAGTTCTATAAACTAGACAGGATTTGAATCAAGCAGTGTCTCACCCTGATGGTATAGATCCTTCACACAAAGGCTGAGATTCTCCTTTCCAGGCTGGGACCACCTCCCCAGGTCAGTCTTTGTTCTCCAGATGTGCTTCCAGGTGTTGAGTTGTGGGGGGAGTGAAGCCAAGCGATGATGTCATTGGCCCTTTTATAGCTTCTTCCAGCTTGCTGGAAAGATCCTTTGCTATGACATGAGTCAAACATGATAGGTCTCCACTGTATACAATTCCTGGAGTAGTCCTTGTCGGTGTGCATTTCCCTTAATGGGCCATCATCAGTGTCTGGCTTCTCCATTGTTGTACCTGAAAAGCTGGTTGTGGGTGGAACATATTTCAGTAGCATACACATAGCAAAACTTCATAACTCCACATACATTGATAGCAGATACAATTTAACAGGATATTAATGTTCAACAGTTTAAGGCTTTTAAAATAATACTTTACAAGGCATAGTTTGTACAAAATATATCCTAATCATATCGCAGAGGTAAGTATAGGGGTGCCGGGGTGTTGTTTTGAGGTACAGACTGTCACACCTGTACATCTGCAACATGAGTTGCCTAACAATGCACCCCATTGGTTTCTAACTTGTTGATTTGGAAAGTAGTTCTTAAAAAGTCTGTCGGCCACAGATGACATTTCCAAAAGTGCCTGAATGATTTAGGGGTCTAATAACACTTTTAAAATGATTTAGGCACTTAGGAGCCTAACGCCCATTGACTTTCAAAGAGTTGTAGGTTCCTAAGCCTCTTAGACATGTTTACAAATTTTACCCCATAACTCATCTCCTGAGAGATGATTGGAATATCCAGCTCTTGACCTTGAGTAAAGGCGCCTTTTAATTCAAATAAGAAATGAAGAGTTAGTGTACATCTTCTTAGCTCAAGGAAGCATTAAATGACTGAGCTAAGGCAAGACAGTTGTCGTTAGGGATGAAAATAACATGAGCCACATCTTGTAACAAATCAGTTCATACTATTAGATTTGTCATAACTGTATGATGAATGGTAATTCCCTGATCTAATATCAAACCTTTGGGAGCAATATATTTGAATGATGTCATTGCGTAATGTTTGAAGCTGCTAATATGATTATCCCGAATCAGTGCAGAAACATGAGACTTGAGGAGATTACATAATAAGTTAGCTACACTTGTTCTTACAGGGTAACCACTCTGAAACATCTCAGTGTTTTATAGCTGAAATCTATTCTGTCTTCTAAACTGTGCTACATTTGGGTTGGTAAAAATTGTTTTGGCAACAGCATAGTGTGACTGATAAATGGTTTTCCAGTTGCAGTTCTGCAAAGCATGAATAGAAAGGGAGAAAATATCATAACCTACAATCAATGGGCTCTCTAGCTGTGTTTCATGGTGAACTAGTAGGTGGCTTTTGGAGAACTGGTGGGCTGCTCCTTTCTGCTTGCTACATTTCATTAAAAGTAGAGCTGGTCAGAAATTTTTAACAAACTTAATTGAAAGCAAAACTGTCCACTGTTTGGTTGTGACAAATCTCCTAATTTAAAAAAAAAATGGAAAAAGAATTTTTGAAACTTGTCAAAATGTTCCATGTTTTAAAAATGAAAAATTTTGGTTTTCTGGTTCAAAACTTTTCATTTTGAAATTTTAGCTAAGTAGATTGAAATTGAAACAAAACATTCCAAAATGATCAAAACAGAATGTTTTGATGGATGTGAATTAGAAAAATGTTTTGGCTTTTTGGTTTCTGAAAATGTTCAAGATTTTGTCTTTTCATTCCAATTTGGGGTGGTACAAATTCTTGGCCTCTCAAATCTTAGCTGGATGGGAAAATCATTTCATGCCTAGCTCTAATTAAAAGTTAGTATCTAAAATACTTTGATAATATTACTTTCCCATATACATATTTTCTGTAATTGCTATAGTGATGTTAAACGATGATGCAGCTGACAGTTTGGGAAAGGGGCAGAAGGTGGTGCGTGTATGATACCTGGAGAAGAGGCAGCCATGAGATGATCTTTGCATTAAGATGTGATCCACACTATGAATGGGTTTGGGAATCCCTTCTTTAAACCATCAATACAGAAAATCCTGCTAAGGAAATGTGTGGACAGATGAAAATGTGTTTGCTTATTTCCAGCTACATGTTGCTCGTATTGCTTAAATGCTTTTGCCCTGATTCTCAGTAGTTTAATCAATAAGACACATTACATTGTTCTTTCTCAGAAACTGAGGTTAATGCCCACTGGAAAAAAAATACAAAAGCTTGATCTTCAAATGTCATAATGGTGAATTAATCATAGAAAGTGTTGCTTATTCTGTTTCTCAATAAGGAGCTTTATTAGAATAAGGAAAACCTCTGAGGTGGATATTCTTCGATTGTAGAGATTCTGCCAGGATTCTTCCCCATCCCTGTCCTGCTTGGCTTTCTGCTACAGACTTACAGAACCAATACACATTTTGGAAGGATGGTCTTCTGATTTGGGTATTGGACTAGGATGCAGGGCCTGATGAAATGCATCCTAGAATACTCAAGGAGCTAATAGAGGAGGTATCTGAGCCTCTAACTATTATCTTTGGAAAATCATGGGAGACAGGAGAGATTCCAGAAGACTGGAAAAGGGCAAATATAGTGCTCATCTATAAAAAGGGAAATAAAAACAACCCAGGAAACTACAGACCAGTTAGTTTAACTTCTGTGCCAGGGAAGATAATGGAGCAAGTAATTAAGGAAATCATCTGCAAACACTTGGAAGGTGGTAAGGTGATAAGGAATAGCCAGCATGGATTTGTGAAGAACAAATCATGTCAAACCAATCTAATAGCTTTCTTTGATGGGATAACGAGTCTTGTGGATAAGGGAGAAGCGGTGGATGTGGTATGCCTAGATTTTAGTAAGGCATTTGATACGGTCTCGCATGATATTTTTATCGATAAACTAGGCAAATACAACTTAGATGGGGCTACTATAAGGTGGGTGCATAACTGGCTGGATAACTGTACTCAGAGAGTTGTTATTAATGGTTCCCAATCCTGCTGGAAAGGTATAACAAGTGGGGTTCCGCAGGGGTCTGTTTTGGGACTGGCTCTGTTCAATATCTTCATCAATGACTTAGATATTGGCATAGAAAGTACGCTCATTAAGTTTGCAGATGATACCAAACTGAGAGGCATTGCAAATGCTTTGGAGGATAGGGTCATAATTCAAAATGATCTAGACAAATTGGAGAAATGATCTGAGGTAAACAGGATGATGTTTAACAAAGACAAATGCAAAGTGCTCCACTTAGGACAGAACAATTAGTTTCACACATACAGAATGGGAAGAGACTGTCTAGGAAGGAGTACGGCAGAAAGGGATCTAGGGGTTATAGTGGACCACAAGCTAAATATGAGTCAACAGTGTGATGCTGTTGCAAAAAAAGCAAACATGATTCTGTGATGCATTAACAGGTGTGTTGTGAGCAAGACACGAGAAGTCATTCTTCCGCTCTACTCTGCGCTGGTTAGGCCTCAACTGGAATATTGTGTCCAGTTCTGGACACCGCATTTCAAGAAAGATGTGGAGAAATTGGAGAGGGTCCAGAGAAGAGCAACAAGAATGATTAAAGGTGTTGAGAACATGACCTATGAAGGAAGGCTGAAAGAATTGGGTTTGTTTAGTTTGGAAAAGAGAAGACTGAGAGGGGACTTGATAGCAGTTTTCAGGTATCTAAAAGGGTGTCATAAGGAGGAGGGAGAAAACTTGTTCACCTTAGCCTCTAAGGACAAAAGAAGAAGCAATGGGCTTAAACTGAAGCAAGGGAGGTTTAGGTTGGACATTAGGAAAAAGTTCCTAACTGTCAGGGTGGTTAAACACTGGAATAAACTGCCTAGGGAGGTTGTGGAATCTCCATCTCTGGAGATATTTAAGAGTAGGTTAGATAAATGTCTATCCGGGATAGTCTAGACAGTATTTGGTCCTGCCATGAGGGCAGGGGACTGGACTCGATGACCTCTCGAGGTCCCTTCCAGTCCTAGAATCTATGAATTTAGGTTCAGTTCTCATCTCTGCCACAGACTTCATGTGTGGTCCTGGGAAAGTCACTTAATCTCTTCCCCTGTAAAATTGGGATAACAACTTCCTTTTGCCCTTATTCAGAGTATAAGTTCTTCAGGGGATGGCCTCTCTCCTACCTTGCATATGTACAGTGTTTAACACAAGAACATATCCTGTTATTAGCTGAAGCCTCTATAGACTACTATAATACACATAACAGTGTATTCTCACAGTACTAGTCTGTGGCTCAGTTTTGCTAGATTTCCAGCAATGTGAAATGTATATTAGAGATGGCTGGGCTGAGTGGTGTACTTCTGTACAACCCAAATTTAAATTTATAGTTCAGATTCCTGTCCAGATCCTGCTAGACAGCCCAGACCTAGTTGCAAATTTGGTGTGGAAACCAATTTGATGGAAATATCATGAGAATGTTCGTGCAGAATTTCCACTATTTCTGCCTCCATGGCAATCTATCTCCCCTAACTCACCACCATCTTCCAGGTGGGGGTGTCTCCTCACCACCATGGCTCCTAGTGGTCGGGAAAACAGGCACAGTGCCCCTTTGGAGATTGCAAGTTTAATCCATTTACATGCCTAATCTAAAAAGGGTTTTCTTGGAGCGTAGCTAGCCTGACTCAGTCCTAGTGGATTAGTGGAGACTGATCCATCAGTGGAAGGTGTGGTTAAAAAAAAGTGGCCAGCCTCAGCCTTTCTGAACAATACAGGCGGGATTAAAGGTCTGTAGGCCTCACTCCCAGAAGATGGCAAAGGTCTGGTGGTCCCAGAGAAGGGAGAAGTTGCTGCAGGTAGCAGGATAAGACAGAAATGGTAGAAATCTCATGAGAATTTTTTTCCATAGTTCTTTATCTGAATGACATAGGTCGATATTACACAGAATTGGAAGTGTGATGTGTGTGTTAGTTATTGACAAGGTAGGCCTTGTGTTACAGGGTGGTTAACTTTGCAAGAGGCTTTCAGAAACATTAATTAATAAATAAAAACAACTCTCCCCTGCCTCCCCTCCCAGATGGCTATTGAAGGTGGTCTTAACCTCTTTAAGGGGACAACGGTTCGGCTCCTTTAAGGGGACAATGGTTCAGCCCACCTGAGGCTAATTAGCCATTGCCCCATCAGGCTTAAGGAGGGATAGCTGACCCCCTATAAAGATCAGTGAGGAAGTTCAGTAGAGAGGAAGTGAGGGAAAAACTGACAGAAGCCCAGGGTGGGTTGGGGGAAGGAACTGCAGGGACAGTGGAGGCTCTTGTAGGAATTGCTCAAAGAGGAGGAAGAACAAGGGTGAAGGACAGAATGAGAGCAGTGGATAACATGGTAGGAAGCCCAAATGAAGTGAAAGACTTTGTTTATTGCAACGACATGGTATAAAGCTGTACACAGGTCAGCTGAGGTGGAGAATGTTCTGTTCCCAATAACTCTGGTGTAGAAAATAAAAGGACAAAGTCTGGAAGAGAGGGGCCTGGATCATACCTTGCTTGGGAAGAATGGGGCCAGTGACCAGGAGGGGGCCCTCTGGAAATGCTAACCGTGACACTGACATTGTCCACAATAGGAGTAGCATCATAGGATGGAAACAGAGAGAGAGAGAGACCTAAAAGGCCAGACAGGTTAAACCCATCCTATATTGTGTTGAAAAGCATATTTTAAGCTGTAAATAGCCAATGAAAAATCATAAAACTCCTTTATCTTATTCAAAGATTGTGTTTGGAGTGATATATACCTGCACTTATCTGATGTAAATGCAAGAGAGGAGGCAGGGGAATCTGTCTATATAGTGCCTTTCAGATGCACAAGAGTGAAAACTGTAATAATATTGTGACCATCTATAATATCTTTCATGCCAGGATCTTGCAATATTTTGCAAACAGAAATTACCCTGCCTTCATAACGCCTTGTGAGGCAGGCAAGTCTTATCCTCATTTTACAGAGGAGCCAACTGAGAAAGTGTGTGTGTACAGCTCCTAATGCAATGGGGTCCTGGTCCAGAACTGGGAATTCTAGTATTTGTATTTCTACTATCATACAAATAATTAGGATGACCAGCTGTCCTGTTTTTAACAGGACAGTCCTGTATTTAAGGTCTCCTGCAGGTGTCCTGACTTTCTTAAAAATGGGCAAATTGTCCTGTATTTTCTGCTTCCCCCCGTCAATCAGTACCAGCAGGTCCTGCTGCTGGCCAGATACCTGTTCACCAGCCACCCGCCCACCAGTGATGAGTGGGGGGTCCTGTGGTTAACGGTGGGTGTGGGTGTGCAAGGCTGGTGGCGGGGTGAAGCTGCAGTGAGCGGGGCCAGCCACTCCCCACGCCGGTCCATCAGCACAGCCCCTGCTGTGTGCCAGCTCTGGAGGCGAAGGTGGGGGAAAGCGATTTCCAGCTGTTCCCACCCTGAAGCCACAGAGGCTCCCCGGACAGGGGGTTAGCACCCTCTTCACCCACCCCCTCTCTCACTGTCCTGGGTCCTTCCCCCAGGGAGTGCAGAGCTGCTCCATCCCCTAGGCACCCTCTCCCACTGAGCCACCTCATTGGCCAGGCTCTGTGGCCACTGAAGCCTCTGCAGTCAGGTTCCCTGGGTCCTGGTGCACAATGTGTCCTTAGGACTTAACCCCTTCCTGCCTGCACTGTAGCCAGGGGACAGGAGGCAACTGGGTTATGTCGGTGGCCAGCAGCAGCTGGAGGTGTTAGCTGCCTTTCGACACTGTGCAGGCAGGAAGGGATGAGCTCTGCGAAGACACAGGCTGGGTCATCCCTCCCCATTGTGGCTGGAAGCAGCTCCCATCCCTTCCCTCCTGCACAGTGCCAAAAGGGTGCTGCTGGCCACGTTCTGGTGTGAATCCTGGGCAGAAATTGGGGGTGGGGGTGAAAACCATTCAAGCCTTTTATGCTTGTCTTCAACCTTCAGTAGTGGGTGGAATACACGTTATGTTTACATAGAATATGTTTCTTCAGCTAACTCAAGGCTTTACAAATATTATAGTGTTCCAATGTGGTCCAATCAAAAGTGTAATATTTATTTCCCCAGTATTTCCTGTTCTATTTAAAACATACAGCCAGTTTCATCCTGTCTGTGGCAGTGACAGCAAGGAAGGGTGGCAGTTTACATCCATACTTTTCAGGAGTTATGGGGGACTTGAGGAGCTCCTAGAACAGGGTAGGGAAGCCTTAATGCTGCCCTAATTTATACCCCTGTTTCAGTGGTTTATGTGGGGCTTTGGGGAAGTCCAGAACAGCTAGGGTGCAATTCTGCCTCGGATCTCTTCTCTTGTTCCTCTGCCCTGCTCCTGCTCTGCCCACACAGCCTGAATGGCAGGCTGAAATCTAGTAGCAAAGGCCCGCTGCACCAGGGCTTGCACCTGCCCTAGGGGCACTTTTTGCCAACTTAGCTGGTGCAAAAGGCCCTTATGAGAACAATGAATACAGCACATACAATTAAATCAAACCTTGCAACCCACACAGGATGGCTAAATGACCACAACTCCTGTAGTTCATTAACTAGCTTCTCTAGCTGTAAGATCTCTCTGTATCAACATGCAAAAAATAATCTAGCCGCTAATAATAATTTCAGAGAAGCCTGTTGGTTATTATAATGTATTGGCTGGATCTTGAATATTCATCCGTGTGCTGTTTGCTACATTATTTTTATACTCTGACATTAATCAAAAGAATTCTGAAATTATTAAAATACATTCTAATTTGTCAATAGAAGCAAAAGGATAAAGAGTTAGTGGGTGATTCTTCAAAGCACAAATGACAGAAAGATGCCTGACTCCAACTGACTTAGGTGCCTAACTCCTGTTTGTACCTATGAAACGCATCTCCTTAAACCATTTGTGTGAAATGTTGTGGATCCAAATGTACTCTCAGGTCCAATATTTCTATAAGGAAAGCAAAATATTGAAACTTACTTTCACACGTTAAGAATGTGTAGGCTTTGGTAAAGGCAAAGTATGGTTAGTAAAATCAAAGGGCATGTTTGTATATTATGTGTAAGCTTCTTTTGCCTGTACCAAAGCAGTGACACCAGGTTCTGGGTTGTTAAATATTTTAGATAATTGATTACCAGACATGTTGAATTGATTTCTATGGCTCTAAAATACCATAGTACATTATCTTCTTTTCCTACTCCCCACTAGCCATGAAATCTTATTTATCTGCAAACTGCAGAAGAATTGTTTGCCTTTTGAAGCTTCTGTTACCCAGCATGGGTTACTTTGTGATGTGAGATACCAGTATATTTTTTCCTCCGGTTGAGTTCTTTAAAGGAATCAGTAGGAAATGACTGCTTTTTACCTCAAAGCTAAGTATTGTGTCTCAGTTACCAATGCATCAAAAGGGAAAGGGGGGAAGGGGAGATAAGGCGAAGTATATTGCTAGGAGTGAGGTCACACAGTAGACTAGGAGATTAAGAAAGTGGCCTAAATTTGATTAAAGCTGAAGTTGAGCTAGTTTGAAAATGTGCGTGATCTGTTCTATCAAAGAAAGACTTTCATAGAGAGAAACTTTCAGATACCCCACACACATCCATTCACCTTCCAAGTATTTTTCTCAGTGCTCATTAATTGCCAAAGCTATTTGTGTTAGAACCACCCTTGCAACTTTCTTCCTCTAAATGCTACTAAACTGAAGTTGTCATAATGCAGGTTTTGAGATAGACTGTTGCTATGGAAATAACTGCTATGATATCTTAAGCACAGGATAATGACTTCATTCACTCAGCTGCAGGATCAAACAGGAGGAGAAGCAAAGATGTGAGGGTAAAATTTGTTTATTGCTCATGTCTTTACCCAACCTCTTTTTTTCTGTATATTAATATAATGTATACCCTAACAACAACAAAAGAAATTTTATATTGAGAAAACCAAACATTTTCACTAGTGACAAAACATGTAATTTTGGGAATTATTATTAATAATTTGTATGGCAATATTACCTAGAGGCCCCATTTGAGATGAGGCCCCATTGTGCTAGGTGCTGTATGTTAAACTAGGAAGAAATGATCCAACCCCAGATATCCTACAATCTAAACATACAACACAGACTAAGAGTGGGAGGGAAATTGAAGCACACAGAGTAAGTGACACAGTTGCCAGTGGCAAGGCCAGGAATAGAACCCCGGTTGGCTGAACCACACTTCCTCTCTACAGAGAAAATATTTGCCAGGTTTATCTTCTCTGTGTATTAAATCATAAGTGTTTTCTCTCTCCGCCTCTCCCCCCCCCCAACCAATTTATTATAGAGCAATATTAAGAAAAGAGAAAATCCAGATTCAAGTTTAACCCCGTGTAACAGACTGGCTTTCCTAATTTTTATGTGAAATTTTTTATTTGCTACTGTAAAATGTGTCCTTTGTTTATAGTATAGTGAAAAATCTTTTAATTACAGCCATACTTGAAGTTTATTATGTTTAAATACCTAAAAAGTTTAAAATCTAGAGCTGGCCAGGAAATGACTTTTCTTTTTCCCGGTGAAAAAAATCAACAAAGAATTTCGTGTTTTTTTTTCAGCAAGTAAAATTCAAACAATTTTCATTTTTGGGGTACTGCATTTTTCAATAAAAGCCAGAAACCTTGTGATGAAAACAGAATTTTTCCACAAACATTTCCATTTAATCATAAAGTCCTCCCACCAATATAATTTTCCATTAAAAAGAAATCCTCATTGATGGAAAATTTTTGACCACTCTCATTTGGAAGAAAGAGTTGATTTTGATTTTTTTAAATATCATAATAATGTAATGACATGGCTAGTATGGTACAGCAGTGCCCATACTAGCCATGCCCAGTAGTTAGGCCACTAGCCCTAGGTCTTGGGAGACTCATGTTCAATTCTCTGCGCAGCAATAGACTTCCTGTGTGACATTGGGCAAGTCACTTAGTCTCTCTGTGCCTTAGTTCCCCATCTGTACAAAAAAAAAGGGGGGGGGGATGTTTGTGAGGATAAATACATTAAAGATTGTTTTTGTAGATACAGACTAACACGGCTACCCCCTGATATTAAAGATTATGAAGTCCTTTGAGATCTACTGATAAAAAGCCCTATATAACAGCTAGGTATTATTACTCTGCTATTCACCTGTGTGTCATAGCACTTATGCTGCTAGCAGGTCTTATAAAGCACTTGTTAGCAGGAGATCTCAAAGTACTTCACAAAGGAAGTCATTAGCTTTAGCCCCATTTTTCAAAAGGGGAAACTGAGGCACGTACTGGTGAAGTGACTTGCCTAGGATCTCCCAGCTGGTCAGTGGCAGAACAAGAAATAGAACCAGGTCTTCTGAGCCACAATGCTCCTGTCTCAAGTGGGCCTAGGAATTTCTTGATTGTGCATCAGAGTGGTAAACATAATCTTCATCAATAGCATGGATTTGTTACAGTATAAATAGGCTTGGCAGAACTGAATTTTTATTTTTGTATGATTTTGACAAATAATGCCATCTTATTTTTAAGCATTTTAAATTTTTTTATTGATTTTAAATTTTCTTAATAGTCCAAAATAATGAGTTTTAAGCATTTGTTTTGAATTTTTTAAAAATCACTTTTTAATTCCGAGTTGCAGGAAATCCTGGGGGTGTATGTCACACAATGATTATTCAATGACAGTAGACACTAAGATTCAAAAAGTTAAATCTTTATAGCCATTAAAACAAAAATTGTCAACATCATCTGTGAAAACTTACATAGTAAATATCCTTAAATCAAACTCTTAAGTTCTCAAGCAGCATTTTTCTTTCTTTGCTTATTTGTAAATTTAGATTATTGATGGAAATATTTTTGTCAGTTTGTATGTGGATGGTGAAATCAACATTTACCAATATTTACCGATAAAAATCTAATCCTTCCAAGCTTAGGTATAGTATGATATGATAGTTGTTTTAAGAAACACAGTCCTTCAGTTCATAGATCAAGTGTAATAGGAATGTTGTGAGAAAGATATACTGCAAGGAAAAGGCAAAATGTTGTGCTGAGTTACCTCAAATGCATCATTTTCAGGTCTATACTTTAAATGCAGGATCTATTGGTGTTGGTGTGCCCTGATTGTTTAGCTCACCTTTGTTACTGTGGCATTCTTCCAATGTTAGTAGGGGGGAAAAAAGAAATAGATCCCCAGGGTTCAGTAGCTTTAGGAGGCATCTGTTTTGTGATTCACTGAGCATTCCTGTGAGAAGTTGCTGAAACATGGTTTTGTGGAGGATACTGAGAGAGAGTGTTACAGATGGTACAGTAAAGTCCAGCCATCCTTTCAATCCATTTATCAAAGAAACAAACATTCCTACTTCAAGACTGGTGAAACAATAAATATGGAGTGAAGGAAGCTCATCTCTTGATCAGTGCAGATCTCTGAGCCTTTGCGAGCCCATGATTTAGTATATGACCTGAACTTTCTTGCCTTTGGCAATTAACTTTTCAAGGATTTTTGAAGGTGTTGTATTTTTTAATTTAAATGAATTTATTCTAATACAGCCCTTTAAGGTTTGAGAATCAAACAGAATAAACTTAGGAATATAATATACTAGGCTCATTAAGGCAAAACCTAAATGAGAAGAAAATCAGCATGGAAATTTATAGATATAGATTTTTAGTATTCTACCTATGTCCTACAACACAATGGGTGTGTTGTCTGTACCTTTTGACGTCTGTAGTCATTTTGCTACAAATGTCATATCCTTGGGACATCCATTCCGGATTCCTCACTATGAATTTGGATCAATGGAAGTTGTGACTGCCTTTAGAGGACACATTAGGTTTAAACAGAGCATGCTGGAACTAGACTTTGTGAGTTTTGATCAATACTCTGTAGATATTGGTGCATGTCACGCTGTCTGGAATGGCTCACATTGTTTCTCTGCTTCCAGATATCTTAGCCAGACCATTTCTGGGAGTGCCCAGACCCTGCTTTTTGGTCATGGTTCATGAGCGTAGCTCTCGGTTCCTGATCTGAGGCTTCCTTCTTAAAGGATATCCCCGTATCTTTACATAAATTTTAAGTTCTTTTGAGTCAAATATGATTGTGATTCACCCATTATGACTAATCTTTAACCCTTAAAACTCTCAATATCAAATTTAAACTTTTAACAATGTTGGGTTCTGATCTTTAAGCCCAGTTGACCCGTGGCATGTGAATCCTGCCGACTACGCCAATTGCCACATTGTCTGGAATGGCTCACAACTGTGAATGCCAATCATAGGTAAACAGGGCAGACATCCCAAACCTGTGGTGTGTTCTATAATTACATTTCACCAGGCCAGTAACAAATGTGAACTCCTGGATTACTGTACCAGTCTTATCATGGAGTCACAGACGGTCCCCTTAGGCTCTCCAGCCTATCTTGCCACCCAGACAAACTGGACTTAATGATAATGGTCACAGAAACTAAAAATTACACCACTTCAGGTTACTTTCAACCCCAATGGGTCAGTCACTTGCCCCTAAGTCAGTTGGTACTCTGGATCTTACCAAAGACAACGCCGACAGCCAATTCTCTAGTAAACTAACTAAAATTTTATTAGCTAAGAAAAAGAGGTGAGATAATGTATTTACCTGCTTTAAATTTTCAATAACAGGTGAGTCAAAGTTTGTAAGTCCAAACTGATAGCAGAGTTGTAGTAATGTCAGACTCCAAAAGCCTCTCAGGGTTACCCAGAATAGCTCTGGGGATCTCTGTCAACTCACTCAATAATTCCACCCTTTTGGAATCCAAACAGTCAGAGATACAGGATCATTCCTTGAAATCCATTTTATAGCTTCTCCAGAAAACAACCTGAACAGTTTCTTCATCCTCATGGGTTTTGATGAGTAGGAAATGCAGAGTGAGTCTGAGTTTCCGTGTCAAACACAATAGCCCTTGCTTTGAAGTTTGCATTGCCTGTTACAACCGTTAAGTCCTTCACTTACACTTCACAAGGTTTCTTTGAGGAATAAATGTAATGTAGCAACAAACAATAATCTTTCATTAGTTTTCATAAAGTTTACACGTTACATATCTCATCTTAACACTAACACACACTTTAATCTAGGGTTATCTAATTACAGGAATATACATAATGTAAGGTGATAGCAATCAACAGGTTATAGATAAGTGAAGACAATACCATTTACTACATCAGTGAATTAATCTATGCATACTAGTACACTTAACATTTATTTGATATTCACAAAGTGAATTGGCCTATGGCTCTGACCTGCTGGCCTGTCAGCGTCACAGTGCAATACAGACCTGGAATAAAATTTTAAAAAGTACCTAAACAGCAAGCATCATTTCCAAATCTGTCTGGCAGGCAGGGTTCCATCAGCGGCTTGTCTGGGTTTGCTAGGAACCTTCAGCTAAATTGGGCCATCTCTGTGAAACAACCTATTTTGTTGAATCAGCAAATTCTGATGAAATACAATTTTGTCAGAATTTTTTCAACCAGTTCTACTTGTAAGTCTATGTACCCAAGGCTATTTAACTGACATTTTCTGAGATACAATTGGGGCTAGTTTATATCCATCACTCATACCCTAGCACTCATATATACCACATTTGGGAGGTCTGAATTTATCACTCTACATTTCTCTAAGGCCACCCATCCTGTGGCATATGAACTCGTTAGCTTGTTTCTGTTCTTTTAACTATTTGAGTAGATTCTATATGTTGCCTTAAGTAATAATATAGCAGAATTCAAGAAAATTCCAGCATTCTAAAGTGAACTTAATCAAATGGCTACCTTTGTTGTAATGTGGCTGCTTGTGTAGATAGCACATCCTCATATGGTTGAACTGTTTCTCTAAATGCAAAAAGTTTTGAGCCATATATATTATATTTGGTGCTACAGCAAGCGTCCTTAGGTTTTTTGGTCATTTCAAGGTTCTGCTGTGCTTCCTTTCTGACTTTCCATCCTGTTTTCTTTGCTCTCTGGAATATATCATCTTCATTAAAACTTGAAATTATGCTGGAAATCCACAGTCTTCTATACAGAATTTAACATAGTGTTTAAGAACTTCTCCCATCTAATTGACATTCTTATCTTGCCTCCTTCCTTATGGTTCATCAGCCTGAGATTATGAAGCAAAGTTTCATTAAAGAAAATTTGCCTTATTTATGGCACAGTCTGATTGACTGGGTTCAAATAAATCACATTGACCTCCATATAATTATTTGTTTTAGAGACCAGGGTCTGATTCAGCCCTTTGAGACCTTTATTTCCTCTGCATATATGTCTGTTTATTTTCAAAATAAGATAGCTGCAAACTCAGAAAGAGACAGAACAGGGACTAAGAATCCATCTGAGAATTATAAGCTCCTGACATTAAACCTGATCAGTTCCAGAACCTAGCAGCCATTTGTGACGGGTTGGATCACAGAAACGCCCTTGGGAGCTGCCACCTGATGTACCAAGACTTCCCCTGCTCCTGTTTTCCCTGCCAGCTCAGTACTCCAGCACCCTGTCTTGCTGAGCCAGACACTCCCGTCTGCTCCAACATAGACCCAGGGTCTGAATCACTTGCCCCAAAGCTGCAAGTTTACCTGAAAACAGCTCACAGAAGTGTGCTTGTCTTTAGCACTCAGATGCCCAACTCCCAATGGGGTCTAAACCCAAATAAATCTGTTTTACCCTGCATAAAGCTTATGTAGGGCAAACTCATAAATTGTTCGCCCTCTATAACACTGATAGAGAGATATGCACAGCTGTTTGCTCCCCCACATACTCTGAGTTAATTAATAAGGAAAAAGTGATTTTATTAAATACAGACAGTAGGATTTAAGTGGTTCCAAGTGGTAACAGACAGAACAAAGTAAGTCACCAGGCAAAATAAAATAAAATGCGCAAATCTATGTCTAATCAAACTAAATACAGATAAGATCCTCACCAGTTCCAGAATGCTCCCTTTTACAGGCTAATCTCCTTTTAGCCTGGGTCCAGCAATCACTCACACCCCCTGTAGTTACTGTCCTTTGTCCCAGTTTCCTTCAAGTATCCTGGGGGGGTGGAGAGGCTCCTTCTTTAGCCAGCTGAAGACAAAATGGAGGGGGTCTCCCACGGGTTTAAATAGACTCTCTCTTGTGGGTGGAGACCCCCCTCCTCCCTCCTATGCAAAGTCCAGCTCCAAGATGGAGTTCTGGAGTCACCTGGGCAAGTCACATGTCCCTGCATTACTCAGTCTTTACAGGCCGAAGCCATTGTCCACATGGTATCTTGCATGTCTCCAGAAAGACTTCTTATGTGGATTGGAGCATTCCAAGATGCATTGTTCCCCAAGTGTTTCCTGATCAGGTACTTAACCTGGCGAATTCCTTCCTAAAGAAGCTGACCAAATGCCTCACAAAGCTTACTTAGAAACCAAGCCAGCATACAGCCCATATTCTTAACCTCAAGTAGAAAATGATATATATGTACAAATAGGATGAATAGATATAGTAGACCATATCCTTTACGGAGATATGTTACATGGCACAGGCAGCACAAAACATATTCCAGTTATATCATACATACATTTATAAGCACCCCCCCATAAAGCCTTATGGGGTACACTGTCACACCACTCATTAATGGAAATGTCTCATCCCACTCTATTTCTTGCAACCAGTTAAGTAACAGGGCTATACTTTTACGTGCACAGATGTCCTCATTTCTCGGGATTCTGTAAGTATCTCTGCTAATCTCATCTTCATTTAAAGTTAATATAAAACAAAGTTTTTAATCACACTCTGGTAGACACAACCTTCAAAATATAAAACAATAGCTAGGGCTGATACTAATCTTCTTTTTAAAGCTCTTGGAGATCTATGGATGAAAAGCACATCTCTATATACAAGCTAGGTATTATTAATTATGATAATGATTATTATTACTATTTATCATTCACCAGAGCCAGTGTCTCAGACCTATGTAGCTCACCCTACATTTCAAATCTAATATCTTATTGGCTAGACTGGTGCCCATTTGTGACTACAGAGACCACAGTTACAACTACTTTATTCAGACACACCTGTCTATATTAAAACTTTGCTTTCCCATCCCCTCTTGTCTCCAAGTTGTCTGTTTATTCATCTGTGGTCTCTAATCTGAATTCTAGATTGTGAATCCTCTGGGGCAGGATTGTCTTTGTGTCATTTATTTGGACAGCACCTAGAACAATGGGGCTCCACGCTTGGGCTACCACAATAAAAATAATAAGTGGTTAGAAAGCTGTGCAGCAGCAGGTGCCCTGATCGCGGAGAGGAGCAGTGACTTAGGCCAGATTGAGGCTTTGGATGGGAAGAAGTTTGCCTGGGGTGGTGCCACTGGTATTAGAATCATCACAATTAAAGCTGAACAAATAATTGATTATTTATTTATTTATTTATTTTTGTTCAGGGGCCAAAATGAACAAAATGTTTTATTTGACCTAAGACACATTTTTCCTTTTGTTTTTTGTTTTCAGTTGTTTTGGGGTGATTTTTTTCCCTTTTTAAAACTAAATTTCAAAACAAAATGGACTGACTCCAACCTGGTTTTGACCTTTGGCCTGCTTCTGAACTCTGACTGTGATCCTGATTTGGCTTGTCTACAGACTTTGACCCTGGTTCTGTCTCTGGATCCCAGTTTCAGCACTGGCCTTGGTCCGGTCCTGACTCTACAGCCAGCTTTGACTCTTGGTGTCTGTTCTTGACCACTGCTCTAAACACCAGGCCTGACCACCTAGAACCCAAAGCCTGACAGATGCTGTCCATACACATAGTATGAGACAGTCCCTGTTCCAAAGAATTTACAATCTAAATAGGCAAGATGGACAAAAGGTAAGAGATGGGGAACAGAGATTAAATAACTTGTCCGAGGTCACACAGGAAGTATGTGGCAGAACTGGGAATTGATCGGTCACCTTTCCTCTACTCCACTTACCTGCATTGTTCCAGAATCCTCATGAAAGTAATCCTTTAAAAGGAGCATGCCCTAATCCAGTGTAAGGCAGTCTTGCACGTATGTGATTCCAAAGAAGGTTAGAATGAATTTTTCAGTTTTATTAAAAAACATCCAATACACGTGTGCTTGAGTGCCGTATGTCAAAGATAGGGTGACTAGATGACAAAGATGAACTATCGGGATGTGGAGCAAAAAAAAAAACCGGAGTGCCCCCCCTGCCAGGCGGCAGTAGCACAGCCCCGTCTCCACCCAACTCTCGGCTCTGACCCCTGATACACCCCCAGTTCCCCATCCCCTCGCTCCCGGGCCCAGCCTGGGCTCCGAGCTGTGCAGCCGAGCCGTGCTCTGGGCCCCTCCTGCAGCTCCCGGCCCAGCCGCTCCCGGGCTCTGTGCCACGGCCCCACAGCAGAGGCTGCTCCACTCCGCCCCGCCTGGGACACTCGCCCCTGCAGCCCCAGGCAGCCCCTCTCCGGCTGCGGGGAGCTCGGCGACCTACCCGGGCAGGGAGTGAACCAGGCAGCCGGGCCCGACCCCTCCCAGCAGGAGTGTGTCCGCCCCACACGTGTCTCTGCCCACCTGGGCCCTGCCCACTCCGCGCTGCCCCCAGACCCACTGCGCTGCCCCGCGGGCTGCAGAGCTGGAGCAGCCGCCGCACTGCGCTCCCAGCCACAGCCATGGCCCATGTGCAAACCTGGGAGGGAGGAGGAATGCCACGTGCTTGGGGAAGAAGCGGGGCCAGGGCGGGGATTTGGGGAGGGATCCAATGGGGCAGTGAGGAGGTGGGGGGCAGGCCCAGGGCAGGGATTTGGGGAAGGAAGGGGCAAAGTCAGGGCGGGGCGGGGGGGGGGGCGAGAGTCCCTCCGGGCTCCACCTGTGCACCGGAGCAGAGGGCAAAATTGCTTGTTTGTCCAGTGTCCTGACCGAACATCGGTCGGGACGTGAGACAAACAAGCAAATATCGGGACAGTCCCGATTAAATCGGGACGTCTGGTCACCCTAGTCAAAGTGCAGGAGTGCTGTGTTGATAATGTACCATAATATGGTTTCTGTCTTTTTAAACAACAATGATAATACCTCTCTGCTATGTTTAGTAATTTGCAAATCCTTGTCATTGCTGTACTGATGTCTGTAATTTTCCACTGATGGTCTGTCTTGTTCATATGCACTTAGCTGGAGACAGCATTCAGCTGAGAGCAGCTTGGGGCTATATTAATGTGTATGTACTTCGCCCAATAATGCATTTAATTTATACACAAGTTGGGTCACATATAGTCTGTCTTGTAGCAAAAAATTGGGACTGGGTGACATGCACTCAAATGGAGAGGGTTATGTACTGAACCCCCACTTGTGCCAGCACTGCTTTTGGGGATGGTATGCTTATTGCTAACCCTAATACAGCGCTCCTTTTTGCAAGACTTTTCCTTTCAATTAAACCAACTTTGGAGGGGAAAACCCTGAGTTTAAATGACAGTACAAAAAAACAAAAAGCGGGGAGTGTGTGTATGTATCGTGAACCCAGTATATAGCTGGAGAGGTTTCCAAAACATCTTGCTCCATAGTGTTGATCTATCCTTTTTAACCAGTCACAGACTAAACAATAATACTTGGATGTGAGCTATAATTAGCTACAAATTCCCATGGAATTCGCCTTCTGCCTGTGAATCTAAAATAAAGCTCTTGGTGGGGCTAAGCTATTTCCAATAGGAGGCTGGTGGAATTCAGTACTTCATCAGAGGTGTCCATTTATTAAAAGCTACTCACTTTCCTTTTCTCCAACCCTTGTGGCCAGTAGGAATGACAGACCTTTGCTTGCCATTTAAAATTAGGCCAAAAGGGTAGGAGGAGATTTATTTAATAACCAAAATGGCTCAGTGCTAGACTTATAGTTGGACAGCTCCCCACAACCATTGTTAAGCTGTTGGGATTGATGATCTGTCTGCCTCTTTCCTGGTCTGCTTTGCTCCCTTGTGAGCTTGAATGAAGCCAATAGCCTGTAAGGAAATGGGACATTTCAGTGAGTGAGTGTTGGATCAGGCCATAAATGAGCCTTTCAGTGCATTGAAATTTCAGCCTCTGAATGTATAGAAATATTCTTTCTCCGCCCCAGGCCGGGTTCCAGTGTAGCTGCTGCATGGCAAGCTCATGTTGTGGGAAGGAGTTAGGCAATACTCATATTAAACTATTTATATCTGTCATAGGGGGACAGAAGAACAAGTTGGAAGGGACAGACACAATCAGACCACCGCAAGCAACCCTTTTAAAATGGTCTCTCCTCTGACAAGTGCCATGGGAAGAAAGGAATATTTGCTGACTGGCTCAGAGGAAAGAGGCATCAGTTATTTGGAGTTAATGCTTGTTAATGTTGTATATTTATGGCCCAGAATTTTTCAAATAAACAAATTATTCATCTGAAAAAAATTCCCAGTTAGTGGGGAGGGAGTTTGTAGCCCAGGAAATGTATTAAACTACCATAGTTGATAAACGATTGTTTATATATGGTATTACTACAGGTCATTCCATATTGATAATGTGATGGGAATTTGGGGAAGAAATTGTATTGTACACATTTAGGATGCACTTACTAAATATGGAATACCCCTGTTCAGATCCTATATCTCCTCTGCTTTCAGTCATGCTGACTTTCTTTCTAGCAAGCATTGTCCTCAAGTTTTTTTTTTAAAACTCCCCAAACTCTTTAAAACTAATCAAATAAAACCAGCACTTTCCTTGCTGCCTCTTGCAATTTTTAGCCTCCTTTGTGGTCAGCTTCATTCAGCTATTTCCCTGATTCTGTGAGGATGATCTGCACCTCAGCATCTACCCTGGTTAGTTCCTCTTGCTGTTCCTGTGATGGCCTCTGCACACACTTGGGCTTTCTTTGTCACTCCGTTTCCTTCTGCTAAATTTCCAGTACTCCCAGCATTCTTTTGCTCCTTGCAGCTGTTCTGTGATCTGCGGCTGCTCCAGTCATCTGATGTATTTACAACTCGTGCAGAAATAGTGTTGCCTGTAAACTAATGGTGGGATTTTGTTGTTTGCCATTAGCGTCTCAGGAAAACGGTTCTTAATTTTGTGGTAGACCTCTGATAAATTGCAAGGCGAGGAGTATTTAGTTCCATTAGGGCCGAGACTATTTGAGTTCATTTAATCTATTCACCTACATGAATGAGAAGATGGTCTTAGATTATTTGGCTTTGAATGTTCAACCTCCTCTTTTATTACTTATAATCCCCAATCCAATGGAAGGGTGTAGTATCTTAACCATACTTTCAAAAGATTTGCTGCTTATCTGAACCAGGGACTCTGTTTCACTGCGACTTACATGTGAGCTGGTGTTAAAGTGGGGGCAAACAAAATCCACTATGTTTTGGTCAATATTTTAAAACTTCGTTGAAATTTGAAACTCTTCAACAAACTGTATAGTTGGTTGGAAAATGAGAGGTAGGGAAATAACAAAAATGTTGACCAACTCTTGTCACTAGAGATGAGCAAATAATAATAGACTTTTTTTGGTTCAGTGGCCTAAATCAGTATGTAAATGAGAGAGGAAAGTTATTGTTTGGTAAAGACATTTTTTTAACAAAAAAAACCATACAATCCTTCCACACACACACACACCTGACTCATCCTAAATCATAAAATAACTATTCATGGCAAAATGTTGAAATAAACATTTACTTAATGATACTGTGCATCACTGGCCATTTATTTCAATATATATAATTGGCAGCTGATGATCGTACTGATCCACAACAGTTCTGCAATGTTGTAAGTGTATGTAATATCTGCATTATTGGATTTATATACCTATCAGTGCTATGAAATAATTTTATCAGTGTAGTTTTTGTGTAAAATTAAACTCTGGAAATTCTTGGGTAAGTGCAAATTCTGTAACAATTTCCCCAGAAGCCTAGTAACCAGTGAGATTTGCAGATGTTTCAAGTGACAACTTTGGACTTATTCTGTGAACCTCCAAAATAAGGATTTGTGCAGAATAACAGAAGTGGAAAAATGAAACTCTGTCATCTGTAATCTGAGTAGAAGTAACTAGTGCTCATCTTTAATGACACATTCTGAATCTGTGCTAATGGATGTGCAGATTTCCATCGTCTTCAGTACATTAATTTAGATCTCGTGTACCTGTTGGGTGCCATGTGCTTTGAAGATTATTTGGCTGGGTTTCAATAAGCAATAGCAGTTGTTGGAGAAAGCTGGTGTGCCTATATGTTTAAAACACAGCATCATGGAAGCTGTTTTGGTTACAGAGGTGAGAACTAGATTTACCTGAGATGAACTAATTAATTAGTTTTTACTCTTCCAAATCTGGAATTTGTATTATGCTTCTAGCTTCTAGCATGGGATTGCCGTACCCATTCTAAGATTGACTGAATGATGTTAATGTCCATGGTATTTAATAAACTTCACTAGCGGGTTTGAGACACTCGGGCAGTAGCCAGCTTACTCCCTGTAAAATCTCTGATTTCTCATTTCCGTGTTGCTCTCCCAAGTGAAGGTTGTCCTGGGATGGAGTAGAGTGGTGGGAGATTCCCTGTTGCCACAGGTGCTGTAGAATTAATTCATTAATATTATTTATTTGTCTCGTTAGTTACACAATTGCAATCAGGGCCCGGTTTTGTTAGGCACTGTACATACCCATAGTAAGTGACAGCCCCTACCTCAAAGAGCCTTACAGACAAGAATGTGCAGATAGGCCCAGAGAGGGGAAGTGGTTCGCTCAGTCACACAGCAGGACCAATCTAGAGCCCAGGTTGCCAAAGTCCCAGCCCAATAGCCTAGGCAGTAGACCTTAAACCAAAGCCTTTGTGTCAGTGCGTCCCAACTCCCACCTCTCAAAGAGATGAAGCATGCTTAGATTTCCAGAAAGCCTTTGACAAGGTCCCTCACCAAAGCCTCTTATGTAAATTAAATTGTCATGGGATAAGAGGGAAGATCCTTTCATGGATTAAGAACTGGTTAAAAGACAGGGAACAAAGGGTAGGAATAAATGGTAAATTTTCAGAATGGAGAGGGGTAACTAGTGGTGTTCCCCAACGGTCAGTCCTAGGACCAATCCTATTCAACTTATTCATAAATGATCTGGAGAAAGGGGTAAAAAGTGAGATGGCAAAGTTTGCAGATGATATTAAACTGCTCAAGATAGTTAAGACCAAAGCAGACTGTGAAGAACTTCAAAAAATTCTCACAAAACTAAGTGATTGGGCAACAAAATGGCAAATGAAATTTAATGTGGATAAATGTAAAGTAATGCACATTGGGAAAAATAACCCCAACTATACATATAATATGATGGGGGCTAATTTAGCTACAACTAATCATGAAAAAGATCTTGGAGTCATTGTGGATAGTTCTCTGAAGACGTCCACATAGTGTGCAACGGCAGTCAAAAAAGCAAACAGGATGTTAGGAATCATTAAAAAGGGGATAGAGAATAAGACAGAGAATATTTTATTGCCATTATATAAATCCATGGTACGCCCACATCTTGAATACTGCGTACAGATGTGGTCTCCTCATCTCAAAAAAGATATACTGGCATTGGAAAAGGTTCAGAGAAGGGCAACTAAAATGATTAGGGGTTTGGAACGGGTCCCATATGAGGAGAGATTAAAGAGGCTAGGACTTTTCAGCTTGGAAAAGAGGAGACTAAGGGGGGATCTGATAGAGGTATATAAAATCATGAGTGATGTGGAGAAAGTGAATAAGGAAAAGTTATTTACTTGTTCCCATAATTAAGAACTAGGGGGCACCAAATGAAATTAATGGGCAGCAGGTTTAAAACAAATAAAAGGAAATTCTTCTTCACGCAGCGCACAGTCAACTTGTGGAACTCCTTGCCTGAGGAGGTTGTGAAGGCTAGGACTATAACAGGGTTTAAAATAGAACTGGATAAATTAATGGAAGTTAAGTCCATTAATGGCTGTTAGCCAGGATGGAAAAGGAATGGCGTCCCTAGCCTCTGTTTGTCAAAGGATGGAGATGGATGGCAGGAGAGAGATCACTTGATCATTACCTGTTAGGTTCACTCCTGCTGGGGCACCTGGCATTGGCCACTGTCGGTAGACAGGATACTGGGCTGGATGAACCTTTGGTCTGACCCAGTATGGACATTCTTATGTTCTTAGCGGCTATTAATTTTTTATTCATTTTTCTGAAGGATTTGTTTCTCTGAGTCTTTGTTTGTTTGTTTCTGTGTCGAGCTGAAAGGTCCATTTTCAGTTAGCAAAAAGCGGTTTCCCCTGAGAAAACTGCTTTTAGCTACAGAGAACTTAATAATTTATGGTGGTTTGTCTTGGTTTCATGTAGCAGACTCCCTGGTATTCCTGCCTGTGTGTTAATGAGAGTCAGCTATTATGACTCGAATGTTAAATTCAAAGCTCTCTGAATAGTAACTCTTTTTGTATTTTTCCAGTGTCCATTTCTTTTGGGCCCAGCTATGCTTTTGCATGCACCATGAAAGACTGTCACAGGCAAACTGTTGAAACTGCCTTAAAATGTTGTAAATCATGCATAGAATTCTAGAAATCCGGACTGAGATTTTAAAGCTGCCTAGGGGATCTGAACAAGCAATTCGTATACATTTGAATGGAAACTATGGATCCAAATCCATTAGGCAGTTTTAAAAATAAGAGCCTGAAAACAAAATTTTCAAAAGTGGCTAAGTGGATTAGGGTCTAGGGCCAGATTTGTAAAGATATTTAGGCACCAGTTGGGATTTTTTTAAAAAACAGCTAGTATGTACAGTGCTATATTAATCCTAATTTCTTAGTAGAAATGCAGGTGTTTGCAATCCTGAGTGCTTTAAAACCAAAACTCCAAAGGGCAAAGTTTTTAGAGATCTGATTCCTACAGGAATTACATTTAGCAAGGTCTAATTGTCATGCATCTTCAGTGTGAAACTCTTTAAACACCTCTCTTCTTCTCATTTTGGTGCAAAAATAATTTCCCCTGATCAGTGCTTGTTACCACACAAGGAGACATTCTTTCAGGGTAAGGTAGAGGTCCTGGATCAGAAAGGAAAGGAAGAATAGATAGGAGAAACCGAGCACAAATGAGTGAGCGCGCTGATTCAAAGGTTAGAAACACCTTGGAGCAGCTTTAATGTGCATGAGCTGTGCTCATATGGTTGAGAACACAGAACTTAGCAGCATTAGGGAATCAATTTGTATACAAAATGTGAACAGTTGTGTTCATTGTATTGGGAACAATTTTTTCTATTTCTCCTCTTTGGCATGGGGCTTGTACCTTATTTCTTTTCTATATAGTACTTTCTTGAACAAAGAATAAAGGGCGGGGGAGGGGGTGGAAGTACAAAGTTGTAGGCATTTTATTGAGCTCTCTAAAAATAAAAGGGCAGGCTTTTAAGATGCAGTTACTATTCATCGGGCCACAGGAACACGGAGCAACATGGGGCAGAAAATTCAGTGGCAAGGTTTTGGTTTTTAGCCTTAATTGAATTCAGATTGCTTTGATCAAAGAGGAAGTGGGAAGAAAAAGATATGAACATAGTAAGGCACAGATGGGGATTTAAGTTTCTTTTCTTTATGTTTCTGTCCAGATTACAATGACTGGAGGTTTGTATGAAACCAGAATAACAGGCCCAATGTACAATTAGGGATGGGTATATATAGTTTCAGAGGGGGAAAAGTTTTACAGAGAGGAGGCTTCAATGACTAAGGTACAAGCCTGGATCATGGGAGAGCTGGGTTCAATTCCCTGCTCTGCCAGAGACACCAAGTGACCATGGGCAAGTCACTTAGTCTCTCTGTACTCCATCTGTATAATGAGGATAATGTACATTCCTGTCTCCCAGGGGTGTTGAGGGTCAATATGTTAGACTGCGAGATATTCAGATATTAAGGTAATGGGAGCCTGATAAGTGCCTTAGAAAGAAAACATTCACAAATATTCCTCCATTTTTAGAATCAGACCTTTCTCTAAAAGTGCTAGAATGTTTGGCCTGCCATTTGTGCTTCTGAGTTCCCACAAGAATCAGCAAGCCTGTTGCATGATTTGAAAATACAAACACTCATGTAGATGCCTAAATTGAAGCTGTGTTGGTACAAAGTGCTTTAGAACAGCTGGCCCTAGATAGCTGAGCTGTCCCTGGAGTATTTTCTCTGTTTCTCTTTTGGTACAAAACATACTTTTTCTTTATGCCCTTTCACTATCCTCACTTCATTTTCTTTGTTTCTACTTCTCTGTCCACTCCACTATATTTCCCTATCATTCCCATCCTATTTTTCTATCTATTTAATCGGTCTCCATCCACCCATGGAGTAGTATCTGAACAGCTCCCAAGTAATCAGAAATAAGTGAGTCTCTCTTCCTTCCCAGCCAGTAGGAGAAATAGCTTGCTTACTGTATGTTCTTTATTCCTTTCCTCAACTTCTTGCCCATCCTGTCCCTTAAGTGTTAATACTGCTTTTGGATGAGGTCTACACTACCCGCCTGAATCGGCGGGTAGAAATCGACCTCTCGGGGATCCCCAATCGATCCCCAAATCGGCGCTCTTACTCCACCAGCGGAGGTGAGAGTAAGCGCCGCCGACAGAAAGCCGCAGAAGTCGATTTTGCCGCCGTCCTCACAGCGGGGTAAGTCAGCTGCGATACGTCGAATTCAGCTACGCTATTCACGTAGCTGAATTTGCGTATCTTAAATCGACTCCCCCCTGTAGTGTAGATGTACCCTTAGTGTTGAACTAGCACTTCCAGAGACCAAAGGTTCCTTGTCAGTGTTATAAGTCACCAATCACACAGAGTGAGAGCATCTCAGAAGTGCTAGTTCAGCACTGGGCCGGCTCTGGCTTTTTTGCTGCCCCAAGCAGGGGGGGAAAAAAAAAAGAAACCTGCGGCGCGGCCGGAGCGGCAAAGCAGGAAAAAAAAAAAAAAACCTGCGGGGCAGTTGGAGCCAGGGTGCAGGGGGACTCCCTGCACTGCAGACGTGCCCCGGCTAGCGGGTGGAGGGAGAGGGAGCGGGGGGAGAGAGAGACGGGGGGCAGCCAGGGCATCAGCGAGGGGCGCATCACGCGGCCCTGACCACCGCGCCACCTGCCGGGAGGGCTCTGTGCTGCTCTGGTTGGCGGGGAGGGAAGGACGCGGGCTGCTCTGCCAGGCTTACTACAGACCTGGCACCAGCTGGGGCAGACGGAGCGCGCAGCCCACTCCCAGCAGGGCGCTTCCCTCCTCCGCGCTGCCGCCCCCTACAGAGTGGCCAGATCGGCAAACAAAAAACAAACAAACAAAAAGGGAAAAAAAAGCAGCCGTGCCGCCCTAGGATTGGGCCGAATGCCGCCCCATAGAATCTGCCGCCCCAAGCACGAGCTTGCTTGGCTGGTGCCTGGAGCCGGCCCTGGTTCAGCACCAGGAGAATAAAGGCAGCCTGGCAGCTGTTAGTGTTTGGGTTTTTTTAAATTGGTGAACAAGAGCCCCAAAAATTGCAAAGCCAAGTGAAATGACACTATTTTTATCTAGCGCTCAAATTTTTGATGGCCCAGGCAGTGCCATTCTCAATCATTGTTGTCAGCCTGGCCCCTGCAACAGAATAGCCATTAACAAATTAGATTAAAAATCCTACAAGGTAAATACCTTGGGACATGAGATCCTCACTCTGAGTGAATTTAATAGTCTATGTCATCTTATGTCAGGGAAGGAGCTTTTTATTGGCATTGTTGCAAAGTTTGGTGGACACACCACCGAAATAAAAGGAAGATTCACAGGGGATAATGAATATTATGATTATTTTCTTCTTTAAAGCAAAATAAAAACCTACCAGATTCATTGTTTCATGAATGGTTTGTATTTTCCTGCCTTGCTGCTGTTAATTTGTATTTCAGTTGGCCCTCGGTGCTGCAACTTAGGTCAGAACATCAGTGTACTAAGCACTGTACAAACACAGAAAAAGAGACAGATCTTCCCCAGAAGAGCTTAACATTTGAATAGACCGAAGGTGAGAGAAAGGAAGTTCTTTTGTCCCCATTTTACAGACAGAGAAGTGAAGAATAGAAGGCCCTATTTTCAAAGGTATTTAGGCCTATAAAAATGCAGATAAATGCTACTGTAAATTCCATTGGGCACCTAACTCCCATTGAAAGTCAATAGGTAGGGAACTTCTGTAAATCCCAGTAGGCACCTATCTGCATCTTTAGAGGCCTAAACACCTTTGAAAATCTGGCCTCAAGATATTAGATGTCTTGCCAAAGGCTACACACTGTCTGACAGAGCCAGGGTTTGAACCCATAGCTCTTGCATTCCCGCCTAATATCCCCACCATAAGACCATGCTGTGTCTTTACCATACTATATGTTCAAATATCACTTGTACTTCATACCTGTGGTGTATATAAAGTGTGACCCAAATTCATCCTACTGGTAAGTGTGTACAACTCCACTGACAAAAGGGCTGAGTTTGACCTTTATCTAATTAAAAGTGAATAAATCTTACATTAAAACTATCTCTCCACCCAAAAATCCCACCGAAGAGCAAAATAGGTGCCCCGATCCTGTCTTTATGCATGTGTCCCATAAGATATCCCATTGGCCCTCACTTATTCAAGTGAGTGAGGGATAGTGGGATCAGGACCCAAATGCAGCACACAAAAATCCATTCTGTCATTGCAGGGTCTGCCGCTCAGGAATTTCATACAGATGCATTTCCCAAGAAATGTGTAGGACAGTGAGTGAAATTGTAGGGGGAATTTATGTAGCTAAAAATGTAAGTTCAGATCCAACAGAGATTTAGGCATGTTTGTAACTATATTTATCTGAATCATTTGAATGGGACCACTCCCAGGCATAAAGCTAGTTACATGGGTAAGTGTGTGCAGGATTGATCCCCTACATAAGAATTTTGGACCAGGATATGGGGGCTTTTTATTACATTATTTTTGGAATAATACATTATCTATGTTTTACAAAGTGTGATGGAGATTCTAGCCCCCATAGTAAGGCTGAGACAGGGAAAGGGCTGGAGCAGTACGGGGCCAGGGAAGCTCCACCACTTAGACACTGCCAAGCCTGCGCCTGGGAAAAATACCAGTGTAAAGAGAGCTCCACTCACCCAGGGAAGGGAAGAAAAAAGAAAAGCTGTTTCCTGGAGGAGCACTGTTCTGCAGCAGCAGGAAAAGAAACTGCTACTGAGGGGTTGAGTCTTCCCCTACCTCCCTCTTGACATTAGCCAAGAGGGAGCTAGAACAAGTGGCAAGGGCACCAGAGGCATCAGCCCTAGACTGTGTGGTGGGGGTTCGAGGCAAGGACTTTATCTCAAGTGTGGCCACACCCCAAATTGAAATACAAGGAGTCGTAGGAAGTGACCCAAGGGAACGTGAGCTGAGGCAGGCCAAACCCATGCCATTCCATGCTGCTACATTTGCAGGGCCCTGTGCTAGGACCCGGTGGAACAGGAGGGCCTGGGTCCTCCTATCCCATGCCAAGCCTTGACTCTTGGCCTCAGTAAAGGCAGGGCAAGAAGTTACCAGCATAGCAGCCACTCCAGTGTGGACCTCATCCTCCAGGCTTGGGACCTATAGAACTGCGAGAGAGACTGAGGTTGGAGGCCCAGACCACTATATCTGCTGACTGACCAAACCACCCCCCTACAAAATGATAAAACAATTATACATCAGCATAATCACTTCCCATTGATTACACTGTAAACAAAACAAAAGACCTCAAAAACATTTGTACAAGCATCTTAAAATGAGATTAGAGAACAGAGGGAGGTGGTGGAAGCTCCTTCGCTGCAGGTTTTCAAAAGGAGGCTGGATAACCATTTGTCTTGGATGGTTTAGACACAACAAATTCTGAATCTTGGCAAGGGGTTAGATGACCCTGGTGGTCCCCTTTTAACCCTATGAGTCTACATATTAAACATTATTTTTTATGGCATAAGAAACCGAAACAAAGCTCAGTCAGATATTTCAAATATTCAGTAATAAAGAATCAGATAAATCACCATCAGAACTAGTTTAATAATTGCCAAAATTATCTGCTCTCTTCTGGGATATCAAACATTCTTCCCCTCATTGCACTCACAAAGTATATATGTTTTTTGATTAGTGAGTAACCTCAGCATTGCAGGAAAAAGGTGGAATGAAAAATCCTGACAGAACAAATGCTCTTGAGCAGAAGTAAAGATTTAAAGGACGGTCCAGTGATTAAGGCACCAGCCTGGGACTTAGGCGCCCTGGGCTTAATTCCCTGCTGTGTCTCAAACTTCCGGTGTGACGTGGGCATATCACTTAGGGTAACATTTTCAAAAGTGACTCAGGGCCAGATTTGTAAAGGTGTTAGGTACCTAAAGATGCAGATAGGCACCTACGTGCTTTTGAAAATCCCACTAGAACCATAGAACTGGAAGGGACCTCAAGAGGTCTTCTAGTCCAGTCCCCTGCACTGAGGCAGGACTAATTATTATCTAGACCATCCCTGATAGGCATTTGTCTAATCTGTTCTTAAAACCTTCTAATGACAGAGATTCCACACCCTCCCTAGATAATTTGTTCCCGTGCTTAACTACCCTCACAGTTAGCAAGTTTTTTCTAATGTCTCCCTTGCTGCAATTTAAGCCCATTATTTCTTGTCCTGATCTCAGTGGCTAAGAGGAACAATTTATCACCCTTCTCTTTATAACAACCTTTTACATACTTGCAGTCTGTTCTCATGTCCCCTCTCAGTCTTCTCTTCTCCAGACTAAACGTACCCAATTTTTTCAATCTTTCCTCCTAGATCATGTTTTCTAGATATTTTTTTTTAATTGTTGCTCTCTGCTGGACTTTCTCCAGTTTGTCCCCATTTTTCCTGAAGTGTGGTGCCCAGAACTGGACACAATACTCCAGTTGAGGCCTTATCAGTGCTGAGTAGAATGAAAGAATTACTTCTTGTGTCTTGCTTATACTAATACATCCCAGAAAGATGTTCACTTTTTTTGCAGTAGTGTTACATTGTCGACTCATGTTTCATTTGTGATCCACTATAACCCCGAAATCCTTTTCTGCACCACTCCTTCAAGGGCAGTCATTTCCCATTTTGTATGTGTGCAATTGATGTATTCCTTCCTCAATGTAGTACTTTTGGATTGTCCTTAATGATTTTCATCCTATTTATTTCAGAACATTTTCCCAGTTTGTCATGATCATTTTGAATTCTCATCCTGTCCTCCAAAGCACTTGCAACCCCTCCAAGCTTGGCATCATCCGCAGACTTCATAATTGGATTCTCCGTTTGCCATTTTTCAAATAATTTACAAAGATATTGAATAGAACGACCCAGGACAGATTCCTACATGACTCCACTCGATATGCCCTTCCAGCTTGACTCTATCTGTAGCTTTGTGTCCAAATACCTTTAAAAATCAGGCACTTTGGCTCCTAAGTCTCATTGCAAGCCAAGGGGACATAGACACATAACTGCCTAAGTCACTTGTGAAAATGGGACTTAGACATCTTTGAATATTTTACCCTTAATATCGTGTACCTCAGTTCACTCTCAGTAAAATGGGGATAATAGCGCTTCCCTAGTTCACAGGGGCATTGTGAGGATAAATACATTAAAGATTGCGAGGCGCTCCATTTTTACAGTAATGAGGGCCATATAAGTATCTGAGATAGATAGCATAAGTGGCTTTAAAAATTCTGGAAATATAAAGCAAAAATAATGATTTGGTTGCATCTTATACACCACTAATGTCCCATTAAGTCATACTTTGATTTACCTATTTTGAAAATGGAACATAATTGGTGGATACATCCTGTGCTCGTTCTCTGTAGAGGGCCACAACTCACTCACTAAAAATAGGCTTCATAAGACTGAAAAGTCCTATTTGGAGAGGCAGTTTTCCAGCAGCAAAGCAGTGTGAAGTGGCACCAGTATAGAGAGAATGTGGCCATTATCTCTGATTAATAAAATAATTAACAGAAGGGGAGGGGATTCATGACTTACTTAAGGTTATACACAGCAGAGTCATGTTTAGGACTCAGGAGATCTTGAATTTCAGCCTTTTGCTCAATCAACTAGGTCATGCTAGAAATCTTGAATCTAGTTCCCGAAACACCTGATCTGGGGTGAACATGCTGGAATAAATGCAGCCGTCTGGGAGTGATTTCCATTTTCAGTAAATTAATTCTCTCATACCATGAAATAAGAAGACCAGAGCATGATGTTAAGTCTCATTATATACTTTCAATTACCATGAGATAAAGTGAGGTTTTTTACCCACGAAAGCTTATGCCCAAATAAATCTGTTAGTCTTTAAGGTGCCACCGGACTCCTTATTGTTTTTGTGGATACAGACTAACACGGCTACCTCCTAATACATGAGATATTTATTTTCTTTTTAAATCTTGGAGAGATGACAAGATTTGAATGACCAGATATTTATCACTTCCACTTGTCATCCTTGAAGCAGAGTGAAACCAGGATATTTCCAATGGGGACAAAGTCTAGCACACCTCGGGGTTTTTTGTAACTCAACAAGACCCTATACATGACAATTTTGAAGCAAGGGTAGCACTTAATTTCAGTTTTGGTAACATGGGGCTTTATAAAAGGCTCATAAAGCAAAATGTTGTGACTGAGAGTTATAGATATGGGGATAGTGGCAAGTGGCTTAGGAAAATGGTTCAATATTGAGCGAACAACAATAGGGCCAGATTTCTACTCACTACTTCTGTCTCACCTCTGTTTGTGCATGTGAGTAACACACAGTGGCTATCAGGCAAAAATCACCATACAGTGGTATTTAAAATAAGTATTTGCCTATCCCTAGAATAGATTTATAGATTCATAGATTCATAGATTCATAGATTCTAGGACTGGAAGGGACCTCGAGAGGTCATCGAGTCCAGTCCCCTGCCCGCATGGCAGGACCAAATACTGCCTAGACCATCCCTAGTAGACATTTATCTAACCTACCCTTAAATATCTCCAGAGACGGAGATTCCACAACCTCCCTAGGCAATTTGTTCCAGTGTTTAACCACCCTGACAGTTAGGAACTTTTTCCTAATGTCCAATCTAGACCTCCCTTGCTGCAGTTTAAACCCATTGTTTCTGGTTCTATCCTTAGAGGCTAAGGTGAACAAGTTCTCTCCCTCCTCCTTATGACACCCTTTTATATACCTGAAAACTGCTATCATGTCCCCTCTCAGTCTTCTCTTTTCCAAACTAAACAAACCCAATTCTTTCAGCCTTCCTTCATAGGTCATGTTCTCAAGACCTTTAATCATTCTTGTTGCTCTTCTTTGGACCCTTTCCAGTTTCTCCACATCTTTTTTAAAATGCGGCGCCCAGAACTGGACACAATACTCCAGCTGAGGCCTAACCAGAGCAGAGTAGAGCGGAAGAATGACTTCTCGTGTCTTGCTCACAACACACCTGTTAATGCATCCCAGAATCATGTTTGCTTTTTTTGCAACAGCATCACACTGTTGACTCATATTTAGCTTGTGGTCCACTATAACCCCTAGATCCCTTTCTGCCGTACTCCTTCCTAGACAGTCTTTTCCCATTCTGTATGTGTGAAATTGATTTTTCCTTCCTAAGTGGAGCACTTTGCATTTGTCTTTGTTAAACTTCATCCTGTTTAACTCAGACCATTTCTCCAATTTGTCCAGATCATTTTGAATTATGACCCTGTCCTCCAAAGTAGTTGCAATCCCTCCCAGTTTGGTATCATCCGCAAACTTAATAAGCGTACTTTCTATGCCAATATCTAAGTCGTTGATGAAGATATTGAACAGAGCCGGTCCCAAAACAGACCCCTGCGGTACCCCACTCGTTACGCCTTTCCAGCAGGATTGGGAACCATTAATAACAACTCTCTGAGTACGATTATCCAGCCAGTTATGCACCCACCTTTTTTTAGTTCCAAGCTCTGTGTGTGTGAGAGAGACAGAGAGTGATTATGTATGGAATGTATGTGTGAGAGATTATGTACGGTGTCTGTATAAATAAGTTCTAGCTACAGAAACTACTCACATAAACCAAAAATCACAGCCTGAGGAAGATGGAAAGCGTTCAGATGTGCATATGACAGTGGATGATCAAATCCATTGGGAAGTCACCTACTTGATGGTCCAAATTCTGTTGGCCAAAAAGAGTACATCCATAGCTACCTGGAAAGTACAAACTCTAAATAGTGAAGGAAAATTAGCATAGGTAATCAAAGAAATGGATAGATATAAAATTGACATCCTAGGACTTTGTGACGTTAGATGGAAAGATCAAGGTGAGATATCATCTGGATAAAAACCAATGTTATATTCAGGTGGAACTGAACATGAGAGAGGTGTAGGAATCATCATGAATAGCACTGCAAAGAAATCACTTATGAATTGGCAGCCAATATCAGATAAGCTACGGGTAGCTCAATGTGCAGCAAAGCAAGGGCTGGACTAAGCAATAAGCTAAGCGTATATATATTTACACATAGTCTCTCTCTCTCTCTCCGTGTATATTTATATATACAGAGAGAGAGCTTAATTTTCTTCATACTTACACCAATCCAAAACTAATCCAACTCCATTGATTTCAAAGAAATTGTGCCTGATTTATGCTAATATAAGTGAAAGGTGAATGAAGCCAAATATGTATGCAATGGAAAAGAAAATATCACCTGATTTAGCTCAGATAATAGAGTTTCAGGCTGATAGAATTCAAAACGAGCTGTATGAGAAATGACACCAGTAATACAATTTGAATTAAGCAGGACCTAACTAATGCCATGCAAAATAATTACAGTTTTAAAAACATAGCAGGACACTTTAATCCTTTTCTGTCCTACCTCTTGACTCTAGAGACTTGAAATTTGTATGCTAAAGCTTTCATCTTAAGCGCTTCTCTGGATGCAGCGAATTACACCTAATTTGGCAACAATTCTTGCTTTTCTCATTTCTTCACTACCTTGGGCTCAGTTTAAGGTAAGAGGTGGAATATGTTAGATTGCTAATAATGCTTTCAGCTTTTCAGAGAGCATTGTAATGTTAAGATTCACCTTGGGCAGAAAATGAGAGGTCAGGAATGTGAAAAGATTCCTAAGAACACACATTTAGAAAAAAGTATCTTCTATTAATAGTCTTCTGATGTCAAGTATCAGGGGGTAGCCGTGTTAGTCTGTATCTACAAAAACAACAAGGAGTCTGGTGGCACCTTAAAGACTAACAGATTTATTTGGGCATAAGCTTTCGTGAGTAAAAACCTCACTTCTTCGGATGAAGTGAAGGTTTCGAAGAAGTGAGGTTTTTACTCACGAAAGCTTATGCCCAAATAAATCTGTTAGTCTTTAAGGTGCCACCAGACTCCTTGTTGTTTTTGTAGTCTTCTGATGGAATTTTGCCTATTGATATGTTGTGCTAGAAATTATGGATTCTACATGTATATTGTCCCTTTACAATGAAATAGTCACTGGAAAAGACTAATAACATTGAGCAAAATAAACCCATGACACAATGTACTCTGTTAGAGGCTGGATATTAGTTATAGACACAACTTTGATGGTGGCCTTTTAACTTAAATGGATGGAGATGATACTTAATTAATTTCTCAGTTGCTGCTGGTCAAAACAGAAAGATGATATTGCCACCTCATGCATTCATTCTCTGTCTCTCTCTTTCTGTCATTCCTATAGCAACCATTATATTAGGGTTAAAATGCAACATCCATTACAGCCCCTGTTTTTCAGTTACCCTTAACTTTCTCACATCCATTTTTTTGGAGTTGAAATGTCCCAAGTGTAGTATCCCCACAGAAGGGAATATTTTTAAAAAGTTTCAGTAAAAGGCATTCAATCACTTTTGAGTTTTGCTAGTGATTAGAAAAAAATCAAAACTTAATTTCTTACAGGAAATCTGACTTGTTTTATATATCTCAGTGAGATCTGAAGAGCAAGCCCAGTTTAGAGACAGTTGGGAGAGGGAGGTTAAGTGACTTCCCTGGGGGATGTGCCTCTTGCAGATTTCTACCATTTTCCCATAAAACACTTATGGCTCCTTTTCCTGTTCAAAAGGTAGGTTGCTTGAGTGGGATTTAATAGACTTTTTAGAAAATACTAAGAAAGGAGGAAGCTTCATGTGAGTTGAAATCAAACAGAAATGTTACAAACACAATCAGCTCTATTAGTCAGGTGTAGAATTACAAAGATGTCATTTCCTGTCTAGAAACCTTTTTGCAAAGGTAACAACTGTCCCTTAGCCAGGTCTGTTTGTATATTTGCTGAAATGTACTGTGTGTATTGTTCCTATTAATGCCGGAAAAAAACAGAAAGAGAAGTAAAAAATAGTGACAATCTAAGACTATAATTAGCTGGATCTTCCAAAATGTCAGCTTAATTATTTATTTACTTTAAAAATCAGTTATTATGGCAATTGTAACATCAGCTATGAGATTTTAGGCTTTTTCCAATTACTGTATTCTAGAAGGCCCCAATCCTCTTATGCAAGCTGAAACTCACAATTTCTTTGCGCTCCTAATCAATATTTTCAAAAAAAGAAAGTGAAATAAAAGTTGCTTGTATATACACTGCATCTGTAAAATAGATTTTCTTTTAACTCCTGGAGAACAGAAATCCTGCACATAATAAGGTATATTTAGGACCTCAGGAGCAGCTTGATGTGGATTGTATTTTAATCAAAAGATCATTTTGCATTTTAGGGGAAAACTGTGTGTGGACACCTGAAAATTATCTATTTGATCTAGCTAGCTCTGTATTTTTATGCTATACCCAGCGGTGAGGAAGAAAGGTCTTGTGGTTAAAGCACTGCAGTGTAAAACAGGAGGTCTGGGTTCAAATTTTATCTCTGCTGCATATGTCATCAGTAACTTTGTGCAAGTCACTTAGTGTAACATTTTCAGAAGCATCTAAATTACTTAGGAGCCTAAATCCCATTTTCAAAAATGACATGGACACTTAATCTAAAGCTTACTGAAAGTCTATGGGTTTTAGGCTGCTAACTAATTAAGGTACTTTTGAAAATGTTACTCTTAATCTCACTGTGCATCAGTTTCCTATCTGTAAAATGGGAATTCATAGATTCCAAGACCAAAAGGAACGATTATGATCATCTTCTGACTTTTTGTATAACACCGGTCATAGAACTTCCCCAAAATAATTCCTAAAGCAGATCTTTTAAAAGAACATCCAATCTTGATTTAAAAATTATCAGTGATGGAGACTGTACCATGAACCCTGGTACATTGTTCCAATGGTTAATTACTCTCATGGTTAAAAATTTGTCTTATTTCCAGTCTCATTTGGTTTAGCTTCGACCTCCAGCCACTGGATCATATACCTTTCTCTGCTAGAATGAAGAGCCCATTATTAAATATTTGTAGCAATTTATATGGACTGTAATCAAGGCACTTGTTAATCTTCTTTGTTAAACTAAATACCTTGAGCTCCTTGAGTTTATCATAAAGCATGTGTAACTTTAACGCCCTCGTGGCCAAGATGGAGTCTGCTCTGCAGGCAGCTCTGGCCAAGAGAGGGCATGCACAGGAATGCAGCAAGAAAAATCCCTTCCACCCCAGGGGCACCTGTTCCAAACCCCCCAGAGTGAACACACCCACCCACAGGAAAAGTACAATGGATATAACAAGGGAAATATTTATTTACAGAGGGATGAGAGGAAAAAAACAACAAGGGGAAATATAGGGGGAGCAGTAAAACAGGGCTGCATCCAAGCCAAGGCCCCACAGGCCCAATGGTAGCACAGTCTGGAAGGGCAGACACTGAGCAATGTGTCTGCACACAGAGTTTAGGAGTCCTGAGCAAAGTTCCAGTCCAGTGGTGAGCCTTGGGTGCTCCTGGTCGTCTTCGGCGCCAGTGAACTTTCCCCCAACAAACCCCTCCGGTGCCCTCTTCTGCCGCTCTCTGCAAAGCCACACAGAGCGACCACCTCCCCACTTAACTATCTAGCAACCTCCCTCCTTGTTCCCAATGCAGAGTCCCAAGCTTCAGTACTCACAGCCCCATGCAGCTCTGGGCAGCAGTGATACTGGGTCCAGCTCCGGCCTGTCCTTCTCGGGCAATTCCTCCCTGGCACAGTGCTCCTCCTGGGCTGTCCCTGATCGGCCCTGTCCTTCTCAGGCTTCAGGCAGGTTCTCTCTGCTGCTTCACTTTTCCAGGGCCTGCAGGCTGCCTCTCCCTCTCCTTGGAGCTCTAGGGCTGCCCCCTGGAGTTTCCCTCCTTTTTTCTTACTTTGCCCACCCCTTAGGAAAAAGATTTAAAGGGGCCAAGCTTTCTAAACTCCAAAGGGGTAACACATGTTTTCTAATCCTCTAAACCCTCTCCAATTTGTCAACATCCTTTGTGCATTGTGGACACCAGAACTAGACACAGTTTTCCAGCATTTATCTCACCAGTGCCAAATATAGCAGTAAAATAACTGTTGTACTGATACTCAAGATTCCCTTGTTTATGTATCTGAGGATTGCATTGGCTCTTTTAGCCACAGCATCACAATGGGAGCTCATGTTCAGCGGATTATCTGCCACAACCCTCACATCTTTTTTGGAGTCACTGCTTCCCAGGATAGAGTCCCCCATTGCGTAAGTATGGCCTACATTCTTTGTTCCTGGATGTACATATTTACATTTAGCCATATTAAAACACACAATTTGCTTGTACCCAGTTTACTAAACAATCCAGATTGCTGTGAATCAGTGACTTGTCCTCTTCATTATTTACCACTTCCCCAATTCATGTGTAATCTGCAAATTTTATCAGTGATTTTGGTTTCTTCCAGGTCATTGATAAAAATGTTAAATAGCATAGGGCCAAGAACCAATCCCTGTGTGACCCCACTGGAAATATATGCGCTCGGTGATGGTTCCCCATTTATAGTCACATTTTGGGACTTATCAGTTAGCCACTTTTTAATCCGTTTAATGTGTGCCATGTTAATTTTATATCCTTCTAGTTTTTTCATCAAAATGTCATGCGGTACCAAGTCAAATGCCTTACAGAAGTTGATTATGCCAATACTATTGCCCTTATCAACCAAACATGTAATCACATCTAAAAAAGATATTGAATTAGTTTGATAGAATCCGTTTTCCATAAACCCATGTTGATCTGCATATTACATTACCTTCCTTTAGTTCTTTATTAATCAAGTCCCACCTCAGCAGCTCCGCTAATTTCCCTGGGATCAATGTCAAGCTGACAGGCTTACAATTACCTGGGTCATCCTGTTTTACCCATTTTGGAAATAGGCACAACATTAGCTTTCTTCCAGTCTTCTGGCCCTTCCCCAGTGCTCCAAGACTCACTGAAAATCAATATTAATGGTCCAGCAAGTTCCTCACCCAGCTCTTTTAAAACTCTTGGATGTAAGTTACCTGCTCATGTTAAAATGTCTAATTTTAGCAGCTTCTGTTTAACATCTTCCGGAGATACTAGTGGAATAATCGTTCTTTTGTCTTGTTTAAGTAGACTGTAAACTCTTTGGGACAAGGATTGTCTTTTATCATAGAATATCAGGGTTGGAAGGAACCTCAGGAGGTCATCTAGTCGAACCCCCTACTCAAAGCAGGACTTAATCCTCAACTAAATCAGCCCAGCCAGGGCTTTGTCAAGCCTGACCTTAAAAACCTCTAAGGAAGGAGATTCCACCACCTCCCTAGGTAACCCATTCCAGTGCTTCACCACCCTCCTAGTGAAAAGGTTTTTCCTAATATCCAACCTAAACTTCCCCAACTGCAACTTGAGACCATTACTCCTTGTTCTGTCATCTGCTACCACTGAGAACAGTCTAGATCCACCCTCTTTGGAACCCCCTTTCAGGTAGTTGAAAGCAGCTATCAAATCTCCCCTCATTCTTCTCTTCTGCAGACTAAACAATCCCAGTTCCCTCAGCCTCTCCTCATAAGTCATGTGCTCCAGCCCCCTAATCATGTTTGTTGCCCTCCGCTGGACTGTTTCCAATTTTTCCAAATCCTTCTTGTAGAGTGGGGCCCAAAACTGGACACAGTACTCCGGATGAGTCCTCACCAATGTCGAATAGAGAGGACTGATCACATCCCTCAATCTGCTGGAAATTCCCCTACTTATACAGCCCAAAATGCCGTTAGCCTTCTTGGCAACAAGGGCACACTGTCGACTCATATCCAGCTTCTCATCTACCATAACCCCTAGGTCCTTTTCTGCAGAACTGCTGCCTAGCCATTCGGTTCCTAGGCTGTAGCAGTGCATGGGGTCCTTCCGTCCTAAGTGCAGGACTCTGCACTTGTCCTTGTTGAACCTCATCAGATTTCTTTTGGCCCATTCCTCTAATTTGTCTATGTTCCTCTGTATCCTATCCCTACCCTTCAGCATATCTACCACTCCTCCCAGTTTAGTGTCATCTGCAAACTTGCTGAGGGTGCAGTCCTCGCCATCCTCCAGATCATTAATGAAGATATTGAACAAAACCAGCCCCAGTACCGACCCGTGGGCCATTCCGCTTGATACTGGCTGCCAACTAGACATGGAGCCATTGATCACTACCCATTGAGCCTGACGATCTAGCCAGCTTTCTATCCACCTTATAGTCCATTCATCCAGCCCATACTTCTTTAACTTGCCGGCAAGAATACTGTGGGAGACCGTATCAAAAGCTTTGCTAAAGTCAAGGAATAACACGTCCACTGCTTTCCTCTCATCCACAGAGCCAGTTATCTCATCATAGAAGGCAATTAGGTTAGTCAGGCTTGACTTGCCCTGGGTGAAACCATGCTGACTGTTCCTGATCACTTTCCTCTCCTCTAAGTGCTTCAGAATTGATTCCTTGAGGACCTGCTCCATGATTTTTCCAGGGACTGAGGTGAGGCTGACTAGCCTGTAATTCCCCGGATCATCCTCCTTCCCTTTTTTAAAGATGGGCACTATATTAGTCTTTTTCCATCATCCGGGACCTCCCCCAATCGACATGAGTTTTCAAAGATAATGGCCAATGACTCCGCAATCATATCCGCCAACTCCTTTAGGACCTCGGATGCAGCACATCTGGCCCCATGGACTTGTGTTCATCCAGCTTTTCTAAATAGTCCTGAACCACTTCTTTCTCCACAGAGTGCTGGTCACCTCCTCCCCATACTGTGCTGTCCAGTGTAGTAGTCTGGGAGCTGACCTTGTTCATGAAGACAGAGGCAAAAAAAAGCATTGAGTACATTAGCTTTTTTCACATCCTCTGTCACTAGATTGCCTCCCTCATTCAGTAAGGGGCCTACACTTTCCTTGACCACCTTCTTGTTGCTAACATACCTGAAGAAACCCGTCTTGTTACTCTTAAAATCTCTTGCTAGCTGCAACCCCAAGTGTGATTTGGCCTTCCTGATTTCACTCCCACGTGGAGAAGCAGGAAGGGGTAGCGATATGAAGGCTTGATGCGTCTTGGCAGTCTCTCCATCACATCGTGAATCCTAGCTCCTGGCAAGCAGCACACTTCTTGGTTTTCCTGGTTGAGGCGGCAGATAGATGACTCAGTTCTCCCAAGGAGGGAGTCCCCGACCACCACCACCACCCATCTCCTCTTGGGAGCGGTGGTCGTGGAACCCCCATCCCGAGGACAGTGCATCTCATGCCTTCCAATTGGTGGAGTCTCCTTCTGCTCCCTTCCCTATATCATCTAGTCCACTCTCCGCATTAGTACCTGTGGAGAGAACATGAAAATGGTTGCTCACCTGTATCTGCATTGCTGGTACATGGACGTTCCTCTTTCTTCTTCTGGAGGTCACATGCTGCCAATTTTCTTCACCATCCTTCTGTCCCTGCTGCGCAGCCTGCTCTGATTTTTCAGAATGTTGTGCCTGTAGAAGCATATCCTGATGTCTGTCCAGGAAATCTTAATTTTCTCTTATGCAATGCAGGGTTGATACTTGTTTGTACTACAGTTGTGCAAACAGTTTGTACTACAGTTATGCAAACAACCAATTTTTTGATTCAGTGGTCAAATAAATAATTACGGTGGGGAGGAGGGGTATTGTTTCAGGTCAACCCCAAACCCCTCAGTTCCAGCTCTGGGATGATTCCCTTGGTGCAGGCACTCTGGAAGACCATCGTAAGGCCACTTTGCAAGTCCCACTGTAGGGGTATGCTGGAGGTGGGCTGTGGGAGGGATGGGCATGTTGGGACAGAGCATGCAGTACTGCAGATATTCTGGGACAAAAGGCTGCTGTAACTTACACATGCCCTCAAGGCTGTCTAAATTACACTGGGGGCCTCTCTGGCCAGGATCAGCAGGGTGCTATGGTGGTTTAAAGTCATGTGAGCTTATCCTCCCACTGGACAGCAAGTTTTGTGCTGAGCCTTTTAGAGTTGCAGCACAGAACCACATCTCAGGACTTCAGTGTGTTTTGACAAAGTACAGAGGCATCACCTAGTTTCTGGGGAGGAATAACCTCAGTTTAGTTTCCCATTCCCGATTGTCTGGGGAAATCTCATGAATTGATTGTTTGGAGACAAAAGACCTGATTTGTTGTTGTCCTTTTCAGCTATGTAAAGAGATTGTAAAATGCTACCAAATCAGAAGGGCCTTATACGTATTTATGATTTGTGTTACCATAGCACCTAGGAGCCCTAGTCATTGACCAGGACCCCATTGTACTGGGAATTGTACCAATACAGGGAAAAGTAGACAGGTCCTGCCCTAAAAGAGCTTGCACTGTAAGTATAAGATGAGACAAGAGGTGGCGTCAGACACATGAGGGTACAAAGAAACAATAAATCAATATTGGTTATCATGATAGGCAGTGGTCTCTGCCCAGCAGCAGCCTAGCTGTTGTCAAGTTGGTTAGGAATCATGGCAAGGGAGAGTTTTAAGAAGGGATTTGAAGGAGGATAATGAGTGGCTTTGTGGATGCTCCCAAGGAGCTCCTCCCGAGCATGAGGGTCGGCAGGGGAGAAGGCACAGAGGTGTTTGTTTGAAAATGTAATGAGTGGGAGATGGAGGCTGGCATCATGGGCCAATCAGAGACAGGAGTCAACATCTCTATAATGAATGAGAGATGATAGGTGGGATAGGGATAGTCCAGGAAAGGCCTTGAAAGAAAAGACAAGTAGCTTATGTTTGATGCAATAGAGAAGGGAGAGTCAATGGAGGGATGCAAAGAGAGGGGTGATGTGGCCAAAACAGTGGAGTAAGAAATGATCTTTCCAGCAGCATTCAGGATGGTTATGAGTGGGGCAAGATTGCATTTGTCATAATGTAATGGAGTGTGTGCCCCACACAGGCCCTGAAGGGGTTAATTTGGGCCTGAGGGGCCAGTGAGGGTATTTGGATGCACCTGGAGGGAGAGCCAGGCTGGAATGAACAAGAAATCCAGGTGGGCCGGAGTTGGCTGGATTTTAAAGCCAAGAAGTTTCTAGCAGATGTGGGCTGCAGGCAGAGAGTCTGTAGTCACTCTTTGGGAAATGAAAGCCCACCTAGCTTAACTACATCTCTCAGGAGCGTGAATTTTTCAGTGCCTCTAGAGTCAAAGGACTAGTTTGAACCATAAGCTCAGGAGAGATCTGTTACTCTTCTTCCAGCATATGTGATTGACTTCTGATTCTAAACTTTGGGCCAGATCCCCAGCTGGTGTAAATTATTCATTTGTCTTGCAGATGCACCAAGGGGCCCTGTGATGCTAAGCATGGTACACACATACTACAGTGCAACTCCACTAAAGTCAGTTGAGGTACAATGATTTACACCAGTTGAGGATCTGGCCTGTTAGCCCTTGAGAAACAGCCATTGCTAGCTGTGCCTATATTTTGTGTCCACTGAGCCATCCAATGCTTCTCTTACACTGTGCAGAAATTCTTTTAAAATCGAAACTTCACCTGGAGCAGTTTGGGTTCAGGCACCATGTTGTGCAATTTCACATTTTGTTCTGTATACAAAGCAACCCAAAACTCTTTAGAGGTTGGTAGAATATAAAGTGACTCTCAAAGAGAGTGGAAGTGACGTGCAAAGACTGAACAGCCTCTAAAAGAAAATACAGCAGGCATTTTGAAAGGGATGTGGATAATAATAGGGATTCTTGCTGACTGCTTGCTCTGAGGAGGTGGGGAAATGGGAAGAAACTAGTGTTAATCATAAGCTAATGGGAAGCTCTCAGGAAAGGCTTTCTTTATGGATGAGCTTGAGCTGCCAAGTTTGGCTCTGAATTACCCCATGGGCAGCTGCAACCTGGAGCGTAATTCATTTCGGAGGGTAGGCAAGGTTTGCACGAGCATCCTCCCTCCAGGGCTTGTGGGGAGGGCAGTGGAGTGGAGACCTCAAGCAGCTTGTTGCCATTGCAATTGTCTTCTAGGAGGTGGTGTGGTCCAGTGGCCAGAGCACTGGTCTGGAACCTAGGAGATCTGGGTTTTATTCTTGTCTCTGTCACTGGCTTGCTGAGTGACCTAGGATGAGTCACTTACACTTCCCTGTGCCTCTGTTTCCCCATCTGTAAAATGGGGATAATGATACTGGCCTCCATTTAAAGCGCTTTGAGATCTATAGGAGGGAAGCGCCAGCTAAGAGTTATGTATTATTGTGGTGGACAGACTTTCCCTTTCTGGGAACCCGGCACCCTGTGGAATCCAGTATAACCCAGGGCTGAAGGGCTAAGGGTATTGCTTGGTGTGAGTGCTTGGCAGTAGTGCTGCTGTTGAGTGTTGTCATGTAATCACAGAGCCCTGAATTCATGTCTTGGCAGCAAATGGAAGGCAGAATTTATTTACCTTGTTAAAAAAGCATTAATGCATAATACTGTGTAATGGTCTCTAAATTGGGCCAGACTGTTACTTTTTAATCCACCACCCACGCTGGAGAGAAGTAGACAAGGGCTGCACTGCAAAGGATCAGCCACAATTCCTTCTGGGTCTCCCAGGGAGTGAGCCCCTCCAACAGCTGTCCCACACCCCAGCTTCCTGTCAGGGGTGCAGTGCAACCTTCCCTCAGCATGATCAGCTCCACAATATAGTGCAAACAGAGGCCAGAGCCCCATCCCCAGTCTACACCTCTCTGCTCCTTTTCTAGTATCTAGCCTGCACACCTCAACAGAATCATGCCTGGTACCCATTAGAGGAGAGGAGGAAGGAGAAGCTTCTTGTGCTGTCTTCCACACTCAGTTAATCTCTTACGCCTGTATATGAATTAGGATTTTATAATGACTTGTATATTTAAAAAGGGCCATATTCTGCCCTCAGCAGCATTCATAGTTTCCATTGACTTCTGTGGGTGTTGCATACGCATGTCAGAGCCAAATTCTGCCTTCAATATGAGCTTTTCCAGTCACCTTAATAGCTATTTCGCCTCCTCAGATTGTATCATGATATAAATTGCAGGGAAGGAGACAGCCAGACCTTATGCTGTTGCTGCCATAAAGCTGTCTTAAAGATGAATTATTGAAATTGACAAGAAGTCTGGCCAAGACTGAGTCATCCTAGCTGAGAACGTTTTCTTAAATCAGGAAACATGTTTCAAGTTTAATTTAGACCAGGGCAGTATGGACAATCAGTTTCCCATAATCTGTAACAAACTAGACAGTAGTAGTAGTAGTAGAGCTGGTACAGCGTCTGAGTATTGGGTGCCACTGGTTTTTTTGGATGTTGAAATTGGGACAGATTGTCAGTGGGGCTGAGTAACCTGCAATTCTAGTTAAGACCAATGTAAACTACGGGTATTCACTTTTCCTCCAGGGCAGATTGGCAGAGACCCTGGGGTTTTTTCGCCTTCCTCTGCAGCATGGGGCACGGGTCACTTGCTGGAGGATTCTCTGCACCTTCAACAGCTCAGACATAGGTCAGGGGTGTGTTACAGGAGTGGGTGGGTGAGATTCTATGGCCTACGTTGTGCAGGAGGTCAGACTAGAATATCATAATGGTCCCTTCTGACCTTAAAATCTATAAGTCTATTCAGTATACCCGATAATTAGGATCTATGTGTTTCTAGCAGGGTACACAAATTTTTCAGGCAACTAGTGTTTTAGCCTGAAAGCATTTCCTTTTTCGCTGTGTTTGTGCCTATTTTGTGTTCCCTTTCTCTAGACATTTGCAGAAACTCAGGAAAGGCAAATTTTTAAACAGAAACCTGACTATGAAAGTTATGCTCATCTATTCAGGGAACAGAAACAATACTCAGTGACTTATGTAGCTAATCACAGCTAAGCTACACAGCATTTTTTTTTATTTTGAATAGCCAGTAATAGACTAAACAGAAAATCATGAATAATGTTTATGGAATATTTTAAGTTAACAAAGATTTCAAGGGAAATTAACCTAAAAATATCCATGATAATTTATTTGCTCTTCATAAATTACTGGAGTAAGTAAACAGAACAGGAGCCATGTAGACATAAAAAATTTGAAACTAGTACGTTATACCAAAACACATACTGATCCCTAAATTACTTACTGTAAATAACCCTTGGAGAGAATAAATTCTTTCCCACTCTTTCTATACTTATAAAGATTGGAGCGTGTCAAGTAGAGCTATGTGAATCATATTTGTAATGAATAATTTATTTGAATTTCAACTCATTTCCTGCTTGTGGAATGTCCACAAATAGATTGCAACCTTCTCATAACAATTTCTTATTCAAAATTGTTCAAAGTAGCTTTTAGCTATGTTTGTTCTCCCTGTGTCTTACTATTAGATTCTTGGCGTGAAAACTCGGCTCTGTGACATCAATGGCAAAACTTCCATTGATTTCAATTGGGCCACAATTTCACCTTTGACAGAATCAAAATTCTAGTTCAGTTGCTTGGGTTTCGGCTAGTTGCATGATGCTTCTTTTGCTCCTTGACTTGCAAATTATTGCATATACTGGGATCTGGAGTGGTATACTACCAAGCATCCTGAATTACATTTCAGATCTTTCCAGCACAGATCCCTGTCGGGGGTTGGCTATGCGCTCCAGGCTGGCAGTACTGCCTAATGGTGATACTCCATGGTACGCCTAGTAGCGGCAGTCCAAAGGCTGCCTTACCTAGCAGCTATAGCTCAGGGGAAATGTCACCCACTGGCGAGAGTCCAAAGGCTGCTTTGCCTAGCATCTACAGTTCAGGGAAGTGGTGGTGGGGTAGGGTAGGGGAACCCAGGCCCACCCTACTCCACTGGTTTTGATCCAGGGCCCTTTGAAATAGTAGCTCTTGTACAGGACCTAGGGTCTGATACACCTGAGCATGCTACCTGGGTCACTTCCTACCCTTATTCCAGTCCTATGTTCCCCTCTGATCTGTCTCCGGAGTCTCTTCCACTGGCAACAGCAAGTTGTCACCTTCAGCTCACGTGGTCAAAGGGCTTCCAGTGGCTTGGCTATGAGGCTCAGTCCTGGTGGCTTGGAGTCTTGGTAGCTTCCTGGCAGGAGGCTGCTGCACCCAACTGCCCTCCTCCTCGGTCAGCCCAGGCTAAGGTGAGCTGCTCCCTTTTGAGTGCTCTCACCACTGGAAGCATGCCCAGCAGAGGCGAGGAGGGTGTGGCTTCCTACATCCAGAGTAGTTCCTTAACCCTCACCTCTCCGGTACAGGGTTGATACTCTCCATCACAACCCCATAAAGGGAAGTGTTACGTTACAACTCCTACAATCAAATTCTTGGTGTAAATCCTTCTGGAAAGCCACTATAACATTCACCATCTGTTTATATGCACACAAGTCTGTTTTAAAATGAGTTTCCAGGGAGCGTGCTTGTGAATAAAACTCCATTGTATGGATGTTGGTGGAATGTGAATGTGAAAATGGTGTGAACATAGCTGTAGTGAACTTGTATTTTATTTTAAATGAATGTTTACAGCAACTATTCTGCTTTATTTGCCCACCTTTAGTGTCATGTATTCTGGTGGTACTTGCAGTTATTATTGTTTTCAGATTCTCTCTCAATGAGGCCTTGATCTGGTAAGATGCTGAGTACCCTAGCCTCAATCAGTAAAGCACTTAAGTACATGCTTAACCTCTGTACATGTGTAGTCCTAGTGAAATTCCATTTAATCTCACATCAGGACAAAACACTGATTTTTGAATTGTTTGTGAAATGAAATATTTCAAAAATATTCGGTTTTGATCTTACTGATAACGTCAAACTGTTTTATTTTACTCATTTTGATGTTTATAATATATATAATAGAAACTCAAAACAATAAAGAGAAAACAAAGCAGTTCAACCTTATTGAAATAAATCATTTCAGCCTTATTAAAATGTTTCAGGAAGGTTGAAACAAAATATTTTGACATTTCAATGACATCAAATCAGCTATTTTTTTTCCAGTGGAAAATGTTCCATCAGAAAATTTGTCAACCAGCTCTCATATTTTTATATTTTTGTATTCTTAAGATGGAGGGATAATTGTTGCATCTATTTTCTTTATATTATTAGACCCTGATCCAATAAAGATTTTGAAATAATAATACATACATTATACACACACACCATGTGTGTATAAGTGTACATATGTGTATGGTCAGAAGTTATATGAGAAACTTTAACATAAAAAACAGCTGGACAATTTTAATATTTTTTAAAAATATGGATCTCCTAAAAATTAGGCCTTCAGCATTAGATTCCACTACTTTATTAAAATGAAAAGAAAAGGAAGAAGCTATTTGGAATGGAAGGCAACAGAGATGAAAAACTGGAGAAATTACATAAACCTTTACCCATTGTGCAAACAGCAATAGAACAGTCAGATAATTAAGATGCATATGCCACATGACAGTAAACAGCCTTTTGTGAACTGTTAATTAAGTTTTAATCAGTCACATATTTTATTCTTGCTGAATTAGAAGATTAGTGTTAATTTCTGGCTGTGTTCCCCTATTCCCTGTTGAAGGAAATCAATGTATCTGAACGAATTTAGTGAGCGTAGGCTGGCATGGAAATAAAAACAGGCTAGGGAGACATTATCTTGACATTTTGGGTAATGCTGTGAGTTCAGTGCAAGTGGGGTGACTGAAGTCCCTGTTTTTTTTCTTTTGGAGAATTTAAAATACAATATCCAAAGGTATCTAAATATGTCACATGTTAAAATGGCACTATGGTTGTTAATGCCAAAAAGAATGAATGCAAAACTCTCTCTTGAACTTCTTTTATTAAAAAGCAAATTGTTGTGTATGCTAGGATCTGGACTGGCATATTGCTAAGCAGCCTGAATTACATTTGAGATCTTTCCAGCACAGACCCTAAAAAGGAAAGTGGTACGTCAAAGCTGTTGCAGACTAGTTTTGCCCATGCAGAGCAATTTTATCAATTAGGGCCAATCAGGCAAAGCTTCATTGTTTAGTTTCGTGGGTTTCACTGCAGAAAATCCAAACCCACATGGAAAATGTACAGCTAAAAACAAGTCTCCCTTCCCTCTTCTCTCCCCCTTATTTTGCTTTTTCTCGCTAGTTGTTGTATAGTTGTGCTTTTGTTGGTATATGGCCATTCTTGCAGAAGTATCACACCATTTCTGCTACACTCAGTGTCACTTTGTTAAACAACCCCCATGTCTGTCACACCAAAGCAAAGAGATTTAAAAAAAATCAGCAAGGGCATTGGTCCAAAACCAACTGAAGTCAATCCATTGACTTCCACTGGACACTGAATCAGGCCCACGATCTGTATAATCCTGATGGCCCCCATGCAGCAAGGTAGTAAGAATTCCACTAAAATCAGTGGGACTACTCACTTGCTTCAAGTTCGATATTTCCCTATCTTGCTGAGTTGGGGCCTGTATTACTCTTAGATTTGGCCACACTCTTGGGTGTCCTCTCTTTTTGTAAAGTAGGGTGCTCTTTTTTCCTACATTGAACGAGAAAAAAAAATGGGGGAGGTAAACTGAAGCAAGGTAACTTTCAGAGGAAAGTTTTACAAAGAGAGCAATGCAGGGTGAAAGCCAAATAATTGCAATGCCATTACGTTAGAGTGAAATTGAATAAGAAAGAAATCTTCCACTTTTCTTTTCTGACTCCTACCTTCTTTCTTAAGGTAAAAATCTTTTGAATAATTAGTCGTGCCAGTTTAAACCTACCTTTTGAATTATGAGTAACTCTATCTTTAAGGTGTTTCAGTAGGTGATAAAATAAGAATCCCTCAATATTTTATTCCCACTAATAAATAATAACTAACTAGCTGTTAAATGCAGTTTTCATCTGCAGAGCTCAAAGAATTTTACAAAGGAACATAAGTATTAGTCTTTGCAGATGGGGAAACTGAGGCATGGAGTAGTGAAGTCACATAGACGGTCCAGTCATAGTACTTTCTATCTACTTCCAAAGCCTTTGGGTGCCAACAATTGTGGATTTTCAGATAAAAGTATAGTAGTATTGCCATGCTTTACACACATGGTTGAAACCCCACAATTGTCTAATTTTAACTACTTGCATAAAAAGTAGAATTCTAAAATATGGGTAGCATTCTGATATTTAGGTCAACCCACAGGACAGCAATCAAGAGTTGTGTATTTAGAAGAGTTCAGTCCTTGACTCCATGTCTGTACATACTGTGGTCTTGAAAACCAGTTCTTAGTGTCAGTCTGGTCCTGCGAGGTTCAGAACTCCTGCAAATAACCCACTAAGCAGTGAACTGTTTCAGCATTATGAAAATGCACAGACTGTGTATACAACCTTCCATGGCCTAGATTTTTTTGTTGCATATATTTATTGACTGCAGAATAACGACTCATGAGGATTTGTGCTTTGAGAGAGAGAATTTTTCCCCACAATGTGCCAGAGACACCAGCTGGGGTCAGGAAGAAATTTCCCTTCCTGGTATAGTATTGCATAATTAGTGTCTTATAAAAGTCTAACTCCTTCCACTTAAGCATCTAATATTGGCCACAAAAGATACTGGACTAATGGACTGCTGCTCTGTTCCTTTATGACAATTCATACCTTTGATAATGTGCACAAAAAATGAATGCTAGGCTTAAGATCTCTTAGATGTCAGTATACCATGCACATTTTAGACATTGGAAAAGCAGAATATATACCCCTCAAGCCACATAGAAAAGGAAAGGCTGAGGCAGCCTTATTGTTTATGGGTTCTACAATGAAATCAAATCTGATGTAATTTTAGAAATAGGCTTGTGCATTATAGCCTTGATCCAAAGCCTGTTAAAATCAATGGAAAAATCCCATTGACTTCACTGGGTTTTGGATCAGGCCCTAGGAATGCAGAACTTAGAAGCCATATAGGGTTAGGGAGAACCTTGTACTGGCTCAGGGGTATTACTAGTCAAGGATTTTTATTACACAACAAATATTTTTGAATGGTAGAGCTCATAAAGCACTCTGATTCCACCTCCCCCCATCCCCATGAGTCCCATTACAATATCTTTCCCCATGTTTTTCCACAGTAAGATATAAGGAACATCACTCATGAAGAGAAGCCCACAATGCTATTATTAAAATACCCTAGATGGGTAAAGTGATTGTGGTAAATATAATAAGATATAAATGGCCTGGCTGATACCTCCTAAGAAGTCAACCAAGTTCTGAGTAATGTGAATACGGGACAAAGTTCATGCAGAAGGATTTAGGGATATCCTGCCCTGGGAATTTTCTTTCCAGTTCATGATCTGTTTAGTTTAATCTATCTAGGCTTTTATACTGAAGTATTTTGCAGAAGTATTATATAATCAAGTATCAGAGGGGTAACCGTGTTAGTCTGAATCTGTAAAAAGCAACAGAGGGTCCTGTGGCACCTTTAAGACTAACAGAAGTATTGGAGCATAAGCTTTCGTGGGTGAATGCCCACTTCATCAGACGCAAGTAATGGAAATTTCCAGAGGCAGGTATAAATCAGTATGGAGATAACAAGGTTAGTTCAATCAGGGAGGGTGAGGTGCTCTGCTAGCAGTTGAGGTGTGAACACCAAGGGAGGAGAAACTGCTTCTGTAGTTGGATAGCCATTCACAGTCTTTGTTTAATCCTGATCTGATGGTGTCAAATTTGCAAATGAACTGGAGCTCAGCGTCTGCTATTGTGTGGCCAGGGAGGTTGAAGTGTTCTTCTACAGGTTTTTGTATATTGCCATTCCTGATATCTGACTTGTGTCCATTTATCCTCTTGCATAGTGACTGTCCAGTTTGGCCAATGTACATAGCAGAGGGGCATTGCTGGCACATGATGGCATATATAACATTGGTGGACGTGCAGGTGAATGAGCCGGTGATGTTGTAGCTGATCTGGTTAGGTCCTGTGATGGTGTTGCTGGTGTAGGTATATGGGCAGAGTTGGCATCGAGGTGTGTTGCATGGGTTGGTTCCTGAGTTAGAGTTGTTATGGTGTGGTGCGTGGTTGCTGGTGAGAATATGCTTAAGGTTGGCGGGTTGTCTGTGGGCGAGTACTGGCCTGCCTCCCAAGGTCTGTGAAAGTGAGGGATCATTGTCCAGGATGGGTTGTAGATCACTGATGATGCGTTGGAGAGGTTTAAGCTGAGGACTGTAGGTGATGGCCAGTGGAGTTCTGTTGGTTTTTTTTTTGGGCCTGTCTTGTAGCAGGAGGCTTCTGGGTACATGTCTGGCTCTGTTGATTTGTTTCTTTATTTCCTTGTGTGGGTATCGTAGTTTTGAGAATGCTTGATGAAGATCTTGTAGGTGTTGGTCTCTGTCTGAGGAGTTGGAGCAGATGCGGTTGTACCTCAGCGCTTGGCTGTAGACGATGGGTCGTGTGGTGTGTCCGGGGTGGAAGCTGGAGGCATGAAGGTAGGCATAGCGGTCGGTGGGTTTTCGGTATAGGGTTGTGGTAATGTGGTCATCGCTTATTTGTACTGTGGTGTCTAGGCTCTCTCCTCCTCTTCCACATAGCAGGGAAGATGCGACAAAGTGTGGCAAATTGTATTGTGGAATATACATAGTCTCGATGTGTGTGTGTCACTATTAAATAAGTAGTATGCATTTTATTCTGGTGGGGAAACTTTGTCAATGAGGTAAGAGTTGCATTTGGACCTGAGAGAAGTGAATTCTCTTGCCCCAAACCGTCCTTTCAACCCAGTATTGCCAACCCCAAACATTAAAAAATCTTGGGGGACATCTTAAAAACCATGACAGCTGCATAGTGAGGGCACAGGAAAGGAAAATTCAGTAGCAAATATCTTGTCTTCCGCTCATCTTGAGTCCTGGCTAAAGATCGTTCAACAGCAGATCCACCAGTCCTGTTGATGTGGAGGAACTTCAGCAACAGACCCTCTTCTTCTCTGGCCTTGTCTACATGAATACATTGTGCATGGCAAACAAGGTGTGAATCTACAATGCCCTTGCTTGCTGCATGCTAAAAGTTCTGTAACATGCTGTGACATACTGCTAACTGCTCTCTAGGGCATTGACCAGTGACACACCTCTTCCCCCTGTCATTCTGTGGCACCTTCTAGATCCTGCAATAAGCTCCAGTGACTATGGAGTGGGGATACAGCACAGAGAGCAGTGAAGGGAGAGGTGGAGGAGAAGATACTGCTGCTCAGAAGGCATGAGAATGACCCTGAAAGTTCAAAGGGCAAAACTGCAGGGAAATCCGTTGTCCCTATGCACTCTTCGCTACAGATGAGCTAAATTTAGTGCATGTATGGGGTAGGGGGGAGAGAGTGAGACTTTGAAATCATTCACTTCCCCGCCCCATGTGCATGTTGAAGTGATCTTTGAAGCCAAGTTGGGCAGAGGAAGAAGATTCCTCGGATTCCATGGTAATGATGTCATTTTACAAGCACTAGCTGGCTCATCTAGTTGTCAGGGAGATTAGAAAACCAGAAATCACCTAGATTATGTATTATACTTTTATGGGAGGAGAGAGAGAAGAAATGGCTGCAATACACTGTGCAAAGTACTGTAGTATTGACCCTTTGGACCCGAGTCGTTAGTCAATGTTCAAGGCCCAGCGGATCTTCCAGCTGGAAGTAGAAATTGGTGATAGGTATTCCTTTGATGTAGTTTTCTTTATTTACAAATAGTTTACAAAGTTTTGAGTCTCTAAATGCAGAAGGAACCAGTAACAAATGGTGCAGTTTCTTCACTTACCCCGCCCCCCAGCCCCACTCCCCAAGTCTCTTTGGCCAAAAGAGAGACAAAAGCTCGCACTCTCTCTAGTTTTTTCCAGGATCACAATGTGCTCATAGGCTTCTGCATGGGTGGTGGGTATAAGAAGCCAGGGGAGGCTAAGCCTCCCCAAACAGGATGTGGTGCTCCTCCCTCAGGAGGGGCGCTGGCCTGCCACATTTGGAGCGCCACCAGCGAAAGGGCATCCGGGCTCTAGGCCTGCCCACGCTCCACTCCAAGGCCCCTCTCCTGCTTGTCCTCTTCCCCTGTGGCCCCACCCGCGCTGCTCTTCCTCCCTCCCCTGCTCTGCCTCTTCCTCCCTGAGGTCCAGCCCTCACTCCACCTCTTCCCCTAAGAACCTCCCACCTGCCATTCGGGGTGGAGATGGAGAGGCATGAGGGGTGAGTAGGGGGCAACGGGAAGGGAGCAGAGAGGCAGGCGGAGGGGCCTCGGGAGAGGGGCCCAGGCCTTAGGGGGGAGTGGGGATGGAACACGGGTGGGCCCTCAGGGGGAGAAGGCTGAACGGCAGTGGGCCTTGGGGTAGAGCAGGGGTGTGTGGCCAAAGTCCAGGTGCCGGTGCCTCCCTCCCTTCTAGGGAGGTTCCGATGCCCAGACGCAGCCTCCCCAAATGAGGGAGTCACGCAGTGCTCATGGGCTTCTACCTGGCTTTTCTTGCCTCTTTTTCCTCTGCTCGCACTCTCTACTCTTGTCTGTGACCTCAGTACCTGTGGGTTCTGTTACACTCCCACGCACACCTACCCAAAGCAATTCTCATCCCAAAAGCTCCTGGGTGGGTTCACACACCTTTTGTCCTAGATGGGTTTATGTTTACAGTTTATGTTAACTGAAGCATGAATTCACAGTTATCAACCTCAATGGGGGTTTAACCTCACCCATAACAAGGTTTCACCCAGCTCATACCAATAGCAATCAAAAATATTTGTTTGTGCATTTGTGCAAAGGGGATTATTTTTAAAATCTGGTTCTAACAATCCAGTCTGTAGATAATTGCTGTTATATCCATTAACTTAGTTTAAACCTTTATCAAATGATCTTAAAAAAAAAACATCCTATATGGTATTACACACTTCAATTCCTCCTTATGCCATTAAAAGTGCTTTAAGCTCCTATTGTGGGTCTAAAATGGTATAATTGTTCTAATCCTCCCGAAGTACTCTCAAATCTCTTTCATCCTATTAAAGTAGTTAAATTGTCCTTGTTCAAGAGTAAGAGCAATTCAAAATAGTCTTGAAATAATATATAGCACTTTTTATCTGTATAAAGGGCTTTCAGACATGATTTCCTCTTACAAAGCCTGCTCTGCAGAGAGTAAGTCTTGCAGAAAGCTCGGAATTTTGCAGAATTCTATTGTAGATTTCAATTTGTTTCCAAAATATTTTTTTAAAAGTTTAGATTCTGATGCTCCTATTCTTGCTGTCTAGTACCATATTCCATAAATAGTCATGGAACAAGGTTCTTCCTTATAAAAGGGTATCAGATTCTGGTCCACATGGATTGTTTTCCTTTCGCTTTATCAATATGTTTTTTCATTTGCTGCTAAATTCTGCTGCTTTTGTGAGTACTGTCTCTGCATTGCTTTCATTCTTAGAAACTCTCACCTCTTCACTGATCCATTGCGACGTCCGTTGTAAATTGCTTTGCTTTTAGGCCTTGCTACTGAAAAGAATGAATCCCACCTTTCAGATGTGCTGCTGCTTTCCTAACCTGTTCGTGCTTCTTCCATGTTATTTTAAACCTAAGCTCTACAGCGAGATTGCTAATCATGTTATTTGGTTTGAGCTGCATAATGATAGCTCAGCGCACTTACTGTAGCAATTTAGATCAGAGGCACTTGAAACACTTTACAAACAGGCCATAAACTGTAATCCTTAGTTAAGTAGAACACCCATAGAACGATATGAGAGCTTTGACAAAGGTGTGCAAGCTTTAGACAGTTACCCTCACGACACCCCCATGAAGTAGGTAAGTACTGCCATTCCCATCTTACAAATAGGAGAAACCAAGGCATTTTCTCAGTCACCCAGTGTGTCAGAGACAAGGACTGGGAACAGAATAAAGAGTTCTGATTCTCTGTACCTCCCACTGCACCAGACCACCCCCCTCTTTTCTGCTGCTGGTACTTTATTCTGCAAAACTGCCTCATTCAAACTACTCATAGAGCAAACTTCTACTCATCACAAGTAAGCGTTGCAGAGTCTGGCCCTATAGTGGGTAAGACTGCTCCATCAGAGATATGCCACAAAGTGTCAGTCCCAATTATTTGTCACATAAAGCCACAGATATTACATTTCTGAAGGTTTGTCCTATATTGCCATTACCTGATGATTCATCCGGCTATTGCTCCATATATTCAAAAAGAGGCAGAGCATAGGTAGAGGGTGCTGTTGATTGGCTCGTCAATGATATCAGCCATGATCTTGTGTTGGTGAACTATATGGGACATAGGCACCAACTCCATGGGTGCGCTGCAGCTGGAGCACCCATGGGGAAAAAAAATGGGTGCTCAGCACCCATCAGCAAACCCTCCCCCCCGATCAGCTGTTTGGCGGCAGGGGTGGAGTGTGCTTGGTGGTGGGAAGGGACGGAGTGAGGGTATTGCCTTGAGGGAAGGGGCAGAGTGGTGGTGGGGCCTTGGGGCAGAACAGGGGAGGAGCACCCACCTGGAAAGAAGAAGGTGGTGCCTGTGATACAAGCAACAATTCTTTGTTTTTTGACATTTTCTATCATATTCCTGTTGACGGTTCACTTTTCCTTGTGACATTGCTAGTGCATCTCCTGCCCTCAGGAGATTTTCTTTAACTTCATCATAGTTTTTCCTTTGCTGTGCTGCTATTGTCACTATTGTTATGTGCTTATGGGAGGTGCTACCACTTGCTAGATGTTTTCAAGTTACTCAGGGAATATGGTCCCTCCCTTTAAGAGATCACACTGTATGAACATGCAATGTAGTTGTAGCCATGTTGGTCCCAGGATATCACCATAATTAATTAGCACATATTGTAAGGGACCATTTCAAGGTAGAGTGGCCCATGACACCTCTGCAGTCAAAGAACAAAAAGAGGGAGCTAGAGATCACAGATTGGTGTGATAAGCCATAATCCAGTGTCTCTGTTCAGTCTATGATTTTTGGTGTCCAGCAGAGTAATGAATTTAAGGTCCCAGGCTCATCTTTTGAACGTATTCTGTAGGTTTCCTTTGAAGATAAGGTCTGAGAGGTTAGATACAGAGTGATCTCTTTGTGAAAAGTGTTCACCCACAGATGATAGGGTATTTTTGTCTTTTATCATTTTCCTATGTGAGTTCATTCAGGAGCATAGTGATTGTTTGGTTTCACCCACATAGTTGTTGGGGCATTTAGTGCACTGGATGAGGTACACCACATGTTATGATAGGCATGTGTAGGATCCATGGATCTTGAAAGGTGTGTTGGGAGGTGGGGTGTTTGATCATTGGAGCTGGGGAGGTATGTCTGCAGGTTTTGTATATGTTGTTCTGGCAGGGTCTGGTGCTGCTTTGAGTTGGTGTCTCTATCTTGAATGGTCTGGCCCTTACAATATGAAACATGCTGCTGCATGAAACTTTCCCTCTTGCGAGACTTGTGCAGGATTTGTTGTCTCAGCCACTGATTAGGCAATTGATGGTTTTATAATTTTTTAAAAGAAGGATTTAAGTTCATGGGATATTTCTCACCCTGTGATCACAATGAAAGTGTAATGCTCAGACTCTGAAATTTACATTTTGTATTAGTAACAAGAAACAAAGGAGATGTAAAGAAATGTCCTGCTCCAGGCACCAGCGCAGCAAGCAGGTGCTTGGGGCGGCCAACGGAAAGGGGCGGCACATCCGGCTCTTCGGTGGCAATTTGGCGGCGGGTCCCTCAGTCCCTTTCGGAAGGAAGGACCTGCCGCTGAATTGCCGCTGAAGAATGAAGCGGTGGTGGTGGAGCTGCCGCCAATCGCGGCTTTTTTTTTTATTATTATTTTTTTTCCCCCGCTTGGGGCGGCAAAAACGCTGGAGCCGGCCCTGCATAGATCAGTGGTGTTCAACCTGTGTTCCACTGACCCCTGGGGCTCTGCAGACTAGGTCTAAGATTTCCAAAGGGCATATCCTTTAGAAATTTTTTAGGGGTCTGCACATGAAAAAAGGTTGAAAACCACTGACATAAATGATTGAATCGGAAGGGGATATCTCAGATCACCTTGTCCAGCTCCTTTGGTCACAAGAATTAGATCCCACCCTATCCTTTCCATAACTATATCTAATCTTTCCTCAAAAACATCTAATGATGCTACCATTCTCTCATCAGGCAGACTGTTCTACTGTCTGTCCTTATCATGAAACATTTTTTTTCTTAATAAACCCAGTTAAATGTATCCCGTTATTTTTTGTCTTGCTTCTTGTGACCAATGTGACTACTTTCTTGTCCTCTTCACCTTATTCCCTCAAATATTTCTACTGAGTCATTTCTACTTTCATTAAGCTATGGTTATTCTCTGAGAAGACTCTTACTTAAATAGCATCATGGGGTTTTGTGTTTGTGTCTCAATGATCAAATTTGCATAAGAGATTTTTTTATTAACTGCCAGCTCTGCATTTTCTATGGACAATAGGGAAGTCAAGACAGCCTGTGTTCTTTCAGGCTCATGCATCACCCACCATTGCTAATAAAGATTTTGTATATGGGATATAACTAATAATTCTGCTGTGGATGCATAATGCAGAGAATTCAGTTCTTTCTGCCATAGATAAATTGGCACTGCAATGCTAAAAGAAATGACATGAAACAAAATACTGGGTTTTTTTTGTTTGTTTAATAACATCTGCAGATCCCTTTCATAATGCCTATGGAGAGCAGATCTGGGATGCAGAAGGTGCTATTTTTACATAGTCACTTGTCTGATCATGACTATAATTTCAGCATCTTTGCAGGAAGAGGTGGCCTAGTGGACAGAGCATAGACATCCAGGTCTCCCTGAGTTCTAAACCTCACTATTAATAGTGCTAAAGATAGTATAGAGTAGTGCTTCCCTACCCCAGAGGGGTATTGTGAGGATAAATGCATAAAAGATTATAAGAGACACAGATACCATAGTAATGGGATGCATATAAGTAACTTAAGAAGTTATTTTGTAAACACCCGTGGTCTGATCTTGCATCCTTTTAAAGTCACTGACAAAGTCCCCATTGGCTTCAATATTTTGCAGGATCAGGTCTCTGGTTGTCAAATTTAGGGAACTAAATTGGGCAATAAAGCATTTTATTAAATGTGAATCATTGTTCAGCTGTATAGTGGAAGGAGATAAGGACAACATTGAGAGAAACACCTGTCATATCAAAATTAACTGTTGCTGTGCAGTGGTAAGGCATGTACTGTATCACTCACATGGACTCCAAGGACAATAAGTCCCCTCCATAATAGGGTGTTGAAGTGAGGAAGAATCTAATTTTTCAGATTCTAGTAAAGAGGGATTGTGAATGGGCTAGGATGCTAACCTGTATTTGAAAGAGGGAAGGCATGAGAGACTCCCTTTGACTTCACTGGCTTTGGATCAAGTCCCAAGGTAGGATTTTCAATGGACATGAGGGGTTAGATGCCAAATTCCTGTTGAATTTCAATGGGCATAGAGTGCCTAATTCCCTTAGGTCCATCTGAAAATTCCATCCTTAGCATTCAAACTCACCCCTTTCCTGCAGTCGTTATACTGATGACTCAAAAACAATAGCACAGTGTAAATCCCTGATCTTTCTCTCTGACCTAGACTGTCTCTAGAGTTTCCTTCTTGGACCTCCTCTGTCTCTATCTTCCTAGTTCACTTTCCAGAGAGCCATTCCCACATCCCTTACATCACAGGTGTTGTTAACATGCCACACCAATTTTCTAACACCCGCTAATGGGATTAGCAGAAGACCTCTGTTACAGGGCTATATAAAGAAGGAGGGAAGAGGTGAGACACGTTGCTGAGACAGAACACATGGACATTTCCAGACGGGTATGTTGGGACACAAAAAAGCAGCTTCTTTGACACAATGAACTTTTTAACAGAGCCAATTTATATATTGCTTAACCATACCACATAACTAAGCTTAGACCCTAGCTAATTGCACTTTTTTGCAATGATAAAACTATAGTGTCTGTGTCCTTCTTAACTTTTACTTTGGGATTTTTCTCTTTACTTTTTACCCTCGGACAAATAAACTTGGGTAACTGGAGGTTGTTTTGGAGTTACCTGCTGTTGGGCATCTTGGAGAGAAGGAAATTGAATCTGACCTCAGAGATAGCTGAGTCTTGTGTAGGGAAAACGGGGATCATAAGGGGAGAAGACAGTGTATACAATACTGGAAGCTGTTTGTTACCTGTGTAGGTACTGGGGGAAAGCCAGATACCCTTGAGGTATGAGGTTATACTAGTACAACTTGGCTGTAGTAATACAGCTTTAATTTTACTGGCGAAAGATGGCTTACAAAAACAATAAAAAAACAAGCAAAATTATTCATATCAGCAAGAACTATACAATATTGACTCTCACAAATAAACTTATCAGTTATTTGGGAAAAACACATTCCTGAATACTTCTTGTAAATGGATCCCATAAATTATGTGGGTGAAAAGTTTTAGAAATCTGTTAAAAGGTAGGCATAGCAAATGCTGGGTTTAAAAGTGACAAAAATAGGTGAATGATGATCACTGTATGGAAACAGCATCCAAAGTGTGTCCTCTGGTAGATGGTGGTAAATCAATATCCTGAATGAAATTTTAAGTTCCCATTGATGGAAAGCTTTTGGAAGAAGGATTATAGGAGGAATCAAAGTACACATTGAAAATCCTTCAATGGCAAAATTGTTGAATTATATGTGACTAAATCAGTGCATTAAATAAAAGGATAAACTTGTAAGCATTATGAAGTATACTAGCAGATATACTTTGAAGAAATATATAAAATGTGTAGGGGTTTTCAAGGAATGTTGAATGCTCAGAATCAGAATTATAGGACTGGAAGGGACCCCAGGAGGTCTTCTATTACAGTCCCCTGCAGTCTTCTTACAGAGTTCTGTGTAAGCTCGAAAGCTTGTCTCTCTCACCAACAGAAGTTGGTCCAGTAAAAGATACTATCTCACCCACCTTGTCTCTCTAAAGTTACATATGTGATTTGATGGACATGACCCATATATAACTCTTTATCTGAAAAAAACTGACCTTTAAAAATACTCACTGGCTAAGTAACTATTAGGTTGCTGTCGTACAGATGGTAAACTGAGATTCAGAGAGGTCTAAGGGATTTTACTAAAGGCACTTAATAAATCAGTGCTAGAGCCAGGTAAAGAACCCAAAAGTCCTGACCCTTAGTTACTGTTGGACAAACACGCTACTTTATTTATGTGAGTGATAAGTGTATATGAGAACAAGACTGCCATGTCTTTTAATAATGTGGCAATGAGTAGGTGAAGAATAATGTGGAGGAAATGAAATGCTTAGAACTATTTGCTGGAGGTTTGAGAGAGGTAGAATAAAAATCAGGTTGTTTTAAGCCAAAATGAAATCTCTTAAGTATTGTTGCTTACTTACGGCTGATTGAGCATTCAAGTGAAATTCAAGCTCAAGAATGTGTGTTGTGTGAAGTCAATCTCCTTTAATGGACAAAATAATATTAAAGCCATTCTGTTGCACATGTAGAGCTCAGGATCCCACCCAGAACCAGGCCCTGGTAAATTCATCTGAGTTATTCAACAGTCAAAGCTTTTAATGGGTCTTACCTAAATCCTATGTTCCTGATTTGATTAAACACGCTAATTGTCAGAATTGCTACTGAGTTTGGATGGGAGTACACAGTTTTAAACAGCAAGAGACTGACTAACATAATTTCCCTTGAAGCTGCTAAAATTAAGCAATAAAGCAGTATAAATAGTATGGGGCACCTGATTTCTTAAAATACCTCTACTGCTACAGGAAAATTAAGCCTAAATGTTTAATCTAATGGACTAACAACTGAAGCTTTTTCTACATTCCTGAGGCTGGACTGCTAGCCACACTATGCATTCTCTGAAACCAAACAACCGGAGTCAACAAAACTCAACAACCTAGTAGCAACATTTGAAATAAACTCAACTCTCCAACCTGTCCTACGCTATCTTAGTCTGTGATGGGACATGGCTCCCATCCCAATCGGGAGAAGGCTAACAAGCTCCTCTGGGCTCAATCTCTACCAAATAGAGACACCTGCAGAACCTGTTGCAGCTGGGGGAAGCAAGCTTGTACAAAAGAGAGCTGGTCATAGGAAGGGGTGACAATAAGGCAGAAATCTGCACTGCCACAGAAGGAGCTGACTCTTGTTACCAGAGTAGCTGAGACAGAAACAGCCTACAAGTTTCTGCCACCCAAAGACTTACCAAACCCCAAAAAGACCTTCGAAAGGAGAAAGGCTTTGAACCTGCCTGGGTGTGAGCCCCAAGAAAGGTCGTGCCTGTCACAGAGCCCAATAACAAAATATCTCAACCCTAGCAATTTACTGAGGTTGAAACTTAAGTGTCATGAATTTGACCTTACCTCTGCTCAGTAGAGGCCTACTCCAAAACCTAAATCAATGGGAATCTTTCCACTGATTTCAGTGGGCCACAGATCAGTCCCTCACTTATCAACAGGCTCTTCACCTAAATCTTGATCTTAAGCACTCTGTTTGAGTTTTCTGATACGGCAAATGAGATTTCATCACTTGTGCTCTCCTACTCGCCAGATGAGCTTTTGTCATATCAGACTGAGAGAACAAATTGACTCTTAACAGCTATCCAGATCAGCAAAGAAGTTCTTGTAACAGGTTCTCAGGAAGTATAGCTCATGTGAGCTCCCTAGATTATCAAAGAGAAAGCCACCACAGTTATGTGCCTTAGCATAAATGACCTCAGTATAATTCTTCAGCACAAAGATTAGGGTTTCACCTTGGTTTTAGCTGTTCTCCAGAAAAATTGGCTCATCAGGCCAGCAAGGGGATTATGCAGCCCTGCAAATAATATTTTTCCTCATCTGTCTGTCAGTCACTATAGCTCTCTGGTTCAGATACCTGGCTGGTAAGGCACGGTCTCACTAAGTAATATATCAGAAATTTAGTTTTGGTAACTTTCGCTCTGGACTCTTCCACACAGAAGTTCTCTTCTCCTTTCCACCTAGTTTATACCTGTGTAATGCTAATGGTTTCAGTGGAGGTGCACCTGGTTTAGCTCAGAAGGAGAGGAAAATCAGGCCCTTGGTTTTTTTGCCTGTAGAATTTCCCAGCAGTAACAACCACAAACCAGAGGTTTGAAACTTCTTCAAGTAGGAAATGAAAATCCCCTTCAGCACCATCAGAAGCAGAATCTAGGAAAAGCTAACTCTAAATTGTTAGTAGAGATGCTTAAAAGTTGAGTTTCAGTTCAGTTCTTATGTCAGAGCCAAATTCATCCCTGGTGTCACGACTTTGACTTCAGTGGAATTAAGCAAGGGGTGGATTTAGTGCTTCTATCTTAATTTGTCTTGAAGAAGGCAGTGTACCAGAAATGATGTGTAGTAGACATATGAGAAATAAAACATTGCAGTGTGTGTGGTTATTTTGAGTACTGCTGTATTTGGATGTGTAGCAGGCATGATGCCAAATGTCTAGTGCTTCTGGCACCCAAGAAGTGTGTTTCTCCATAGTAGCACTTGCAGACCTGTGTTTTGCCAGTTGGAATTCATTAACGCTGTGGGGTGGGGGTGAATAGACTAACAGAGAGGAAGGATGATTTGTGGTTAAGGCACAGGAAATCTGGGTTTAACTTCTGATTCTGCCACAGATGCACTTTAACACCTTGGGCAATTCATTTAATCCATATCTTTGTTCTCCATATGTAAAACGGGGCTGATAATGTTTCCATTCTTCCAGCCTGTCTGTCTCTTTGTTCTTAGATTGTAAATTATTTGGGGTTGAACCTGTTTCTTTTTATGTGCATTTTCAGCATTTATCTCAAAGAGGCCATCATTTTGGTTGAGGCCTTTAAGTGCTACCATAATAGTGATAATCAATAGAATATACCTAGCTCTTATATACAACTTTTCATCAGCATATCTCAAAACACTTTACAAAGGAGGTCAGTAACATTAGCCCTGTTTTACAGATTGGGAAAACTCAGATACAGGGCTGTGACATGACTTGCCCGAGGTCATTCCATAGATTAGTGGTAGAGCTGGGAATACAGCCCAGGTTTCCTGGATCTCAATCCAGCACAAATACTACATAGAAATAATGAGAACAGAAGCAAACTCTGGGTTTCTTGTCCCATAATCGCAACCTGGAACCTTAATTACCCAGTTAGATGACTCCCTCACGTTTGCTAAAACCTAAATATCGTCTTGTCACTGTAAATTTCCATAAATCTCCAATATTTTGAATAATATGTCTAAGCAACCTGAGTCACTTCGTCTGCAGTGTGAATAATCTCAGGCTCTTTAGCATTGCCTTGCAATCAAGATCCTTAAAGCATAGAATTATCCTGGCTGAACTTTGTAGCACCTCCTATTATCATTCCTGTGAGAAAGTGACACGGAATGTAGTATTATAAATGCCACTGTGATAGTCACAGTGTCAGTGCTTCTGATTACTTTGCTTGCTGGACTTTTTAACATGTAGCATAATGCTGGTTGGCTTTTAGTTTTTAATACCACAGCCATGAGTTCAGATTAATGAATTTACAAGGATTTATCACTAACAGCCTCTACTTGGTGAAGTTCTGGTCCCAAGCACAAGAAAAAGAGCTTTATACAGAGGACCTGTTCACCTGAGTTGGAAGTAATAATCTCTCACTTTAGGAGCTTCAGTATTAAAGACAGCTGACCATTTGCGCTAAAGGCGTACCTTCATTAGCTGGTAGCTGTAGTAGGCTATCACCATACTATGTGGGCCAGTCACTAGAGGGGCTCACATAACACACAGTGAATCAGTGGCTTACACACTTTGTCTCCCACTCCAACCCATGGGATTTGAGGACAGTAGATTTACACTGTAGAGGACCCACTAGCCCAGCATCTGCACTGTCCCAGCCTGCTCACAGTGATCTTTCTCTGCAGTACAGAGGGGTTGTGGTATTATTCTGTGTGGTGCTGGGCTCTCCACAGCACCCCTGCTCACTCCCAAACTAGTGGAAGATGTTTCTGCTGCATTGGAGGCCTTGCCTATCCATATTGGGGTGACAAGATTGGGCTCTAATTCTTTTACCAGTCAATACACCCCATTTTAAAGATGTATAATTTGCATGCTACACCAGATCTTTTTTCTTTATCAATCTATATTTTCCATTTTCTGGTTCATTACCCTTAAGAATCCACATACTTTTGAATTATTTTGCTTTGTTCCATATTGTTCCAAATGTTGCTGTGCTTCTAATTTTGGAATCACCTGTGAATTGTAAAATCCTATTCTGATGCACATTCCTTATCAGATCCAGTACTCTAACTAAATCGGGAACAATGCAGATACCAAAATCTGCCAGTGCCTAACTGGAGAATTTTTCATTTATAGATCTTGGCATATTTCTTTTCTTTTCTTCGTCTTTTTTTTTTTTTTAAACCAGTCCCTATATACACAATAGTGTAAGCTAACAAAACCATCTCTGACAGAAGGGTACTTCAGGCTTCTTTCAAGCAGCAAATTATTTATGATAGAAGATCATATGCACAGTTCTTAGCTTTTTGTCTCAGTAGTGTGCACATTACAACATAATGAATGCTGGTTGAAAATGCACTTTAGAAACTGAATAGACAAATAAGCCTTACTGGAAAAAAATCCCATAATTGGTAGAGATTATATCCTATTGCTCCAAGATTTCTCTGTTGCACTTTAGATTAATGTAGATTAATACTAAGGGACTGATTTTCGGCACCTGTGGTTCCCTTTGACCTGAACTAGACTTTTGGGTGTTGGGCACTGTTGGCAAATCAATATATAAAGGCCTCACCGTGATCTCACATATGCTGGAGTAACTTCTGTGATATCAAGGGAGTTACTCCTGATATTTACACCAGTGTCAGTAGGATCCAAATGGCACTGAGGTGTTGAGTGGTTCTGCAATAGGTATTTGGAGCCAACCTTTAAACATACAGTGATACCAAGGCAGGACTGGCCTTACCATGAGGCGAACTGAGGCAGCTGCCTCAGGTGCCAGACTGTGGGACGGAGGGGGGGGCGCCACTAGGCCCCAGAGTGTAGAAAATTGTGTCTGCTGCTGGTGCATATGTATTCTCTCTGCTCTAGATGCACAGAGATGGTGGAGTGCTGTGCTGGAGGAAGGAGGGCACAAGAGACATAACAGGCAGGCAGGAGAAAAGGTGAGAGGGAATAACAGAAAGCAGCAGGAGCTGCAGGGAGAGCCTCTTATGTATCTCTCTAGCACCCCCAGGAGCCTGGACTGTTTAACACCAGATTCTCAGGGAAATTCCTGTTTCCTGCTGCTTCCCTGAACCCACTTGAGAAGAACAGGCAGTCAACTGAAGTAGTAGGAGCCAGTTAGGCCCTTAAGATGCTGATATCTTCCCTCACTCAGGCCCTGCTACCAGCCTGCTTATTTGTCCCCTTCAACTGAATGTTGAGAGCCACTATAGCTGGCACAGAACAGCAGTCATGAGTGAAAGAAGAAAACGCCACTCTGAGGCAGCATTCAGAAAAAGAAAGCAAGCAAAGGAAGCTTTTCTATCTAAGCAGGAAGGAGTTCTCCTGAGATACATAGACACAAATGTTCACGGTGAGCCTTCCAGCCCCAGTGAGGATGTGAGTGGTGAGGAGATGCCTGATCTTCCAGTTAGTCAGAGTGCAGGTGACCTGGCAGCTACTGCAGCATCCATATCTCCATCTCAAATGGATGTAACCATCCACATTCCTGAAGAAAAGTGTAGATCAGAAAAGAGTGTGGTGGAGGCGCAAGAAACAGCTGCTGCTGAGTTTAGTTCCTTAAGTCTAGATGATCCAGGACTGTGGACCCACTTGAGCAGTAGCCTGAGTGACTTCCTTGTACTGTGTGGGCCATAGCAAGTGAAAAACTTCATGTTCCCCAAAGACAATGAATACAGAAGTTTCCATCCAACACATTACTGGCGTGAAATCCCCAATGATGACAAAGTGGAGAGGCCATGGCTTATGTACTCAAAAACCCAGAATGCTGCATACTATTTTTGTTGCAGACTCTTCCAGTCTAATGTTCCAGCTACAGGAACAAAGGACTGGAAAAATCTGTCTACAAATCTGGCATGTCATGAGAAGAGAGCAAATCACCAGAGAGCATTCCATAGGTGGAAAGAGCTTGAGATGAGACTAAGGTTAAAGGCCACCATAGACGATCAGCATCAAGAGAAGATTGCATCAGAGTCTCTTTATTAGCAAAATGTTCTGAAAAGGCTCATTGCCATTGTGAGAATGCTTGCTACCCAAAACCTAGCACTGCACGGCACTTCAGATCAGCTGTATGTGCCAAACAATGGAAACTTCCTTAAAATTGTGGAGCTGATGGCTGAGTTTGATGTTGCACTCCAGGGGCATCTAAGAAGAGTCACCACCCAAGAAATGTATACACACACAACTACCTTGGAAAAACAATTCAAAACGAGATCAGACAGTTACTGGCAACAAAAGTCAAACAGAAGATTGTAGCAGATCTGAAGTCAGCAAGATATTACTCTGTTATTCTGGACTGCACACCTGACATCAGCCATACGGAACAAATTACTTTAATGGTGCATTTTGTAACCACAACAGAACCTAGTGAAAATGTCCCTGCAATGGTGACTGTCAGAGAGCATTTTCTAGAATTTATTGACATTGATGATACTACAGGAGCTGGTATGACAAATGTGCTTCTTAAAAAGCTAGAAGATATGGGAATTGCGATAGCTGACATGAGAGGTCAGGTCTACGATAATGGTGGCAACATGAGAGGAAAGAACAGAGGAGTGCAGACACGGATCCGAGAATTAAACCCTCGAGATTTTTTTTGTCCCATGCAGTTCTCATACATTGAACTTGGTGGTCAGTGATGCAGCATCAGCTTCTAGTGAGGCTGCTGAATTTTTTAATGTAATTCAAAGCATCTATGTATTTTTCTCTGAATCAACTCATCAATGGCAAATTTTGAAGCAACGTTTGGGAACATCCTTTCTGACACTGAAACCACTGAGTACCACACGATGGGAAAGTCGAGTGGAGGCAATAAAGCCTATCAAACACCAAATTGGGAAGATAGATGATGCCATAGTTGCCATTATGGAGGATAATGCTATGACAGGAACTGTTTATGGGAGAACAGTGGCAGAAGGAAATAACAACTCTCACCAGTGGTGCAGGCTATGATGACCCCTCACCCCCCCCGCTCCAGGAGCTGGATCGTCTCCATATAGAGGTGATTTGGTAGAACAGTAGAAATCAAATCATTAACACACAAAATCCCCCCTTTTACAGGCACATCCTCGTAGTGCTAAGTTAGCTTTCCCATGTTATTTGCCTGATCTATTTTGGGATCTATTTTTTTCATTATCTTCCTGATCCTCTCAAATGATCATTGTGAAAAGGAAAGTGAAGAGAGTGTCACCATCAAAAAACAATAAACCTTATCCTTTGTGAGACGTCTTATTTACATAACACATTACATTCCTCCCAATGGGCCTAGCCCTGTGCCATCAGGCAGGAAAGCTTCTAATGTTTCCAGAGAAACAAGCTTTGGTCAGTTACTGTCTTCCTTTTTCTCTTCCTCTTCTTTCTGTGATACTTGCAGACAAATAAACTTTTGTGACACAATGACTTTAATAGCTTGCCTAAGAGCTGAGAATATATATTTATTTTTGCTGAAGTGCCTTGATCATTTTATAGCCTTTCCTTTGACACAAAAATAGAGCGGCCATAGAAACATAAATCAGTGACACAGGGTCTTTGATGGTCAATTGGAAGAGCTGGTCAATTTAGTTGTTGGATTTTTTTTTCTGTTCTTCTGGATCATAGTTTTATAGAGTTGGAGCCAGACTGCTATGGATACCATTGGATCGGTCCTTTATTCATTACTCATAATTCTGCAATGAAAAGCTTTTCGTGACATTCGGGTTAATGGCTTTTCGCAAACTATTTGTAATGAGGGCTACTCTGATGAATTTGGTGTACGGTCTACATTCCTATCCTTTCTTTCGTTGCGTGATCTCACCATTATAAACAAGAATGGCACCAGAAGAAGTTATTATATATATAAATAGAGAGAGAGAGAGAGAGATTAGTTGCATATGTTTATATGGTGGCAGGGCAAGCACACAACTTTTGCACACAAATGTGCTAACTTGAACCTCAATACCTATATATTCACTTATGAAAGTGTCTCCTGAAATATTTATGAGACCAGGAAACAGTTGCATGAATGTTCACAACAATGTGAGTAAAAGTACTCATGAACCTGATAGGACTGAATGTTCATGAATATTTTTTTTCACTATTCCTCCAGTTCCTAGGGATAGCGTACACTCAGCAAAAGGGCATATCAGTGGCTTTCATTTGGTATAAAGTAGATCTAATTACCCATTGCAATAATGGGGACACTTTTAAATATAACAAGCCCACATATGGGGGATTGGATAGAGAAAATTCTCCTGAATCATGGATTACAAAGGGAAACTTCAAGCTTCCTTCATAAAATAAGTTAAAGGACATTTTTTTGGTGAGAAAAGATTGCTCACTAGATAAAGCTTCACTATTGGTGGCAATGCTTGCTGGGAAGTAATACACTGACTGGTTATATTTTGCATGAAGTGGCACTAATTACTTTGTCACTGCAATCTATGGACAAGAACTACATGGTAATTTTTATTGCAGATGTGGGTCAAATTCTGTTCTCTGCTATATAACTGTACATCCAGAGAAACTTTATTGTCTTCACTGGAGTTATTCCAGAATTACAGTGGTGTAACTGGGAGGAGAATTTGGCCCATGACATCATTGTAATTGTTTGAGAATTATGTAGTTGCAAATTCACTTCTACAGCAGAGTCAAGGACAAATATATAATTACAGTCACTCACACAAAAGCACCGAAGATGCTGTGCCAGTCCATGTGCTCCAGCTATAGAGGGAATGAATGCCTGCTTACCAAGCCGTTCTGGCATAATTCACGCCACTTAATGGAATGTTTTGCCAATTATGTGATTTACAACACATACAAAGTCAAAGTTTCTATTCTTTAAGCAGGTCCCTTAAGACTGTTATCAAATAGATAACCATTTTGCAGATATGGAAGCACTTTGTCCTTCTCTTGCTTTTTTCTTTACTGTGTTTTCCCCCCATTCTTCTGCTGGTTAAGCACAAAAACATTTAGTCAATGCTTTCTTAAGTGTGCTCCCCCCAACACACACACACACCCTAATATAATTGTCAGTCTTCAGGTTGAAAAAAAGGAACTCTTTCATAGTTGTCAAGCAAATTATCAATAGATTGGGATTGTACAGAGCACACTGTTAAAAGTGGAAATAATGTGCTTTTACTCAAAATCAACCTCATTACACCTACAGTGAATTTTAATACTTGAAGACAATAGGTTCACAATACTGTCAACACTTTTTGGGGGGAGGGGAAAGGGAAGCTAGAGAGAGGTGGTCTATGCCCATCACCCGAGATTTTCAAAGCTGTTTAAAGGATTTGGATGCTCAGTCCTCATATAAATTGATGAATACGGGGCGTCCAAATCCCTAGGTGGCTTTTATGAAGAATGAAACGACCTGATACAGAGCCCCTTAAAATCAATTGAATCAATTAATCTTTAAGTCCCACCTGTAACCTACAATGAAGGATTGAAACTATGTCCTGGGTTTTGTTTTATATTTAAAACAAATAAAAAATATTAAACCAAGCAATTAAAAAAATCTTGTAACCCTAAAAGGAGTGCTCTTCACTGTTCTGTAGTTAAGGGTATGTCCACTATTTCATTAAAATAACTGTTTTTCAGAGATGGGTATATATCTTGAACATTAAAATAACTTTGGACTGAGGCTTAAATATATGTTCTGGGTGAAGGACCAGTTTTTCCCCCCTCACTTTTTCAGTACTATGTCTGAAAAGAAATCTGGGTGTTGGTGATAAGGGTACAGAAAAATGGAATTTAGTGATTTCAGAAGCATCTCTAAAGGAAGTTCTGAAGTAACTTTATTTTATTAATATTAATCCATATAAATGTGTAGGTTTCCAGTGGTCTCTGGATACCTTAACATCACATAACTAAATTGTCATTTAGAAATTGATACAAAGTTCCTTAGAGTTTCAAAATCATAACTGGGAATCTCTCTCCCAGCAGCCATCTTTGATTATTTATTCTAGCCATGCCCCACCAAATCCTTCCTCATATGAGAGAACAACAAGATTACAAATTCCCAGCAGCACTAAGGCTGGGATTCTGCGTGAGAGTTGTATTTCACTGAGGGTTGGGCGGATGAGTCCCTTGGTTCCCAGCCTCAGCTCCTGAAGGTTATCCCAAGCAATGGCACGTTTGGTTGAAAAGTTTGCATGGAGGATCAGGGCAGAGGGAAAATGTTTGTGAAAACTTTCAGCAAACAATTTTCCACTTTTTTTTTAGAAAATCTTCCAATCAGGTCTAATATTGAGAATGGGATTTCTCTCTTCTCCTTTAAGCCCTACTCCTCTTTCTCTATGTGTATTCCATCTTCTTTGATTTTATCCTCCTCCTCCCAGCCATATATCCCAGTCTTCAGTTTCCTTACAGAACACTTCTGCTTTCCCCAGGCTTTATAATAATAATAATAATTAATAAAATTATGTTAGCACCTAGGAATCAGTCACAGAGCAGGAGTGAAATGCTGGTCTCACTGAAGTCCATGGGATATTTGCAATTGATTGCTATGGAGCCAGGATTTTGCAGGAGTCCATTGTGTTCGGCACTGCACAAACGCACAATTAAAAAGTTGGTCTCTGCCCGAAAGAGCTTACAGGCTAAGTAGTTCAAATAATTCCTATTTATATCATATTGGAGACTGAATGCAGCTCCGGCCCAGTGTTTTATATTTCATCATTATTCTAAAGCAGCACCACACTGGAATGGATTTGCAGTGTTTGTGTACATAGGAGAAGACTGCATCCCCATTGAATCTGAATCCTTATAAAGTGCATAAATAATTGTTTGAGATTTGAGGCCTGCTATCATTGATTTGCACAAATGTAAATAGCTACGCAAGGCGTAAGGCAGTGCAGAATCAGGCCCATAATACTGAAACTTGGGAATTTAAAGTGATGGGCAGCTTTACGGGAGACAGTGTGGTGTAATAGAGCATGGGTCTGGGAATCAGTAGACCTGGCTTCTGTTCTTTGCTCTACCAGTGACAAATTGTGTGACTGTTTCTGAGCTTATTTCGCTCTCAGTGCCTCAGTTTCCCCTCCCACCCTTTGTCTGTATTGTCCATTTACATTGTAAGATCTCTGGGTCAGAGACTGTCTCTTACCAGCGGGGGCTAGTAGCTGCTACCTTAATATAAATGATAGTAATAATTATGGAAGTGACTGCAGTGGACAGTGTAACTACTGTGTGTTATTCTTTAAAATGCAGGCGCTGATATGCATTAGATGTGAGCATTGAATAAGAAATTTTTAGTGATAATTTACTGTAAAAGATCACATTAGAAAATTGATTCCCCCCCCCCCTTGTATGAGCTAAGATATCAGTTTAGGTACTTTTTATGGGGTAGTCAGCTAATGGCTCAATTACTGCTCCAGGGCTGCACTTTTGTTCTGTAGAGAAGCCATTACTGAGCTTGAAAAAACATTGTTGGGATGGGAGGGGGGAATATTAAAAAAGTTGTGCAGCAGTTCTGGGTAGGATAAGGCTCATTGTTCAGCCCATATTATTACATTTGTGCTGCTTTATAACATTATATCGATTTCCCCCCCCGCCCCAAGAACATTCCAATTCCAATCCATGTCAGTTACTAAAGAAATAAAGCAAAAGAGAACATTGATGCCTATTAAATTATGAAACTGAAAGAAAAAATAGTCCAGAGCAGAAGAAACACTATTAAAAAACCTCAAACGTCTTTGCAAGTGACCTTTAGACAGGAGCAGCTGACTGGTGTGATATCTGCTCAGCTTTCCAAACATTGGTGCGGACGCAAGAGGAAGTTACCTCTGAGCCTAACACAGGCACTGTCTTCTCTTGAAAATTAAGAGATGTTGATAATGATCTTTATTTATAAAAATGGAAGGATTTTCCAAATATGACTCAGGTTTACACTAGGGAAGACCAAAAGAGTTTTGATAAATAAAAGCCAACCCAAACCTTCAGCCACAATGGGCAACACAACTTATTTTATGGCAAAAGAGTTTGGATCGCTTTCTTTTAAAAGACATTACATTTGTGAATGGTCTCTTTCATTCTTAATCCCATCCAGAAGTGAAAAAGCAACAAAGTGCTGGGGGAGATGTTTTATTGCAATATGTCTGACTTGACTTGATTTCCAGATTAATTTTGTAAATTCAAGAGTTTTAGGTTAGTATCCAAACTCAACCCCCCCCCTAGGAATCTTTTGTGCTTCACCCATTGTTAGATTCTGACCCTGTAGCTCTTGCTCTGGTAAGGAATCCCAGTCCATAGCTCCACTGGCCCTACTCAGACAAGTAAGATCGGGACCTAGGGACCTAAACTCCTCCCAGGAGGCACCACTACTATTTCAGTGAAGATTATTAAACAGCTAAATTGTCCTTATCTATTCCTTTCAACCCCAGAAAGACTTGCAACCAATTTAGGCAAAAGAAAAAAACATGCTTTTGGGCTGATATTTCTCCAAGGCTGAAATTTGAAATCATGAAAACTAGGCACAGATATTCAGGTTGTTATTTTATTGTTGCACAGGAAAATGTAAGGGCCCAATCCAGCAAAGTACTGCTGCATGTTCTTCACTTCAAGCATGTGAGTGGTCTCATTGAAATCAGTGTATTTGTACAGGGTCTAGCACAATGGGGTCCTGATCCACGACTGGAACTCCTAGATGCTATAGTAATACAAATAATAAATTAATGATAACAATAATTTAATAATAAAACAATCAATGGGACTTATGCTCCTAACTTGTTTAAGCGCTTTTACAAATTCTACTCTAAGTATTTTGATGGGGCAGGACATATACTAGTGACTACACATGCTTAGGATTTTTTAATAAGTCTGTTCTGCTAGAAAGTTTTTTTGGTTTCGATCTTGTAAAACAATTCAGCCTTGAGAAAGAGAAATTGCCACAAAACTAACTATTGTCATTTTAGAGCTATTTTTGGCTTTTGCATTTGGCCACAGAACACCAGTTTAAATCTGATTTTGCCCCCTGTACTTTCTGCAACTAGCCCCTCTGACTTCTTAACTCACGGTGCATAACTAGTGCCATAAGGTTCCTATAGGCATTAACAGAAGTTACAGTTTCAAACTCCTATTTAACAAGATGCATAGCACACCACAATGCTGAGATAGAGAGCCTGGGACAAACTACCACCCAATGCAATTTTAAATAGTAGCTATGCTCTGCATCTATGATAGATGCTTAACTATTCAATGCTAAGTTTCAGAGTAACAGCCGTGTTAGTCTGTATCCGCAAAAAGAAGAACAGGAGTACTTGTGGCACCTTAGAGACTAACAAATTTATTAGAGCATAAGCTTTCGTGGACTACAGCCACGAAAGCTTATGCTCTAATAAATTTGTTAGTCTCTAAGGTGCCACAAGTACTCCTGTTCTTCTTTATTCAATGCTACTATCACAACATTCTTTTAGGGTTGTAGCAAACATTTTGCTCCCCCTCTCACCAGTTAAGGCATTTCTACACTACAAAATTGTCAATCTAGCTTATTGTAGCAGCTGTAGGAGGACATAATTACATTGTGTGTGCATGTCTACACTTTGCTCCTTGTGTTGGCAGTGCATGTCCTCACCTGGAGCGCTTGCACCAATTTAACTGTCAGTGTGAGGCATTGTGGGATGGCTCTGGAAACCAGCAACAGTCGATGTAAACAATGCAGTGTTTACACTGACACGGCGTCAACCTAACTACGTTGACCTAAGCGTTACAGCTCTTGCAGAGATGGAGTTAAGTTGGTATAGCAGGCGAGTTACATCGGCTGGCGCGACATTTTAGCGTAGACACTTACAGAGTTAGGTTGACATAAGCTTAGCCCTGGTCTATACTACAGCATTAGACTGACGCAAGGCAGCTTATGTCGACCTAACTGTGTAAGTGTCTACACTAAAATGTCATTCCTGCTGATATAAGTTGCCCGCTATGCCAACTTAATAACTCCGCCTCCATGAGAGGCATAGCGCTTAGGTCGACATAGATAGGTTGATGCAGTATCAGTGTAGACACGATATTGCTTACATCAGGGGTCTCAAACTCAAATGACCACGAGGGCCACATGAGGACTAGTGCATTGACCCGAGGGCCGCATCACTGACACCCCCCCTCGCTGCCTCTGGACCCGCCCCCACTCCACCCCTTCCATTAGGCCCCTCCCCTGCCCCATTCAAACCCCTTCCCTGAAGTCCCCACCCTAACGCTGCCCCCAGGGGGTGCAGAAAGGGTGCAGGGTGTGGCGGGGGCTCAGGGCTGGGAGTTGAGGTGCAGGAGGTGTGCAGGGTGTGGCAGGGGGCTCAGGGCAGGGAGTTGGTGTGTGGGGTGCAAGAGGTTGAGGGGTGCGGCAGGTGGCTGAGGGCAGAGAGTGCAGGAGGAGGTGCGGGATGTGGCAGGAGGCTCAAGGAAGGGAGTTGGAGTGCAGGAGGGGTGCGGGATGTGGCAGGGGGCTCAAGGCAGGGAGTTGGAGTGCAGGAAGGGTGCGGGATGTGGCAGGGGGCTCAGGGCAGGGAGTTGGGGGTGCAGGAGGGGTTCAGGGTGCGAGCTCCAGCCCGGCGCCACTTACCTAGAGCGGCCCCACGCCGCTCTGCTCCAGGAAGCAGATGGAACCGTGTCCCTACAGCCCCTGGGGAAGGGGGAGGGGTTCAGGGTTCCATGCGTGTGCTGCTCTTGCTGCTCCTCTAGGTACCTCCCACAAAGCTCCCATTGGCCGCAGTTCCCTGTTCCCGGCCAATGGGAGCTGCGGGGAGCAGTGCCTGGAAGGAGGCAATGCAGGAGCCCTCTGCCTTCTTCCCCCTCCCCCTCGGCCCAAAGGGGCATGCTGGCAGCTGCTTCAGAGAGCAGCGCAGGGCTCACAACGACACCGGGAGGCAATCCCGCGGGTAGGCGGGGGGGGGGGGGGGCGGGGGGAGCTTGGCAGGCCACACGCAAGAGCCCCGCAGGCCGCGTGTTTGAGACCCCTGGCTTACATCGACTGTTGCCGGCTTTCAGAAGTTATCCCACAATGCCCCATACTAACAGTTAAATTGATGCAAGTGCTTTGGTGAAGCCACGCATCACTAATGCAAGGAGCGTAGCGTGGACATGCAAAAACAATGTAATTAGTGCAGTGGCTGTACATCGATGTAATTTAGGTTGATGTAATTTTGTAGTGTAAACATAGTGTCTTACTATTTACTTATATGTTCTCCTGGGCCACCAGCCTTTTTATCTCAGCTCTTGTAGTCTTTTGTAATCGCAAACATTTTGCTTTCTTGGGTGATGGTTTGATAGGGTCTGAAGTACTAGTAAATCAGCAGCACATGTCACTGTAAGAGGATCTAATCCTCCAGGATTCCTTCCTTCCTCCAATTCCCGTCCTTTCTCTGGCCATTGCTCCTTTTAGTCTAGATGCATGTAAATGCTAGTCCATGAAAATGCCTGTCCTTTTACCCTGTCAATGAGGAGTGGAGAGTTATTAGAAACTGTGTGAAAGCTGTATAATACCCAGTCCTCTCCTTAAAGCAGCATTAACAAATTAATCCCTGTACAAATATGAAGATGAAGGATGGTTGGTTTAAGGTGGGGGCCAAAGACTCGGAAGATCAGGCTTCACAGACTTGTCGGATCTTGGAGAAGTCTCTTTAGTTCTCTGTGCCCTAGCTCCTTGCCTGTGAAAGGGGGATAACACATCCCTCCTTTCCCTGTCTTGTCCATTTAGATTGTAAACTCTTATGGGCAGGGACACTCTCTTACCATGTATCTGCAGGAGGTCAAGAACAATGAGGCCCCAATTGCAGAACTTTGCAATGAAAATGGTGGGCTTAACATGACTTGTGTTGACTTTATTATGCAGATACATGCTTGTTGTTGAACCACATTCCTTCTCCCTGTCCTCACTCTGCCTGGTGCCTGTTTTGAGGGTATGCTGTTTGCAGCAGGGATTGTTTCTGCATATTTGTCTATAATGTCCCTTGACACGCTCTAGGTGCTATGTAAATAATGACTATATTTAACACTTCTGTTTTTGAAAGAACTGCACGAATACCAACCCTCACAGTATCTCAGGGAGTTACATAAGTGGCATTCTCCTCCCACCTGTTGATGGGTAAACATAAACACAAAAAGATGAAGTGACTCGTGAGCATGGCAGCAAGAGAGGAAGGATGTGCAGTGATTAGGGTGCCAGCCTGGGATTTCAGAGACCCACGATCAGTTCTCTACTCCACCTTACTTCCTGTGTGACCAGAGGCAACTCATCTGGTCTCTTAGTACCACCTGTAAAATGGGGATAAGAGTACAGCACAGGGGAGTTGTGAGAATAAATACATTTAAGGTCATGAGGTGCTCAGACACAACAGCGATGTGGACCACATAGGTACCTAGGACAGACAAGTGGTAATGGCAAGAATGGAACTGAGCTCTCCTAGCTCCCAGTCTCCTACTTTATATCACTGCCTTTACACTATTGGCTGATATATTCCTTTGTATTTTAGGTAATCATATTGGATCTCAGTGCTCTGATTCACCTTTAAATTAAGACATTCTGTGAGGGCTAGTCCCACTCTCCCCCCCCGGCCCCCACACACACCAGCTGACTTATGGCATTCATTCACTTTTCCATACATCTATAAATATAAACAATTTTAGAAATGATCTGGTAATGCTCAGCAATATGACACAGAGCAGAAGTGATGTGCCTTTCAAGATGATTGGGGACAGTGATTTCTATTAATAAAAAATCCCCTAAAGACAAGAACGTCACAGGTGTATTATTTTGACTAATTCAATTTCTGTTGATTCTTTCTCCCTTTTGTGATAGTTATGTGTCTGGCCAGATAAAAATACAGTGGGATTAAACATTTCATCTGTAGGCAATACCATGTACTTGGATCATTGATGGTGGGATAGGAAAATTCCCTTTACAAAGGACCAATCAGTTTTCCCTTCTGATAATTCAGAAAATAGATGGACAGTGGGATTTTTCAAAAGTGCTCAGCATTGGTCAAACTCTGCCTCTGTTGCCATCATTGAGAAAACTATGGACATCAATGACAGCAATGAAAGGCCAGTGCTTAATGCTTTTGAAAAACCTATCTTCACAGGCTACAATGAAACCTGTACAAGATGCCACACTAATTAGGCATCCTTCAAAGGTAATGTGTACAGAATAGACTAGAACTGAACAGAATAGGAATCTGAATAGAACTGGCCAATGGCAGGAAGGGCAGCTGGGGTTCTGGTGCTCAAGGGTTTTATGAAGGGAATGCAGCTTAGAGCTGTTTGGGGCTCCATACAATTCCTACTATCAAAGACATCTCTTGGCCTGCACCACTCAGTTTTGCTGTGGCTCTGGCTGGCTGTGTGCCCCAGGTGCCAGGGTGGGCATGCAGGCACCTAGAGTTGCAATAATCACACTCCCGACTAACTTTCTGCCACCAGGTCCTCTCAACTCAGAATTCAAGTCAAATTCCAGCTCTATTCACCCTTTCCTAGAAGGCCACCTCCAGTAAAGAGCTGTTTTTTGTTGGTCCCTGGAGTTGTCACTTAGAACAGCTTTCTTGTAAATGGAAGTGGAACTCTACCGAGTTTATGTGTAGCTTGGGTATTTGGGTATCTGTGATGGCGTTTACAGAAGTGGAAGCACTGGGATTTGAGAAAACCTATCCTACAAGTGTAACTCACTGATCAGTTTGTTTCATACCCAACCCACAGGGGATGTGAGTTTGTCACAGCCCCCAGCTACATAGCCTACCTTTTTTTAGCTCAAGGTCAAGACTGATGCTCATAGCTCTGGAGGTCACTGATTCAATCCTGGCATCAGTCAAGATGGCAGCCATCATACAAACATCGCGCGGTCTTGCATGTGCATATAAGCCATGCTACATGATGCAATTTAGTCTTCTGTGGGTTGACACAATTCCTTCCTGTTCTTATTGAAGTAATGGTGAATCAATGAGCACAGGTTTGGGTCAATAACAAAACACCGGACAGTCTCTTATTTCTAAATCTGTATGTTTTAGCTGTATATTCTGTGTGATCAATTTTTTCTCACATATTTAAACTTATTTTGAAAAAAACTGATGTTGATGGTGTTGAAAATAAGATGGTGATATTCAAAATAGATTTTTTTTAAATTAAAAATTTTAAAGAAATAAAATATATTTTAAAGATCATATACCATCAGGTGCTGAATACCCTGCACTTCCATTGATTCAATACAATTTATCCATCTATCCAACTTCCGCTAGTCCAACCCCAATATAGAATCGAGATGCTGAGTATGTATCTATAAAGAGGCAGAGTGTAGTATCTTTATGGGTTGAGATAGAAACCATGCAAGTTGGACTGCACTATTATCAGGGATTACTTCTGAAAATTATTTTCTGTTGCTTTTCCAAACCAATATTTTAAAATAATATTACCCACCTTTTGAAAGGGAACCTTGCTGTAAAATTAAAGGGTCTAATGCAAAGCTCAGGAAAGTCAATGGAAAGTCCCATTGACCTCCTGGGCTTTGAACTAAGCCCTAATGAAGCTGATACAAGAACTACAGCATGCAAGAACTGTACAGAAAGTACATGCTCACTATGATTCCAGAGGTTATATTTTGAATTAACCTACCAATTTTTGTTTATTGTCTTCTTGCATCGTGCCTGAAGCTCTGTTTGTTTGTGTGTAATGTTTCTGCTCAGTTTATTCAATGAACTGAGCCCTATGGTGATGTTTTAGGCTTTCTTAGCTTGTTTGTTTTTTCTAGTGACTAAAAATAAAAAGAATACAGATTGCCTACAGCTATTCTCATCAGAAAAGGTCTCCCTCATAGTGTGCAACAAAACAAAAAGAAACGGGCTATGTCAATGGGTCTGTATTTCCTGCTGAAAACTGTGGAGATCCAGCTCTGCATCTATTTTTGTTACCTGACTTGCTGATTATCTGAAACCTTACTTTGCCTACATTTAGTCAAACTCAAGATTTCTACTTCTAAAGTCAGGAGAACAAAAACCGAGGCTGACAGATCCAAGTTACCCTTCTGAGCAAGACAACCTTGGCTTAGAAGATAATGAGCTAGATTATCAGCGGGTGTAAATCAGCACACCTACATTGATTTCACTGGAGCTATGCCAGAATACACCAGCTGAGGTTGTGGTCTAATAGCTAGTGTGATTGATGGGATTAAGTAATCAGGTTTGCACTGAATGAACAGAGTTAAATGTATCCCTGGCATAGCGCCATTGATTTCAACAGTTACTCCTGGGATTAATTTGTGCCCTGTTATGTGTAAATCATCAGTTTTTCCTGCTCTGCGTGTATGCCCTGTCCAAGATGCTAACAAACATTTTACTCCTGCTCCCCAAAGAGATGTCCAACACCTATAACTCCCACTGAAGTCAATGAGGTCATTAGCTTAGAAGCTGCAGATGCTCAGCAACTCTCAGGATCAGGCCATTAATTATCACAATGCCTCCCAGCAATTCTGATGTTCAGTGCTACTCTTAAAAGATGATTCTGGGAGGGAAAAATGACACTGCAGGGCTCCATCTTAATGTGTCTCAGTAACTCCATATCAAACAGCCTCAGTTTCCTATAACAGTTTTTGTTTCAACTTCTTTAGAGGAAGTTTTCTTGATCACTGAGTTGTTTTAGAATCTGAGCCATAGCTCACTGGGATCAGCAGAAAGATTCCCATCCATTTTAATGGTCTTTGGATCTCTCTAAATGAGAGAATCTATAGGAGCTGAATGGCTCCCTGTGATGGGGTAGTCTTCCCCTTAAGGGTAAGGATACTTAGTGGGTGAGGGGACACACGTGCGTACTCATGCACACTGGTAGAGAAAAAGTGGTGCCTGGGAGAAAATCCCATCACTGTGTCTTTAAGAGCCTTGGGCCAGGAGCCTTGCAGAGAGGGCAGGACAAACTTTCCCTCTCACACAACCAACTGGGGATGAGCCAGGGGAAGGGGATCCGCATAACTGCTGCCTCCTCCCTCATAGCAGAGCAGACAGCCGCAGGAGAGGGTTGGCCTACCGAGCTTGGGACTAATGGGGGGTGGGGAGAAGGGAATAGCTGAGGGAGAAGTTGGCTGAGGCTGTACAGCCCAGCACCCAGGAGGAGAGCTGAGACTCCTCTTTTGAGATTGCTGATCACCCAAAGGGGGTGACCTGGAGCAACAAGCCAAAGTAGTTATTCTTGGTAGAAAACTTAATAAATCAGCCCCCACGAAGGGGTACATGTTTTGGTAATTGATTGAAAGAACCCGAAGGGGTCCTGAATGCAATGCACCTGCAGATCCTCAAGGGGATGTGCTGGCGGGCAGCACCCTCACGATGTCCACATTTCTGGAACAGTGAGTGAGGGTTAATTGAACTATATAAATGAACCATTGTAATATCAGGTGCAAGTTAATATTAATTAATATCTGTAATAACTGGTACCCTGCTATCACTAGTGTGTCCTGCCAAATCACCTCACTTATCTCATGCACTGATCTGCCAAAACACTTAAGCACTTGCCTCACTTTGAGCTCTTTGAATTAAATGAGGCTGTTCACATGCTTAAGTTCTTTGCTGAATCAGGGCCTCATGGAGGGATCAGAGATGCGGGATCAGGCATTGCTGATGTAGTGCAGCTTAGCAGCAGAACACATGGATTGGTAGTAGGAGCAGCAAATGCAGTTAAAGTAGTAATTGAAACTCCTTTCAGCTCAGGAGCCAAATCTTTTCAGACCCTGGGCTGAACTTGGGAGGGACCCATTACACTTCTGTTTGCACCAGTGTTCCAGACCATTTGTTCCTATTTTAAAGGCCATTTATAATGTATAGTGGGATTGGCTACTCAGAGTTTGACCCTCCCATTGTTGCATATGAGGCACATGATGAAATCCCTCACTGACTGTTATAGTTACTATTGCTAATCTCCTAATAAAGCTGTAGGGAATATACTCTTCTGTTTGCAACATGTCCAAAGCTTGGTAACTACTGAGAGGATTCAAGTGACTTACTGTCTTGTAGTCACTGACCAAGATGCTAAGCTAGCACCATAGGGTAGCGTGTGCATCTCCTGACTAATAAAATCATTCACCCCTTTTAAGCCCTCAGCTAGTCTCTCTTTCCAGTTACAGTTACATATACATACACACACTCAAGACCCCCCCCCCACCCCTCCAGTCAGTTTCCTAACAAGTGTAGGTTTCCACATTGGCCTCTTTACCTGTTTGGTAAATGGCCTGGATTTTTACCAGCTCGGTCTAGTTAACAAATTGTGCCATGCCATTTAATAGGCAAAAATCCAGGCAATTTGCCATACAGCATGTGACGTTGTGTGTGACGTTGCACTTCATAAGGCTTCATGGAAATATGTATGATATAACTGGAATATGTGTTATGTTACATATGCCATGTAACATATCTATGTAAAGGTTATGATCTACTACTACAGCTATGCATATCTCTCTATCAGTGTTATAGAGGGGGGCGAACAATTTATGAGTTTACCCTGTATAAGCTTTATACAGGGTAAAACAGATTTATTTGGGGTTTGGACCCATTGGGAGTTGAGCATCTGAGTGTTAAAGATAGGAACACTTCTTAACCTACTTTCAATTAAACCTACAGCTGTTAGGGGACGTGGTTCAGACCTGGATCTAGGTTTGCAGCAGGCTAGCGGGTCTGGCTCAAACCAGGCAGGGCACTGAAGTCCCAAGCTGGGAGGGCAGGGAAAGCAGGGGCAAAAGTAGTCTTGGCACATCAGTTGGCAGCCCCAAGGGGGTTTCTATGATCCAACATGTCACACAGCATACCATCAAACAATGGCCAGTTAATGCAGGTTCTCATAATTAGGAAACCAATAAAATGTAAAAGATGCATTCATAGTCCCTGGACAGTTTTTATGATCCACCTTCTTAATAAATGAGTTTTGTAGACTTGTTTGCATAGTTTTAGACTTTCCCAATGAAAAGTGAGAAAAGTTTAGTAAATTCTGCTGGACAAAGACCCTCACTGATCACTGCAATAGCTTTTCATGTCAAGAGATTTTAATTCAGTTGGAAGAATCTTGGTAGTCTCATTCTAGTCATCTAAAAACAAGAACAAAATTATATGAAATCTGACATAGATAGTGGCCTCTGCTCAAGAGAGGCCTGAGACTCCAGTTGCCAAATTATTGCAGGACAGAATGACTCCATGTAGGCAAGCTCTTGAGGAAAGCTTGCACAATTCCTGGCCACATGGAACCTGATCTACAGCCCATCAGAATAAATGCAAAGACTCCCCTGGACCTCAGAGAGCTTTGAATCAAGCTTATAATGCTTGGCTGTGACATTCCAGATGTACAACTTTCCTGAGGAAGATCTTCTCCTGCAAATATTAAAAATTGTTTTCTCTGCTGGTTTAGTGATACCATAGGAACGTTAGGTATTTAGGAAATGCCCACAAGTGCTGGCTATGTCCACATTAGGACATTCATAGAAACAATAGAGAGTACATAAAAGGTTGCTACAAAGTGGAGGGAGAAAAAATTGTTCTCCTTAACCTCTGAGGATAGGACAAGAAGCAATTGGCTTAAAATGCAGCAATGATGGTTTTGGTTGGACATTAGGAAAAACTTCCTAACTGTCAGGGTGGTTAAGCCCTAGAATAAATTGCCTAGGGAGGTTGTGGAATCTCTGTCATTGGAGATTTTTAAGAGCAGCTTAGGCAAATACCTGTCAGGGATGGTCTAGATAATATTTAGTCCTGCCTTGAGGGCAGGGCACTGGACTAGATGACTTCTTGAGGTCCCTTCCAGTCCTCTGATTCTATGGCAACTCTACTTCAAGAACAGAATGCGCAATGTCATGATAGCAGGTTACCATATGATTTGATGAAGCAGTTACTTTGGCCAAGATTTTCAGAAGTGACTAGTGATTTTAGTGCTTTAGTTTTAATTGCTCAGCTTGAGACATCTTAAAAAGACTGTTTCCACAAAATGCCGAGCACCCATTCTTGAAAGTGTCTCAATTTGAGTTCTCAAAATTGAAGGACCCAGAGTCAATAGTCACTTCTGAAAATTGAGACTGGTGCATATAGGGCCTGATGCTACTGTCACTGCAGTCAAAAACATTTGGGACCTGGTCTGGTCTACACCACAGAGTTAGGTCAATACAAGGCAGCTTACATTGACCTAACTATGTAAGTCTCTAGACTAAAATTTTGCTCCTGCCTATGTAACTGCCCCACTCTGCCAATTTAATAACACCTCCTCCACAAGAGGTATAGAGTCAATGTTGATGTATTTAGATCAACTCAGCATCAGTGTAGACACTTCATTGCTTACATTGACTGTTACTGGCTTTCAGAACCTGTCCCACAATACCCTGCACTGACAGTACAGTTGATACAAGTGCTCCTGGTGCAGATGTGCACCACTGACACAAGGAGGGTAGTGTGGACATGCAAAAGCGATGTAATTACTGTGATGGCTGTATGCCAACCTAACTTAGGTTGGCTTAATTTTGTAGTGTAGACAGGCCTTGAGTTTCAGTGGTGCAGGATCAAGACCATAGGCTGAGATTTTCAAAGCATCCCAAAGGAATTGGGCACCAACTCCTATTTCATTTTGAAGAGACTGGGTGCTGATCTTCCCTTAGTCCCATTGAAAATTCCAGACAAAAGATTTCATAAATATTATATAAATTATAAAGCTATTGTTTGATATTCCTGTATTTAATGCATAAAAAAAATCAAAGGGACAGATTCTTACAATCTTTTTTCTTTCAGCACAGATAGTTTTGCTATTTGAACAAAACAGTGTAATTCTTGATACTGCCCTCTGAGTGCTGGAAGATTTATCCTAAAAGCAAACCCTTAAATAGAAGCTGAAAAATTCTATGTCCCATTAATTAGTGTAGGTGATGCAATTGCTGTTTTTTAATTAGGGTGCAGATTACAGTATTGATTGTTTACTTTTTAAGGGTATTGTGATTTGTTATAGGCCATTATGTTTGATTATTTATGTAAGCATTTAGATTCTAACTGGCAGTATAATTCAGTTTAACATATATAGGCTTAATTAGTTGCTTTGCATGATTTAACAAGTCCCCTCCTGCTACATTTCAAACATGTAGTACATGTGGATTAAATATGCAAAGTAGCTATGTGTGGCAATGATCTAACTGACAGTTCAACACAAATTGGTCTAGAAGAGAATCATTCTCAGAGAGGAGCAAAAACAGTTCGCTCTCTTTCTGGGAAGGGCCGGGTGAAGACAGGCTGGAGAGAGCCACAAGGAGCAAATTGGGGGGCTGAAATAGGGGCTGTAAGAAGCAGGGAGATCCCTGAGTGAAGCTGCTGGAGTCCCTGGCAATGTCATACTCTGACTCTGGGGCAAGCTACAGCAGTGAATTAGCAGCTTACAATAGGGTTATATGATGGGGTTGCCTGTGATAGCAGTGGACTGGACTTGATCACCCAGGAATGCCCTTCTAGTCTTATGTTTCTAAGCAAGAAAGTCTAACTTCATTGTAACAACTTCAGGTTGTTACAAGGAGGAGGGAGAAAAATTGTTCTTCTTAACCTCTGAGGACAGGACAAGAAGCAATGGGCTTAAATTGCAGCAAGGGCGGTTTAGGTTGGACATTAGGAAAAACTTCCTAACTGTCAGAGTGGTTAAGCATTGGAATAAATTGCCTAGGGAGGATGTGGAATCTCCATCATTGGGGATTTTAAAGAGCAGGTTGAACAAACACCTGTCAGGGATGGTCTAGATAATACTTGGTCCTGCCTTGAGTGCAGGGGACTGGACTAGATGACCTCTCGAGGTTCCTTCCAGTCGTATGAGTCTATGATTCTATGTGTGAAGGAACTGTTTTCACATTTAGGCCTGATCCATCATCCTTAGCACATTGAAAACTCCTGTTAAAGGCAATGGAGTTTTGAACACATAAGGCCTACAGCATCCAGACCTAGTGTTATGGAATAATTCATTGCTGAATAGTAGAGAAAAATCTCATCATGTGGAAAGCTACAGAGCTCTATAGGCTGTGTGCATAATACATTATCGAGAATTGAGCCATTCTGAGTGACTACCAGTGCGTTGAAGATCATTTTTCAGCTTTATTCTGTGGAAAGCACAAAGGGCTCTGTAACATCTTCACGTGATACCTCATCTAAAGGGACAGCAAGGAGACAATAGAGGATGAAATGTGCTCCGCTGCATGAATGTTTACCAGAATGCTCTATAATAACTGTCACTTAAACTGCCATATTTTTTGTATACTTCTTTGCCCGGTAGCCATTCCCACTGAAATGTGTCCCTACGGAGCTGGTGTATTAGTGAGAAAATTGTGACAAATGTGTTGTCTGCATCCAGGGTAGTGAGGACTCCCCAGGCCTTAAGAGAAGATGTTAAAAAAATTAAAGTTACAGTACAGTATGTCAACTCATTTTCTTTGGATGCTGTAGGCAGATTATTACCCAGTAGAAATAGAATTGGGGAAGGAGAAAATCAGTACTGGAACAGTACTGATGTTTGAGGGGAAATATACTTAGGGTCAGATCCTGGCCCCATTCAAGTCAATGGCAAAATTCTCTTAGGCCTGCTCTACACGTAGGGCTAGTCTACACTGCAAAGCCTCCTAAGGAAGACACAGCTTATACTGGCAACTCTTTTGTCAGTATAGTTAAACCACTTCTCTGAACGTCATAAGCCATGCTGGCAAAAGTACTCTTTTGCTGGTGTTAGATTTTTAGGAGTTAATTAATGGTCCTGGGTGTGACAAAGGGCTGAGGGAATGGCAAGGTGTGTGCCTACAAAATTTAAGCAGACTTCCTGAATGAGTTAGATAGTTATAATCACTCTTAACAACCATTCTTAATGCATAGAAAGTCACCTGGTCTAAATCTCATGAAGTCAAAGAGGTTACACTGATTTTCACCTGAGGATCTAGCCCATATTGTGCAAAGAAAATGCACTAGTGCCATTAAGTCTGTGACATACAATGTATTCCCCAAGATATGCCACCTTTTGATTTTGAGAAAAAGATTCCAAGATTAGTGCAAGGCCCATGATGAGTTGCTATATTTACTTAACCTTAGGTCCTGTAATTTACAGGACTGGGTGACTTGCAAGTCCTTGGATATGTCAGAAAAAGCCATAAGTCACATCTGTGCATGGCACAGCGTCTGTAGTCCACAACAGTGGGAATTTAAGAAGTTAAAATGTATAATAAATTAGGTCCTTTTAGGTCACCAGCGTGTCTTTCCATAGAGCAGAAATGATCACCCTGGTTAATTGCACCATCCTTTGATAACAGGATGTAATTAACATGTTTGACCATGGGTTACTGCAGTGGCAGTCATTATTTAAAGAGGATAGTATGTGCCCTGGTACTGTTATCAGTCTTAAAACAAGTGCACAACTTATTCATATGACTGTCATAGCATTTACATTCAAGCCTGTAAAATATTTAGGGCCACATTTGTCCCACGTGCAACTCTGAATTCAATTCAGTTTGTGCCCATTTACACCTGGGCTGAGCTTAGGCCTTAAAATTTTCTGTTCATGAGTGATTAAATTAAATTAAACAAATAGAAGATGCTGCTGAACAATGAAAATGTACACAGGGACAGTTGTAAAATAGCAAATCCAAAGAGAAATTATTAAACTGATTTGGAATTAGCTGACCTCCCATTGTATTTCAAACACTGGTTTACCAGAAACCCTTTGAATGGAGGGAAGTGGGACATATTCTTACTTACCTTTGCGGTTAGAGCCTTGGCTGTGTACGCTCCTAAAAAAACCCATACCCCTAAAAGCTCTTGAAGTCTGTTGTTGGGTAACAGGGGACGGCACCTCTTTCTTTTGCAGGTTTTCCACAGCTGTTTCCAATTTTTTATTCTCCTGCTTTATCTGTTCAAGCATACCATGTGTCTGGACTGCTTGCTGCCCAGCTAAAAGAGCTTGGGCTTTCCAGTGCTCGACAGCTTGGAATGCTTCTTCCAAAGCCTGGGTTACCACTTCTATTTCCCTGTTTTCTTTTCCATTACTTGCCTGGCCAGTATTGTGGCATATTATTTAAGCCATCTTACTGCCGTGGCCATTAATTGCAAGATTCTAAATTTTTTACTTTTGTTATTGATTTTCAGAGCTTCAGTTTCTGCCATTGCTTTACATATTCCAGTCCATGTTTCCCCACTTTCTTTTTTAAATTTATATGGGCCACCCCTTGCTGACAGGGCCGGCTCCAGGCACCAGCTGACCAAGCACGTGCTTGGGGTGGCACCTTGTAAGGGGTGGCCAATCTTGGGGTGGCGGGGGGCGCTCGTTGTTTTTTTTTTTTTGGTTCGGTGGGGGGATAAGGGGGTTCCCTAGCTCGTGGTTTTCTGTCATGTTAAATCATGATTTCTACAGAGTACAGCTTGTTTACTTACCAGATCAGTGGTCGTGGGTCACCAGTGTGGTTAGATGTTTGGCTTCGTGTGTGTGTGTTCTTCTTTTGTGCTGCCCCAGCTCTGCGCAGACAGCTGGCACAGCAGACCTCAAGCGAACCGCCCAATGACCACAAGATCCGTTTCGTATGAAGGTGCCAGGCCAGGTTTATTGTTGGCAAAGCACAGTAATAGCACCTGGCAGACTCTACGAGGATACTTAGGGCTTGTCTACCCTGGCAAGTTTTGTCACCAAAAACTGCCTTTTGGCAACAAAACAGCAAGACTGTACACACTACAATGGGACTTTTGTCACGAAAAACGCCCCATTTTGGCAACAAAAAAGTTCAACCCCTGAGAGACTTTTGTCTTTTCCCCTCCCTTTATTGTTGACAAAGAGCCAGTGTAGACACTGCTGATTGTTTTGTCGATGGAACTGGCTTCCACCAGTATCCCACAATGCCTGTCCTGATTGCTCTGCTCAGTATTTTGATCTCTGCTGCCCTGCAGGCATGCGCCCCTCCTCTTTCAAAGCTCTGGGAAGTATCTCTGTGCTGCTCCATTTGGGGAACAAACAGAGCAAATTATTGGAATGCTCCTGTTCTGCCCTGCACTAGGAACACAGCAGCAGGGCAGACTGCTGCTGCGGGCGGGGGGGGGGGAGGGAGGAGGGAGGGACAGACAGACTGCTGTGCTCCTTTGCCATTCCTCAACATGGAGAGCTCACAGAGCTACTCATGATGCTTCTCTCGGCAGCTGAGGGGACTGTGGGAGAACTCGGAGAGAATCCCAAGATGAGCAGTGATCAACTCTTCCTTCCCACACCACTGCACTGTGGGATACATACCCACAGTCCATTGCTCACCCTGTCAATGATGGTGTTCGCAACGTGGACATGATCTGTCGACAGAGGGAGGAAGTGTGAACACTCTTTGGCGATTTTTGTTTTGTCGACTTTTGGGTGTCGACATAAGTTTTATCAACAAAACTTGGTAGTGTAGACAAGCCCTAAGACATGTGTGCATGTGACAATGGACGCAGATCAGTGAATGGCGGGACTTTGCATTCCCCCCCTCAGCTGGACAAAGATACTCCCTCTGAGATACATGTTTATACCCTGATACAAACAAGTTAGTACTACCCCTCTGATATAGTTACTGCCCCCAACTTGGCTAGTTATCACCTTGTACATGTTGGTTCAATCAAAACATCTCTGTTACATACTGTCATCCTGACCTTATCTTTTAGGAGGGTTCAGTGTATTCCTGTTATTCTTGGGAATGTTTTTGTACCATCCTTGATTTCAGGATGAGTTTGCATGAGTATTCTGTGACAGACACTTCTTAGGAATGTGTATGTCTGTAATATCAGCCCTGTTCTTGACAGATTCTGTGAGAAGGTCCTGCCTTATACCAGGCCTCTGATTATGTCTCAGGCTCTCTTCCTACTACAATCTTTAATAGCATTTGATAATTCCTAATCTGTAATAGTGTTTAAAGTGCACATAAGGAGTTAAGAGCTGAAGTTCAGTTGTCTCTGGATAAATGCATTGCAGGTGTGTAGTTAAGTGCTAATTAGATAACTTGGCTATAATAAAAGGAAATGCAAATAAAACAAAGATATAATTGAACTCAAAGAACTGGATCCACGACTGGTGTAAATCAGCATAGTGCCACTGAAGTCAATAAAGCTGCACCAATTTACACCAGTTGAGAATCTGACCCAAAGTGTGTGCGCTTTGGTCTTTGGTCTCTGAGACGTCAGAGCATACATGGAGCACATTTCTGGAACACCGAGTGAGGGTTAATGTGACTTTTGTATCTAAGTCTTGCAGTTTGTTATGAAAAATATCCTGTTGTGCTTTTAAGATCCCTTGCCTGTACCAGTACTCCAGGGTGCCCCCTGATGTACTGGGCTCCCACTAAGCCCGTCTGTTCCACCAGCCTGAACTTCCTCACCATGCCCTGCTGTACCAGGCCCTCAAGCCTCCTCTAGCACACACACGTAGGTAGGGACACACCCAGCTGCAGAAGGGCACAGACTCTGAAATCAGCTCTGCCTGGGAAGAATCAGCTTGGGGATTGCCCAGCCCTCAAGTGCACACCCCTTCTGGGGTGTAAACCCAAAATTGCATTGTCTTGTGCTGCACAGAAAACTGTACAGCGTAAGCTCATGAAATTTGCTCCCTCCCTCAATGTGGAGGGAGATATGCACAGCTTTTTGTCCCCCCAGTTATGAATTGCACAAACTGGTTTAAAGAAAACAAAACAAGTTTATTACTACAAAGGATAGATTTTAAGTGATTGTAAGAGCTAGCAACGGATCAAAGCAGGTTCTTGAAGACAAGCTGCTCTTGCTTGCAGGTTAAAACTCCAGGTATTTCTTTCACAGGCCAGACACCTTTTCCAGACCGGGTTCAGCTCTACTTCCCCTCCCCTCCCCCCAATCTTTGTTTCTTAGATGTTCTCAGCAGTCATCCTGGGCAGGGATTCAGTGAAGAATGAGCCAAGATTAACTCACTTCCCTGCCTTAAATAAGATTTACATATGGCAGGAATCCTCTGTTTCCCACTTTGATCTCCACCCCCTTTGTGGAAAAATACTAGCAGTCCAAGATGGAGTCCAGTATTGGGTGACATGATCACATGACCCTGCAGTGTCAAAGCAGCAATGAATCAAAGGCCAGCATCCCAGGAAGCTTCTCAGGAAATTGGGAGATTAGCATCTTCAGAGTCCTATTGTTCCCCCTAATGGCTCATCCAAGCTGATTGCCTACTGTCTGGTGGGCGTTCCCCAGGTGTAAACACACTTGTAATTGTTACATAGTTAATATTCCTAACTTCAGATACAGAAATGATACATGCATACAAATAGGATAATTGTATTCAGTAAATCATAACATTTCCAATGATACCTCACATGAACCATCTAGCATAGAACACGTCTTAGTTATGCTATATTCATTTCATAACAATATCTCTGTGAAGAATATGGGGCATAGGGTCACACATGGTATTACTATTTTTCTCTAAAAGTTCCTATTAGTAATTGGTTCTGGACAGATTAAATGAAAATAAATAGACTGTACTTATTATCTGTAGCTCTCAAATTTCTTTACAATGGTGGGTATCATTTCCTATTTTACATGTGGGGAAATCAAGGCACAGTGAGGTTGTGACTTACCCGAGACCACACAAGGAGTTGGTAGCATAGCTGGGAACAGAACCTAACCTTCTAACATCCAGTCCAGTCTATTGGCTCACACGACCTTTCTCAGAAGACATTCATATCTACAAGACTATTCCTGGGGCAAATTCTGCCCTGCAACATATTGGTTGACTGCACTTGAGATCAATAGGAACAAACTATAAGAGCAGGATTTGGGAGCTGATTATGATAAACAATTAGAGCTTGGCAGGAAAGCTTTTCCCATTGTGGAAAAATTTTCAAGACTTTGAAGGGGGGGTGTTCTTTCTTTCCCAAATTGGGACAAAGGTCAGTCTCAAAAATTCATAAACCCCAAAACTGAAAAAACTAAAACAAAAAAAAAAACCCATAGGATTAGTTCAATTTAAATGTTTAGTTTGAATAATTTTGAAACATTTCATTTTGATTTTGACCTTTTAAAACTTTTGTTTTTACTAAAACTTAACTCTACATTTCAAAACAAAGTCATAACAACCTGAAAAATTGAACTTTTACTTTGAAAAAATGTCAAAACAGGACATTTAGACAATTTCAAAACTTTTTTTCAAAATGAGAAATTTGTCAAAACACCATTGCAGTTTCAATTTAATTAATTTGCACTTTGCAACCAAAAAAAAACCAACAACCCAGTATTGTAAAAAAAATTCTGAACCTGCTCTATAAACAATGCAGTTTACAGTGTTGTACTAGTATTTGGAGAGATTCATGGTTAAAAAAAAAAAAGACCCAGATTCCTCTGTTAAATGAACTTCTGGCATGGAGTTTAAACTGAGGATGCTCAGAGTTCCTGGTTCTCTCACAAATGTCCTGCATGAACTTGAGGAAATCATTTAAACTCCCTTTGCCTCTGTTTCCAATCTTCTGCTTGCATGTTGCATCCCTTTCTCTAGCCCTTGGTCTGCTTTGTCTACTTAGACTGTAAACTCTTTGAGACAGGGACTGTCTCTTAGTGTATTGACAGAAACTAGCAGAATTGCTGCCCTAATCTCAGCTGGGCCTTTTAGGCCCCATTATAAAATATATATTAAATAATAGCAGAATGAGATAAATGGTAGTGAGAGACATGTCGCTAATTTATGATAGCAAAATTGAGAGCCAGTGATCATTTCTGTGTCTTCTATCGGGTGCTCCAATAGAGCTAATGGGTAGATATGGGTCAGCTGACTAATATTGAGTTTGATCACCCTCTTGGCTATTATTACCATCAGTCCTATCCCTTTCCTTTCCTTTAATTCATGTTTCTCTTGGCATATCAGTCTTCTGACGAGCCATATATAGAGCTAAGATCGGTTTCCATTTGCTGGAGCTTATAGGAGGCTTGGTTTGGCTGTGTAGATTCCCACTCTGATGCTGGTAGACCAGATGTCAGCTCTTGACAAGTCTGTAGTTGTCAGCTGAGCACTGACAAATTCATAGCTGGAAACCAGACCAGCTCACTTGTACGTTAGTATTGTTTTGCTTTATAACTCTAAAAAATGCCTGCAGTGAACTTATGAACCTAGGCAGAGGAATGGTTCCCCCACCCCTCAAGAAGGACTATCAAAATTAGATGGGCCATTGTGGAACATCACAATGCAAAGACTGGGTTAATGGCCCTCTCACACCCATGAAGATGCTACATGTAAGAAAGCTTGTCCCATCAGCTTGAATTCTGGAAGAAGGAAATAAAGATAGGTGTCATGACAATTTTTCATGTCTTTTGCAGTTTGGATTTTCACGGGGCTGGAGCTGGAAATCAAAAACAGAGATCCCCCAGGTCAACCTGGGTTAGCCCTAAAAGACATTCAGTGCTGGCAGCTTACTATAACTCTGTCACCTTTTAGAACCATAGACTGAAACTATATGTTGCCTGCTTTAAGATGTAAATAACTCTCTCATTTGTTTTTTCTAGTTAATAAATCTTTAGTTAGTTTACTGTAGGATTGGCTACAGCATTGTCTTTGGTGTGAGATCTCAGGTGCAAATTGACCTGAGTAAGTGACTGGTCTCTTGGGACTGGAAGCAACCTGAATTGTTTGTGATCCTTGGTGTATGGCAACCAACTATCACTAAGTCCAGCTTGCCTGGGTGGCAAGACCGACTGTAGTGCTCCAGGGGACTGTCAGTGACTCTATGGTAAGATTGCTATAGTGTTTTAGGAGTTCACATTTGTTACTGGGTTGGTGAAATCTAATCATAAAACATACCACAGTTTGGGGTCTCTGCCCTGCTTTTGAAAAGTCTGCCCTGAGGTTGGCACTTATAGTCCTGCACCACTCCAGGCAGCGTGATACCCACACTCAAAGTTTTGCTTTGAATTTTGGATTCAAATAAGCCCAGAAACATAAAGTGAAAATTCAGAGGGATGAGCTGAGTTTTGCCAAGTTTTTATCAAAGCAACAGAGCTTCAGCTAGTTTCCATGCAAAATCATAAACTGGCCCAGGAGCTGTGGAAGATTTGAAGCTATCCTGGCCTCAGTTCAGTTTTGTATTGAAACCCAAACCCAGGAATTCCACTCTGTTCCCAAGGTTTGTTGAGAATATTTTTCCATGTGCTATTCAAATGGATGTTTCCGAGGCAGTGGTCCGATCCTGTTTAGTTTCCTCTGGTGAGTAGTCCCATTGACTGCAGTGGCACTGCTTGTGTCAGCAAAATAAAGTGGGCTCAATGTAGGGTATACGCTGTTTTCAATATATATTCTAGGGCTGTCGATTAATTACAGTTAACTGACATGATTAAGTCAAAAAAATTAATCTCAATTAGAAAAAGTAATCGCGATTAATCGCTCTGTTAAACAATAGAATACCAATTGAAATGTATTAAATTTTTGAATGTTTTTCTACATTTTCAAATATATTGATTTCTATTACAGCACAGAATACAAAGTGTACAGTGCTCATTTTATATTATTATTTTTATTACAAATATTTGCACTGTAAAAATGATAAACAAAAGAAATAGTATTTTTCAATTCACCTCATAGAAGTACTGAAGTGCAATCTCTTTATCATGAAATTGTAACTTACAAATGTCAGTTTTTTTTGTTACATAACTGCACTCAAAAACAAAATAACTTAAAACTTTAGCACCTACAAGTCCACTCAGTCCTATTTCTTTTGTTCAGCCAATTGCTAAGACAAACAAGTTTGTTTACATTTACAGGAGATAATGCTGCCTGCTTCTTATTTACAATGTCTCCTGAAAGTGAGAACAGACGTTCGCATAGCACTTTTGTAGCCGGCATTGCAAGGTATTTACATACCAGATATGCTAAACATTTGTATGCCCCTTCATGCTTTGGCCACCACTCCAGAGGGCATGCTTCCATGTTGATGATGCTTATTAAAAAAATAATGCGTTAATTAAATTTGTGACTGAACTCCTTGCAGGAGAATTGTATGTCTCCTGTTCTGTTTTACCTGCATTCTGTCATATATTTCATGTTATAGCAATCTTGGATGATGACCCAGCACATGTTCATTTTAAGAACACTTTCACAGCAGAGTTGACAAAACGCAAAGAAGGTACCCATGTGAGATTTCTAAAAATAGCTACAGCACTTGACCCAAGGTTTAAGAATCTGAAGTGTCTTACAAAATCTGAGAAGGACGAGGTGTGGAGCATGCTTTCAGAAGTCTTAAAAGAGCAACACTCCGATGCAGAAACTACAGAACCAGAACCACCAAAAAAGAAAGTCAACCTTTTTCTGGTAGCATCTGACTCAGCTGATGAAAATGAACATGCTTCGGTCTGCACTGCTTTGGATCGTTATCGAGCAGAACCTGTCTTCAGCATGGACGCATGTCTTCTGGAATGGCGGTTGAAGCGTTAAGGGACATATGAATCTTTAGCACATCTGGCACGTAAATATCTTGCGATGCCAGCTACAACAGTGCCATGCGAATGCCTGTTCTCAATTTCAGGTGACATTGTAATCAAGAAGTGGGCAGCTTTATCTTCTGCAAATGTAAACAAACTCGTTTGTCTGAACGATTGGCTGAATAAGAAGTAGGACTGAGTGGACTTGTAGGCTCTAAAGTTTTACATTGTTTTATTTTTGAACACAGGTTATTTTTGCACATAATTCTACATTTGTAAGTTCAACTTTCATGATAAAGAGATTGCACTATAGTACTTGTATTAGGTGAATTGAAAAATATTACTTCTTTTGTTTTTACAGTGCAAATATTTGCAATAAAAATAAGTATAAAGTAAGCACTGTACACTTTGTATTGTGTGCTGTAATTGAAATCAAGATATTTGAAAATGTAGAGCACAGCCAAAAATATTTAAATAAATGGTATTCTATTATTGTTTAATAGCACGATTAATCGCACAATTAATCACGATTAATTGTTTTAATCGCACAATTAATTGCAATTAATTTTCTTAATCGCTTGACAGCCCTAATATATTCCCTTTCCTAGCTGTGGTATTTCTAGTGCTCATGTTAACTGCTGCACTCTTCCTTTCTGTTTAAAAGTATATAGCTACATCGAAGTATTATTCACAGAAAAGACGTTTACTTACTCAATTTGGTCAATTCACAACATTTCCACTTGATTTCTCTAGATCATATTTAATGTGAAATATTCTTGCCCATGTGCTAAATTGCTTTTGAACAATCAAAGAACACCATTTTCTGACTATAGCGGCTTTTACAACAATCAGGGGTTTTCATGCTTTGATGGGGAGCATAGTAAAATGGGCATTTAATTTGAGGAATCCTCATTGCTTTAACAAGGAAAATGCATTTTAACAATTACATTGATTTTGCTGATGGAGTGAAAGGAATCTCTACAAGTTAAATCACATCCAGTGCGGTGTAAGGCATTAAGGCATGGGCTGGATTGTTATGGGAGATTAATGGTGAGTACAAGAAGAAACATTTTTTGATACAGAGAGTAACATTTACATCTGTTAAATCACACAAGTGAGAAATCGAACAAATTGGTTAATGAAACCCTTTCGCATGATATTGAAGGAGATTGAAGAGGTGTTTCATGTATCTGCTTGGCTAGTAAGGGAACTATGGCATTGATTCAGCAGTCCATCGCTATACAGCAAAATCACTTAGGCATATCCGTTAGGCATGTGTTTAAGTCCATTGAATTCATTAGGGTTTAACCATATGCTTTGGTGGGTTGGGGCCCACAGAACCTCAAAGATATTTGGATACCTAACTCCCATTGATTTCAGTGGAAGTTAAAATCCCAAATATCTTTAAGGATTTGGACCTAACTGGCTATATTCTCTATTATAAAAACCCAATCAGATTTTTAATTAGAATAAGGGCATTATCCTAAATTTCAGTTGTTTGACACCCTTGTGGCCTGATCCTGATCTTGTTTACGCAGTTTAAATCAGGAGTAACTCTGCTGTGTTTAGAGGAGTTACGGAGAGGTAAAACTAGCATAGAATCAGGCCCTTTGTATATTTTATTGTCTTTAATATTGAGGATGAAAAAAAGACACAGTGACTGTATAATCAGTCTTTTTAATTTAGACTATCGAATCCAACTTGTTGTAACAGAGCAGAAGTGCCAAACTTCTATGTGTACATTTGATTTTTGTATGGACTGATTACAGTAGAACTCTGAACAAAACTTTATGGTTATTCTTTCAAAAGTTTATAACTAAACATTGACTTAATACAGCTTTGAAACTTTACTATGCAGAAGAAATATGCTGCTTTCCCTTTAATTTTTAGTAGTTTACGTTTAACACAGTACTGTACTCTGTTTACCCTTTACTCAAATAGATGTGTGGTTGACTGGTCAGTTTGTAACTATAGTGTTTGTAACTCTGAGGTTCTACTGTACAGATTATAATCAGTGGCACCATATTGAAATATATAAGAATAATGCAGTCTGTGTGCCTAATTGTGTTGAATTCCTAGCCCATAGCATAAAAACCATCAGCATGAATACCCTCCTTGCTAGCAGCCGGAAACAGTATGGACCAAATAGGCAGGCAGACTGCACTATTCTTTCACCTTGATCGTCGTTTGTCATGAACAAATTTGTATGAACTTTCAATGCTTCCCTATGCTGAAGTTATTCTGTGCAGTGGATTTTGTATAGGGGATTTTAATCTCCTATCTGGAGCCACTCATAAGCACATTTCTTTTTAGGTGTGTGTTGTTTGTTTACAGGGCTGGCCTTACCATGAGGCGAACTGAGGAGGCCGCCTCAGGTGCCAGACTGCGGGGGGAGGGAAGGGGGTTGCCACTAGGACCCAGAATTGAGACCTTTCAAAGTTTTGGCCCAAGCGAGGGTGCATGGGAGCGTCATTTGAGCTCCCCGCCTCAGGTGCCAAAATGTTGTGGGCCAGCCCTGTGTGTTTATGCTCTTTGAAGTAGTGGCCATCTCTTTGTTATGTGTTTGTATGGTGCCTAGCACAATGGGAGGGGTGAGGCTGACCTTGATAGGCACTATTGAAAAACAAAGGAAAAAGGAAACTAGCTTTATAGGGATGGACCCTGGGCTACATTCCCAGTACAAAGTGATCTCCAGCATAAGGAGATCCTCCGACGGCATGGAGTCAGTGAAGTAGTTCCACCTCCACTCCCTGTGGTTGGTCTAAGGACCATGGCTTGGAGAAAGGGGAAATGTTATTTGGATCCCACTGATGCCTATCAGCCATATCATCCCCTTTGGGTTATTGGCAGCCAATAAAAGTTAGAGCATATTTCAGGGGGCTCTAACTTGTGCTAGGAGGACTAGCCCACTGCACAACTGGCGAGGATTAGGTGAGAATAATGGTGTCTCAAAGCAGCTTTTACAAACAGGCACACACACGTGCCCCTGGGATGAGCTGTGCACTCCTTGGCCATGTGGGGCTTTCATCTGGGCCATGCCCATTAGAGAAGATGTCTATGGTTTACCAGTTCAAAGGCTTTGGAAAGATGGATTAAAAATATTACGTCTAAGGCTCTGATCCGGTGAGGTAAAAGCTATTTATGACTTTAGACTAAGGCAAGGTTGTTGAAAGATCCACTCTGAAGCCAGATTGCATCATTTAAGAGACAAAGAGGAGTCTGATAGTCAGAAACTTGTGTCGCACCATGTCTCCCAATAGTCTGGGAGAAGAATAAAAGAGTCATGTGTTGGGTCAGATGGATTTCATTCCCTCCTCCAGCCCCTTCTGTAAGGAGATCATTTTAACACCTGGCCAAATACAAGATAGTAACATTTCAAGGGCAGGTTAAGTAGTTTAATAATAGGCATAGATCATACTCGCTTTGTCTGGGAAATTTAAAAGCCTGAGATCCATTAAAAAAGCAGAAACAAATGCTGGCATCAGTAATCAATAATAAATATACACAGTAATTATGTTGGGCTTGTGCATACAGTATAAAAATTTAATGAGAGGAATGGAGTGCCTTTTACAAATTGTGAAATATAATATTGTCTGCTGTTCAAATGCAGTTGAGTAAACCATTGAATGTAAGCTCTCCTCAACTCTCTGAGCACTAACAGGTTTTTGTTTGTTCTGAGAGTTACCTCACAGTCTGTGGTCACAAAGCAGATCTGGTTGTTAGCTCTACAAAGCTCGTCTTTCTGGGGCAAATCCTGATTTTTAATTGAGCCTCAGAGTGTGTCTACTTAGTGTGCAAAGTCCAGGCTCTGACTCAGGTTTGAGCCCAAGCCTCCTTCCATTCACAAACACATCAATCTGACTTGGTTCAGCAAGCTCTCAGTACCCAGATCCTAGGACCATGTTAGAGGGGTGGGTCAGAGTCCGAGTCCTGCTATGACTTGGGTCCAACCCCTGTCATTTTCCAGTGTGGAGGCAATCAAGCCACAAACCCGAGTCAGAAGGTCTGTGTAGTCCAGTATGGAAGTGTTAGCATGGCTGTGAGACCCAGGTCCAGCAATTGGAAACTCAGGTTTATAATGCAGTGTGGATGCATGGAAATACCGACTTCACAAGCGTGGGTCCCACAGCCCCTGGTTTACAATGCAATGTAGACATACCCTCAAACAGGTGGGAGGACTGTACAGAGCAGTTTCGCCTTTTCTGTTAAAGGAAAGATCATGATTAAATGGGGAAGGGAATTATGACCTCTCAATCTATAGTACCTTCGATGTATGGAGACACTGGTTTGGTGCATAGGGCACTGAACTGAGAGTCGGGAAACCTGGATTCTGTTCACAGGCTGCTGCTGGTCCTAGTGTGTGACTTCAGGGAAGTCATTTCCCCACCCTTTATTTGTCTTGTCTATTTGGATTATAAGATCTTCAGGCAGGGACTCTCTCTTGCTGTGTGTTTGTACAATATCTAGCACCGTGGCACCCGATTGCAGGCGGAACCCATAGGTCCTACTTTAAGATTACTGATAGTGCATGTTTGCTCATTTTCAACTAATTTACTAAAGCTGCAACATAATGTAACGCAACAGTTCTGAATGCAGGTGGAAAAAAAAAAGCTGGATAGCTAACATGTTGGAGACACTGAACTCAAGAGGGAACCTTGCTTGTATAATCTGGTTAGGTTCAAATTAGACATTTGGAAAAAAACAAATCACTGGCTTCTTGGTAACGAGTATTCCAGAATATTTTATTTTAGGGTGTTTGAACTCTGAGGAACATGGCAGTGATAATTAGATGTTGTTAAAACTTTTATTCCTGTCTGCTTGGTCAGTTGTTAGTAGGATATGGAGAAAACCTGACTCTCCCTCTGTCTTGAAAAGAGTTCAGCATGCCTGGAAACTTGTTCAAATATCAGGAGTCAGGCCCCTCAAAATATGAATCTTTTGGTGCATTTTCTTCACATTTTCAAACTTTACTCCACAACCATGAGGACTAGAAATTCACTTTTTAAAAGAAAAATAAGTTAAAGCTTAGATTTGTCATGCAGCCTCCTAACTGTAGTAGCTTGGGCTTTAAGAAAAGCAAACAATAAATATTGTGAAACTCCTGATCAAACCTTCAGAGTTGGCAACACTGAATTAGTGTTGCCAGTACTGTGGTACAGATCTGCCCAATCACTCTGATGAGGCATCTCCATTCATACATGCAAAGACTACTTTAACAAATAAATACATAAAGTGGACTAAATCCTCTGATGGTATAAATTGGTGTAGCTCCATTGTAGAGCTACACTGACACAAGCTAAATATCTGTCCATAAATGACAAGGTGAAGATAGTGAATCTTACTCCTCTTCTCTGCTTTCTCCCTTTTAATTAATGTTGTCATCTTCTTTTCTTTCTTTCTCTCCTTCCCTTTTCTCTGAATTCTTTGATGTACTGAAGAGATATAAAGTATTGACCATTGCCTCTCATTGTTTAAAATAAATGAAAACCTCTTCCTGTATTATGTGTCAAACATGTTAATGAAGACAGAAGCCTTTTGTATTTTATTTGCAATGAACCTATGTTTGTGAATCTTTGTCTATGTGTTTATCTATCTATCAGCACTCTCATATATATGAGAGTACCTCTAGTACCTAGAATATATGCTCACATGAACTGTCAGGAACTGTCAAAAATACAGTTAGAGACAATATTTATATTTATAAAATGTAAGCAAAGTTGTTTGTGCTTGTTCAGTTGGAGTGGCAAAGGACATTGGCAAAAGACCTGATCTTTTCAACATGAAAATGTCATTTATTTGCAAAATCGGGTTTCACTGAAGGGCAAGAGGGAAACCATAATATTGTTCTGTGGAATGTTTTGATCCTTTGGCAGTTAAAGTCTCTTGCATGAAAGAAGACAGTCTAAACATGTAAAATTCAGCAGGTTTCCATGTAAATGAAACTTTTTCTTTACAGTTTTTGTGGTGTTTTGGTGTAAGTGCTTAGTTTTCCACTTATTTCTCCTCTCCCCCGCCCCCTTCACCCCCGCTTAGAAGTGTGGAAAACCCTTGAATATGTCTCACTTTTGTCATTTAAAAATGACACTCCAGGTACCTTTCATAACTGGGGTGGTCCTCCCTCATATATAAAATGTCTCTTGGAGTTTAATTATGTTATTACATTTGCTAAAGCATTAAATATACCCTGTAATGGTCTTGTCTGCACACAATAGTCATAATAATATATACTATAAAAATGCTAAACTAAATACAGCAGCAAATGCAAATTAGGATCTGGATTCTGTTCTCATTTACACTGTTATTAACCTGCATTAACTCAATTTACTTCAATTCAGTTACTCCAGATTTACACTGGTGTAAATGAAAGCACAATACAGCCCAACTTCTGCATATGATAATAGATTGTGACAATGTCTTTGGGGAATGGGAGAATAAGTAAGCTGTATTGTTTATGGACAGCAAATAGGTCTGAGGTCACAGACTAATGGAATAATGTATTTAAGCAGAGGAAACTGGATCCCACACCTTCTGGCCCCTGACATGAACCCTTTCCAGTTTCTCCTGTTGTGGGGGAATCTCCAGTTTGCATAAAACCAGCATAGTTCTATCTCCCCTACACAAGAACCATATTGGGGGCATGCCTAAGGGAGGAAGTGTGGCTGGATTGCTGCTAATTTTAAGACCACTAAAGTATTCATCTATTCACATCAAAATAGAAGCAAGAAATGAAATAATGGTTTCACTCCAATTACTTTGAGGGCAAGTCTCCATATCATAACCCCTCCCTTCCTCACCATAATCAGTGACTTTATTGACCTAATTGGCTGTGGCACCTAGGACAGAATGAATTCTGATACTGAACTATATCATTTGACACCTAGCAGTGGGCCCTCCAGAAAACAGAGGAGGCATATTGACATGGAGCAGCATTGCGAAGCTTGTACCGTGACTTTGGAGAGGAATCTTGCTTAACAAATGTCTATCATTTAGTTCGTTTTTTAACTCTGGAAGGTGCTGAGTTACCAAGGTAGGTAGTAAGTTCTGGATAACAGCACTAGAAATAGACTAAAATGTTATGATCTGTACCTGTTCAACAGGGGACTTCTGTCTCCAAGGCTAGCAATTAAGAATATTCCATCAGAACTAAATGTCCTTAATTACATATACACAAAGTCCTGAAGCAACGCATGGGAGAAGTACTGTAGTTTGCTGTTTTGATCCAAATAAAAAATTAAACATCCATTGGGCCTTGTTCTCCACAACCTTGTACTTGATGTAGCCATTTCCAGTAGTGGAAGAGTGGTGTAAAATGCTACCAAACCAGAATGTTAATATTTTATACCTACTTTGCAGTGGTGTAAATGGAGACACAGGCTCTAAGAAAGTGAAGAATCAGGTAGCAAAACTAGCAAAGAAAACATGAACCAAAAGAGCTTATATTTACATCAGATAAAAAAAACACTCATCATAGCTTTTCCAAGGACTCAGAACTCTCACAGCTTTGACATGGTCAAGGCATAATCACCAGGATTTTCACTTTTAATACTGAAAGGGATGTGCTCCCTCCCCCCCGCAGAGTCTTAGAGCCCAAGCTCCAGTCTAAGACAGGAAGTCTACACAGCAATGAAACAGCCCCGCAAACCTGAGTCGAGTGATTAATTTGTGCCAGGGCTTGCAAGGCTGAGCCCTGACATCTCTAGGCATGGCAGTTCATAGCCCTTGCACCTGTGGGCTTGCTGCACCCGTTATGAATGTGAAAAAATTCTTGAGCCCCTGCGCCTCTTTCATTACAAATTAAACACTGCCTGAGTCAGCCGTGGGTTTTTCTTTGCTGTCTAGATATACTTTAATGTCTTTTGATACTGGGCAAGAAGGGCTACACACTCGTCCTGTAGCAATCTTTTCCCTCACTTGTGCTTTAATCTGTAGCAAGCACCAGTTCTCTGGGGCAGAGATCATGCCTTCATGTGTGTCTGTGCTGTGCTTAAAGCAACAAGGATTTATTTGACTGGTCTTGATTGGGGAGCCTCTAGGTGCTGCTATAATATAGATACTAAATAAGTGAAGCCCTAGAAAGGGAAAATGTAATCGCACATAATTAAGGTTTGACATCTATTGCTTTGTGGTATGTGGAGCAATAAACTGCTGATGAGATGTATTAGATGCCAAAGTGAAGCTGAGTTGTTTAATCACTCTCAAAATCTACTACAAAGCAATTGAGAGAGTTGTTGCTGCATTACAACCAATCCAAACTCGAAAAAGAACTGTTGTGCATCTTTTTCTTTTCCTTTTGAGGGCTTGAAAGAGGATGGTGCTGGTTCTTTCTCGTATCAGGCTGTTGTCTACACCTTGAGGGAGGCTGGTTAAAAGGCAGGGGTGACTGTTGACCTGTGTGGCTGTATAGGCCCTGATCTTCTAGCCAGATTACTGTCCTCATCCTTGTCCCTGTTTGACTCTGGTGCAAGCAGCTCAGGCCAAAGACGGAATTCTGTAACACCATTCCTACATGGAAAAATGGGTTTGGGTTCCTCTCTGGGCTTCCTGGTTCATTCTGTGGGGGTCATCACAAAACTGAGACCTTGAGGTAGGTACGGAATGAAGACCGCTGTGAGCTGGGTGGTGTATCGCAGACATGCTGTATGTGTGCAGGATGTCTTTGCACACCCATAACCATGGGTGTGGATGGAGCTAGATAGATACTGGTATCTCTCACTTTCCATTAGGCATTGCAAAACCGATGGTTGGCCTTGCAGAGATGGAGGCAGGTTTAAATACTGATTCACTAATCAAGAGCTAGTCATTATTTACATGAATAATAGATCCAAAGAGTGGCTTGTGTGGGAAAGGAATCAGATGACTGGACACAGAGTTTTCATTACTGAGCCCCTGAGGCTGTCAGTTTCCCAAATTAATATAAATCTAGTAAAATCAGTGCAGATTATAACGTATCCTCACTTGGTGAGATTTTGAATTGACTGGATACATATGATTAAAGGATCTGTTTCTTTCTCGAAATTTCCATTCCCCAGTCAAGGACTAGATTCTGTTATAGGCTGGCAGTAAATCACCACCTCCAGGAAGCATGGGAACACCTGTGCTTGAGAAGTGTGTGTTTGAGACACAATGCTCCCAGGGCCTACTTCCTTTTCAAGGGATGTTCATAAAGTCAGAATTTAGTCTCATGAGTAGCACATGGGAAGAAGCAACATAACAGAAGGTTAGTGCTTTGCTATTGAAGTGTTCATAAGCATATGGAACCATGTTAGAGCTATACATTCCTTGTGTACATGGAGACAGGAGGTATGCACTGGTCAAAGAGAGGAAGTTTTGACCAAAAAAAAAAAAAGTACTTTACAATTATTTTGCATACTCATCACTGGAATTTTTATCTTTTTACTGTAGAGATAGAGCCATGGTTTGGTAAGAATACAGAAGTGCATTGCGCATTATCAGGGCTATCAGAGATTCACAGTTAATACCTCATCACTACATATTGTGTTATAATTTTGCCCACATGTGAATAATTTTGGATTGCAGTTTTATTGAGTGTGATAGTACCTGGTACCTGAAATTGATGCTGCCTACAAAGATCAAAGCATTTTGTAGACTTTTTTTATTCTCACCTCAAAAGTTTGAAAGAATGATCAATCATGAAAATATCTGTATATGTCAGCTGCTCCAGCTAGTGAAAAACAGGTGTCTCTGGGGTTTTGTGGTATTGGAAAGGATTTATTTCCAGGAAACCCAGATCCTAACCTAGCAGTGTGTTGCAGAGCAGCTACTGTACACCCAAGCCAAAAATGGAGCCTTTGAAGTGACAGATTTTCAGCTGATGAATCTTCTCACTGCACCGAAAATTATATTTTGTTGTTCTGGAGCTATGACAGAGTAGCTTAGTGCAGCTTTGATAAAAACACATGAGAGCACAGTTCATTATCATTTAAATGAGGATTTCCAGCCATAATTATATCCTTAGTCATATTAACAGCATTTTTCACGGAACACACATCCCTTGTTTTAAGTGCTCTTCCAAGTACAAAATATCAAGATCCAGTGTTAATACTTGAAAACAGCATGGGAAGAAAGTGAAAGATTTCAGAAATAAATGTCAGAGTCACTGCCTTTAGGTAGAAAAACATATTTATTCCTAAGAGGTACATTTGCCCAGGAACCTGGTACATTGGTCAAAATATACCTCCAATGCTGCCTGTTCTACCAGGCCACATATTACTGCTGTACAAAGAAGACATGGTGAAAAACTGATGCAAAGCGATTAAAGGAAAGGCAGATGGCTCACACATATTGGTTGTTTTAAAATATATACATTTTGTTTTCGTTGTAGACTTTGGAGGTATTTCTAACAAGCCTTTACAAGCCAGCTACTGCAAAAGGCACTATAGAAATGTATCTGGTAAATAATAACAGGAACATTTATGACCAGGCATCTGTAAGCTGGTGTCCTCGTCCCTCTGTGTCAGCTTCTGAAGGAGGCCAGGCCTCCTCGCAATTTGGTCTGCTAGAATATTCTTCAAATGAAGAAAAAAGGGGGGAATTAGCAGTTCTCAGTGGGCCCTGACCTTCAAGCAGGGCAGGGCCATAAACAGTCTGGGCTCTGGCCTGTAACCAGGCAGAGCTATAGTGTTTTATTCACTCAGCCTTTAAGCAGGGCAGGGCAGCAAACAGTCAAGGCTCTGGCCTGTGATCAGGCAGAGCTGTAGCACCAGCCCCAGTCTATGGGGCTCAGGCAGGGGTGAGCACCAAGCACAATCTGTGGGCTCAGACAGGGATGCCTGAGGCGCAGGCCTAAGGAGGGGGAGTACTAGGGTTACCATAGCTAATAAATAAAAAAAGAGGACCCTCCACGTGCCCTGGCCCCGCCCATTTCCCCACCCTAGCCCCACCCCAACTCCGCCTCTTCCCCGCCCTAACTCCGCCCCCTCCTCCCTCCCACTCCCAGCCACGCGGAAAGGGCTGCCCGAGCGCTACCAGCTTCATGGTTTGCCGGGCAGCCCCCAGACCCTGCGCCCCCAGCCGGCACTTCCCCAGCGCAGTTGGAGCCCGGGAGGGGAAGCGCCCAGCCGGGGCGCAGGGTCTGGAGGCTGCCCGGCAAACCGTGAAGCCGGTAGCGCTCGGGCTTTGGGCAGTCCCTATGCCTCCGGACCCTGCGCCCCCAGCCGGGCACTTCCCCTCCTGGGCTCCGGCGGCGCAGGGTCCGGAGGCATGGGGGCTGCCCGAAGCCGGTAGCGCTCGGGCAGCCCGGCTCTTAAACAGAGCCGAAGAGTCAGGGGAGGAGCAGAGCTGCCATTTTCCCGGACATGTTTGGCTTTTTGGCAATTCCCCCCAGACGGGGGTTTGACTGCCAGAAAGCCAGACATGTCCAGGAAAAAGAGGACGTATGGTAACCCTAGGGAGTACTGCCAGCCCAGGGCCCTAACAGTGGCAGAATGGTCTGCCACTGGGTCAGCAGGGATCCGCCCACAACACACTGACCTTGTATCAGGCCAGCTCTCAACCAGACCGTTGTCTAGTTTCCCTGGACTGCTTCCTACTCTCCCCCTCAGGTGTACCTCCATCCAGGGGTCATCCTCAGTCTCCCTGGAATATACTGCCAAGGAGTAGCAACTCCCTAGCTTCGGGAGTGGCAGAGCTCTCAGGAAGCTTGTGCAGGCCCTTGGGACAGCTGCAGTTCTCCTTGGCATCCCACTCCAGAAGCAGGGAAGACATGTCTGTCTCCCTCAGCGGCTTCCTCTGAACTGAGCTGCTGGGCCGGCCTTTCATACTTCCTTTTCCTCTCCCGCCTGTGACTGGGTGTACCAATCCTGCATGGGGCCAATGGGGGCAGACCAATTACTGTGTACCCAGGAGGCCATGCCCCTCTCCCCCTGTTGCACATGCTCCAAGTGGAAGAGCTAGATAAAAGAAGGCAGCAGGATGTGTACTGTGGGTTCCTGTAGAAGTACCTGGGATGCCCCAAGTGGCAGAGCTGGAACACCCAGACCATGCTGTGGACAACTTGCTGACTGATGGGAAAGCTGAGCTGCCACCAGCTGAGGAGATACCCAGGATGCAACTAGTGGTAGGAAGTGACCCAGGGGAGATATTAGAAGTGGGTACCTGAAACCCTGATGGGGAATTCTCTGAATTCATAGGGCCCTGGGTCAGAACCTGGTGTAGAGAGTGAGGCTGGATTCCCCTACCACATCCCAAATACTACTGTGTGCCCCCAGAGAGGTGGCTGCAGGGCTCTAGATTGTTTGTTTGTTTTTGTCTGCCCAGAAGCTACAAATTATTTGTGTATTTGACCCTGTCAGGGGACTGGAACCCACTTGGTCACAATCACCTGCTTAACGGGGAGTCCTGATGACTGGGTGATGGGGTGTATCACCCCTTTATGGGTCTAACAGGGCTGACCCAGCTCAACACGCAGGGTCACACCACCCCTTTGCTTCCAGTGTGCAGGGCATGGTCCCCCTGGATTTGCCCACCAGGTGGCTTGCAGTATTCCCTTTGCATCCACCTCTGAGGGAGGCCATGCCTCCTTGCTACACATCTGAAAAGAAACATAAGGATTTCAGAGTTCTGTAGGCAAAAGGCTGTATTGAAGTCCAGCTTTTGAGTAGTACAAATTGTCACTAGCATTGTCCCTTTGTAACTTAAATCTGCTCTGAAAGTTTGAGAAACTGTGGTTTGAGGATTGAAGAATAGGACTGAGAGTAAGGAGTAGAGCTGTATGAATAACAGACTTTTCAGTTTGTTTGCAATTCCAAAAAATCAAAGAAAAAATTCATTTTGTGTGGAACCAAAAACTTTGTATTTTTTTTTATTTTCAGCAAATCAAAAAGTGTATTTATTTAAAAAAAATCATTTTAGGTCAAATTAATTTTTGTTTGACCCAAAATGAGCTGTTTCATTTCAGTTTCAACCATATGAAAAGGGTTTTGACTGACTATTTGTAATAAAATAGAAACCAATTTTGAAACAAATTTGAGTTTGTTTCAAACTGAAAAATTGAAATGTTTCCTTTTGAAAATGTCAGGAAATCTTGTTTTGGCTTTTTCATGGTTGGTTGTTTTGTTTTTTACACAAACATTTTGGGAAAACCAACACAAATATGTGAAATGTTTCAGTAGCAGAATCTGTATTTTTACTTAAAAAAAAAAAAGTTTTGGCCATTTTTTTTGCCCCGGTCTAGTATGAAGATCTGAATTCTCTACCTTGAGTTGCTATGTGACCAGGGGCAAGTCTCTGGACCAGAACTTTAGTTGGTGTTAAGCTGCCTTGCTTTGCTGATTTCAGCTGAGTTATGCCAATTTTACAACTGGATCAGGGTGTGATCCAACACTTCTCCATGCCTTAGTTTGCACATCTGTAAAATGAGGATAACAATATGCAACTACTTCACAGTGGCGTTTTAAGCCTTAATTTATTAGTGAATATAAAGCTTCTTTAGATCCTGGGACGAGAGATAATACAATAATGATTATTTAGCACTTCCATAGTAAGACAGCTGGGATGCTTCTGCAAAGATCCAACCGTGTTTTAAATCTTACGGCTGAATTGTTCTTTTCTCCTTCACTGCCCCACCAACCCTGATTACATACAGAAACTCAGCAATAGCCATTCACGATTTCAGTTCAGTTTCAAACCCTGAAACTAAAGTGAAGCCCTCCAGAAATGTAATCCTAACAAAAATATCATGGATTTTAATGGCTGCTGCCATGAATAAATCATGTGAAGCTATCTACTCACTGAACCAGTTACCAGGATCATAGCAAATATTAGTCTTCTGTCATTTATAATATTCACTTGTGGAACTAGAAAAGGGATTAACTAGTAAGAAGAAACCCTATTCTCATCAAACTTGTGTCAGAAAAGTCAAGGTAATGTTTCCTAGGAAGAGAGGAAACCTCTAAAGTTATTAGTCATCTTTCAAAAAGTAATTGGACTTATTCTTTTTTTAAAAACTGTGAGAATTAATTTCCTCATAGAACTTGAAGATTGGTGTCCTTTTAAACTTCAATTGTCATCAGTTGGACATGATGATTACTGCCAGAAAGTACAAAAATTAACTAAGGTTTTTATATTCTTGGAGCTATTCATTGTTCTTGGTATATTCAGAGAAATAAATTGCCATTTTTTTCTTCCTAGCCCTGATTTGCTGAGCACATTATCTTCCCTTGTAAGTTCTCTGAAAGTCATGTTAAATTGTCAACAGGATGTACAATTAAAGAAAAAGCTAAGCAGATATCTGATCCATTTCTTAAAAATATATATTTTTAATATTTTTAATATATATCTGTTTGAAAGACAATAGGCTTCCTCCATTTCTACATGTTATATATATATATAGGCAAACAAATTCATCAGACTACAACAAACTCCAATTCTGTCAACTCTGATTTCACAAAGCTCTGTATTCTATAATTACTTTGTGCCCTTCTTTCTTGTCACTATTATTGGTTTCCCTGGAATAATGAAATCTACATTTTATTAAAAGTTTACTTGTTCCCCAAACTCTTGTAAAATTCAGGTTTGCATGTGTATAGAACTGCAATGCAATATTATCTTTAATTTTCTCCCATAGTCTATATTCCATTAGAAGTAATAATTGTGGTAAGAATCACATTGTTTTGGTTAATTTTATGGTGATAATTAAAACTTTATTTAAGGCCCAATCCTGTTCTCATCGAAGGAAATCGCAAAATTCCCGTTGACTTCAGTGGGAACAAGACAGTGGGCCCTTAGGGTCAGATATACATATTTGCACAAGATACACTACTTCAGTCCCACTTTACCCCCTCAAAATGGGATATAAGTGGTCCATAAGCCTTGCCCCAGTCCTCTGCACAGGGATGAATTTCATTCGTAGGCTCAGTCCTGCAAACATTTATTCATAGGCAAAGTGTTTTCAGGAGTGACGTCAATGGGACTACCCACATGTTTAAAGTTAAGCATATGCATAAATTATTGCATAAGAGGGTCTTTGTGACCATCAGTGTGAGGAAATAGAAAGTTTTTATAGCTCATTAGGCATTTCATTTTTTTAACATTTTGTGTGATTTTTAGTTATCAGGAAAGGTTTGGGAATGACGGCCAGGTTCCAACTCTCTGTGGGTTTTTTCTGTGCTTGACCATTTCATCTTTTCTCCCATTCCTCCCCTTTTTTTGTCTGCGAAATTGGATTAGTCAACAGAATCAGTGCACATTGAGCCTGGCATCCCTCAGGGAGACTAAGGGATTCAGGACCCCCACTCCCATTGACTTGAAATACTTAGGATGATTAGAGAGGCTACAAATATAGAAAACCCAATAATAATGGGGGATTTTAACTATCCCCATACATGTTACCATAGGATGTGATGCAGAGATATATTTAATTACATTATGGTCGCTATTACTGAATAGTTCAGCTACAGTCACCTTTTGTACCAGATTCTGTGCTCCACTTGGGACTAAATCAAGAATTGCCTCTCCCATTATAGGTTCCAAGAAGCAGTCATTAATGGTGTCTAGAAATTTTAACATCCTTGGGGGGGGGGGGGAGATATCAAAGAAATCCACCCCAGTAACATTTAACTTCAAAAAGGGGAACTAGACAAAAATGAGGAAGCTAGTGAAATGGAAATTAAAAGGAACAGTCACAAGAGTGAAATGCATGCAAGTTGCATGGAAAGTAGTTTAAAACACCATAATACAGGCTCAAACTAAATGTAAAACTAAAATAAAAAAATATTAAGAGGACCAAAACATTCCATCATGGATAAACAACAGAGTAAGAAGCAGCTAGAAGCAAAAAGGCATCAGTTAAACATTGGAAATCAAATCCTATTGACAAAAATATAAAGGAGCATAAACTCAGGTAAGTCAACTGTAAAAGTATAATTAGGCAGGCCAAGAAATAATTTGAAGAGCAACTAGCTAAACATACAAAAATGAACAGCAGTTTTAAAAAGTACACTAGAAGTCGGAAGCCTGCCAAACAATCAGTGGGGCCACTGGATGATTGAGATACTAAAGGAGCACTCAAGGAAGACAAAGCCACTGTGGAGAAGCTAAATGAATTCTTTGCATCAGTCTTCATTGCAGAGGATGGGAGGGAGATTTCCACACCTGAGCCATTCTTTCTAGGTGACAAATCTGAGGTGCTGTCCCAGATCAAAGTGTCAATAGAAAGGTTTTGGAACAAATAAATAAGTTAAACAATAATAAGTCACTAGCACCAGATGGTATTCACCCAAGAGTTCTGAAGGAATTCACATATGAAATTGCAGAACTACTAACTGTGGTATGTAACCTATTGCTTAAATCAGCCTCTGTCCCAGATGATTGGAGGACAGCTAACGTAATGCCAATTTTTAACAAAAGCTCCAGAGGCAATCCTGGCAATTACAAGCAAGTAAACATAACTTTAGTACTAGACAAATTGGTTGAAACTATAGTAAAGAACAGAATTACCAAACAAATAGATGAACACTATATGCAGCATGTGGACAATGGTAATCCAATTGATATAGTGTACTTGAACTTTCAGAAAGCCTTTGACAGGATCCTTCACCAAAGTCTCTTAAGCAAAGTAAGCTGTCTTGGGGTAAGAGGGAAGATCCTCTCATGGATCAGTAGCTGGTTAAAAGATAGTGAAAATGGTAGGAATAAATGGTCAGTTTTCACAGTGGAGAGAGGTAAATAGCAGGCCCTCCAGGGATCTGTACTGAGACCAGTGCTGTTCAACATATTCATAAATGATCTGGAAAAGGGGGTGGACAATGAGGTGGCAAAATTTGCAGAGAGCACAAAATTACTCAAGATAGTTAAGTCCAAAGTTGATTGTGAAGAGTTACAAAAGGATCTCACAAAACTGGGTAACTAGGCAACAAAATGGCAGATGAAATTCAGTGTTGATAAATGCAAAGTAATGCACATTGGAAAATATCCCAACTATACATACAAAATGATGGGGTCTAAATTAGCTGTCACCACTCTAGAAAGCTCTTAGAGTCATTGTGGATAGTTCTTTGAAAACACCTGCTCAGTGTGCAGCGGCAGTCAAAAAAGCTTAACAATCTTAGGATAGATATGAAACAGAAAATATCATAATGCCACGATATAACTGCTCTGTAATGCCCACACCTTAAATACTGCATGCAGTTCTGGTCACCCAATCTCAAAAAAAAAAAAAAGATATTCCACTAACAGAACAGGTAATGAGATTAGGGGATTGGAAATTATCAAGATCCATCAATGTGAAGAGTCCCCACTCCAAAATGAGGAACTGAAACATTGTTTTTCAAAAGATGTAAAAACTAAGATATCTATGTGTAGTTGATAATAATAATTGTAATAATAAACAGGAGCAATCGGCAGTTGTACTACTCTTCAATAGCCATAGAAGCAACAACCTCAATAATCACCAGCTGGCACTTTTACACAGTATTCAATACATCTAAAAATGTGCAGGGTACACTGAATAACCGTCTAACAAATTACAGGGAATGTACTTTTAATGAAAAACAGTATTTTGCATATGCCCCTCTGCCTTGCATGTGAGAAAGAGCTAAGAGAACATAGATGGTTCTTGGATTTAAGAGAGAAGCTTGTCTAAGACATTCCCTCCCATTCCATAGAGATCCATGCTAAATTAAGCTGGTCAAAGTCTCAAAAAAAGACAAAACAGACTAGCTCCAATTCCAATGTGGATGAAAGCACTGAGTTTAGTTTGCTAGAAGTCACGGGGTCAGGTTACTTTATTATTCAAATTGCCACTGGATACTTGTGAAAAAAATCTGAGGTTCCCAAAGGTCTGAGCTAAATGAATGTGTGGGTTAATATTAATTATTTATTATTACACACTTATTTAGCAATTTGTACTGGAAAATGTGTTATTTTCACTATTTGTTATTTTCCTGTTTAAAACGTTTCAATCAATCAGGGAGCAGCAATAATATATTGAGCCATATTACGAAGGATTTTAGTGGTGCATAGACCTTGTGCTGGTTCTCTGCCCAAGGATGAATTTCCACTTACTTGTATTGCTTTCCAGACCGAAGTCTAACTATGTAGTCTAACATATTTTCTAACTGACTTAAAGTTGAGTGGTGGCATGCTGTTAAATGGTACTAAAAAAAGCACTGAGGTCCATGTTCTGCTGTCTCTTACAGTGGTGTAAATCTGCAGTAACTCCACTAATGCCAAAGGTAATAATCTACATATAAACTAAATGACAGAATTTTGGTCCCTGTCTTTGAAAAATAAAGCCACTGTACACTAGTTTATGTGGATCAGACCCTAGGCAGTATAAATGTTGTAGTCAATAGCTGTATGCCTAGAGCTATGCTAATTTACACCACCTGAGAATCTAGCCCTATGTGTCTTCAGTTTCGAAGCTTTGCTTGGGGAAAGGTCCTCTCAAAAAGTTGTCAGGGAAGTATTAGACTATATATAAATTTGAAGAGTTTGCATTAAACAGTACCCCAGCAGTTCCTCACAGACAGGGAAAGACAAGACACTGCCAGGAGTTGGGCATCTGGAAACATTTAAAAATCTCTTTCCCTAGCCCAGGTTAGTGAAGGAGCTTATCTCTGCTCATGACATTCAGTCCTTAAAATATTTCATTCAGAGCACACTGCTTTCTTGTGTTGGATACAACATTACCACTCTCCTTGTGCTTTACACATCTGGTTTTCAGAACAAGTGCTTCAAAATTCAGTGGCTGTTGTGAGGATCCTTCCTGGAAATGCCAAATAAAAGCATAGAAGTGAGGCACTTCCTTTATGCAAGGAAAGGAGTCAGGCTGCATGATATTTGTATTGGTAAGCACATTTTTGTCTTGACTGACTTAATCCTGGCTGTTACATTGCCTTGGAAACAAAAGTTCTTGGCTGTGATTAGTTGTCCAATTTCTTGGATTGTTCTTCTGTTGTCATTCAAATCCTAGACCTTGCATATGCTTTTTCCACTGTATACTATGAAACCTGCTTATAATGAATACAGTGAAACACCACGTATAGTTTAGTAGACTGTCTCTCAAATTCTTTCCATTTACTGAAAAGTGAAAATTGCAATTCTGCTTCTAGTGACCCTCATCTATAGGAAAGCATCCCTGTTCCAGAAAAGCACTTGCATATCTAACTCCCACTGAAGTCAATGGGACTTAAGCAGATGCTCAGTTAAACATGTGCTTAAATGCTTTCCTGAGTGAGGGCCATAGTGAGGTTGTTTTTTTTTGGTTTTTTTTGGTTTTTTTTTCTGTGAAATACAAATAACTTCACCAGCGAAAGGTTTCATTATGTATACAAAGTAACCTGTAGCTCTTCTGGGAAACTCTACCAGCAACTCCTTAGTTCAATTGTTAAACACAGACGTAGAAATGTTCCTTTTGACAATCTGTCAGACTTCAGTACCTCCATAAAAATCAAAATCCTAATTATTACTTATTATAAACTTACCAGCACCCCAAAGCTGAGCGAACCTTACCACCATGAGCATCCTGGACAAGAGAGTTTCTCAGTACCCTTTGGAAAGATTTGCATTTGAAATTAGAGACATTTACTTGTAACTGCCCTTCCTTTGGAGGTTTGTGAGCAGCAATAAAGAACTTCTAAATGCTGTATTTTGTAGGTTTGATGTTAATTTTCAGAAATAAAGAAGAGCTATAATTTAAGTACACTCTTGGTACCAGCATTATGAAACTTCCACTGCTAGGCATTTATCTTATCTCCTGGCAACAGTGAGTTCTGTTCACAACCATTTCTTTGCAAAATTTGTTTTTGTTAGAAAAGAGAAAATTAGAGTTATTTACTTTATAGCCCAAAGAGCTATTTTCCTCAATTATTTCCTGCAGTTTATTAGAGTCATACGGTTTAAGGCTAGAAGGGACCACCAGATCATGTAGTCTGGCTTCCTGTATATCACAGGACACAAACACAGCTACACTAGACCCAAGAACCAAAGCCCACAGGAGACTAGACATTTGTTTGCCAGAAGAAGAAACTAGGAGGGACCTAGGTGCACTAATGAAATGATTAATTGAGAGAGACCCAGATAATCCTGGCAAGTGACCCACACCTACAAGCTGCAGAGGAAGGTGGAAAACCCCCAAGTTCACTGCCAATCTCATCTGGGCACTGAGCATGTGAACAAGAACCAGCCAGCCAAGCACCTGCAAGAGAATGCTTGGTGCCATCACAGAGCTCTGGCCCTCTCCATCCAATGTCCTATCTCTAACCATGACCAATGCTGATGCTTCAGAAGAAAGAGATAAAGAAAATCTGAAAACAATGGGAGGGATATAAAAAAATCCTTTCCTGACCTCTGCAGGTGCCTGGCTGAAGCACTGAACCATGAGCTTTTGGGAACATAAAACATAAGTGAGCACATGGACTGCTGATCCCTGCCCTCTACCATCACAAGCAACCCTGTCATACAATCAGACTGATACATTTGTCCATCTCTCTTAAAACTAATTAAATTGTTTTGCCCTGTGATACAGGAGGGCCAGGGAGCAGTGAGAAGTGGTAGAAGGGAAGTATATAAACCCTAGGTTAATTAAGGCGTGGTTCCCTGTAGACTAGGGAGGGTTGCTACAGGTTAATTGGAGCACCTGTAATCAATTAAGGCCCTGTTAGAAACCTAATAAAACCCCCTGCTTCGGGCAGTCAGGGGGAAGGAGGAAAGAGAGAGGACTGGAGCTTGGAGGTGTGCTGTGAGACATGGAGGAACAGAAAACTGGAGTAAGGGAGACCCTGCCCCAGTGTTTAAGGACTGAAGGTACCCCACCCAAGGGGGAAGAGGGTAAGAACCTGCAAGGGTTGAGAGGGGCTGGGACTCAGAGTGAGGAGCAAACCCAGACCCCTCCCCCACTTCCCTCCTTTACCACCTTCCTGGGCCAGTAGTGGGGCCCTCGGTGCCCCAAGAGCAGGGGTAAAGGGTGGTATTTTAGCTCCTGCCCCACCAAGAAAAGCGCAGGACCCACCATACTATATCGACCAGCTTGTCACACGTGGTGTCAGGGGTAGGATCTCTGCGCTGTGAACATAATCCAGAGTGGGTCACCTCCACCCTGACTCAAGATGGAGGATCTGGTCAAAGCACTGTTGCAAGCCAATGCCGCCCAGCAGGAGGCTACCCGGGTCCAGGCAGCTGCCCAACAGGCGGCCATGCGGCTGCAGCAAGAGACCCAATCACCTGTTGATGACCCAGGCCACCTAAAATCAGGCCATGCTGCAGGAACTAGTGAACCAAGTGAAGGTCCTTACGGAGCTGAGCCGCGGGTATGATGGGACATGGACCATACGGGCCAGCTACTGTCTGCAGAAAATGACCCGGGAGGATGATGTGGAGGCGTACCTCCTGGCTTTTGAGAGGACAGCTCTGAGGGAGGCCTGGCCCCGAGCCCAGTGGTCAGGGATCCTTGCCCCATTTTTGTGCGGGGAGGCCCAGAAGGCCTACTGTGATATGATCACAGAGGAGGCAGCAGATTACCCCGGACTGAAGGCGGAGATCCTAGCCAGGGCAGGGGTAACAATGGCCTTGAGAGCCCGGAGGTTCCATGAATGGCAGTACTGTGAAGAGAAGACACCACGATCACAACTATTTGACCTAATCCACCTAGCCCGGAACAGGTTACACCCAGAGGCTCTCCGCTCAGATAAAATGATGGAGCTCCTGGTACTGGACCACAATACGAGGGGACTACCCTTGGGCCTCCAAGTCTGGGTAGGCCAGAATGACCCCTCCACCTATGACGAACTAGTCACCCTTGTAGAGAGACAACTGGCAGCCCGTGAACTGTTCGAAACCCTGGGAGGTGAAACACGGCGTTTTAGGAAACCAGTCCCAACCCCGAGGCCCAGGATCATCGAGAACTCCAGGAAAGCCATAGCTGGAAGAACAGGCACCAAGGAGTGGCCTGAGGCCCCAAAGGGATCTGGGGGTTCGGGGAGAGAGGTTTGGGGAAGTGAGTCAGAGGGCCCAAGATAGAGGGCAACCTCTGGAATGAGAGATCGCTGTTATGAGTGTGGGGAGTTGGGGCATATAGCAGCCCAGTACCCCAACAGGGAGGAGCCCATACAATGTAATCTGGGGGATCCCGGGGAACAATGTGGCCTAATCAGCCTGGTGGGGGTTGCGATGGCCCAACACGAGTACACCAGGCCAGTTAAGATGAATGGCATCCAGACCATAGCTTTGGTGGACTCTGGGAGTGCGTCACTTTGGTCTTAGGGAAATCAGTGGGGCAATACCAACTGAGCCGAGCCAAGAGCACTGGAGTGACATGTGTCCATGGCACAGTAAATTTCTACCCTACAATTCCAATACGGATTGAGATCCAGGGAAGTACTACCAAGATGACTGCAGAGGTGGTCCCCAAGCTCCCCTACCCAGTCTTAATTGGCAGGGACTTTCCTGGGTTCGAGAGCCTACTCCCCCCATTGAGTTAGGGAAGGGAAGTAAACCCCGAGCACAGAATGTGAGGTGCCCATGGATGATCTCTACCACAATTTTTGCTGGGTTTTCCCCAGAGTTATTTTCACCTGGGAAGTCCCGGCAATCCAGATGGGAAAGGAGAGCAGACAAAAGATTAGGAACCAGGATCTTGGCAGCAAACGAGAAAGCTGCCCTGGTTGGGAGGAAGGCTCGTGGAGACCCAGAGATGGCCTCCAGCACGAGCAGAAGCACCCCAAAAGAAGGAGAACCCAAGTCAATAGAATCAGGCCAGATTGGTTCCGCACGCGAATGTTTTGGGCAGGACCAAGCCGATGACCCACTATATTCAAACGCGAGGGAGGAGGTAGTAGAGGTAAATGGCGTGCCAGTAGAAGGGAAAACCAAAGGCACAGAGCCATACTATATCATCAAGCAGGATCTGTTGTACCGGGTAGGTGCCAATATGGGGGGAAGTAGTAGAACAGCTCTTGGTGCCACGGAAGCACACAAGGGCTGTATTAGAATTAGATCAGTCATCTGTTTGGGGGACATTTAGGAGCAGACAAGACCCTGGATAGAGTCCTAAGAAGGTTCTACTGTCTGGGGGTACGGGCAGAAGTCCGACACTATTGCACCTCCTGCCCAGAGTGCCAGCTGCATAGTCCCCAACCTCAGTTAAGGGCCCTGTTGGTACCCTTGCCCATAATTGAAGTTCCCTTTGAAAGAATAGCAATGGATCTAGTGGGCCCACTAGAAAGAACAGCCCGGGGCCACCGAAGCATACTTGTCATCCTGGACTACGCTACACGGTACCCTGAAGCCATTCCTCTAAGGAACCTCACGTCCAAGGCAATCGCAAAAGAACTGGTGCAGGTTTTTGCTAGGGTAGGCATCCCTAAAGAGATCCTGACAGCTCAAGGGACTCCCTTCATGTCGAGAGTAATGAAAGACTTATGTACCCTGCTCCGCATCCAAGCCTTGTGGACCTCGGTCTATCATCCCCAAACAGATGGTCTGGTTGAGTGATTTAACCGCACTTTCAAGAGTATGATCTGAAAGGTGGTGGCCCAAGATGGAAAAGATTGGGATACCCTCCTACCATATCTGATGTTTGCAATACGAGAAGTTCCCCAAGCCTCTACTGGTTTCTCCCCTTTCGAGCTACTGTATGGATGCCACCCACATGGCATATTAGACATCGCGGAGGAGGAATGGGAGGAACAACCCAACCCAGGGAAGAATGTCATTGCACATGTAGCCCAGATGAGAAAACTAATAACCCAAGTGACCCCCATAGTATGAGAGCATTTGGAGAAAGCACAAGAGGCCCAACGAACCTACTACGATCGTCGGGCAAAAACATGGAAATTTCAACCAGGAGAACAGGTGCTTTGCTGGTACCAACAGCAGAAAGTAAGCTCCTGGCCAGTTGGCATGGACCCTATGAGATCGTGGAAGTTGTTGGGGAGGTGAATTATAAGGTAAAGCAGCCAGACCACCGAAGGCCAGAGCAGATCTATCATGTCAACTTACTGAAACCCTGGCACGATCGGGAGACGTGCCTGGCCATCCTGCCGGCCACACCCCAGGCAGATGGCCCACAAGGGCAGGTAAGGATATCCCCCGAATTAGCCCCAGAACAACAAACAGAGGTCATCGAAATGATCCAGCGGAACCAAGATGTGTTCTCCACACAACCAGGCCGTACGATGCTTATCCAACACCACATTGTCACCTGTCCCAGAGCAAGGGTGACCATAAAACCATATCGCATACCGGAGGCAAAAAGAGAAGAAATTAGGGCAGAAGTAAGGAAGATGCTGGAACTTGGGGTGATTGAGGAATCCCACAGCCAGTGGTCCAGCCCTATTGTCTTGGTCCCCAAGCCTGATGGCACCCTGAGGTTTTGTAATGACTTTCGGAAGTTAAATGAGGTATCCCAATTCGATGCCTACCCAATACCACATGTTGATGAGCTGGTGGATCAGTTAGGCAAGGCCCGATACTTGACCACTTTGGACTCGACAAAAGGCTACTGGCAGATCCCCCTGGCTGAGGACGCCAAGGAAAAAAACCACTTTCTCTACACCTGATGGCCTCTTCCAATATACCATCCTCCCTTTTGGGCTCCATGGGGCCCCCGCAACTTTCCAACGATTGATTGACAGATCACTTCGACCCCATGCCAAGTATGCTTCTGCCTATTTAGATGACGTGGTAATCCATAGGCCTGACTGGGAGACACACCTGGGGAAAGTGGAAGCGGTACTAGATACTCTTAAGACAGGCTGGTCTCACCGCTAACCCATCCAAACGTGCAATAGGGCTAGCCGAGGCCAGATATCTCGGGTATGTAGTCGGAAGGGGTCTGGTGAAGCCCCAGTGGAACAAAGTGGAGGCAATACAGAAATGGCCCCGCCCAATCCACAAAAAACAAGTCAGAGCATTCTTAGGGATAGTAGGGTACTATCGCCGGTTCATCCCTCACTTCGCCACAAGGGCAGCGCCTCTGACGAACCTGATAAGCGCTCGGGGCCCGGAGATAGTTAAGTGGACTGAGGAAGCAGAGGAAGCTTTCACAGACCTAAGGACAGCCCTTTGCAGCCATCCAGTGCTCATAGCCCCAAATTTCACAAAGGAATTCATCCTACAAACAGACGCCTCAGAGGTAGGACTTGAGGCTGTCCTTTCACAGATGGTGGGAGATGAGAAGCACCCAATCCTTTACCTCAGTCGAAAGCTCCTGCCCAGGGAGCAACGGTATGCCGTAGTAGAAAAGGAATGCCTAGCAATTAAATGGGCCATGGAGATTCTACAGTACTATCTACTTGGGCGGCAGTTCACCCTGGTGATGGACCACGCCCCACTCCAATGGATGCACACAAATAAGGAGAGGAATGCATGAATGACTAGATGGTTCCTGTCCCTACAACCTTTTCACTTCCAGATCCAGCATAGAGCCAGCAGCCAATACAGCAATGTGGACGGCCTATCACGACAGCATTGTCTTTCATCCCAAGTAGCCCAATCCCATGGCGTTGAGCAGGGGTGGGGGATATGTGATACAGGAGGGCCAGGGAGCAGTGGGAAGTGGTAGAAGGGAAGTATATAAACCCTAAGTTAATTAAGGCGTGGTTCCCTGTAGACTAGGGAGGGCTGCTACAGGTTAATTGGAGCACCTGTAATCAATTAAGGCCCTGTTAGAAACCTAATAAAACCCCCTGCTTCAGGCAGTCAGGGGAAGGAGAGAGGACTGGAGCGTGGAGGTGTGCTGTGAGACTTGGAGGAACAGAAAACTGGAGTAAGGGAGACCCTGCCCCAGCAGGGGAGGGACATTCCCTCCCCCAGCATTTAAGGACTGAAGGTACCCCACCCAAGGGGGAAGAGGGTAAGAACCTGCAAGGGTTGAGAGGGGCTGGGACTCAGAGTGAGGAGCAAACCCAGACCCCTCCCCCGCTTCCCTCCTTTACCACCTTCCTGGGCCAGTAGTGGGGCCCTCGGTGCCCCAAGAGCAGGGGTTAGGGGTGGTATTTTAGCCCCCCCTCACCAAGAAAAGCGCAGGACCCACCATACTATATTGACCATCTTGTCACAGCCCCCACAACTTATTGCACATGTCCACTTCTTGTGGTCACATTACTAGGATGCTTACTTGAGATCTAATGGTGGATTGAGTTAATCTGAATTTCAAAAAATTAAGATTGTTTCATCGATCAATGTGAAAAAGAAAGGGTGAAACATTAACAGAGTCTTCTCTTACTTTGTATATGTTTTTGTACAGTAGCAATTGTCTGAAGCACTGCTAAGTCCTCTGGGAATATATGATTAGTGAAGTACCATCTTGACCCACTTTTGATGTTCTTTGGAGAATAAAATTTAATATACAGCATAAAAGCTTCAGGGTTCATGTTCTGGTTGTAGTTGTTGTAAATTACTATCCCATTTGTAGGAAATGGAGAGAGATGTTAAAGAAACAATGCAGTTAAGGTGTCTGTCATGCATTAACACATCTGTTTACTTGATCAGAATTTAAATATTGTATAGTGGGATTCTATGAAAGCCTGTTTGGGAAGAAAGCTTCTGAGAAACATTCACGTAGACCAACATTGACATTTTCATTGGTGACTATGCCACAGTTGCTTTGTTAGGGCCATCAGAAATAGTGAAGCAGGGGAGCTATGCACTTGTCCTTCAGAAAGCTATGCTCCAGCAGCTCTGCCTTACCATTTTCTGAGCCACACACAATGAAGTGGCAAAGGACATATTAGCATTCCAGCTGTTCTGCTGCCCCACCCCCCTCCTCCTGACCATACTAATGGGCAGGGGGATGGGAAGGATTGGAAAGGAGGTGATGGGAACCACCACCCCAGGCATGGAGCAGGGGCCTGGGCCCTCTCCCACGCAGAATGTAGTGTGGGCTTGTAGCGGGGTGGTGACCCGCTCCAGCCCTGATAGGGTTGGAACCAGCCCTGGCAAAGAGCTGGCAGACTGTGAAAGAAAGACCTAGGCTGATTGGGAAAGTAGCTGCAGCTGGGCCATGCCCCAATCAGGCCCAGCTGGCCCTATAAAGGGTGGGAGCCGGGAGCAAGGACTCCGTCTCTCTCAGCATGCAGAGGGAGAAGGGCTTGGCTGCAGGGAGCTAGAGACAGGATACCTGAGTGGAGCAGGGCTGGGGACAGGCTGAGGAGCGGGAGAGCTCCAGCCGGGAAAGCCCCAGGCTGCGGCCTAGCAGAAGGCCAAGGTGTACTAGAGGTTGTAGAGGGCAGCCCAGGGGTAGGCAAAGGCAGCAGGTCCAAACCCAACCTTGCCAGTGATGAGTAGGCTGATACTGCAGTCTGCCCCAGGATGTGGGGGCTAGTCAATGACTGGCAGTAGCCTTATACTGAGGCGAGGTGGGAATAGTGGGTGGGGGTTCCCCGGGGAGGGGAGACCCTAAGACTGAGGGGTTACTGCCAGGGGGCAGCACTCCAGGTAAAAGGGCACTGGGGTCCAGGGAGAGACACGGGGGGCCAGAGGACAGGCGGATCACTGGCCTGCAGAGGGCGCTCCGACAGCTGCAATGAGCTAATTCCCGGAAGTCACCAGCAGGAGGCGCTGCAGGGGTGAGTCTGCTTCTCTACAGGGCTCTTTGTGCTGGGACATCAACCCCGTTAGGGGTGGCTGCCGCGTTTCCCTCCGCCGCTGGAGGAGGAATGGTTGGGCCCCCACCAGCAGCTGCTCGGAGGGGAGGGAGTAGTGGGCATGTGCCAGGGGTGCTTCGCCGAGTCCCTCATGGGTTCAACAATGTGCAGCGCCGTGTCTGGCCCCTGCGCGTGCGGAGTGAGGAAGAAGTGCTATGGACCCCCAGGAAAGGTGAGCTGAGCCCAGCGGAAAAGGAGCTGCTGGCAGCAACCGCCCAAGGTGAGGAATGCACGTGCCCAGCTCAGCAGATGAAGCCCTGTGTTTGGGGGCACCAGGGCTAGGAAGAGAGCGTGGCATTGGGGGAGAAGCTGAGTCTGTCATTGTCCGTCCACCCAAAAGTCAGGGCCCACCCAAATTTCCATGCCTAGCTACACCACTGCCAAGGACTGTGGCACATAAGGTAACAATTTCAAAAGCACCTTGTTCCCCTGAAGGCTGAGGGGACTCAGGGAATTATGAAAAGTTTATCCAGAGAGATTTCATGCCTTGCTTAAGGTTGCAGAGGCAGCCTGAGACAAAGCTGAGTAGTGAACTGTTATTTCCTGAGGCCAGTCCAGCACCTTAACCATACAACTATCCTTCCTCAAAGAATAAGTCACACGACTTGGGCTCTTACTTATAATAAGGCCTTTTTTTCTGATGCAGCGTCCCTCTCCCCCTTAGTGCCCATAAATGCCATGTAAGTGAGAGATAGGTGCAAGGAAGACACTTTGTAGAAAAGCAATTGTGTAACTCTTGTGCCTATTGATTACCCCATTTCTTTTTTTCACCCAGCTATAACTTCTTAAGTGTTTTGTAAGTTAATCTTGCCAGTTTCGCACTCCTGTGAATTTAGTGATGATCTTGGTAAGGTTATGCACAGATCAAGGTCAAATTTTCTTCCAAAGTGTATGATCTATTTTCATATTAAAAAAAAGAGAGATGCTGTGTCAGACTTATGTCTAAATGGAAGATAAGAATTGCTACACTGGATCAGACCAGAAGTTAACTGGTCCAGTATCCTATCTCTAACACTTTACACATTTTTGCACCTTGCTCAAAACCAACTGATTTTGTATTCAGCAGTTATGGAATAAGCTGCCTGCTGGGAAAGTTAGAAGTAGGTTTATGTCAATGGGGGTATCTATAACCCTTGCAAAACACTTGGTGTCTTCTTGTGGTTGAAATTCTTAGAATTCAAGTATGGATGTTTTCATTATGCACATATGTCTTCTTTTATTTTTATCCTTCTAAACTGTTGGGGTGGAATCCAGGTGTCATTGAAGTCAATGGGGTCAGGATTTACTCCCAGGCCTCAATTATATCTGTGTCCATAAGTTTCCCAGGTTAACTGTGCATTGTATAGAAAAGTATGCATTACTGTAATAAGGGATATAATTATTACTGTATGCAAGTGATTTGGTAAGCCTGAAAGCTTCTATGGGATTTAATAGGGCTCAAAAAGATTAGGGGTGGAGTCCAGTAGCTTGGTAAGAGTCAATAAGGTAAAGTGTTGATATTAAGTGAAACCTTATCCTCTGAGGCTTCTTGATTTATACACATGGGGCCAAACATGATCTCAGTTACCCTCCATTTAAATGAGTTGAGTTATTGGGAATTACATTAATGTAACCACAAAAATAACGAGGAGTCCGATGGCATCTTAAAGACTAAGAGATTTATTTGGGCATAAGCTTTCGTAAGTAAAAAACCCACTTCTTCAGATGCATGGAGTGAAAATTACAGATGCAGGCATTATTATACTGACATATGAAGAGAAGGGAGTTACCTAACAAGTGGAGAATCAGTGTTGACAGGGCCAATTCAATCAGGGTGGATGTAGTCCACTCCTTATAATTGATGAGGAGGTGGGAAAGTTGTTTTTGTAATGAGCCAGCCACTCCCAGTCCCTCTTCAAGCCCGAATTAATGGTGCTAAATTTGCAAATGAATTTTAGTTCTGCAGTTTTTCTTTGAAGTCTGTTTTTGAAGGTTTTTTGTTCAAGTATGGCTACTTTTAAATCTGTTATAGAATGTCCAGGGAGATTGAAGTGTTCTCCTACTGGCTTTTGTAGGTTACTATTCCTGATGTCTGATTTGTGTCTATTTATTCTTTTACGTAGAGACTGTCCGGTTTGGCCAATGTACATGGCAGAGGGGCATTGCTGGCACATGATGGCATATATCCCATTAGTAGATGTGCAGGTGAATGAGTCCCTGATGGTGTGGCTGATGTGGTTGGGTCCTCTGATGGTGTTGCTAGAGTAGATATGGGGACAGAGTAGGCAGTGAGGTTTGTTACAGGGCTTGGTTCCTGTGGTGTGGTGTGTGGTTGCTGGTGTATATCTGCTTCAGGTTGTGGAGCTGTCTGTAAGTGAGGACTGGTCTGCCTCCAAAGGTCTGTGAGAGTGAGGGATCATTTTCCAGGATAGGTTGTAGATCGTTGATGTGCTGGAGAGGTTTTAGCTGGGGGCTCTACATGATGGCCGGTGGTGTTCTGTTATTTTCCTTGTTGGGCCTGTCCTGTAGTAGGTGTCTTCTGGGTACCTGTCTCACTCTCTCATTCTGTTTCGTCACTTCCCCAGGTGGGTACTGTAGTTTTAAGAATGCTTGATAAAGATCTTGTAGGTGTTTGTCTCTGCCTGAGGGATTGGAGCAAATTCGGTTGTATCTTAGGGGTTGGCTGTAGACAGTGGATTATGTGATGTGTCCTGGATGGAAGTTGGAGGCATGTAGGTAAGTATACCGGTCAGTAGGTTTCCGATATAGGGTGGTGTTTATGTGACCATCACTTATTTGCACTGTAGTGTCCAGGAAGTGGATCTCTTGTATGGACTGGTCCAGGCAGAGGTTGATGCTGGGGTGGAAATTGTTGAAATCCAGGTGGAATTCTTCAAGGGCCTCTTTCCCGTGGGTCCATATGATGATGTCATCAATGTAGCACAACTAAAGTAAGGGCGCTAGGGGACGAGAGCTGAGGAAGCATTGTTCTAAGTCAGACATAAAAATGTTGGCATACTGTGAGGCCATGCGGGTACCCATAGCAGTGCCGCTGACTTGAAGGTATAAGTTGTCCCCAAATCTGAAATGGTTGTGGGTGAGGACAAAGCTCAGCCACTAGGTGTGCTCTGACCTCATCAGGGATTCTGTTCTTGACAGCTTGTAGTCCATCCTCATGTGGAATATTGGTGTAAAGAGCTTCTACATCCATGGTGGCCAGGATGGTGTTTTCAGGAAGATCACAATGCACTGTAGTTTCCTCAGGAAGCCGGTGGTGTCTCAAAGATAACTAGGAGTGCTGGTAGTATAGAGTCTGGGGAGAGAGTCCAAATAGCCAGATAATCCTGCTGTAAGAATGCCAATGCCTGAGATGATGGGGCGTCCAGGGTTTCCAGGTTTATGGATCTTGGGTAGCAGATAGAATACCCTTGGTTGGGGCTCTAGGTGTGTGTCCGTGTAGATTTTTTTTCTGTGCTATAGTAGGGAGTTTCTTGAGCAGATGGTGTAGTTTCTTTTGGTACTCCTCAGTGGGATTGGAGGATAGTGGCCTGTAGAATGTAGTGTTGGAGAATTGCCTGGCAGCTTGGTTAATGTAACCAAGATCAGAATTTGGCCCATAAAGTCCAGATGGGCTCTTATTTCCACAGTAAGTAGTAACATAGTCACACTCTATATTAAGGTTCCATTCATAAATAGTTCATAAAAGGTTAATAAATGATAAGTAGATGCTGTAATAATTGGTTAACCAATTCTGAGAGATTGTTATACAGTCCAAGTCAATAGGTTGCTTATAACCATGCCTTCTACACGCTTATAACAATCTATAACACTACTTCCTAATCATGTCTGTGATATGCTTATAAAATCTACTACTCATTTATTAATCATTTCTAAATGAGTCCTTAATATAAAGTGTGACCAGAGACACTAACTTTGATTTCTTAAATTAAAAATGAGTCTGTCTGGGAACATAGACAGACTGCTATGGCACATTGGTACTGGACAGAAATCGAACACTGAGCAGCCAGGCCATGAGGCAGAATTTGGTCACTTCGGGCCCGATCCAAAGCCCATGGAAGTCAATGGGAGTCTTTCTACTGACTTCAATAGAACTGAAATCAGACTCTTGGATTCTAGGTCACTTGGAAATGTCAGAGGCATATTTTTTATGTCCACGCATGTATGTTCCCTGCTGTGGCAATGGCCTCTCTGTCCAGTGTGCTTCATGCCATACACATTTTTCTACTCTTAGCCAGAGTAGGTTATGTTAAGGGCATTTTCTGATGAAGTAAAAACTTTGATGTTCTATATAGCTGATCAAGTTTTCAGGGCAAAGGAGCAGTGTGGGGTGTGGGTGTTGTCCACACTATGCTTACTTATACCAGATGGGGATCTGGTCCTATATCACTGCAGTGTTACCTCATATAAATATGTATGTCTATAACAAGAGTATTATTTATTATTACAATCAATAAGATCACATTGTGAAATTTAAGGCATAGTCTTAAAACTCCTGTGATTTAAAAATATTGGGTGTGGTGTGTGTGTGTGTGTGTGTGTGTGTGTGTAATAGAGTAGATTATAATATAGTAGAATGCAATACACCAAAACATATTTTTGTGTGTATTTGTATAAGAGGCAGTTATAAACCATGTTTATTTTGTGTGTATTTATACTATAAAATATCAATCCATAGAGTCCCATATATCCTTTTAAAACAGGGCTGTTTTTGTGTGAGAATTGTGCATCTATTTATGTTTTAATTCCTGGAGTGCCGATTATTTTCCAGCTCTTGATAGTATCCTATTTCACAACTACTAGCATGCTTACACATTGACAGAGGAAACAGTGTCATGTTTTGTCACCTGCTCCATAAATCATATGTCACATCAGAAGCCCTAATGCATTGTGTGTCAAGTAGCCAAAGCCATTAAAGTCCTATCTACTTCTCACTATCGATCTGCCATCCTTGGAAACACTTTGATCCCTTTGATTTTAAAAAAAAAATGTTGCCAGCCATACCTCTGAGCAGTTTATTGATAAATTCCTGTTTTTGATTTAAATTGAGAAATGGCAGGAGGACATGAATTTTACAAAGCACTGACAAGAAGTGTTGACTTCTCCTTGCAAGGTGAATTAGCTAATTGATTAAGTCCTGTCAGTAAGTAAAAAGCAGATGAAAGGGCAAGTTAGGCCTCTTCTTCTGTCTCCCCAGTACACATACATATATTAGATGAGCTACTCAGTTCCAAGAACAATGATGAACTGCTGGAGCCAGAACTGCTGGATAGCTGGATTCCAAGTTTTAACTATTTATAGGGCATCCTGTCCTTCCCTCTCTCCCCCTTTTTTTTTTTTTTTTTTTGCAGGGTTTCACATTTCAGTCACAAGTCAATGACTCTGTTCAATAGGCCATATAAGCTGTGGAGCAACGTATTACAAAGGAAGAAAAGAGAATCTTGGAATGTTATTACTCAAATTTTAGCTTTTCACAGACATACCTTCATTCTTTAATATGCTTCCTTGACTTTTCAGGATTGGTACAAGAGTTGCTACCAAAAAATTATAAACCATGGTGCCGGATCTTTGGCAGTGGAGTGCAATTGACTTCAATGGAGCAACTCTGATCTCCACCAGCTGAAGATCTGGCCCAGTAATTTAAACATATAGCCACTTGGATTGCAAAACACACTTAAAATTATATACATGCATCATTGGAATGCTGTCATCTGTGCACACAAGTCTGTCTGTCACCAGTACACAGCACTTTACAACAGTAAAGGATGGGGGTATCGTAGCCAATGACTTTTCATATGTGAAGTGGCATGTGGGATATTTAGGGCTTGACTCTGCCATTCTTACCTGCACTGAGACTCATTGACTTTAATGGAACTACTTGTGGTGTAAGCTCACAGAATCAGGACCTTAGCAACAGAGACTCTGGTTTAGATTTTCCAAATTGACTAGTGATTTTGGGTGCCTTCATTTTTGGGAGCCCAACTTAAGACACTTTTACAGTGATTTTCTGAGGGTGGGTACTTCCTTACCAGGGAACCTCCTTTTCCCAGGTGTTCTCTTAAAGACCATACCTCCTGCATCAGTAAACTGTGTACTGTTTACTCAGTTTATTAACCTCAGCTTGGCATGCCACAAGACCACTAAAGTCCCCAAATATGCTTACCACAAATGTGCCTCTGCAGTGGATAAGACATAACAGACTTCCTACTTGGCTGTTGGACATTAAATAAGTGCAAGGGAGTCCCTTTGTTTTGACCAAATGGGTTTTGTGTAGGTCATTTATGTACAGCATGCATTGGGAGACTGTAGAACCATACTGACACTGAGGGTGCCACAGAAAAGCTTCTGCTTGGGGGAGGCACGATGTCTCCTGGATCTCCCAGCATGCTTTACAGAATACATCCTGTTCCTCTTTACATGCTAGGCCATCCAATGGCCATTACAGAGGGAAGGCAGAACCATATCCCTGTGCCCTTTGGAGTCCCATATGCCCCTGGGGGAGTAATGAAAGAGCAGTCTCTGCCTGTCCCTAAGTGCAAGACTGCAATTCTACTCCGCCTTTATGCAGACCATGCGACAGGATGGTAGGGAAGCTCTTGGATCCCTATCTTGTGGCTACACATCCATATATGACAGGTCAGGCAGAACCTAGCCCTTAATATTAATTTTCTGTCTTTAGATTTATTAAAAGTGCCTATCCAAGTTGTAAACGCCCACACACTTCACATGGTATTTATCACTCCTGCTTTGATCAGTGCATAATGTACAGGAATTGACTCTGCTGTTGTAATTTAGTGTCCTCTGTAGTCTGCTCACTAAATCTGCTTGATGCTTTTGTGGATGATGATAGACCTTAAGTTGAAATAGCTGCTGTACCCACATTTTCAGCTGCTGGTGGTGCCAGTGTCACATCTCACATGGTGGGGCAAAGGGGATCGTTATACTCACATCCAAAGCTGAGAGACTCCGGAATACATTGCTGTCTGTGTAGAGGGATCATTACCTAAAGGCTGTTTCTGAATGTAATCAAAAGCTGCTATCATAAAACTAACAAATTCATTAATGTGTGTGACAGGGACATTACCTGGCCCTGATGAAAAAGGGGTTAAACTCGGCTCAGCTGCCTCCTCCTCTAGCCTGAGTATTTAGAGAGTTAAGTTGGTTGTATGGAAGATGAAAGGAAGAGAATGCTTTGGGAAGGTCAGACTCCACACTCAGCATCATAGAACTGGGTTCAACCCCAACTTTTCTCCTGCTGTAAATACATATTGATTCCTTGATATAAATATTCTCCCTGATGAAAAGACCAAAACTTGGTTTTTTTGTCGTCTGAGTCATTCCACCAGCTCACACTCAGAGACAATATCCTGCACTCCACTAGTATTCATGGCATATGTACAGACAGTAAGGCCTGAAAAGATCATTTGCCTAACCTGGCCTCTGTATTATGAGGAAAACACTATTGGACATGGGGACCTGAAACATAAGCAGACATAGTCTTGTCTTTACTGACGACCGCTTCCACATTTCTGGTTAACTTCTTGAACGTATCCATTTCCCATTTGTAATTCCATCTGTGTGGTGCTGGATTTTTTTTATTGATCTTACTTCTGCAACTTTAATTTTTGGTTGCTTTTTTGGCTTATGCACCCCCTGCTGCATGCTAACTTTACTTTTTTTCCATTGGAATTGTTCCACAGGGACATGAATACTAATTATGGCCTTGCAGTAGTGAGATCATAGTTTAAATTCTGTTGCAATCTTCTGTTTTGTGGGGTCTGTACCTCAGGGTGCCACCTTTTTTCAAAATCCTTTTTTCTAAATATTCAGTGGAGAATCTGAACCAAATTTCTGCCACTAACTAATCTGTGTCTGGCATGACACACATCCTTGAATACTGTGTGCAGATGTGGTTGCCCCATCTCAAAAAAGATATATTGGAATTGGAAAAGGTACAGAAAAGGGCAACAAAAATTATTAGGGGTATGAAAAAGCTGCCATATGAGGAGAGATTAATAACACTGGGACTTTAATTGCTTTGAATAAATAAAAAATATTGGGGCTTCCCTTTTCTCACCATTTCTCTCCCTTTTTTCCCCACAAGGAAGGAAGGGGAAGGGGAAAGGGAAAGAACAAAAGAAAGAGGAGAGAGAAGAAAAACCAACCCCCCCAAATCTTCACAATTTTTCATAAAAAGAAATGAAAACAAATTGATTGAAAAGCCATTTGTTGTCACAAATATTTTGATTAAAATATTCAGGTAGCTCTAGTGGTGATTTTGTGGACTCAGATTAGGGTGAGGTTGCAAAGGGAAGTGGCCCACAAAAGAGTTTTCCTTAGTAGTTATCCACATTATTGTAAAACCAGAGATCCACAGGGCACAGAAAATCAACCAGGCACATGTCTCTACAAGTGGCAACTTGCTGTGAGGTTACAGGTAATAAATTGCTTAATGGTTCATCCTTCTGGTTAGATCTTAAACCAAAGTTTTCTTTCCTTGGAGGCAATCAATGAAAAGTGGAGGGAACTTTCTGGAACAGTCAGGAATGTAGAGAGGGTTGTGAAAGCTCAGTTCTTCCCTATCCCACATAACCTTCCAAGCCTGTTGGGACAACTCTTCAGTCGGTATCCTTAGAAACAAACTATGGAGACAAATGTTATGGTAAATATTCTCTCTAATGAACACTAATATTTGAAGAGTTGGTCAGCTGAATGGATTTTTGCTTGGGGATATGGTAAGGAGCTTTGAAGCTCAAATACACAAGATGACTTGTTTAGATAGCTAAAAGTTTGAACAGCTTTAATCTCCATTGCCATCTTGGTTTAAGCCAGAGGTCCCTAAACTTTTGAGGGTTGTGCCTCCCTGAGCTGAGGCTAGGAGCGGGGCTGCAGCTTGGGGGAAGGGAAGGGGAATGTGGATAGGATAAGGGGGCAGAGGCTGGGGCTGCAGCTGGGGTTGGTCTGGGGTCGGGGCCACGGCTAGGGACAAGAGCAAAGCCACAGCGGGCCAGCAGTTGGGCCTTTGGCCAGGTGTGGCTCTACTCAGTGATGAGCTGGCAAAATCTTAGGAACCGGTTCCCTACCAGTTCTTCGGTGGCGAGTCCTTCACTCACTCCAGGACTTCAGCGGCACGTCAGCGGCGGGTCCTTCCCAGCTGGGAGCTCAGGTGGGCCGGATAGGATGGTCCCGTGGGCTGGAGTTTGCTCACCCCTTTAACAACCAGTTCTAACCCGGCTTCTAAATTTAACAACCGGTTCATGTGAAGTGGTGCGAACCAGCTCCAACTCACCACTGGCTCCACTCCCAGCCTTGCCTCCAGGGGCGCTGGAACAACTTTTATAGTATGGGTGCTGAGAGCCATTGAACCAAATTGTAAATCCTGTATTTAATGGAAACCACTTCAAGCCAGGGAGTGCTGCGGCACCCCCCGCACCCTTAGTTCCAGCACATCCCCCTCCGCACCCAACATGCACAGGACCTGTTAAGAAAATGTTGCAGCCCAATTGCTTGTGAGAAGTCAAAACATTAAGTGTGTACCTGAATAATACATGAGGTGGACTCACAAGGAGTAAATGAGGAGGGGGAAACTGGTATGCAGAATGGCAGAAAAGCCCACAAACTGATTCCTGCCAAAAGTCAATATTGCAGTAGCACTTACCAACCCTCCAGAATTGTCTCGGAGTCTCCAGGAATTAAAGATGAATCTTTTAATTAAAGGTTATGTTATGAAACCTCCAGGAATATAGCCAACCAAAATTGGCAACCCTAGTTGCTGGCTGGATAATTTATACTGCTATCTGTTGTCTGGTCTGCACTGGATAAACCATGAACAAAAAATGAGGCAGTGAGGCTTCTGTGTGAAATGAATCATTGACTGTTTTCTTCGGTATCTAGTTGGGTACTGAAATGTTTAAGAAGGTATCCGCAAACTCAGAAACCTTAATAGTTCCTATTTTGGAGTGTCTCTACCAGAACATAATATCAAAGAATGTTGGTTTGTACTGCATCTGTCACAGTTCAGGGCAGCTTTACCTACTGGATATTCCCCCTCCTGGGTCCACCATGGGCACCAACTGTTGGATCTCAGCTCCTTAGCCATCACAACTCTTGGGCAGAGACCCACATTTCTCTCCTTCCTACTGGGGTTTTTCCAGGCTACATAGTTTCCTGCCGACACTGTTAGTCCCAGAGAACAATTTATCGCCCTCCTCTTTATAGCAATCTTTTACATACATGAAGACTGTTATTGTGATCCCCCTCTATCGCCTTTTCAGACTAAACAAACCCATTTTTTTTTCAATCTTTTCTCATAGGTCACATTTTTAATCGTTTTTTAATGCTCTCTTCTGGACTTTCTCCAATTTGTCCACATCTTTCACAAAGCGTAGCACCCAGAACTGTACACAATACTCCAGTTGCGGCTTTATTGGGGCTGAGTAGAGTGGAAGAATTACTTCTTGGGTCTTGTTTACAACACTCCACTAATACATCCTAGAATGATCATTCTTTTTGCAACGTATTACATTCCCACAATGAGAACAGGAGTACTTGTGGCACCTTAGAGACTAACAAATTTATTTGGGCATAAGCTTTCGTAGGCTACAGCCCACTTCATCGGCTGCATGCAGTGGAAAATACAGTAGGAAGATGAAGTGGGCTGTAGCCCATGAAAGCTTATGCTCAAATAAATTTGTTAGTCTCTAAGGTGCCACAAGTACTCCTGTTCTTTTTGCGAATACAGACTAACACGGCTGCAATTCTGATTCCCAAAATGCAGGACTGTGCCCTTAAAGCCAAAATTTCTCTCCATTTTAGCAAGTGGGAACTTTACAATCAATGCTTAGTTGGCATTTTTTTGCAAACATGGATGAGCATCAGATACAGAATCACTGCAGAGACCACTAACAAGTGAGAATTGGGATGGCAGAATTTACTCCTAAGCTTCAGGGTATCACTGTTAGCAAACATAGCTGACTGCACTCATTCATTTCATCAGGAACAGCACCACTTTGCATAAACATGATAAATGACATAATATATTCCCTGAAAAAAAACCCTACTCTTAGTACAACCTGAAAGTTGAGAAATGAAGCATTCACTGATTTTAAAAAAAACAGATAAAACTGACAGCTCAGCTTTATCTGGGCCTCTATGTGCTTCTGCCATATGATAGAGTTCATTTATATCCCTATTAATTATTTGTCAAATGCAATAATATATATATAGTAACCAGAATTAAATGTAAATCTTTACTGTACATTATGGTATATAGATGAACAGATTCCAAGGCTTGAAGGGACCATCTCATCTGATTTCCTGTGTAGCACAGACTGTAGAACTTACTCAGAATAATTCTTGTTCGAACTAGATCATATCTTTGAGGAAGAAAACACCCTATGTTCATTTAAAAATTGCCAGTGTTATGATGGAAAATCCATCACAACCATTGGTAAAATGTTCCAATGATTAATTACCATCACTGTTAATAATTTATTTCATATTTCGAGCCATAAAAAATTATTCCCAGCTCCATACGATGTGACTTTGTGCAAGCTTTGAATTCACTTACCTAGCTGTGAGACACGATATGGGCAGAAATATGAACAGTCACTAGAAGAGCAGGCCCTAGAACTTTGAAGTGCGTGTGTGGTCGTGCTGCAGGTACTCCACCTCCCCAAGGGGATTAGCTTACAGGGGCACTGTTTACACTGGCGCTTTACAGCGCTGTAACTTGCTGCACTCAGGGGTGTGTTTTTCACACCCCTGAGCAAAAAAGTTGCAGCACTGTAAAGCACCAGTGTAGCCATAGCCTTAGAGAAGTGGCTCTCAATCTTTCCAGACAACTGTACCCTTTTCAGGAGTCTCATTTATCTTGACTACCCCCAAGTTACACCTTACTTAAAACCTACATGATTATAAAATCAGACATAAAAATACAAGTGTCGCAGCACACTATCACTGCAAAATTGCTTTTTCTCATTTTTTCCATATAATTATAAAATAAATCAATGGGGATATAAATATTGTACTTGCATTTCAGTGCATGGTGTATAAACAAGTCATTGTATGAAATTTTAATTTGTACTGACTTCGCTAGTGCTTTTTATGTAGTCTGTTTTAAAACTAGGCAAATATATAGATGAGTTGATGTATCCCCTGGAAGACTTCTGTGTATCCTCAGGGGTACACATACTCCTGGTTGAGAATCACTGTCTTAGAGGACATTGTATAAGTGAGTCTCTCTTTCCCAAAAATCTCTTGCAGGCTGGATGGAGCATTTCACTTCTTCAAGCCAGGACTTGAAATGTAAGGGCTTTTCTTTTTGAGATCTCCATAATTGCAACTGCCTCTTTTCCCTTCAGTCAGTTATAGGGTTACCATTTTTTTAAAATAACAAAAAAAGGACACTCCAAGGGGCCCCAACTCCGCCTCCTTCCCCGGCCCCACCCCAACTCCGCCCCTTTCCCAAAGTCCTCGCCCCAACTCCGCCCCTCCCCTGAACGCTCTGCCCCCTGCTCCTCCCCCTGCCCTGCTTCCCGCGAATCAAATGTTCACGGGAAGCCTGAAACAGGGAGGCAGGTAAGCTGGGGCGGGGGGGCGCGAGGATGCACGGCCCAGTCCGGCCCCCTGGCCGAGCGGCTCGGGTCCGGCTCAGCTCGGGCCCTGGTGCACCAGCCCCAGTTCCAGCCGAGCACGCCAGCCCCTGCCCGCCCCGGCGGTTCCAGCTTGGCTCGGGCCCCGGGGCACCAGCCCCAGCCGAGCGGCTCTGGTCCCGGCGGCTCCGGCCCGGCTCGGGCCCCGGTGGCTCCGGCCCTGGTTCCAGCCGAGCGCGCTGGCCCCGGCCGAGTAGCTCCAGCCCACCCCGGCCCTGGCGGCTCCAGCTTGGCTTGGGCCCCGGGGCACGGGCACTGGCCCCAGCTGAACCGCTCCGGCCCCAGTGACTCCAGCTCAGATCGGGCCCCAGCGGCACTGGCCCCATTGGCACCGGCCCCAGCACCGGCCGGGCCCCAGCCCCAGCACCGCCGCTGGCCGGTGGCCAAGCACCGCTGGCCCCAGCGGCTCCAGCTCCAGCCCCAGCGCGGATCCAAGCCCCACAACCCCTCCCTATTTTCCCAGACATGTCTGGTTTTTTGGAATTTCCCACTGGACGGGGATTTGACGACCAAAAAGCCGGACATGTCCAGGAAAATCCGGACGTATGGTAACCCTCGTCAATTATCCCCCAGGTTTAACTTTAGGGTGGAGGTGTTGATCATCAAGGAAAACTAACTCTTTTTCTCAAGCTTTCACACTTGGCCTGTTTTGGTGCCTCAGCTAGGTCTAAATAAATAATCTAGGTTTTAATCTTTAATGATTTTTGTCTTATATTTGTATGGCCCTCATCAACATAGTATCTGAGCATCAAGAATGTTTTGAGCTAAATGGTCCAGATTCTAATATTACTATTTCAGCAGCATCCCTGATGACCTATTAGCTGGGAATGGAACCCAGAACTTTTAAGTCCCAGACCAGTGCATTAAGCTATTTTTCCTTTTTCAGCAGCTCTCAGAATTTGAGATGATGCCCCAGCTGAGATGCCTGAGGGTTTATATTATCTCAAATTTAATTTGATTTGCCCCTGACTATGACATGGCAAAACATTCCAATGCAACTTAAAGTCAAGCTAAAACACAATGGAAAAAAATCAACTTGCTGTCTTTAAACATTAAATGATTCAGTTTTAAAATTTATTAATTTCCTTCAAGGTAGGGTCAGAAATTAAGATGCCCCTAAAAATGTCATTGTTGTGCAGGAGTGTTCATATTAGCTTTTCCTCTTCCTTTGAACAGCAGTGAAGTGGCAATTGGAGTCTTAATGCGGTTCTACAGCATGGCATTATATTTCATTCATCTCCCTCTCCTACCTTAAGATTACCTAAATCTTGACTTTGTGTCAACGCTGAAAGGATTCAAAGACCAAGTGTGTGCAGCTGTGTGCAATATGTGTCTCTCTTAGTGTCTGTGGAGTGGCTAATAAGTGATGACTGCAGCTGTTGAAAATCCTTGGTCAGTAATGCTATAGAAAAGAATTTTTCACTTTTTTCATTGTATTTTGTTTGCTGGGAAATCCCCTCCAACTGTCTCCGTGACTGTTCCCTCTTGTCATAGCAGATCTGAAGGCTAAGATCAGACAGTACAACAACACAAAGTTTTCTAGATGGTATTTGTTAAGGACTCATTTGAACTTTGTTAAACCAATTCAGAGCACCACATCACTGTCTCCACCCACCCCCCATTTTGCAGCCTGGGTGATCATCATTCTTTCTGGAGAGTCTTGTCCAGGAATTCCCACATAATCACACTGGGTCCCCGTATTTCCTTTCCTCTGCATTATTTTGGGCTTTCCCTGCAAGGGACATTCTTCAAAATATGATCACCTGCTTTAAGGGCTTCATTTTCAGTCACCTGGGCATACATACTTTTGCACGTGCACATCTTCATATGCATCAGGGTGCACAAAAAGCTCTGCATGCATCAGAATGATTCCCACACTCTGCAAAGGTAAAATTAACACATCCTTACCTGAATTGTTTGGGTTTACTAGGCTTAATATTGTACTAAATCCAGTTCTTGCATTGTGTGTGAGAATCTGCATGCATGCCTGTTGCGGAAGTACTATGGGTGGCTCTTATGTTTTATGAAAACCAACCATCCACTTTTTTTTTTCTTAGGAAACACTTTCTTCACAATTTTCTGGTGGCTAGTTTTCATTATATTAATTTGCAACCTTTTTGTGTCTTTAGCTTGGTAGTTTGTGTGTATCTGTGTGCTTTTAATCTTTTCTATTTATACTCTATCCATATTTAGGAAGGCATTTCATTCCTGAGGAAATAACAGTCCAACTGGGCACTCTAAATATACCTAGGGATACTGAAGCAAACTCTTGGAATAGGTGCAAAAATATATTCAGATAATGTGCATAGTAGAGCACTGATAATGAAACCTGGGGCTTTTTTAAAAAAAAAAAAAAAAAAAAAAAAGCGAAATTTTCCCTGTATCCCAGTAACAAAGAGAAAATAAAACCCCATCAAATTTAGAATTAATTACTGAGCCTTGCCTCTAAGCATAGATGTGAGTGTATAAAATACCGCAACAAGGAGTTAATATAATAGATAAACATTGCTTGTCAATGTTTCCCTTCTGAGAGCAAGCAACGCATTGACAGAGTTTAATGGATTATTTTTCTCCTGTAATGCTCAGATAACACCTATTCACTTTAGTGGATTATCCCTCATGATGAGAGGGTTACTGGGTCTTCAGAAGAGGATTTCTCTTGGGCTCTCAACTTCTCCTTGTTTCACTATGCCCATTTAGTCAGCAGAAGCAGGAAATAAGTGGGTTTGTCTGGCAGGTGAGTCTTGCTAAGTGGATAATTAGAAACTACACAACCTGCTAATGAGGAAAAAGAACTGAGGCTAGGTCTACACTACCCGCCTGAATCGGCAGGTAGAAATCGACCTCTCGGGGATCGACGCTCTTACTCCACCAGCGGAGGTGGGAGTAAGCGCTGTCGACAGGAAGCCATGGAGGTCGATTTTGCCGCGGTCCTCACAGCGGGGTAAGTCGGCTGTGATACGTCGAATTCAGCTACGCTATTCACGTAGCTGAATTTGCATATCTTAAATCGACTCCCCCCTGTAGTGTAGATGTAGCCTGAGAGCAGCCAAATGGCTTACAAGTAAGGCCGGTGCTATTGTCTGTATAAGGGGGGAGGTGCTTCATTCTACTTGTTTCTAGTGTTACAATTGTAGTTCTGCTGTGGGGAGTATTGCTCTCCAGTGCCTGAAGGAGTTTACCAAATGTATGAACTTTTGTTTGTTTGTGTAGTGAAGTGTGTTGTGAGCAGGGAGCCTGAGGGTTTGAGGACCTTTGTGAAGAGATCTGACCTTGTACTGGTTCTCTTAAAATAAATAATCTGGGCTCTTTCCTAAATGAAGGCTTCTTTCTGTACAAGACAAGTATCTTCTGTTTGTGGGAGAAGTACTGTAGTATGGGGGTTTGCTGCTACCGTTAGCCACAATACAAAATCTTTTCCTGTCTCATTCACTCACTCACAGATGTAACTTCTATGTAGTTCAACTGTGTATTTTGTTGTCTACCAACTGTTCTATATTGATAGGTAATTCTTCTTTTAAATGAGTGCAAGTTGGAATCTCTTTGTCATTAATAAACACTTCAAAATGTCCTGCACAAATTAACTTCCATTCTCCCAGGCAGCTCTATTTAAAGCAAGTTAATCTTAGTTTTTCTTCTTAAGAGACAGATTCTGATGCTTTTGTACATATTCACTAGTATTATATACCACTGAAAGCAAAGGGACTACTCAAATAGTAAAGTTACTACCCAACTTGAACAAAGGTATTCGAATACAGACCCTAAATGATCATGATGACTAAGCTTCCTCTCCCTTTTTTGCTAATAACCAAACTGTTTTGAGGTGCTCAAGCAGGCATCTCCTTAACTCCTTGTGAACATGTGTGTCATTCTCATGAAAGCCTTTATGCTTATTTTTTAGCATGTCTGGGATAAAGGTGTGCTCAAGCCCCAACTTTCAGCTACTGATTCAGATGCTAACTACCCCAGTGTTTGGGGATGGTTGGATAGGATTTTTAAAAAGGCAACTATCTAGAGCTGTTTAGAGAGGAAGTTGAGGTGTTCGTTATGTGATAGTGGTAAAGAATCCTAGCAAGTCTCTTCCTTCTAACACTGAGCAGGGAAAAAACAGTATTATCCCTGAAACTTCTGCAGAGTTCCTCAGTGAGTCAGCAAAACCCACTTCCTCTTCCCCAGCAAGATAATCTGCAAATAAGTGGGGGTTTCTGGCAAACATTGTCTGCCTATTACAGGTCTCTTATAGAAGTTTACATGTACTAAGGTGTGTGTGTGTGTGCCCCCAAGTAAAAAAAATCAATTATTGCTGCTGCTTCAGAAGTACTGAGCACTGCAGCTCGAACTGATTCTTCTGACACCATGGATAAGCTCATCCAATTTGTGGTGAGGTCTGAATAAGGCCTGAGGGTAGAATCTCAAAGCTTGCAAAGGAAAAAAATAATTTGGATTGTATCTAGGCTCAAATATGAAGCACAGGATCAATCTGCATCCATACAATGCCACCCCAATCCCCTTTAACAATTCCCCTGTTGCAAATGCTCAGGTACTTGTACAGTATTAATGCTACTAGTGTTACAAATACAGTAACAGCTTCTCCATGCAGTTTGGAATACATCCATTTCAAAGATAGTGGTCAACTGGGTTTGTTATTATGGCAGTAAAGGTGATATGTACACTCTATGCTTATTTAAAAAAAAAAGTATTTCTATATGTGCTTTTACTGTTCAATCTCATGCTTCAGAGCATGCATTGTAGAGATGAGAAAGGAACTTTTCTTCCATGTGCAGCATTGCATAATTGGCTGGGAGCTTGCACAGAAGCTGCAGGCAGTACTGGATAGGTGAACTGTTAGCCAGATGAATTGATCCACTCGGTCAAATTCTCTGTTCTTATTAATTCCCCACATGTTGTTTTCCTTCAACATCAACCAGCCCTACTTTAAGATTGGTGGAGATGCGGGTAAGCCTAGTCCTTCTCTTTAAAGATGGACTTTCCCATTTGGTACTATATCAGGCTTGCATATTTTGTTGAAATGAAACTGATAACTGGCTAATATGATAGGAATATTGTACTTGTGCACTCTCATTACAAAATGTAGGCTTATAATATATGAGTGATATAATGTCAGATATTGCATGTTATGATGATAAAGCAGGGGCAAACATTTAACTCAGGAAGCAGCTGATAATAAAAATCTGGATAATTTTTGACTAAAGAAACAATGTCAAAGGAAGACAAAAAGTAACACACATCTGAATGCTGTGGAAAAACTCAGGAGGTCTTTGGCCATAATTCCTTGCCCTGAGAAAGGTGGAAGTTCAACTGCTTCCAAAAGTAGCTTCCTCCATGACTTCCTTGTCACAGTAAAGTCTGTGGTGGTGTGGAATAACCTTCTTATAGGACTCTTTTCCAGCATGCTGGTAGCTGACCCTTCAAATCTGGGAAAGTTAATTATGTTTGGCTCCTATTACATTTCCTCTTAGTTTGCCCTTTCTTATATTCCAGAGGAAGTGGCACGTCGTCATATCTATCTAGTGTAACGCTTGAAACAATATGTAGAAGCAGTGTTGGCTACTGGGCTATGCTCAAGATTGCTGTTGTATCCTGGTCCTGAAATAGTCAAGAAACACTACCAGGGGAGGAAGATAAAAGGGGGAAGTTCAAAGGAAGGCTGGAGAGGAGCAGATGAAGGAGGAAGGTTGGATATTTGCAGGGTGGCTGTAGCCACGGGTCTCTTCTGAAGAATGGAAGGGTCTTATAAAGTGAGTGGCTGGGACCGTTCCAGATGGAGCCTGTAATGGAGAAAAAAAGATGTTGACCTTGCACCCCTCCACACCCTTTTTTTGGATAGCTATGAAGTCCTCTAAGAAGGCCCCGAGTAGCAGGGCTGGCTCCAGGCACCAGCGTAGCAAACAGGTGCCTGGGGTGGCCAATGAAGAGGGGGGCAGCACGTCTGGCCGTTCGGTGGCAATTCGGTGGCGGGGCCGTCACTACCACTCTCGGAGCGAAGGACCTACCGCCGAATTGCTGGCGATCGCGGCTTTTTTTTTTTTTTTTGTGCTTGGGGTGGCAAAAACGCTAGAGCCGACCCTGCCAAGTAGGAAAAAAGTTTGGGTCAATACCATTAATGAGCAGCATAAACTGGCATGAAAAAACCAAGATATTTAGTGAACAACCCAACATATTGATCAGTAATAGTGGGTGCCAAGTCTCTGTCCATTCTGTCATTCAGTTTAGAATGACAGATTCTAAAGAGAGAGTGTCTAGAGGCTAGCAACAAATAAGCGGAGTCTTCAAATATATAAGGACTGTTATAAAGAGGATGGTTATCAATTGTGCTCCATGTCCACTGAAAGTAGGACAAGAAGTAATGGGCTTATTCTGCAGAAAGTCAGATCTAGGTTAGATATTAGGAAAATTCGTTCTAACAATAAGGATAGTTAAGCTCTGGGATAGGTTGCCAAGGGGGGCTGTGGAATCTCATTGGAGGTTTTTAAGAACAAGTTGGACAAATATCTATCAGGTATGATCTTGGTCTTGCCTGAGCATAGGGGGCTGCTAGAGTCTGACTTCTTAAGGTCCCTACCAGCCCTACATTTCTGTGATTAGTGACACATTTAAGAGACCCTGGTAGATCTTGAAATGCCATAGTGAAGAAGGTATATGCATTCACTGAGTTTTTGATGCAGAGAGCTAGAGTGGATCACTGACACAGAAAATAGTACTTACACTGAAATAAAAAGAAAAATGAGAGCTCTATTAACTCAAGTAGAAAACTTTACTAGGGGGGCAAATGTTAAGCCTTTGGAAACTAATAAATGTCTTTATTTTTGCACTTGGAAATGCTTAAAGTACACCTCTACTTTGATATAACTCTGTCCTCGGGAGCCAAAAAACCGTACTGCGTTACTGGTGAAACAGTGCAGGGCCGGCTTTAAGCCGATTCGGCTGAATTGGGCCCCGCGCCTAAGAGGGCCCCACGGCTGTCCACTCCGCCCCCAGCTCACTTCCCCCTCCTCCCCTCCCCTCCCCGAATGCTCCACCCCCTGTTCCTCCCCCTCCCTTGCCTCCCGCGAATCAGATGTTTGCGGGAAGTCTGAAAAGGGGCAGGCGGCGGCAGCAACAGGTAAGTGGGAGGGGGGGCACGGCCGAGCGGCCCCAGCGGCTCTGGCTCCAGCCTGGCTCGGGCCCCAGGGCAGCGGCCCCAGTTCCGGCCGATCACCCCCAGCACGGCCCCACGGCTCCGGCCCCGACTCAGGCCCCAACACCTCAGGCCCCGGCCCCGGCGGCTCTGGTTCGGGTCCCGGCGGCTCTGGCTCGGGCCCCGGGGTGCCGGCCGAGTCCCCAGCAGAGCGGTGCCGGCCGAGCAACTCCGGCCCCGGCCAAGCACCCCTGGCTGTGGCTCGGGCCCCGGGCCGAGCGACTCTGGCCTGGCCCCGGCCCCAGCGGCTCCGGCCCGGACCCAAACCCCGCGACCCCAGCCCGAGCGGGGCCCGATTCCTGGGGGCGGGGCTTGCTGGCGGCAAGCCCCGCCCCCAGGAATCGGGCCCTGCTCTTGCTAAGGCCGGCCCTGAAACCGCGTTATACCGAACTTGGTTTGATCTGCCAGAGTGCACACCCCCAGCCCTCCCCCCTGGAGCATTGCTTTACTGTGTTATGTCCGAATTCGTGTTCTATCGGGTCGTGTTATATCTGGGTAGATGTGTAGAAGACAATATTGGTTTGTGGTTAAGTCACTGGACTGGGATTCAAGAGAACTATGTTCAGTTCCTGATTATTCCATACAGACTGAGAGCACTTGGGAAAGTCATTTAAAATCTCTGTGTCAGTTAGTGGGAATAATACTACTACCTTCTTCCCATGTGTTTGTTCTGTCTGTTTAGATGGGGGTGTGTGTGTGTGTGTGTGTGTGTGTGTGTACAACACCTACCACAATGGGTCCCTGATCTCATGCAGGGGCCATTCATATGCTGCTGTAATAACACTTGCAGTGATGAGAGTTTTAGTCCCTCATCTGATTTTTACCAATGTGCAATTAACTAAAAAAAAAAAAAAGGCATTTGAATAACAATTTAATTTTGGTCTGAAAATACTGCAACTTTTAGGGGAATTAAAATAGTTTGACTATTCTGTAGGCATTTATTTCACGGGTAGATGGGTAACTCTAATGTTTAAAGAAATCTAAATATTTGATGAATCAGTGCACATCTCCCTATCCACAGCTATTTAACTTTCCTGTAAAGGAAGCACATTTTCTCATTAAAAACAAGTTGAGCAGATCTAAATGCAGTTTCCAGTACTGTGCCACAGCATTTGCCTTTATTTCATTATAAGCAGAATCTATATTACTTTTAGTTGAAAATAAGACATTTCTTATGCATTTCCCAGCATTTTTTTGTTAGTACTGAATCTTGGCGTCATTGACCCATGTAAGACTATAATTGAACCAAACTAATCTACACCTTAGGGCAATGTAATTTTATTGATCCCACCTATACATTATTATTGTTGCTTAATGAGAAACTAATGTAATTTCTAATAAAGCCACATGGCTCTTGGATAGAAGAACTAAAATTTTATTTCCCTTGTGACAAAATATACTCTGTTCAATTAAATCCTAGGAAGTAAAATTAATGCAAATTTAAAACTTTGCAAGGAATCAGTGTCAAGACTACAGCATTTTATTATGTATATAAATTGCTTGGATAATGAGATTGAAGGCAAGATATTGGAGTAAATGGACAATCCATAAACTCAAACTATTTAAACACTGAAATCCAGGTAGGCAGTAGAAAGAATTTCATCTTTTTTGTGCTTCTATATAATAAATTCTATTCCAACTAGATGAATATTTATACAAAGTCTGGATGCTAACAACTCTGTGAGACCACTTAGCAGAGAGTACTTGAATAAACTGACTAGTGCAAAGTCACTTGGCTGAAATATTTGTGTTTGAAACGCTTTGTTGGCTGGCTCTGTAATAGTTTTATTGCTCTGCTTCCTTGCACTGTGCTTTTTTCATGTCCTCCCAACACGGTCATTTTTGTGAGTTCATACTGGAGATCCTGAGTCATTTTCTTGATTCTAGCCAGTCACACACAAGACTTTATTCTCTGACCTCTTCTCTGTTACCTGCTTCTGCACATGAAGCAATGGTAAACAGTCCTGCTTTTCTAGACTGGTACAAACAGTATCACCAGTTATAACAGGCATCCATTAGATTAGGTAAAAAACAAATAAATAAATAGGCTAGCTTACTAAACTGAAAACTTGCTCTTTGCAAAGAATGTCCTGTGAAGCTGCTTTATTCTTAGGTTGTTAAGAAAAGGGGAGAGGAAACTTAAGTCATCTGTAAACCTTAACTAGGAAAAACCCTTTATGGCTAGACTCTGATCGTTCATTTCTGATCCTACTGTGTGGTAGGAGTCCCTGCCCTTCAGCTATCTTGTGTCCTGCCTGTACCAAATAGGGGAGTGTCTCTGAATTCTGAGAGCTGCTTTTATATCTCTTTGCCACACCTTTGCATCACTGTCCCTGGTCAGTCTTGGAAGGAGGCAACAAACCGGGAGGATATTTAAACCTCATGACTTTTCAGCATTCAGTGAATGGTGGCATCCTCATGGCTGCCCCACTGGTACAGCTGAGAGACTTCCCTTGACAGACTCTTCCCCCTTAAAAATGGTGGCTTGGGTGTAGACACATGTTGGCATAACCAGTATTAGTATTACCAGCATTAGGAAGAGGGCCTGATGTAGCTATGATTTTGGATTGGTCATTCAACCTTCTAGCTCTGAGTAGTTTTATTTCTATCTGCCCATATTATCATTACCTATTATTTGTATTATCATAGCACCTAGGAGCCCCAGTCATGGATGAAGACCCCATTATGTTAGGTAATGTACAAACAGAACAAAAAGTCAGTTATTGCCCCAAAGATCTCATGGTGTCATGAGCACAGACCACAATAACCCTGCATAACTTCTCAAACTTTCTGCTGGTTAATCTGCTTTTTATTGATGTATAAGGAAATTGTCTCCTGTGTGCATAACTAGGATTCCTCCTAACTATTGGGGTGAGATGAGCTTAGTCTGTATCATTCACAATTTAAAAGCACATCAGTATTCCTCATTAGCATTGATGGATCTGAGTTCTAGTTCAGAAAGGTTGTACTTTGCATCACCTGTTCTGCTGTTACCAAGGTTGGGGTTTTCCCCATCTGACTTTGTGCTGGTGGAATATTTTTTTCAAATGATGAGGTTAATGCATTATATACAGGCTGCACATTTCAAAGTCACTCAGTTGGGTATCCAAATTCCTTAGGCAGTTTTGAAAATCTTATTCATGGTGTTTTTTGCACCAGATGATACCCAGATTCGTAATCTAGCTCATTGGTTGGATGCTACCTTCTAGCACTGTATAGTTTGCTGCATGAAAGCTGGCAAAAACCCACTCTTGTGGGAAGTGCTATTGGCTTGCTGGTGACTGATTTTTTTTTTTTATTATTATTTATTTATTTATTTGGTAGCTATTTTTAATACAATGATGCATTTGACATTACACGGTCCATGAGGAGGACAATTTATAAATCAAAACCAACAAATACAAATGTCAGAGCTGACCTGAACTTCAAACCAAACTAAACTGTCTTTTTGAAAGCTTAAAATAAAAACTGGTTAGTAGGTCTGAAGGAGAAGCCACACGTGTGCTACTGATCATTTTAGGCCAGCACTTGAAGCAGAATGCTCAATATTATGACATGGGTATTTCAAGGTATTTCTACCTCAGTCAAAACAAAGATCTACAGGGAATCTTGGGGGAAAGAGCCTGATCTCCTGAGATTTCCAGTACAAAGAAGTCAGGAATAGCTGAAAAACGTTAATGGAGTTTTGAGCAAAACTTGGGAGCACTTACTTTTAATGTAGTAGTTGCTATGTCAACAACATTGCTTTAGTGAGCACCTGAGAAAATTGCAGGACTTGCAGAACTGATAAGAGCATATGTTGCCACACTTTTGTTTTCTAATTTTATTTTTATTAGTACACTTAATGTGCTCAGTATCGCTTGTGCCCATTTTCCTGCTGACTTCACTATATTTTGAAATGGCATGCTCCTTTCAGGCATAATGACAGGACCCCCATTGTGGATCAGTTTAGAGAAAATGTGATGACTCATAAACAGAGTGTAAAGTGCTTTATCACACACTAGTTTAAATTGCTGCCATGCAATGATAATTATTCCCTTTATGAAAAGGGTCCCAAGTGCAATTCAAAATGAATTCCTCCCCTGGATAAACACAGGGTAGCACTAATGGGGGGGGCGGGGAAATAACAGCAGCAAACTGGAGATCAGGTGGCTTGCTGAGTACCATACTCTTTTTTTGCTCTTGCCTAGATTTTTAAATCTGCAGCAGACCCAGTTAATAGAATAAACATTTGAGATCCAAAATAAAGACTGCTGAGCCTCTGTAAGAATAGGAGATAAAGATTTCACAGAGACAAGTTGGTAACTTTTGCTCTGTTTATCTGATTCCTTTTTTTTTCTAGATAAACAATCCTATGAAGTCCATCTCCAAATAAGCCACAATATTGCACACTAATACCAATCATTCGGTAAGGAATACCAACCAGAGGTGACATGCTCTCCTGCCCCCACATTTGCTGCTTGGCTTGTACTGGGCTTGCTCACATGGATTGAGCATGCTCAGTAATGTCTTCTGAAGACACTGCTCTTACTCTGCCTCTTCCCCCCATCTATCCCAATCGGCAGGCACAGGTCATCTCTGATGCCAACACGAATACCATGCATTGGCTTAATTAAATTAGGGCGGGGACTGTTTCTTCCCCCCCTCCCACATGTGCTTTTACAGCACCTAGCACAGGGGTTCTCAAACTGAGGGTTGTGACCCCTCAGGGGGATGCAAGATGGTTACATGGGGGTTGAGAGTTGTCAGGTTTGTGGGGCTGACAACCCTGAGTCCCCATTAAATTAACCACCCCATTTTTAATTTAAAAGGGGGCGGGGTCACACTGAGAGGCTTGCTGTGTGAAAGGGTCACCAATACAAAAAGTTTGAAAACAGCTGATCCTAGCACAATGAGCCTGACTGGGCATCGGGAAGTACAAATAATTAATAATACTAACATGCATATGTGCTTGTATGATCAGGCAGTGGTCCAGAACCATTATTTCTTGAATTACTCCTTATTATCAGAGGCTGGATTTTACAGTTGTTTTTGTAGTGATGTTAGGCAATTAGGACCTGACCTAAAGACTACAGAAACCAGTAGGAGTCATTTGAGATTTGGATCAGCCCCTTTACCAGTATTGGTAAGCTGCTATCAGCTTCCTCAGGATTTCCTACTACGCTGAAAATTATATATATTTTTTGCAAGACTAAACACACTTTGGAATACTAATAAAAGTATGTCTGATAATTAACAATTTTTAAGTCAGTTACCTCTGAGAGACCAAAGCTTTGAATGTAGAGTATATGGCATAAAATTAACTACTGATTGCTGCTCAGCTCAAATGTTGTCTGATGAGTTGAGTTCATTGATTATGGTGTCAAAATATGTTATAGAAGAACTGGCTGGCTATCAGAGAACAAGTTACTCATTTTTTGTCAAAGGAAAGCACTGAGTTTGATTCAGGTGGTATTCATGAGAGTTTATAAATCCTGAAAATATCACAAATGATTATTCAGCTGAAAAGACATACCAGAAGGGTGATACTCCTTATTTGTCATTCGTTATCTTGTTTACAATTGTTCAGTCAGGCAGTAAAAATGCTAACTTGTTATTTAGGTGACCAATCCTATGCCACTAAGAATGAGAAGGGGAACTGCTGAAATGAACAGTTTGCAAATAACCGATACAATGAAATTTTCTTTGCATATGCTTTTTGGATAATACTGATGATAACTTGTAGAAATTATTGTTACAGCATATTTTATTTTCAATAAATAACTTGACTATGTTTAGAAGTGTGGAGAAATCCATACATACTTTATGTACCTTTCTAGTGTCATGGCCATGTTCATTGTCTTCTCAGATTAGTTTCTTTTCCCCTGTGATCTTCCTCTGCCACTAGATATGTGAAAATGGGCACACACTGTGGATGACTTATGGCTAAAGTACAGGATGGGAGTCAGCAAACCTTGGTTCTGTTCTTGAGTCTATCATAGGTTTACTTAGACCTTGAACAAAATGCTGTCCTTCCTTGTTCCCATCTGAGAAATAACCCTATTTACCTACATCACAGGGGTATTCTGGATTTAATCCCTTGTTTGTAAAGTGCTCTGGCTATAAAGATGCTTAGTATTCTATTATGCTGAGATCTGCTAAATTCAGGATGTACTACTTTACTCTTCCTGTAAGGCTTATTTTGCTCAAGCTGTTGCTGTCTTTACAGTGATGTCATGGATGTTGGCACAAGACCAGTCAATAACAATGACAATTTTAATGATCCTCCAAGAAATGGCTGATTAAACATTTGCTTTTATAATGGCATAGTTATTGCCCTTCTCTCCTCTAGGATTGCCAGCTTTCTCATTGCACAAAACTGAACACCCTTGCCCCGCCTCTGCCCTGTCTCTTCTCCGAGGCCCCATCCCCACCCACTCCATCCCCCTCCTCCCCCCCATTGCTTGCTGTCCCCCACCCTCACTCACTTTCACCAGTCTGGGGCAGGGGGTTGGGGTGTAGGCTTTAGCTGGGGATCCAGGCTCTGGGTGGGGCCAGAAATGAGGGGTTCAGGGTGCGTGAGGGGGCTCAGGACTGTGGTTGGGGTGTATTCCAGGAGGGAGTTTGGATGCATGAGGGGGCTCAGGTTGGGGCAGGAGGCTGGGATGTGGGCTCTGGGTGGGAGTTAGTGTGTGGGAGGAGGTTCTGACATGGAGCCGGGGGTTAGGATATGGGAGAGGATTCAGGCTACGGGCTCCAGTTGGCGCTTATCTCAGATGCTTCCGGTTGGCAGAAGAGCAGGGCTAAGGCAGGCTCCCTACATAGCCTTGCTCCACGCGACTCCTGGAAGTGACCGGCATGTTTGGCTCCTAGGCGGAGGGGCAGCCAAGTGGCTCTGTGCACTGCCTGTGCCCACAGGCACTGTCCTCCCAGCTCCCACTGGCCATGGTTCCTGGCTAATGGGAGCTGCGGAGCTGGCCCTTGGGGCAGAGGCGGCATGCAGAGACCCCCTGGCTGCCCCTACGCCTGGGAGCTGGACATGGCAGTCGCTTCTAGAGTTGCGTGGAGCCAGCGCAGGCAGGGAGCCTGCCAGCCCCGCTGCACTGATGTACAAACTTTTAATGGTCCGGTCAGAGATGCTGATCAGAGTCTCCAGGGTCCCTTTTCAACCGTGCATTGTGGTTGAAAACCAGATGCTTGGCAACCCTACTTTCTCCTCAGGACCAAAAGTTTTACTGGTAACAATATGTCTGGTTTGTTAGAGTAACTACATTCACTTCTAAGCTCAATGTTCTCTTTGGGACTGGACTCTTCAGCTCTGCCTCTTGAATAAGATTATAATATCATGGATCCGAGAGATGAGAAAAAGAGATTGTCTTGTTAAGACTCTGGATGGGGATTTAGGATATCCTGCATCAGTTCCTGGCTCTGCCACAGATCTCCTATGTGATCTTGGGCAAGTCAGTTATAAATATCTCTTTATATAATGGAAAAAAAACCTGAGGCATTCAGGAATTGTAATGAGACTGAGATCAAGAAAATAAAGACTGGGTTATATTAGGTGCTATTTACCAGTGAATTCTGGTTCGCCAAAAGCAACAATGTGTCTGTGAGACCTATACATCACTTGGGTGATGACTTGTCAGTCAATGGCAGAAGAGACTTGCTCCTAGCACATCCGCTTCCTTCGGCCCCTTGAATTATGAGCTAGCTGACAATCCTTCTCCCCCCTCACCTCAAGTCTTCACATGACTGTCAGTTGATACGTTGACTGGCCTGACTGTGCTAACAGATGTGATTGGTTTTGTCTCACTAAATGATCAGTATATGTGAGAATTTTTCCCCAGTTAGGTGAGTAATTAGAGTAGCGATGACAAATGATTGAATGCTGTGGAAAGGACAATAAAAAAAGATTTCCAAAGTAGATGTAAATCGGGATGGCAATTCACTGGGATGATTTCAGTCCTTCCTAGTAAACGGGTTGAGAAGGAGGAGAGTAGTGAGAAGATGCAGTAAAATAACTGGAGGGTAATGTAATTTACTTGTGCAGTGATTACTGCTAAGGATGCTGTGAGGGACTGATGCCAAGCTCCCCATGCAGACTGGTGGCAGTTTGCTGTCTCTCCTCACCACCCCTCTGTCCTTGTAAGCTCACTGCATCACAGCTCCTTATCCCTCTGCTTTTGTTGATATTCCTTTCAGTTGTCAATGTCTCTAATAACTGCATCTGAATGGAGCTTACCAGCAACATTTCTCTTACCACTCAGAGTAATCAGCGGTTTCCCCTGGGGCTGAAAACCCTCTGACACTTGCTTTGTTCTTCAGCTATGGTTTCTAGCTTTCCATCTCAGTTTCCAGTCTATTAATTCCTCAACAATCTTATTCCTCACCAGAGGCTCTTTGTTTTGTATGTATTTGCCAGAGGCTCCGTGTATAGTAGTCCATGGAGTAGTCAGTAGCCTAACTGCCCAGCCCTGTTGCTATGTTTACTTGTTCATACTACTACTAGCTTCCTGTCTTCTCTTGTATTCATCATAGACAGTACAAATGAGTTAAGATTTCATGCACATGTTCTCAACCTGAGGACCACAAACATGTTTTGGGGGTTGCAACCATCCTCTTTCCCTTTGTAGTTAGATAGGAGGCGAACCCTGAAACACTTTGCAGTTGTAACTTTGGGTCATGGTGTGGAAAAAATTAAGAACCACTGATACGATATAGTTACATTATAATAGCAAGAAGCAAAACCCCACACAAGCACTCAAGGCAATAGCCACTCACAACATCATTGTTAGCATAATTCATTTTACCCCCCTTCCCTAATAACCAAAGGAGAGGTCACATTTCAAAAATAGGACATAAATAACCTAGACACATTCAGCATTTACTAAACGCAAATTACATACATTCAACCTTAATTACAGAAGATAAGCATTTGGGGTATTTGTGTTTGTCTTGAATCATAGAATCATAGAATCATAGAATATCAGAGTTGGAAGGGACCTCAAGAGGTCATCTAGTCCAACCCCCTGCTCAAAGCAGGACCAATTCCCAGCTAAATCATCCCAGCCAGGGCTTTGTCAAGCCGGGACTTAAAAACCTCCAAGGAAGGAGACTCCACCACCTCCCTAGGTAACGCATTCCAGTATTTCACCACCCTCCTAGTGAAATAGTTTTTCCTGATATCCAACCTGGACCTCCCCCACCGCAACTTGAGACCATTGCTCCTTGTTCTGTCATCTGCCACCACTGAGAACAGCCGAGCTCCATCCTCTTTGGAACCCCCCTTCAGGTAGTTGAAGGCTGCTATCAAATCCCCCCTCATTCTTCTCTTCTGGAGACTAAACAATCCCAGTTCTCTCAGCCTCTCCTCATAAGTCATGTGCTCCAGACCCCTAATCATTTTTGTTGCCCTCCGCTGGACTCTTTCCAATTTTTCCACATCCTTCTTGTAGTGTGGGGCCCAAAACTGGACACAGTATTCCAGATGAGGCCTCACCAATGTCGAATAAAGGGGAACGATCACGTTCCTCGATCTGCTGGCAATGCCCCTACTTATACAGCCCAAAATGCCGTTAGCCTTCTTGGCAACAAGAGCACACTGTTGACTCATATCCAGCTTCTCGTCCACTGTGACCCCTAGGTCCTTTTCAGCAGAACTGCTACCTAGCCATTCGGTCCCTAGTCTGTAGCAGTGCATGGGATTCTTCCGTCCTAAGTGCAGGACTCTGCACTTGTCCTTGTTGAACCTCATCAGGTTTTTTTCTGCCCAATCCTCTAATTTGTCTAGGTCTCTCTGTATCCGATCCCTACCCTCTAGTGTATCTACCACGCCTCCTAGTTTAGTGTCATCTGCAAACTTGCTGAGAGTGCAGTCCACACCATCCTCCAGATCATTAATAAAGATATTAAACAAAACCGGCCCCAGGACCGACCCTTGGGGCACTCCACTTGAAACCGGCTGCCAACTAGACATGGAGCCATTGATCACTACCCGTTGAGCCCGACGATCTAGCCAGCTTTCTATCCACCTTACAGTCCATTCATCCAGCCCATACTTCTTTAACTTGGTGGCAAGAATACTGTGGGAGACAGTATCAAAAGCTTTGCTAAAGTCAAGAAATAACACATCCACTGCTTTCCCCTCATCCACAGAGCCAGTTATCTCATCATAGAAGGCAATTAGGTTAGTCAGGCACGACTTCCCCTTCGTGAATCCATGCTGACTGTTCCTGATCACTTTCCTTTCCTCTAAATGTTTCATAATTGATTCCTTGAGGACCTGCTCCATAATTTTTCCAGGGACTGAGGTGAGGCTGACTGGCCTGTAGTTCCCCGGATCCTCCTTCTTCCCTTTTTTAAAGATGGGCACTACATTAGCCTTTTTCCAGTCATCTGGGACCTCCCCCGATCGCCATGAGTTTTCAAAAATAATGGCTAATGGCTCTGCAATCTCACCCGCCAACTCCTTTAGCACCCTCGGATGCAGCGCATCCGGCCCCATGGACTTGTGCACGTCCAGTTTTTCTAAATAGTCCCGAACCACTTCTTTCTCCACAGAGGGCTGTTCACCTTCTCCCCATGCTGTACTGCCCAGTGCAGCAATCTGGGAGCTGACCTTGTGCATGAAGACAGAGGCAAAAAAATCATTGAGTACATTAGCTTTTTCCACATCCTCGGTCACTAGGTTGCCTCCCTCGTTCAGTAAGGGGCCCACACTTTCCTTGATTTTCTTCTTGTTGCTAACATACCTGAAGAAACTCTTCTTGTTACTCTTAACATCTCTTGCTAACTGCAACTCCAAGTGTGATTTGGCCTTCCTGATTTCACTCCTGCACGCCTGAGCAATATTTTTATACTCCTCCCTGGTCATTTGTCCAATCTTCCACTTCTTATAAGCCTCTTTTTTGCGTTTAAGATCAGCAAGGATTTCACTGTTTAGCCAAGCTGGTCGCCTGCCATATTTACTATTCTTTCTACACATCGGGATGGTTTGTTCCTGCAACCTCAATAAGGATTCTTTAAAATACAGCCAGCTCTCCTGGACCCCTTTGCCCTTCATGTTATTCTCCCAGGGGATCCTGCCCATCTGTTCCCTGAGGGAGTCAAAGTCTGCTTTTCTGAAGTCCAGGGTCCATATTCTGCTGCTCTCCTTTCTTCCTTGTGTCAGGATCCTGAACTCGACCATCTCATGGTCACTGCCTCCCAGGTTCCCATCCACTTTTGCTTCCTCTACTAGTTCTTCCCTGTTTGTGAGCAGCAGGTCAAGAAAAGCTTTGCCCCTAGTTGGTTCCTCCAGCACTTGCACCAGGAAATTGTCCCCTACGCTTTCCAAAAATTTCCTGGATTGCCTGTGCACCGCTGTATTGCTCTCCCAGCAGATATCAGGGTGATTAAAGTCTCCCATGAGAACCAGGGCCTGCGATCTAGCAACTTCTGCTAGTTGCCAGAAGAAAGCCTCGTCCACCTCATCCCCCTGGTCTGGTGGTCTATAGCTGACTCCAACCACGACATCACCCTTGTTGCTCCCACTTCTCAACTTTATCCAGAGACTCTCAGGTTTTTCTGCAGTATCATACCGGAGCTCTGAGCAGTCATACTCCTCTCTTACATACAACGCAACTCCCCCACCTTTTCTGCCCTGCCTGTCCTTCCTGAATAGTTTATATCCATCCATGACAGTACTCCAGTCATGTGAGTTATCCCACCAAGTCTCTGTTATTCCAATCACATCATAGTTCCCTGACTGTGCCAGGACTTCCAGTTCTCCCTGCTTGTTTCCCAGGCTTCTTGCATTTGTGTATAGGCACTTAAGATAACTCAATGATCGTCCCTCTTTCTCAGCATGAGACAGGAGTCCTCCCCTCTTGCGCTCTCCTGCTTGTGCTTCCTCCCAGGATCCCATTTCCCCACTTACCTCAGGGCTTTGGTCTCCTTCCCCCGGTGAACCTAGAACCTTGAGGACCTTGAAAGGGGCACAACTAAAATAAAGCGTGAAAAGGTCTCCTTTTTAGGGCAAAATTTAATCACAGCAGTAGATACAAACCACTAGTCATTTCACAATCCAAGCTGATGTGATATTTTTTTCCCCTCTTTTTAATATGTTTCATCCTGTTTGTTAAATAACAGCCCCATGAAAGCATGGAAGAAAAGACTCTTTTAAATCTCGCTCATTGCATTGAATTGCGGTCTCTTATTGTAGGGTAATTCACAAGCATGCTGGGCTATGCATGCTGCTTTTTTGTTGCTGTAGATTTGGCATTTATTTTATTTTTAGTGACAGGCTCAGGAAATCCGTGTTTTTGGTTTGGACAATACCTCAAATGTCATGCTTTGCCTTTTCACTTCCTACAGGAAAGGCATGCCTGGATTGAGTTACGGATTAAGTCTGGGATTTTCCCAGGAGACTAAGGTCAGGTCTACACTACAAACCTAAATCGGTTTAACTATGTCACTTGGGGGTGTAAAAAAAATCCACCCCTCTGAGTGACATAGTTAAGCTGACCTAAACCCCCGTATAGACAGCATTATGCTGATGGGAGAGTTTCTCCTGGTGGCATAGCTACTGCCTCTCGGGGAGGAGGATTAACTACACTGATGGGAGAAGCTCTCCTGTTGGCATAGTAGTGTCTTCACTAAAGTGCTACAGTGATGCAGCTGTGCCACTGTACTGCTGTTTATGAAGACAAGCCCCATGGGTTTTAGGGGCCCAACCCCATTCACTAAGTCCTTTGACTCCTTGGAAAACCACAACGTAGGGGACAACAAGAATATAAATTATTTTACACTCAGTTTCCCATTCTTGCTTTGTTTTTAACATGTATTTTCCCCCTTGCTTTGCTTCGAATACTCTCAGAGGAATAAAATAAAATAAGCACATCCTATTCCCTACATTACAAACTGAAGCTCCAATCTTGCAGGAGTATCTATATGGGCCAACTTTGGTTGACTTTGATGGATCTCCGTGGGTTCAGGGGCCTAGCCATGTACATGACCTTGCAAGATCAAGGCTATATATATACTGCAGCCTTGCATAATTCTACTTGCCCACATGTTTTTGTTTTTGGGTTGTTTGCAAGCAAGTAAAATAGCACTAGTTTTATTTTGTTATCAGTAATTACCTGATAGGGCAGGTTTTGTGCCTGGACTAGCAAATTCTCGTGTCCGTTTTGCAAGGCTGAATGCTGTACAGGAGAAGCAACCAGCTCCCATCATTGCCTACATTCATTTAGGAGAGCAGTCAGTAAAATAATCTGGCATTAGCCAAGGTAATGTAGGAGCGTGCAGTGAGTAAACCAGGCCCCAGCATTTAGAGGACATGAAGGAGCTTGAAGTTAGGTAGTACTGGGGCTGGCTAAGTGAATGTAGGACCACCCTATTAGCCAGCCCTTAGCAACCATGCATCCCTATGTGATATCCTCCCGCCAACATTTCAATCCAATACCTGCAGCCTGCCATCATCCTTTCTCCCTGTCACCCAGCCCAGCGCTCCACATCCCTAATATCACAGTTACCTGCAGTCACAGAGTGTGTGTGTGTGTGTGGCCGACAGTACGGTGCCAGGATTTCAAAACCCACTGTGGTTAACTGCCAAGCTGGCCAGTGTTCCAGAACCATATGACAGCAGAATGGAGTTCCTCTTAACTGTAGCGGCTCAGCAGCGCCCTTCCTCCAATAGCCCAGCTATTTTTCTCTTTCAGAAGCAGCAGCTGACTCCCAGGATCTTTGCCTGCAACTGCCTCTCAACTGTTTGGAGCAGAGGGTGGAACTGGAGGCTAGGTAGAGGGAGGGGAAAGCTGGTAGGGAGCAATAGGAAGAGCACTACTGAGCTGTTGCTGGGAAAGTTGTCTGTATGAGTGACAGGGATCACAGACAATGGACATTAGGAGCTGTCAAGCTGAAGCAGCCAATGGGGAAGAGATGCAGGGAAAACAGATATGAGGTGGGAAAAAACAGACAGAATGCGGTAGATTTGCAGGGAGAATGGGGGAAAAGTAGCCATGGCATGGCACTACTGGACCATGGGCCCCCTTCTCTTGTTCCTCTGTGAGTGAGAACAGAGTCAGAATCCCCCATTTGAACCTAGAGCCGATTTTTGCCATCACAAGCCTGGGAACTGGAGCCACGCAAGCTCAGTAATCATTGGTACTGTTGGTGCAGCACGATCAGCTGCATGAGCATATGCAAGCACTGGCTGATAAAGCTGAGACCTCAGCTTGCTGAACACGGGTGAAGAGGTTGGGAACCATTCAGGTAGCCAGCAGGGGAGTTGAGCAGAGCTGATTTGTAAGTACTATTTAACGTTTACATTGGAGTTCTCTGGAAAGGAGAGAGAGCCCGTGCACATTGATATGTTTGCCAGGTTTCATGAAGACCATTTAAAATCTTAATCTGAAAACAAATCTTGCAAGAGAATAAATTTTTCAGAAGCATTTCTCTCCTATGTGTAATAAAGTCCTTTTGGATATGTTCATGTGGAGAATTTACACCTACTATGTGTATAAATTTCAGTAACGCTGTGCTAAAATAATCCTCTGACCTTTTCAAATGAATAAATCTGCTGTGCATCAATGTATTTCTGTACTGTGTGGTTCAAAGTATTCACTGAATGAGCACCTCTCACAGATTAGCCATGATAAAGGGACAAATTTACTGTCTACTGGGGCTATGTATTAAATCTGCTTGACCGGCTAACCTGCTTCATGTGGTCATGGAAAATGTATTAATTGAGCAATCATTACATTGCATGTTGATGCATATTTAGGCACCCATATAAAGCTGCTATAGCATCTACATGAATGGCTGAGACATAAGGTGGAGATATGGGTTATGTTCCCACCTCTGCCCTGACTTGCTCTGTGACCTTTGACATTTCACTGGACCAGTCTGTGCCTGAGTTTCTGCATCTATGGGCAGGTCTTCACTACCGGGGGCGGGTTGATTTAAGATACGCAAATTCAGCTACGCGAATAGTGTAGCTGAATTCAACATATCTGTGCCGATTTACCCCGCTGTGAGGACGGCGGCAAAATCTACCTCCGCGGCTCCCCATCGACGGCGCTTACTCCTACCTCCACTGGTGGAGTAAGAGCGTCGATTCAGGGATCGATTGTCGCGTCCCGACAAGACGCAATAATTCGATCCCCGAGAGATCGATTTCTACCCGCCGATTCAGGCGGGTAGTGTAGACCTAGCCTCAGAAAAGGAGATGGTGATGAGTTAGGGCAGGAAGCTATGCAGTGTAGCTGTAGCCATATCAGTCCCAAGATATTAGAGAGACAAGGTGGGTCAGGTAATTCGATCCCCGAGAGATCGATTTCTACCCGCCGATTCAGGCGGGTAGTGTAGACCTAGCCTCAGAAAAGGAGATGGTGATGAGTTAGGGCAGGAAGCTATGCAGTGTAGCTGTAGCCATATCAGTCCCAAGATATTAGAGAGACAAGGTGGGTCAGGTAATTCGATCCCCGAGAGATCGATTTCTACCCGCCGATTCAGGCGGGTAGTGTAGACCTAGCCTCAGAAAAGGAGATGGTGATGAGTTAGGGCAGGAAGCTATGCAGTGTAGCTGTAGCCATATCAGTCCCAAGATATTAGAGAGACAAGGTGGGTCAGGTAATTCGATCCCCGAGAGATCGATTTCTACCCGCCGATTCAGGCGGGTAGTGTAGACCTAGCCTCAGAAAAGGAGATGGTGATGAGTTAGGGCAGGAAGCTATGCAGTGTAGCTGTAGCCATATCAGTCCCAAGATATTAGAGAGACAAGGTGGGTCAGGTAATATTTTCTATTGGATCAATTTCTGTTGATGAGAGACAAGCTTTTGAGCTCACAGAGCTCTTCTTCAGGTCTCAGAAGGCTACTCCCAGTGTCCCAGCAAAATGCAAAGTGGAACAGAGCTTTTAACATAAATTTATAGGCATTAACCCACTCTGTTTTTGTCCTATGACTGAAGAAATGTTAATGGATCACTCTACCTTGAATGGTCCCTTACAATATGTGCTAACTATTTATGCCTCTACCTCACCCACCTTATCTCTCCAGTACAGGAAGCTGTCAGATACAAATCCCAGGTACTTTGGGGCATAAAATTTCAAAATTTAATGTCAAATAGCATCTTCATCCACAAAAAAACCTCACCCCATACATGAACTCTACCCTGTTCATGTCCCTCTCAAACACCTTCACACACAGTCTGTCGCAACCCTGATTTAGCAGGACCACCTCAACAGCTGAAAGAGGAGTAGTCAAGACCAGTGGTTCTCAGCCAAAGGATGTGGGGGCCCCCTGGCGGTCTGTGAGCAGGCATCAGGTGGTCCTCCAAGCAGGGCTGGCATTAGACTTGCTGGGGCCATGAGCCCCGCTACCCAGGACTGAAGCCAAACTTGAGCAACTTAGCTTCATGGGGCCCCAGGCATTTGCCCTACTTGCTACTCCCTAACACTGACTCTGGCAGAAAAACAATTGTTGTGACACAGGTGGCCCATGGAGTTTTTATAGCATGCTGGTGGGGCCTCAGAAAGAAAAAGGTTGAGAACCCCTCCTCTACCCCAGTGTTTCTCAATAACTGGTCTATGGACTGGCACCGGTCCCTCAGATCTCCCTGATGCAGTTTAGGAAGACAGCAAGCTGGTCTCTCATATCAAAAAGGTTGAAGAACACTGGTAGCCCAGAGAGGAAGGGTGATCCAGTAGATATGGCACGAGCCTGAGATTTAGTAGACCCAGGTTCAAGTCCCTATTCTGCCGTAAATGTTGTATGTCCTTGGACAAATTGCTTAGCTAGGGGTCAGATCGGGGAGTGTGGGGGAGTGGCAAAAAGGTGGTGGTACTCTTCCAAGCTTCACCCACAAAATAAGTTTCACCCTCATGAGATGCCACTCGCAATACATTGTGTAGATGTTCAGAATATGATCAGGCATGTTCTCTTGGCTCCTTGGGCTGAGTTCCTCTTCACTGGGATCCAGATAGACCTCTGGCACATCTGACCTCAATTGGGTATTGTGCAGATCATTATATTAAAGACTGATATGCACTCCGATAGGGGTCATAATAAGAACCTAAGATTCAGTTTTTTTTCTGCCACACCTCAAGACTGTACAGGCTTGTGTAGGTTAGGCAAAATACCTAATGTAATTACTCCACTCATTCATGCAAGACCGAGATCGTTTCCCAAATTAGAGGTGACTTGTTATGTGAGACAGTTTATCTTAATAGCTCATTTTTCATGAGGTGTCAAAGATAACTACTTTATTTTTTCCCCCTGAACTATATATAATTTGAAGTTGGCAACACTTGCTGAGCAAGGAACTGGCTCCCATTTGAGAATTGTTCACGAAGTCAAACTTTGAGTTTTAAAGAGTTATGATACTTTGTGGGGGAAAAAGTTGCTGATGTTCAGCAAAATGATGACTGCTAATATTTTAACTGCCAACGCAGTATCCAGGATGTAGGGCATTCTCAAAGTTGTTTGTAAAGACAGACAGACTGTGCTACTAAATGGAAAAAAATGTAAAGGGTGTCCATTTGGCCATAGGTGTGAGATTAGGGCTAGGAGTGTATGAATGCGTGAAAAAGTTTGAGTCAAATTAAAAAATAAAGCATGGAATTTTAATGATAAACATTATATAAACACACACACACACCCCATTATATAATTATTATGCATTTAACTTTCAAGTACATTTTCCCACTACATTTTCTTGTTTTGGTGGGGAAAGAAAAATAGAACTTCCAACATATCATGAAAGTGTTGGGATTGAAAAGTCTTGGCTGTGACTTGAAAACTCGTCCAGATGAAACAACACAAGGATTTGCAAAGCAAAGTGATTTGGAAAACCATGCAGATATAAGGATGTTTGGATATCCAAATGTTTTGATATTTGTCCATCACAAAGTAAAATGTAGGTCAGAAGTCATACACACGCTTTTAAAATGATGTAGAAGAGATACGTAGTTTAATGGGATAGGAATTCCTAATTTGAATGACCATCTGAACTAACTTGGAAAAGACCCTGTTTGGAATGGAGAATAAACAAAGATAATGAAAAGCAGACACTTCTTGCTTGGATGTGTGGTTACTGCAGTAAAACAATGCAGTATTATAATGCAGATTATTTTGCACTTTCTCATTTTTAGATTACATAGATTATGGATTATTCAGACTTGACTATCGCTTGAGCACTAAATTAGCTAGCTACACAACATATACCTGTGAAATTAAGGCAAGGGTATGGCTGGGGATGTTCTCTTGCTGTTCAGGCTGTAACAGGTTGGATGTGTTTGTCTTAAGTAACCCTCATCCCTGTTACCAGGCATTTTTCCAGCAGGGAAAGGCTTGAGTCTGTTGACTTAGTGGTATGGCTGCCTTGGTAATCCATCTGGATATAAGGCAGGTGGCAATGGGCCAAAGATTGAGAGAGTGAGATGTGATTTAGGACAGATGAGTTTACAAAGCAGGAACCCTCAGTGCAGCATAGTAAAGGGAGGAAGTCTGAAGTTGGAGTAAGGTAACAACAAGGACAGGCAGGCTGAGGCAATGATTTTTGGCATTGCTGGTTCCAGTGGTATTTTCCTATTGTAAATACAGGGAATATATGTGGAACTGGTAATATTTCTAAAACGGGAATGCACATTTTCAGTGTATTAACAGTATTTATATTGTAATTAGTGATGTAGCTACCCATCCAGTCCTGTAGGTTTTAGTAGTAACTGCTAAGTGCTGAAGACTGAAATGTTATTGCCTCGGCAATGCTGTTCAGGCTTCTCAGTGCTTCTGTTTTTGGAGCTCCGGTGTTATCTGCTGTTGTACTGATAACACAATCTGATAATCAGCAGTTTTCAATGTTAGTCCTAAAGAAGGACCATAGGCATGGTTTGGTGACAAAGGCCCTCATCCAGGTTTATTGCCCTCAAGGCACAGTCCTAGTACCCTGGCTCTGTGGTTACAGGTACGCTAACACATGAGTGCCCAGTAGCAAGGAACATCTCAGTCAGCAGTGGGAGTCTCTACTGTCCCCTTGGCCACACAAAGGGTTAAGGCGGGGTACCCCAACATTTATAGTCCGAGACAAATGGTATGAACAACTTACATACCACCTTATGTGTTCTTTGACATCTATTTATTACCTCACCTTGTTCCTGATATCTCAGACAAAACATTCCTATTCATTATTCTGTCAAACCTTATCTTCTTCTAGATTGGGGTGTATCTGTACTAGCCTTCTGAAATGTATTTACGTAAATATCTAGTGTTTTATTATTTTGCCAAGGCCAGGCTAGGGTTGCCAGGTGTCTGGTTTTCGACTGGAACGCCCACTCGAAAAGGGATGCTGGCGGCTCCAGTCAGCACTGCTGGGCCGTTAAAAGTCCGGTTGGCAGTGCTGGTGTCTAAGGCAAGCTACTCCCTACATGTCCTGGCACCGCGGTGCACCCTGGAAGCACCCAGTAGGTCCAGCTCCTAGGCAGGGGGGCCACGGGGCTCCGCACGCTGCCCCTGCCCCAAGCACAGACTCTGCACTTCCATTGGCCGGAAACCATGGCCAATGGGAGCTGGGAGGGTGATGCCTGTGGGCAAGAGCAGCACGGAGCCCCCTGTCCCATCACCCCCTCTCCTGCCTACTAGCTGGATCTGCTGGCTGCTTCCGGGGCACAGCGCAGTGCCAGGACAAGCAGGGAACCTGCCTTAGCCCCGCTGACTGGGAGCCACCTGAGGTAAGCCCGTTCCCCAACCCCCTGTCGCAGCCCTAAGCCCCCCCAAACCCAGAGCCCACTCCTGCACCCCAAATCCCTCATCCCCCTGCCCCACCCCTGATCCCCCTCCCGCACACAGAATCTCTCGGCCACACACCCCAGCCTGGAGCCTCCTCCTGCACCCCAAACCCCTCATCCCTGGCCCCACCTCAGAGCCTGCACCCCCAGACAGAGCCTTCACCCCCTTGCACCTCAACCCCCAGCCCCATCCCTGATCCCCCTCCTGCACACAGAATCCCTCGGCCACACCCCCCAGCCTGGAGCCCCCTCCTGCAACCCAAACCTCTCATCCCCGGCCCCACCCCTGAGCCCGCACCCCCAGTCCCTTGCCTCAACCCACAGCCCCTTTCCACATTCCAAATCCCTCAGCCTCACCCTCCAGTCTGGAGCCCCCTTCTGTACCCCAAACCCCTCATCTCCAGCCCCACCCCAGAGCCCACACTCCTAGCCAGAACCCTCACCCTCTCCAACACCCCAATTCCCTGCCCCAGCTCAGAGCCCCCATGCGCACCCTGAACCCCTCATTTCTGTCCCCGCCCTGGAGCCCACACCCCCAGCCAGAGCCCTAACCCCCTCCTGCACCCCAGTCGCCTGAAAATGAGTGAGGGTGGGGGGGAATGTAGTAAGTGGGAGGCAGGGCCTCAGGGAAGGGGCAAGGCTCGGTTGTTCGGTTTTGTGTGATTAGAAAGTTGGCAACCCTAGGCCAGGCCTACTCGTGTTCACAGCCTTTGGTTCAGGCCTCAGCGCTTGCGCCAGGCCCAGTCCTCCAGGCGCGCGCGTTCTCTCTCTCTCTCTCTATTACAACTGCAGTTATCAAAAAGTATAACTACATAATATCACTGTATTATAAAGTGTAACCAAAGCATGAAAGTTAGTAAAACATAAATGTGTGGACTCCATGGTTGATATTTCTAAAGCCAACTACAAGATTTAATAGGGCTGTGTGGAGAAAGGTAATTCTATTTTGTGGGGGATTTTGAAATTTGGTTTCACTTTAATTTACAACAAAACCTCCAAATTAAAAAATTCGTCATGAAAGGGAATGGAGCGTCAGATCCTGGAATTCCTTGTGCCACCAGGATTGCCAATCCACCAGGATTGTCCTGGAGTCTCCAGGAATTAAAGATTAATCTTTAATTAAACGTTATGTGATTAAACCTCCAGGAATACGTACAACTAAAATTGGCAGCCCTACCTGGTGGGCTGCCCCAGAGTCTCAGATCCTGGAGGCACTGGGGTCTCCGACTCTGAAGCAGTCAGGTAAATTGACTGTTGAGGAGCTGACCAGGCAAGCTGGCAGCAATCCAGAAAGGTTTTGAAACCTGGCTGTCAAGCAGAGTTCTGTCAGACTCCACCTGCATTGCATCTGCAGTTGTTCAAAATTGAACTATCTCCACGAAAGAGTTCAATTCTAATGAAAAAATGTTTTGTTGGAATTTTTCTAACCAGCTCTAAAATTAAACCATATAACTTGCATTGAAACTAATAGTTCTGTGGCTAAATCCACTTGTCTTTCAAAATCATGACCTTTACATGTAACCGCTACTATTAGTATTAATAAGAGGTATGCCAGCAAGAATGGCATGAATCAGCCCGATGCGACTTAGGTATAGGAAGCTTCTGTAAGTGTTTCTCTGAAGGTTATTGTATTTTAAGTGTAGAACCCAAGTAATTTAAAATGCATCATTTTAGTGTATTAAGTCCAGATTGTCTCCTTGATCTTTTGACATCTCTTAATTAATGCTTTTTGTGTTCTCATTCTTGTAAGCCCATTTTATGATTTCTCTAGGGAAGTGGATCACTGCAGAAATAATTCTACTAAAATGAGCATTATCTTACTGGAATACGCAGCTTGGGGAGGTAGAAGGATATAAGTAACCCAGGGGAGGGAGAGACAAAAGCTAATTGGGTAATGCCTACATAGCTAGCATACTATACACTACTCCAAGTTTTTCGTAAATTAATGGGAAAATGTTTTAAGTGATTGTGCTCGTTATAGTTTTTTGTTTTACATCCACTCTCAATTAATCACTTATTTCAGCCTGAGAGATGCCATCAGGGTACATTCTGAACCTCCTCAGCCAACAGAGAAACTGCTTCAAATCTCCTTGGAGTGAAGACTTCTGAAATTACAGCATTTGGAATGCAGGTGTATGCTGTCCATAGCTGATGCAATCTATATGAGGAGGGAAATAGAGCCTGCAAAAGTCTTTAAAATCTATAAAGTGATTTGAAAGTAACCTTTATCTCTGTTTTTAATAAGTTGCTGAAACTCTAATACAGTCTAAATAGAATCTATTTTTGTGTGTTTCAGTGGTTACAGGAACCCATTAACCTTTAAACAACAAGCAAATGCAAAACTAAAATCAGCAGAATGGGGGAGGGGGAGTGGGAGGCAGCATTCTAGAATGGTCTTGAAACCACTGAATCTCAAGTAAGCATGGGCAAATCAACTCTGATTTCAAATCAAAACCAACCAGAACCTGTGCTCAGAATTAAAATAGAGCCTGAACCCAACCTTTTCCAAACCTTTAAAAAAAAATTGGTTACTTTCCTCACTATTTGTAGTTTTCTGCATCACTCTTCGATTCCTGATTCCAGATGAGACCGAAAGAGGGAAGTGCCAAATGCCTGGAAAAGGAGGCTGTTGTATTCTGCATGAGGATTTGTTTAGAAATTCAAGCCTTTGGGGTCTTATTTGGTCATAATTGATGTTCTGAGCCTTGTAGGGTAGGGTTACCATACGTCCGGATTTTCCCGGACTCAAATCCCCGTCCGGGGGGAAATCCCGAAAAGCTGAACATGTCCGGGGAAAATCCGGCGCCGCTGGGCCGGGGGCTGGCCCAGGGCCGGGGGCCGGCGGTGCTGGGCGGCAGGGGGGTGTGCCGGGCTGCCGGGGGCCAGCGGTGCTGGGCGGCCGGGGGATGCGCCGGGCCGCCAGGGGCCGGCAGCGCCGGGCCGCCGGAGGCCGGGGGTGTGCTGGGCCGGGGGCTGGGGCCGGGGCGGGTGGTGCTGGCCCGGGGCCGGCACCCCAGGGCCCGAGCCGAGCCAGGCTGGAGACGCTGGGACCAGCCGCCGGAGGGGGCCAGACTGGACTGCGCCTCCTCGCCCTACCCTCCCAGCTTACCTGCTGCCTGCTTCCTGCTTCAGGCTTCCCGTGAACCAAATGTTCGCGGGAAGCAGGGGAGGGGGCGGAGTTGGGGCGGGGACTTTGGGGAAGGGGTGGAGTTGGGGCGGGGCTGGGGGCGGGGCCAGGGCCCCGTGGAGTGTCCTCTTTTTGGACACTCAAAATATGGTAACCCTATTGTAGGGTTTGCCCAGCATTGGTCACTACATGCAGTACCCTGTTTCTGATGCTAAATACAAGGTTCTGTGTCTGAGAATTATGAGTTTTTACCCACACATTAACAGTGTTTTCCTCAAGACTTTCAGAAAAGTTGGCATAAACTCATCGTTACATAGAGGAATTTATTTACAATATTTAGTTATTTTTCTGCAGTGCATTTTTTAAAACGCTGGGTAAGATTTCAAAGAAGGGAATATGTGGAGTGAAAATAAAAGAATGCTGCAGGTTAGAATCATAGAATCATAGAATATCAGAGTTGGAAGGGACCTCAAGAGGTCATCTAGTCCAACCCCCTGCTCAAAGCAGGACCAATTCCCAGCTAAATCATCCCAGCCAGGGCTTTGTCAAGCCGGGCCTTAAAAACCTCCAAGGAAGGAGACTCCACCACCTCCCTAGGTAACGCATTCCAGTGTTTCACCACCCTCCTAGTGAAATAGTTTTTCCTGATATCCAACCTGGACCTCCCCCACTGCAACTTGAGACCATTGCTCCTTGTTCTGTCATCTGACACAACTGAGAACAGCCGAGCTCCATCCTCTTTGGAACCCCCCTTCAGGTAGTTGAAGGCTGCTATCAAAACCCCCTCATTCTTCTCTTCTGCAGACAAAATAATCCCAGTTCCCTCAGCCTCTCCTCATAAGTCATGTGCTCCAGACCCCTAATCATTTTCGTTGCCCTCCGCTGGACTCTTTCCAATTTTTCCACATCCTTCTTGTAGTGTGGGGCCCAAAACTGGACACAGTATTCCAGATGAGGCCTCACCAATGTCGAATAAAGGGGAACGATCACGTCCCTCGATCTGCTGGCAATGCCCCTACTTATACAGCCCAAAATGCCGTTAGCCTTCTTGGCAACAAGAGCACACTGTTGACTCATATCCAGCTTCTTGTCCACTGTGACCCCTAGGTCCTTTTCTGCAGAACTGCTACCTAGCCATTCGGTCCCTAGTCTGTAGCAGTGCATGGGATTCTTCCATCCTAAGTGCAGGACTCTGCACTTGTCCTTGTTGAACCTCATCAGGTTTTTTTTGGCCCAATCCTCTAATTTGTCTAGGTCCCTCTGTATCCGATCCCTACCCTCTAGTGTATCTACCACGCCTCCTAGTTTAGTGTCATCTGCAAACTTGCTGAGAGTGCAGTCCACACCATCCTCCAGATCATTAATAAAGATATTAAACAAAACCGGCCCCAGGACCGACCCTTGGGGCACTCCGCTTGAAACCGGCTGCCAACTAGACATGGAGCCATTGATCACTACCCATTGAGCCTGACGATCTAGCCAGCTTTCTATCCACCTTACAGTCCATTCATCCAGCCCATACGTCTTTAACTTGGCGGCAAGAATACTGTGGGAGACCGTATCAAAAGCTTTGCTAAAGTCAAGGAATAACACATCCACTGCTTTCCCCTCATCCACAGAGCCAGTTATCTCATCATAGAAGGCAATTAGGTTAGCCAGGCACGACTTCCCCTTCGTGAATCCATGCTGACTGTTCCTGATCACTTTCCTCTCCTCTAAATGTTTCATAATTGATTCCTTGAGGACCTACTCCATGATTTTTCCAGGGACTGAGGTGAGGCAGACTGGCCTGTAGTTCTCCGGATCATCGTTCTTCCCTTTTTCAAAGATGGGCACTACATTAGCCTTTTTCCAGTCATCTGGGACCTCCCCCGATCGCCATGAGTTTTCAAAAATAATGGCTAATGGCTCTGCAATCTCACCCGCCAACTCCTTTAGCACCCTCGGATGCAGCGCATCCGGCCCCATGGACTTGTGCACGTCCAGTTTTTCTAAATAGTCCCGAACCACTTCTTTCTCCACAGAGGGTTGGTCACCTTCTCCCCATGCTGTACTGCCCAGTGCAGCAATCTGGGAGCTGACCTTGTGCGTGAAGACAGAGGCAAAAAAGAGTTATCACCTTTTAGGGCTTATGAGGTAATTCAGGAATTTAGAATCTGTGATGTCTATGGTCGTTACCTGCTTTTGCTATCCCAGTAAAACCAGCGAGATATTTGTGTTAGTAAGAACTACTTGTGGTGTTAAAGGCTTACAGGATTGGGCCCTGTAATTTGAAGGTGTCCTTGCCATGGCTTTGTAACCCTGCATTAGGAGAGCAGAGGTCTGTGTCCCCCTCTTGCAGCTGCTCTAGTCCAATTTAATTTCAGGTTTTAAACACAGGTGTAATTTTCATATCAAATGCACTACAATGATTAGCATTTATACAGTATTTTTCATCTTCAAAGTGCTGTGTAAACTTTTGACTAATCTTCACCATACCCCGTCATGTAAGAAAGAAATAGTTGTTGTAATACACATTTTACCCTTGGGGAACCTGGTGGAAAGAACTAAAATAAGTGCTCAGGATTAGAGCTGGTTGGGAATTTTTTGGCAAATGTTCTTCTCCCCTTCCTCCCTTCCCCCCCCCCCTGCTGAAAAATGCAAATGAATCAAAAACAGAATTGTTCATGAAACATTTTGACATTTTTAAATGAAAAGTTTCAAGTTGCTTTAGTTAAAACGACTTCGCATTTTGAAATTTTCATGCATTGCCACTTCAAAATGTTTTCTTTCAGTTTCAGTTTTTTTTTATTGACCTTAATCTTTTTTTTTTCTTCAAATTATCAGTTAATGAAAATTTTCGAGACATTCTTTTTGTCCCAATTTGGAATGGGAACATTTTTTGATGTCTTGAACATTTTAATGGGATGGGGAAACTGTCTTTTGACCAGCTCTACTCAGTACTACCCAGGGAGTCAAAGGTAGAGCAAAAAATAGCAATTAGGGAGGTGGACTACTCTTGTGGCAGGGTACTGGACTGAATCTCAAGGGATCTGTTGAATTCCTGGCTATGCCATGTAGTTTGTGTAACTTGGGACAGGTTATTTAATATCTCTCAGTCTTAGTTCTATGCCTATAAAATGGGAACAATACTTCCTGTGAGTCTTATGAAAATAAAATCAGTCCTATGTATGTGATGCTTTCATACAAAGGTGAATGAGCACCTGCTTACATAGAGTTCCCAACATGCAGTTCTGTGATCTAACTACTACAGTATGCTGCATCTGCAGATCAAGAGTTATCTAACTGTACACACAGAAGAAAAAGATGTCCAACTACTGATTGTGGGTTTTTTATCTTGAAAGAACAGAATGAGACTTTTAAACTGAGAGATGTGCAAGAACAGCTTAAATGTAATGCAGGTGTCTCCACAACTGGGTTATGGTTCTTCTCTGCCTGAGATTATACATGTAGTGTGCAGATAGTGCTGCCCATTTCAGATCAAGGGGAAGGAAAAGAGGATATTCGCTCAGGGTACAATTCTGTAGTTATTCTGTGCTGAGAATTTCTTTTGATTTAAATGTGAATTTTACATGTGGAGCAGCAAACTCTGGGATCAAGATTTTCCAGTGTGACCAATGTTTTTGGGCGCCCAATTTGAGTCACCTTTGAGGCCTGATTTTTCAGAAGGTGTCTCCTCAGTACTCTGAAATTCAGGCCTTTTTAACATGTCTCATGTAGCATCCCTTTCCCCTCACCCGCATAAAAATGGAGGCACTGAAAATCACTAGTTATTTTTGAATATGCCAGCCTTTTTTGAGAGCTGTATAGAAAGAGCTACACACAAGCCTGGTGGAGTGCAGAACAACAAAATGTTTCATACCTCGTACAAAACCCATGAACAATGCTTTCTATTCTTGAATGCTGTGTACTGGCATTTAACTATTAACATATATGCATATTTCTATTATAAAGCACTCCTGCAAAAACCAAGATGTTTGGCTAATCCTTCAGGCGTTTGGCTGCTTTTACAAATGGCATGTGAACTCTTACCCTTTGCTACAAAAGAGGAACCCTAGGTCTGTCAACTTCTGAGTAGACAACAAGAAATTGATTTTATACTTGCAGTTCAGAAAGCTATTGGACTCATAGGTTCCAAACTGTGAGGAGTTAAATGAATCTCGAATCTACAGTTCTGGGTAGCATGTGTTTATTTCTAAACTAATTTGTTCAAGAGGGCTGGAGTTTGGATAGGGAATACCTTCAGATAACATGTTAGTAATGAATATTGTTCCAGTAGCTAGAGAGAACTTTTACTTTAAAAAAAATTCTTTTAATCTTAATAGCAGTCATAAATTGTGGGGGTTTTTTTGCCCTGAATCAAGGCCAATATTACAAGCTTCAGAGCAGTCATTTATTGCATAAGAACCAGTCATCAAACAGTACAAATGGCCACATGCTGAATTCATGGCCACTTTTTTTTATTAACATGTTGTTAAAACATCTGCAGGATGTAGAGAAATTGGAAACATTGAGGGTTTCCTTTTTGATTCCTCGAGAGATGCTATTTCAAAATCAATACCTTTAGAAGATAGAGCCTTATCACATACAGTTGGAGGATTAGACAGAGAGAGAGTAGCATTGTACAAAAATAACTAACTCCAACCCCCTCACTCTTCGGCCCTCCCTCAAACACACACACAGAGACACACACACACTCTCTCTCTCTTACTTTTTCTGTCTGCCTTAGTTGTACCGTAATATAATTTTGGGTACTCTTTCATTTCCCCATGAATCTCAAACCATTGACTACGAAGCAAATCTCACTACTGTAGAGATGACTGGCTTATGAACTAGTTAAGTCCTGTTTATGCCTTCAGACTAAGCCCTGTTTAAATAAGCAGCTGCTCCACTGGAAGATTGAAATGGAGTTCTTCTGGCTTGCACCAGGAGTAAATTTGTTTTTTTCTCTGTTGGACATTTGTTACTTTCTAGGCACTTAGAGTAACAATGAGGAAAATGGGTTGTGACGGGTTGGATCACAGAAACCCCCTTGGGAGCTGCCACCCGATGTGCAAAGACTACCCCTGCTTCTGTTTTCCCTGCCAGCTCAGGACTCCAGCACCCTGTCTTGCTGAGCCAGACCCTCCCGTCTGGCTCCAGACACAGACCCAGGGTCCGAATCACTTGTCCCAAAGCTGCAAGTTTACCTGAAAACAGCTCGCAGTAGCGTGCTTGTCTTGAGCACTCAGATGCCCAACTCCCAATGGGGTCTAAACCCAGATAAAGCCGTTTTACCCTGCATAAAGCTTATGCAAGGCAAACTCATAAATTGTTCGCCCTCTATAACACTGATAGAGAGAGATGCACAGTTGTTTGCTCCCCCAGGTATTAATACATACTCTGAGTGAATTACTAAATAGAAAGTGATTTTATTAAATACAGACAGTAGGATTTAAGTGGTTCAAAGTAGTAACAGACAGAACAAAGTAAGTCACCAAGCAAAATAAAATAAAATGCGCAAATCTATGCCTAATCAAACTGAATACAGATAATTTCCTCACCAGTTCCAGAATGCTCCCTTTTACAGGCTAATCTTCTTTTAGCCTGGGTCCAGCAATCACTCACACCCCCTGCAGTTACTGTCCTTTGTTTCAGTCTCCTTCAAGTATCCTGGGGGGGGGTGGAGAGGCTCCTTCTTTAGCCAGCTGAAGACAAAATGGAGGGGTCTCCCACAGGTTTAAATAGACTCTCTCTTGTGGGTGGACACCCCCCTCCTCCCTCCTATGCAAAGTCCAGCTCCAGGATGGAGTTTTGGAGTCACCTGGGCAAGTCACATGCCCCTGCATGACTCAGTCTTTGCAGGCCGATGCCATTGTCCACATGGCATCTTGCATGTCTTCAGGAAGACTTCTCATGTGGATTGGAGCATTCCAAGATGCATTGTTCCCTAAGTGTCTCCTGATCAGGTACTTAACCTGGCGAATTCCTTCCTAAAGAAGCTGACCAAATGCCTCACAAAGCTTACTTAGAAATCAAGCAAGCATACAGCCCATATTCTTAACCTCGAGTAGAAAATGATATATATGTACAAATTGGATGAATAGATATAGTAGACCAGAACCTTTACGGAGATATGTTACATGGCCCAGGCAGCACAAAACATATTCCAGCTATGTCATCCATACATTTATAAGCACCCCCTCCCCATAAAGCCTTATAGGGTACACTGTCACATGGGTAACCAAAATCTTCCAGAAGGAAGGAACTTCAAGTTTGATCCAGTATCCTAGGAACTCTTGAAGGCATGTTTGGATATGCATTTTAGCATTGTATATGGACCATATATAGTTATCTGTGGGTGTACATTTATACATTGTTGACTAAAATAGGGCTTTGATCCTGTCACATTCAGCATTTGTTTATAGACTTTTCTCTGGCACTCGCAACTACAGCATCTCGGCTCCTCACAACAAACATGAAAGAATGTAGTCCTCAAACCCCTGTGAGGAAGAGAAGTATATATCTCCTTTTTACATGTGGGGAAACTGAGGCACAAAGAGGTGCAATGAACTGCAATAGATATCCTATGTGACCCTGGGCAAAACTGAACTAGAACCCATATTTTCCCGTGGGCTAGGCCATAACTGCAAGACCATCCATCCTCTACCGGAGACTGAGAAAATGAACTCCTCATAGATGCTCTTACCTGTCTGTACACCTATAAAGTGTTTACAGAGAGTTCCTCCTAATAGGAATATTCCATGGTGGAAAAAGACCATACTTTGTTTTAAATTAAGCTTGCATAAAACAGCTTGAGAAACCCTATTATCTTTACTGTCATCCTCTAAATGAACAATGCCGCTATAAGTAAATGCGAACACACAGCATTCATACATGTGGTGGGACGTTTAGAAATGACAGAGCTGTAACTGGCTGGATGCTGCTGCTCTACTGCAGGACTATGTTATACTTCAATTCCTTGAAAAATGTTAGTCTAATCTGACACTGTATAAATCAGCAGATAATTCTGTATTCCATTGTTTGTTCTAATGCTGTATGTCATATGAGAGCAATTGGCCCATCAGTTCTTGCTCCTCAGATCCTGTGTATGTTGCTTTCATTTACATGATGTATATTGTAGAACATTTTAATTTATACAATGTGGATATTTTGAAATAGTAAACATTGGTTCATCATGGAGATTTGATTATGATAGTTCACACCCTTCCAAGATTATTATGGTATGATGTCTCCCAGGACATGGCTGCATTTTTGTTGGGGCAACAAATTCCAGATACAAAACGAAGGCCAGCCATCTCAAAAATGTAGAGCTAAATCTTCATTGTACATATGATCAAACATTTTCAACATTTTTTTTTCTGCCAGAACTGCAATGTTTCTTGAAAATGTATTGGTTTCAACAAAAACTTCAGAAGAGTTACTATACCCCGGCATGGAATTTATGGTCAAAACCAGCATAAGTGATGCACAGATCGACAGATGCCTCCCCAGAATAGTGAAAAACCTAATGGTTATGAGGAAGACCCTGTACAATTCTTTGCTCTGAATCAGGAAGAATAAGGACTTGAACTTGAGTCTCCCACATGGCAAGTGAGTGCTCTAATCACCAGGTTATTGGCTATTTTGGGGTCTCTGTCTCAGAAAATGAAAAGAAAATTTGAAGCCTCAATATTTTTCTCAGATGGTATTGCTGTTTTCTGACTGCCCTATTTCGTTGCTCTAAATCTCAATGACAGAGAAAAGGCTTCGTTGACTCTGCTGTGGCTATTGAGAGACATGTCATACTTAAGTCATTGTTTGGATCATGCCTTCCAGTAATAGGCTATAAACATATTATTTAATTTTGTAATAGAAGCTTAACGACTATTGATTATTTTTCAGGAATAAAATAGACTTAAGTTTCCTATGATTAATATTTCCAGCCATAAAGAGCATACATAATACATGATTCAAAAATCTTCAGCTCAATATCTATATTTAAAGTATACAAGATAATTCACAACACTCTGTTCTTCTGGAAGCTAAAGTCATATGCCATTTTCATATCCCATCGAGCACCACAAAAAGCTCACTTCTCAGTGTACTGTATAGCACAAAGCTGCTGGGAAACATGAGATACTGTGATTCTTCATTTATAATATTCCTCCCATGAGCTTTGAAGATCTCAGATTTAAAGACTTGTGTGCTTTTTTGTCTGTTTCTTTTCAGCATGCAATGCCGAAAAAGAAATGCATTCTGTGCACTGAAGAATTGCTAATGACATGAGCTGAAGTGTTTGACTGCAGGTACAGGCTTGTAGGGAGTGCTTCCTGATCTCTTTCAGGGATTCCACAAAGGAGGAGATCAATGTCCTTTCTCTACTTTACTACAGGTAGTTCAAGGTTGGAATGATGTCTGCAGAGGTTGATGAGGAAAAGGCTGATTGAAGCTCAAGAAATAGAAATTGAAAAAGATTCTTGTTGAGGAGAGAGCATGGCTGACATTCACCCCACAGAAAATATTTATTTATTTAAAAACTAAATAATTTAAAATGTATATGTTTAAAAGTGGTAGATGTCCTAAAATTGGAACAGGTTGGAAAATGGAATTCTCATCTCATGGGAAATAACATTTTGAAATTTCCTTTCATCCTGAATTGGGACAAGAATCAAAAATTTTGAAAATGACTGTGGAACAGAAATTCTGAAATATTTGTTTCAGAAACATCAAAACAACCTTATTGAAACATTTAATTTCAATAATGTTGAAATGTTTATAATATAATGTAAATACTTAATTCTAAAATATTATATTTATAATTAAAAGTTGTAAATGTTTTTAATAAACCAAAACAAATTGTCACTTCAGTTAGAATAGTTTCAAGTTTTTTCTGCTGAAAATTTCATTAAAATGACATGTTCTTGCAAAATGTTTGAATTTCAGTGAAACAGGATTTTTCCAACAGAAAGCTGTTCTTTAAAACTTTTTGATGAGTTGTACTAAAAATGTAATTTACTGACTACCCAGCAGCAGAAATGAATCGTATCCAAACAATGAATTAACCTAGCCAACCAACATATTGTAGCAGCTAAGGAGCCCCTTTAATCCCATCTCCTCCTCCCCAGGGATATAGGTTCCCCCTGCGCCAATATATTGGACTTATCTGTGCCTAGAGGATGGTGATAATGGAGGTTCATTTCTTTCATACCCCCACACAATAATTTAGATGTAAACCCGGTGTCTGCATTGCCTGCCCTGGCTGCAGTGATGGCTTCCTCCTGTACCTGGACAATAGCTACCTCAAAGCGGAAGGAGAGAGGATGGCACGACCCCTTCACAGTGACTAGAAGTGTTTGATTGTCCTTTGCTTGTGAAGCCTCAGTTGGCACTGATGGCTTTTTCTAGTTGTCTGGATAGGTGTTTGCAACTATGACTCACCTGCACCTTACCGACATCACCCATGCCTTTTTAACCTCCATATTTGATTATTATACATGGGTCTACCTTTTGAAGGCCGTGTGTGAGCCTTAGGTAGTGCTTGCCTGCTTGGTTGAGATAGATGTCGAGCACATTATATCAACTCTTTGCCATCTGCTCTGGCTCTCTTGCTTCCAGGTGCCATTCAAGGTGTTGACTTTGTTTGTGTCCCAGCTATCCAAGAGACCTGCCTCTCTGCACATTAAGGGCCCAATTCAGCAGTCTATTGCTGTTTTGCAAAGCACTTCTGGCATGTGCTGAAGTTCCATTCACTTGTAATTAAAGCCTGTGCTAAGCATGTGCTTAACTGAATAGGAATTGGTTTAAGCATGTGCGGAGATCCTTTAACTGTTATGAAAGTGGCAGTCAGCCAGGACATTCAAGCTAAAAGACACCAAATTGAAATTTTAAGATCCTACTAGCAATGTATGTACAGTGGAGGGCCCTTGACTCCTCTTCAGTTTACTTCCCCTACTAGTCCAACTATGTGCAGATTTTCCTGGGGGTTTGCTGAGCTATAGGGAAACGTACAAGCCCCATCTTTTTTGCCTGAGTGCTGAAGGCAATGAGGGGGGCATGTAATTGAACTGTGGGGGGCCAGGAGGAGGAGTGAGGGACGCTTTGATTCATATTATTGTTTGTTAAATTAAATTTTGTACATGTGCCCATAGACTGGTAATAAGATGCATTTTATAGCAAAACAGAAACTCTGTCCAGTTAAATGAACATATGAAACCCAGCATTGCTTTTCATGAGTTGTCATAGACTATAGAAAAGCCATTTAACCACCATTCCAATACAATCATTCCGATGCTCTTGTTAGGCAAAGAAATTTTTTGAACTGGAAATCATGTTTAATTGAGCAGAAGAGCTGTGCAAATGCCTTTAAATGAACAATTTGCTCCAATTTAAAAATGAATTTACTTTGTCCATGCTCATATACTTTGGCATATTTGTTATTATTATTAATAAACATTGCAGTACAGCCTGGAAGCCAACCAACAAGTTTGGGCCTCATCGTGCTATGCGCACAGAGTAAATGACAGACCCTACCCACTGAACTTGAAGTCTAAGAGACGATCAAGCTAAGCTGTGTGTGTGGTGGGGAGAAGGGGGTGTCGTGGAGTCTAGATAATAAAAATAGTAGAAAGGCTAAGAATTATGCCTTGTAAGAGGTAGTAATTGCAACTCACCACCTGACTAGCCATTAGCAGATGGCAGCTCATTGTATGCTTTATGGAGGAGGGAACTGAGGAGGACAAGGAGATGGTTTTTAAAGATTTATCTGGGACCTGGTCCCATATGTAAAGGGAGAAAGCAAGAAGGGGCTCATAGGAGAAGCAGTGACTGTCAAACCTTGAGAGAAGATAAAAGAGCAGGGTTAAATTGCCTTCGAAGGGCGTTGAAGGCAAGAACATGAAGTTGTGCATACAGATGGTTTTGGCAAATAAACATGTCATCTTGAGAGCTCCCTTTAAGGTAGAATTAATTCTTCTATGCAAGCAGGTCCTAGGATTAAATATTACTTTTTCCTCAGAGAATCGGCACTTTATTAGGACAAGTACAGTTGTATCCATGTATTGTGTTCACTTTTTTCATGAACACATAAGGGATCAAATTGTACTCATCCAAATATACATGGAAAGGAACATTTTTTCTTATACAACTGAGTATTCCCAGGAGGGGGTGGGGATATATTACATGAGACGGGCCATCACGTGACATAAAAAGGGGAGGGGAAAACAAAAAGGTCAAGGGCTATCACACAAGGTCTTCAGAATTCAAACCATGCACCGGCTTTATAGGGTCAATAAACTCTCTTCTGCTTCCCAGTTCAGGAGGTTTGACTGCCTTTTTTCATTCCTTCCTAGCAGTTGATAGTCACACTCAGTTCTGAATAAGCTTCCATACATATTAAACAGTGAAATGTTTAATCTTGTAATTTGCCATACCGCTGAATACAGTATATGATGCTGTTAAAGCCTCTTTATTTTTGTTGGAGAGCTCGTCAGTTTCCCTCCAACACTGTAAGTTGCAAAATAACTTGTATAACAATCCAAAGTTGACAGTGATTATCCATTACAGTGCAGCTATCTTCCATGTCAGCCAGTTGAGCTGAGCTAATGTCATACCTACTTACTAATAGAAATATATTGCTTTTCATCAGTAGATTGTCAAGCGCTTTACAAGTATCATGATCCCCATTTTACGGATGGGGAAACTGAAGCTCCGAGAGGTCATTCACTTTGGCTCCGTTCACTCGCCTAGTGAATGAGATCATTAGCGTTAATTTGTGTGAGGGGTGAATGTAACGGAATAATCAAGGGTATTGGTGGAAAGTGAGTTTAAAACTCAGAAATATGACACTACCCCACCAAAAAGCTTGATTCTAAATATTATGCTTATCCAATCAAGGAACAGAAAAAATACCCTGTGTGTGCAAGTAAAACTGTTTAAAATTTTAATTTTTGGTTAGGAAATAACTTCACTGAATTGTATGCAATGTATCGTATCTATTGACCAAGGACTCTATTCAAAATTATTTTTTGGATAATTTTGGCAAAATGAATAAATTTGTGAAAACTATAAGCTGCTCACAGACAACTTATAAGTAAGTAAAAGAAAGGAAGGCTGAATTTACTTAATGCATTATTCCCTATAAATTAGTCACTCCTCTTTATTAGCCATTGTATTTCAGAAACAAGTTGAAAATCATTTTAACACTAATATCCCTCTTTAAACCCCTTTAAACTGTCACAAGATTTAAAACTGATTTTTTCATGGTAAAGCACCAGAAGAGCAAACATCTGCTACAGGCTAACAAAGAATCTGGGTTTTTCTTAGTAATAAATTTGAATTAATGTATCTTTTAAAAAAGTATTATGACATGGTGATGAATTAAGTCCTCTTTTTACATGGCTTTCTTTGAAGACAAGAGTGGAACCTCATGCAATAGAATTATAGAATATCAGGATTGGAAGGGACCTCAGAAGGTCATCGAGTCCAACCCCCTGCTCAAAGCAGGACCAATCCCCAACTAAATCATCCCAGCCAGGGCTTCGTCAAGCCTGATCTTAAAAACCTCTAAGGAAGGGGATGCCACCACCTCCCTAGGTAACCCATTCCAGTGCTTCACCACCCTCCTAGTGAAAAAAGGTTTTCCTAATATACCACCTAAACCTCCCCCAGAATGATGATTTCGTAAATAACAATATATAATTTAATTTCTTGTTAATCTCAAGAGAATAAATTCTTACTACTTCTACTAGAACATTACTTGTCCTAATAATATTTACATAGACATAAACGTAGTTAAATACACTTGTCACTTAAAAAATAAAGTCTGCTGGACAATAGTCTGACAATAATCCGACGGTATGGCCAGATTGTGCTATTGTCTGAATGTGGATAAGTTTAGAAAGACAGAGAGGCAAGTCCACTGTGTAGGTCTCCCCCATCCCACTCCTGATGGTGGTGTTGCCTAAGCAAGAAAACGTGTGTATGCTTGATCATGCATCATGCAATGAGCTGGAATTCTAATTAGCAAGATGCTTTCTTGGAGGAAAGTTCAATTGGGGCAAACTTACTCTTTGGTAATAATTCTAAAAGGTCTTTCCAATTTCTGTGGACACCCTGTCTCGCTTCATATTATCCTGGTGGTCTGAATTTCCCATTTCCTTACTGCCCCAGAATTCATAAGAACCGTGTTTCTCATTTCTCACTAAAGAATGCTCCTTCCCTGGTAACACTTAACATCTAACTTCCCATATGCAGGTCTCAAAGTCTTACAAAGGTGGACAGATATTATACCCATTGCACAGATAAGGAAACTAAGACACTGAGAAATGCAGTGACTCTTCCAAGTACACATACAATGTGAGAGAACAGGGAGTAGAACCTAGGGTGGTCTGTGCCTTAACTTAGTCTGTCTATCCTCTCAGTCTTGCATGGCTGCAAGCATTTGAAAGAAGAATTCATCCTAGGGAGTCTCCTGGTCAGTGCCCTATCCTCTGACCAAGATGGCTCCATCTATTACTTAATGTTCATCTTCATGCCTGGCAAAGGATGTAGGACCTATATTAAATGAATGGCAACATTGGATGAAAAGGTGCATCCTTTTACTGTATCCCTGGAATCAGCAATGCAGACTTTAATTAAGAAGCAGGAACACTTTTTTTTAAATTGCAGCCTGCATTTTCTGTGCAACAGATAACAACATGTATAAATGTTACTTGGTTTTGGTGAAAAAAGAGTTCTTGTATCCCTATCACGTTGTTCCTGTGCTCTTTCTTTTCTCTGTTTTAGAGGTCAAAGCGCTTTGTGATGTCTTGGCAGGATAAATGCTATAAAAGATTACGTTGTTGCCATTATAAAGGAAATATTTCCTGTTACAGAGTTTATTGCTAAAAAGCATCTATAGGACTGTATAATAATTCACTATGAATGGTCCTTTTATGAGTTGCTGGAATTAGTAATGCAGGTGATAGGTCCCGAATGAAAATATTTTAACCCTGTTAAATTAATGTCTGCATCCAAAAAAGGGGATCTGATTTCACCATCTTTCTGTGCTGTCACTCAATGCTGGTATAATAGGGCAAGTATAGTATGCCCCTATTTATTTCTCAGCCACAGCATAACAACTTAGCTTTGCAAACATATAACTGGATCCCAGAGAAGGCATGATAAAACCGAATGAGAGGCAGTAAAAATATGATTCTCTCCCTCTCCACCGCTGGTTTCCACGGAATTATCCCATTGGTGACAGCATCATTCCTCCTTTGCTCCCCTCCTCCGCCCTGGCCACCTTGGAACAGGAAGAGTGGACAGGATCTTCCATACCTACTGGTGACCATGGATCTGCTAAGGAATCTTCTGGTTTGTAGCATTTAAGTAGTTCTCTTAAATTATATTGGCTTACGACCTTGGCTCGCTGTTGTGGCCAGTCCCAGTGAAGATAAGTGCTTGTTATTGAGCCCCAGCTAATGGGAGCTTCTCCTTTAGGACTAGATATAGAGCATTGGAAGTCCCCAACTTGACCCCTTATAATGACTGTGGTCTCTATACGTATATGGGCAACAAATGCGTGGGAGCTGTGTAGATAGGGGAGTATGTAGTACTTCGTTTAGTGGGTGTGATCAAGTGTTACGCTACAGGATGGTCCTGAAGACATAAGTACTACTTAGGCCATGCCTATATAGGAAGATTGCTCCAGTGTAACCTTTCTTATATCAGTAGGATCTGTCTTGCATCCACACTCACATTGACGCTCTCTAGCCTTAATCTATATTAAATTAGTCTGGCTCACAATTGACAAGACTTCATATCCACGCGAGTTGCAATGGTTGAGTGGCAGTGTAGATGCATCCAATTTATGCTTTAACAAAACTAGCTAAGCAGTCCTATCCCGCACTGTACCAGGCAGCTTAGAAGTGACATGTCTGATTCTTTCTGCGTTCCTCTGTGCCAGGTTCCTCTGGGCCAAAAGTTATCCCTCTGTTTAAATAGTTCTGACAAATGTATACAACTCACATTGCATGCAGACACTAATAGAGATGCCAAATCCAAAGTTTTGTCACTATACAATGTGCATTGCCCTGGTCCTGCATCATAGTCCTGGGCGTCCTCGGTCGCTGGAGCATGTAGTCCCAACTGCTTAATATTTACAGGAAGGTTATCATTGACCAATGGCTGGAGCAGATGAGAACTTGTCTACTCCTGAGACAGACACCAGGCTGGAACAAGGGCAAGTTGCTCTGACAGAGCTACACAAATGTAACTGAGGTAATGGGTGCAGCATAAGTATGGAGCTGAACAAGTACTCAAGCTAGTTTAGTTAAATCAGAAATGGGATGTACTCACACAGCCACTAACCTGATTAACTCCCACGGATATGGAGTTGTGTTGGTTGCAAACCAGACAGATCTTTCAGCTTGATCTGATATAATTTATCGATGGCAGCTTCCATTGATTGAAGATAAGGTGCAACTTTCAAATACCAGCAAGGCCTTGCTCCTTTGGCTTAACTGGTAAGCGCTGAAGGTCTGCAGTTAACTGCCTGTTGATGACGGTGGTGCCTGTGCTCATACAGCCATGACTGGTTGAACTAACTCACCAAGAGCAACAGGCGTGCTGGTGCTGTAGACCTGACTAATGCAGGGAAGAAAGAGAGGCATGCAAAGGGGGAGACTTTGATCTGCATTCAGTCAAACTGTTGGAGAAGTATTTAATTTTTTTAAAGAAAGAGAAACAAAGAAAATAAAAGCTGAGGGGGAAATGGAAAACATGAGAGCTTGTTAAAAGGAAAGTTGCTGGAGGTGTGTTTGGTTTTTCTTTGTTTGCTTTTCAGGCAACTAGGTCAATGTGAGGGTTGGGGAAAGACAGTGTGTCCAAGTCTTGAAATAACATTTTCCTCATCCAGTCAGAACTACTTTATATCCTTCCAGAAAACTCACTTGACACTTAAAGTAATGAATTTTAGATCCTCCTCCTCCTCCAAGCCGGTTAAATCTTTCTTTCCTATCTCTAAATAAGGCAGTGCACTTCAGTGTTAGCCTGATTAAAGTATATCACTAAACCTTAGCTCAGTAACCTAATAATTGCATGTCGTTTGTGAGATGGCATCTCCTATCTGAATCTTGTTCACTGAGTCTCTAAACTAGGCTTTAAACTTCTCCTTGCTACATTCAGACTTACGGTCCTGAGTGTGTTCATATTAACCCTGTGGTTCTTTTTTTCACTTCCAGCCAGCTTCTGTTTTCTGACTTTTTGTGTGTATTTGTATAAAAGTTAAATGGTTGAGACTAACAACCTTATGGCACCTCAGAAAGGCTAATATTTAGTAATCAGAAACTTCACACTGAATAAAGAAAGCAGACCTCATGAAATACCTGTAATAGTTTTAGTAACATGATGAGTACAAACTTCATCCTCTGCCTGATGAAAACGCATTCTGATGTTATCTTGACTTGTAGATATTATTTTGAAGATGGGCAGGACATTTAACTGGACATTTAACTGGTATCATTGATACCTATGGTTATTATTTAGCTGATATATGTAAAGGTACAATTTGTCACTGCAAAGTGCTGTAGCTATAAATAATACATCTATGAAGTATCTGCTTCTTGGCAGGGAATAGCTGCAAAATATGAATAAAGCATAGTACAGCTGAAATCTATCAGACACACAAGAAATGTCTTCTCAAGGTACAAGGTTTTAGGGTTTTTTTAAAAAAGTGTTACTGATTTATATAGTTTTTGATTTGTATGTAAAAATCAACTATTAATGCAGTAATCTGGCTTGTGTATGTGAAACACTGCCCTCTACTGGATGGACTATAAAGAGCTATCAGATCTGTTCAAGGTGGGTTTTTGTTTTGTTTTTCAATTTCCTAACTCAACTAGTTAAATTTTTTTTTTTTTTTTTTTTTTTAATATTACCGGTTAGAGGCTTCTTCTCCTTTGGAGCTAAAGGTTATGAGTTCCTTATGGATGTATGCATGTGGTAAGATGATGGCTGCAGTATCTGTCTAGAAGATGCTATGAATTGGTTAATGTACCAGCAAAATCTTCACTGTTTAATTCATCTTGGAATACAAATCCTAATTTCATGAGTTTATAATAATAGCAAAAAGTAAGAGACCAATGCTGAGCTACAGTAAGTAATACAGTAATTATCATTTAGAAGGCAAATTCTGGAGTAATGATCCCATTTGGAATATATAAATTGTGGAATTGAGTCATTCTGTTATGGAATGCGTATTAGTTATCCACAAATTCATGGTTCACTTTTCATCATGATACAGGATTTGTCATACTAGATCAGACCTTTCTAAACAATAGGAAACAAAGGGTAGGAATAAATGGTCAGTTTTCACAGTGAAGAGGGAGAAGTAGTGGGGTCCCCCAAGGATCTGTGCTGGGACCTGTGCTGTTCAACATATTCATAAATGATCTGGAAAAAGGGGTAAACAGTGAGGTAACAAAATTTGCAGATGCAAAATTACTCAAGAAAGTTAAGTCCAGAGCAGACTACAAAGAGTTACAGAGGGATTTCACAAAACCGGGTGACTGGGCAACAAAATGGCAGATGAAATTCAGTGTTGATAAATGCATAATAACGCACACTGGAAAGCATAATCAGAACAATATATACAGAACTATTGGGTTTAAGTTAGCAGTTATCACTCAAGAAAGAGATTTTGAAATCATTCTGGATAGTTCTCTGAAAACATCTTTTCAATGGGCAATAACAGTCAAAAAACTAACAATGTTAGGAACCATTAGGAAAGGGATAGAAAATATCAACCTGCCAGTATATAAATTCATGGAACGCCCACATCTTGAACTCTGCATGCATGCAGTTCTAGTCTCCCCATCTCCAAAAAGATATAGAGTTGGAAAAAGTACAGAGAAGGACAGTGAAAATGATTAGGGGTATGGAACAGTATCCATATGAGAAGAAATTTCAAAAGACTGGGACAGCTTAGGAAAAAAAGATGACTAAGGGGGGATATGATTGAGTTCTATAAAATCATGAACAGTGTGAATAGAGTGAATACAGAAGTGTTGTTTACCCTGTCACATAACACAAGAACCAGGGATCACCCAATGAAATTAATAGGCAGCAGGTTTAAATCAAACATAAGGAAGTACTACTTCACACAATGCACAGTCAGCCTGTGGAACTCGTTGCCAGGGAATGTTGTGAAGGCCAAAAGTATAATTGGGTTAAAAAAAGAATTAGGTTCCTGGAGGATAAGTCCATCAATGGCTTTTAGCCAAGATGGTCAAGGATGCAACCTCATGCTCTGGGTGTTCCTAATCCTCTGACTGCCAGAAGCTGGGACCAGATGACAGAAGGTGGATCACTTGAAATTACCCTGTTCTGTTCTTCATTCCCACTGAAACATCTGGTCATGGACGCTATTAAAAGACAGGATCCTGGGCTAGATGGATCGTTGGTCTGACCCTGTATGACCGCTCTTATGGTCTTTGGTCGATTCAGGCCTGTTTCTGAGGACTGGTCACTGTAAGTGTCATGTGCAAGAGGGCAGAAAGTGGTTTAATCACTAATGGTGCATATGCTCTGCAGTCTAAATCTGAGCTTCTCAGCACACCTTGCCTACTCCTGAACCCTCTGCTCAGTTGCCCCTCCTTTACCACATTCCCCCTGTTTCCCCCCCGCCCGCCCCATGCAACAGCGAGTCTTCCAATCCCTCAGAACAGCTCAGAATCCAGAGCTGCTGGCATTATCAGGGCTCCTGTGTCTGTGGTTGCTGCTCCCAGCCTGTGCACCCAAAGTTCTTTGCTCTGGAAGGGGAATTAGACTCTTTGGGTTGAAGAGATAATTTACTCCCATTGTTTGCTCATCACCCTGAGGGTAGTGATCTCTTTGTAATACATCACAATTGGTTGCTGTGGAAGAAATGATTGTTGTCACTAGCAGATTAACTTCATGGGGAGAAAAAGAAGCAGGAGCACGTGAACTCTTAAAACAAATATGATTGTCATGCAAATGTCTTAAAATATTGAATGGCAGGGAGAGATACTAATTTGTGTATGCAGAATTGTCTCTAAATGGGTTTTTACTGAGGCATCATTTCTTAAAGTACAGTGGCATCTAGAAAGAAGGTTGGGATTTCATCACAGATAGAACAGATCTGTTGGTTTGAAAATAATTGTCTAAAAATCATAATGTGCAACAGAACACAGTAAGGTTTAAGTGGATTTTGCCTCTAAGAATATATGGCTGTAAATGCTGGCAGAAATGGAACTGGCGGCAATTGTTACAGTATTTGTCTTTTCAAGCCAGGAGCTCTGGTAATCAATACATCTGTCTTGAAATTTCAGTCTGACACTTGCTATGATTCCACCTAAGAGAAATCGCTGCTGGCAATAAACCTAGCACAGTTCACAAAACAAACCTGCCCCCTGCAGGTCACTAGAATGAGATGCACAGCTTTAAAACTTTTGGGTTGGGAACTTAAAAGGGGTCAAATCAAGTAAATGAGGTACAATGTAGTATAGTCAGTAAACAAACAAATCTGTCAAGTGTAACACTAAGGCAGTGTAACTATTTATGGAACAGCAAATGAGAGACAGAACTGGGCAGGTGCTGCAGCATATTTTCCATTGTTTTTCACTTTCTTGCTTTGGACATGCTCGTTCCCCTTTTGAGCTCACATGTCGCAAAAATTTGAAAGAGCCAGTTTTACTGGCATGAATATTCACTGCACATGGGTTTCAAGGATCCATTAGTGATTGTCCATAGACTGTTCTTAAATTCCTGGGCCTTAGTTCCCACTGGGGCGGGGGCTACAAATTTCATTAATTGTGGGTCAGCACAACTGCTGTGATCTGAGGGGCAGTGTTAATTTGAGGTTAGGGGTCAGCAGGAGTCTAGCAAAAGGCTGTCCTACTAATGACATGAGCTATGCAATCAACAGTGTCTACTTTTGTGCTGCTGCAACTAGGCACAGTTAAATAGCTGGAGGGCCCTGCATTTTGGAATAGGCCAACACAGGACTGAATTTAATTTGTAAATGACAATCCCATTACTTGGACACGTTTATTAGACAGACATGAGAATAGTTATGCAGTCAATACAAGAAGTGCAGTGGACAAGCTGTCACTCTGAAGTTATCTTAGAAATATCTGAATTTTTTTTTTTTTCACGAAACTCTCTTGGAAGAGGGGGGACTTTGTGCTAAAGATATCATTTCCTTATTAGAGCTATCCTCTCCTCTCCCCTCCCCACATGAAACATTTTGGAAATTTGTCATAAATATAAAAATGTATTTTTTTTTCTGATTCAAAACCCCAAATTCTTCCAGTTGTCACTGCTGAAAATATTTAATTTTTAAAAACCAAAGTAGTTTTGGGTTTTAGATGAGAAATCTAATATTTTTGTCAAGTGATTTTTTTGTTTTGTTTGAAAATTTGGTTTCCAAGGAAAAATTTTAACATACAACCAGCTCCCTTCCTTATTTTCAGTGGCTGAGAAGGTAGCACTTAAAGAAGATGGGAAACTGAAGCATAAAGAATCTGAGGGCCAGATTTTTAAGGTATTTAGTCATCTAACTCCCACTGATTTCAATTGGAATTTGGCACCTAAATCCTTTATTTTAAATCAGACCCCAAGGTCACAGAGGAAGTGTATAGCAGAGCATGGAGTAGAACTCAGGTTTCTTAAGTCCTAGGCTAGCAACCTAACCACTGGAACTAAGGGCTCAATCCTGCTGACTTCTCTAGCAAAACTCCTACTGAAGTATTATGGCAGTTTCTTTGTGTAGGGCCTGCAGGATCAGCCCCAAAGTGAGTAATGGATTTCTTGCTTTAGGATAAAATTGTCAGAAGTGCCTAAGTCCTACTGACTTTCAACAGGATTTGGGGTGGGATGGATCACTTGATGATTACCTATTCTGTTCATTCCCTCTGAAGCACCTTGGCCACTGTCGGAAAACAGGATACTGGGCTAGATGGACCAGGGCCATCCCTAGCTATTCTGGGGCCCTATGCAGCCCTCCTCCCCCCCCCCTGCGGGGGTGAGGGGGGGGGGAGGGGCAGGCCTCTGCGGGGCAGGGGGCAGAGCTGGCTTGGGGCAGCGGGGAACCGCTCCCCAGCACTCACCAGCGATGCAGCTGGGGCCGGGTCGCTGCACTTCCCGCTGGTGAGTGCAGGCCTGGCCCTGCTGCACTCCGCAGGGGTGGGAAGAGGTGGAGCTGGGGCGAGCAGGGTGGGGGCTTTGGGGAAGGGGTGGGGTGGAGTGGGGGCAGGGAAGAGGCGGGGCTGGGGCGGAGCAGGGGCAGGGGTCATGGGGAAGAGACGGGGGAGGGACTGAAGCAGCATGCAGCTGCACAGGGCACCAGGAAATGTGATGCCCCAAATATCCTGGTGCTGTATGCAGCTGCGTAATTTGTGTATGGGTAAGGAAGGCCCTAAGATGGACCATTGGTCTGATCCAATATGGCTATTCTTGCTGGGATTTAGGCAACTAAGCCACTTAGGTGCTTTTGAAAAATGTACCCTTAGTAACTAGTTTGCACTAGAAAAGCGTGTGGGCAGCTCCCATTCTGCTTGAGTGCATTAGATTAATTAAGGGGTTGACCTCAGTAATTAGTGATATTAATACAGGAGTGTGGATTAGGAATCTATTCTGAAGCATTTAAAGAGGAGGAAAGTGATCAGGAACAGTCAGCATGGATTCACCAAGGACAAGTCATGCCTGACTAACGTAATTGCCTTCTATGACAAGATAACTAGCTCTGTGGGTGAGGGGACAGCAGTGGACGTATTCCTTGACTTTAGCAAAGCTTTTGATTCGGTCTCCCATAGTATTCTTGCCAGCAAATTAAAGAAGTATGGGCTGGATGAATGGACTATAAAGTGGATAGAAAGCTGGCTAGATCACCGGGCTCAATGGGTAGTGATCAATGGCTCCATGTCTAGTTGGCAGGCGGTATCAAGTGGAGTGCCCCAATTGTTGGTACTGGGGCCGGTTTTGTTCAATATTTTCATTAATGATCTGGAGGATGGTGTGGACTGCACCCTTAGCCAGGGCTGCCCGGGGGGGCAAATGAGGAAATTTGCCTCAGGCCCTAGGCCCCACAGGGGCCCCGCGAGCCCTGTCCCGGCAGCGGTCCAAGTCTTTGGCGGCATTTCAGCGGTGGGGGGCCCTTCAGTGCTGTCGAAGACACGGAGTGACTGAAGGGCCACCCGCTGCCGAAATGCCACTGAAGACCCGGACCGCCGCTGGGTGAGTACAAGCGCCGCAGCTCCCCTTGCTTTGCCCCAGGCCCCCTGAATCCTCTGGGCAGCCCTGCCCTTAGCAAGTTTGCAGATGACACTAAACTGTGAGGAGTGATAGATACGCTGGAGGGTAGGGATAGGATACAGAGGGATCAAGACAAATTAGAGGATTGGGCCCAAAGAAATCTGATGAGGTTCAACAAGGACAAGTGCAGGGTCCTGCACTGAGGATGGAAAAATCCCATGTACTGCTACAGACTAGGGACCGAATGGCTAGGCAGCAGTTCTGCAGAAAAGGACCAAGGGGTTACAGTAGACGAGAAGCTGGATATGAGTCTACAGTGAGCCCTTGTTGCCAAGAAGGCTAACAGCATTTTGGGCTATATAAGTAGGGGCATTGCCAGCAGATTGAGGGATGTGATCATTCCCCTGTATTCGACATTGGTGAGGACTCATCTGGAGTACTCTGTCCAGTTTTTGGCCCCACACTACAAGAAGGATGTGGAAAAATTGGAAAGAGTCCAGCGGAGGGCAACAAAAATGATTAGGGGTCTGGAGCACATGACTTATGAGGAGAGGCTGAGGGAACTGGGATTATTTTGTCTGCAGAAGAGAAGAATGAGGGGGTTTTGATAGCTGCTTTCAACTACCTGAAAGGGAGTTCCAAAGAGGATGGATCTAGACTGTTCTCACTGGTACCAGATGACAGAACAAGGTGTAATGGTCTCAAGTTGCAGTGGGGGAGGTATAGATTGGATATTAGGAAAACCTTTTTCACTAGCAGGGTGGTGAAGCACTGGAATGGGTTACCTAGGGAGGTGGTGGAATCTCCTTCCTTAGAGGTTTTTAAGGTCAGGCTTGACAAAGCTCAGGCTGAGATGATTTAGTTGGGGATTGGTCCTCCTTTGAGCAGGGGGTTGGATTAGATGACCTGAGGTCCCTTCTAACCCTGATATTCTATGATTCTAGGATTAGAGTAAGGAAAGCCTCAAGTTATTCATTTTAGACCTGTTCAGATGCTTCTGTGGGTTTGAATTTGAAAGTGAAGGACCCTTACAGGATTCAAAAGGCAATTTCCCAGAGGAACCAAATATATATACTAACCAGGGACAACAATTTTTCTTTGTAGGTCATGAAAGAAACAAGGTGTAGATACAGATTAGACTTAAAGAGATCGGAGTAAGAAGGTTTCTAGAATCAGAGACACAGAAGCCATATGTAATGGCAAAAATATCTTCTCAAACCCTTTTAGCAGCAGGTTTATTTTAAACAGCAGCTTGCAGATGCTATTCTCTAAAGAACTAGTCAGCATTAGTTTACCTTTTGATATATAACTGCAATAGCAAGCCCTGCATGGATTTTTGTTAAGCCTCACTAATTGTCCAGCAATTGTGAGAGCTATAGATTTTTATCCTCAAAGATAATTGCCTGCCTCAAAATGAAAAATCATTGCAAGAGAAGCATTTCATTCCTTAAACAGTCAATTAATATGTGATTCAAAATGCCATTGTAGGGACATGATAGCAACATTCCAAGACCCAATCAGCCCAAAGGACTGTAACAGTTTAGTTGAGGTAGGAAAGAATGTAAACTAAAAGGAGGATTTAAGGAGCATGTTAAAAAGCTTTCCACTGCATGTCCTCGTCTGAATTACTTTATATTTGAAAATATTTACATTTGAGTGTAACGTATGTCACAGTTCTGGAGCTAATGGCACCTGTGATCCATTCATTGTCTCCATAAAGACACCCTGCTTAGATCTCAGGCCTCCAGCCGAGAATCTTGTGATCCTCTCTTTCCAGACTGGAAAGCTGCAGACTCCTGCAATTCACTGTCACTTCAGCAGCCCTGAGTCCAGTTCAATAACTGCTGTCCTGCTTTCTTGGGGGGCCATGACAGGGTTATTCAGAAACCAGCCAGCTCCCGTAAAACAAAGCACTGTTAGTTTTTTTTCTTAAATACTTTTGATTTGAACAATCTTAAAACAATAAGCAGTTTATATGCATACCTGGCTTACTGGATGGTCACCTGGCTTCCCCATGGAGATTCTAGTAGATTTAAAGCACTTCAAGTCCTTTCTGCAAGACCGGTCTGTCTTGGTCACAGCCTCGTGTCAGTTGTTTGCTTGCAAGACACCACCTCCTCTTATCCAGGCTTATTGTATGCAATTTCAAGTCCTTTGTCTGCCATGTTTCTTGTCCCAAGTCAGCCAGCCTGCCTTCTATTCTCCAGGTTGTAAAACTTGAAAAAAAGGTGTGCTACCTGTATTGTTTTCAATATTGGGGATCTGCATTAATTACCTCTCTAGCCCCTATTGACTTTAGTTCTGGTAGGATGCATCCTTTAGCTCACCCACTGAGCCTGGAATACAATAACTAGCAAGCCCATGAAGATGTATATGATACTGATAACATGAATACAATAGTCTTTGAATATTCCAGGGTTCATTGGCACAACATGGTTGAGTTCCACCACAGATTTCCTGTATGATCTTGGGTGTTCTGCCTCATTTCCCATCTGTAAAATGGCACTTCCCTTTCCCTTGACTTCTAGCCCATAATGACATGAAACATTGGATTTCCCGTACCAGATGAGACCACTGAGCCTTCTCATCTTGTACCTGATGTTTAATAGAGGACAACACTTGATGTGTCCGAGTAAGGTAGTCTATTACTTGGCACATCAGAGCTCAAATTTGTTAATCTTCAGGGACTGCTGCAAACCTTTTTTTCTCAGGTATTTGTGGAAGATGAGAAAGAAGGGAAGACAGTATGGAAGTTACAGGGTCGGAAAAGATTAACAGGGTCCTGGATTTATTATTGTGGCACTTGGCAGCTTTACAAGTTAATTTCAACATTTATATTCAATAATTTTATCTATTTTAGCCTCTGAGAAACACATTGTGCAGCTTAGCATTGTAAAAAATGAGGAAAAAGTAAAAACATAAGGAAACATTAAAAGAAAACTAAATCTCCTTGTTGACTCTTATGGTTTTTATATTTGGTGTTTTTTCTTAAAGATCTAGACCCCAGCATCATGAGAATACACCAGAACCTCAGCTTTTTAAAGTAAGTTTCTAGCACTCAGAGTTGCAAAGACAAGTATGAAAATGTGAACCATAAAGGGTTAAAAGCCAGAAGGCAAATAAAAAGGACTCCACATTCAAGCTGTTGGGAGGTCAACAATTCTGTTTCACAACTGTTTTTGAGGTTTGGGAATTTGTTTTCATTCAGCATTGAAACAAAACAATTTTTGAATGTTTTCATGAAACTGAATTCGGTCAAAATGGTGGTTTTCAGCTCAAAAACCTGAGCTTTTTGATTCAGGTTGGAGTGGCTTTTTGTCTGTCTGTCTCTCTGTCAGCAGTGACCAGATTTAAAAGCAAAAAAAAAAAAAAATCCTTCCAGATGAAATCATTCTGGAAACCGATATGGCTCCGATAAAACGGCATATTTCAACCAAAGAAAATTTTGTCATAAGGGATTTCACCAGCTGTACTCCAAATTTTAATGACTTATGCTTACAAATCATGAGGTTTTTTTTAATCTCCTTACTTCAGCCATATTTTTGAACACTTGCAGTTGGCAATACTGGAAAAGTGCGAGATGATCTGTTGAGCATATCCAATGATGTGTATTTTAAGTCATGTACAAAGCTTCTACAGCAGCCAGCTATGGGCAGTATGCTGTGCATAAGGGAACAACTCCACCCTCACTTCCTGGGTCTTATGAGATTTAGCAGCCCTTATGCCCAGAAGTGGGTTCATGTGCAGACCCAGACTTCCTTGAGGTTTGAGAGACTTTAGATCTAATATTGGGCAATCCGTATACCGGCCTTGGGAGTGGTTTCTATTCCCTTGTGCCACCAGGAGCACAGCAGAACAGAATCAAGAGTCTCTTCTGAATTATTGATTGTTGCCTTTTGACCTTTTCAAATACTATGGTTGGACACTAGTGGTTTAGCTTCACTTTGAAAAAGCAATTCCCTTGAAAGGCCATGTCAACATGGGCGTTCAGGTAGCTATATGAGTGCATGATCCTCTAAGTCCAGTGTGACCCTGCTAATGTTGTTTGTCATTCATCTGAGACCCAAAGTGAGAAATGTCCACCCAAAAGGAACACTTCTGTGAAAGTTTCCATTAGCAAGTGGAAAAGCAGAGGCTTTGGCCTCAAACCCTATTTTCCAGAATGGTCTTTTAAACAGTGAGTTGCTCCCAGGCCTGTGTAGAAAGGAATGAAATGTGCTGTCAGCCTTTTTTAGCAATCTTAGAGTACAGCTATAAATTGCCAATGGTAGCCACTGGCTTTCTGTGACCCAATTTTTAGTGACTGATGTGACATCTAAAGCCTGATTTCCACTCTCTCCCCCCTCCCCCCAAACAGGCTTTTACTGAGGCCCCAAAACTGATTCAGGTAAAATCGCGGGGGTTGGGGGACACTTTTTAAAAAAATGTGACTATAGGTGTAGGAGGAGGTTGGAGGAGTAGTAACCCAGCATGGCTTGAAGGTTAAATGTTATAACATTCTCAGGTTCCACTGGCATTTTCTATTGTTCAGTATTTAAAAAAAGGAGGTGTCACCACTGTAACTGAAAACGAAGTGTTCTGCTTTTTCAAATAATTTTTAGGGATTCTTACTTTGATTTGAATATCAGCATTCAGTTCTGAATAGAGATGGACTAGTCAGTCTTAGCTCTTCCCTACTTTCTGTTTGCAGCATCATTGTTCTGAGTGTTTGAACAAGAACCACTGGATGATGCAGTCAGTATCTGCCCTTGGGTGTGTGTTTGTGTATGCTCTGAATTACTTTACAGTCTCTGATTCGCTAAATGAGTAATGTCACAGGCCATTTGCATACCTTATTTAGCCATAATTAGCATGTAGCCATCTAATGTTCATTTTAATGAGCCATTTATAGGCTTCTGCTGTCGACGTTCACAAATCACAGTGGGGTCTGTTCAGCTTCACTGCTATCTCCAGGCAAGAACCTGGAGACCATAAAACTCAGTTAGTTTGTAGAGCCTCCAGAGCTGTGACCAGTGTGGCTTTCCGCTAGGGGGTTGTTTTTGGTTGATTTCCCTCACCAGTGCTTCAGCAATCTGCTCTACTGTTTTTTTTTTTTTTTTTCCTTCCCATTGTTCACACTCCCCAAGCTGTTTTGCCGTGCACTGTACTGTGATCATCTCTACAGAGACAGCACAGTGAACTCTCTAGAACCTACTGATCAGTTTCTGCCCCCCATCCTTTACTCCCGCCTCCATACACGGTGGAATGGAAGGGGAGAGAGAGGGACGTTACCCACATAATAGAAGAGGAAGGCGCAAACAGGCAGTGAAAGCATGGGAAAGAAAGGGGCTGCAGTGGGAGAGACAAAAGGAGTGCAACATAGATACAGAAGGGGAGGGTATGGACCATCTTCCCTGAAATAACTCCTATTGAAGGCCTTTCCTTGAGTAACAAAATTCTTCCACCCACAGAGCCTTAGTGGGGTTTGAACCTTTGACCTTCAGTACCATGAGCACACATTTTGGTTATATGAGTTAAGGAAGTAATTATGTAAGCTGATGTAAGTAGTAGCTTTTTATCCTCTTTGGTCAGCCCACTTGAGGAGGGCATGATAAATTTACCCAGTATGTGTCGCATGCATGCACGTACGTACATACGTTCTCTCTTTTGTCCCCCAAACGAGTTGCTGATTGTCCCCCGAGTCTCCCTTCTAAAGAGAATTGCATAGATCTAGTGCATCAGCATGAACTAAGTTATGCTTTTAAAACATATGCATAGCAGTTTAGTAAATAATTAATTGGAGTAAAATATATTAGCATCTCAGTTAAATGAAGTTGTTACAGTTTGCCTCCTTCAGCCTAATGCCTGGAATTGGGATTTCTCAGTGCAGTATGGAAATTAATAGAGTGAAATTCACCCTGGTGAGAAATGCCTGCAGTAGGACTATCCACTTTTAAATCCCACTTAAGCTCTCAAAATAAACCAAACATGGGGTGAATTCCAGCCAGTTTTCCATCAGAAAATGCTGATTCCACTAAACTGAAATGTCATATTGATTTTTGTCTAAAATTTAAATAGGAAGTCAAAACATCTAGTTTTGATAAAGTTGTAACATTTTGTTTTGACTTTTATATATTATAAATAATTAGAGCTGGGCAAATATTGGTATTTTTGTTTTGCTTGCAGTTCTGAAAAGTTGAAAAAAATGTTGGTTCAAATCTATTTTTTTCTGAATTTTTGTTGAATCAAAAAAGTCCTTCAGATCTGTTCCTGAGCAGAGATTCAAACTTGAGTCACCCACATTCCAGGTGAATGCCCTAACAATGGGGGGAGGTTATAGGAGGGACAGCAGCACCATCAACCCCACCTCCTTCTCTGTCTATTTTGTGAATGGCTGAAACTATTCAAGTCAAAATTGCAAATAGTTTTGGATTGACTAAAACTGCATTTTTCATTGAATAAAGTATTCATCCCCAAAAAATCACCCAATTATAATATAAAAGTCAAAACAATGAAGTCAAAATGAAATACTTTTGGAATATTTTGTTTCACAGAAAAAATCAGAGATTTTCACTTTTCATCCCGATCTGAGATGAAACCAAATTTCAAAATCTTGTAGTTTTCTTGATGGACAGATATTCCATTTTTTTGACCAGGTCTGATGAAGAGAGAAGCAGTATTGTGTTCTAGCAGTTTATGGCTGAAAGTATATGTTCATACATAAAGCGGTATCCTCCACTGATCTAAATTGATGCAGCTCTTTTGAATTCAATGAAGCTATGCCAGTTTGCATCAGCTGAGGATTTGTGTCATGACTCCTGTATGGAATTGTCCATACGTTGCATTGGGATTTCCACAAGCATATGGCATGAGGAATTAGTAGAAGTGGAGTATTTAAAATCTACTGCAGAAAACAATCTCCCTCAGCTGAATGGAATTTTGGAAGAATGTTATCAATATTTTGTCATGGCCTGGCATTGACTGATATCATTGGAATATTGTTCATGTACACACAAGGCAGGTAAATTTAATAAAAGGTGAATGTGAATGACAATACTTATCTGGTGAGATTGATGAAACAACTTGCCTTTCTCCCTATGAGGCTCAGGTTATTGTTGATACAGCAATATGTTTGACTGATTTGCTCATTAAAGTTTAATGTTTCAAAACTTTTTTCCTCCCATCTGAAATCCTTTGTGTAATATAGGATGTAACTACACTGGAGGCTGATTAAATCCTTCCTTATTTTTTCCCTCTCACCTCTCTCTTGTTGAGAAGGTATTTCTGCACCAGTAGTGAAATTAGGAAATTAATCACCAGGCCTTATTTTGTTGCTGTAGGGAATAAAAATATACCTGAAGGCAAAGACTAATGTTCTATGCATCAAATTCAGGATACTGTGAGAAGTCCTCTTGATTTCACAAGGCCTGTGGAATATGCTTTGCTTTCTACCCATCAGAATTTTATATCTGGTTTTAGCTGCTCATTTGTGCTTTTGTTTAGTATTATAAGATTTGGATTTAGAAATCACTGAAACAATTTTCTTTAAAACACTTAGTGTAAATGGCTATGAATAAGACATTCCCTGCTAGTAATATATTTCATAGATAGATATGTTTTTTACAAGTAAATCAACATCTAAAACTTGCCACACCAACTTTATTATTTAATACTGTGTGAGGTGCAGCATGTGGGTTTCTCTCCATAGCTCCCAGCATGTCCCCCCAGACCTTCACCCAAATGAGGACATTTGTAATTATAAATGGAGTAATGATTTTCTGGTTATGCAGTGGAGCATAAAAGATGAGCAAATGTCAGCCCAGCAAGTGCATTCAAATCCCTGCTATCTGGAAACCTTTCAAGTCACTCGGTACATTTTTAAATAGGGTGTCTGCTCACTGTCAAAGAATGGTCTGGAATGGCAAATTGCTGCATCTGCCCTCCTGTTCTCATCAGTGTTAAACAAGCTTTCTGAATCAAGATGTTGCACCCAAAATATAAAAATGAATCCTGGATTCATTTTTTCTTCCTCAAAGTAAACTAAAAACATCATGTTACAACTGTGAAGATAATTTAATTGGCATTAATCCACATGGATGAATATCCACAGCACGTACCAGCACCCTCACCTTTGGCTGTAATTAGCACTCTTGCAGTAGCCTCAGCAGAAAGGCCAACAAATTAATGGGATCTTGGGAACCAAACTGCTGCTCACCTCCTCAAGTAGGCCTTCCAGGTCAGACTGAAACTCCCTGGCACAGACACACAGGGCAGTTTGTACAGTCACTATCCTCCTGTATTAGTCTTGGGGATAAATTGTGCCTTTGGGACTGATTCTCCTCTCACACTGCTTCAACATCCATGTAATTTCATTTGCTTCAATAGAATTGTGCCTGATTTGGGGGCTCGTCCAACTCCCACTGAAGCCAGTCTTCTCATTCATTTCAGTGGTACTTAGATCATGTCCTCTTGCCAGGATGAGAGGAGAATCAGGCCCTCTGTCTCTAATGCTATTGGTGGTACACTTTTTTTTTATATGCTGGATAAATTTATTTTAAAGATTTTTTTTTAAAGGTTTATCATGTAGAGAATTTTGAGTCTGTTCGAAAATATACAACTGAAAAACTCACTATTAATTCTGAAATATTGGTTTGAAAAAATAGGTGTTAAACTGTCCTGAGTAGATGGTTCATCCGTGGATGTATAAATCTGTCCCTCCATTTATTAATGCGCATTTGCATTCAGAGAACATGAAGTGTTTAAGTCATGAGTGACAGCATTAACAGCTGCCTCCTACAAAGATAGGAGGTGGATTATTGCATCGTATAAGCCCTCTGAAAAATCCAGCTGTCATGAAAAATTTCACTTTCAAATATGGGAAACCAGTGGCTCTGCTGCCTGAGTGGAAGGGCTAAACTCAGTGAGACTCAGCTATCTGAAGAGATGTGGGGCTGGAGATGGATCTAAGGGATGAATGGAGAGAGTTTTATTTCCCAAGGAATCTCCCAATTGTAAATATTAAGAAGTAATTCAGTGGGCTGCTCCTAACTGCACATACTTGGGTTATGTCTGTGCTGGAGCTAGAAGGTATAATTTCCAGCGTGGGTAGACATACTCATGCTAGCTCTAACTGAGCTTCTGCACTAAAAATAGAAATGTAGCTCTGGTGGCATGAGAGGTGGAACAGGCTAGCCGCACTTAGTATGATCCCATCTGAAACTTAGGTACTCAGAGCAGCTAGCTCCTCCCACTGCTACTGTGGCTACACTGCCATCTTTAGCATGCTAGTTTGATCAGAGAGAGTGCAGGTATGTCAACCCAAGCTGGATATTCTACCTTCCAGCTCCAGTGTAGACATACCATCAGTCTTCTCTCTGCTGCTCCATATGTACATAATGCTGCTACCATTGAAGTGACGGTAAAGCTCCCATTGACTTCAATAGCCTTTTGTCTAGGCCCCTATCTCTGGTACAGCCTCACACCTCCTAGTCACCAGACATATTCACTCATTTCCTTCAAATCCATCCCTAAACTCAAATTTTCCCACAAACATTTCCTCAACCATGTTGCTTCCACAGGCTCTGACATCTGAAGTTATGTTACACATTTATGTTTTGTTGTTTTTCTCTTAGGGACTCTACTTCACAATGATTTCAGTGAGAGTAGTTAGATATTGAGCTCCTCTGAGGATGTCCTGGGTGCCTTCTACTCCAGTTGATTGTAGGCCCTGATCCAAAGCCCACTGAAGTCACAGGGAGTCATTCCACAGACTTGAATGCATTGTGGAACAGGTCCATAATAAACTGTGGATGCCCAGCAATTGATAGGATTAGGGACTTCTAAGCTTTTTCCTAGGGTAGCCCCCCCCCCTTTTTTTAAAATAAAACTCTGTGTATATTTATGGTGCAATACAATTAATAAATACCACATTTCAGTACTTATTGCAAATAACCATATGTGTTTATGTAACAAAATAAATCAAGAAACTTTGCACGAAGCATATGTTTTTTTCAAAGTATACAAATTCACTAGAGCTATTTGCTATTCATCCATTTCTTAGTTCATTCCTTAAACCCTATGCACCATTATCTTGGAGATATCTAGTACAGTGATAAGTACAACATCTACAGCAGTCTCCAAAAAAAAAAAAAAAAAACTGGAAAGGCAATTGGTCTTAAGCACTTCAGTATTCGACTCACTTGATGAGAGTGAAGTGCTGCACTTAAAGGCAGAGGTTCAGTGTTTTGTGAGCCATCTGTCAAACAAGATAACATGCCATGCTCCTCAGCTAACCCCCCCATAGGTTTTTCAGAATCAGGCCCTGTCTGTTAAGGTCACTTGTTGTTCTCTTATTTTAAGTCTGAAAAATTCAACTCATATAGGAGGTTGAAGCTGCAATGATGCTGCCTGGTTTCTGGTGTGTGTATCGAATAGGAGTTCTGAGCACTGAAATTTTATTTCAGCAGAATAGTAAAAAAGGGATAAAGAAAACTGTTATAACTTTTTAAGCCATTAGTTTTATTCTCCACTCAGCAATTACTCCTGCTCCAATACATGACACCAATCACTACAGTGTCAAGCCACATAGATGACAAGGTCCTCTTAATATATTGTCTTTGAAGTAGAAAAATTAACATTTGTTTATTTAAATAATGCTCCTGCTAAAATTCTTCCATTTCTGTTCCTATTGTGGGCAGGTCCAACTGATGAAGAAACTTTTTAAAGGTACTTATGGGGAGTGTAGTAAATGTGGTAGAATTGAGCAGAGGATGGTGGAAAAAGAAAAAGTATTCAAAAGCTACTAGTAAGTTTCGATGCTTCAGTTTTTGGCTTAAGATACCATAAATCAGGGATTGGCAAACTTTGGCATGCGGCTTGCCAGGGTAAGCACCCTGGCGGGCTGGGCTGGTTTGTTTATCTGCCGTGTTGGCAGGTTCGGTCGATCGCAGCTCCCACTGGCTGCGATTCGCTGCTCCAGGGCAATGGGGGCGGCGGGAAGTGGCAGCCAGCACATCCCTCGCCACTTCCTGCCACCCCTATTGGCTTGGAGCAGCGAATCGCAGCCAGTGGGAGCTGCGATCGACCGAACCTGCCAACACGGCAGATAAACAAACCAGCCCAGCCCGCCAGGGTGCTTACCCTGGTGAGCCGCGTGCCAAAGGTTACCGATCCCTGCCCTAAATGATCTCAGAAAGTGCTTAGTATCCACTCTTTGAAAATTAGGCCCCTTTAAGTTGTCTGAATCTAGGTACCAAAATGATTAATCCGTTTTGAAAATTTTGTGTTCTATCTTGGAAGAGTATTTATAGGAGGTTCAGCTGACTTTTAATTCATGCAAACAAATCTCTTTAGGCAGAGTCACTGAGCATCTCTTGGGATCATGTCTGAAGACAGTATAATTCAAGTGGAAATTATTATGCTCTGAGTCTTACACATGCTGTTGATGTAGATGACGCTGGGAAACTTTAGAAGTCCTAGGCCTGGCATTTTATAATGCTTGGCATTGCACTTTAACTGGTAATGGAATGATTTCATAAACCGGATGTTTCTTAGTACTTCTAGTTCCTAAATAATGAACAGTTGTTTGAAAAACTGATCAATTAAGACATGATGATGGTGTGAGTTTGGGGAATGCTGTGTGTTAATGGAAACAAGACATTACTATCAAACTGTGAATAACTCTGACTATAATACAATAATGCTAACTATACAGGGGGCTTGTTCCTCTGTTCTGGATGGTCTGTGCTAAGTGCTGAAATGGGGCAGGCTGGGGATCAGCCACCTTACCGGATTCCACTGTTTTTGCTCCTGGCTAATTTGAACGCGTCCAATGTAAATTTAAAGCAGCCTCAGGATTTTAGAACTTAAACTCAGCTGCCTTTAAGACCTGCATACACTGTTGGCATAAAGGGGCTGTGGGAGAAAGGGGAAATAAGCTTAAGGAACTGTAATGAACACGCTGGCGATAACAACATAAGGGTCCAATCCTGCAAGTGAAATTCTAACTACCTTGCTCACTTTCAGAGATCACATCTTCTGATATTCGTACATTTAATAAAGCTGAGTTCCTTCTGCTTCATACACACAGTACCAACAACCAAGATATGTGGACTCAAAAGCCAAACTGAATTCTTCATGCGTTCCATGAGAGTGGATGTCTCTGCCAACATGGAAGTTGTTAAAGGTCTGGGTTATTAGCTGGTAAGACAGAAGATAAGTAGCTTACAGTCACATTGAGGAGTGGGGAATATCACCTGGGCAGCAAAGAGCTGAAGGAGGCATGTCCCCATAAATTCTTCACATGCTGCATATGGCATTTTTAGACCTGGGTATTCTCCTTATCCCTCCCACTTCATATAAAAAAAAGTATTTAATCAAGCGCTGAACACTCTTCTCCCCTCTGCATGCTCCCACCCACCCAAGACAAATAAAATGCCTAGTCTTTGTTAAACCAATCCAATCATACTTGAGATCACACAGGTAGTGTGCTAGGTGCTGTGCAAAGGCATAATAAGAAACAGTCCCTGCTCCAAAGAATTTGAAATATAAATGGACAAGACAGACAAAGAATGGGGAACTGAGGAACAGAGACTAAGTGCTTCTCAAAAGACTCACAGTCCAGGGGCGTCTATTACAGAACCAAGGGTTGACCCTAGATCTCCTAAGTCCTACACCATTGTTTCAGCCACAAAATCCTTCTCTTCCTCCTTCTCCTATTTATTTATTTAAAATCCTTCATGCACATTTCAAATGCCTATACTGCTTGTACTGTTTTTAATAAAAATCTAAATGTATTCCATCCATGATTGCATTTGTACAGTATAGTCTGCAACTGCTGAATATGTCAAGGTAATAGTTTACAGTGATTTCTTCACTTAAAATGGGCTCAACCCCCAAAAAACTACATTACATTTTTTAATTCGGCGAAAAGAGTGTAGCCCCTGGATTTTATCATTTGCCACTGTTGATTCTCTGACAATAATTGAATTTTATACACAATATTGTATGCGTAATAACTTTGTTTATATAAAATAAACCTGTCAATATAATAGTAAGTAGCTTTTCTGTTTCTGCTGTCTATTTTTTATAATCACTTTTATATGGGCAAATAGTTTATATGTCAGAACACTGAATGTTTTTACAAATGCCATTTGAATTGACATTTTGGCAGATTTGCCTTTCCTTGTAACTCTATACCCAGTTTAGAATTTTGTCCTAAAATTATTCACTTTCACCAATTTTAGATACAATTTAGTAAAGCTAATCATTACTTTTTTATCATGGAAGTCAAGGCAAAACAAACAGTTGAATGGTACACTGTTTTTATTTTAAATATGTAATTACTATGCCCTTGCTGCCATACTGTAGTGATGATGGGGTTCTGAATACACATGTATGATTGGGCTAAGAGTATTCCTAGGCAATAAAGCTATAAATAGGTCAGCATTCATATTTTTGTGTAGATTTCCTTGCTAGCTTGTATTTTAATTTCATCTATCAGTTCTGTTAACAAAACTCCATTACTTTTTTGTCAGAACCACAGAAGTCATTGATTGACAGGTAAATTATCCTATATTGGGTGTGTTTTGTGTGTGGCAAAGGGTGAATAGACCCTTTGGAATTATCTCAGTTAACCTGCATAAATTGAGGAGAGAAGTTGCATGGAACATTTCTGTCTGGGATCCTGTTTTTCAGCAACCACTTCTGCTTGGTCTCTTGTTACCAACACTCCTGCACATCTGTCTCTATGGACTGCTTGAAGGCTACTCACATTTTTGCCTTGAGTCATACAATTCAATGGGACATGAGATCAGTTGTCTAACAGAGCCCTGAAAGCTAAGTGTTATCACTTCAGCCAGTCCTTTCTCTGTGATACATCATAGTAACTGCAGAGCTGTTTCTTCTTAGTGTGTTCATGTAGCATCAACTGCTCATTGTCTTTCTGTGCCTACTATATTGATGTTGCATATGGTGTATCTAATACCAAGTGCAACATCAGTTATTCCAATGTCACCATCTGAAGCTCAGTTAGCCAAACAGAATCATTTTTCCATACCATCTTTCAGATTACAGATCGTTCAGAAAAGGTGATACCCAGAAGAAAGTGGCCAGCTAGCTTAGCAGTAGGACTAGATGGACTGGGAAGAAGCCTTGCAAGGATCTGAGGTGATTGTGCATGTACAGGCTTATGCATCCAAAGGCTTAGGCTCCTAGCATCTTGAAGGGAAAAGGGCAGAGTGCTTCAGCTTTCCTCCTCTTATCTCTGTCCCTTTGCCTCAGATTTCTCCTGCTGAAGCCAGTCCACCTTGGACAAGTTGACTGGCTTTAGCACTGACTATCCATACCCTTGATTATCCAAAGATTTCAGCTGTCCCCAGAAACCATCAAATAACCTGAGTTGTGCTGTAAGAAGCCCTTTCCTGGTCTGCTACAGGTGTAAGTGCTGAAGACTTGAAGTATTTGGCCTTGTATCATGGAGAACATATTGGGTCTCAATTTATTTAGGTCCCATCTAATGTAAAACCTCATAACATTGCGCAGATTTAAATAAATAAAAATACTGTTTCTGGTCTCTTCAACAGAAGATGAAAAGTCTCAGAGATGAAAAGTCAATCCATGCTGCGATTTACTGTTGCACATCTCCCATTTTATAAACTCTGGTTTTGCTGTGTAATGACAAAGGGGTTGCCAATACCAGCACTCTAACATCCGTAGGAGCCTTCAGGTTGAAGAGTCAGGGTGCGTGAAACATTGCCCCCTTACCAGTGTTTAAATGTGGGACATAGCCCACAGAAAAAAATCAACTTATTTCTCTGCCTCTTCTACCAATTAGAGTACACTTTGCAGGTGTTACATATATGTTCCAATAGTGCACTAATTTCAAAGCAACTTTGAAACTTCCAGAGTGTTGTGCTACAGCAAATGGACTAGTTGTCAAGCTGTTAAAAGGATAGGGGACTAATTTCTCAACTTAAATGACATTTTTAGTCATCTCATTGTCATGGATACCTGATAGAAGCTACTGTGTACACAGTTAATGAGATAAAATCTGGGTTCCATAGGAGGGAACTAAGTCTAGAAGGAAGGCTATCCCGGGTAATGAGGAATATTCTCCTGAATCAGTATTAGCCGATCAGTCAAGCTGTAGCTGTTAGGAGATTCCCCAGTCAAAACTGTGGAAATCCATCTTTTATCAGACCAAAGCCCCCAGTGACTTAGGACTACAATGGTTTAAACTCAGCAAAGTTTTAAGTACATTCCTTGACAAAAAAATGTTTAATTAGGAGAGTTGTGGGTGTAACCAAAAACCTTAAAATGATTTTGTTGCAAAATGAGGAATTTCTGAGTGCAATATTTAGAATTAAATATAGGTAAGAAAGTATGGAAATATAGGTTGAAGGATCCCTGGGTAGCTTTAATTCTACCTTAGTCCCAGTCATGCTGTGCTTCTCTCCATGTCTAAGACCAATGTCTCAGCTTGCTGGCAGTTCAGATGTGAGTGTCGTTGGCTAGAGATGACAAACTTTGTTCCATATGCTGTCTCATGTGCCCGTGCCCACAGATGTGACAATATCCACAAGCTGTGCATACTAAAGCTGGGTAGTGAGAGGGGAATAAGGGCCTAATCAAATTAAGAGCTCTGTATCTGAATGTAAAACGTATGACAGTCAAATACAGAAGCCTTTATGAGATTAGTTCAGACACTGTCAAGATGGTTGTTCATTTTAACTTGTTAATGTGAAACTCCTATGAGTTTGAAAATTCTTCTATGCGTTCCTCTCTACCACTGTTACCCATGAGCTTTGATTATAACTCAGTCTGGAGAAAGCCCATCTCTGTATTCAGATACCTGGGAGCCCCATAATCAATGGCTATTGGGCTTGGTGGACCTGAGAGCTTCATGCTGAGACTGCACAGAATGTCTAATGCCCTTTCTTTATGGCTGCCAAAGTTTTTTAAAAAACCCAAGTAATTCCCTGCTCCAGAACTATGATGAGAAACCCAAAGGAGCTTCAGAGAGGTAACAGCTAAGGTGTTATCCTGGCTAGAGCCCTTAAATTGGGGGTCTCAAACTGGGGGTAGAGACCCTCAGGAGTCACAAGGTTATTACAGGGAGGGGTGGTTACGAGCTGTCAGTCTCCATCCAGCTTTGCATCCAGCATTTATAATATATACAATAAATATATTAAAAAGTGTTTTAATTTATAAAGGGGGGTCTCACTCAGAGGTTAGCTGTACTGGTGATCCCTTTCACACAAAAGTTTGAGAATCACGGCCTTAGATGGTGAAGAGAAGCTAGTAAAGCAGTCAGGAAATGGAGCATGTCTGAGATGCTGTAAATTATTTGGGCTGTGCAATAGCCAGGAGGGATTGCCAAGTGGCTGATCTCACGTTCACCCCCATGACCCTTATGTACACCTCCATTAGCTGCCTTCTTCACTCCTTCCCTTTTGCAGGCAGATGTCCTTGTTCTTCCTAACCACTCTAGCCCTCTTCTCTATCTCTAGTGGAATGTCTTCTCCCCTTCCCTCCCTCACTACTTTCTTTTTGTCTTTTCTGGCTACTTTATTTGGTCTTCCAATCCTTTCTAGTTGCTGCTCTTTTCCCCTATTCCCTTCCCTGCTTCATTGTCTCTTCATTGGATTTCTCTCTGCTCCTTCTCTTGCCTAGTTAGCTGCCTGTAGCCTACCAGATACCTCTTTCTGTCTTTCTTGGTAGCCTTGATTCTTCTTTCACTTGTTCATTCCCCAATTTCTCCCCTCTGTCTTTGCTAGTAACCTCCCCATCTGCTCACTTCCACCTCAACCTCTGCCTGAAATGTTGGTTGCTCCAGATCCAATTTCAGCAGCTCTTCAGGTGACCAGGTGTCAGTTTCCCTCTTCCGGCTCTGAGTCAGTTGATTCAGAGACTGGGACTCTAGAGCTGCCTCTACCTTCGTTTGAACAAATGATGCAATATCTGAAATTGGTCTTATGCTTTCAGATTAAATCACATTTAATTGAAATAAAGCAATTGCTGGAAATCTCATTGCTTGGATCTCTTGAAACTGGTCTGGACAGAGCACTAGAAACCAGACTGTAGGCAGTAATGCAACACTGGACAGGTGAAGGGAAGTAGATGGCCTGTATGATGAGATATTTTTGTTTATTTTTTTTATGGATCCTGTCACAAGAGTGCAAGTTGAAAATCTGTCAAGTGATGCACCCAGATGGGATGACAACAAAGTGTGTGTGTGAGTGTAAAACTGTCTTTGAGTAAGGATCTTTGCTAATGGTTCTGACAGTGTATTATTGCCCTGTGATCTCTTCAGAAAACGCAAGTGCAATAGGCAGATTCCCTGCTCTCTTGTTTACCAGTTGGAGATGAATTTGAATTGGAGGAAACAGCGTGTCTCTAACAGAAGCCATTCTGGGAAATCTATTAGCTTCATTTACTGTAGTTTCCATTGCTGTTTCTGGATGTCTGAGCAGACTTGCTGAACTTCTGCTTCTGCAACTGCTTTATCGATTCCTCCCGCCCCCAAGCCTCTTCTGGTGGATGTGATATTTTGTGGGGGACTCTAAATTTCTACATTTGAGACCGGTCTCTGATTTTCAGGAGATTATCAGGACAAACTCAAATTTGTGTGAATGCAGTGTGCGCGCATGAGATCAGCAAAATTATTAACTCCATCTGTGCCCAATCTTAGACAGAGATGGAGGGAGTGATTCAGGGAATCTAGGGAGTGAAGGAAAGGTTGTAGGGGAGAGATAGCTGTATGACCCAGAATCTTAAAACTGGTACTGTTTGAGGGTGTAGAAAGCAAAACAGAAGGTAGGTGTATGTGTTTATACACTTTTGAAACCTGTCATTTAGGATCATTCCCCTTCTATGCGAGGTTATGTTCCTGTTTCTGTTAACTCTTGTCCCTCCTCTCCTAATTCTTTCCTTGTGTTTCTATACCTATCTGTTCTGTGTTCTCCGTATTTTGACTTTAAGCTCTTTGGGGCAGATAGTCTTTTGTGGTTTTGCAGTGCCTAGAGCAATGGAGACCTTTTTGGAAGCCCTGAAGTATTACCAGAATGTAACTAGTAAATAAAAATAAGAGTTTTTGGCTGACACATTTTGTTTCTCTAAGTGCTTATGCTAATTTAGGCCCCAATTCAACAAGGCACTAAGGGACGTGCCTAACTTTCAGCACCCAAGTAGTCCTATTGACTTCAGTGGAACTACTTTAGGTGTTTAAAGATGAATATGCGCTTAATTACCTTGAAAAAGTGAGACTTGTATCAGATATTGAATAGATATTTCTAAGAGCACTGATACCTTGAAAACCGACTCATTTTCTTTGAAGTGTAATTTGTGATACAGCATGGCCAGAGGGCAGCGGGAGAGGGTTAGAAGGGAGCCTTATTCCCTGTAGAGGGAAGAAAGTTTGCTATAGATTAATTAGAGCACTGAAACCAATTAGAGCACCTGAAGTCAGTCACCTGATAAAAAACCCCTGCTTCAATCAGACAAGGAAAGGAGTTGGAGCAGAGAGCAGTTTGGAGGGAAGCAGAGGAAAGTTTGGAGAAGTGCTGAGGTGGGCTAAGAAGACCAAGACCCTAGGTAAAGGGACACCTGGCTTGTGCAGAGGGAGAGCAGGAAGCCCCCCCACAAGCTGAAGGGCAGGAGAGGGAAGTAGCCCAGGGGAAGGAACCGCTAGATCAAGTGGTTTACCACTTATCCCTAGGGCCTCTGGGCTGGGACCCGGAGTAGAGGGCAGACCCGGGTCCCTCCCTCTCCACTCCCCTCCTCTAGGACACTAGTGGGGTAGTTAATATTCCAGTTCAGGGGCAAGAAATGGTGCCCTGAACCCCCCCCAGAAGAGAAAGCGCAAGACCCATCATAGTAGTGCCAGCAATTTGCCACAAATTATAGTCTCAAAAGTATGTTCTGACCCCTTACATCTGCTCCCAATGTGTTTTCTGAGTCATATCTGCCCTCTTAAAGTGAGCTATCAATAAGCATGTGAAAATAGCTATTGTGTCAACTCTGGACTAAAACTGGGAAAATAGTACAAAATCCTTTCTGCAAATACAGAGACATGCTTTTAATTAATTAGCTTTTGCCATTCTCTTATTTTTCTCACTTTGCAAATGTTTACATAATATAGTTTAGTGGTACAAATGTTTGGAGAGGTATTTGGTAAACTTTACATTTGCATATTTGTATATTAGCATTGGAGGGGCTCTCATACTCCGGACACCCGGGGATAGACATTCTACCATAATTCGACCTACTCCATAGCTATTGAAAAACAAGGGGGAAATTTTTGCAAATATTTGATTGAAAAGTTTTCCCCCTTTTGTCAACATTTTGAAAAATTTCAGCCCACTCTAGAAACTATTTAGCGTATGTGTACATTGCACACTAAGCCAGAGTCTGTGGGACCTGGGGGGGACTCTGTTTTCAAGCCTTTGCTTAAGCATCCACATGGTATTGTTAACCTGGGTTGACAATGGCTGGCCTTGGTTCTCACTGCTGTGCTAACACATCCATACTGCACTACAGAGACCTTCTGACTCAAGCTGAGGCTTGAGTGACATTACCATTAGAAAATGACAGGGCAGAACTTGGGCTCTAACTAACCTGCCTATCAGTAACCTAGGACTGAGTCAAACTGATTGATTTATGTGTGGACAGAAGGGGGGTTTGGGGTCAAAGCCCAGGCTTAGGGTTTGTCTACACTGCAGTGTAAGACCAGGGTTAGTAGAATTTGAGTTAGCAGATCCTGGGTTTGTTAACCTAGGGCTTGACTGTCTACACTCATTTGTAACCCCTGTTAGGAATGATTGAATCTTGGGTCCTACCCTGGGGCTCCAGTGTCTACACTGCAGTATGCGGGCCAGGTCCAACCACCCATATCCCAGACTTCCTAGTGCTCTCCCAAAATGTGGCTGCCCTAGCCCTTTGCTCATGGTGCAGTGTGGGAAAAATTGACTGTCCAGAGAACAAAGAAAGTCAGCCCGTGGAAGACTTTTGATAGACTCCCAGATCATGGGTCTAGTGGGGCTGCATCTACACTGCAAAGGAATAAGGGCTTGACTCAGGTGTGGAGACCCTGGATCTGAGCACTGGCTTAGTGCAATTTGTGTGTAGATGGAAGGGCCGTTAGGCTCGAGCCTGAGTTTGAACTCTGGGCTTATGTTGCAGTGTGAACATACCCGTAGAATACAAGTGGTTCCTCTTCTTACCAATACCTGGGCTATAATGTTGACTGTGGCAGTAGCTTTCTGTGTTTGGAAATACTCAGAAGGTCCAGAATTTGGATCTGGCTTAAATAAGCATTCACAATTCAGATGCTTCTCTGAACCCCTTGTGAGTCTGAAAGATTGAGCCAAAAAACTGACATGAATAAGGTTTCTGATGCGTCTCCTTTCTAATACGGCCCTGATTACCACAAGCACAGCGTTATGGTGTCCCATCACTTCCTCTTCCAGTCTAGTCTGAACCTAGATATCCAGAGTAATGGGAAAATGAAAAGTAGTGAATAAAAAAATGTTAGGCAGACTTTCTTAAACCCTCAGGAATGGTTAAGTTCAACACCTTTAATACCAAAGTTGTTTTTATCTAAACCTGATCAATGAACCCTGACTCTGTCAGAGGCTTCAAAAGTAGAGAAAATCAGTCTCTTAGGTGTGTCTTGCATTAAGCAACTTTCTGTTCATCTGAGAATACTTATACTGCTCTATGGGAAGTCTGGCTCTGTTGTCTGGTCCCAGGCTGTCCCTCTTGGGGCTGAGAAACAAAGTGTGTGGCTCAAAATTTAGCCATTTTGCTGCATTAAGGAATGTCATTGTGGCCCCAAAGGCCCTGTTAAACCATGTCCAACCTGAAAAAAGGTAGTGATCATGACATAGAGAGGAGTGGAGTTCAGAGCAGTAATAAACAGAGATTCTGCAGCCTGATGGAGCACTAGAGGACACCTAAAAGATCACATGCCTTAAGAAAAAATTAAATACAATCCACCCCCCCATCCATTGTTAAAACGGGGTATAAGGGCTATGCTCCTTCATACTGTGGTCCACAGGCTGACAGCAATGCTGAGATGTAAATCATAGTCACTAGGACTATTGGGTGGGGACTAGGTTTAGGACATAGACTACATTAGCCTTTGGGTATGCAGAGTTTTTACCTTGAGTTAAGTGATTGCCAGTTAAATAAAGGTAGAAAACAAGTTTGTAAATAGTCTGGATGCGCCGCAACAAAAACAGATGCCAGGTTTTTTTGTCCTACAAAAATAAAATAAAAATATTTTAAAGAAGCCTGATCTTGCTCTTGAATATATATCTATATATATCACTTGTATCTATGAGAGACCTGCCTATATGTTATATGGTAGAATGCAGCCCTGTAGATTTTGGGAGAGGCCTGACATCTTAGTTGATATTTTGAGTAATCAGAACATCTAAAATGTCCATTGATTAAATAAAGCCAATACGTTGGGGAGGGGAAAACCTTCTGCCTTTGGGGCTGGATTCCCCCATATGGTCCGGTTGCCTTGTGGTGCTCTGATAGTAGAACTGGCTTAATTAGGTAATTTAGCTAGGTTTGTTCTGTAAAGCAGTCGGTGTGTACCACTGAATTCAGGCCTCTGATTTTGTACTTACTCCAAGTTCTTCAGAAGGAGTTAATTAACTAATAGATTCACAATAGTGTTTACCCATTCAAACCAGGATGGCCATGGAAGAGTTAGCTACAGCGTGATTTGGAATATTCAACACCCACATGAAATGAACTTTTGGAGACATTAAAGTTTTATGGGGTTCATAGCCAATTCCATTGCAGTGTCTACCTGCACAGACTAATGAAGTATGTGTTCATGTCAAATTGCAATGTACATAGGTTAATTCATTTACAGAATTAGAGAGTAGCTGTAAATGGATTTCTGGGTCCCAGCTGAGAGACACCATCAACAACACAAGGAGGGGTGATTAGCTCATGTGATGACTGTTAGTTATAAGACCCTTGGTACCTGATTAGCCCATCTTGTCCTGCCGAAGGCATATTCTGTGGCTCTTGCTCCTACGCTACTGTACCTGTTCTTTGTGCAGATCTTTGGTGGCTACTGTAGATGGCAGCAGAAGCTAAAGAAAATACAAAGACCTTGCAAAAAATATTTAATTAAACCATTGTTTGGTGTTGCCCTCAGTCTGTTTTATCTCTTGGTCTCTGCAGGCTCTTCCAGAGGGTTGAGGCGATTACAGGTGGCAGAAGCCAAATTAAATAAATTATATATTGAGCTCAGGTTTCGCTGGGTGACAGTTTGTTTTTTGCCTGGAGGGACTGTGGCTGTGTTGGCTCTGAGAGTATCTGTGTCAGCCGGGTGCCAGAAGCCAGTCTGCAGGCTTCTCAGTGTTTCTTTGAATTCCCCTGCCTGCTCCCGTGCATATCACTGTGTCAGAGAAAGGCCAGCAGCAATGCTGACAAATTATTTTTAACGTTCTGTCTCTGCAAGTGAATTATTTTCCTCTCTCTCTGTGTTACGGCTGTTAGCCACCATGGGAGAAGGCAAACAACTATAATGCAAGATAAAAATTGGGCACAGTCATCCTTCTCCCCTTTCATTCACATCTTAATGAGCAGTACGACTGGCATGTGCTGGTGCTCCACTCTGTGTTTTAAATCTCACCTTGAAGGATTCTCTCTGTAAAGTGGGAAGCTACTGGCATGACTTAATGACCAAATACTCAGAGTAGCTCTTGTATGCTTAAGAACGCACAGTCCCTAAAAGACCTGGATTTCTTTGGTAAAGTGAAGAGCTTTCATACTTCTTCATGGCAGCAGTTTGTTTATATTCAGCAATAGCGGAGCTGCTAAATCCTATTGATCTAATATAGTTTTCATATGAATAGAATTTTGCTCATTTTCAATACATTTAATTATTAAGGGTTTTTGTTAAGTATCTGACCAGCTTTAATTGATAAGGGAAGCCACTAGTCTGACCCTCTTCCAGGGGTGAAAGTAACTTAAAGGACTTACTGGTATGACGGAGGTCCGGGACCTTTAAATCCCTGCCCGAGCTCGGCTGCCGGAGCTCCGGAGGTGATTCAAAGGGACCGGGGCTCCCTGCAGCAGCTGGAGCCCTGGGCCCTTTAAATCACCGCTGGAGAAGCTGGTCCAGTCCGGCACGGCGTACCGGCTCTTGCCAGCTTACTTTCACCTCTGCCCTCTTCCCTGGGGCTGCAGTCTACATCATTTCTAACTCACTAGACTTCACTTGGCTCTCTCTAGAGAGGAGACTGCCTGGATTCATCTCCATTAGAAATTTTGTTCCAATATACAAGGGATGATAGAACACACTGGGTGGAAAGGAGATGAGTTATAATTATCTTGCCCTTCTTTAGTACCTTCTATTAGAGAATTAAGCTTCACACCATCTCCAGTGAGAGAGGTAATTTTAGATATGGAAACATAAAGGCAGAGAGAAGTGAAGTGACTTGCTCAAGATAACACAGCAAGTCAGTGGCAAAGCAAGGAACAGAACCCAGATCCCGACTCCTGGCACTGTTCCTTAGTAGGGTTGCCAACCCTCCTGGATTGGCCGGGAGTCTCCTGGAGTCGGAATCGATCTCCCCAGTGGCTACTGAGACCAACCTGGGAGATTTTAACAGGCTGCTAAAAGGCTAGTAGGCGGTGCAGCACGGCTAAGGCAGGCTCCCTACCTGGCCTGGCTCCGCGTGGCTCCTGAAAATGACTAGCACGTCTGTCTGGCTCCTAGGCACAGGGGTAGCCAGGGGTCTCTGCGCACTGCCCATGCCCCAAGCTTTGACTCTGCAGCTTCCATTGGCCAGGAACCACAGCCAGTGGGAGCTGCGGGGATGGTACCTGCAGGAATGGCAGCGTTGGGAGCTGCCTGGCCACCCCTGAGCCTAGGAGCCGAGGGACATGCCGGCCGCTTTCAGGAGCCACGCGAGGTAAGCGCTGCCTGGCTGTACTTCTCACCCCCTTCCGCACCCTAACCCCCTGCCCCAGCCCAGAGCCCCCTTCTGCACCCAAACCCCTCTGTCCTCAGCCCAGAGCCTGTGCTGCATCCTGGTGAAAGTCAGTGAGTGTGGGGGAAAGTGAGCAATGGAGGGAGGGTGGATGGAGTGAGCAGGGGGGTAGGGCCTCAGAGCTGGGGTGGAGCAGGGGCATGGCCTGGTGGAAGGGGCAGGGCAAGGGTGTTTGGGTTTGTGTTATTAGACAGTTGGCAACCCTATTAGCCCTAAGAAACATTGATACAAGTTCTGGTTTGGGGCCTGAAACATTCTGAGTAGTTTGTAGTCTATATATAAGAGTAAAGAGTGTGGATTACACTACAAATGTGGTTTGGCAAAAAGAGAATCACATGTTAGACCCTTAGCATTGAGGGGAAGAAAGCTCATTTTGATCATGTGCATTTCACTTTCAGTATCGTCTGTGATACTCTAGTGATAGCAAAGGCTTCTAGCTTGTACTGGGCAGAGGCTCTTCAGATAATAGCTTCTTTGGATGCTAATAAAATGGATTGTGTTATACTTGTGTGATGCAATCCTTAAAACATTTGTTGATGGGAATCTTTTCATTCCCAGAACAAACACAACAGTGGCAACAGAGCAGTTGAGGAATGACAGATTATCTGCGATCAGGAGGATTGGTGGAAGGTTGTACTGTGAAGAAACATAGACTCGCTTTTTGGATGTTCTTCCGTTATAGCCAATGATTTAAGAGGTCCTTTGGTAGAAATAAGTAAAGTCCAAGCTAACTATAGGTTATGATGCTGAATTAGTTAATACTGTAGAGGAAAAGGATCTAGATGTAGTAGATCCACATGCTACATTAGTAACAACTAGACCAAGCATTGCAGTAGTAGTCCTCCTCTGACACCAGTTCCCAAAAGAAGTGGATCCTTTAGAATATAGAAAAAGTGAAATATATGGACAAAACATAGTTATTTGTAATGATTAATCTAGATTTCTTTGCATTATTTTGACTCAAGCCTCATAAAACAGTTACCAGTGCTAGAGGTGCACCATCATAAACTATGGCCCCGATCCTGCAGTGAGCTTTCCACAGGTGGACTCTTGTGTTTGCACAAAGCCCAGTGAAGAAGGCACAGGGGTCTGTCAGCACAAAGTTCATTGCAGGATCAGGGTTCAAGTTAGGAAATCTATCAGTGCACTTATATGTTGATGTTGCTTTTCATTTCCAACTTCAATTATAGTGTCTCACTCTACATTAGTGCTACTAGCATATCCTACAGAAAAGAGGAAATGCAGGGAAAACATTCTCTCCTCATATGGAAGCTGTTCCATACCCCGAATCCTATTATCTATCCCTTAATTATTCCCAGCATTCTGTTTGCTTTTTTGACTGCCGCTGCACATTGAGTGGATGTTTTCAGAGAATTATCCATAATGACTCCAAGATCTTTCTTGAGTGGTAACAGCTAATTTAGACCCCATCATTTTATATGTATAGTTTGGATTATGCTTTCCAATGTGCATTACTTTGTATTTATCAATATTAAATTTCATCTGCTATTTTGTTGCCCAGTCACCCAGTTTTGAGAGATCCTTTTGTAGCTCTTTGCAGTCTGCCTGGGTCTTAACTATCTTTAGTAATTTTGCCACCTCACTGTTTACCCCTTTTTCCTGATCATTTGTGAATATGTTGAATAGGACTGGTCCCAGAACAGACCCTTGGGGGGACACCACTATTACCTCTCTCCATTCTGAAAACTGATCATTTATACCTACCCTTTGTTTCCTATCTTTTAACCAGTTACCAATCCATGAGAGCACCTTCCCTCTTATCCCGTGGCAGCTTACTTTGCATAAGAGCCTTAGGTGAGGGACCTTGTCAAAGGCTTTTTGAAAATCTAAGTACACAATATCCATTGGATCCCCTTGGTCCACATGCTTGTTGACCCACTCAAAGAATTCTAGTAGATTGGTGAGGCATGACTTCCCTTTCCTAAAACCATGTTGACTCTTCCTCAACAAATTATGTTCATCTATGTGTCTGACAATATTGTTCTTTATTATAGTTTCAACCAGTTTGCCCGGTACTGAAGTCAAGCTTACAGGCCTGTAATTGCCAGGATCACCTCTGGAGCCCTTTTTTAAAAATTGGCATCACATTAGCTATTCTCCAGTCATCTGGTGCAGAAGTTGTCTGTAACCTATCATTTAAATCTACAATTAGTAGTTCTGCAATTTCACATTTGAGTTCCTTCAGAACTCTTGGGTGAATACCATCTGGGCCTGGTGACTTATTGCTGTTCAATTTATCAGTTTGTTCCAAAACCTCCTCTAAAGATGTCATGAAGGCATGGTCTTAAGTCTTTCCTCTGTCTTGACCATTTTCCCATTATTCTCCACTTGCTGCTCTCAAGAGCCAATGCTGAATGCCTCAGTTTACTTCCCGTCTCCTCCTAAAATGATAAACAATCTCTGTTAACAAGCTAATACTTAAACAATAAATAATTCCTAAGATAGCACATGGGTTCTATTTAGCAAGATAATATCCTACCATTTGAAGCTTACTAATCACTGGGGTTCTCTTTCTGTTAGTTCTCCAGGAAATAGCCTTTGATAAGCTTTGGCATGTATCCTCCAGCAGAGGGGTAACACTAAGTCATCAGATGGAAGGGAAAAATAGACAACTGGGGGAACTTGCTATGTTCAGGATATGCATCACCAATACCTAGAAGTAGGGCCAGTTGCCACCATCATCAGATGGAATGAGGGAAGCCTCTGGGAGCTGGCAGCAACATAAAGATAAAAGAAAAGAGCAATGAAGGGAAAGGAGCATACAGTAAATATATTACTTCTTAAAAGCCTTTTGATTTTTAATGTACCATTTGCATTTTTCCATCCATCCCCATGGTTTAGGGGAAAATTTACATATCCTTGTCCCCTTTTCTCGTGTCAGTGCTTTAGCTGCTCTTCTACAATATGCAAGTCATTATTTTTAACACAGATTCTGTGAAGAATCTGCATTTGTGGAACATATCTTTGCTATTTATTGTAATTGGTGGTTATTATGTAATATGTAAATTGTCCACCGTTCAACCCACAGTTGCTAGGCACTTTTCACTCAATAATATGGCAGAGTCTTGCCTCAAAGAGTTTACAATCTAATGTCCTATAATGGGATCTGAACGGGTATTTAGGGAGTTTCCCTTCATGGCTTTGAGGGCAGAATTAGGGCATAAATTGACATAATGGAAAAAGGAGTAAGGGAAAGGATGCAATACCAGCTGCATGCTTCTGTTTTATTTTGTCTCATTGTTCCCTGATACCTCTTTTTAGGGAAAATAACATACAATAAAATGGCCTGTGTCCACATGTTTTATCCCCCCCCCACACACACACCTATTTACTGTTCTGTTCATATTGTAACTCCAGCCTATTCTTTCTTTCTTGTTTAATTTATACCCCGGCCTGTTAGTCTTGCATTACTATTTACTCTGCATATGTTGTTACATTGTGTATATTATTGTATTTCTTTGTGAATCTTTTTCTCCCTCTTCTGCTCATGATCTTGTAGGTCCCAATCCAGCAAGGTATTTAAGCCTGTGTCCGACTTGAAGCATATTAGTACTTAGGCCCAAGCTTAATTATCTGTCTGAATCAGGACCTTAATTATTCCCATTCGACTTGCTTTCTCAGGCCAGGTCCATACTACAGACTTACATTGGTATAACTATGTTGCTCAGGGGTCTGAAAAATCCACACCCCTGAGTGATGCAGTTATATCATCCTATCCCCCTGTATAGACAGTGCTGGGTCGACAGGAGAGCTTCTCCCACTGACATAGCTATAGCCTCTTGCAGAGACGGAAGCTCTCCCATCGGCATAGTAGTGTCTAAACTAAAACGCTACAGCGGCAGAGCTGCCCCTCTGCAGCTTTTTAAGTATAGACCTGCCCTCAGTCTCTTTCTCTGTCTACCATCTTCCCTTAGTTTCTGTGATGCTTCCCAGGGGTACCCAGGTTGTTTGGTACTTCGCTACCACCTGCCCTATCCTGAGGAAGACTTGTCTTTGCCTGTCGGACGTCAGCTCCCCAACTCCACAGAGCATGAACAATACAAGCGCTCCCCTGTAGGCCTACACAGGCCCTGCTGTCTCTCTACAGGTTAGCAATAGGCACACTCCAACCCCCCACGCTCTGAGCATCTCCCTGGAGTGTCCAGAATTGCTGCTTCCAAAGAAGCAGGACACCCCAGCTTACGAGTTTCACCTCAGATCACCACCTTATTCGACACACAGAGGTTAGCTATGTTTATAACCGGAAAACAAATCAAAGTTTATTTAAACAAAATATAGAGGTTCAAGTGATAGCATGTAGAAGTATCGGAAACAAATAGTTACATACAAAATAATAGTATAACCCACATTTTAAAACCCAGACTTCATTAACTAGCTATGTCCATGTCTTACCCAAAGTCTTTTCACCATTTTACAGCCAGGTTTGACTGTGATCTTCCATTAATGAGACAAGTCATGCTGCCAGCTTTTTTCTCTGGTGAAAGACTCAGGGTATCTCTTTGCACCCCCAGATATATCAGAACAATCCATTGTCATTACTCATAAACAAGATTCCTCCCTGCTGTTCCCTCCCTTATTCCTCCCCGACCCCCGTATATTCCTTTCTTGTAGATTTGATAATCTCTTAATCAGCATCTGGCTCAGTATACAAATAGGCACATATTGTGAGGCACATAATACATAGTAACCAGACCGGGAGATAAGAATCTGTTACTCAGTGCCTGAAAGGAAGCTGAGACATGTCACCTGCCTTAAGACCATAACTTTAACTATAGGCACATAACGTCTTAAATATTATCTGTACATACCTTTGTCCATTATTATAATGACCAGCGGGCTACAGGCTCTTGGTAGAGACTTCATATGCCACCCATTAATGAATTATTATTTTGTGTGTGTGTGTGCGCGCATGAGGGATCTCTGTAAAATCCTCTGAACCCCCTGTACCCTCTGCCAATAGTCCCTGGGTCACCTCTTCCTATAGACTTCCTTTGGTTTCTGCCTAGGGTTGCCAGGTGTCCGGGGTAAGGTAGGCTCCCTGCCTGCCCTGGCTCCCTTGCCTGTTGTGGCTATGCGCGTCTCCCGGAAGCAGCAGCATGTCCCCCCTCTGGCTCCTAGGTGTAGGGGCAGCCAGGGGGCTCTGCATGCTGCCTCTGCCTCAAACGCCAGCTCTGCAGATCCCATTGGCTGGGAACCATGGCCAATGGGAGCTGAAGGGGCAGCACCTGTGGACAGGACAGTAAGCAGAGCCGCCAGGCCACGTAGGAGCTGTAGGGGGGACATGCTGCTGCTTCTGGGAGCTGCACCCCCTCCCATCCTCCAAATCCCTCTATCCCATTCTGCAGCACCCTTCTGCACCTCAAACTCTCATCCCCAGCCTCACCCCAGAGTCTGCACTCCCAGCTGGAGCCCTCACCCCGTCCTGCATCCCAACCCACTGCCTCAGTCCGGAGCCGCCTCCTTTGCCCTGAACTCCTCATTTCCGGTTTCTCACTGGACATCGCACACTCAGCTGGAGCCTTCATCCCCTCCTGCACCCCAACTCCCTGAGCCAGCCTGGGTGAAAATGAGCAAGTGAGTGAGGGTGGGGAGAGCAAGTGACAGATGGAGGGGGGAATGGAGTGAGCAGGGGTGGGGCCTGAGGAGGGGCAGGGTAGGAGGTGGGGCAAAGGTGTTTAGTTTTGTGCGAATAGAAATTTGGCAACCCTATTTCTGCTGCCTCTGTGTGCTGTGTCTGTTTCTTGCCCTATATCAATCGTTCCCAAACTTGTTCCGCCGCTTGTGCAGGGAAAGCCCCTGGCAGGCCGGACTGGTTTGTTTACCTGCCGCATCCGCAGGTTTGGCTGATCGCGGCTCCCAGTGGCCGTGGTTCACTGATCCAGGCCAATGGGAACTGCTGGAAGCGGCGGCCAGTGCATCCCTCGGCCTGCACCGTTTCCAGCAGCTCCCATTGGCCTGGAGCAGCGAACCACGGCCACTGGGAGCCGCGATTGGCCAAATCTGCGGATGCGGCAGGTAAACAAACCAGCCTGGCCCGCCAGGGGCTTTCCCCGCACAAGCGGCGGAACAAGTTTGAGAACGACTGCCCTAGATCTTTCCCTCCTTCTCCTCACTGTAGAGAACACTAGAGGGAGGAAAAAAATCAAAAGTGCCATGATGTGACATAATGCCAATTAACTGCTTAATTATAGCAATGTATTTCCCTTTTGCAACACCTTTGTTAAAGGCCATAAATGAATATAGGAGAAAAACAGGTCTGTGAAAGTATTTATTTGCAGTATTTGGAATGAAGGATTTTTTTTAATGGAAAATGACTCCTGATCTTGAACTTATTACAAGAAGCAGTGGATGACTTTTAAGTAAGGAAAGGGCATGAAAACAAATTATTATGTCTAAACTGCAAAGCAGGCTTTAGGTACAAGCAGTAAATAATCAGCGGTACCAAAAGGCCTATATTTGATTAACAAAATTGACTCCAAAGAACAAGCTGTGAGAGTTTGGGGGGTCATTTTCTTGGTTTTTACTCTGAAAACTATAAAACTCAATTTTCTGCATGGAAGACATTTAAAATTAAGCAAAATATGGTGCATCAAAATAACTCTGCTTTTCAAATATTTCTGAAATCCCCTCATTATATAGGAAAACTGCAGAACAATATGGAAGTTCCACTTAACTGTGTTCAATACATCATGAAAGAAGGGCACAAAGCACTAGGTATTAAAGTTTGAGTCTATTAATGCACTGCTTTGGGGGAATTAAACTTTAATATTGATGATAGACCTTCCATAATAAAATGTGGGGAGAGCAGGAATAAATCTCTCTATTGCAAAGGTCCTGAACTGTTTAAATAACTATATGCAAACAGTATCTCCTGAGATGCACAGACATTTGCAAGCATACACACAGTGTATGTATATGAATGCTGTATGCATACACATGTATACTAGGTGTATAGAGAACATTTGAATGTAGTTATCTTCTAACAAAGTGTACTATTTCAATGTGACTGTGCTTCCTTTAAATGTTCAAGATATAATGATTGATCTTTGCCATTGATTTCATAGTATTCCATTCAAGACCGATATCATTCACTACTGAGAATGTGTACTTTGGGTTTGATCCTGAGTTTTGCAATCAGTGGGAAGTTTTCCATTTACGTTTCTTTGCTTTGGATAAACCCAAAATGAAAGCAGAGGAGCGTGAAGTCCAGAATAGAAGCTTTAAGATCTATGTGTCAATGTGGCATTTATACAGGCATTTATAGAAGATTGTAAGGAAAGGAGACAAAATTACTCTAAAATGTTGGATTAGAAATGGACAATTGTATGTTCCTGTGGCCTAAAATGTAGCATCACTCTCTTGTCCTTAGTGCCCCCCCACCAATATTATCAACAGCTAATTAAGGACTTGGTATTTGAGAAGAATAAACAAGTCAAATCAGATGGCAAGAATTAAATATGAAGGAAGTCTGTGGGTTATCCCTTGGCTGTATGAAGTTGTAAAATATTAAATAGCCTTATAATGGGAGTTTTATTTTCTACTTTTTAAAAAATTGTCCTGCTACAAATAGCACTTTTATAGTAATAGCCCTTGTATTCTGCTCTCAGCTACTGGGAAGGCAAGACAATTAATTTTATTCATATCAATCTGAAAATAAATAACCCTTCTTTTCCTACAAGGGAATTATTGAATCATAATTTCAATTTAACTTTATTAAGGCAATTTATCTTTGTTTGTTTTGTTGTGGGGTATTTTTGCATATGAATCATCTTTATTAGCAATTTAATCATTTCTCTCTTCCGTCTGTAGTGGATGATAAAGAATCCTTTTGAAGTTGGTTAATTTCTCTGACAATCTTAAAACTCTCTGATCTCTCTGGGAAGGTCTGTAAAATGCAAGGCTACGTGGCAGCCTACATTGACAAAAGAATCAGATTCAAAACAGATGAAACATTTAAAATTGGTCTTTCATCTGATATGTATCAGATGAGACAAATTATGCTTTTCCAATGATCATAATCTAACACAATAACACACTGCAACAAAGCATTTTTCAGATGTTGTTACTTCATTTGGTAGCTCTCATCCCTGAATTTTGCCTTAAAAATAAGCTGTATTGGTTAATTGTTGTTGTTCTTAATTCCTGGCTCCTATAGAGGAGTACAAGAAGGCAATGAGATAATATTAGCAGCATAGGCAGTGATATCAGTGGCCCAACTGCAGACAAGTTTTTGTTGTTGTTGTTTTTTTGGTTTTTTTTAGGTATCCTAGCAAAGCAGGGTTTTAAGGAGGATAAAGAGGTATGTTTATGGGGAACTACTCTCAAACACAAAGGGGAACTTGGGAAGGAATATTTGTTATAAAATTTAACAAGCGGGCAATAGATGTTGTCCGAGGAGAGGCGCATGTTAGCATCTCAGTAGTGAATGAGAAGTGATAAGTAGGGTGGGGGATAGGCTGTGAAGGGCTTGAAAGTAAAGACGTTGCCCTTGTATTTGATGAGGAGTCTGGTGGCACCTTAAAGACTAACAGATTTATTTGGGCATAAGCTTTCATGGCACAAGCTTATGCCAAATAAATCTGTTAGTCTTTAAGATGCCACCAGACTCTTGATTGTTTTTGTGGATACAGACTAACACGGCTACCCCCTGATACTTATATTTGATGTGATACACAAGGGGGAGCCAATGGATGGATGCAAAGGGATGGGCTAGAAGAATGTTCTTTGCAGCAGTATTCTGAATTGACATGTGCAAGGCAATATTGCATATGTGAAGGCTAGGGGAAAAAGTAGCAGCAGTAATAGAGATGTGAGATAAGTGGTTGGGCAGAAGTTTTAGTTGTGTGAATGGATAGGAAAGGTTGCATCTTACAGATGTTATGCAGAAAGAATTGGCAAGATTTAGGCATAGCCTAGATGTGAGGGCCTAGAGAGAGGTCTGAGTCAAAGATGACATTCAGTTTAGGAGCCTGAGTGACAGGCAAATGGTGGTGTCCACAGTGATTTAGGGTATGTCTACACTACCCGCCTATCGGGGATCGATTTATCGCATCTAGTGTAGACATGATAAGTGGACCCTGATCGCTCTGCCATCGACTCCTGTACTCCACTGCGGCGAGAGGCAGAAGCAGAGTCGATGGGGAAGCGATGGCAGTCGACCACGTGCCGCGAGGACGCGAGGTAAGTCAGATACGTTGACTTCAGCTATGCTATTCTCGTAGCTGAAGTTGTGCATCTTAGGTCGATCACTCTCCCTCCTCCCCTCCCCCCGGTGTAGATCAGGCCTAAGACGGGAGGGCTTGGGGGAAAGATTAAGGACACTGTTGACCTTCTTAGTCAATAAAATGGTCAGTCAAGCTTTAAAATATAGTCATTTATATCTCTGCAAAAAGGGGAGGGTATTTTTAATTGTGATATTGAAAGAAATATATCCTTAATTTCTCGCTAATAGGAAATCCTTATGTCTGATCAATTCAAGACATTTTGAAGCAGTCATTGCTATTAGTCAAGTTAATCAAAAGTTACTGCTGTGTTAAAAAATTAATAAAAAACAGACAGATTATATAAATAGGAGAGGATAATTCTGCTGCAGGGCTTTCATAACTTCATCCATCAATAAACAGTAGCCTCACTGCAAGACGTACGCATATGTCCTGCTAATGTTATTAATCAACTGTGCACTGGATGTTCCATTGACTTAATTGCATGGCCTTATATGAAATCCCCCAGTCTTCAGTATAAGATTGTATCCTTTGCCAAATGAAATTCTGAAGAAATCTAGAATATAAATTGAATATGATTTGTCTGAATGTAGAAACTTTTGTAAGTTTCCTGAGTTGCTTCAAATGCACCTACAACTGGTTTATAGTAGGTTACAGTTACCGAGGGTCAGAAAAACGTTATCAGGGCCATTTTCCATTGAAAAATGCAATTCTGTCAAAATCAAGATGCTTTAAAATTGTGTCAAATTTCCACAAATTTTTATTTTGGAGAAAACCCCCGGGGGTAAAAAATATTTTGATCTTTTCAGAGTGAAGCATTTTGATATTTTTTTGTTTTGAAATGGCATTTTGTTTTGAATATTTTCATTTTATTATATCATAGGTTTTATATAATGCAAAATAAAATCAAAATTAAACACTTTGATTCTACATGAATTTTCCCCAGAATTTTCTTTCACAGAGACTTCTGAAATTTTAGGGTTTTGTTCCAAACCAGAACAATATCAAAAACCTTTGTAAAATAAAACTCCCCAACATAGCTCCAGTCACAATATTGCACAATGGTAGCATTTATACACATGGAAAGATAGAGTAAGGATGGTAGAAATGGGGAGGCATGTTGAATAGACTTGTTTTTATAAGCATGAGAGTTAGTAGGAGGAAGTTGGGAGGTGATGTTTAAAAAGAGTCAGGTGAAGAGAGAGACAAAGAAGATAGCCCAAGTAATGGGAGTAGAACACTGGGGTTGGAATTCACTGTCCATGCTGGGGACAGAAGCAAACAGAAAGAAGAATGGCATAAAAGGAGAAGTTATAATAGGCTCCGTAGAGTCAAACCCTATTCAGAGATATAGTAGAGGATCTTCAAGACAAGGAAGAAGTTGTCTGATTATGATTACCTGGATGCACATTTACACAAGGACTCTGGAATTTAAATATAAAGCATTAAGTGGGTGCATTTCTAAATGCTTGCAATTTAGGGGAAAATGCTTGCTAATTTAACTGCACATTGTAGCTGCTTCCAGTCTTAGTGTTCTGAACTGGGATTATATATGCTTCTCTCCATTGAAGTAGGAATTGCCAGACTGGATCAGCCCTAGCTTGAAGAAATTTCAGCCTATGTGAGCTGCCCAACTGTTCATGACTGAGCAGAATATTAGATATTCACTGGTCTCTATATAAGCTCTGTGATTTGTCATCTAAATTACATGGTAGTGTTTCTGTTCTCTTGATAAATATTTCGAAATCTAATTGAAATCGATTTAATTTTGTCACAGAAGAGAACGGCGGGGTGAAATTCTGTGGCTTGTGTCATGCAGGCAATCAGACTAGACAATCACAATCATCCTTTCTGGGTTTAAAATCTCTGCAATCTATTAATTTAGTTGTGATTAGACAGATCTTGACTGTAGGCTCAAAATTCATATTCTGTGAACAATTATATAGGATAATTAAACAGAACAATTCTTACAGTTCATTAAAACTTTAAGTCTCCTGAATCCTAATCCCAGTACCTTAATCACAAGCCCTAGTTTCTGTTCTCTGCTTCACCAGAGACTTCCTGTGTGAGCTTGGGAAAGTCATTTAGTATACCTGTGTCTTGGTTCCCTTACTGCACAATTGGAATAATCCTTATCTATCTCATAGGGGTGTTGTGGGATGAATTCACTGGTGTTGCTGAGCATCTGAAATACTAAAGTGAAAAGTGCCATAGATAAGCCTTCACTTCCTTAAATTTTCTGTGTTGTAATGTTCTTGGCAATAGTTCCTATGAATGTGTGGGCTCATATGTTTAGGATTCTGAGACAACAGATCTTTCTGTAAATGAAGATGCAGTGGTGGAATTCCTTGCTATCAACAGATATCTTAATGAAATCCTAAATGACACTTAAGGTACAATCTTTTGGCAAATCAGTGTGTTCTGGAAGAACCACAAGAAAAAGTCAAGATGGCTGAAGAAACATTTGATACTAGATCGTGCCTTAAATGGGAGGAGGTGGGCAGGGCTGGCAGGGAACTGATGAAAGTGAGGATGCAGCAGCTCCAGGAAGCAGAATTCTTCCTGGAAAGTGCCCAATGCAGCTGCCCTGTCTTGTGCCCAATCAGCTCTCCTGACTAGTATGAGGGTGGTGGTGGTTATAGTAACATGTAGAGACTCCAACTAAGACCCAGGATCTCATCGTGCTAGATGCTGTACAAACACATAGTAAAAGACAGTTCCTCCCCTTACAATCTAAATAGACAAGTCAAAGGGTGGGCGAACAAAGTGTTGTTAATCCCATATTAATCAAGGAATGGAGACACAGAAATATTAAGTGACTTGCCAAAAGTCTCTCAGCAATTCACTAGAAGAGCTAAGAACTGGACCCAGGACTCTTGAGTTCCAATTCAGTGCTTCAACCTTGGCAGACCATAAACTAGTAGGGCAGCACAGTGCTCCCTACTAGTCACAAGACAGGGGAGTTCACAGGACACTGAACCCAATATTTTCCTGTTTTATGTTAAGTGCTAACTTGGTACTGGCATGTCAGAAGCTGACAAGGGTGTAAGAGACAGGGCTTCTGTGCTCTCATGTGTTCCAAGGACCCCGATCGGGGCAGGGACAGAGCCTTAGCTCTCAGACAAGTATTCCCCTAGGCCTATAGTTTAGTACAGAGGATCATCCATTAAATGAGTTAACCGTAGTGACTTTTAGTGAAACTGTCAGGAAATACTCTTCACACAGAGACAGTATTCACATAATGGTTCATAAATACAGTAGGTGGCTTTCCAGCTGAAGTTGACATATGAATCAGGGCTGTGGTGATAATTTTGTTACATAAACATTTATGTTGTCCAAGGCTTGTAACAGTCATTAGAATCTCTCTCTAAGGTTTTAAAATGACACATTTGGCACAATACAGAAGTGTATGAGAGACCGTGTGTGTGTGTGTGTGAGAGAGAGAGAGAGAGAGAGAGAGAGCAAGCACATGCATTTGCATGCAAAAGCTGCGATGGTGGGGAATTAAAGGAAGGGCTTATTTTCTAAAAAAATAATATTCCCGCATCTTTAAAATAAGTGTTTAAATGTTCATATTTAGTGACGGGAGTGTTTTTGGGTGGGGGAAGGGCATTGGAGGAGAACTTTCATAACTCAAATCCTATTTTTCAATTAATTCAAACATTCCATTTTGCTTAATTTGACCCAGTTACTGTACTTTAGTTATTTTAGAAAACATATCAAATGGCTTTTTAGTATTGCAAAGCAGATACTATACGGAAGAGATAAATATATGTGTGTGTGTATATATATATATATGGTATATTACAGTGTATATCAATATGCTTTTAAAAATGTAACTACATTTTCATACCCATTAGAAACCACTAATGTGTATTAAAAACCTTTCTAAAGACCTATTTACCTGATAGATTTAATGATCCTGATGGAACTATTAAAGCCTAAATAATAAGGGGTTTTAAATTGTTCTAAATACTGTCTAAAAAACCTAATGGGTCCTAAGGCGCTGCATTGATAGTCCGTTTGGCAAGCTTCACATATGCTATTAAATAAGGAAATGCTTTTTGCAGAATGAGATGATGCAGGCACCATAAAATATTATTTATTCCTATATCCATGATTACATTCAACAATGATGGAATAAAACAATTCAGCTAAAACTAAAATCTGCTTGTATAAAAATATAAATTAATAAAAACTATTATTGTTGTGTAATGATGACAAAATGTTTTTTTTTCCAAACAGAAGTTTTAATATCCCAGTGAAAATGGGATAATTATTTGATGTATCTAAGCTCTGAAGAGCCTGGGACACCAAGGGTCTAGGTCTGCAGAAGCTGAAGTACAGGCCCCACCCATTTGACATTATCAGACACTAAGAGCTAGAAGCTTTGCTGCCTCCCAGCCAGAAAGGTAGAATGGCTTGTAGTGTGACGAAAGCTCAGTAAAATTATTTTGGTCCCAGTCAGTTTAGGACTTGGAATGTCATCACAAAGACCAACAAGGAGTCCGGTGGCACCTTAAAGACTAACAGATTAGTCTTTAAGGTGCCACCAGACTCCTTGCTATTTTTGTGGATACAGACTAACACGGCTACACCTGATACTTATCACAAGGACCTTGAACTCTGTCTGTACATCTCCTAAATCATTGCATCAATCAACAATAGGCAGAAAGCAGAGAAAGAGAAACAGATCTCCTAAATTCAGTAATAATAGAACTGCAATCCAGATTAAATCTCAGCCTGTCTTTGACGACATCTCTTGGATGTTTAGCCATCAGTTTATGTTCAACGAGACCTAAACCAAGTTCTTCATCCTCCTTCCGACTTCATTGTGGATGACACCATTGTCCTGCCCATCACTCAGGCCTGTAACCTCAGTGTCATGTTAGACTTGTCCCTTTCTTTTTAATTGTGTGCTCAGCCCATAACTAAGCCTTGTTATTTGTTCCTAAACTACATCTTCAAGAACTGGCCTTCCTCTCAGTGCCCACAACTAAAACTCTCATTATATAGTGTCTTAATTTCTGCAACCTCTTCCCTTCTGGCCTGGATGAATGCAGTTATGCCCTGAAAAATGCTATTGCCAAGATCACTTTCCGATGAGATGCTCTGACTAATTAATCCCCCTCTTTTCCATACATCCACTGGTTCATCCTTCTCCACCTTATTAAACATGAACTGCTTCTCTTTACCTTTTAGACTAGTCTTGACTTAGCCTTACCCCACCTTTCAATGTGTAGATATTACCAAGCCATTCACGCATGCCTCCCTTCTGCCAATGATGCCAGCCTTTAATGCTAATTTGAGGAATTTTCTCTGAAGCACCTTAGTGCTTTCTCCCATGCCACCCCTTATGAGTAGGGGGGAGATCCTTCTAATGATCCATAAGGTAACCACATTGTCACTCTTCAAATCCTTCCTTTGAAATTCACCTCTGCTCTGATGACTACAAAACTCTCAACAAGGCTAGGCAGCTGCTATGCTCTGACTGACACTCAGTGAGACTCCATTGCTTTACTGTTTCCCTCTCCTCCATTCGGTCTCTTTGCTCCACCTGTTGTCCCTCAAATTATGCATGAATTATGAGCTGTTCAAGTCGGGGCACAGTGCCTGGGACAGTGGGGCACTGACTAGGGCCTGCAAGCTTTACCATAATATACATGACAATTCTGCAGCCATCAACAAGTCAGTCTCTTTGGTGGCCCTGTATAGAATACATTGCAGTAACTCAACATTAATGTCACAAACGGATGGGTAAGCATTGTAGCTACTAGGTCATTGTGGCTGAGGAACGGCTAATTTGCTGGTATTGATTAAAATGACAGCAGCTGGTCATGAGCATATCTGGATTTTTGTCAAGGCTACACTGAGACTACTCTTAACGGACTAGTGCTCTCTAGGTCTAAGCATTAATTTATACTTTTGCAGCTCCATTGACTCATGAACTTAGAGCAGCCTGAATTTCCTAGTAGTCAACAGGAGAAAACCAACTAGTCATTGTAGAACTAAAGCCTTTGTTCCAGGTGTTATGCAGAGGCATATCTGTGTCCAACTAATTCCAGCCAAACGATTCTCTGCCCCCAGTGTGAAGAAAGGAAGATGATTAAATAGGGCAATGGCTTTGTTTCAAATCATGGAGTAGTCTTATTCTAGCCAATAGGTAGTTACTGGGAGATCATTCCCCAAAGTAGTCTGCTGCCAGAAAATAAAGAATCAAAACATCTGCCCTGTGCACAGCTGTAAGTATGATACTGCTGGTCGTTCTGCAGAACATGTCTATGCTCAGTGGGTTGGCAAGGGATTTCATGAGTAAGAATATTGCATAATTTGGAGACATTTCTTTTTAATGCCCTCATTTGTTTTCTTTAATTTCTCTAGTGACTTTGGTTTGGCTCTTAACGCTCACAAGTTTGACCAGATTTTGAAAGGAGATGGAGAAAATCATTTGCTCACCACCATACAGACTTCCCTCTCTCTCTCCAGTCAACTGTAGCAGCTACTACTTGGCAGCTGTCTCTGGGAACACAGTCATTCCTTTTCAAAGACTTAGGCTTTGTCTACACAGGAACCTGAACGACAAAACTTTTTGCCAACGAAAAGCACCTGTGTGAAGAGCTCTCCTGCCAACAAAGCTACCACCTCTCATAGGGGGTAGAAGTTTTTTGTTAGTGGGAGAGCTCTCTCCTGCTGACAAACAGCGGTTACATGGCATGCCGTTCAGTGGCACAGCTGTGTCGCTAAGAGGTGCATAGTATACACATAGCTTTAGTATGTACAAGTAGAAGGATAAGCTCTACAGTCGAGGAAGTTTAGAAGTGAGGTGGGAAAGGGAAACTGACAAGAGGTTCAGATTTCTATGTAGGTCAAGGCCTCGCTATGACTAATTTGGATCCTTGACCCTCCTAAAAAGTAACTGGGGACATACCAAGCACCATAAATTATCAATGGATGAAGCAGTGATGCAAATGCAATGTGCTGAGGTACAGATTGACCTGAGTGGTTAAAAAGTTACTCCATTTAGACTGCTGTAATTATCTGTTGGAAGCATCAGATGCCAGCTGACCATATACTGTACAAGTAGCAGGGGTCAGTAATTTAGATGTCTTGTAATAGGTACTGTATAGGCCTTTAACAGGTGCTGTGAAAGAAGAACTCCAGTAACTCCTCCATTGGGGGCGGGCAGGAACCTGGCACACTTGAGCAGCTCCTGGCATACCCTGTCCTAGTAAAGGGAAGTACTGTTTTTGTCCCCTGTCCTTATCAGTGAATAACTGTTGCTCACAAAATTTCAAGATGGGCAAACATCCAAAACATCAATATAAAGATGGATGTAAATTGAATACTCTGCAGGTTTTTAACCTAAACTCTGATCAGATACAGAATTTCACATCTCTCCCATATACCAGCAATGGCCCCAACCGAAACCCTGGATCTGAACACCCTGGGATTTTGGGAAAGTTTGGAAATGGAGCCAAATGCCATGGTTTGTCCCTTTTTGTTTTCATAGCTGGCTGAACCAAATTCCCAGATCTGAATATGCCTGAGTTTTGGGGCTTTTGAAATCCAAATCTGAAGGTTAAACTTGGGAAGTCCACCTTGAGTGTGGAGGTTTACTTGGGATAGATATTTAAAAGTTAGATGCTTATCCAAAATACTTTATCTGAACTTTTGATGTCCTACCACCAAAGTTAGAAGAATGCGCTATAAAACACAGGTGTGTGTGTGTGTGTGTGTGTGTGTGTGTGAGTGTGTGTGTGTGTGTAAAATGGTAATAAAATGCCACTCAATCATGCAGATTTTGTTACAGTCAAGTTTAGCAAAATTCTAGAGCTTATCACGTCTCAGATAGTGCACGATGGTATTGTGATATCACACAATACACGAGATCACTTCCCCATTCTAATTCCTCTTAGTCAAACAGATGCAAAATGGTGACTAACATATATTGTATCATGAATCTGACTTTTTCAAGTCTCAAATTTGTGTATGGTTTGAAATATCAGAACAGGTGACTTTTTTTGAAGCTGTTGACATACATGTTGTCAAATAAGAGCTTAACTTCAAAGAACTACATATTGTATCTGAAGGGTCTTGCATACAGTTGCAAAGCACTTATGGTTGGAGTGGTTAATTCACAGTTTACAGACTAGCTCTCAATGTTTGAAGGAGAGAAGATAGACAGGTTTTGGATCCAATCCCCCTGCCATTGAACTTCATGGAAAGACTCCTACTGGTAGATTTGGAGTGGGCATACTGGTTAATCTTATCTGTCTTTCATCTTTTAACTGTACAATTCGGAGTTGCCAGCAATGTTAATATAGCTTAAGTGCTCAGAAAAGGTAAACATCCCATATCCTTTTTAACAAGATTCCTGCCAGGGAAAGGAAATTAGAGTATATATAAACTAATCTATAAATCTTGATTTTTTTTTTTTATCCATTCCTTTTATTCCCATGACAAAGTGAAGCAACAGCCTGGAAAGGAATAAGGGGATCCCCCGTCTATCTCATATCTGAGTGGGGGGTATATAGGGGAGAGGATGGGAGGGTCTGGAGGGAAGAGGAAGTGTGTCCTCTTATGATGGGGATGCCTAAACCTTTCCACACTGCTAATTTACTTTACTTGACTTCACTTCTTTTTCTTTCCATCTCTGACTCATTCTATTGCAGTGGTTCTCAAACTTTCTTTCTGAGGCCCCCTCACCATGCTATAAAAGCTCCATGGCCCACCTGTGCCACAACAACTGTTTTTCTGCATATAAAATCCAGGGGCAGAGTTGGGGGTAGCAAACAGGGCAGTTGCCTGGGCTCCATGCCACAGGGGGCTCCCACAAAGCTATATTGCTTTGGCTTCAACCCCGAGTGACGGGGTTCAGGGCCCTGGACTTCAGACCCATGCAGTGGGGCTTTGGCTTTCTGCCCTGGACCCCAATGAGTCTAATGCTAGCCCTGCTTGGTGGACCCCCTGAAGCCTGCTCGTGCCCCCCCCCCCATCCCAGGGGCCCCCTGACTCCAGTTGAGAACCACTGTTCTGTTGTATCCATACTATGTCCTCCTTTCTCTCCTCTGCCTTCTCTTTTTCGTTATCCTCTCTCCATCCCATTCTTCTATTTATATGATTATTTTGAAAGTATTCTGTTCCTGATGTAATAAAACCTGTGATATCCAATTCAATAATTAATAGAAATGTGGTTTTAGAAGGCGAAGAAAAAATTACTCTAACAGCTAATTAGGTAAATTATTTTCAGTAAACATCCAGAACCTTGAACTGAAAATCCCCCATTAAAAGGTTGATTTTCCTCAAATATCTCTAATTGATTTCATTAATTACTATAGAAACTCCAGCAGCCTGGTTACTTTAAAGCTAATGATAATCAGCATTTGATAACATTTATCCATGCTGATGAAGCACTTACGTACTTGGGCACTTGTCAAGATTTTTCTTTATGCTCGCTTTGAAGCCCTGACACAAATTTTATTCATGCTTTTAAGTTGAGTTTTACCCTGCTGGTGCCCAGAAGTTCCATTATGATCAATGAGATTTATGCCTGTGCACAAAGAGAAACCATACCCCTGAGGAGAAGATTTCCAAACAGCACATGTAGTTTTTAGCTGCACGATTCCTATTAAAACCATCCAGAGTTGTGAAGTGAAAACCCCTGCAATCCAGTTCAAATTTACCTCTCAGAGATCTACAGTCTGTAAACCTCAGATAATCAGTTAATTTTAAGAGAGATCACTGTGGTCAAATTTCAGCTGTAGAGATTAGTTTTCTTATTGAAGGTTGGCTGTCACCAACAAAAAGGCTCCCTCAGGAATGGCTTCCTGCTCAAACTTAATACCCTCAAGCACCTCTTCTAAATCATGCATGCTCTGAAAGGTGTACTGTGTTCTAGGGTGCAGACCTTAAGAATGTGCATGATTTTGATTCAAGCATGTGATCCCTTACATTCCACTTGATCACCTCTCCTCCATCTTAGCTGCTCTTCCTCTTCCTTCTACCTGCTAACCCTGTGCTTCACCAATGACAAGTCCATTATAACCCTCCCACTTGCCAAGTCCAACAGAATCAGCCTTCCCTCCACAGATCAGCTTGTGAACTCCCAAACGGCTGGGTTTTCCAGGATTCCATCCTGCCCACATATCAACCCCAATGCCACAAGCTGATACATATTCCCTTAATATGCTTGTTCATGTCTTAGCGTGCAAACTGCTACCATGCTCTGTTCCAGTGAATTGCAGTCCATTTACTTGGGTGTGGAATCAGGAAAGCATTTGGGCCAAATTCTCTAATGCCATTGACTTCACTGGATATGCTCCAGCAGAGAATGTGACTATCTGAGCTCACTTTTAAGAATTTAGTGATCTAGTTTCACTTTAAACATTACTGCCTGCTATCCAGCTTGTTAAAGAGATGGCTTTGGGACTTGGTTCAGTGGCAGTTACAGTGCTGTGGAAATTCAACAGCGTAAATACCAATTATCAAAATAAGACCTACAAACGGGGGCTATAAATGTTAGATGACTACTGAGAAGAGGAAGTAGCTGTTGTTGTTTACCATTATATGTATTGTGGTGGTGCCTAAGAGCCTGAGTTATTAACTAGGGACCCCACTGTGCTAGGTGCTGTACAAATACAACAAAAAAGCCCCTGCCCCAAATGGGGTAATCTAAGAAGCAAAAAGGAAATATTTCCCCAAAGTTTGCATTTCTTACAACTCCACTGACTTGCCTATTAGTAAACTACATGGTTTGTCTTTGTTGGGACACTAAGAGCTTTAAAATATTTAGTAGAAAACTCCAAGATGTGATATAGCCATTGTTGTTCTCATAATGCATCCTTTTGTATTGAGAGAAATATATCTAGTTAATGATCCTTTGACAAGTCTGTGCATGTCTCTATAAATTGCATTATTTTTTATTAAAATAGGGCAGTAGACCATGCAAAGAAAAAACAAAATAGAATTTGAAAAGCTCCTCCTAGACTGCAACAAGAATTCAATACACTGGGAAAATTACTGTAACATAATTAGCAGAGAGAAATACAGAGAGCTGAGAAGTGCAAGGTCAAGTAGACGTCAAGACAGGCAACTATGGAATCTTTCTGAGAGAATGGATGTTGGAAGGGTGTAAAAACACCTTAGGAAGTCCCTCAGGGCTACATTTCCCCTTGTCCATTCACGATTATTTCAACACATCAAGGCCAAACAACGATCATTTCAGTCAACAAAGAACTGAGAACATAGATGTAGTGGCACAATGTAAACCTATTGGGTTTCTTTTTTATTTTCTCCTTTCAAAGAGTGAGAGGTCAAAAAACTGTTTTAGTTTGAATCTGTTTTGTTCTGAATGTCTGTTTCAAAATACAGGAAGGTTTGTGTATATTGTATGTTTTTTTTTTTTTTTTTTTCATGGTTAGTATGCATTTCGTAGCTGGAAGTGACAATTCCTTCAAAATTTAAGCTTTTTGGTCATCTGATAAATTGCAACCTGCTTATCATGATAAGGCAGTCATTCATGATGAATGAATTTTACTGTATAATAACATCAGATTCTTAAAAAAACCTTGGTTAAAACCCCAGACACAAATGTTACAGCTGAGACTTTCACAGCTGGCCACTGAAATTAATGAGAACTGGGCATCCAAATCCTTTAGCCAGCTTTGAAAATCTCACCCTCTGTTCTTTGCCCCTGATCTTGTCATGGATAAACCCTTAGGCCCACACAAAGAGTCCTATTGAAGACAGTGGGACTCAAGGTTCTGCTTCTGCAAATCTGATTGCAGGCTTAGAACTTTTGTTTCTTTGTATTTATACAGAGCTTTGAAGATAAATGTGCAAAGTATTAACAACTGTGTGAAATATGCTCCCATGTCTAGGATTTGCATTGGTTTGCCATATCTGATGGCGTATTCTCTCTCTCTCTCTCCCCCCGTATTATGCAATGAATAGGAGGGTATACTGATAAATCTCCCCACTGCTACATGATGATAAAATGCTGGTGCAAGACGTATTGAAAATGTTTCATGAAGATATCTCACTTGGAGGGGTTAATAAAAAAAAGATAATTTTTAAAATGGTTTTACTTTGTCATGTGAAACAGGTAAAGTGTCCCCATTTCATAGCATCACTGCTGCTGAGAATAATTATTAGCACACTTCCTTTTTGCAATTTCCCTCCAATACTTTCCATTCAGCAGGTTAAGCATTTGAGACTGTAGACGTGAATGTTAATGATGTGTGTGTGTTTTTTTGTTTTGTTTTGGTTTTGTTTGGGTTTTTTTTTTGCTTGCTTTGAAAATGTTTGTCACAAGGTCAGGACTAACTACTAAGCAGAATTATTACCTCGTCTTCTGCTGATGTGAGATTGGTGGCCTAAAGAAACATTGAAGGCATCGAGTGTGTCTTTTTGGGGAGCAGTTGTTTTCACTAACCCTATGCTAATATGTTCTTATACACAAACTGCAGTTAAAGTGGAGTCCTATATTTTCATGAACAAATATCCTGTTTTAACTAGCTAATTTCCAAATTTGAATTTTTTCAAAAGGGTCCGTTTTATTTTTGTGATGAGCTCTAGTTATGAGAATACATCTGACAAGTAAATTAATATTCTTAGAGTGACACTTCATCTTTACACAGTAGCATAAGACAGCAACAATATGTGCTATGATAACCAATAAAAATGTATACTCTGACAAATGGGATCCATATGTCTGAGACTAAAGATGGATTTCTATAGACATTGTGAGCTTTAAGTATATAAATAACATTGTTTACATGCACTGCTAATATGATATTTATGGCTGCATTTCTTGTTCCTGCAATGGGAGATGTCAGAACATTTTCTTCTTTTCAAGTCAGACATGTTACGTTTTGCATAAAGCGCCAGTATGTGTGCATAGATAAGATTAATGTATGAGAATAATTGACTGATCTCAGCAATTGTTTCCATTTAACTGACTAAAATAAATGACTGCATCCATATAAATGTGAGCTGGTTGTGGAATAAGACAAAATATGGCCTTGTTCATTGTGTATTTGATACTTGATCGCTTGATAAACAATTTACTGCTAGCTACACTAACAATATCTATTGATTTCATGCTGGAAAGGTTTACATGCTGAAAGGAAAGGGTTCAGAGCAAGCAGTTACTAACCTTTATTGGTGCTGTACAGACAGAAGTTTGTTTTTGCCAACAGAAGCAATATAATAAGCTAGCATATACCAAGGAAAATTTCCAAAATGCATTAAGATAGAGAGAGAAATTAAAGGGGTCTGCATGGTTAAAGAGGCAAGTGAAAAAATGTTTTCAAATATAATTCGTGTATATTTTTCTTCGTTTGATCTGAGATCACTTTAAAAACTATTAATTTTTCTTAACTGCCATACATTGTATATCTTTTTAGGTTCACAAAATCTTTTAAATGTGAAAATTTTGCATGCTCTTTTAAAAAATAAATTAGATTTGCCTTTTCATGTTCATTGTACCATGCAGGAATTTACTGAAGTTAATGAAACAGTGGGCCAAATCCTCAACTGGTGTAAACTGGAGTAGCTCTATTGACTTCAGTGGACCAATGCCATTTTACAACAGTTGAGAATGTGGTCTAATTTCTCCGCATGCTCACATGCCATGGGGATGAGGGTAATATAAGAACTTGGGCTATACGGAGATTTGCTTTACACAGATTAGGTAATATGCATATAGTAGAATTTCATGATATTCATTGTGAAATGGAATGAAAACTCCAGACAATTCCAGTGCAATGAAATGTGCAAATTGCACTAATCCTTGCAAGGAATCTTCTCTTAGAGTTATGTTTCACTCTTGTTTCTGCAAGGAAAGAGGAATTACCAAGCCCCCAGCACAGGCGAGAACCACCTACGCAGCATGCTCTTGTCTGTGCACGTGCTGCATTAAGATAGCTGCACAATAAATTCACCACAGTCCCAGGATGGGGACATGCCACATTGGTTCCTAGGAGGAGTCAGCTCCATGTTGCAATTGTCAGGAAGCCCTGTAAGCTCTCACCAAACTGAAAGTGAAATACAATAAGAAAAATCTATTGAAGGTTACAGAAATTGCTCAGACCTTTATACTGTCCTATGTAGGAAAGAAAGGTCATTCTGCAACCACAGGATGTCCTTCCAGCATCTATCTAGGGATGATCAACCAGCTTTAGAAGGAAGATAAGAAAATGTGAAAAAACAGAATAAAGGACTGGGTGAGATTTCCTCCTGGGCTTGTACCTGTTGTTTGTAATTGTTTGTATTGTGATATCCCCAATTGTGCTGTGCACTGTACACCATATATCTCTAGAAGAGGGTCCCTGGCTCAGAATGTACAATCTAAGTATAAGACAAGAGACAATGGGTGAACACAGACTGTCAAATGAGGGAGCACAATGAGACAATACTGGTCAACAGGACAGGCAATGATCTCACAACGCCAGCTGTATATCCCTTCTCTAGGTTTTTGAAGGGATCATGGCAGGAAAGAGTTTTAAGGAGGGATTTGCTGGAGAACAATGCAGTAGATCTTTACTATGAATTCTTCCCACATATAAAAGACAGCCCTTTGCCTCCTTAGTCAATACTTGAGACTATGTCTGGCAAATGAGGGAAAGTTTGTGAGAAATAACTGACTCTGAAAAATTTCACAGTATACTTCAAATTATAATTTATGGTCGCATTTAGCTGAGGGGTTTGGATTCACATTAGAAAGCCTTGAACATATGTTAGCTAAATGCAGCATTTCCATCTTGTTTAAATGTAGTAGACACACTCTGCCGAGTCACTCCCTACTGCTTTATGCAGAACATGCTTTGCTTGTGCCTAAAGACTGTTATTACAGAGACTGCAGACTACAGAGGGCTTTAACAAAGAGGCTTCGAAGTAAACACTGACATTTGTTACTGCCTCTATTCAGCGCTACTGAAAGTCCCCAGGAAGTTGGGAAACTGAGCTGTCAGAACTATGAAGATTAAATGAAACTTTGTTCTACAGCTTCAGTCCCCCAGGAAACCTTTTCAGGTCATTTGTCATTAGTATTGTGCAACAGGCTTTATTTATTATTTTGTTAATTATTCCTTCTTGTTGATAAAGATGGAGTGACAACTTGGCATTGCTATCGCCCCATTTCTCTTTTGTTGAGGCATTGCTTTAATAACTGACAATGCATTTCACAGTCAGCCAGCTTGTCTTGTCTATCGCTGGGACAAGTTGTCACACAACCACTATAACAATTGACTTGTAAATTATTGTTAAGCTGATTCATAGTATGACTCTCCAAGCATGCACAAAACCACCTTTGAAAAAGGCTCATTTCTCACTAAGAGAAGATATAAAGACAACTGTGGTTAAGAAAAAAGTTCAAGAGGGAAAATGAAGTGAAGTGACAGGATGGTAGGCAATGTGTGAAACATAGGGGTGTCTGAAAATTGCTGGGACTTATTTGAGATTTTAAAACTTAAAGGGCGGGGGGAAACAAACCAATCCTAAATTCTCTGTATATGACTTCCTGACATCTTCTTTGAAAGAGGTAGTATTGGTGGTCACATGATCTGTGTTCCCCAGTTGCAAATGTGCCTTTCACATATGGGAAAGGCATCTGCTTCATATAGCTAAGTATAAGAGAAAGTGAGGTCTACTGATTAGGCCTGGGAGTTAGGAAACATTACTTTTCTCAGGGTATGTCTACACTTGCAGAGTTTTTGCACTGCAAGTTTCACCGGTGATAGGGAACTGGTGAAAGTAAAGGGCTGGTTTGTGTACTCACTTAATTCCTCAGGCGTAAGAGAGTGTTTACATTAGTATCACTTCCGTCGCTGATGAGAGCAGCGCTATAGGGCAGCTATCCCACAGCGGCATTTTTTAAAAACCCGTGCTGTCTGGCTGCTTTCCCTGTCACATCTACAAGCAGGAATGGATTCTGCACTGCTGTCCACTACTCTGATAGTTGTCACTTGCATATTGCACATGGCAGTGCAGCTGTTCTTAAACTTGCAAAGAGAACTGCAGTCAGAGATGCTTGATGAGATGCCTGAAATGGAAATAAGTAACATTTGATTGCTTTTGGTAGTAACTGAGGAGCTGAGCACTGTAGAATGGCGTTTTTGGGCTAGGCGAACTAGCTCAGAGTGGTGGGATCATATCATTATGCATATCTGGGATGATGACCAGTGGCTTCAAAACTTTCGGATGCAGAGAGCCACCTTCGTGGAACTGTGTGCTGAGCTTTCCCCAGACCTGCGTCACAAGGACACCAGACTGAGAGCTTCACTCACTGTAGAGAAGCATGTGGCAATCGCATTGTGGAAGCTGGCGACTCCAGACAGCTACCAGTTGGTTGCAAATCAGTTTGGATGGGGAGATCGACCATTGGTGCTGTGGTAACTCAAGTGTGCAAGGCCATTAATTGCATTCTACTGCACAAGACCGTGACTCTTGGTAATGTGCATGACATTTTGGATGGCTTTGCAGAAATGGGCTCCCCTAACTGTGGTGAGGCGATAGATGGAACGCACATCCCTACTGTTGCCCCAGCCCACCTTGGCACCGAGTACATAAATCGTAAGAGGGACTTCTCCATGGTTTTGCAGGTGCTAGTGGATCCCCATGAGCGTTTCATGATATGAATGCTGGATAGGTGCATGACGCACATATCTTTAAAAACACTGGCCTGTACAGAAAGCTGTAAGCGGGGACTTTCTTTCCAGACCAGCGGATCACCATTGGGGAAGTGGAAATGCCCATTATGACCCTGGGAGACCCAGTTTACCCATTGATGCCATGGCTCGTGAAGCTATACACTAGAAACCTAGATGTCAGTAAGGAACATTTCAACAACAGGCTGAGTAGGTGCAGAATGGCTGTCAAATGTGCATTTGGCCATTTGAAAGCACGCTGGAGATGTTTGTACAATAGAGTGGAAATGAGTGAGGAAAATATTCCCATGGTTATTGCGGCGTGCTGTACTTTACATAACATTTGTGAGGGGAAGAGCGAAAGGTTTACTCATACGTGGAGCGTGGAGGCCGAACGCCTGGCTGCTAAGTTTCAGCAGCCAGATACCAGGGCTACTAGAGGGGCACAATGTGGCAATTAGGATCCAGGATACCTTGAGGGAAAAGTTTGAAAATGAAAATGATTAAACTTTGCTGCTGTGCTTGGGAAAGGTTCTATATGTAATTTCAGTGAAGATGAAGTGCTAGTTGACTTGTAGCTGTGATGACAGGTGCAGAAATGTGAACATACAAATAAAGCTTGCTTCTTTTTGAAAAACTGCTTTTATTTTAAAAACAGAGAAAGCGCCACGTGCACATATATCAGTCCTGAGTGATGGTGGGGAACAGGCTGGGGAGTGGGGAGCCCATATACCTCACAGCTATGTAAACTCCAGCTGTTTGACAAGCCATCTGGGGGTGTGGATTGTTGAGGAATGGAAAAATTTGCAGTGAGCCTATAAGAATGTGCAGTGGGAGTTTGGGGAGTGCATGGGAAAGAAGTCTGCACTTGCTGTAATGGGGGACGAGCACAAATCAGGTCACTCTGCAGTGTAATGAGAGAATGCAACATATTTCGAGGGGAGGGATAGCTCAGTGGTTTAAGCATTGGCCGGCTAAAGCTAGGGTTGTGAGTTCAGTCCTTGAGGGGGCCACTTAGGGATCGGGGGCAAAATCAGTACTTGGTTCTGCTAGTGAAGGCAGGGGGCTGGACTCGATGACCTTTCAAGGTCCCTTCCAGTTCTAGGAGATAGGCTATCTCCATTTATTTATTTTTATCTGTCTGTCGCTCCAGAATGTTGATTAGCCTCTCCGTGGCTTCCCTATGAAAAGCAGTATCCTCCTTTTGGTCTCGGTTCTCTCCCTCTTTCCACTTTGTCAAGGTTTCTCTCCATTTATTTGTAAAATGCGTCTCCTCTTGGGAGTGCAGAATCATGAAACATGTCTGCCTTAGTGCATCTTGGCCCCTTTCTTATGTGGCGCAGACGGTCTGCTACAGTTGGGGGGTGAGTCTTCCACAGTCATTTCTGGGGAGAAAAAAGCAACACATTCCTGTGAAACATACATACAGGAATCACTGTATACATTGCAATACATCACTGGTAAGAAATCACTGTTCTGGTGACAAAAATCAAGCACCCATGGTGCACAAGAACCCAGTAATGGTGAGGGAATGCAGGGTTATAGGGTTTATTGCATTCACCCATTCTGAAAAGGGCAAGAATGAAGGGCGGGCACACAAACACAGTCATCTTAATACTCTTCTGTGCATTCAACCTGCTTTATGCATTGTCAAAGCAAAGTAACTTACTAGAGCTCTGCTCTCCTGCCTCTACCTCAGCAGACAGTGGCCACTCACACTAGCTAGACACCTCCAGAGCGGTGGAGAAGGGATCCTGAGTGCATGCAGCAACAAGCTCCACAGCTTCCTCAGCCAAGCCACCTCCTCTCATCTATGACCTCCTCCTTCTGGCTACGGCCACTTTCCACTGCCTCCAGACATGACGTATCCACTGGGCTCTTTGCAATGGAGTTGGGGTCACCACTTAGGATTGCATCCAACTCACTGTAAAAACGGCAGCTTTGGGGCACAGCACCAGACCGACGGTTTGCCTCCCTCACGTTGTGGAATGAGTTCCTCAGCTCCTTCACCTTCACTCTGCACTGCAGTGTGTCTCTGTTATGCCTCTTTTCCTGCAAGCTGCGTGCAATCTGCTTGTAGGTATTGAAATTCCTATGGCTTGGAACGCAGCTGGCACTGCACAGCCTCCTCTCCCCAAACACTGATCAAGTCGAGTAGCTCGGCATTGCTTCAAGCAGGGGATCGTTTGCTACATGGAGCAGCCATGGTCACCTGGGCAGATGAGCACTTGCAACAGGAAATGGAGTTTAAAACTTCCCGGAGCTTTATAGGGGAAGCGGCAGACTTCCGTTTACCTGGCATCAAAGCTGCGGAAATGCTGGCCAGAATGGTCACTTTTGGAACTGTGGGCTATCTTCCAGAGGCCAAAAGGTATTTACACAGGAAGAATGTGTCTTCACTTTCACAACAACGCAAAAAGAACAGCGGAAAGAACTATATGCCTCTCGTGAAGATGGTTTTCTTTTTGCCATGAAACTTCTGATTTTCACCACAAAAAGTCCTTAACAAGTGTGGGCGCTCCCATGGTTTTTGCGCAAAAAAGGGACATTTTTGTGCTTTAAATGGCAAGTGTAGACATGTCCTCAGTTTAATCTCAGATTAGCTGTATGACCTTCGGCAAATCACTTAACTTCTCTGTTGTCTGTTTCCTTATCTGTGAAATATGGATAATAATTACTACAGTATGCTCAATAGACAGCCCAAATAGGTGTTCAAGCTTAATTCATTAACGTTTGATAAAGCACTGGGAAATCCTCAACTGATGGGGTACTGTAGAATTGTAAGACAATATCAGTAAAGCTATACTACAGGGTGTAAGACACAAACATATATGGGCTTGATTTTAAAATCACTACTTCATTAACTCAAATGTATATTTTATACTACAATAGAGCCAATATTTTAGGAACTAATTGGAAATTGAGAAATTAACTGAAAAGTTTATAAAATTGAACATGTCACAATTGCAGTAGGTACGGTGCATAAGTTGCAGCAGGGTGCAATGTATTGCTGTGAGTCTATCATTCCCATCACGTAAATCACACATACATAGATGCACAATAGTAGTAATTGACCTGGACATCTTGAGTATGATTCTCACTTTCAAAATTACCCATGCATAGGAAAGTTACAGAGATAGGGGAGGGAAGGTCAAAGGTAGTCTTAAACCACCCTGGCATTACCAGAATTCAGGGGCTGTATAGGGCTGTTCTTAAATATTCTCTGCTTTCAGCAGGGGGTTGGACTAGATGACCTCCTGAGGTCCCTTCCAACCTTGATATTCTATGATTCTATGATTCCATCATCTCTAGCAGTTCCAGGAAAGTAGAAGGTAGCCATAGGATGGTGTACGTTAGCCACTCCAATCTATTCCGTTTTGCTAAAGGTGAGTTGTTCCATTTTATTCAACAGATTCATAACTTGGTTAGCCACAGATTACAAATCCTATAGCGCATCAACAAACCCAATGCTTATTTATAAATCCCGCTGATTCACCCTATGTAAAAAGTGCTGGTTTACAATTCCTGACTTTTCTAGGAAAATTAAGTAGCATTTGGAGGTGGTAGAAATTTTTTCAACTAAAGTTTTTAAAATTAGACTTTCACCAAAACTAGTTTTTCATTAAAAATGTCCTTTTCAACTCAATCTTTCGTTTGTTTTTTAAATTCAGAATGAAAGAACCTGAAAATTTTGGCTATCACGATTTTTGGTTTTGTTTTTAAAATTGTGGGGAAATGCTTATTTTCTTTCCATATTTTACCCCTTAGTGGGAATGCATTTATACTGGTCTAAGAGTGCCTTCCTGTATGTGAATGAGCTATTCTGGTAAGTACATTTATAACTGACTCCAGCCTAGGAGAGTTGTACCACTTAAATTATACTGGTGTATTTTTTGTGTCTAAACAAAGTTTTAAGATGTTATCAGTAAAACAAGTAAGAAACTTTTTTTATTTTACTTACTTTCTTACCTTGAGAGTATTCCTTTGAGTCAGCACTTAAGAATTCTGTCACAGTATACTCAGCTTGGGGATAGAGAGAAAGAGACAGGCATTTACTGAAAAGAAGAAAAAATAACCAAACCAATCAAGGCTACATCAGTTGAGGATTCAGAAAAAATCAGACTTTAATGAGGTTATATATGGTGAACAGCCAGTGATATGAATAATTTAAAACAGCAGAAATAAGTTCTTCCACTACTTTAATTCATTCTCATCTAGCTATGTATAAGCCAAAGCCTCCTGCACTTCTCAACATAATGAAAGAAAGTATTTGGCAATAGACACGTTTGTCCTTTTGAGTGAAAGCAATTAAAATATTTTAATTATATTTATGTTTTGATTTTCCTACTGGGTAGATCTATATTAGAATATGTTGAGGTATAATATAACACAAAGATTGCCAGTGACAAACAGGGGGGTGCCTTTAATTAATATTGTATCTGGGTTCGTCTGTTCCTCCTTATGGGTCTGTCTGGGTAGCAGAGCAAGCCTACCCACCTAGGGAAAGAGAGAGGAGGTCTTTTCTAGTAGCTACCTAATGGCTTACACTTAAGGGTCATTAAGAGACAGTGCCAGAGCAAGTAGTTTTAATAGCACTAGCCCACTATCCTTATGGAGCACTAAAGGCAGTTTGAACAGTATGGGTCACACTGAGGGAATCAGACTGAGTGTCCCACCAAGAGAAACACTGGTCTAGTGATTAGAGCAGTAGCCTCTGAGATGGGAGACCAGGTTCAATTCCCTGTTCTGCTACGGACATCCTGTGTGCTCTCAGGCATGTGAGTTAGCTTCTGTATGCCTCAGTTTCCCATCTGAAAAAGGGGGATAATAGTACAGTGGTGTTGTGAGGAGAAAAAAATTCAGGGTTATGATGTGCTCATATACTACAGTATGAGGCTATATAAGTACGAAAGATAGACAAGCCCATAGAGGGATCTGGACTTGCTAGGGTAATGTGAACTGGTTCTGTTTTCTTCCTGAAATTTAAGCAGAAAGCCTAACTTAACCCATAGTGAAGCGTAAGAGTAGGTGAGAGTAAATATGTGGGCAGGCTGTTTGTTCTTTTAAAGTATTTTTTTCTGTAATTCTTTGTTCCAACTGTTAAATAAAAAATAATTTTGTTTTAAGCAGTCTGTTGACCAATATCTTTGGTCCCGTGTTCCCAAAGGGAGGAAATGAAGGTGCCTGAAACTCAGTGGGTCCTACTGGTTGATAAGCAGTTGGTATACGTGGGGTAATGTAATTGGGTCCCAGTCCAAGAGAAGAATTCATCCTGAGTGTAAGACAGGAATGGGGAAGAGGCTGAATACCTGAGGGAGGACACAGAATTGAGTTAGGGGTGGGGGGAGGCTATCCCTGTAACCATGACAGAACTGTAAAGTTTATGATTGGTAGATATGAAGTTGGATAAAGCACTGGACTAGGGATACTTGGGCTCAGTTCCTGACTTTCCCACAAACTTCTGTGTGACTGTGGGCAACTAATTTAGTCTATTCTCTGCCTTGATTACCTTCCTGTAAAATGACAGGTTTCAGAGCAGCAGCCGTGTTAATCTGTATCCGCAAAAAGAACAGGCGTACTTGTGGCACCTTAGAGACTAACAAATTTATTAGAGCATAAGCTTTCGTGGACTACAGCCCACGTATGCATCCAAAGAAGTGGGCTGTAGTCCACAAAAGCTTATGGTCTAATAAATTTGTTAGTCTCTAAGGTGCCACAAGTACTCCTGTTCGTTTTTCCTGTAAAATGTGGATGCTACTTCCCTGTCTCACCAGGATGCCGTGAGTAGAACTGGGTGAAATTTTTTGGAGAGAACTTTTTTTGCCGAAAAATGCACATTCGGGGCAACCAAAACATTTTGCAAATTTGTGTTGAATTCAGCAAACTGTTTCAGCTGGAAACAGCAAAACCAAAAAATTCCAAAGATGATGAAATGTCTCATTTTGACTTTTTTAAATTAAACATTTCAACTTTTCAATTCAAAATGATTTTTCATGTGACTTTTACTAAATGAATTCTATTAAAACAAAAAAAAATCCTCAAAAATGAAAAACTACAAAAATCAGTTATTCACAAACCTCTAGTTGTAAGGATAAATAAAATGGGAATAATTATATTGGAGCCGGTCAAATAGCAGAAAATACATTTCAGTGTTTCCCAAACTTGGGACGCCGCTTGTGTAGGGAAAGCCCTTGGCGGGCCGGTTTGTTTACCTGCTGCATCCAGGTCCAGCCGATCGCGGCTCCCACTGGCCACAGTTCGCCGCTCCAGGCCAATGGGGGCCACTGGAAGCGGCGGCCAGTACGTCCCTCAGCCCGCGCTGCTTCCCGCAGCTCCCATTGGCCTGGAGCAGTGAACCGCGGCCAGTGGGAGCCGCGATCGGCCGGACCTGCGGACAGGGCAGGTAAACAAACTGGCCAGGGGCTTTCCCTACACAAGCGGTGTCCCAAGTTTGGGAAACACTGCATTAGATGAATAGCACTCAAAATTAATTAAAGGAACAGTCAAATAAAAAGGCAATATTTTGGGATAACGTATCTGGTGAATGTTTATTGCCCAGTTACCCAGGTGACAAAACAGTTGTGCGAAGCCCCCCTTAAATCTTTGGTCACTTGTCCTAAGCCCGAACTCTGCAGTGTGTTGCACATAGGTGGATTGCTGCACCTGTGTGGTACCCCATTGCTTCTATCTGTCTGTCTGCAATAGATTGCAGAATCCTGGCTTTGAAATGTAAGGTCTTGGGATAAGGATTGTGTATCCATATGTATCTACACAGTGCTTAGTACAGTGGGCCTTATTTGGGGCCTCCTAGTGCTATCACAATGTGACTATTTAGTACAGTTAAAGGCAATATATACTGTATAGCACTAGAAAGGATGCCTTCCGTCCCACCTAAATACAATGGAATAGCCATCAGAGAAGCTACGGAGAAATTAACAACTCTAGCTGTCAGCTACAATCTTGAGGACATCAAGATCATGCCTTGTGATTTGTCCCTTCCCTTATTTGTTTTATTACTGCATATGGAAAATAAAGACAGTCTTCCCTTACAAGTGCCTGTTAACTGACAAGATGACATTGTGCACCCCATGCTTTCTTCTAAGTTGTCAGTGCAAGATGTTTTGTCGCACATGAATCTGACTGAAGACAGGATTTCTACTAAGCATCATAGTGATATTTACAGGGCGTTCTTCTGTGCTGAGATGGCAACTAAATTTGCAATGGTATGCACTTGAATGACATAAGATAGGACTGGGACGAAGTTCCTAGTTTTTCAGTTTGAGCTGAGATCTAATAGTAAACTGAGAGTGAGTGTGGCAGAAGCAAATCAGTGAAGAAAAGCTGTCAGTACTGTCCCTGTGTTCCAAATGTAGCTACAAAATAGGGCTGTCAAACGATTAAAAAATGTAATCGCAATTAATCACAAGGTTAAAAAAATGAATTGCGATTAACTGCAGTTTTAATCACACTGTTAAACAATGGAATACCAATTAAAATGTATTATAAATATTTGTGGATGTTTTTTTACATTTTCAAATATATTGATTTCAATTGCAATACAGAATACAAAGTGTAGAGTGCTCACTTTATATTATTTTTATTACAAATATTTGCACTGTAAAAAAGATAAACGATAGTGGCAGTCTACAAATCAAAGCATGAATAGGGGCATATGAATGTTTAGCATATCTAGCACATAAATACCTTGCAAAGCTGGCTACAACAGTGCAATGTGAATGCCTGTTCTCACTTTCAGGTGACATTGTAAATAAGAAGCAGGCAACATTATCTCCCATAAATGTAAACAAACTTGTTTGGCTTAACAAGAAGTAGGACTTAGTGGAGTTGTAGGCTCTAAAGTTTTACATTGTTTTGTTTTGGAGTGTAGTTATGTTAAAAAAAATTCTACATTTGTAAGTTGCACTTTTACAATAGAGGTTGCACTATAGTACTTGTATGAGGTGAAGTGAAAAATACTATTTCTTTTTTTTTACAATGGAAATATTTGTAATAAAAAATAATACAAAGTGAGCACTGTACACTTTGTATTCTGTGTTGTAATTGAAATCAATATATTTGAAAATGTAGAACATCCAGAAATATTTAATACATTTCAAGTGGTATTCTGTTATTATTTAACAGTGCAATTAAAACTGCAATTAATCACGATTCATTTTTTTAATTGTTAATTTATTTTGAGTTAATTGCTTGTGGTAACTGCGATTAATTGACAGCCCTACTACAAAGCCATTAGCTTCATTCTGCCCATTGTTTTCTTCAGAATGAAAGCAGCACAGGATACTTCAGATACAAAGGCATGTGGAGCACATAATTGCTTGAAAAACTTCTAGAATATGGGGCTTTGCAGTATCATATTTATCAGATGGGGAACAAAAATTTTTTATTGAGTAAATGAAATGCCAAATGACCTAAAAACCATTAGTTTGCCCCTTTGGTTATTGTACTGCTGCAGGTTATAGAGATCTTACATGGTGTTACTGAAATCAATTATCAAAACAGGCTTGTTAATCAACTAATTAAATTCTACTTAGTGAAATAATGTTGGCTAATGGGTAATTTTATGAACATTAATAACGTTTGCAGCTGTACAGGCTAAAATGATGATATGAGGGAAATCAAACCTCATGCTTTACAGCATTGGCTGATAGGCTGGAGGGACTTGGGAAAGGGACCTTTTCCTTGCAAAGCATTTCACAGTTCGTTAGATGCATTACTGGGGAAAGGTTCTTGCATTTCTTCAGCATCAGGCACCAGAGGCAGAATGCAGGACTCAACAAACCAAAGAGCTGATCTGACAGCATTTATGACACAAAAATTGGTGATACAACAGAACATACCAAACCATCTGTCCCACTAAATCAAGGGAGGGATGGTTCTAGTTGTAAGAACAGCCATTCTGGGTCAGACCATGCTCGCAGTATTCCATCTCCAACAGTGGCCCATACCAGAGCATCAGGGGTGGAGAGAATGGTGCAATTATGTCTTCTATTTGTCACCTTTGTCTTCTATTCTCGGCTCCTGGTAGTGGGAGGTTTAGGGTTGCCCAGAGCATGGAGTTGCATCCCTGACCATCTTGGCTAAGAGCTATTGAGGGACTTATCCTCTGTGAACTTATCCAGTTGTACTCTTTGGCCATCACAACATCCCATGGCAATGAGTTCCACAGGTTAATTGTACATTGTGTGATAAAGTTCTTTCTCTTGTTTGTATTCAACTTGCAGCCTATAGATTTCATTGGATGGCCCCTCTGGTTGTTTTTTTTTAATTGTGCAAAAGATTAAACACTTTTTTATTCACTTTTTTTCTACATCATTCATGATTTTATAGACCTTTGTCATATCCTGCCTTAGTCATCTCTTTCCTAAGATGAACAGCCCTAATCTTTTTAGTCTCTCCATGTATGGAAGCTGTTCCATCCCCTTCATCATTTTGTTGCCCTCCTCTGAACCTTTTCCAATTCCACTATATCCTTTTTGAGATGGGGTGATCAGAACAAGAAAGAGTATTCAAAGTGTGATGCACAGTGGATTTATAGTGGCATTATATATTCTGTCTTGTTTTTTTTCCCTTTTCTAATTGTTCCTTACATACTGTTAGCCTTTTTTGACCGCTGTAGAGCACTGAAGTTTTCAGAGAATTATCCATAATGACTGCAAGTTCTTTTTCTTGGTAACAGTTAATTTAGACTAGACTCCATCATTATATATGTATGGCTGTGATTATTTTTCAATGTCATTACTTTGCACTTATCAGGGGTGGCACTGGTGGAGGAGGGCCTTCTGGGAGTGATAGCCAACCCAAAATTTGTCTTAGCCCCCCCCTTTGTAGCCACTCCATTGTAGCTGCCATTCTCCAAGAGTGGCGGCAGCAGGCTCGGCGCCCAGCTCCAGCAGCAGTGCAGGAGTAAGCCTGGGTGAAGGGGCAGGGTGCCCGAGAACATCGTTGGCCCATGTCCCCGCCCCCTGAGGCATGCCACCCAGAGCAGGTGGAGGGTCTGGAGCTCCCAACAGCAGCCACTCTGGCCTGGGCTTTTGAGCCCCATCCCCTGTAGTCACTGCTCCCCACTCTCTGTGAGCAGTGCCATGCACTGTCCAGATCTGGGTTCTGGCTTCAAAAGGGCTAGAGGGAGGGGTTTTGGGGGGGGAGAGGAATAGCAGGGGCCTAGTGGCAAGGGAGTGCTAAGGTCCATCTCAGACCCCGCACTGGGAAGAGGCTGGCGCTGCCTTTGTTTATCAGTATTGAATTTCATCTGCCATTTTGTTGCTCTGTCACCCAGTTTTGTGAGATCCCTCTATAACACCTCACGGTCAACTTTGGACTGAACTATTTTGAATAATTTTGTCTCATCTGCAAACTTTGCTACTTCACTATTCACCTTCTTTTCTAGATCATTAATGAAGATGTTGAACAGCACAGGTCCCAGTACAGATCCTGCGGGATGCAGCTGTTTACCTCTCTCCATTGTGAAAACTGGTTATTTATTCCTGCCCTTTGTTTTCTATCTGTCAACCAGTTATTGGTCCATGAGATAACCTTCCCTTGTATTCCATGGATACTTAGTTTATTTAAGAGATTGTAGTGAGGGACGTTGTCAAAGGCCTTCAGAAAAATGTGGGTATTCACCCACGAAAGCTTACGCTCCAATACATCTGTTAGTCTATAAGGTGCCACAGGACTCTTTGTCACTTTATATTGACTGGCTTACCCTTATGAGCATGCTTGTTGACTCCCTTAAAGACTATTAATAGATGGGTGGTAAGGAGATGTTGACTTCATAAAGATTGAGTTGCAACAAGTTTTGGATGATTTTTATTAGGAGAAATCCTTGCTGATGCACTGTACAAAGAACTAATAAGGTGTTTGCAGTCACTTAATAAAAATAAACGTACCTTTTTACAATGTAAGATGTTGAGAATTTAATACCAACATCCCTCTTCTTAAAAAGCCACTTCTTCTGCAAGGCCTATAAATGGTAGGACCCCACTAGGTTTTCTCCTGTGTTTTGAAATAGTTTAAAATAATAAAACAGAACACCCAAGATATTACGTAACCCTCAAGATGTGAATGTTATCTTAACAGTGATCTTATAGTTGTAAACCTTGTCCTGCTTACTCCTAGCTTCCAATGTTTGTTTGCTCATCATTCATATCTTATCTCGGATCCTCATCCTGTAGCCCCATAAGTAGACTAGAGTCATGCAAGAAGCTCTGTATTGCTGTCACAAGATTGTGAATGGACCTCACATTCTAGTTCTGTATTGAATGCTTACTCAGGTGACTAGTCCCACTGAAATCTGAGGCACTGAAATAACTGGAGCTATGCACATGACTAGAGGTCCATAGATAGGCAGTTTGTATGATGTGACCACTGCTTATTGTGCTGGCCAGAATTGTCTAATTGTTTCCTTGTGCTCACCCCCTCCCCATCAGTTTGTTGTAGCCACATATTGTGCATAACCTTATACTTGTATTGTAAGATTTTCAGGGCAGGGACTAACAATGTGGAGTCTGGTGGCACCTTAAAGACTAACAGATTTATTTGGGCATAAGCTTTTGTGGGTAAAAAAAAACACTTCTTAAGATGCAACGGGCAGGGCAGGGACTGTCTCTGTTATCTGTTTGTACTGTGTCCTGCACAATGGCCTATAGGCAGGCACTACAGTAGTACATATAATAAATAGTAGTAGTAACATCCACTAAGATTTTAAGCTCTTTGAGGCAGGAGCATTGTGTTTAACTCCTCAGTGAAGTATCAATTGATTGCATTGTGTTAACACCAACAATGAGGGCGTAGTGCTGCTGCAATGTCAGAGACAAATGAAAAAAGGATTAGGATGGTTTGAGATACATGGGGGGGGGGCATTCAGGCCCAACTATAATACAACATTTATATCAATTTATGTCCTATTTTTCATCATATCAAAACTTGATTAGCACATGTAGGACACTTTACTAGCTGAGCACCACCTCCCCACATGGATGAATTATTTGTACAAAGTATTTGAATTGTCATGAAAGAAACTTTGTAGATAAAGAAGCCATACAGCTTGTTATTGGCTTAGAAGCCACTCTGACCATTTGTAGATACTATGGTGGTGGGTGCAATATAAAAATCTAGACATATTATTTGGCTCCGACGTTCTTTTTGCTTACACTGGCGCTATACCACTGTAATTCCATTAACTTCAATGAAATTACTCCTGATTTACAGCATTGTGAGGGGAATTGGGCTATTTCAGTTCAAAGGAGGTCCAGTAATTGTCCTAACTGCCTGGAATAAGTATCAGAGGTGAATTAACTCCTATAACTTTGTATATAGATGCCCTGGGTATCTCCCATAGTGCAGATAAGGCCAGGGACTATACGTATTCAAGGCATGCAAGACTTAAGTGACAGTAGTGATCAGTTGGAGCGCATCATGGGAACACAAGAGATTAGTTGAACTTGGGATTCGGTTGATAGAATGAGTCTGGAATGGCTTTCTCTATTACGTTAAAGGAGATTATTAGTCATTCCTTCAGGTGAATTTGTCAGCTGAATTTGAACTGCTCCTGATACAGTATGTTACTTCTTGGATTTTTCACAAATTGCTGTAAACCCAAAGGTCTCCGGTTAGGAGAGGATGAATAAAATCTCCAAATGCTGAACATCCCGTGGCCTTAGCTGAATTAGCAGTATTAAGAAAATAGCTTCGGCTTTGCTTGTTTCGAAGTCTGTTGCTGCTAAATGTTTAAAGCCTGCACGGAATTGTTGTTGCAAAAATCATTCAAATTTTTGTGAATAAACTTGAGTCTGAAAAAAGACTAACTTTACTGGCCCATAAGCAGTAGATGGAAATTCACTTAATGTGCCTGTGAGAAATGGGACTGCGACTAAGAGCTTTCTGTTCTCATCACTTGAGGCCTAACCTTCTGCCCATTGAGAGTCCTTCTATTGGCTTCATCATGCATCGGATCAGGCTTTGTTATGTAGTGATATTTCTCATCAGAATGCAGGACGGTGTAAGCTTATGACCTCCTGTTTAACAGCAGACTGACAGATCCTTTGTGCCTGCTCCTAGGCCTGACCTGGAGAGCTGGGCTTTGCTGACCAGGAAGTGTGCAAACCCTGCCTGGCATTCTCAAAACTGCACCCTTGCTAATGCAGAGCTTTTGCTGGTCTTGGAGACTTCCACACTTGTGGTGGTGGGTGGTCAAGATTTGTCCCTATTTGCACTCAATTTGCTGATAAATCATACAAGGATGCACACAAGAATATTGTTTCAGCGCATCTCTAACCTATTACTTAATCTCTCGATCAAAAAGACAGCTCCTCCCCATAGAATTACTCCCTTTGGCATTTAACAGCTACCTTACACTTAAGATATGATCATAATCATAATGTTGGGCATGTGTTGTTTTGTGGTCCATCAGAATATTAGTACGGTGTAATGTCCATGCTTCCTTGCAGTGTCTTACAATAGGTCAGTGAATGAATTAACTAGTATTCTCTGTTACAGTGGTTCCCAAACTTGTTCTGCTGCTTGTGCAGGAAAATCCCCTGGTGGGCCGGGCCGGAGGCGGTGCAGGCCGAGGGACGTAGTGGCTGCTGCTTCCAGCAGCTCCCATTGGCCTGGAGCTGTGAACCGCGGCCACTGGGAGCTGTGATCGGCCGAACTGGTGGACGCGGCAGGTAAACAAACTGGCCCGGCCTGCCAGGGGCTTTCCCTGCACAAGCGGCGGAACAAGTTTGGGAACCACTGCTCTATTATATATGCTTGCACATGTGCCTTTTTTCTCTGTAGCTATCTCGAGTGGAAGAAATTAACTCATGAACAGACAAATCTCAATTGGGGAAAAAATTATCCTAGTTCTAGTTTTTATTACTCTGGGTACTGGACATCCTATAATAACTTAAGATACCTGTCAACAAGCTCCTTTACCTCAATAGATTTTTTTTCACTTTTAATATCCATTTTGTTGACAAATAAAAAAAAAAAGTTTATTGCAATATCTGCCCCTACCTCACACAACAAAACCCTCCAGTTTAAAAAGGCAGATTGACTGAGTTTGCTGTATATGGCGTTGGACTTTTCCATTGTCCTAGTGATCCTGTAAACGCTGTCATCGCTCTAACCATTGCCATCCATTTATAGGCTTAGAGGGAACCTCTGAGTGTTGTCTGTGTGAATACTGCCTTAATATCTCAGTTGATATGTTAATCCTGGAGTCAAGCTTATGGCTTATACTGGCCGACATGATGGCACAGCCAGATAGGGGTTCATTAATGGACCTGGGATGAATTTCTGACAATGGGATTCTGCTGCTATGTGAAATGGGACAGAATGAAGTGTTATGGGTAGAGAATGTGAAGTCCTGATCCTAGGGTTCCATTCCCAGCTCCCATGATCTGCTAACTGCCCTTGGGAAAGCCACTTAACCTGTGTTTCCCTACACACTATAAAGTGAATGTAATGTTACTTTGAGTCCTTTGAGATCCCCAGATAAAGGCCACTGTATACATATTTTTCATTTATAACAGAAGTACTGCACTAGTAGCTCTGACCATTCAAATATTGGTCTGTCAGCTAAAAAGTATTGTCCCCTGGATTGGAAACTGCTAGTGATTCACACTGGCACATGCAGACTCAAAAGCTGCTTTTTACTTGAATTGCAGTGAGTTAACATTTGCTATGTGTTCTATAAATATATTAGATATATTACATTTACAGGGAGTCATAAGGAAACCAAATACAAACTTCTTCTCATTTGCAGCCCTGGAATTCATTTTTCACATCACATTTCATCAAAAAGTGATTGCTTCCCTAGCTGACAATCCCGATCCTCTAATACTTTTGGATTAACCAGCAAAACCTTCTTCATTTCACACCTGATGCTAAACCTAGAAATCCATGAAAGTTAAACATAAAGTACATAAGGGCTCAAATATTCTGGCCCTCTTAGTGTGAAAGACACTTGAATGAACAAAAGGCAATGAAAGTAAATTCGTATACAATTTAAAAATAATCAGGCCAATACATTTTGTAGTTTGATGCCTTTACACTAGCAGGTTAGAACTGAATGAATGTCACTCCTAGTTCATAGTGCATAACATTATAGTTGCTTTCTTTCCCTGCATGGATGTACCCCATGTTGTCAGTGCCTCAGGCCAGGTCTACACTTGGAAGGCTTTGCCAGTATAGCTATAACAACATAATATCCAGGCAAAACGCTCCTAGTGTGGATGCAGCTTTTACTGAAAATACTGTGCTTATGCTGGCATAGTTTATTTCATTCCCTGCACCCCCACACAAGTGAAACAAGCTACACTAGTAACAGTGCAGTTTTGCCAGTATATAACTGCATCTAGGCTAGGGGCTTTTGCTGGCACAGCTATGTCAGTCGGGGATCACACCTCTACCGACATAGCTATGCTGGCTGAAGTTTGTAGTGTAGACATGGCCTTACACTGATGTTTGCACCATTCAGCAATCACATTGGAAAAATTAGAAATGGGACCCTTAACAGAATTTTATTGCTTGTCAGTGCTTTTTATTGAGTCTGACAATGTGTGATAGCTCATAGTGTCAGATCCAGCAATTTACATTCAAGAGTATCTCTTTTCTAGGTACTGTAACCTCCCTGTATCATTTCTCTGCTGTAAAAAGTGGGGAGAGGGAAATAGGAAACATACCAAAATTCAACAGTGAGTTTTTATGCTGAGTTGGACATGTAAATAGAAAGATCTATACATATTAGTGAGTTATTTCATTTGCATGCTATTTCTTCTTACTAAATTAATATAAATTGCATATTATGGGAACAGAAAATTGTTATAAGCAGGGCAATAATTTGGCTATAGCGTCGTTATAATCAGTATCATCTATCCACAGGTACAGTCATTACTACTGAAAATTGTGAACTCTGTTGCTAGGTTTTTACTTAACTGTTAACTTGTGATTTGACTTACAATCTTTAGTAAAGCTATATGTGTTTCAGATAACAGCATTGCTTCCATTCAGGGTGATATTCTATATAAATTCAGCTTGGATAATAACTTGGGAGCCAGTTTTGTATTTGACAGGTCAGAACATTTTGAACCAACATTGCATATGTAAATTTAGGACTTTCTCCTATCGTTGGCATAATAATGGTTGAGCACTGGCAGGTGTCTGGGCTCAGTGCATCTGAAAACCTTTTCCAGATCCAGATTTGCATAGCAGAGAGTCAAAGATTCAGCTGTTCCCTGCTGCTTTGATGATGCACACAGTTCTTTTAGGCCTTGGCTACACTTGGGAATTCACAGCGCTGCCGAGTGTGAGTGTAGTCTCGCCGCCAGCGCTGCGAGAGAGCTCTCACAGTGCTGTATGTACTCCACATCTCCGAGGGGAGTATCTTGCAGCGCTGTGAGTGAGCGTGCAGCACTGCAGGCTCTGATCACACTGTGGGTTTCTTTCTCTCTCTCTTTTAATTCATATCAAATGTAATGTGGCTGTTGCCATTATACAGCCAAACTTACGGGCCCTACTGCACTGCCCAGTCAAGGTCGTAATAATAAACATAAGATCAGGAGCTTCAGCTTCATTACACTTTGCAAATATCTTTAGGGAGGCTGTCACAGTGCCTCAGTGGGTCACAACTGAGAATACCAAATTTAGGTCAAGCTGCTGAGAAATAGGGCAAATGCCAAAACTGGTGGTTATTCTTCCATAAGATATACCAATCCAGCAACAAAAGTAAACGTCTGTCTTACCACACTGGCTAACAAGAAATTAGTAATGCAGCCTTCTTAGGTATTCCAGTCCTGGATTCAACTCCCCGACACTAGACTTAATGATGAGTGGTTATTTAAAACCAATTTCAGCAAACAAAGAGTTCTTTTGATCCCAAAGGACTAGCTACATACCCAGACCAATATATAACTCAGATCTTACCCAATAATCATGCTGTTGCCAATCCTTTAGTATCTAATATTTATAAACAAAAAGGTTTATGTATAAACAAAAAGAAAGGTGTGAGTTATAATTGATTAAAGGAATCAAATACACCTCTACCTCGATATAACGCTGTCCTCGGGAGCCAAAAAATCTTACCGCGTTATAGGTGAAACTGCATTATATCAAACTTGCTTTGATCTTCTGGAGTGCACAGCCCCGCCACCCCGGAGCACTGCTTTACCACGTTATATCCGAATTCATGTTATATGGGGCCACATTATATCGGGATAGAGGTGTACATATAATAATTGCAAGGTTCTAGTATCAGGCTTATAGCAGTGATGGAATAAACTGCTGGCTTAAGTCAAGTCTCTGGTTACTCCCAAATGATTTGGAAGGTCCTCAATCCCTTGGTTAGAGTGCTCCCATTAGAATAAGTCCATAGTCCAGAGATCAGAGCAGGAAAGAGGCAAAATGGAGGTATTTCCAGAGCCATTTATAGTTTCTGCCATGTGGAGGGAAACCCATTGTTTCAAACAAAGTCCTCAGTCCAGTTGGTGGAACAATACAGGTAACAAGATGGAGTTTAGAGTCACATGGACAAGTCACATGTCCATGCATGCTTTGCTGATGATAGCAGGGGCCATTACCTGTACTCTAGTTAGAACGTTCGCATGAAAGTCCATCAGGTGTGGATGGGCATCTTCCATGGTCCATTGTGAATTAAATGTTCCTTGATGGGCCATTCAACTTGAATAGTCCCTTCACCATGTGCTGGGTAAAAAGCTTGTGGGTGTTACCAATTGAGTAAACACATTTGAAATACAGATACATGGTCATTATTCATAACTTGAGATACAAAAAGGATACATGCATACAAATAGGATAATCATATTCAGCAAATCATAATTTTTCCGTAGATACCTTATTTGATGCACTTTTGTTGGGATTATATAACAGCGGTAGCAACAATGATCTACATGGTCATATTTTAATCATAAAGTCACAGAGACAACCAAGTAGCTGTGGGTTTTTTGTTTTTAAAATATTAGAACCATTTCTTTTCTTTTGTTAACACATTTGAAAAATGCCTTAAGCTAGGCAAAGTTAATAATTATTTTGGGAGTGTAACTCCAGCCAAAGCCAGCAGGTTCTATAAAATGTAGGCTAAAAGCTTGAGTACTAAGTAAATAACGAAATATCCACGAGGGACCCTTTTCCATTGGATTTGCAATAGAGACTTTTTCCTCCATTTCAAATTAGGCTGTTTTACAGCTTAGTTTAAACAGACTGAGCCTAGTTTATAAAAGGCTTGATTCTGTACCACAGGGGGTTTGGCCACAGACTCGGCTGTGAAGAGGGAAATATACAAAATGTGGGTAAAATATACAAAAATACCTAAATATCAGTGTATAAAGGTATTTAGGTGCTTAAAGATGCAGATGGTGGGATTTTCAAAATTGCCTTAGTTAGATATAGCCTATCACTTACTGCGGTATAACTTATGTCACTTGGGGTGTGAAGAAGCCACCTTCCTGAGTGATGTAAGTTATACCAACCTAAGCACCGGTGCATACAGCACTTACGTTGGTGAGAGAGCTTCTCCCACTGACATAGCTACAGGAGTTAGGTTCTTAACTCACTTAGGTGCCTTTGTAAATCCCATAGGAACATATTTGCATCTTTAGGTGCCTAAATACCATTTTAAATCTGTCCATAAGTGATTTGGGCACTTTGCAAAATTAGTCTGATTGACTTTCAATGAGACTTAGGCTCCTAAGTCACTTTGAAAATGGGAGCTAGGCTCCTAAGTCATGTAGGTGCTTTTGAAGATGTTACCCTTTGGCTAGTTTGGGTTTAGATGATGGACTTCTTTAAAATAAGTAAGAAAAAGGTAGGCCAAGTAATATGTTTTTATTGGACCAACTTCTGTTGGTGGAATGAACAAGCTTTCATTCTACACAGAGCTCTTTTTCAGGTCTGAGGAAGGAAGCAGTGTGTCTGAGCTAAATACCAGGAGGGACACATGGTTAAGCAGAAGGGGTAACCCATGTTGGAGGGAATCACTTGAAATGAAGTGAGCAAATAGAGTGTTAAATTGTTATACATAAAGTGCTTGAAGTGGGGCAATTAAGGGTGGCAGGCAGTGTGGTGTATTACAAATTGTAGTGAGCCATAACACCAGTGTCCCTGTTAAGTCCATGGTTTTTGGTGTCTAGCAGAATTATGAATGTAAGTTTCTAGGCTCACCTTTTGAAGATGTTATATAGGTTTCCTTTGAGGACAGGTATTGAAAAATCAGATATGGAGTGATGGATTTATGAAAAGTGTTTGCCACAGGTGTTAGGGTGTTTTTGTGTTTTATTATTTTTCTATGTGAATTCATTCAAGAACGTAGGGGTCTGGTTTCACCCACAAAACTGCTTTTGGAGCATTTGATACACTGGATGAGAACCCCACATGTGATAAGCATGCATAGGACACATGAATCCTGAAAGATGTGTGGTGGGTGGTATTCATCATCATAGCAGTGGAGATATGTTTGCATGTTTTCTATCTATTGTTCTGGGAGGATCAGGTGCCTGTTTGAGTTGGTGTGTCCTGGTCTGTGGGGAGCTTGCTTTTGATGATGAGCTTGGCAAGTTTGGGGGGGTTGGTTGAAGAGGAAGTTTGGGAAAGATTTCTTGCAGGATGTGGTTGTCATCAAATATGAGTTGTAATTGTTTGATGATATCCCATATAGGTTTCAGTCTTTGGAGCAAATTCTGTGGTAGCTGGGTCACTGGGTGTAGATAACAGATTTTTGGATATGTCTAGGATGATTGCTGGATCTGTGGAGGTAAGTGTGGTAATTAATCAGTGTATTTTTAAATAGATGTTTGTGTGGTTCTATTGTTTAAGCTTGTGGTGACCAAGAAGTTGATGCTGGTGAGGAAGTGTTCTAGAGAGAGTTTGATGGATGGGTGGTGATGGTTGACGTTGTCATGGAAATCTATGAGGGTGCTTAGGTCTTCTGTCCAGAGGATGAAAATAGCATTGATGTATCTCAGATATATCATTGGTTTTGGGGTGCATTTTTTCCAGAAATTCTTCCACGTGGCCCAGGAAGAGGTTGGCATATTGGAGAGTCCTCCTAGTACCCATGGCTGTTGCTGGGGTTTGAACAAAGTGTTTGTTGTTAAATGTGAAGTTGCTGTGGGTGGGGATGAAAAGGATGAGTTTGATGTTTTTTTGGGTGACTTTCTGAGCATTATACATTATCTTGTAGATATTTGAGGCAGACAGCGAGGCTGTCATGGTGAGGAATGTTGGTGTATAGGGAGATGACATGAATGGTGGCAAGGATAGTGTTCTGGTGGAGGTTGTCAATGTTGTGGAGTTTCTGGAGGAAGTAGATAGTGTCTTGGAAGAAGTTGGCCCTTTGTCCACTGAGTGATTTAAGGATGATTTCTATGAGTTGTCCTGATCTTTCAGTAAGAGTGCCATGACCAGGTATGTTGGGTCTGTCTGGATTACCTTGTTTGTGTATCTTGGGGAGCATGTAGAAGGTACCTGATGTGGATCTGTGGGTTATAGAGCTTTTCTTGGATTTGTTTGGGGAAGGATTTTATGGTATCTTTAAATTCCTGTGAATTATGGTCTGAGGTTGTCTTTGAGTTCTTTATAGTAGGTGGTGTCAGATAGTTATCTGCTGGCCTCATTGATGCAGTCATCAGGATTAAGGACTATGATAGTGCACCCTTTGTCTGCAGCTTTGATCACTATCTGGTGGCTGGATTTCAGAGACAGTATAGCTATCCTCTTGGTGGCAGAGAGACAGTGGAAGGTGTAATGTTTGTTGAGGATTCTGTGGTATTTTTTCCTGAAGCAATGGATGCAGTCATCCAGTGTGTGGTTTCCTCCGCTGAGAGGTGTCCACTAAGATATTTTTTTCTTATGACTGTCAGTGGGGATGGGGTGGTTATAGGTACTGGTGTCTTTGTAATTAAAGAATTCCTTGACAAGGAGCTAGCATCTAGTTCTCCACATGTTAATATTGTGTCAGGTTCTGTGGCAGGACGGAAGTTCAGTCCCTTGGAGAATACAGATACTTCAGTTCTGGTTTGGAGTAGTTTTAATAAGTGGATGATGTTGTGGTAGTGTCCATGTGTTGAGTAATAGGGTTTTGGTTTCTCCTGGAGATGGCGGGCAGGCTGTTGGTAATGTAGTAGGTTCCATTTTTTGGTTTTGCATTGGATGGCTGTCATCGGTTTTTTTGATAGTTGTTTTGGATTTCCTGCATGATTTCCAGCAAGGTTTCCTGATTTTTTTTTTCTTCCAATTTGTGGGAGCACATCATGATTCTTGTCTAAGGTGGTGCCTTTTGGAATATACAAGGTACAGGAGATGGTTCTACAGTTTTTCTGAGGTACTTTTGAAGAGCTCTTCAGCATATTTGGAATTGTGTGTAGTTGCACTTAAAAAGTGCATGTTATGATCCATATTCTAGAGCAAATTGCCATATTTTTCTACACAGTGGCAGATTAGGAGAAGGGGTGAGAGAAAATGATTGTTGTTCATTAGTATGTATGGGAAATGGTGCAACAGGCAACGTTTGCAGCAACAGGGGAAATATATTACTGCTTACATTTTGGTCATGAAGGATTTCCTATATCAAAAAAGTATGACTGAAAGTTATAGGGGATGCTATAACATTGTTAGCCAGTGATAAGTAAGAGACATCACTTAAAGGCTGTTCCTGAAACAAAAAAAACCCCTGCATTTCCTTTCTTCTTAAACAGTTTGTTTTATGTGGATAGTATGTTTCTTCTTTCTCCTACTGCTGAATCCTGATTGAATAATATTTTGTTCAGCCCTAGGCAATCAGTTAGGGGGTAATAACATGAAGGATCACACGTTAGGCAAACCACCCACATGTCTCTGGGTAGCAAGCAGGTTGTGTTACTCGGTTAGTCATGGTAGTTATGACGGCATTGGGCCTGGGAGTGGGTATATGATCATCCTGTGCTTTGTTCCCCCTCACCCACCAACAGAAAACATTAAGCAAACAATACGGTAGCTGAGAGCACATCAAAATGTTACTAGCTTGCATGATTTTAATTTCCTTGTGCCTCAGGGTGAAGTTGATATGGCTCAGTTTGGGGTTTAGCAGGCTCTGAAATGCATGAGGCAAGTCAGTGCTTAACAGCAGAATATCCATCGCTGTCAGTGCTTAACAGCAGAATATCCATCGCTGAGTCTAAGTCAGAAAGATTAAAAACTCATGTGAGTGCAAACCTCGTGGTTTATGAGGGGAAACAATGAAGGTTCCCATATTAAGTTATAAACACACTGACCTTTTTGTGAAAACAAGCAGCTCTGTTTGTAGAAAGGCATTTTAAAGGGAATACATAACTAATTCACCATTTACAATACCAAGTTCATTCATTAGTCATCAGTCAAGCTCTTAAAACACTTTAGAACCATTTAAATATTAGGGGATGGTTTGGTTCTGTTTTACTTAAACCTGTGTATATCTTTCTGATTGCCCCTCCATCAGTTTTGGTTTTTATTCTAATTCTGCTTGTCCTTTTATAGCTACTAGATTTTAATTTCATTCGCAGGGTCACTGCTAGCATTGAGCCCTAACATTTTATAATCTGCTATGGACCTGAGAATGTCTCTACTAATAGTGACAAAAACAAATTGCAACATTAGCAGGAGTAGTGAAATGATCATATGTCACACTTTTACTAGGACACTGATGGTTTTTTCATATGGTACACTTTCAGAATGTATGAAATATCCCAGTTTCTAATTTAATCAATCAACACATTTTTTTTAAAATTAACTACAAAATGTTTCCTCCAGATATATTGCAGGATTGAGCAGAATTTACACTGTGTTTACCAGGAACAAATAGTCCAGTGGAATAAGTGTTGAATGTGATGAACAGTGTTTGGAGTGAAGAGAAAAGTCGAATAAACATAGACACCATCAACCCTGTTCTTTTTCTTAGAGTGAATGTTAACTACACTTATGCAGTGTCTTTTGATAAACTCATTCAGAACAATACTTGCTAAAATCCTCCACTCTCATAAACATGCATGTATCACTTCTGAGTCAGAAGCTGATAGTAGTAACACCAATGTATATATATTTTTTAAAGTATACTTTTTGGCAGCTGAAAAGAAAAATTTAAGACAAAAAGTGAAAATATTTGGTGAAAATATTTAGATTTTCAGCAAGTATTTTTAGATTTTAGACAAAAGCCTTAAAACAAATTCAAGAGAAATTGCAACAAAAAAAAACAAACCTTGTGTTTATCATTTTTTTTTTTTTAGTAACAAAACCCGCCAGCTCTAGTATTTCATCCATGTGTTATTGCTATTTGTATTATGTGATTAATAATCTAAATCATATGGGATTGTTGTACTTTATCTTTCTGCTTCTTCTGGGTGACAGTAACTTTTTAAATCAGTGACCTACAAATCATGAAGATCAATGTACTATCACTATGAATTTTCAGATGAATGTTAAATACAAGCTAAAACTCAAAGATTTAGGGATTCATTTTTGTGTTCAAATGCACCTTACAGCTGTTTAGATACTCTCAAATTAAAAAAACAAAAACCTATGCTACCCAGTATATACACCAGGGGTCGGCAACTTTCGGCATGCGGCTCGCCAGGTTAAGCACCCTGGCGGGCCGGTCCAGTTTTATTTACCTGCTGACGCGGCAGGTTCGGCTGACTGCGGCCCCCACTGGCCGCGGTTTGCCGTCCCGGGCCAATGGGGGCGGCGAGAAGCGGCACGGGCGAGCGATGTGCTGACCCCTGATATACACTATGAGTTACCCATTACTTAGTGAAAATTGCCAAGGACTTTCTTTTATCTGGATAACCACCAGAAATCACCAGAAAGGGCTTTGTTTTATTGTCTTTTCTAAAGAAAGATGCTTCTGTCAGTGCAGCACCCCCTAGTACAGGGCTGCAATTAGGGCTGTGTATAAGTGCAAGTCACGGTGTAGGATTTAAACTTACTAATGGACATTAAGAGACATGGACTCTGCCAGCTGAGCCACATGGAAAGACAAATCTTCAGATGGTGTAAATGAGCACACAGACTTTGGCTTGGAACATTTAAAATTAACAGACGTCTCAGTCAATGCTCATAATAGATATAACCATAAAACAAATTTAATTCCCTCTCTCTTTATAATATAATTGAAGGACATTAACAATTAGAAGTGTACCTCACCTACTCATTAGCTCTGTCCATCCACTGTAGTGGGCATTGTTTTTCATTTAGCTAGGGGAGCAGTAAGAATCATCTGACAATACATCTTCGGCTATCTTAAAACTGCCAATACTGTTAAAATTAAGATACCATAATAGCTGTTGAAATAATGATAATTAGACCAATTACAGCACTGAGGACCAAAAAAGGGGAAAAGGTTGTCCTTGGTAAGTAATGAGCTTTGGGAAATGGTTTTTCAAAACTCTTGCCTCTGTCAGTTTTTGTCACTTACTGTAATACTATTTTATGAATGCTGTGGTCTTGAAATTTCCCAGTTACCCAAGATGGAAATAAAACAAATAAAATATTAAATTGAAAATATTAATCTTATCAGTATGATTGAAATGGAGTTATTCCTGTACCTTGTTGTGAAAGGAACATTATTTTACATACCAAAATCATATTAATGTGATAGAGCAAAATTAAATCAATGGCAGAGGGGAACTGGCTATAGAATATGTTCAGGACATGAGTATGAATCCAGCCCTCCTGCTGCAGGAGGGAGATAACACCTGTTGAAGTCAATCTGGTCCCTAGTGACTGTTGCCACCTGACAGCTCTTGGGTGGCTCATGTGGAATGAGTTGTGGCCTCAGAGCCAGTTCCTAACAAAACAGTGACCAAGCCTACAACCCTTTGGACTGACTCTCCATGGTAGTTTTCAATAAGAGTAACCCAGTGGAGAGAATATTAGACCCTCGTCTTTCTCAAATTTATTGCAGTAATGATGCAGCAAGTGCTCAGACTTATAACCTTGGCTTGGCTTTTGACATCCTCTTGGTCAGAAGTAATTTTCTCTTCTGTTAGGGGACTCTGTATCATTTGTCACTAATTCCAAATTCACTTCAATGAAGCAGGGTTATGAAAGAAAGGAAGGGCAGGTTAGTTGGGAGGCAGACTGATTCTGATCTAGTTTACCTGAAAATAAGTAAGGAATAAAAGTGTTTTAAATTTGCCAATTCAACCAAAAAAATAATTTTTTTGCACATTTCTGTGAAAAATTGATCCCATTTTTCAACCAGCTACAGAGCTGGCTGAGAAATTACAAAATATGAAATTTTGAGGAGACAAATAGTCTATGGAAAAAAAGTGTAAAAGTCCTTCCCCCCCTCAAACCTTCTAATCAGGGCTGAAATCAGTGGTGCTAACCCAAGTTAAAGTTTGAGCAGAATAAATGAAAAATAGACAGGAAAACCTCTCCACAGATTGACTGGGCTACAAATACTATGTGACCTAGAAATTTTGTTACAAATAGTTTACTCCTGGGGGAATTCTGCACCATAAAAATTAAAAATTCTGTGCACAATATTTTAAAATTCTGCAAGTTTTATTTTTCAAGTTAACACTATATAATCAAACCAGTTTCAGTTATTTTGGTAATTTATTTCAAAATACCTGTCAGCAAGTATGTCTATAACAATACAGACACACAAAATTTCCCGCAGGAGTAGAGCATTAAAGAAACACCTATGACAGCCCAGTGCCTCTTTCTCTACCCCCTGCTCCCCAGAGCCCAGCCATGGAGCCTGCCTGGCCCAAACACTCACACCCCTTACCTTCCCAGAGCCCAGCCACAGTCCGCTCCCCCCCCCCCCGGCCCAGATGCTCACACCATCTAACCCCTAGAGCCCAGGGATCCAGAGGGAGAAACATCCTGATGCTGGGTCCCAGGCTTGCATGGAATTTCCTGTGTGCCACCGCCTTCTTCCTTCAGGGTATGCTGGGAACTGCAGATGCTGGAAACCCTCCAGTTCCCTCCTCCTCCCCCAGCCTCGTCTTCCATTTGCAAGCTGGACTTTGCCGGGTCCAGTAGCTCCTAGTGGCGGCCAACATCTCTTCAGCCCATTTCTGGGCAGAGGGAGGAAATTCTGCACATGCTACATTAATTTCTGCAAAATCCCCCAGAATTCCCCTGCACCTACAGCAGGACTACAGATTTTTGCTTGTCTCTATTCTCTTGTTCTAGGTTATAGTTGCTTTCTTTTGCAAGAGCCATTGTGATGTCTAAATCTGAGCAGCTAACAGCTATATTACCAGAAGTCAGTGGAAGCTGTTAGCACTAGGGTTGAATTTGACCTGCCAAGAAAATCCTGTATTTTCTTTGTCCAAGAAATATCCATCCGCTCTGGGTGTGTGTGTGGGTGTGTGTGTGGTCTTTAAAACTGAATGTAGTATCTTACTACTTCGATTATATGGTGTAACGTATACCAAGTGGCTTTTCATTACTAAGCAATTCAGCCAAAGGTGTCTATGTAAATGTTTAAATGCAATAGTTACATTAAGGTACAGCCATCATTTGTGTATTCTTCATTGCTTTTTTTAATAGTCTTTTTTAATAAAAGATATTAAATACTCCTCAAACTGAGAGGCTTCCCCCACACCCTTTTAAGTTTTCAAACTGGAGAACATTTGAGATTTAAAGTATTTGGCTTTTATGCTCAGAATTTTAATGCGTGTTTGTTCATCAAAAAAACTAAAAACTAAAATAAAATCAAGTGTTCTCGAAAGGTTACACATAAAACAATTTTTTTTCTTTGGCAAGAATAAAAGAGAATATCTACAGTCTGAGGTTTTAATGAAAATTTTGTTAGAAATATTGAAAAAGTATTATTATGAATCACTCAGATAAGAGCAAATATAAATAAAACCATCTGGGTGTAGTCCAATGAGAGTAACAAAAAGTAATGCAAAATCTAATGATGTGGGCAAGTTCACCATATCATTATCTCTGTGGTGTGTGTGTATGTATGTGTAACCCTTCTGCCCATCTAAGTTGGCAGCAACAAGGGCCGGGTTCTGTATCTAGGGGTTCCGTTTCAATAACACAATGCAAAACCGGCTCGAGCCCCCACCCAGTGACCTGGGACAATTACATACCACCCCCTGGGCGCCTCTAAGAGGCAATACTTCCCCTCTCGCAAGCACGGAGTCTGAGTGTAACAGAAAATGTTTAATAACATGAGGTAAACAACATCAGCATTAAATTGGAAAAACACCAGAACTAGAGTTCTTAGACCAAACCATGAGCGAAGACCCACCCCAGCAAATTGGGCCGTGTCCTCTCCCATTGGTTCTTGAAACCAGCGACCCAAGAATCACCAAAGTCCCAAAAGTCCACCAATCCCAAAGTCTCTTGGGTCCAGCAACCCAAGAATCACAAAAGTCCGACAACCCCCCAAAGTCTCTGTCCATGATCAGTGCAGCCCCAGAGTTCAAAAGGGGGGGGCGAGCAGGGTGTTAAGGGGGCACCTTACGTGATCCGAGGCCAACCGGCTGCTTCTCCGTGGGGTTCCACCGCAGCCTTCACCACGAACTGCTCCATTCCACCTGCAGTCCCACTCCTGCCGTCCCCGAACTGCTCTGGCAGCTGCTCTGCTCCGCTCCGCTCACCGACCTGTGAGCCGTGCCGCTCCGCTCCACTCACCGACCTGTGAGCCGTGCCGCTCCGCTCACCGACCTGTGAGCCGAGCCGCTCCGCTCCGCTCCAGCCGTCCCTTGGGCTGCTCCCACAAGGCTCTGCTCTGCTAGCTGCTCCTCCAGCCGCTCCGCTCACCGACCTGTGAGTCGCTCCGCTCACCCCCGCTAAGCTAGCTTAGCGATAGCTTCAGGCTCCCCCACTAGTTAACACAGCCTCAGTGATCTCAGCTCTTAAGTAGCTTTAGCTCTTTTGTGATTTCAGCTCTTAGTGATTTCAGCTAGTAGTAGGGGAGCCCCAGTGCTGGTGCACTATTGGCCCAAAGTGAACTCAGCTCAGCAGTCTGTAACTAGACTCCTAAGGGAATCAAAGTTAGCAATGACATTTAACAGTGGAGAGAGGAGGAGGTGCAATTGGTGTTTCAGGCCCACAAAGGGGACCCACACCACCAGGTACCAATACCTGTCCCCATCCTCTCTCAATTCACTGGGTTTTGTAACCCATGCCCCTTGACAAGCAAATGCTACCTAGGTAATGGTGAATGATTCACTCAGTCCTTCTGTCATACAACAGTTCCACTGGCCTTGATTCACAGAATCAGGGTAACAAAACTTTATTCTTCCTGCCCCAATAACAGAGAAACTGGGGATCCCACACCAGCCAAAGTAACCACTTTGAGTTGCTGTGGTTTCATGCCAGGCGAGTGGGTGTGCCTATGCAAACCAGATCAGCCCCTGGAGTTCTTTTCCACACTCGCCATAATTCACCACCAGATGTCAGGGTAGAGCTCATCCTGACTCTGCTTACATCTGCGTACACATGCACACATACATATATATATATATATATATATACACAAACCCTTTATTTATAGTCTCAAGATTATTAATTCATGTATTCTGAAATAATGTCATCCCCACTCCTGAGGAGAAAATTCCTATGTAGAATACCAGGAAACTATCTGTAAATCATTAGAAAGTTTTGAGTTATTTTAAAGATACACTGAGTCTTACATCAGTATAAATCATGACTGACTCAGTTAAGTTATATCAATGTAAAACTTGTGGTAAGTCAGAGGAGTATCAAACCCACTGTGCCTGAAGAAAGATATTAAATAAAACACTATGTAATTAATTTTCTCTTTCAATTACATATATTATATTGTGGTAGCTCTGTAAATTCAGATGAAGTCTCTCTAATTTATTTACTATCAACTTACTCGCTTCACTGAGATGATAATGCTTAACAGGGATGTAGTATACTTTACATCTTTGGACTGTGAGTAAATGATTGTTTCTTTTCCCATGTGGTGAAGATTTACTTCTGTGCAGAGGGTACAACATAAGGTCCATATGTTACTTATGCACTCAAAATCTAGCATGCGTAGGTCATAGATTTTGTGCTGTCTCTCTGGTGTTACAGAACTTGACCCAGTATTTGGATGAGTGCACAGAAGTAGAGAGAGGCTGAGTGCCCATTTAAATTCTTATTTGGATGCAGAAAGTCCTTTTGTATGCAATATACCATTTATAAACATCATTGGATACTATAAGGGTCAGATTATAACCTTAGCTATGCTCTCATACCTGCAAGTAGGAAGCTACTTTACTCATTTGTAGGGTCCTACCAAATTCACAGCCATGAAAAACATGTCATGAACCATGAAATCTGGTCTTTTGTGTGCTTTTACCTTATACCAGTGTTTCCCAAACTTGGGACGCCGCTTGTGTAGGGAAAGCCCCTGGCAGGCTGGGCCAATTTGTTTACCTGCCGCGTCCGCAGGTCCATCCGATCGCGACTCCCACTGATCGCGGTTCGCCGCTCCAGGCCAACGGGGGCTGCTGGAAGCGGCGGCCAGTACATCCCTTGGCCCACGCCGCTTCCCACAGCTCCCACTGGCCTGGAGCAGCGAACCGCAGCCACTGGGAGCCGTGATCGGATGGACCTGCGGATGCAGCAGGTAAACAAACCGGCCCAGCCCACCAGGGGCTTTCCCTACACAAGTAGCATCCCAAGTTTGGGAAACACTGCCCTATACTATAGATTTCATGGGGGAGACCAGCATTTCTCAAATTGGGGGACCTGACCCCAAAGGGAGTTGCAGGGGGTTTGCAAAATTATTTTAGGGGGGTTGCGGTATTGCCATCCTTCTGCACTGCCTTGAGAGCTGGGTGGCCAGAGAGTGGTGGCTATTGGCTGGGCACCCAGCTTCGAAGGCAGCAATGCAGAAGTAAGGGTGGCAATACCATACCATGCCACTATTACTCCTGCACTGCTGCCTTCAGAGCTGGGCGGCTGGAGAGTGGTGGCTGCTGACTGAGGGCCCAGCTCTGCAGGCAGCAGCGCAGAAGTAAAGGTGGCAATACCATACCATGCCACGCCACCGTGACTTCTGCATTGCTGCTGACTGCGGCTCTGCCTTCAGAGCTGGGCTCCTGACCAGCAGCCACTACTCTCCAGCTATCCAGCTCTAAATGCAGTGCGTTGCCAGCAGCAGCACAGAAGTAAGGGTAGCAGAACCGCAACACCCCCTACAATAACCTTGCAAACATCCCCGCCATAACTCCATTCTGGGTCAGGATCCCTACAATTACAACATCACAAAATTTCAGATTTAAATAGCTGAAATCATGAAATTTATGATTTTTAAATTCCTATGACTGTAAAATTGACCAAAATGGACCGTGAATTTGGTAGGGCCCTACTTATTTGCATGGACTAGCCATACCATAGGTAGTCTCCCAGGGAGGAGAGTAGCCTTGTTTCTGTCTGCTCTTAATATATCAGTCACCACAGCTGAGGCAGCATGGAAGAGGGATGTAAATTGTGCCAGACTTTTTCCTTCATCTCTGGAACAAGGTCAAGCCATGAACAAATTGTGATACTGGATATGTCTACATAGCAATGTAAGTCTAGGGTTAGTGGGACTCAAGTCAGCTGACCCATGTCACGGAACCCTGTGCTCTACATTGCATTTTAACCCCAGGTTAAAGATTTTTTTTTGACCCGTTCTTGAGCCGAAAGCCCTGGCATATACACTGCAGTGCACAGACCCAAGTCAAAATAACCCTATCCCAGAGCACCTAGTACTGTCCACCCACCCGCCCCAGAATTGACTCTCTAGCCCTATGAATGTGATTCACTGTGGGAAAACTCTATTGCCATCTCTGTTTCCTAACTGTGATGGTACTATTGATGGGAATCAGGTGCCTATAAGCAGAACACGAGTATACAAACTTCATAATTAGCTCCTTTGGTGGCTGTCCCAGTAGAATGAATGCAGTTTGAGAAAGTTTTATACTGAACTACCATCTAAACTGAGAATTAGGCTCTTCATCTCTAGTCTGAGTCACATTAGCAGGATAATGCCCATGAGAACCTGTTCTGAGGATAATTAGGGCATCAGTTTCCAGGACTGTCAAACTATTAAAATGAAACTTTGCAATTCTTAACATTTAAAATGGGTTGTTCAATGAAGATGTTTTGGTTGTTTTTTTATTTATTTTTGTCTGTTCTGAAGCTTGACATAAAATGTAGGTTTCAGAGGAAACACTCACACTCACCCCACCCCTGGCTGTGGAGCAGTGAAGTGCACCCCCAGGGCTTGGGGTGCAGTGTGCTCTCATACCACATGGAGATCCTTTATCCCTGCCCCCGCTGCACCCTTGTCAGCAGGGATAAGGGATTCCTGGGAACCTGTGAGGAAGTTTTGGGCTGGCTCCCACTCACCCTCCTCACAGTGTATGCTGTCCAGGTGCCCCTGCACAAACAGACCCATGAAGGGCATGGGAGGGCGTGGAAGCAAGGGACAGAGAGTGGAGTGACGACCAAGTGGCTGGCCTGCAAGGACGGTGAGCAGCAGAGCTCCTGGCTCAGCATGGCCACGGGAAGGAAGACCCCAACATCCTGGTGGCTGGGAGCCACCACCCGCCTGTCAAGTTTGCTACCTGCTTTGGGCAACTGCCATGCAGCAGCGAGGAGGAGCCGGAGTAGGAAGGGAAGTGCACTTGGCCAGGCAGTAATGACACTTCTGGTCTGCCAGCGTGAACTTTGGAATAATCTGGTGGGCTTCTGGGACCAGAGTCAAGCTGGGGCCATGTGCACACAGGAAAAAAATAGAGCTTAGATCCATCTTAACATGGGCTTCGGGCCTCCAGTCTTGCAGGGTCCTAGGTCCAAGCCCTAGGCTAGCACAATTGGTGTGTGGATGCAAGAGGGTTAGGCTTGAGCCAGGACTTAGATTGCTGCATGGACATACCCACTGAGTCAGAGTGCTCTGCTCCTGAGGCAGCACTCATTGCCATTAGTTCAAAGCAGTTTTGAATTTGCCAATCCAGCCCTAAGGGATTTTTACACAAAATTGGCAAAAACTTTTGCGCTGTGGCATTTAATCAGCATTTACAAAAATGCATTGCTTAGGATATGTGTAGAAGGAGATGCATTAAGTATACACCACTCTGAAGAAAGTATGAGTCAGATTCTGCTCTTTTACACTGATGTAAATCTGGAATTATACAAAAACTAGGCATAATTTGAATGTGCAATTTATATAGTCCATCCTACTACTGTCACTTTTTTCTATTAAAGCTTGACCCAAAGCTCATTGAAGTCAATGGAAAGATTCCTAATGCCTTTAATGAGCTTTGATTCAAATCCCTAATTATTCTGTTGACTTTAATTTACTCTTCTCAGAGCTTGGAAGATTTGCAGTTGAGATCTTTAGTTACATACTATAGGGTGAATTTCTGACTGCATTGAAGACAATCAAGGATAACCCTGCTTCTCAGTTACATAAATTGGAAAGGTTGCAGGTTGCTAGTATCTTATCAGCAGTGGCTTTTTAGCTAGTTTTGTCATGAAGTCTTAATTTGGGCTTTGTCTACTGTAATAGTCTCTGCCAAGGTTCGGCCGTCAGCAGGGCTGTGGAATATCCCACCGCCTCGTTCTGGTCCAGCGGCAGTCTGGGACAGCAAACACACGGTTAGGGGCTCAGGCCCCTAAGCAGGGGCTGAGCCAATAGGTCAGAAAAAACCCTGGGCCCTCAATCAGGGCAGGGCAGCAAGCACACAGTCTGGAGCTCAGGCCCTCAAGCAGGGGCTGAGTCAAGGAGCAAGAGGTCCCAGCCTCTCTAGGCCAGGAGAAAGGGGGAGTCTGCCACCCAAGGAGTGGGTGGCAGGGGGGATGCAGGCCCTCCCACTCCACTGCGTCCCAGCCTGGGCAGCGGCGGAAACTCGCTGCTATCAGTGGGGATCCTGGCCACAACACACTGACATCGGCTCTGGCAATGCTGCAGCCAGACTGGGGTCGGCTGCCCCCGGGCTACTTCCACACTCCCCCTCGTAGGGTACCTGAGCCGTAGTAGTGTCCTCGGTGCTCTCCACCAGCAGCAGTTCCTCCGGGTAGGTAGCGCAGGGTGTGCTTGGCTCCCCCCTCGGGGTAGCTGGAAAGAGGCAGGCTCGGCTCCTCCTCGGGATAGCTGGAACGGGCCAGGCTTGGCCAGTCCTCCTCAGGGTACCGGGCGAGGGGTAGGTTCGGCCGGCCTGGTGAGTCAGCAGGCCGGTCGTGGCCTGCTGCTGTCTCCCAAGCGGGAGCTTGGCCACAGACATCTGCTCTCTCTGCCGGCTGGTTCTCCACTGAGCTCCGCAGGCAGGCTTTTATACTTCTGGGTCGGCGCCGTGACCTCTGAGGGGCGGGCGCCAGACCTGATGGCTCCGCCCACGTTGGTGTTAGGGGCGGTTCGGCCCTCAGCGGGGCTGTGGGGTATCCCACCGCCTCGCTACATCTACACATGGAAACTAATTCAGATTAAGGTTGGGTCTGAATTAAAACAGAGTAGCTATTCCCTGTGTGGACACTCTTATTGTGAAAGTGAAATAAGATGATATTATAGACTAATTCCCCATGTAGACAAGCCCTTACATTTTTGTAGGTAGACTAGTTCCCCCCACCCCCTAGTAAATGTGATTATTTCTACCCTGAGATTGCAGGTTTATGTTGGTCTGTCTTTTGGGCTTTTTGTTTGTATAATCATTAAAATGTGTAAACTTCACACTTAGCTCACTCATCAGGGAAGTTTTTGCAGTTTCGTTAAGTTACAACATTTATTATTCTCTGCATGGAACTTTGAAGTTTCTAACATCTGCTTTAAAGCAGTTTTGCTTTTTACGTTCTATTTAAGCATTTCATGTGTTCAATCATTTATGCTAGGAGGAAAATATTAACTTTCCTGACATTACTAAAATGTCAACTGCTTTATGTATATTGTTGATGGCTGAACCATACTCTGATATTCCAATACCTATTTCTGGCTTTTTATGTCCCTTTTAAATTAAAGGCAGAACTTGTCGGACCTAGCCCAGTGTCACTAGTTTAGCAGGTGGCACTAGGCGTCTGTTACTTCCTTTCCTAATCGTCCGGCTTCCAAAACTGCTCAAATTTTGTGTTTTTTGCCTGGGCTGATAAGCACAGATTATAGGCCTCAGATTGATTGCTTTGCACCATTGGAAATGTTACAGGAAGAGAAGAACATGCTACGTTTAGTGGAGCTATTACCAGAAAGTTGTAAATTACAATAACTTTTCCTTGTTCAGTTTATATTAGACATCAAAATATTCTCTTAAACTTTAGAATTACATTTATTTTTGTACTCATCTTTATAATCAATCCATGAATTTTTTTTCCAATTGAAATCTAGTTTTTTTTTCTTTCTCTCTCAAATACATTTTGGTGTTCATATGATTAGTTATTAAAACACTGCAAGGCCTACCCTGCAGTTAAAAATGCAATTTTTGTACTCAGTCTGTTTCTTATTTACCCTGCGAAGAATCTGCTGACAAGGGGTACCTCAATGTCTGACCAAAGTATGGCCAGCCAATAACTTATTGCCTCTTTATACATGAAAATTCATTCAGCATTTTGAAGACTTAGCATGAAATCTTTGATCCACTGAAATCATTGGGCATTTTACCATTGACTTCAGTGGGGCTAGAATTTCACCTTAGTAGTGTTATCCCTTAGGATAAAGTAAAGTATCTTTCTAGCAACAGGTTTACATGTAATGGCCTGTGGATGGCCTAATGCGGAGACTGGAGACTTTCTCACCCTGATTTCCAGTTCCATGTTGTTCTGTAAGGTTTTGTTTAAAACTTCAAAGCACTATACAAACTTTAACTAACCCTTGCAAAACACCTTTGAGTGCCATTATTCCAGTTTTACAGAATGAAACAAAGACATTGGCTTAGTCAAGGCGAGAAATGCCGTTATCTTCAAACCTGGAGGCAGTCAGTGCCATAATCTTGCCTTTAATTCTATTCCACATGCATACAATTCTCTCTGTGTTACAATGCTTGCGGAGTGACATCTGTTCAGAATTGGCTTCCTTTTCTATTGATACCATATTTTTCCTGCCATTTGTGTTAGGCTGAAACGCATTATTACACATTACCACTATCTACCTCATTTAATATCTTATGTACCTTCATGAACTTACTCTGCAAAGTACCTTTTCTTGCCAAGCTATATAGATTTATTTTTCTTAAGTATACAATTTTAAAATTACCCTTAGAGCTCATATCATTTATGGTTAGATTGCACCTTTTTTTATCCAGTTCCAAGCGATAGAGTATTTTTCATATGACACTGACAGCAATGAACACAAGACTCTAAGTGCTCTTACCAGAGAATTGCATAAGCTTGTAATAACTGCCTGCAACTAAATTCTCCTCTTGCTGTTATTCATTGAAGTGTTCTGGTAGGATTTTCAATTGCTTCCTCATTTTGTTTGCATTTATGTTTTTATGAAAAAAGCGGTATCTTCCATTATTTCAGGCCTCATGCAGTTCAAATATCAGTGCTTAAAAAAGGGATGAATAACTGTAGTTAAAACCAAAGCTCAAATACAAATCTTCAGTTTGCTTACAGTTCTGCAAGAAGTCTGCATTTAAACAGCAGTTGTTCTGAGCAGAAGGTGGCATGTAATTGCAGTTATGAATCGAAACTACATTCCAAGTACAATTATTTTAGTTATAAAATGTCTGGCAATGACAGTCCTTCAGCATGCACATTAAAAGCAAAGTCTTCCTGAATAAAACAAGTCTTATAGTTGGATTGCCCCAGATAGGCACAGGCACAGGCCTGGGTCAGGTCAGTGCAGAGCACAATGCTCTAGGAAGAGCTGAGGAAAGAGTTGTCTGGAAATACATGGCAATAAATGGAACATATCAATCTTTTATCATGTAAATAGAGCCCTGCAATAGAATTTTGCAAGCTGCTAAAGCCAAGAGAAATTGCTTATGAAAACCAAATGACACTCTGATGTGTACCAGTGTGGAGCTATAGAATTGTTAACTAGGTTAGCAAAGACGATTTTAGCCAGAGAAGCGTCTGCAGCCATTTGTATCCCATGTACATTGCTGATTGTCCCCTTCAATGAAATATTCTTACTTTGAGACAAGTCTCCATTTTATGAAGATGTATCTGTATATAAAAATATTACCATGTTTTACACCAGTGACCCCAAATCCTATGGTAAAATGTTGCATGGAAAGGGATAGTTTCTAAGCATCTGAAGTGTATATTTTAATAGTTTTTTTTTCCCTAAAAAGTCTTCAGCCATAAAACTTTGGGGATTGGGAGGAAGAGATGGACCCAAACCAAAATGCTGCATCCAAATACCCCAAACATTTTGCAATTTAGGAGTTGGATCCAAATTTTGCACCCCAGGATCATCTCTAGAAAAAAAGAAGAGCTGCTAGGGACTGTGGAGTGGCCAGTGTTGGGGTGTTAATGTTCCTTTAATGACAAGGTCACAAATACTTGTAAATTATTCTAATAGTGGCCATGCAGACAGCATTTGAATTTCAATAAGTAACTTTCTAATATGCATATTACTGTCACTAATATCTGGATAAGTATGGCTGTGTTTGATTGTCTTCTGAACATGCACAGGAATTTATTTACATTTTATTCTAAAGCCAAAGGACGAGATGAGTAAAGTTGCTTGAGTGTGTAAATGTTTGCAGAATCAGCCCCATGGTCTTGAAGATTGGGATTTTAAAGGGTTTGAACAAGTTAGGCACTTAAAAAGTCAGTGGGAGCTGGCTTCTAACTGATTTGTGCCTTTGAAAATCTTCCCCATACAACACTTGGGGATCCTTGAGAATGACAGATAGTATTAAAATGTACTGTACTGTTATTACCATCATATTGATGGGTATCTGTGACCGGAGTCCTAGGGGAGCCAACTGAGGTCACTCAATTAGGTGAACTGCAAAGAATAGGGCAGACAATCCTCCAAACTGGTGGATATTCCAATACTTAGAGTTACCAAACCAGCACAAAACTGCTTCTATAATACTTCACTGGTTATCCAGAAGTCAATAACACAGTTCCCTTAAAATAACCCAGCCTCAGGCCTTCACCTAGACACCCAATTCAAATATGATGAGGATTTCTGAAAATCTTATTCATTATATAAGAAAGGTTCCACCAATCTCAAAGGATCCGACACATTACCTCCCAGGTTGATGAATATTCCAGATCTTACCCAAATACATGCTTACAGCCAATTCTTATTAACTAAACATAAATGTATTAAAAAAGAAAAAAGAGAGAGTATAGGTTACAAGATCAGTATACATCCAGACATAAGTACAATCTTGAGATTCAGATTCATAGTAGAGATGGGGAGCTTTGTAGATGCAAAGACTTCTTTCAGAAATCGTTCACAGGATATAGTGCAATGTTTATATTCAGGGCAGTCCAGTCAGCGCTGGGATCTCAGTCCTTATGGCTTAGGCTTCCCCTGTCTGAAGCCTCAAGCAGATCTGAGATGACAGGATCAGTATCCAAGCCATTTTGTATACAGTTTCAGGCCCTCTTGTCCTTCGGTGAGCAATAGGCACTCATGGGGATTTTGAAGTGGACCCATTTCCTAAGCATCACCTGTAATTATTCACACAGATTAACATAAGGCAATTACCTGTTTTTCCACCATTCGCAGATGATTTGCTATATATTTCAAAGGGAGATGAATACAGCCATATCCTATGTTTACAGCTCATTTAAATGTTAAGTTGTCCTTTTGATCTTTGAATTAACAAAATACAGCATAGACAAGGACTGTTTGCTTACCATGTTGACCACTATGGATATATATGTAAATCTACAAAAACACAAACATTATTCCCCCATATGTCTTTAAGGGTTGAATTTGAGTCATTTATCCTACAGGATGCTTAACCCTTTCTGGTCATGCATCACAGTGTCATGGCGTGGTCTTGATATCAAATTAGAATTTTATTAAATTACTGTGTCGAGGGCTCCATTCTACTCTATGCTACAGGGTCGGGTCATGTCATGTCCTGTTTAAGAGTAAGATTCTGTGCTTTTTATTAGGGCTAGATGAGCCAATCTGAATAAACAATTACTGAAGAAAACTTTTATTTAAAGCCTCATTTCCAGGATTGACAATGTTTAGCAAACACTTCTGTGCATGGGATATGTTTTTAATTTCTCTAAAAGGAATCTTGGGCTTTGACATTTCCTGATTTCAGACAAAAATGTAAATGCTGAAATATCCTGAGAAGAGGCTTTTCTGTGGTGGTTCCAACACAGTGCATCTTGCAGTATTCCTCAACTGATTGAAACCAGGAATTGCTGGAAATAGCATAAGAGGCTGTTCTGATAAGATTTCAAGCCCAGCCAGATTTGTGTGTGCTTCAGACTAGGAGAGAAACTTTTTTTTTTATTTGTAACCTGAACCAAGTTGAACACAAACATGAGGTTTGCCAATCTCAGCTATGTACACAGAAAGGCAGTAGCTGGTTTTCCAACATGTGGTGGTATCACAAGGCAAGACCGAGCTCTTTAAACTGTGACGTCTCTGTGATTATTATCATTAATCTACTGATTTTCCCTGCTTTTCTTTTAACACTCTTGGATAAATGTCCCTCAGAGACTTGTGGGTTACTGACTGCTTGTGCCTCAGTAAACCTGAAGTAATCCTGTGCAAGAGATAACCAATCAATGTCAAAAGCAACAGAGGGTCCTGTGGCACCTTTAAGACTAACAGCAGACTTCTTTCAGAGTAGCAGCCGTGTTAGTCTGTATCCGCAAAAAGAACAGGAGTACTTGTGGCACCTTGGAGACTAACAAATTTATTAGAGCATAAGCTTTCGTGGGCTACTGCCCACTTCTTCAGATGCATATAGAGTGGAACATATGCATCTGAAGAAGTGGGCAGTAGCCCACGAAAGCTTATGCTCTAATAAATTTGTTAGTCTCTCTAAGGTGCCACAAGCAGACTTCTGTTAGTCTTAAAGGTGCCACAGGACCCTCTGTTGCTTTTTACAGATTCAGACTAACATGGCTACCCCTCTGATACTTGACAATCAATATTAGACATTCTAATTTTAGCACTCTTCGTGATTCCATTTATTCAACACTCCAATTGTTTTGCCATGTTCTCCCAGTTCATTTCACAACATACCCTGTAATTATTTACCTGCTTCACTTGCTATTCTAGGGCTAGGAAATATTTAACAATTAATTTCATCCCTTGCAGTTAGGAGCATTTCTGGATTTCTTGAATTCTTAATGTTCTTTATCTCTTCATCAGCATTTCATCACATTCTTTCTATGGTTTCATTGTGAAGCATTTCTGAGCCTTTGTCTGACTAGTCTATTTTGGAGACAATTTTCTATAAAATTTTTATTTCTTAGATCATACTTTCATGCTGCAAGTCTCAAACGAGTCCTTGAGATCAGTTCCCATTGATGTTAACAAATATACAACTATTACTTATTGTATTATTGTAGCACCACAGAGCCCTAGTTGTGCATCTGGACCACGTTGTGCCAGGTGCTGTATAAACACAGAACAAAAAGACAGTTCCTGACCCAAAGAGCTTACAATCTTAGCTTTTTATTATGTTATCTTCTGTGTGCCTAAGTTTCCATGAGATCTCTAAAGTGTTTTGGAGTGTTTTGGATTAGGTATTGCAGGGCTTTATTTATTTTCCCATTCAATCCTTTTGTGTCATTACTGATGTAAAATTGCAAAAGGAATGCTTGTCCTAACATTTTATATATTATAACATTAGATTAAAATGCTTATTACATTTAGTCTCAAATTTGTTTCTTGAATCATTGATTCAGCAATTGTATTAGCAATTCCCAATACAAAACCATTATCTTCAATGGCTTTTGATATTAAGGTTTCATAAAGTAGTTTACATTAAATATCAGCGGTGTGCAGGTTCATGATTTTAAGCTACAAAAACTTTCTCAAAAGATCTGATGGAAGCCACATTATCCTCTACATTCAATTATTTTTTAATCTCCCTAATTTTCTTTTGCTTTGATTCGCTTATTGCCCTTGGTTGGAAAATGAAAGTATCTCACATTATTCTTCTCTTCTTAAAAACAAAAAAAGTTCACAAACGCCATAGCATATCGGAAGCCTTATAGCATATTTTGAATTTTTACAAGATTTTTTTAAAATTAAGATTGTCCCAAAATTCACAAATAAATGTCACTATTTTTGATCAGATCTAATAAAGGTGTGTGTTTATATATTTATAATGTAAATGCCTGGAGAGGGCTCTAGCAGGTTTGGCTAGGGGATGGTGGCCAGGGGGCAGCTGGGATCCTGTTCCACTTGGAAATGGGTACTTTGGATTTCACGGTCTGATGGTATGGTTGTAATGTCACAAATTCAGCACCTTGACCAGGGAAGGGCTAGAAGCATCTCAATCAAAACGCCAGTTCTGAACGTTCCCAAATGTAAGGGAAGTTTAGTTACAGATCTGAATCTGAATTTTGCAGCATAGGGACGTACCTAATGATGGCTTACAGTACAAGCATCAAGTAAGAATAAATCTTGGCTGCGAAAGAGGCAAGATTTGTGTAAGCAAGAGCTGGTCCAGAAATGGTGGGAGTAAAAAATTAATGAAAATTTTCATTTCCATCTTTCACTGAAATTTAATTTTTAGCAGCGCTTTCTGACCAGCTAAAGAGTAAACACAAGATTTGTGATGCTTAGCAAAAATCCAAAGGACAGGATACAGTGAGTGAGAGAGACACAAAATCGGAACAAAAGGGCATTATCATCACTATGGAATATTTGTATGTTTTCTAGGGAAGATTGAAAATTTTCTCTCAAACTGTTTTTCATCTGAAAACTGAGTTTTCAGTGAAGTAAACATTTTCACAAAATGTATCCACTTTCCGCAGAAAACGTCATGTTTTTGTCAAAAACCTTTTGCCTGAAATTTTGGATTTTGGCTGAAAATTTGGAGGGTTCCAAAGCTGAAATTTTCTGTTGGAAGGAAAAAAAATCATCACCTCTAGTAATTCCTTGAATGAAACTGATCTGAGGCCCAATCCTGTGTGGGTCTGAAAGCTCCTGCAAGGAGCTGAGAAGACTCAACTACCACTGGAATCTCAGGAAATGCCCTACACCTCACAGGGTCAGGCTTTAAAGGCAGAAAGCTTCATGGTTTTATTTTTCTCTTGTGAGGCTTCATGCTTATGCTGGGGAATGTAAGATGACAAGTGACCTGGTTTGAATCCTCTCTGAGCTCCCACTCAGTGCATTGAAGACAGACTGTACTGTATTGTATGCTGCCTTGACTTATGTGAAACATCGTTTTCTGGAGCTGCATATTGATGCCATTATAGACAGCAACTTTGCGTTTCAGAGGAGTCTGCATGTTACCAAAAGGGCAGCAGGTGTTATTTAGACTAAATTGACCTTGAAATTGATTTCTTTATTTTATGACTTACTGAGGGGAGATTAATACTTTTTTTCCCCCTGCAGTCTCAAACAATTTACATGGTAATAGAAGGCATAGTCAGTCAAATAAATTGCTGGAAGTGGTCGTGTTCCAAGGGGAAAAAAAAAGTATGGATCTTACTTGCATTGATTTCTTAGCCTCAGGGAGAGCTCAGATTTTTAACACCTGGGAAGAGAGAGACAAAATTTATTCCTCATATTAAAGTCAGAAGAATGGATGGTTGTGTCTGGGGGCTGACATTTACGTTGAATTTTCTTTTGGAGGAGTGGGGGGAAGGATATGTCCTGTATAAGCGTCTTAGTGAACATTTTAATGGTGTTTCCTGACTGATGTAGAGGCAGATGGGTAGTGAAGGAAATTGTACATGACATCTGGAAAGAGGGGCTGATGGGTAGACAGCATAGCTGCCCGGTTCAACACAGATTAGGCCCTGATAGAAACGTGGAAATGGCTGTTGTGATTCCATCTTTGAATACCAGGCAGGAACCATCACAAAATAGAAATGAGTAAGGAAAAAAAGGGACTGGAGAGGCATTGCCTGGAAAAAACTGGGGTTATCCTTCCTTGTGTAGGGTCAAACACATGGCTGTAGGCTCCATTTCCTGTAAGAATCCAAGTCAAACAAGAATATATAGTATTCACATATAAATGACAGGTAAATAGCATAATATTTGACCAAAACTGGTTGTACGTGAGACATTATTTATATTGGCTGCTGACTCCTATGAACAGGTCTGAAAGAGGTCCTATTGACCCATGACTTGAACAGTAGTTTGTTTCAGATATGAATGGTACTACATGGCACGGTGTACAGGGAAATGGTTTATATGTGGAACTTATTATGATCATCCTTGGGGGGGATGGAGGAAAGCTTGTCTACCAAAAGCCACAACTATATATTCTTACTTAAGGAGGCAGGTGGAGTCAGCTGCTGAGAATCAGTAATTGTCTCCATCTACTTCAAAAGGAAGCAGAGAGAAGGGTTTGAGGAAAAATGAAGGATATTTCTTGACCAAGGACCTGGAACTAGAGTCAAGCCCTAGTGTTGTTGGGCTACTCAGGGTAGCCTACCACATTTTCCCTTACCTGTTTTTGAGGATATTGTTTATTACCTTTAATGGCCAAGGGACTGTTTGGGGACAATTGGGTACCTACAATATATAGCCACTGCATGGAGAGCCTCACCAGTTTTATTTTCTGGCTCTGCATGCCCAGCCTTACGACTACTAACATATGTAAAAACACATGAGGCACAGAAGTCTTCCAAGTATGTGTTATACTCACGATCTTGCGCTATCTCTCTCTATATAAATAAATTAATCATTTATGCAATATCAGACCAAACACTGTTATTATCTTAATTTGTTCATGTTTCACAGATCTGTGCAGTAATTTGAGACACTATGTAAAATAAATTGCATCTACATTGTGTAAGATATAGGCTACAATGACACAATATTATCCATGTGGAAAAGCACAGAACGAGCAGAGTGAAATCTATTTTCTTTGTTAGCTCTGTCAGTCTGCTTCTTTTGGGGAGTTTACCACCTGCAACACAGTTGCAAAATGGTTGTCCTATGATCTCGAAATTTTAGAGTTCTGAAACTATAAAATAAGGTCAATCATGCAACCTGCTGCAGGTTTGCTCCCTAAAGAGATGAAGAAAGCTAATTAAAAGGGAGGGCAATGCTGAATTTCAGTAGATGGGTATATATTATACAACGTGTGTGTGTGTTCAAATGAGAGAGAACCTAAAGTACTTAACAAAGGAGTAAGGATAAAAGGTGAGTGGCAGGGTGTCTGGATGGAGACATTGAGTAACATAAGGTAGAACAGATAATAAATGACAGGATAAGATGTAGGGTGTTTGAAAGCAAGGAGGGGGTTAAGGTTCAATAAATGCTAGGAAAACATCAGAAAGGAACGTACATCAGTGGTAAAGAACTGAGTGGCTGACACAGAAGCAAGTTTGTCATTAAATCCTGGAGTTTGGGGGGAAATGAAATAGATGATATGCTGGTTTTCAGGTGTTTTGGTGAGGTTGGAATCTTAGAAAATCTGTTGTTAGCCATAATCTCCTTGTTTACACCCATCATGGCTGTGAGAAATGTAATGAGACAGACTGCAGCACTTTGTCTCCAGTCTTATTTGGTGTTCTTGGGAGTAGTCAGGCACCTTTCCCTGTTTCATAAGTTTACAGCTGGAGACTTCGTACAAAGTGTAAACAACATATAAATAGACTGGGATGCACACAAATTCTTATTAATATGGCTACAGACTGCCAACTAGCATGCTGGCTCTAGAGAGAGGAAGACTATAATACAGTAATTGCATAAATTGTACTCTTGCATGCCTTGATGTTTAACATGATGAAGTGTTAAAATTAATGGAGATATCCTGTCTCCTAGAACTGGAAGAGACCTTGAAAGGTCATTGAGCCCAGCCCCCTGCTTTCACTAGTAGGACCAAGTACTGATTTTTTCCCAGATCCCTAAGTTGCCCCCTCAAGGATTGAACTCACAACCCTGGATTTAGCAGGCCAATGCTCAAACCACTGAGCTATCCCTCCCCAAATGGTAAGAACGGTGAGAATGTTCTTGATCCCATGGGCCATGTTGACCCTTCTAGCCCACAAATTCTCCAAGGCTCCAGTAACAAAACTGCATTTATTTCTAGGTGCCTTTCCTCCAAGGGATTTCCTCCAACTTCACAAACATTAATGACTTGAAATAAGGAAATGGATTGTCCACATTTTACTGGTGGGAAAATTGGGACATGAAGCGAAATGATCCAAGGTCACCAGGGAAGCAATGGAATTAGAAACACACTTCCTCTTATATTGTGCTCCATTCACTAAACCATGCTACATTCTCCTATAAATACATCATCACTTGTTATTGTTTAGCTATTTTGGTCTACTTCAAAACTTTATAATGTATAGGAGAAGTTCTCTTTGGAATGAAAAGCTTAATATCTTTTCAAGACCCAGTAGCTCTCTTGTCTTCACTGGGCCCACCAGTTTCAGCTCATCAGACTTTCATTCCTGAAGATTTAAACTGGCTTCACCACTTCACTTCAGCAGGCTACCTAATCTTACTGACAGGAAACACATTTTGAATTATTTGCTTGCATTAAGTTACACCTTTTGACCTTCCTGTTAGTTGCTTTTCTTGTTGTACTTGTCTCTTCTAGCAGCACAGCACTAGAGCGTTGACTCTAGTAAGGCAAATTCAGAAGTTATATACAAAAGAGAGTGGAAATGGGTCAGATGGTATCTAATGAGGCATAGAGAGACTCTATGGTATAATTTTGTGGGTAGGTGAAAAATGGGTAAATTACAACTCATGATTAGAACAGGTGGAAAAATTAGTACTGTTTGTGTAAAGTTTAAAAAAAGAAGTCACTGTGTCCTGAAAGATAGTGATGTGGATGTATTTTTGTTCTGAACCATTCTCAGTGGGATGAGACATGATTCCTCGAGTTGGAATAAATATAAGGATTGAGAGTATTTTATTTTACTTTTATGATCACACACTGTGTTCGGCATCATAAGTAAAACAAATTAGTTTGAACAATATTCTTTTCAACTAATTTAAGTGCTAACTTTGAGTTATGAGTTAATTATGAATACAAAATTCATACAGGTTTTAGTACTAACATAACACTATATCAATACATCACATGATAGAAAGGGCGGTATGGTTTTGTTACTAGCCTGGGATTCAGGAAATCATGGTTCAGTTCCTTGATCTGCCACAGACTTTGTGTGAGACCTTGGGCAAATCACTTAGTCTCTCTGTTCCCCATCTGAATAATCTGGATAGTGGTACTGCCTTGCCTCACAGAGAATTCGTGAAGATAGCTATATTTTTTAAAAAAGGCACTGAGATACTAAGGTAATGTGAGCCATACAAGTACCTAAAATGAATAGGTATGGCTATAACTGAAATTAATAGTACCATGAGCATGGTTCTGAGCTCTGCTTTGCAATGTACTTTTTGCCGATTTTAATTCCTCTTATGTAAAGTACAAAATATTCTGTTTAATCTCTTTCCCTCCTTCCCTCTTTTCAGGACTATAAATCTGACGGTATGACTTTGGCTTCCAGTGCCAGGAACAGTCCTCAAGGTCCAGTAAGTAAAAGCATTTTGCTGTACAGATTGCCTTCTGTAACAGTGTTTGCATTCTTCTCTACAGTGCTTCAGCCATCAATCACTGGAAGTGATTTTACCTCAGACAGATCTTACTGCTCTTGAAGTAACTGTGTTTGAGTTTGCTAAATGTTCTCAAATACTTGAATATATAGTATTAGCAAACATCTGACCTGCTCACCAAATGGAGGAAAGTTGACTTGAATAATTGAAATCTGAGTTCATTAGCGATCCAGTAAATCCATCTTCTATGTTAGTGCTTGCATTGCATCAGCAGACTGATTTAGGGTGAGGCAGTGTCTGACTCCTGGGGAAAGGGAGAGAAGTTGTGTACAACAGCTGCCTTCGCAGTTTCTTGAATGCCAAGGATTGCTCCTGACTAGTGGCATCTCCACCATAAAGGGGTGGGCCCAGGGGTAAGGAAGAGGCCCAGTTAGGTGGTTTTACAACCAGCCATGAGAGATGGCTGGGATCATAAAGGAGAACGCTACCCTTTCCAATATGGTGGTACAGTGGCTGTGCTCCCTCAGATTTCCAGAAGTGATTGTGTGTCCTGGTGAGATTCCCAGTGCACCAAATGTGCAGGGCTGTGCTTTTTGAGGCACAGTGAGCCATTATTCTTAGTTACTAAATCAGGTTTAACAATGTACCATGAATAGTAACACAGAGATAATACCTGTAAGAGAACAGTCAAGTCACATGGTAAGGAAATTAATATTTTGTTATACCTGTGCAGATCATATACAGTAAAATGCCTCTGGTTTCAGTGGCTTCTTCATATATATATGTGTGTGTGTGTGTGTGTATGTATGTATATGTGTGTGTGTGTATATATATATATATATATATATATAAAATCATCTAAGCTTGGTAATGGATGAAGCGGAAAAAAGGTGTTAGGTGTGAATAATTGTAGAGATACTCAAATGATTTAATTACCTGATTTTCTTCTAAAAACGTGAACACCAAATCACTAGAATATCAGACGCTACCCTTCTTCCTCAAAGTTCTAGGATGTCAAGTAGGTTGAAGCATTGGTTCCATAATATAATGACTTAATATTTGAAGAAAGGCTCAGTTCAGGAAATGACGTACTCATTTCTGGAAGTGATGTATTCTATCAGAGCCCCACTTAGCCAGAAATGGGCGAACATGTTACAGAGGTATTTGTACTGCTCTATCAAGCAATTTGCAGAATAAAGACAACTGACGCAGATTAACGATGACACTTCAGTGCTGCCATTACAGACTTTTCTAATGAGAACTTCTAAAGATGTACTATCCCAATGTCATACCCACGTAATGTTTAGTGAACTATCATGGAATCTTTGTTAATGTTTTGTAAGAATGTCTGTCCTAGACACCTGGGGCTGTGCTCTGATCTGAGTTACACTGGTGTAAAATACAACATAACTCCATTGGATCTGGAGGAGTTATTTTGGATTCACACCACTGTAAGACAGGCTGGAATCTTGACTCAGGAGGAGACTACTATATTGCAGTCCATATCAGTGGGGGAAATGTCACTCACATGCCAGTTAGCTCATTTTCAAATCAGTTCTGAAATCATACTGGAGCAGGAACTTGTATGCATTTTCTTAACTGGGTAAAGTGAGTTGCTGATTTTTTAAATATTTATTTTATTTATTTTGGAACTTGAATGTGTAAATCTTTCTTCCTGTGGACATAGCATAATGGGGGCACTGGATGAACAGTATTCAGCAAAAAATCCCTCTAAACCAAACGTCAGTATGCTAACCTCTAACCGCTGGGTTTAATTCTGCTGACTCTGTAGTTGCAGAAAGCAACAGTGGCAGAATGGGTTTCACACTTTTAAATATGATCCCGTAATGGTAAAAGTATGTATTTTTTACCACATTTTATAAAACATTTGGGCATGTGTATATATATGAGCAGATTCTCTGCTCTGATCTTCTCCCTGCATATCACCTGAGCAGTACAAGGGAAGATAAATCTCTCACAATTAACCTACTGGGAATTTTCCCAGTGGGAAGGAGGCCCCAGAAGATGCAGAATCTGGAGGAGCAGTCTCCTATGCCTGCATCAGCACCACACATGAGGCATGCTAGGGGTGGGGAGGTGTGTTTTGGTTATGGGAGCATGCTCCATTTATTTCCATCTGGGGTCCTTAAGAACTACAGCCAGCAGGTGCAATTTAGAGCACGCTCAGTCTGCTCTAATGTGTACAATAACTGGGTCAAGGGCCAAGAATTAGGGAGTCATAATGGTTTTCCTAATAGCTCTGATACTGTCTTGTCTTGTGTCTAATAGAATCTGGGCACCACAGGAAAGCTTCCTCATATAGAAAATTGCAATCAGCAATTACTAAGTTAGTTGATTTCTCTGTATAATAATTACGACACACTAGTATGCCATGGCAATGTCTAATTTCACAGTGGATATGGGGAACTGAGAGATGCTAGGCAATTGGGTATCCAGTTGCATGCAACAAACATTTTAGGTGGTTGACTATCAAATTTCTGTATTATCCAGGAGAGCTGTATCCTCCATTTAAAAATGGACTTGTGTGAGGAAAAGGAACTAAATGACCAGATCCTGCAAACTCTTGCCCATGTGATGGAAATGAATGGAATTATTCATGTCAATAAGCACTACTTACCTGAGCACATGTTTATAAGATCTGTATAAACAAGGAAGGATAGATAATTATCAGCTTTCATGCTTCAGGGCAGATGCTGATATAGCAGACTGGATCAGGAATAAATTTGTCCCAATAACATAGTATGGAAAGAAATGATTCACTGTGAGGGTTCATACTTTCATCAGAAATATTTGGTATTGACTATCGTTAGATATGTGATACTGCTGTATATGGATCACTGGGTTGATTTATTAGGATGGTACTGATGTTTTTACTTGCTCCTCAAATGCTGTACTATGTGCATTGCGTTCTGAAATATTTAGAGGTCTTATTCTGAGCATTATATCCTGAGTGCCAACTAAAAAGATGCTAGACACCTTGTATGTTACATAATAATACTACTAACTGTGCAAAGTGTTGGACATATCCCTGCAAACACTTATTACTATGAATAGTCTCATTGAATTCAATGAGATTATTCTCACGAGAAAGTTACTCTCACACACAAGTTTTTGCAGAACTAGGCCGAATGTTTGCATAACTTTGTATTTCCCTGAAAGAGAATGAATAGCTCAAAAAGTGATACCAAATGTGAAGTCTTTCACCTATAGGTTTTCGTTTCAAGCACGAACTAGGTTGGATAAGGATCAAAAGATAATTACCACATAGCTATTAACCAGATTATGTGAAATGAGTCCATGAACTCAGTCCATTTTCCAGTGGACAGCTATCCACATTACAAAAAGCCAGCACCTCATCTGGAATTAATTGGCACCCTTCTTTCCAGTTTCATCAGAAGCCAAAGACTGAATGAGCATGGAGACTGAACTATCTCTCTGTTAGAGAATTTCAATTTCCAGTGCTGTCAGTCTAGTACATTTCACTAGTAGTAAATTGACTTTATTAAAAAAAAAAAAAGGGAAAAAAGGTCTAAGAACGGACTCAGATTTTCTGATTGTTACCAGAATATTGCAGTGGCAAGGGAAAAGCAGGCAAAGGAGATAGATCAATAAGTCAGTGTTCTCAATAAAAAAGCTTAGTTTTACCTGAGAGTTTAATACATATTTTCAGGAAGAAAATGAGTTGAACTCAGGGTTCATTTAAGTGGCATACAGACTCATTTTTTTTATTACCTCAGTAATTCCAAATTTTTATTAGACATGGAGAAACCCATCAGTAATTCATTTTCTTGTGACAGGGATTATATTATAGTGTTTGCATGTAACGGGGGAGAAGCTGTTTTGCAGTATTCTGAACACACAGGAGTTTGGATATGGATGATTTTGCGAGGCCATAAAAGGAGGGAGTTGCAGTAATCAAGGCATGAAGTGACAAATGCATGAAGGAGAGATCATCAGAGTGAGTGTCAAGCTAATGGTAGATGTGACCACTGTTGCAGAGGTGATAGTAGGCAGATTTGCAGAGTGTAGTAAAGTGAGATGAAAATGATAGCGTTTTCTATCATTTGGTCCAACTCAATTTTCAGTCTAGCCTTTAGTGAAATTGGTACTTTTGTCATTGCTTGAATCACTGCTCTTGCATTATCTTGTAGTTCTGTAGTGTGTGTTATGGATAAATATCCAATCTATGCAAAAAGTTTGAGGATAACTTGAAGATCAGAGCTGAGAAGTGAAAGTAGGACTGAGTTGAGGCGGGGGAGGAGAACACCTAGAGAAGTGAGTTAGGGCACTTCCCTTAATAAGAAGAAGTGTACTTATATTTATGGTATACATGATTAAAGTGAAGGTGGTGCTCAATGTTGATGTTTTAAACATTAAGTGCAGGGAGGGTGCAGAAATAGATGAGTGAAAACTTTAAAAGAGCTAGGTCTTTTTGGTAAAGCTAAGTAAGAATTGACAATGAATAATTTGTTGATTTTCAGTTATTTTTTCCTGTTTGCTGTCTGTCTGTGAAGGGATCCCAAAATTCCCAAATTAATTGATTCCCAAATATAATCAATTAATATTTCTTGGTTTATGGATTATCTCTGTAAATTCTGAATGTTCACAATTTATGGTGTGGTGTTTATGTAATGAAGTATTCTTCCTGATTGATTGATTTTTATGTAATTAATCAATGCAGCACAAATCTTCAGTAGTTTGAATGTAGAATTTGCAAATCAAGTATTTCTGACATTTAAAATCATGTGTATAAATTTGCTTTTGGCAAAAATGTGAAGCATGTGAGTGAATATGTGCCAAAAATGTGGCCATGAAATCATTACAAAAATGATCATATATAAATCTTGCTTTTGAATTTGAATAAATACTAGTAGAAAAATGATTCCTCTATTTGTGCAGTTCTTACAATATGCCTCATCAGTATAAAAATGATAGATGCATCATTACAATATAAAATTTTAACTAAGTGAGAGGAGGTACATGGAGAAGAGAGAAGAGGTTGGTGAATGTCAGATAATTCCAAAATACTTGCAGTAGGTGCTCATATCATTTATTTGAAAATTACACTGAATAGGATCGAGAGGAATTACCATGCATTGATTTAAAGGACAGAAATGAGCATGTATGTCTTCTTTATTTATAAGGAACTTACCATTTACTAAACTATTTTACACAAAATTACATTTCTGCTGTGAAATGAGTGTTCCATAAAATAAGTTTATATAAAACGATGTGTACACTAGGAGCATGATTTTGAAAGATGATAATTGCCTGCAACTCTATTTGAAGTCAGCAGGAGCTGCAGGTGCTCAGCACCTCTGAAAATCAAGCGTTATATGTTCTACTGTAAACAGTGTACCCTATTTCATCCTTCATCATTTCCCGTTTATCAAATTGTGATACATAGAGTCATATTTCACACAATGCTTGACGTGAATTACAACAGATCATGAATTCATAGAGCTACAGTGTGAGCCAGTTGGTTGTGAAACAGCAGCAGCAATCTACTCTACTTTGCATAACACAGAACGCTAATCTAATACAGTTGTTACTACAGGAAATTCCAAACATGAAATGACACATTCTTGCATTCTGATCCATGGGGAAAATGGTTGCTAACCATCAAGGAAAAGATATTCCTGTGCAGCTGTTCCAGTTTAAAAACCTATTGGGCAGTATCAAATACATGTTATAATAGTAGTAATCCCCTCCAAAAATGAGAGTTTTATAGCAGTCAGCTGCTTTATTAGAGACTTTATCGTCCTTGGCTCCAATGGTATATAACAAATACTCAGACATGGTTGCTTCATTATTGAACTTATCCTATAAACATTTTCAAGCAGCTCACCTGCCCTACCATACCTGGAGATCACTGAGACACAGGAGAAACAATTCTCCTTTAGGAATCTGTAGGGCACCTCTTACTAAAGGGTTATTCCAGTGTGCAATGCTAAGAGGGAGGATGGCCTTGAGATTGTTAGCATTAGATTTCACGAGACTTGGGTTAAATTCCCGGCTCTGCTACAGATTTCCTGTGTGACCTTGGTCAAGTCACTCAAGGCAGGATTCCCAGGGAAACTCAGGCATGGTGACTCCCGGTATCACAATGCCTATCTTTTAGGTTCTGAGAAAATCACTGAGATTCACCTTAGCTCCTGTACAATGAATGTGGGGAGAGAAGAGCCTCAGAATGCCATTTTCAAAAGCCAGCACACTAGGTGACACCTTTTACCATACCTAGCCAATGGGAGGTGCCAAGCTGAAGGGATGTGCTAAGCCCCGCCCCTCTCTCGGAGATAGGAGCCTAAGACTGGGCTGCACAGAGGCATCTACCTGTGCTTGGAATTCTCAGCTGTGAACCCTCTCTTGGCAGTAGGTGCCTATGCCATTTGAGCCTATGCCCTGCTCTATTGACTTTTTATAGTATTTATTCACAGTGGAACAGCGTAACAGGAGTGCCACATTAGAACATTCTGTAGCCCAGTGGCTACGGCACTCACTTGAGAGATGGAAAATCCTAGTTCAAATCCTTTCTTCCCCCTCAGGTGGAAAGGGGACTTGAACCCAGAGCCGGCTACAGGCACCAGTGGAGGAAGCACATGCCTGGGGCGGCACATGCTAAGGGGTAGCATTCCGTCCCCTCTTGGGGCAGCCCATTCTTGCTTCGGCAGTTCAGGCGGCTTTTTTTTTTTTTTTTTTCTCTGCTTGGGGCGGCAAAAATGGTAGAGCCAACCCTGCTTGAACCAGCATCTCCCCCCATCCCATGTTAGTATCCTAACCACTGGGCTAAAAGTTATGAGGGAGTTGATCCACCGCTTCCTCCCGTTTTGTGTAAGTTTCTCTAAAGGGGCCTAATCCAGTAGATGAGATCTGAATATGCTTACCAGATTGGGCCCTGCAGGTGAGTTAGGCAGAGGAATGCCTATCTTCTCCTGGTTTGTGCATCACTCTGGCACTTCGTTGTCATGATACCTGGTGTGGGGCTGCACTGTGTGTGTGTTTAAAGGCATAAATATAGGTGCTTAGGGAACTCCTACTGCAAACATGTAGATGCCAAAAAATTCTAGGCACCTAAGGGGTTTGGGGGCTTATGAACAGGGGTTTTGTGAATTCCTAAGATTCCAGGTAGGTGCCTAAGTCCTTGTGAATACAGCCACTAATCTTTTCTGCCTCAGTTATTCTTTAGTAAAAAGAGATAACAGTGCCCCCTTTTTCCTTGTTATCTATTTAGACACACAGACTCTCACTTGCTGTGTTTGTACACTGCCTAGCACAATGTGACCCTGATTGTGGTTGAGGCCTCGAGGTGCTAAGTTAATACCACAGGTATCCAAATGTACCTCATTTTGAGAGATGTCACTCACTGAGTCCCAACGTTGCCCTCCTTCCACTCAAATTTGTGTGCCCCTGCTTTCATTATTGAAAATTACTTACATCACAGGAAGAACCATGAAACTGAGGTTATAGAAAGAGTGACTTGCATCAAAGCAAGAAATCCAACAGGATTTTCAGTTTCTAGGAAACAAACATTAGGGTCTATAGTTGGCATTTGAGCCTTGACAAGTTGAGAGGTATTACTAATACTCCTGGCTCTTGCTGCTGCTCTTGTGAGCGAAAACAACCATAAAATATTTGCAAGATCAAATTCTAAGTTAAGGAAGTCACTGCTTTAGTTTTGTGCTTGCATGTTTTGAGGAACAGAATTGTACTTTCTTTTCCAGACTTCTGATTGCTTTAGGGTGTTGATTTGGGGATATTTTGGTGCCTATTGATTATTTGTTCATCAGTAGACCTGGTTGGGAAATTTTTGATTAAATCTTTAGCATCAGAAAATGCAGATTCGTTGGAACTGCAGCAGTTTGAGAAAGGGTCAGTTTTAACAAACTTACCATTTTGACAGTTTTGAAAAAGTTCAGGTTTTGGTTTGAAATAAATTTTTGTTTTAAAATGTAATTATTATTATGTATTTAGTGATAACACCGGTTCTTTTCCAGAAGATCAAGTTAAAAGAAGGTGTTTCCTCGGTCTTCCTATGTGTGTATGTCCTCTCTTAGCTGAAGCTTCTTTCAATGCTTCAATAGCTACAGTGAAGTTATCAGAGCCTTTGTCAGAGTCTCTTAAAGAGTTAGCTCTAAAATAAGATTAAAAGATTGTTTGTGGTTATACAAAAGCTTCCATCTCTGTTTTAATTTCTTAGAATCCAATTAGGTTCATGTCATTTGAAAATTAATGATTTGAGGAATAAGATTTCATTTGTGGAAGAATGTATTATTTGGAGCAGAAAATGATCTGAGCTGCGCATTTAAAAATGCTTACTGCTGTCATTGTAAAAGACGTTGCATTACTCCATTGAATAATCAAGACCATGCAGAATAACTTTAAGGCTGTTCCGGCTATTTGTTGGTAACAGGTTTACCTGAAATTTTGAGTCTGATTCTTGTGATCAAATCTTTTGTTGGAGCTTGTATTACAAGAACCTGTTACTCTTCAAATGCTTACATTTGTCAGAATACCATTTTAAAAACAGGATTCCAATTGCCTTGCTTGACTCGTCAATAATTTACAGAACTTTAATTATTACTTTTGTGCCTGTTTTGGACAAAGAGAATTATGCAGGCAATTTTGGTAGCACTGTTTGAGCTATTGAAGGGAGGGGATGGAGAAGAATTGATATATTGCTTGGGTTTTCTAGCACCACACAATTGTGGCATAAAAAACAATGAAGTTAAGAACGGAGTTTATTTCTCTTTGAATTACACTATCTGTATTGTGGCCTGTTAAGTTGTGTGTTGTGACTGATGAGAAGGAATGCATATGTTTCTCAAATATACCAAATTATTGCTTATAGAACAATCTAGTACTAAAAGGGGGGGCTTGAGAGAGGAGAATTCAAATGGATATGAGGGTGAATGATTCAATAAGTCTTCAGTTCCAGAATCTGAACATTTTTTTCTGGATATTTTTTATTACGATCTGCGCTTGCCTGCTGTTAATGACAGATATTATATGCAAATATAACAAATTTGAAACTCAGAGAAGTTAAATTCACTACTCTGTTACTCCAATGTTACACTGCTGTGGCTTTGTTGAAATTAATGGAGTTATACTGGTATAAAACTGGAGTTACCCTGTGCTGAATCAAGTTCATAGAATTATATGAATGTTGAATTTTCTAGCTGTTTAATAGATCTCCCTTTAAATAATGTAAGTGGTTTTTATTAGCTTGAGAAATGTGTACCTTCTAAAATAACCTTTTCTTTATTGCCAAAGTTTGTCATATAATCAATGAATTTATTCATGGTGCAAATAAGAAATATAAATAAAAATATTTTTTTTTTTAAATATTTTAAATGGCAGGTGTCCTATTTCTGAAAAGTCAGTGCTTAATTTTGAAAGTCTGCATGAGTAGCTTTAGAACATTAACTTATCTTTTGCCAAGTTACTTTCCTGTGAATAGGAATATGCAGAAAGAATGAGCATTAATCCTACTTACAAGCCACCACAATATTATTTGAAATATGCCCATGAAACTAAATTTGTATAGACTCCTGCCATGTATGTTATACTACGCTTGTTTCCTTATGTGCCCAATAGTAGGTAAAGCTCTTTGGGTTTGTCTACACTGCAGTTTGAGACTTGGGTTCAGACACAGGCTCAAACCTACCTCCCTTTCATCTATACACAAATTGTAATAACCTAGGGTTCCAGGACGCATGGGGATCCAACATCTAAGCCTGAGTCAAGCTAAGACCCAGGATCCAATCTCTGTTGCTTTTCAGGACTGATGCTGTCCTCCTGGAATCATGCTCCAGGAGCCCACCAAAATTATTTCACAAACCCACAGGCTGACTTTTTGTCCTCTGGATAGTCAAGTTTTCTCACACTCCACCATGAACAAAGGGCTAGAGCAGCTATATTTTAAGTGTGTGTTAGAAAGTCTGAGATATAGTGGTTGGACTTGGACCTGCGTAATGAAATGTAGATGCTGCAGCTCCAGGTTGGGACCCAGGGATGAACAATTTCTAATCTTGGGTTACAAATGAGTGTAGATGCTCAAGCCCTAAGTTAACAAACCCAGAGTCTGCTAACTTGAGTTCTACTAACCCAGAGCTTACATTGCAGTGTAGACGTACCCTTTGTATCCCCAATAAACTGGATTTTAATTTTGCCGCAAAGCCCCCCAGATTGGACTGCACTCAAATGCAGCAGTCTGCATATTTTGCAGCAGTTTCCATATAAATAAAATAAATATAAATATAAAGAATAGAATTAAATATCATGATAAATAATGCAGCCAGCACAGTAGCATGTACATGTATAATTTATTTAGATAGTAAATTAAATTTAATTTATGTTGCCCCCAGATTTTCAGTGTGTCAGAAATGTTTGAATTGACAATGGATAATTGCATTGCAGTAGCATTTTTCAATGGCAGGAAGGTGAAGGTTTTGGCAGCTGGACTGGGATATTTAGGACTAAATATGGATGGGAATTTATAAAAAAAAAAGTTTTCTAGTCAGAAATGCAGATTTGTCAAAACCAAAACTTTTTTTTCATCAGCCAGGTTTCTCATGACCAGGATGGAATTCTGGTCAAAACAAGAGAGAGAGAGAAACCCCAAAATAACCAATAGCCAAGTGGTTAGAATAGATATAGGATACCATGGTTCTAAAGCAGGAGGGACTTGAATCTGGGTCTCCCATATCCAAGGGGAGTGCCCTAACTCCAGACTGACTATTCTGGGCGGATTTTGCTCTCTTGTTTTTTTCCAAAGATCTCATTTCTGTTTTTTTGTGGAATGAAAACAAATTTTGAAACCTCAATTCAGTCTTTCTGTCTTCCTTTCTTGAAACAGAATTCTTGTTTTCCGGCCAGACTTATTTAGGACGTTTACAATGTTGCCAACTATGGCGATTTTGTCATGAATTTAGGGTATTTGGTGTTTTTTATTAAAGAACCAGCTCCTGGAGTCATATGATTATGTGAGAATCTCAGTTTTCATTTAAAAAAATAAAGTAAGTTTCTATCCTTCATGGCTGCAGAAAAAGCCTTAAAAAGTGAACCCTAAAGGGTCAAAAACCAAGAGGCAAATAAAAAGAATCCAAAATGTATTTTTAACATTTCAAGTACTTTTAAACCAATATCATGAGGTTTTTTGGGTAGCTGACTTACAATTTGTGAATGCTTGGAGATGGCAATGCTGCTTTTGACATAAGAGAAGAGGGGGGAGGCAGTTTGAGCTTGCAGAAGGAATAAATTATCTGGATATTTCAGAATGAAATTTAACCATATTGACGTTGTATTCGTCATCTTCAGGTCTCAGAATTAATGACCCCATTGATGTTTGCACTTTTTGAAGCTATCTTTTCATCTTCTCAACCATAATGCAGGATTTGGTTCTGGAGAAGATACTATACATGCAGAATTAAAAATAATGTAGGATTGTGGCGGTATATTGGGAAAGAGCTTTTTGTGATACTAAAATAAAAGTTTCAAGTGAGGATTTTCTTTAGTGTGAAGCTACACTTGTGGAGGTGTCTTCAGTGGGCCATAAGCACCAGTGCTTACTTGCCTTTAGCTTAGGCAAAACACCCTCTGAAACTCACAGGAGTTGGGCTGAATAGTGAATAAAACCCCTTGGCTTAGGCTCCACTTCTGCCCTCAGGCTCATGTGAGCTTGGGGTTTGTGAAAAATGAAGTATTGTGAATTGACAGATAAATCTACACCCCGCCATGTGGGTACAGAGCTCTCAAGAGACAAAAGAAATAGTGGAGTTTCTACTGTGCAGAAGTAGGGCAGGATTTGGCCATGCGATGAGGGGCTTTATGCCTCTTATATGCTGTGGATCTCAGTCTTTGGGGGATCACTGCAGATCAATGTGCATTGCATCTTTAGAGGTGAGGCCAGAAATGGAGTAGGAAGGAATGGGATCACATTCTCCACCATTATGTCTGATCAGTTGGTCCTTTCCGACATTGCAGTATGTTTACATGCACTGCAGAACCTCTGCAAGCCCTGACATGGAATAGTGGACATTAAGAGCTTCAGTACTGTGCTGTGGGTGGCATAAAGGATTCCTCCCTTTATGGGCCGCCATGAATCCTCCTATGTGCTGCTTGGCTATGCTGCCTGTGCTAGGGGATGAGGGCTTCGGATTTAGGGGCAAATGCTGCCCATGCCTCTATGGCAGCAAACCTGCTTGGATTCATTGCACGGATCGGAAGCTGCACAGGATGAAAGGGGGGGAAAGGCAGTGTCAGAGGGGTTGCTGGCAGACTAATTCCCCTTTCCCTATGAGGAAGGAGAGAGAAGATGCCTAAACCAACCATTGTGCTTGCTTTGTGGTTTAGTGGTTGTGGACTCCCCTCCCCGCCCACACACACACACACACACACACACACACACACACACACACACACACACACACACACACGTTACTTGGGCCAGATTGTGGGGAGTGGATTTGCCTGTCAAGGAGGTGTTACAGTTTAGATGCTTCTTTCCTACAGAATGGTCACCATATCCTCTAAAATAGGCATTTTCCTATGAATGGAGAATATTTGAACTGGCATGTTACCAACTCAGGACTGGGTTTACCACACTCTTTGCTTGTGAGACATTTAGATGCAACTGAGGCCTTGCTATATTCCTTGCATTGTCCTACACATCTCTGCTATTTCTGTTTTTCATTTGTATAATACATGCCTTGTGGTTTTCGTAGTAAATTAACATTCAACGGCTTACTGCCACCTTTTGGTTCAAAAATGAGGGAGAGTTCAGTGAGGGAAGATATTTTTGAGGTGTGCACACTGAAATGCTTCAATTCACATTATTTGTGGAAAGAAATTACCAGATTCAGAGACCTAATTCTACTTTGAATCATGTTTCGTACTCTTTGAGATTTTACTGTACTTTTGATTAACTCTAGTGGCACTCAAACCCATATAAAACTCCAACCATAAAGGAGAAAAAGCTGCCGTGGTTCTTCAGCGAAGGTAGTGCCTCCTGGTTGAAGAAGGAGATGGACATTTCTAAATGACCACCTTCAGTTGGTGCAGGTTTAATTTCAAAGGTGGTACACCTCAGAATACAAAGCAATGTTGCCCTATGGGTATATGTGAGTAGTTCTTTCCAATAGAGTGGTGCCTTTCTGAGGGATTAGAGCAGTGGTTCTCAAACTTTTGTACTGGTGACCCCTTTCACATAGCAAGCCTCTGAGTGTGACTCCCCCTTATAAATTAAAAACACATTGTTATATATTTAACACCATTATAAATGCTGGAGGAAAAGCGGGGTTTGGGGTGGAGGCTGACAGCTTGCTACCCCCCATGTAATAACCTCATGACATCCTGAGGGGTCCCGACCTCCAGTTTGAGAACCCCTGGTTTAGAGAATATCACTGAGCTTAGTTGCAGAATTTCACCTAGGACTTTCTGGTCTAGAGGTTTGGAACATAGGCTGCAGACTATGGTCTAACCACATTTTGGTTGTGTCTAATCTATGTTGGGCTGTGACCCTGCACGTCAGGTCACAAAGCCACTCACTCAAATTTGACCTGGCTGCCTCTCTATCATGACTTACTCCTCTGACTCAAATTTGGAGGGGATGGGTGTCTGGGCTCCTGGGTCAGGGGTTCATGCCACTATTGGGGGTCCTGAGAAGGGAAGAGATGGGTCAGGTGTGTGTGTGGGGGGGGGAAATGTATGGCCCCCCGATTTTAAATGATGCTCTGTAGCCCTTGTGAAAGTTATTATGGCCTTGTCCTACTCCTAGTGACACAATGAGAATCTTCCCATTGATTCCAGTAGTTTTGAATGAATGTACCAAGCATAATCACACATCCCTGTCAAGCCAGTCAGATTATTTGGCAGCACTGTAAAAAATTATACAATAGATAAATAAGCAGAGAGTAAGATCAAAGGCTTAATTTTTACATGGTGTTCAGCACTATCCATTCAGATGCTGAAAAAAAGTTAACAAAATATCTGTAAGCAGGGACTGAATGAGCTCTCTAGTGATGAACTGGGGGGAAAGACTTCAGGAGCAACCTATATTTACATAAACATGCCTACCCTGATCAGGTGGAGCTGCTTTGCCAAAGTGATCAATTTTGGCTAGTTTTGGGTTACAACTGAATGCAGGGGTAATAAACTGTTGTTATCCTTCTTGTGTGGGTAAAGGACATTGGAACTGTACTTCAAATGCCCAGATTGAGGGGGTCACCCTACGTTGAAACTTACTTGCTAAGCAGTGGTAGGGTTGCCAAGTCTCAGTAAAAGAGAGAGGGGGTTTCCACCGGGTGGTGTGGACTCTGGTTAGAGTCCTCGACCCTCCCCTCCACTCCCCTCCCCTCTCCAGTGTCTAAAGACAGAGCTGACTAAACTCAATTTAGAGTCCTTATTTCTGTTATGTGATTACTAAAACTGAATCACTGATGAGCAGGTCTAGGGGCCTTAAGTCTTAGATTTGGAGTGGGGACAGTGAAAGATGAATACACAGGCTGCATTAGCAGTAAGGTTCTCTGCTACCCAGTGAAATCACTAAGAGCTGGGCTAAGTGGTGGTACCTCAGAATCGCAGGAGTGGCCAGCGACATCAAAGGGAACAATGGCAGCAAGCGGCTGCAGAGAAAGCAGCAATGTGCCAGTTGCAGAGGCACGCAGCAGAAACATGGCTGGGATATCAACCCACGTGAAAGCACCTCTGAATTCTGGGCCTTTGCTGAGGAAGGACAACTAATGGAGAGTGGAGTGCAGTAGAGGGAAAGGTGAATCACATGTTTGTTTGTCAGACTTTCACAGTGCAAGGTGGGAAACAAGCAAAGGAAACTGTCCAACATCCTGTGGGATGGATGTTTGCTTATGAGAAGAATAACTATATTATTATTTAATATTTGTATTACTTTAATATCTGGGAGCCCCCAGTCATGGACCAGGACAGCATTGTGCTAGGTGCTGTACAAACACAGAACAAAAAGGACAGTCCCTGCCTCGAAAGGGCTTACAATCCAAATATACAAACAGATTGGGGGGTCATGACAGGCAGCAGTCTCTGCACAACCACAGCCTAACAATTGTCAAGTTTTCTTTAAGCATCACAGCGAAGGAGAGGTCTAAAGAGGGTTTAAAAGGCAAATACTGAGTTAATTTTGCAGGTGTATATGGGAAATACCTCCCAAGCATGAGGGGCAACATAGGAGAAAGTATGAAGGTGCCTGTTAGAATAATTAACACGTGGACGATGGAGACTGACATCATGGACCAATAGTGGATAAAGGTTGAAATCTCAATAGTAAATAAAAGATGGTAGAGGGGTGGGGATAGGCTGTGAAGGGCCTTGAAAGTGAAGTGAAGCTGCTTATGTTTGATGTGGCAGAGAAGGTTGAAGCCATGCATGCATGCATGCAAAGAGGAGCAGGTGATATGGTCAAAGCAACAGGCTAGGAAAATTATCTTTGCAGCAGCATTCTGAATAGATATGACTGGGCAAGATTGCATTTGCCAAAGCGAGAGAAAAGGATGTTAGAATAATTGAAACATAAAATGATGAGAGGCAGGGAGTTTCATCTGTGTGGCTGGATAAGGAAGACTGTGTCTTAGAGCTGTTATGCAGAAAAAAATTGGCAAGATTTAGTCCAAGCCTGGATGTGAGGACCTAGAGAATGGTTCAAGTCTCAGATGACATCCAGGTTACAGGTATATAGTCAGAAGTGCTTGGTTTTTTGATCCTTTACTGAGTATGTACCCATGAGGTTCAGGCAGGTTTGTATTCGGCATGGCTAGTCCACGACACCACTCACCATTGCTTGTGCTACTCCGGCTCCACTACTAATTTAGCGCACTAGCTGATGCGAGCTAGTGCGAGTATGTCTGCATGAGCTGGGAATCACATCTCTAGCACATAGTGTAGACAGAACCTTAGCAAGTGTCCCTCTTAAAAAACACCAGCATCTCTTTTTAGGAGCCGCTGTAGTAATCCTCTCTGAAGAGCTGGATGGGCTGCACTCTTCCCTGTCTGCAATTTTTCATTGCTCTCTAGGGCTACCTTAAGAGTATATTCCTATTTACTTAAAGTTTGCCCTTTAGGAAAATGGCTTTGCTTTTTCCCCCACTCTCCTTTTCACAGATTCATGCCAAATATTGATATTTGATAACAACAAATATCATACATTGCTTTTAATCAAGAGAGACTCAGAAAAGATATTGAGAAGAGAATAGGGCACTTCAGAGTAGTTCACTATGGCCAATAATGATCTTTGCTGAGAAATAAAATTGCTGGAAGAATTGCAGTCTGTGATCTGAATGGAAATGTTCGGAACTACCTGAAATTACCTCATCTCTATCACTACTTCTGGCAAGATACCTGTGAACTGGACACAGTAGCATGCAGAAAAGGTAGGATTTCTTTTAATTATGTATTTCCATTGAACCAGTATGTTTTCTCATTAGCATAACATCACTGTGATGGGTTGGATTTCCTCCCCCCTCCCCTTCCAGGATGCCACCTGTTGTACTGGGGTTTCACTGAGCCTCTCCTGCTCCAGCAGCCTGGATTCCCTCTCCCTGTTTTGCTGAATTAGGCTCTCCGGCCTCTTGCAACACACACACACACCAGTAGGGCCACACCCAGCTACAGACACAGACTGAAGTCAGCTCTGGGTACATCTACACTACCCGCCAGATCGGCGGGTAGTGATCGATCTATTGGGGATCGATGTAGCGAATCTCATCTAGACGCGATACAGCGATTCCCGAACGTGCTCCCCGTCGACTCCGGAACTCCACCAGGGCAAGACGTGGAAGCGGAGTCAACAGGGGAGCGGCGGCCATCGATCCCGTGCCGTGAGGACGCGAAGTAAGTCAATCCTAAATCGATCTAAGATACGTCGACTTCAGCTACACTATTCTCGTAGCTGAAGTTGCATATCTTAGATCGATTCCCCCCCCCCAGTGTAGACCAGACCTCTGTGTGAGAGCATCATTTAGCACTCATGTGCACACCCCGTTTGGGCGATAAACCCAAAATAGTACTGTCTTGCACTGTATAGAAAGATCTGCACAGCACAAGCTCATAAATATTCGCCCTCTCCCTCAGTGTGGAGAGAGATGTGCACAGCTTCTTGCCGCCCCCAGATATGAGTTGCACACACTGGGTTACGCTATAAATAAGAAATAAGTTTATTAACTACAAAAGGTAAATTTTAGGTGATTATAAGAGATAGCAAACAGATCAAAGCAGATTACCTTATTAAAAAAAAACAAAAACTGTAAACTGAGTTTAACACACTAGATAGGTAAGATATAAATTAGCAAATTCTCACCCTGAGTGATAAACAGGCTGGCAGATTCTTAAGGCACAAGTTGCCTCGGCTTTCCCAGATTTTCAAACACAGCCTCTGTTTGTCAGATGGTGGATATGGATGGCAGGAGAGAGATCACTTGATCATTACCTGTTATGTTCACTCCCTCTAGGGCACCTGGCTTTGGCTACTGACGGCAGACAGGATACTGGGCTTGATGGTCCTTTGGTCTGACCCAGTATGGTCATTCTTATGTTCTAAAAATACTTCTAGCTTGGGACCATTGCTTCCCACAGTTCAGTCTTTGTTCCTCAGGTGTTTCCAGGTGAGTTGTTGTAGGGAGAGTGAGGTTCCCCCATAATGTCATTTCCCCCTTTTTATATCTTCTCCCTACTTGCTGGACAGCAATTTTGCTGTGACCTGGGTCAAACAGTTCTCACTGTGTTGTGCTATCTCTGAGAAGTTTCTATTGTACACAGTTCCTGGGGTAATCCTTGTGTTTGTGTGCATTTCCTCAATAAGTCATTAACGTTGTTTGGCCTTTTTACTGTCATACCTGAAAGGCTGCTTGTGGGTGTTTTCAACCTCAGGACACATACATAGCCAAACTTCATAACTTCACAAACAACGATAGCACATACAATCATAGATGATATTATCTAGCAGATCAAGACTTTTAGAATGACCCCTCACAAGGTATAATTTGTATAAGGCATCCTAATTACATGACAGTGGTGAATATTGGGGTGTCAGAGTGTAACTGTCACAAGCATTATTAAGCGACCTAGCAAAGTATTAATTTGTGATATTATCAGGGACAGATGATAACAGGAAGGAAAAAGTATGGTAAATCCACCATTGTGGAAATCTGCACTGGCAACTTGCCTGATGTTAGTTTTTGCATTCTTGGAAAGGAGGAGAATAATATTGTGTAACTGATTTTCCAAGAAACATTTAGCTTCTAATATATATTTTATAGCATGGAACTCTAGAGTCAAAAGAAATCTGCAGAAAACCTTGACAAATTCTGCTCTGATCTTCACCCCAAATTTATAAATTGCTGCGAAGAAAAGGAAGTCTTCTCAGCTTTGCCTCTGATATCAGAGTATCTTGTTCTCTTTATAGTATATGCATTGTGCTCACACTGAGATCAGTATATCAGTCAAGATCCCCAAAGCTGATCCAACAGAAGGATTTTGCCTAACTTTGCAAGACTAGACTACTCTTTGCTTCATATGTATATTAAACACACTGGTGAGTGTGTGTTACAGATCTTCTTCTGAACTGATCCGTAGAGGATGAGAGTTGTTACAACTCCCAGTTACAGAGCCTGGGTTCTTTTGCTCAAGCTGTAGAAACTCATGCTTTTGGAGGTTTGTGGTTTGGTCCCTGGTGTGTCACCAAGAGGGCAGCTGTTGGAATTATTATAAGGTACCATGAGACACTAATTCAACCATAAATGTCTTTATGAAATCCAAACGCCTAATGATATTTGTGTAATTGCTCTAAACAGGTTTAGAAGCCTAAGTAATAAGCAATTATTCCAGGCACACAATAACAAACATTCATAAGTATTTGATGAAGATACTCACGAAAAGATCGTCTTAGGGACAATCCATGCATCTTGGCTGGCTCCAGCATGATCTGGTAGGATCCGATAACTGTCCTTAGCAAGCCTGACTCCTTTATATGATGTAACAAACAAATGATGCCATTATTACCTTCACTAAAAAAACTAGAATTTGGCCTGTTTGGTGTTGCCCTTTTTTCAGCCTCAGCTAAAACAAAATATGGCCTTTGGGCCTCTCCCTTTTAGATTATTTTGAATGTATGGATCTTGAAGCCAGATGCACATGGCATTTTATCTCCTCACATAGGCCCATATTTTTAGATAACACTGGCACTTCAGAGGTTACTATTAGTTCATCACATTATAACACAACCTTTCTTTGTCTGTTAAAACCAGTTTTGATAATTAGAGGTCCCTTTTTCTTATTAACCACATTTCAAGTTTAGCATCCTCCCAAAACTTGTCTTGCTAGATGTTACATTTTTTTTCTAGCTTTTGAACTTAGTATTTTCCAAGGCCTTATTATATTTGCTTAACTGCCTACATTTAATATAATTTACCAAGCACATGCATTTGCTTACCCAAACTAACCTAACCGTAACCCTTTTCCTCTAAAACTTTCCTACAGTGGCCCTCACACGACTACATAGTAGATTAACATGTGAGCCACTGACCAGTTGCAAATTCAAATGCTAACAAGCATATGAATCAACAGAGCTGCTGAAATGTCAGGTAAAGTTCAACAGAAGATCATTGCATCTCCTTTGCGGCATTCATGTTTTTAGTATGTGGGAAGGAAGCCTGGGGCTGGGCAGCACGTGAGTGCATAGAGAGAAGGGACATACAGGAAACAGCATATCTAAGAATTAAAAAGTTGGAATCTACAAACAGTTTTTGATGTTCATTGTTCCCCATCAAGTTATCCAAGTCATTCTTGGAAGAGTTTCAGAATAAGTAGATGTGTTTTACGCCCCCTCAAGAGCTATGGAGACTGAGGAAAACACAATGTAGGTTAGAAGAGCCAAAATAAGTGTTTTTAAAGAGGGCCTGGAGAAAAGAAATAAAAAAAAGGTCCCCATTTAAAGTTGTTAGGCACTTCCAAACATTCAAGAATCGTGGACTGAGAGCTCACAGTCCAAGGACAGGCAGAGAAAGGTTCAAGAAAAGGAGACAGAAGGAACAATAGACAAACTGGGTACAATTTATGCACAAGCTCACAACATTCACTGTAAGCACCACTAAATATATCTATCAAGAGACTGATGAGGTTTCAATATGGGAGTGTGTCCCGTATATATAATCAACACAAACTCTGCACTCCAACTAGACGGAGTGCAAGAGACATAGCTGTGTGAAACTTGCATTTCGTACAAACTCAACATTTGGGCAATGTTTCATAAAACAATTCTGTAAACTTTGCCGGATTATATGGGTTTGGAGGAAATCAAGTGCTGCTCAATGGAAACTTGATCATTTTGGCTGAGTTTTGCTTTGAGGATTTGTTTTTAAATCTGCAACTCAAGAGCTATGGCTATGGAATCCCATCACCTCACACCAAATAAATAAAATTAATAGTTTGCATAAACCTCAGCAAACCAAACCCACCAAGTATTGTATAGCTATCCACCAAACCAACAACAATCAATTGTCTTGGTCAGGATTGCCATAATTTTCATCCTGACAGTATCAAACGCATACAGCAGGCAAATAAATCCAGATAAAGTATTTTAAAATACATGGTTGAGAAAATTCCAATTGCAAGGCAATTTTTGAATGTTTAAAATGTCTTTTTTGGTATTACATGTCAGTTTGCAAAGAACCCATTCTTTTAGTTTCAGCTTTCCACAATCCTATAAGCCAGAAATAAAGAAGAACAAAAACAACAAAACCATACAATTGTTTTGCTACATATGTGCTAGTTTTAGTTTGTGTGTGTGTGTGTGGGGGGGGGGTGTTGGAGAATATGTAAATTTACTTCAGGTTGGTAATCGAGAGTGAATTGTGATGTGCACAGTGGAACACACAATTAACATACAAATTAACATACAAATGATCTTTTAACAATTAGAGTAAAAGTGAAATCTTGTCAGAATAAATGTCTAAGGTTTTTAGTTATAAAATGTTAATTAACAGAAAAGAATTGTGAGGACAATAAAGATGAACTCGGTGTGAGATTTCAAGAATGATGACAAGATGCCATCTAGTGACAATTTGTAGGAAGTTGTAGCTCAGGATCTGTATTTGTTCAGGAAAGCTTTCCATTCATTCTGATGACTGAATAATTTCAGGTGCAGAATGATGCAGAGTATGAACTCAAGCATCAGCACATTGAGTTTGTGATGGGTGTTTTTCTGTGAAAATGGATTGTCTTAGATTGAAGTCCTGCTGCACTGATTCAGGGGAAATAAATGCCAGATAATTCCTGTATTCCTTTTTTTGTAATTAAAGGCAAATATTACTTTTTAAATTTGCCACTTCACCCTTTCCCAAATCATCCAGATCCTCTAATCGTATAAAGCATGTTGGTCTGAAAATCTGGTGTGTTACATTTAAGCAGGAGCATTCATAACTGACAGCTGTTATGGTCTGTAGTGGTGGAAGAGAATGACAAGTCACCTGGAATTTATTACAGCTTAGATTTCCTGTTTGTTTTATACATGAGTCCATGTATATACGTGCTTAGGGCTTTTGACCTTTATTCAGCTCATTTTTAGAACTCCAAGTTATTGCATATAGTATAGCTACTATTTTGCCATTTAAAAAGACAATAACTGTATTGACCTGGATAGCACTAATTTGGCCACTCCAGAGACTGAAATTCTCTATGCACTGCACGAGAGGTGCAACACATAAACAAGTAATGCATGCTTCTCTACCAAGTAGCCTCATTTCTGACCTGGAAGTGCCCAACTCTATGCATGAGAGGAGGGTGTATTTACTATCATGCAATCCTGGTATCCAGGGTGCTAGATGTGGAAGTGTTGTGGGCTTGAGTTTTTTTCTTTTGTTGACTTGGTTTTGGCTTTGTTTTGTTATATGTTTAATGTCCTTTCCCCCAAACACTACTAGGAACTATTCAGATACTCTTTATGGTCTGTAACCAAACAGTCAGCAAGGAACAATTCATTTTGGTCACTGGTAACCATGACTGCATTTGCACTAGTGACCCAGAGATGAAAATCTGTGTTCCATTACCAATGCCCAGAGCTGTGCGGTTTCTCAAGGTGAAATTATGAAATCTTAGAAAATGTAAAGCCATCAAAATCTCCCCATGAAACAACCCCTCAATGTTGCATTCTAGTCCATATCCCTTTCCACTCCTTATTCACTTAATCTAATAGCAAAAGGTGCTAGGCCATTTTTTAAAAAAATCATGTGATACATAAACAGGTAATTGTGTACTCAGGCCCTGGTCCCACAAGGCACGTAAGCACATTCTTGACTTTAAGCATGTGAATAGTCCTTTTGAAATCAACAAGACTACTTATATACTGAAAGTTAAGTACTTTGCTCAATCAGAAACAGAATGGGGAACTTCTGTGGTATCCTTTTGAATGCACATTTATTGCATTCAATATTAATGCAATATTAATATGTCTGTGTATTACTTGATTCAGGTATAAATCAGGTACCCATTTGGGGGAGAAAAAAGCCCCTGTATTTTGGCCCTGCATTTCATGTTTATATGATATTGTATGTAGAGTCCCAAAATTCTGGCGATATGACTTTATTTAGGATAATTAATTTGGGCCAGATGGCTAAAACACTGGGGCTCTGTTTTTATTTAAAAAGGAAGACGACGATGTGACACACCTAGTAAAGTACCTTAGTTCCTTATTGGTTTTTTTTCAAAAGTGATACTCCTTTCCCATGACTATTATACAATTATTATAAGTCCTTTATAACTCTGGAGGAATTGTATCCACCTGTGTGCTTGATTTCTATTGTTTCTTCTGTGGAAGTGGTTAAACATCTCATTTTATGCACAAAAGCATTAAAAGAAGAGTGAGTTTTGACAAAAAGAGCTGTTGTATTAACATTTAAAATAATAAGAAGGTGTGTAAGAAAAACTAGTCAAGACAATGGTAATTCCTGGGTATTATGCGTCATTGTGTTCTAATTTACACTCAAAGAAAAATATGTAATTCCCTGGATAAGAACAATGGGCTAAATTATTCTTAACCCTAGTACAGCTGAGCAGGATGCAGGAGTGCTGGGAAAATAAGGATTTGCACATATAACCCACTTGTGAGAGTGTTATAGGTCCTTGCTCCCACTCCCCATGCCCAGTCCATAGAGGATACAAGTCTTATGGCTTCCGGTAAGTAGTCTTGGTTATTTAGCTCAAACTGCAGCATTTTTAGCTCTGGAGGTCCACAGTTTAATTCCCAGTGTGTCAGCCAGGAAGACAGCCATTGTGTACACACAAACAGAGAGAGAGACACACACACCCCATGTGGCAGCATTAGGGCTAGCTAAATTGCAAAGGAGTATTTGCTGCTCACATGAACTCTGGTGAAACAATCCAAACTCAAAAGTTCATCACCATTCGGTTAGTGTCTGACAATTTCTTGCTTCTGATGCAGCTTCTACAGATATTTATTGTTAATATGAATGAAGGGCACAGGTGTCCCACCATTATTTTTCACATTAGTGCTGCTTTCTGCCTTCTAGGCTCCAGCTTGGGCTAAAGGCAGAAATGCTGGAGATTCCAGCCCAATTCTGCAGAACCAAGAAGGTGGTTCAAAGCAACCTGAGGTAAACATTCTGAAACAACCTGTTGAAATCAGAGCAGAGGACAGCACCAGGAGAAGCTGTTTTGTTTTGAACTGATTCAGAAATTAAGATTGCCTTCCCACCAGGAATTTTAACCCAATATACCCAGTTGGTAAACTATTGGACTTGGAATTGGGGGACTTAGATTCAAATCCCAGATCCAACATGGACTTATCCTGTAACCTTAGACAAGTTAGGGAAATTTCTCACAAGTGCTCATTCTTTCTTTCTTTCTTTCTTTCTTTCTTTCTTGGGGAGTTGGGGGGAGTTCCCAACTTGAGGTAAGTACTCAGACTTTTTACAGGTTCTAGCTGTCCACAGCTTCAGTTGTCTTCAACTTCTTATGCCTTAATTTCTTTATCTGTAAAATGGGGATACGAAAGCTTCCCATGTAAATAATGAGGCTCAATCTTTTAAAAGTGCTAACTAGGCTTAGTTACCTCACCTGGAGGTAATAATGCTTAATCCATTCACATTTGGTGTGTGATTTGAAATATTTGGATATGAGGATCTATCAGAGCTTTCAGGATTATTATTATTATTCTGTCCCTGGGAGATAGAAAGGAATAATCTCCATGTCTTTAAAAATGTCAGCCTGTGTTGATGACCTTGAAGTGCTGCAGCTACCATTGGTATGTGCACAAGGAAATCCTACATCCTTGTAGGTCTAAATATCTCCCCCCAAAAGCGCCCTTTATTCTTCTGCCTGATGTAAATAGTGTTTTATAGGATGAAAGTGAGATACAGTAAAGGGTCCTGCTTTTATTTCCAACTTGTATCTGAAATAAAAATATATCCCTAGGGGTGTTTATATGACAAACCTTTGCTTGTTTCTCCCCTGGGTGTCAGTTTCGCTCCACAAAGGGAGTGGACTTATCTGGCTATAAATAAGGTGACTCTGAAAGTCAGAGGTTTCAGTGCTAAGCAGAAAATATAACCAACTGCCACTTAAATGAGGTATTTGGACTTGCATCTGAAGGCACTGGGTGTAGGTATGTGTGATTGTTAGAGCAGGACAATATTCTTTGCAGGAAAACTTTTTTTGTTAAATGAAACTTTTTCACACGCAAAAATTGTCAACATTGAAATTTTCTGTTTTTCACAATCTTTTTGTAATATTTTTGGACATTTTTACCATAATATTTTTTAAATGTTTCACTTACTGAAAACCATATGCTCTTACTGAAAAGGGCAAGCGTAAATGTTCAAAAGCCATTATGGTAAAAAACCTGCAATCATTTCATGTAAAATGGGTCCCTTTTAAGCCCTGCCAAAAGAGAGGGGGGACTTCAAAATGTTGATTTAAAAACAAAACAAAACACTTTTCCCCCATTTACAACTAGTCATTGTGATTATAGATGTATTCTGGGTGAAACCATGCCCTATCAAAGTCAACGGCACTCCCATTGACTCAGAATTTCACTTTCTGCATACATGTATGTGTAGAAACACTGTATTCTTCATGCAAAATAAATAAGGGGAATACGCTCTTGAAATGAAAAACTCAATGCAATTTTAATTATGGAGTTCCAATCAGCACTCTCCTTTCTGCAATATGATTGTGACATTTTGTAAATGAGTATGTTTTTCCTTTTAGCTGAGAAGTGATGGACATAGTCAGCCATTTAGTGTTGCTAAATACTGTCTGTGACCGTTAAATCTGTTTACTTGTCCTAGTTCTCTAGAACGGGCATGTGATACAGATGTACAGAGTTGTTAGCAACTGATGGTTTCATCCAGTTGCACTACGTTTGCTGAGGAGTGGTTGACTTCTTATCACACTTAAGGCCAGACAGCTCAAGACTATACTTCAAGGAAAGCAAATCTTGGAAGAAAAATAGTGTTTAAATGTTGGCACCAAGAGTCATTTTTAGACTATCTTCTTCCATCTCGGCTTTAATGATTTAGTTTTTATCCTTTCTATGGATACGCTGCAGCAAACAGTGGATCTTTTAATCCCAAGAAACCTTAGAATATATATACTGTGAAGGAAGTCAGTTGAAAATCCTCTTCTGAATTTTTTTTCCACTGCCAGTGTATTATGCATTCCTAGGGATTTAAAACGAATCATGTTTGCAGGATGTGCTTAAGATCAGTTAACTCATTTGCTCTAACAGCTCTTCTGAGTTTCTGATTCTTCTCTGCTCCCGGGATTATTATCCTTTTGTAGGAAAAAATAGCAACTCAACAGACATCAGGCCAAACGGGTCTGTGCACAATAGCTGCTTTATTTCTGATTATGCAGGTGCAGGGATTTGGAGAGCACTGAAAGCTTAGCTTAAATGTGTACCTCTCACAGTTAGTATATGGTGCCTCAACATTGTTTGCCTTAGGTTAGTGAAAATGTAACAGTTGGCAATGGTTTAAGATTATTGGATGTTTGTTTTGAATGACTTTGTTAACCTAATGTGCGGGTTTTAGTTCCTTATTTCCCTATCTGTTGAAACCCTGCATTACTTAAACATCAATGAAAGAGTTTTCTCTCCACAGCGTCAGGGTGAAAGAAACAATATAGACTGCAAAAGAGGAGTTAAAATAAGACTGTTTAGCAACCACCAGTTGACTATCCTTTGATTTGCTATAGCAGGAATAATCACTGAGAACCAGGGTCTCATAGACTTTAAGGTCAGAAGGGACCATTATGATCATCTGGTATGACCTCCTGCATGCTGCAGGCCACAAAACCGTCCCTACCCTTTCCTTGACTCTGCTAATGAAGTCCCCAAATCCTGTGTTTTAGTGACTTCAATTGGCAGAGAACCCTCCTGCTAGAGATCCCTGCCCCATGCTGTGGAGGAAGGCGAAAAACCTCCTGGGCCTCAGCCAATCTACCCTGGAGGAAAATTCCTTCCCGACCCCAAATATGGCGATCAGTAAGACCCCGAGCATGTAGGCAAGAGTCTCCAGCCTGACCCTTGTTAGCCATTATACTATTTACCTACCATTGTTCGGTATTCCTCAGCTAATATGTTTTACCATTAAACCATTCCCTCTATAAACTTATCTAACTTAATCTTAAAACCAGACAGGTCCCTCGCCCCCACCGTTTCCCTCGGAAGGCCGTTCCAATATTTCACCCCTCTGATGGTCAGAAACCTTCATCTAATTTCAAGCCTAAACTTCCCCACGGCCAGTTTATATCCATTCGTTCTCGTGTCCACATTAGTACTAATCTGGAATAATTCCTCTCCCTCCCTTGTATTTATCCCTCTGATATATTTAAAGAGAGCAATCATATCTCCCTTCAGCCTTCGTTTTGTCAGACTAAACAACCCGAGCTCCTCCAGTCTCCTTTCATACGACAGATTTTCCATTCCTCTGATCATCTTAGTGGCCCTTCTCTGCACCCGTTCCAATTTGAGTTCATCTTTTTTAAAAATGGGAGACCAGAAATGCACACAGTACTCCAAATGAGGTCTCACCAGCGCCTTATACAACGGAAGCAGCACCTCCTTTTCCCTACTAGATATACCTCGCCTAATGCATCCCAAGACCGCATTGGCTTTTTTCACCGCCACGTCACATTGTCGACTCACAGTCATCCTCTGGTCTACAAGAACCCCTAGGTCCTTCTCCTCTTCCGTTACTTCTAACCAATGCGTCCCCAGCTTGTAACTAAAATTGTTGTTAGTCATCCCTAAATGTATCACCTTACACTTTTCACTATTAAATTTCATCCTATTTCTGATACTCCAATTCACAAGCTCATTCAAGTCTCCCTGCAGAATATCCCTATCCTCCTCCGAATTGGCAACGGCTCCCACCTTCGTATCATCCGCAAACTTTATCAGTCCACTCCTGCAATCGGTTCCGAGGTCAGTTATAAATAGATTAAATAAAATGGGTCCCAAAACCGAACCCTGAGGAACTCCACTGGTAACCTCCCTCCAACTTGACAGTTCACCCTTCAATACCACCTGCTGCATGCTCCCCATTAACCAATTCCTTATCCACCTCTGAATTTTCATATGGATCCCCATCTTTTCCAGTTTAACCAATAATTCCTCATGGGGTACAGTATCAAATGCTTTACTGAAATCCAGGTATATTAGGTCCACCGCATTTCCCTTATCTAATAAGTCCGTTACATTCTCAAAGAAGGAGATCAGATTTGTTTGGCACGATCTGCCCTTTGTAAAACCATGTTGTAATTTATCGCACTTGCCATTAACTTCGAGGTCCTCAACTACTTTCTCTTTCAGAATTTTCTCCAGCACCTTGCACACTACAGATGTTAAACTAACAGGCCTGTAGTTACCCGGATCACTTTTTTTCCCTTTCTTGAAAATAGGAACCACATTAGCTATTCTCCAGTCTAATGGAACCACCCCCGAGTTTACTGATTCATTAAATATTATCGCTAATGGGCCTGCTATTTCCCGCGCCAATTCCTTCAATATTCTGGGATGAAGATCGTCCGGTCCTCCCGACTTAGCCCCATTAAGGCGTTTGAGTTTTGTTTCTACTTCGGAAATGGTAATCCCCCATTCTGTTTGCCCCTCTGTCATGGTGCTAGTATCCCTAATACCTTCATTGGCCTCATTAAACATCGATGCAAAATATTCGTTGAGATATTGCGCCATGCCTAGATTATCTTTAATCTCCTCTCTGGCTATAGTCTTCAGCGGTCCTACTTCTTCCTTCTTTGCTTTCTTCCTATTTATATGGCTGTAAAACCTCTTACTATTGCTTTTAATTCCCCTCGCTAGGTCCAACTCTACATGGCCTTTGGCCTTTCTCACTCTATCTCTACATTCTCTGACTTCACTAAGGTAAGTTTCCTTACTGATCACTCCCCTCTTCCAGTCTTTGTACGCTTTCTGTTTCTTCCTAATCGCCCCTTTGAGTCGGTTGCTCATCCAGCTCGGTCTTAATCTCTTGCTTAGTAATCTTTTTCCCTTTTTTGGGATACAGGCCTCTGACAGCTCATGCATCTTTAACTTAAAGTAATCCCAGGCTTTATCTGCCTTAAGATTCATTAATATGTTTGCCCAATCCACTTCCCTTACCAGTCCCCTTAATTTATTAAAATTAGCCTTTTTAAAATTATAAACCCTAGTCTTTGATTTAATTCTGTTACTCCTTCCGTTTAGTTTAAACCGAATTAGCTCATGATCACTGGAGCCCAAGTTGTCCCCTACTACCACTTCCTCAACGAGGTCCTCACTACTCACCAAAATCAAATCTAAAATGGCCTCCCCCCGAGTTGGTTCGGCTACCACTTGATGAAGGAAATGATCAGCAAGCACATCTAGGAACATCTGAGCCCTATTATTGCTACTAGCGTTTGTTCCCCAATCTATATCTGGGAAGTTAAAGTCCCCCATAATTACACAGTTCCTATTAGTATTTACTTCTCTAAACACATTAAATAGTTCTTTATCCATATCCTGGGTCAATCCCGGCAGTCTATAGCACACCCCAAGCACTATCCCTGGGGAGACTCTAGTAGTCCTTTTACCCAGTGTGATTATTGCCCAGGGTCTAAGAAGTGTGTTGTCATTCAGGGATTTGAAAATGAAGGCAGTGTGACACAGCAGGGTACACTAAGGAAACACCTAAAATGGGAGTTGAAAGCATATTGGATATTGGAAACACCTAAAATGGGAGTTGAAAGCATATTGGATATTTTACATTTGGTTTCAGAGCACTATGACTTGATGCTTTCCTGAGAGTCAGAGAAATGTTTGTGTGAAAAATGTTAATTATTTTCACAGGATTTTTTTTTTTAATTTCCTGAAAATTGTTTTATTTTTTCAATGAGAAACCAAAAACCAAAACTGACAAAAATGTTTTTTTGGAAACTGACCCTTTTTTTAAAAAATTGAGTGTTTTATTAGAAATGAGCAAAAATGATTTTTTTCCATCAACATTTTCCTTTTGGGAGGAAAACATGTTTTTTAAATTTCATGTAGCTCTAATGGTTATGACAAAACAGACTGCATGAAGGATAAGAGTTATTTTTAGCTGGTACAGCTCAATTGTGAGATGACAGAAAGGCCTTCCTAAAATAAACCTCCAAAATATGTGGCTGGGAAATCATCAAACCAGGACTGATGTGATGTGTGTTGTCATGTGACACGATGCTGTTTGCATCACAATGACATGAAGCCAGATCAAAATTTCACAACACATACAACATGATGTCATTCTGGCTTTAAAGGACACATTCCTGTGAAACTCTAAAGCTTCCTTAGCTTGCCTGGTTTCTTTTCTAGCATCTTTTGGGCAGTAACAAGAAAGGGGGTTTTCTTTTTAACCACAGTTGTCAGGGTACAGAGTACTCTACTGAACCAGGTTGTGCTAAAATGGAGATGGCCACTTTACTGGAACATGTTCCAGGGAATGGGTTTAGCCTATGAAAGTGAATGGTAGCGATTGTTGGTTAATCAGACCAGTAGTGGCATAAATTCCTCTTAATGGGGAGGCATTAGGCAATTCCAGGTATTTAAATGGTGCTTAACTAGGTGTTTAATAGGTGTGAAAATCTTGGCTCCCCTCTATTAATCCAAAATTTGCCTAATAAAGACTAAGGGCCTAATTTTCCTCCAGTTTTAACCAGATCTGGGTTCCCCACCACACGCTCCATGATTTTGCAGATTCAAATATCCATGGGGACATTTTTTTGCACCTGCAGGTACCAAAGTACGTCCGTTAGATGAGCAGTGACTGCATCTAAGTAGCCTGCATGGTATCATTTTTCTCTTATATTTTTATCCAGTACAGTATTTAACTTCATGTAAAATCTTTGATTTTTAATTGTGTGTTATTGGGATGCAAGCTTAATCAGGACAATAAGCTATCTGCCATGGTGTTCCAAGTAAGATGATTCTACAAGACTGTTAAATAAGTCATGTATTTCTTACACTAAAATCAATGGACCTATCTGCATCACTAGGGACTACTCAATGTGGATAAAGGTTGCAGAATTGAACCTTTGCTTAGCTAAATCACTACTCCCCTTACAGCCGCTGCCTGAGAGGTGCATAAAGAGAGGGGAGGGATTAGTGCAAAAAATCTCCCCTACTTGCCATTGCACTCCTGCACAATGGCTGTGTACAATGGTGGTCCCTGGGTGTAATGAATGCTCCCTGGTGGGACAAGACATATGAACAGGGGGAAGGGGGAGAAGGAAGAGATATGTTCATGATCACGTGTCCACATGCCTCTTTACCTGCCAGCCAGCAGAACTGACCAGGGTTGCAGAGATTAGTGCTCTGCATCCCCTGAAAGAGTTATGGGTATGGTCCCCCTGCAAACTGATTTGCTATGGGAGGAATTCTACCTCCCCGAGTCAGAATTCCTCCCACAGCTTCACTGCACTCCAGTGCACCTCAGTGACTGGAAGGCATGATTCAGCCCTTTTAAAAAAAACCTTTCTAATTTGCAGTGTGTTTTACTGACCTTTCCAGCATATAACATTTTTATTTCTATTTGTGGCATATTTTCATTCATTCTGTCATCTTCTCTTGCATTCGCTCTATTGCAAATATTGGTTGAGTTCTTCTAACTCTGCACAATGTTCAACCATCCAAATGTGTAAATTCCAGAGGGGTAACAAAGGCGTGTTTGATCACATATTGACTTTTTAGAAACTTGTATTGTAATATATTAAAAAGAGTAAATAATGTTACATTTATTGTACCATGGGGCAATATTTCCTGTCCCTAGCTTCACACCCTGGTGTGAAAAATAAAGGTTCATTCTAGATTTAATAAACTCAAGAAGTTATGGTTGTGTTAGATTTGATGAAATTGATCTCTGCTGGTCAAGTCTAGTGCCATCAAACTCTTGTCAAAAGCATTTATCTGCAGTAAAGAAATGGGATGTTAAAACTTAGTGTGGAAGGTCGCAGAAAGAAGCCAGCTATTCTTAGTTGCTGTATCATCACAGTTGTAGAGAGGTTTATTATTTAATGTACAGTCTGCTGTCCTAACAGAAAACAAATGATATGTACACAATGTTTACAGATGTTCTAATAATGTGAGAAAAGCTTTGTAGAGTTGTTAGGGTTCCACTTCAGCATCAGCTAGTTTAAAAGCACCCTTACAAAGAATGAAACAAGTACAGTCCGCTTATTTATTTGTTTCGGCAGTTGGATGCCATTAAAACAAGCACTCTGAGCAGGGCAGAGCGGAGTGTGAGAGCATACTAAACTCAATATACTGCCATCACCTTAGGAGTGAACAAGATACATTTCCAGAGAGAAGCGTTTGGTTAAGCTGGACTTAAGTTTGCAGTTTCTTTCGGAGGTAGGAAGGCAAATAAAAGAATATGGACTTGTATCAAACAAACATTGGAAAGCAGGAACAATTGTAGCTTGAGTCAAAATTCTTAAAATTGGAGAAGTATGGAAGGGCGTGAGATTGAAGAAGGGCCTAGAAATCAGTTTTATGGGATTCTGGACCCAGCTCTTAGAGAGCATGTTGTCTGATCCCATAATGTGGTGTAGCATGTAACAGAGATCAGTTAAAACCCTAGGCAGAGGTAATGTTGGCGATTCTTGTCTCTGAGAAGACGATGTTGGTGTTTAGAGCAGAGAACTGGGTGTTGGACATCCAAGGAGATACAGTTTAGGTGAGGCTTCTGCTAAGAGTTAAGAGAGGCATCTTTACTCAGAAGACCTCCCAGGCATGCAGTGTGTGTCTGCTCACTACTACACCTTTTTAGAGGATGGTGATTACTCTCCACATCATGTGTAGCCAACTCTGCTGGTCAGTGCCTAGGGAGGTACAACCAAGGCTCTGCCCTATCCCACCCCTTTGGGATGCCATATGCACATTGATGGAGCAGTCTCTGTGCTCTCCTGAATGAAGGGACTGAAATTCTGGCTGATCCTTATGTAGGTTGTGCAATTGCAGATAAGCTCCTTGCATCCTGCCCAAAGTGGAGCACCCTCTTAGTGGCCAAACAGAATCTGCCCCTCTATTTTTATCTGACAACTGGAAAACATTCATTTATTAGACACAGAGCAGTGGAGGAACGTCTGATTTCCCCCCCCCCTTCTCCTTTGCTCTTCAGAATGAAAATGCTAACAATGCTAGACCCACCTACGTGCATACACTCATGCACAAGTCCTTTGCATCCCAGAACAATACCACAAAACGATTCAGGACTCTGTGGGTGTGGCAGGATTTGCTCCTTCATGTCATTGTCACTGCTTCATGGTATTAGGAATTATCCATACCACAATGAGTGTAAAGTGACTGATGGGAATCAGCCTTCTCTTGGTTTCTGAATACAATACAGCCTCTGCACTCTCTCGGAGATGACGGATTTGCTGTTTGCTTTACCTTAGCTATCATCTTTTGGGATTTAATGTCTGCGTCAGAAAAGCATAATTTTAAGCCATCCCACCTGCTCAGTATTAAAAAAAACCTTTGGAAGCCCACAACATGGCCTGTTGTGATAAAACCCATAATTAAAACACAGGAAGCCAGCAATTACTTTATTCAATCTGCCACTGCCACGAGCTGCATGTTGGAACTTCTCAATGTTGGCTTTGATTTTAAATAGCATAATTAACTCTTCTCTCTTGAAGCAGTCACCTACTGCTTCAAGTTGGAACAGTTGCCTCCAATCAGGTCACATTTTTACTCGACGATTGACCATTTTAAAGCCTCTTTACCAAACTCTCTCTTAAGGTGAAAATCGAACTGCTTTTACATTGCTCATGCCAGAAAGCTAGAAAATTATTGTCTTTTCATCGCTGTTAAGAAGTTGTGGTAGGTTCTTTTATTATGTCTGTGTGAATAGCTATTATTTGCCATGTTCTCTGCATTTCAGATTTTCTTGTATATTAATTTCATATTTGCTTATGTATGATTATCAATACAGTGTTTACTCCTCCTCCCTCAAAAATAAATAATTATTGGGGCTATAATAACACATTGGTTTTATGCAGAATGTCTGCAGAAAGCACTATACCCCTAAGCTTTAAATTTCTATAAATCTAATGTTTCAATTCCCTGTAAATGATAATTTGTGTTTTGAAAACTCTTATCTCACTGTAGCTTGCTTTGGATTAGAGGAATGGGACCAGACCTTCAGCTCGTGCAAATCAGCATATCCCCATTGACATCAACAAAACTAGGCTGATTTATGCCAAATAAGGATCTGGATCTTTGCATTCTATTCTCTTAAAGGCTGTATCTACACTAGTAAAAATGGGTGCAAGATGATGAACGTTTGATTTCTATCACATTGTAAAACCCTAGTTAGTGCCAAGTGGAGTCTTACCCTGAAGAAGTTGGTTGAGATGAAGAGGAGGTTCCCAAGTTCACCTTGACTAGACACAGCCAGGTAAAACTCCTGCTTTCCCTGTCTAACTAGGGATTTAGAATGTGTTAGTTATCTCATGAAAAATCTTGAGAAAACACACCTATTTTTCCTAGTGCAGACATGGTCAAATACAGCATGTGCCACATGTGTACAAAGAATTTTCGTCATGTACATTAGAATGTATGTTCTGCCGTTAGAAGAATTGTGTGCCATCATAGCTCCAGTTTTCATGTGTGCAATGTGGAAAACTTGTCCCTTCCTCTACAGGACCTGTCTGAAGTAGAAGTAGAAGTGATGTGGATCCCCATTCCTGGGACAGGATTTAGAGGTTCAGCCCAGGGACTGTGTGCCCTTTGCATGCTGAGGAGGCAAGTTCTGCAGGAGATCTCTAGCATGATTCTATGCTGTGTCCATTCTGGTGCAGGGTAGAGTCTCATTCCACGGGCTACTGCCGTCAGAAAGGTCACAGCATGGACCTACTTGCATTCCATGGCCTGTGAGCAAGATGCCTTATGTCAACACCAATGGAGACTCCAGTATTTTGAGCTAAATGCTGGAAAAGGAATGTGCCCCATTGGCTTTGTTTTAAAACAGTTTCACATTATTGCCTGAACAACAAAAATCTTAAGCAAAGCTGTTCGTGTGATGGCTCAGCCAAATTTTGCAGACTAGCGAGATTCCCATATGCAATTAGTTAATGTTTGTTCAGCACTTTGATGATTTACAGCCCTATATAAGTGCTAAATGGACCAAATTCTACCTTCATTAACATACGCACATAAGTCTATTTTGATTCCCAGGAGACGAATGTATGTGCATGTGTCTTCCTGGGTAAGAATATGACCCTTAGTATTTTTATTGACCACTCCTTTGGGGTTTACCCAAAACTCACCCTCCAAACATTTTCCCATCATGAATACAAAGGCAATAAATCACTGCATGTGCTCAAATACCTCATAAAATCTGAGTAAAACTTCTCACAAACCTGACCTGTCTTCTGGTACATAATTAAACCCAAACCCAGAGTGGTTTGAGTCTTTACTATGAACCTTTCACAATAGAATATCACTTTTTTTTACTCTGGAATAAGATTGAGCCCTACGTTGCTCCACCCCATAACGGGAAGTAAAATCCATATAGGGTTCCTAATGAACTGGTGCTGACTTCAGCAAACAGATACATTTTCATTATATGTGGGTGTACATTGGGCAGTGTGTGTGAGGGACAAAAGAGCACCATGTGCAATGCAATAGCCCATAGAGGCAAACACAGCTAAAAAATAATAATATATGGAAATATACCTATCTCATAGAACTGGAAGGGACCCTGAAAGGTCATTGAGTCCAGCTCCCTGCCTTCACTAGCAGGACCAAGTACTGCTTTTTGCCCCAAATCCCTAAATGGCCCCCTCAAGGTCTGAACTAACAACCCTGGGTTTAGGAGGCTAATGCTCAAACCACTGAGCTATCCCTCTCCCCATCCAAAGGCTGACCCTCTTTACTACAATAATAATCTCATTAACTTCTCCGTTGGACAGTACCTTACAGTGGATGATCACAAACCTGAATGTTATTTATAATGGGTTGGTATATGGGGTAAAATTTTCAAAAGCATTTAAGTCCCATTTTCAAAAGTCACTTCGGAACCCAAGTATCATTGAAAGTCAATGGTCCTGAGGCTCCTAAGTCCCTTTTGAGACTGGAACTTAGTTTGCTGAGACACTTGAGCGCTTTGGAAAACTTTATCCGTGGTACAGATTTGCTGTTATCTTGTGTTCTCAAACATGAAAAAGATGAGGCCCAGTGATTCACACTCGATTACAGTACATATTTACATATCTATTTCTTAGTGCGCTGTTGTATGCAGCATGATTTTTGATTATTTATAAGCTATCAAAGATCTCACATGAATGAGCTTGCCAGTTTAGTGTTTACAGAAAGTGGTGCCTGTTACTGATGCCAAGTGTTGTCAAATAAACTGTGAGTTTGATTAAACATCTCTATAATGATGTTATTAAAGCCCTGAGCATCCAAAATATGGTAAACAAGTGTGCTAAAGTAACAGTAAAGAGAGAAGTGCAACTGTGAGGCCCAAAATGGATGTGCCACAATTGTGGGTGCTTGTTATTCAACCTGCATTAATAACACAGTTTGTGAGTAAGGCAATAAAATGTGAGTCACTGAGAGGAGTGCAAGGAATTGGTTCTTCAAAAAGACTATTACTCAATATATTATCAGCTACCTGGTAGTAATAACAAGGGATGAAGTTTTGGTTGTATATCTAATGTATCTGTGAGAGGCAGTTTGAAATACCAGTTATATGTTCATTTCCATTAAACCAAATAAGAAATTTGTGCTACAGTAACAGGGTACTAATGATAGATACATTACTTACCAATGAGCCATGGAGAGGTTTCAGACCTAAAATGAAAACTTAATAAGGCGGCGAGGGGTGGGGTGGGGTGGCTTTGACCAATTGCAGTTGCATTTCTGATCTTTTTCATCCTAAACTGAATGAAGAGAAGTTATTTTGCGTCCAGTGAAAATGACAGATTTCTCAAAGGAAAAAACATTTTTTTAAATTTAATTAATGGAGATCTACCATCTACCTAAAGGGTTCCCAGCTCTGAAGAAGAGCTCTGTGGAAGCTTAAAAGCTTGTCTCACAAACAGAAGTTGGTCCAATAAAATATATTGCCTCACCCACCTTGGTCCCCCTCATATCCTTGGCACCATCACAGCTACAACACTACAAATAGCCTACATACACATTTTTCCCTAGGCTGGAGGACAGTCAAATTGGACAAAACCAATTTGACAGCTGTCAGTCTTCTTTTTTTAAAGTCTCTGGAATTCACTTAGCTATCTTGGTGATATGCGCCCTATATGAAGCTATATAGAATAGAATATGCGCCCTATATGAAGCTATATAGAATAGGACATCTCTGCTTAGAGACAGAACCATGACAAAGTTCAAAATGCAACACTGATTTTAATGAGGTATGCTTGAGCCCATTCTGCTGCCAATGGTCCATGGAGGAGGACAAAGCAGCATTCCCCATACAGTAGATAGTCTTCCCTTCCTCCAGCCAACTCACACAAGTGTTGAATACACTGGTTAGTGTGTAAGGCTCTGGCAATATGTTCTCACTAGTCCTAGGAGCTGTACAAGCAGCTCCTGTCTCATAGCTAAAGAGGGTTTCCTTTAGATTCAGTGATAGTTGTGTTTTATGTTGCTAGAGGTTATGGGTTTAGCCCCTGGTCATGGTATCTACAAGCATGTGTGCTCATGACTTGTTACAAAATGGGCTTGAACTTCTGTGGATCTGATACACTTGGAATACACTTGTGTGAGAGGGAGTATGCATGATACACTGCCCAACTGTGTGTGAACAGATCTAGTCAAAATAAATCTTTAAAAGTTTTCATAAGAAGTTGTTCTTCTTTGAGTGATTGTTCACGTTCATTACACATTAGGTGTACGCGCGCCACGTGCATGGACGTCGGAAACTTTTTCCCTTAGCGGCTCCCGTCGGGTTGGCAGGGCCCCCTCCCTCCCGCCAGAGCGGCGCCCCGCTCTAGGGTATATATATCCCTGCCGACCCGACCCCTTCAGTTCCTTCTTACCGTCCGTGGCGGCGTTAGAACAACTCTGTCTCTCGTCTGAGAGTGTCCCTTAGCATAGTCATTAGTGTTATCTGCAACAGTTATCAGTTATTTAGTAGTTAGTGTTAAGCTTAGTAGTTAACAGCTCATTAGGTACTTAAAGTTCCTGCTGTGGTTGTTTGGTCAACCCCGGCACCGGCCCTAGGCGGTGGGGCATGCCGCACGCCCAAGGCTTCAAGGCTTGTGCCATGTGCCGTAAACCTATGCCATTGAGCGACCCCCACGACTCGTGTCTCCGCTGCCTGGGGGAAGGTCACCAAAAAGAGCGCTGCAAGATCTGCAAGGCCTTTAAGCCCAGAACTAAGAAAGAAAGAGACTTTCGCCTCAAGCAGCTGCTCATGGAGACGGCGTTACAGCCCTCCACTTCCGCGGCACCGTCTGCCTCAGTGCGGAGCACCCCGGCATCGGTTCGGGAACCGGCGCCGGCGGGTCACCCGAAGCCCACGGCACCGATCCAACGGGGGCATGTACGGCACCGGTCGTCTTTGCCAACAAAATCGAAGGGCCAACCCAAGGCCCGAGGACGCTCCCCGCATAAAAGGGCAGCGCCGGCGAAGACCTCGAGTGCGCCTAAGGCCGGCACGGCCCCGGCACAGGCCCCGGTAGTGGCTCCGGCGCCGAAAGACCCGTCGAGCCCCGGGATAGGCACGTCGAGTGAGGAAGAAGGGCTGGAGGAGCTCTTGGAACAGCCCTCCACTCCGGACACATTTGAGGCAGCAAAAGACCTCATTGCATTGTCTGTTGAGGGCCCTCCACAAACTGAGGACGCTCCGCCAAGACTGCCACACAGAGGCAAGCCGGCGATGGTGCGCCCATCATGGTCGCCATCTCGGCACCGTTTAAGGCACCGGTCCCGGTCGAGTTCCGCCTCGGTGGACTCCCAGTTGCCCTCCGCACAGAAAGCGCCACAGCAGTCGGGCATCAGTAAGCGGTCGGCACCGACTCAGCAGCCATACGCGAGTTGGCACCGGGATGCGTCGGTGGTACGTTCCCCGAGACTGACCACCCGTAGTCGTTCCCGGTCCTGTGGTCACCGGTACCGATCCAGGTCCAGGTCGGCGAGACACTGCTCCAGGTCCTGGTCGCGGAGACACTACTCCCCAAACCCGGACCGGCACCGTTCCACGGCTCCTCCGTGGCCTTCCAGATCACCGTCCGTGGTGTCGGAGACTGACTCGGGCCGGTACGGAGGGTATGCCCATAGGGCCCAGGCTAGTAGAGACTACGAAGCCTCTGGCCATCCCCAATGGGGCCAACCAAGCCAATGGCCATTCTGGACACCCTGGGCCTACCACCAGCAAGGGCCCCCATCTAGGGCCTCGAGATCCGGGCCATCAGGGTACCGATCCCGCTCTCTGCGGTACCGCCCACCCTCTCACAAGGAGGCAACGATCTCTAGACCGCAGGAGCGGGAGGGAGTGGACTCGGCACCGAGCATGGTACCGTCCCAGTCCCACACCGTGGGACAGGCCCTAGAGGAACAACCAGTCGATGACGGGTTGCAGGAAGGTGAGGATGGGCAAAAGGCCCCGACCTCTTCCTCCTCGCCGGACGAGGCAGTAGCGGGCACGACAGTGTCTGGCCCTCCCCCGATTGATCATTGGGGGCACCAGGACCTGCTTCGCCGGGTAGCCCTCAATCTGGGTTTGCAAGTGGAGGAGACTGTAGAGCAGGAGGACCCCATGGTCGACATCCTGAGCCCGGAGGGCCCCTCCAGAGTCGCTCTCCCAATTATATGGACAGTCCAGTCCAACTATAAGACGGTGTGGCAAACGCCTGCCTCCAGTGCACCAACTGCAAGAGGCGTAGAGAGAAAATACTTCGCCCCATCTAGAGGGTTTGACTTCCTCTTTTTGCACCCGTCTCCTTGTTCGCTGGTGGTCTCTGCGGTCAACGAGCGAGAGCGTCATGGCCAACAAGCCCCTGCGCCCAAGGGCAAGGAAGCAAAACGATTGGACTTGCTCGGAAGGAAAATCTATTTGTCTGGGGGCCTCCAGCTGAGGATCGCTAATCAGCAGGCGATTCTAAATAGACACAATTTTAATTCTTGGGCATCAGTCTCCAAGTTCAAAGACTCCCTACCTCCGGACGCACATCCAGAGTTCACGCCCCTGGTGGACGAGGGGATGGCAGTGGCCAAGACCTCATTGCAGGCCTCCCTCGATTCAGCCGATGCAGCGGCTAGGACAATCGCGTCAGGGGTAGTGATGAGGCGTTCGGCATGGTTACAGGCTTCAGGCCTTCCGCCAGAGGTGCAGACCACCCTGCAGGAGCTCCCGTTTGAAGGTTCGGGCTTGTTCTCAGACCAAACGGACGCCAGACTACATAGCCTCAAGGACTCACGAGCAACCCTAAAGTCATTAGGAATGCATACCCTGGTGACACAGCGCAAGCCCTTTAAGCCTCAACCACCACAGAGGCAGTACCACCCTCGCCCTCGGCACGAACCATACCGCCGTTGTGGCAGGGATAACAGGCGGAGACGTAACAATACGCCTAGCCAAGGCCAAGGTCACAGCCAGGGCAAGCCGCAGCCAGGGAATAAACCAGGCTTTTGAAGTTACGCTCGAGGACAGCGTACCACATTCCATGCCGGATCCTCCTCTAAGTTTCAAGGACCGCCTGTCCCATTTCTACCGGGCATGGTCGCGCATAACATCGGACCGCTGGGTCCTGCGCACAGTGAAGGCGAGCTATACCCTCCAGTTTTCCTCGCTCCCTCCCTTCCATCCCCCTTCCCCGTCCCTCTTCAGGGACCCCTCTCACGAGCAACTTCTCATGCAGGAGGTACAGACCCTTCTCACAGTGGGAGCAGTGGAAGAGGTCCCACCAGACCTAAGGGGAAAAGGATTCTACTCCAGGTACTTCCTGATTCCCAAGACAAAAGGGGGCCTCCGTCCTATTTTGGACCTGCGCGAACTAAACAAGTTTCTGGTCAGATCACGCTTCCGTATGGTCTCCCTTGGAACTATTATCCCATCCCTGGATCCAGGGGATTGGTACGCTGCCCTCGATATGAAAGATGCGTATTTTCACATTGCCATCAATCCGGGCCAACGGCAGTTCCTGCGCTTCACCGTCAACCAGCGCCATTTCCAATTTACGGTCCTGCCTTTTGGCCTGGTATCAGCACCACGAGTGTTCACGAAATGCATGTCCGTGGTAGCAGCCTTCCTTCGGAAAAGAAGGATGCGCGTGTTCCCGTACTTGGACGACTGGCTCCTCGTGGGCAGGTCGGAGGCCGAGGTCCGCTCTCACGTGAAGCTGGCCTTACAGATGTTTGGCAGGCTCGGCCTCCTGGTCAACGTGCCCAAGTCCACGTTAGCTCCCACACAGAGACTGGATTTCATAGGTGCAGTCCTGGACTCGGTGACCGCACGGGCAAGCCTCCCAGAGTTGCGGTTCTTGACCATTCAAAGGACCGTGAGCTCCGTCCAGAAATTTCCCACGACAACGGCAAGGTGTTGCATGCAGCTCCTGGGACACATGGCAGCCTGCACACACGTAGTCAGACATGCCCGCCTAAGGCTCCGGCCCTTGCAGTTGTGGTTTACCCAAACGTACCGTCCCAACAGAGACCCCTTGGATCTGGTGGTGACGATCCCGGCTCGGGTGTTGGGCTCGCTCTGCTGGTGGCTCGATCAACAGCAGGTCTGCGAAGGGATCCCCTTCGCTGCCCCACAACCCACTCTGACGTTAGTAACAGATGCATCAGACCTGGGTTGGGGGGCGCACCTGGGGGAACTGCGGACCCAAGGGCTTGTGGTCCAGGGAAGACAGGTTGCTTCACATCAATCTGAAGGAGCTGAGGGCAGTTCGCCTCGCCTGTCAGACCTTCCACGCCACCATAGAAGGTCACAGCGTGGCAGTCCTGACGGACAACACTACCGCCATGTTCTATATAAACAAGCAGGGCGGGTCCCGGTCCTCTCCCCTCTGTCGTGACGCACTCCAATTATGGGACTTCTGTATAGCCCATGCGGTCCATCTTATTACAACGTATCTCCCAGGGATTCAAAACGGGTTAGCGGACCGCCTCAGCCGATCCTACCACATGCACGAATGGGCGTTGAGGCGGGATGTCCTGCATTCAATCTTCCGGAGGTGGGGCTTTCCCCGGGTGGATCTTTTCGCCACCAAGGACACCAGTCAATGCCCTCAGTTTTGCTCGTTTCAGAACCTCATCCCAGGATCATTGGCAGATGCCTTCACGATTCCGTGGGGAGGGAGCCTGAGCTATGACTTCCCTCCATTCCCGCTCATCCACAAGGTCCTCCTCAAGACCCGCAGGGACAGGGCGACAATTATACTCATCGCCCCGGCCTGGCCACGACAGCATTGGTTCACGACCCTGCTGGAATTGTCCATAGCCGACCCGATTACCCTCCCGCTCCATCGCGACCTAGTCACACAAGACAGGGGTCGCCTGCTCCACCCGAACCTGTCGTCGCTACATCTCATGGCGTGGTATCTCTCTGGCTGAACGATGCGGAACACAGGTGCTCTCACCAGGTTCAGCAAATTCTCCTTAGTAGTAGCAAGCCCTCCACAAGAGCAACCTACCTGGCCAAATGGAAGAGGTTCTCCCACTGGTGCGAGCCTCAGCACATACAGCCTCTGCAAGCCTCAGTTCCATCGATCCTGGACTACTTACTGCACCTCAAGCATCAGGGGCTCGCCCCCGCCTCGATTAAAGTGCATTTGGCTGCCATATCGGCATTCCATCCGGGGGAGTTGGGAGTGTCAGTGTTCTCCAACCCCACAGTAGCCCGATTCCTCAAGGGGCTGGAGATGGTGTTTCCCTACTCGCGCCCACCGGTCCCTGCGTGGAGTCTGAACCTAGTCCTAACTAAGCTCATGGGGCCCCCCTTTGAACCACTAGCCACTTGCTCCCTCATGCACCTCTCGCGGAAGGTGGCATTTCTCGTGGCCATCACATCGGCCAGGAGGGTATCGGAATTGAGGGCCCTCACTTCAGAACCCCCTTATACAGTTTTTCATAAGGATAAGGTGCAACTGAGGCTGCACCCCAAATTCCTCCCAAAAGTGGTCTCGCAGTTTCACATGGGGCAGGACATTTGTCTACCGGTGTTCTTCCCTAAACCCCATACGGACCCTTGTCACCGCAGCCTCCATACCCTCGATGTTCGAAGGGCATTGGCGTTCTACCTGGAGCGGACCAGGTCGTTCCGCAGAATACCTCAGCTGTTTATTGCCATTGCGGAATGCATGAGAGGCCTGCCTATCTCGACACAGCGCTTATCGGCATGGATTGTGCATTGTATACGCACATGTTATGAGCTCGCCAACGTTCCGGCCCCTGAGATCCGGGCCCACTTGACTAGGGCCCAAGCGTCCTCGACGGCCTTCTTGGCGCAGGTTCCTATCCAGGAAATCTGTAAAGCGGCCACCTGGTCGTCCGTACATACGTTCACAGCCCACTACGCGATCCACCATCAGACCAGAGAGGACGCGGTGGTCGGACGGGCTGTGCTACAGTCAGTTGTACCTTGACTCCTACCCACCTCCAATGGTAAGCTTGGGAGTCACCTAATGTGTAATGGACGTGAACAATCACTCGAAGAAGAAAGAACGGTTACTTACCTTCTGTAACTGTTATTCTTCGAGATGTGTTGTTCACGTCCATTACACTTCCCACCCTCCTTCCCCTCTGTCGGAGTCTCCGGCAAGAAGGAACCGAAGGGGTCGGGTCGGCAGGGATATATATACCCTAGAGCGGGGTATATACGCTCTGGCGGGAGGGAGGGGGCCCTGCCGACCCGACGGGAGCCGCTAAGGGAAAAAGTTTCCGACGTCCGTGCATGTGGCGCGCATACACCTAATGTGTAATGGACGTGAACAACACATCTCGAAGAACAACAGTTACAGAAGGTAAGTAACTGTTCTTTTCCATTTCACAGGGTTCAAAAGGACCAGTTTTTTCATGTTTTGGAATTTTTCACAAAACATTTAATTGATATTTTAATCAAAACCATTGGAGAAATTTTCTACATTTTGTTTACCAAAAATTTTTGGATTTCCAGTAAATAAAACATTTCAATAATGTTTTGATAAAACTGTAATGAAAAATATTGCCAAAAAAATCAGTCTTCTGCAAAAATTTTCTGCCATCCCTCAGCTAAAGGCATTCTCTTCTGTGCTTTCAATGATTGTTCACTACAAGTACCCTGCCAGGTACATTCAGTCAGAGCACAGTGTTCAAATATACATGGTCTGTTGACTTGTCTACCCAACTATTCCAATTTTAAGCACATCAAGTATTCATTCAGATGTCACAACTGGCTGAAACTTGAGGGGGGGGGGGAGTCAAAAAGAACAATAGTTCAACTATTTTATCTTCTAATGAGAATTTAAACATTTTTATGTTTGTTTTTTCTGTAAGGCAGTCAACAAGTAGGACTGTAGTCCACCTAGAAACTATTTTGCTATCTGTTGTTAAACAGCTGCAGAATTGCAACTTTTGATGCTTTAACAGGTGTTGGGGAAGGGGGAGGGGGGGAGAAGTGGCTTGGCAAAGATATTTTGACTTTGAAAGGTTGCTGCTCTGTGAACCTGCTCCCAATGACAAAAATGGGGAATTTAATCTCAAAAGTTCCTGAGGCGTTGAAGATTTTCTAAGTGGTGTCGTGTTATAGCTACTCTGATACAGCTTTTTCGCAGGAAGTAAAAATGTCACATAAGCTTTCACTATAGTTGTTCAAGTTCTGTTTGTAAGCAAAGCTCCTAGCTCAGTGACAAATGCTGATACAGCAGCGCTGGTAACAAGTCACTGAAAATGGTGGAATCTCCCTGCACATCTGCCTTAATTACATCTGGAAAATAGTGGGACTAACCATTCAAGAACATTATGGGGAATTAGTAACCACATTTTGATTTGCCCACATGCATATCTCTTTTGTATACACTTTTTATGAATATCCATATAAGCAAAGCCTTGTTTATGCTAAATAGTCATGGAAGACATTTCTGGCCTGTACTAGTGGTTTTCTCAGACAATATGTTAAAAGGAATAATATGATTGTTGTTTCTTTGAAGCAAAATCTCATGATTTACCACTACCAGAAGTTGCATATTTTGCTGGAGATATTCATCTTAGATCTATCCTCTTGTGTTTCCATGAGACCTAAATCTGACTTTTTGGCAAATTTCTTTCTCCATCTACTGATATCTCTCTTATTCATTGTAGATGAAATCCACCCCTGTGCACAGGGCAGAGCCAAGACCTGTGCATCCCACTTAAGCCTTTTGTTGAGGATATAAGTGCAACTTTGGAAGAGTCTGGGTGTTATGCTGGTCTTCTGCATTCGAGTGGATTTCATTTACAAATAGAGAAGTGCTTAATTAACAGAGAGGGAGTTAACCCTTTCATTACAACTGCAGAAGTCATTTATCACATCCGTACATCAGTGCCATGTATAAATAAGATAAAATACCACTCTGTGTGTGTATTGTTTCTTGTTTATAAGTATTTAAAAGTGCTGCCACTACTGTGTTATGAGCCTTTCCAAGCTTGTTATATTAAGGTCATTGCTTCGGTGAATAATTGTTTAAGGAAGCAGCCTTGCTGGCAAAGGACTGATTGGATGTTCCTAGTATCAATAAGAGTTTTAATGTTATTTGTGAGGGGCAGTGTTCAATTTCCCTGAGCTGTGACTCGTTGAATAAAATGGATGTGTATCTTACCTTGATGTATGGGACTTTAATCACACATTTCCCATTACTGTGTAGAGTGAAATCTGAGATGGGAATGCCTTGTACCACAAGCTGATTGAACTGCCCGGGGAGAAAACTGTGTTGTAAAGAACTGGACTTGAGACAGGATTCCTGGATTTTACTCCCTCTAGTAGCTCATTCGTAGGCTATTTCTACCCTATGAGCTAGGGGTGTGAGTCCCCTGCTTGTGCACATATATCTGCAGTGACCAGACAGCAAATGTTAAAAATCGGGACAGGGGATGGGGGGTAATAGGAGCCTATATAAGAAAAAGACCCAAAAATCGGGACTGTCCCTATAAAATCGGGACATCTGGTCACCCTAGCACTGCTCTCACTGAGCTAGTGCCGGCCTAAATAGCACGGTAGCTGTGGTAGATCTGGTAGCAGCAGATGAAGCACAGCTGAGACATGCTGAGTATAAACCCCTATGTCTACACTGCCCCTAGGAGAGTGCTTCCCAGCATGGGTAGACAGACACACATGAGCTCTGCTCTAGCTAGTGCACTAAAAATAATAGTGTAGCCGGCCTACAGGTAGTTAGGGTTACTATATTTTGAGCCTCCAAAAGGAGGACACTCCACGGGGCCCCGACCCCGCCCCTGCCCCAACTCCGCCCCCTCCCCTGCTTCCCGCGAACATTTGATTCGCGGGAAGCCTGAAGCAGGTAAGGGGGGTCTGGGGGGAGGAGGCGCAGCCCAGTCTGGCCCCCCCGGCGTCTCCAGCCTGGGTCGGCTCGGGCCCTGGGGTGCTGGCCCCGGGCCCGGCCCCCGGCCGAGCACCCCCGGCCCGCCCAGCACTGCCCGGCCAGGCCCCCGGGCTCCCGGCCGAGCACCCCCGGCCTGCCCAGCACTGCCGGTCCCCGGCCCGGCCCCCGGGCCCCCGGCCGAGCACCCCCAGCCCGCTCGGCACCGCCGGCCCCCGGCACTCGGTGGCGCTTGGCGTCCCCGGCGCCGCCGGCGCTCGGCACCCCCGGCACCGCCGGCGCTCGGCACCGCTGGCCCCCAGCCCAGCCCCCGGCCCGATTTTCCCAGACATGTTCGGCTTTTGGGGATTTCCTCCCGGACGGGGATTTGGAGCCCAAAAAGCTGGACATGTCCGGGAAAATCCAGACATATGGTAACCCTACAGGTAGTGCGGGTGGCAGCTTGGACGAGCTCTCCAAGTATTTATGCGAGGTTCTGGGGGGTTTGCATTCAGGCCGCTAGCCCGAGTTGCTACCTGTGTTACCAGCTGCACTGCTATTTTTAGCACACTAGCTCGAGCATAGCTGGCACACATCTATCTACCCATAATGTGAAACATGCTCCTAGTCGCTGTGTAGACAGACCCTTTGTCTCTCTACTTCACTTTCCTCAGCTTTAAAAGGTTATACCATTACTGTAGCTACCTCTCAGACATGCAGTGAGGATTAACTGAGTAGTAAATGTTTCTGCAGAGCTTTGAAAATGTAAAGTTGGTGCATGTGGTGCAGCACTCTATATAAATGCTAAATATTTTTAAAAGTTAAAGCATAAAATAGGTGGTTGTGACAGAGTTGTTGTACATAACTGAATAGCAGGTTCCTGAACCATGCATAGGGATTTTGCATAGTGATATATTTTGATCTCTCTAAATCCAGGTGCTAGAACACTACATAAAAAATGAAGAAAAATTACTGCTGATTCTTGCTTCACTAGCCAGGGTATTCTGCTCGCTCCAACCAATTTATAAGAAAGCAAAATGAAGTAGGGACTGAGACAGAAAAGGTTTCTGCAGGGAGTCCCTGTAAACAGCCGAGCTTAGACTGAGGATTGTGGGCTGCATGTTTATTTATTTATTTATTTAAATTTTTTTATCTATTATTTATGTGACTACTAAAACGAAACCCCCGGGATGGGGAAGTTTGCATTATGTACAGTCTGTTTCTATTCTGTTTGGAGCAAGTTGTACAGCTGGTTTACAGCTTGTCCTTCTAAAGTATGGCTGGAATAAGAGGTATGATAGAGGGTGCAAATTGTGTGGCTTTTCCTTGTGCCAGCTGATTGATCTGGCATTTTGGTTTCCTTTTCTCACATGTGGAGGAAAAGATTTTGATCATTTTCCACAGGTAAAAAGGAAACCCTTTGGGCGACAGCTTACAAGAATGAAGGCAGATGCTAGTGTAGATATTTGTAGGTGTTATTCCTTGAACAGTGGCTCTTAACCCCAGCTTGTTCATTCAGACAGGGGAGCCGAAGAAGAAGAAGTCTGGCAGCTGCACACTGCACAAATTATGATGCTAGTAGCCTATATACAGGGACCATTTGTGATCCAGTGGTTAGACCCAATAGACAAAGAGATGGGAAGTTTTTCACTTCTAATCCTGGCTGAGCCACAGTGTGACACTGGATAAGTCATTTGGCCTCTTTAGATCTTGGCCACACCAGCTGTCACACCTGACCTCACTGAAGACCAGATGCTTCATCTGAACTGAGCTATCATAGCAGAATATGTTTTTTTTTAAAAGGAAAAGTATCCTCCTCCATACAAATTTGTTTTTCATGTAAATAAGTGATTCTAGCCTCAAACTTGCTTGCATCTCATTATGCAGGTGACTTAATCATTGACATGCAGACAATCTGCATTTCTTCTTCAGTGCCAAAAATGCCTAGACTGTGACTTGACTGATGCTCAAATACATAAGTACTATTTTTTTTTTTAATCAGGGAAAATGGCTATGTTATTCAAACGTCGTATCACTGAATCATTTCCTGCATTGGGGTACATGGCCTTTATTCAAGTGCTTATGGTTTTCATCCCAAGGTTCTGCTTTCTTGGAACTCTTGTCCTTACCTGAAGAAGAGAGGGACAGAAATATACACTGGCAAGGTCATCTCTCCTAAAGACAACAGAAGGCAATTTTCCATGATTGTTGTTCTCTTTTTCCCTCTAAGAAAAGTGGGGGAACCCTATTGCATTAAATTTCTCATAGGGGAAGGTGTAAATACTTCATAGCCTTAAGAATCCAGGCTAATCACAACAGAATCGTACTTAGTCTGAACACCTACCCAACCACTTTTAACTCCCTGGCCCCAGGAGCCTAGATTTGCCAATGTGATGTGCCAATGCATATGTACTTGCTCTTCTAGCGGGAGCTCTAGACCTGCAGGCATCAAGGGGTGAAGTTGTGCTCACTAATCATAATGTGATATGAGTGATTTCTGCAAATCCCCTTGTTACCTCTGCAACAATAACAGGTTCTGAACTAGTCTACAACTAATTCACAGTGAATTTTATTTCCACCTGATATCTTGACTAAGCCGTCACACCAGGGAGCAGCTGCCATATTGTTAAGTAAGTAAGTCCAGCAGGAAGCTTTTGTCAGGAGCATCAAAGAACGTCTCAATAGTCAATCTGAAAAGTTGTCCCTGAGTTTGAGGAAGGTAGGGTGTTTTGACTTTTTTGGGGGTAGGGGCACGTTGGAGAGGTATTACTATTCATTCTGTAACTTTGCTCAACAAATCAAGAGGTAAGTAGAATAAAGTACAAAATGAGATCTAATTGCAATCTTCTGTTTCTTTTGGAATCGCTGTTTGTATACACTGCAGGAAGAAACTCAGACACATAACCTGCTGGAAAAGCAATGACTCCAGGTTTTCTAATTCAGGGGTTCCCTAACCCAGAAGCAACTGGATGTGGCAGCAGATGATTGTCCTACTTGTGTCCAGCTGACAGAAACAGAATGGACAGATGGGAAGCCAGGGAAAGGGATAAAATGGTTAGCAAGAGCAGACTATGTGAGATTTTCAAAAGGGGAAAATATTCAGCACAATAAAGACAACTTCAAATACATTAACCATATCCCTAATGTTAATTTTCCATATTAGCAATTGCTGTAGGTGCAGCATGGATGGTATGTGATTATAAATGGATGGCACAAACAGTCAAACATCTGATGATAATGCTGTAGTTGTTTAGAGGCCCCCTTTGGATGGCAAACTGGGCTTTTATCTGGCCCTAAAGAAAACTTGTGAATTTCCAGGTTTCTTAGGGCCTCAAATTCTGCCCCAATTACTTTGTTGGAATCGACCATGTTTCTTTAGTGTCCCAAAAGTCTCACCTGAAAGGTGTGCTGTCTCCCAGGTGCTAAGATACGGGATGTGGACCTGAGGCTGAAGAGGATCCTAACAGGAGCAGGAAAGAATCCACTGATTGCCTTCATGTGGGAACAAATGATACGTCTAAATTCTCGCTGGAACTTATCAAGGGAGACTGTGCCAGGTTGGGGAAGACGCTTAAGGAAATCGAGGCTCAGGTGATCTTCAGTGGGATTCTGCCTGTTCCTAGAGAAGGGCAACAAAGGTGTGACAAGATTATGATGATCAACAGATGGCTCAGGCATTGGTGCTATAAGGAGGGCTTTGGGATGTATGGCCACTGAGAGGCATTCATGGACAGAGGACTGTTCTCTCAGGATGGACTTCACCTGAGTAGGGAGGGAAATAGACTTCTAGGATGGAGGCTGGCACAACGGATTAAGAGAGCTTTAAACTAGGAATTTGGGGGAGATGGTTGAGAGATGTCCAGGTAATCTCCATGCCAGATTTTAACATTGAGAAGGAAGAAAACAAAGTAAGAAAGGATACTGCCGTAGTTAGGAGAATGGACATAAGGAGGAAGGGTTGTGTAGATACCAGTCTAATAGGTGATACTGGCGGGAGAATGTTTGTGCCTAATGAGGTAAAGAATGTGAGCGAAGCCAAACAGCAAAAATTAAGATGTTTGTATACCAATGCGAGGAGCCTAGGTAACAAAATGGAGGAACTACAGTTACTGGTGCAGGAAGTGAAACCAGGTATTATAGGGATAGAAGAAACATGGTGGAATAGTAGTCATGACTGGAGTACAGGTATTGAACGGTATGTGCTGTTTAGGAAAGACAGAAAGGCAAAGTTGGTGGAGTAACATTGTATATTAATGATGAGGTAGACTATAAAGAAATAAGAAGGGATGGAATGGATAAGACAGAGTCTGTCTGAGCAAATATCATATTGAGGAAGAAAGCTACTAGAGCCTCCCCTGGGATAGTCCTTGGGGTATGCTATAGACCACCGGGATCTGATTTGGATATGGATAGAGACCTCTTTAATGTATTTAATGAAGTAAATACTAATGGGAATTGTGTGATCATGGGAGACTTTAACTTCCCAGATATAGACTGGAAGAAAAGTGCTAGTAATAATAACACTGGTCTACAATTTTTGAGAAGTCATCTGCTTCAGAGATAAAATGTGCTAGCTATTATGTATTTTGATGTGCTGAATTTAAATATGACAATTAAAACAACTGATTGGCTACTGTTTCTAAGATATTTAATTTTTTACATTTTATGTCTATGTATATTGTGTAGATAGTAGAGTTTTAATCATAAATTGTAAACCTAGGTCTTTTCATGTGTTTATGGTTGCTTTACATGATAATATTTCACCTGTCCTGTTTATGTAACACTTTAAAAATCAGCAAAAGGGTTATATAAATAAAATTTATTATGAAACAAAAGGCAAAAAACTATTATGTACATAGTTTAGTCCTATTCAGTGTCTACTCGGCGCTTCTTGGCTTGTCTCTTGTATTCATTAAATGAAGCATCTCTTGTCACTGTCCAGCAATAGTCTGCAAGCACTGATGGGCTCCGTTTGCCCTGATAGCGTTTTTCCATTGTTGCAATGTCCTGGTGAAATCGCTTGCCGTGCTTGTCGCTCACTGCTCCGCAGTTCGGTGGAAAAAAATCTAGATGAGAGTGCAAAAAATGTATCTTTAGTGACATGTTGGAAACAAGGCTTTTGTATGCCTTGAGGAGGTTTTCCACCAACAACTTGTAGTTGTCTGCCTTGTTGTTTCCGAGAAAATTTATTGCCACTAACTGGAAGGCTTTCCATGCCGTCTTTTCCTTGCCACGCAGTGCATGGTCAAATGCATCATCTCGAAGAAGTTCACGAATCTGAGGACCAACAAAGACACCTTCCTTTATCTTAGCTTCACTTAACCTTGGAAATTTTCCACGGAGGTACTTGAAAGCTGCTTGTGTTTTGTCAATGGGCTTGACAAAGTTCTTCATCAGACCCAGCTTGATGTGTAAGGGTGGTAACAAAATCTTCCTTGATTCAACAAGTGGTGGATGCTGAACACTTTTCCTCCCAGGCTCCAATGACTGTCGGAGTGGCCAATCTTTCTTGATGTAGTGGGAATCTCTTGCACGACTATCCATTCGCAGAGAAAACAGCAGCACTTTGTGTATCCAATCTGCAGACCAAGCAAGAGAGCAACAACCTTCAAATCGCCACAAAGCTGCCACTGATGTTGGTCATAGTTTATGCACCTCAAAAGTTGTTTCATGTTGTCATAGGTTTCCTTCATGTGGACTGCATGACCAACTGGAATTGATGGCAAAACATTGCCATTATGCAGTAAAACAGCTTTAAGACTCGTCTTCGATGAATCAATGAACAGTCTCCACTCATCTGGATCGTGAACGATGTTGAGGGCTGCCATCACACCATCAATGTTGTTGCAGGCTACAAGATCACCTTCCATGAAGAAGAATGGGACAAGATCCTTTCGACAGTCACGGAACATGGAAACCCTAACATCACCTGCCAGGAGATTCCACTGCTGTAGTCTGGAGCCCAACAGCTCTGCCTTATTCTTGGGTAGTTCCAAATCCCTGACAAGGTCATTCAGTTCACCTCGTGTTATGAGGTGTGGTTCAGAGGAGGAGGATTGGAGAAAATGTGGGTCCTGTGACATTGATGGTTCAGGACCAGAAGTTTCATCCTCTTCCTCTTCCTCGTCTGACTCAAGTGAGAATGATTCTGGTGCATCAGGAACCGGCAGTCCTTCTCCATGGGGTACTGGGCGTATAGCTGATGGAATGTTTGGATAATGCACAGTCCACTTTTTCTTCTTTGACACACCTTTCCCAACTGGAGGCACCATGCAGAAGTAACGATTGCTGGTATGATCTGTTGGCTCTCTCCAAATCATTGGCACTGCAAAAGGCATAGATTTCCTTTTCCTGTTCAACCACTGGCGAAGATTTGTTGCACAAGTGTTGCAGCATATGTGTGGGGCCCACCTCTTGTCCTGATCTCCAGTTTTGCAGCCAAAATAAAGGTGATAGGCTTTCTTAACCATAGTGGTTATACTGCACTTTTGTGATGCAAAAGTCACTTCACCATCACTAGAGCTGATATAGGGCAATTTGTTCAGCAGAGTGATGTAAGCTTCATTATGATTGCATCAACCATGACTTCTAGGAATAACATGATGCAATTCATATCATGTATGAAGCAATACCAGCTTCAGATTACATCATTCATTGTTTTGCCTAAAAAGCAAGTACTGTCCAAACCCAGTCATAGATTTATTCATAGATCCAGTCAAAGATGTATTTTAGTCATTTCTGGTTTAAATTGAGATCCCTTCCCTTTATAACTCACTTATCCTCCGCGATTCCCAAGTCAAGGGTCGTATATACTGACCCAATAGCATATCTTGAAAACTAGAGCCAATCAACAATTTTAAGCATCATTTTTGTTCTCAGTGACCCAGAATTAGTAAAGTTTGACTACATTTATTTCAGAAGCATTTTGGCTGTAGAGTAATAGGACTCAGATTTTCCTGGATGTGATAGTTGATGGATTCCTTCACCAAGTAGTTGCTGAACCAACAAGAGGGGATGCCATTTTAGATTTGGTTTTGGTGAGTAGTGAACAGGGCCGGCTCTAGGATTTTTGCTGTCTCAAGCAAAAAAAATTTTGGCTGCCCTCCATCCCAGCCCTGAGCTCCTCGCCGCACCCCCTTGCCGCCCCAGCCCTGGGCTCTCCCCCACCACTTCCACCCCTCTGCTGCCCCAGCCCTGGGCTCCCCCCACACACACACACACCCTGCCGCCCCAGCTCTGGGCTCTCCCCTATTCCCCACCATTGCCCCCCGCACACAGCTCCTGCCGCCCCAGCCCTGGGCTCTTCCCCTCACCCCCACCTGCACCCTCCTTCCACCGCAGCCCTGGGTCACTGGTAACTCGCTCCCAGGGCAGGTAATTCAGCAGGAATTTTAGATGTGCACAGAACACAGACAGGATTGGTTCCCGCATGGTTACAGAACTGCAGTAAAGTGGAATAATTTGCAGCTTGTGTGATTGGACGATATCTGGATGCATATTATAAGACTGTCCTACATAAATGAGGAAAAGTTGAGGTGCCTTTATTATTCTTTTGTTCCACTCTTTCTTTCTATGGGGAATTTGCCAATGCAATATCACTGTCTTCCTTACAAACAAACAAACAAAAAAGGCAATGGCTGTTGAAAATAGCAATTCCAGTCCTAATAACCACTGGGAAGCATTTCTTGCTCAATTTTATCCTACTTTTTCTATAGCAAGTTACAGTGGATCAGTATATTTGATTTGGGAGAAATGAAGTAACAGCCGCCCAAACTGAGCTTGAGCCACTCCTGAATTTTGAGGTGTTCAAATCTGGAAGGCAGGTGCTGGGGGACGGGAGGCCTGTGGCTCCACAGGGGAGCATGGCAGCATGTATGCAGCAGCGTGTCTGGCACTGCGTGAAGCCAGACACGCTGGTCTGAGTGGCATGGTAAGGGGGCTGGGGAGTTGGAGAAGGGGTAGGGGGTTCCAGAGGGGCAGTCAAGGGACGGAGCAGGGGGGGTTGGATGGGGCGGAGGTTCGGGGGGGGGGAAGTTAGGGGCAGGGAGAAGGGGGGTTAGATGGGTCGGGGGTTCAGGGGGGTAGTCAGGGGACAGGCAGTGGTTGGATAGGCATGGGAGTCCCAGGGGGTTGTCAGGGGACAGGTAGGGGGTGAGGTCCTAGGGGAAAAGTTGGGGGGCATCTCAGGAGGGGGCAGTTGGGGACAAGGACCAGTGGGGCTTAGATAGGGGGTGGGGTCCTGGGGGGCAGTTAGGGGCAGGGGTCCCAGGAGGGGATGATCAGGGGACAGGGAGCAGGGGGTTGGATGGGTTGGGGTTTCTGTGGGGGGCAGTTGGAGGGAGTGGATGGGGGCAGGGTGGGGCTACCCTCCCTCCCCGTGAAGTGTCCTATTTTTTGAATGTTAAAATATGGTACCCCTACCCTTCCCAGTGCAGCTCTCCATTCACAGCAGGCTGCAGCATGAGGTCTCAGCTTCCTCACTCCCTCCCCCTCTTTCCTGTTGGTAGTGGCCAAGGGAATGCTGGGAAATGTAGTTCTTTCCCTGCTCCAGATCTGGCTCTATAGGCAGGGAGCTAACCAAGGAACTACAGCTCCCAGGGCCCCCTGTTGGTTCTCAGCTCCCATGCTGGATCCCTGCCGCCCCTGCAAATGGGCTGCCCCAAGCATGTGCTTGCTTTGCTGGTGCCTAGAGCTGTTCTTTATAGTGAAGACCTCATAGAAGAAATAGTTGTAGGGGACAACGTTAGTTTGAGTGATCATGAGCTAATTCAGTTCCAACTAAATGGAAGGATAAACAAAAATAGATCTGTGACTAGGGGTTTTGATTTCAAAAGGGCTAACTTTAAAAAATGAAGGAAATTAGTGAGAGAAGTGGATTGGACTGAAGAACTTGTGGATCTAAAGGCGAAGGAGGCCTGGAATTACTTCAAGTCAAAGTTGCAGAAACTATCAGAAGCCTGCATTCCAAGAAAGGGGAAAAATTATAGGCAGGAGCTATAGACCAAGCTGGATGAGCAAGCATCTCAGAGAGGTAATTAAGAAAAAGCAGAAAGCCTACAAGGAGTGGAAGATGAGAGGGATCAGCAAGGAAAGCTGCCTTATTGAGGTCAGAACATGTAGGGATAAAGTGAGAAAGGGCAAAATCCATGTAGAGTTGGACCTTGCAAAGGGAAATTAAAACCAATAGTAAAAGGTTCTATAGACATATAAATAAGAAAACAAAGAAAGAAGTGGGACTGCTAAACACTGAGGATGGAGTGGAAGTTAAGGATATTCTAGGCATGGCCCTATATCTAAACAAATACTTTGCCTCAGTCTTTAATGATGCTAATGAGGACCTTAGGGATAAAGGCAGGATGACAAATGGGAATGAGAATATGGAGGTAGATATTGCCACATCCGAGGTAGAAGCCAAACTGGAACAGCTTAATGGGACTAAATTGGGGGACCCAGATAATCTTCATCCAAGCATATTAAAGGAACCGGCACATGAAATTGCAAGCCCATTAGCAAGAATTTTTAATGAATCTGTAAACTCAGAGGTTGTTCCGTATGACTGGAGAATTGCTAACATAGTTTCTATTTTTAAGAAAGGGGAAAATAGTGATCTGGGTAACTACAGGTCTGTCAGTTTGACATCTGTAGTATGCAAGGTCTTGGAAAAAAATTTGGAGAAAGTAGTTAAGGACAGTGAGGTCAATGGTAATTGGGACAAAATACAACATGGTTTTACAAAAGTTAGATCATGCCAAACCAACCTGATCTCTTTCTTTGAGAAGATAACAGATTTTTTTAGATAAAGGAAATGCAGTGGATCTAATTTACCTTGATTTCAGTAAGGCATTTGATACAGTTCCACATGGGGAATTATTAGCTAAATTGGAAAAGTTAGGGATCAATATGAAAATTGAAAGGTGGATAAGGAACTGGTTAAAGGGGAGACTACAATGGGTCATACTGAAAGGTGAACTGTCAGGCTGGAGGGAGGTTACTAGTGGAGTTCCTCAGGGATCGGTTTTGGGACCAATCTTATTTAATCTTTTTATTACTGACCTTGGCACAAAAAGTGGGAGTGTGCTAATAAAGTTTGTGGATGACACAAAGCTGGGAGGCATTGCCAATACAGAGAAGGACCGGGATATCATACAGGAGGATCTGAATCACCTTGTAAACTGGAGTAATAGTTATATGATGAAATTTAATAGTGAAAAGTGAAAGGTCATGCATTTAGGGATTAATAACAAGCATTTTTGGTATAAACTGGGGACTCATCAGTTAGAAGTAACAGGGGAGGAGAAGGACCTCTGAGTATTGGTTGATCACAGGATGACTATGAGTCGCCAGTGTGATATGGCTGTGAAAAAAAGCTAATGCGGTCTTGGGATGCATTAGGTGAGGTATTTCCAGTAGAGATAAGGAGGTGTTAGAACCATTATACAAGGCACTGGTGAGACCTCATCTGGGATACTGTGTGCAGTTCTGGTCTCCCATATTTAAGAAGGGATGAATTCAAACTGGATAGGTACAGAGAAGGGCTACTAGGATGATCCGAGGAATGGAAAGCCTGTCTTATGAAAGGAGATTCAAAGAGCTCGGCTTGTTTAGCCTAACCAAAAGAAGGCTGAGGGGAGATATGATTGCACTCTATAAATATATCAGAGGGATAAATACCAGGGAGGGAGAGGAATTATTTAAGTTCAGTACCAATGTGGACACAAGAACAAATGGATACAAACTGGCCATCAGGAAGTTTAGACTTGAAATTAGAGGAAGTTTTCTAACCATCAGAGGAGTGAAGTTCTGGAACAGCTTTCCAAGGGGAGCAGTGGGGGCAAAAGACATATCTGGCTTCAAGACTAAGCTTGATAAGTTTATGGAGGGGATGGTATGATGGGCTAACCTAATTTTGGCAATTAATTGATCTTTGACTATTAGCAGTAAATATGCCCAATGGCCTGTGATGGGATGTTAGATGGGGTGGGATCTGAGTTACTACAGAGAATTGTTTCTTGGGTGTCTGGCTGGTGAGTCTCTTGCCCACTGCTCAGGGTTTAGCTGATCGCCATATTTGAGGTTGGGAAGGAATTTTCCTCCAAGGCAGATTGGCAGATGCTGTGGGGTTTTTTCACCTTCCTCTGCAGCATGGGGCATGGGTCACTTGTGAAGGATTCTCTGCACCTTGAAGTCTTTAAACCATGATTTGAGGACTTCAATGGCTCAGGCATAGGTTAGGGGTTTGTTGCGGGAGTGGGTGGGTGAGATTCTGCGGCCTGTGTTGTGCAGAAGGTCAGACTAGGCGATCATATGGGTCCCTTCTGACTTTAAAGTCTATGGCTCTATGACATTAGGCAGCATACCAGTGTGTCTTCACTCTTCTTTAAAAGGAGAAATGTCTAAAGACAATCTGTCTCTTAAGATGCAGCCCACATTATGAACACATTTGAGAAACCCCGGCTGAAGTCAAATACAGTAAAGTCCTGTCATTTGATCTTGACTTTGTCCAGAATGATCTAGCTTTAGTGACTCCTGATTTGCTGCATTAGCAGATTAACATAAGTTCTCCAGGCAAATTCCCTGTCCCACTGCTGATCAATGAAGCTGCTACCCCTTCAGGTAGCACATTCTCCCAGGGGACCATTATGTTGTCAACAATATTTTGATAGATTGAAGCAGAAATAATAGGGAGAGGGTGAATATGGTCATTCATATTTCATTCATTTGCTTCTCCTATTCTTGCTTTGTTCCTTTTTGACTCACTGTGACTTTTTTGGTTGGTTTGTTAGTTTGCTCAAGACCCTTGAATAAATGACATCAGAGAGGATTTTTCCCCCCAGCATTTTTCTCAGCTAAGTTTTGTTTAAGAAGAATGTGTTGGATGCTCATTTAAGACTGAAAGCCAGTTGTAGAGGAGATGGATTTAAGATTTTGGTCATTTACTTCATTCATTTGCTTCTTGTACCTACTTGTTTTAAGTTGCAATGTACTTCTGTATGTTGGGTAATCTTAATAATAGGGGATGATTCCAGCCTCGCCTATAATATAAACCCTGCCATACTATAACAAATGAATAACATGAATGTAGCCAGCAAATATGATAAATATCTTCTCCCTAACTCAACAAAATATTCCTAACAGAACTACTTTACAGAACTTGGATGAGTCTTTTTATAGTGCAGGGTTGATTAGCATTGGTGTGGATTATACATATCTTTTTGAAGTGCTTTGTGGTATATGTCAGGCATTTAAGCAGAACTTGAAAGAGCTTTAGGATAAACTGCAAGAGCCACCAACATTACTGGAACACGCTTTTCATATAGTCAACCTTAAGCTGAGATTCTCCTTCAGTTCAAAGACTTTCCATTTTGAAAGCCATCAGAGTCTGTGTTTTGTATGCACCCTGGGTTTCTAGAAAAGGATCTTGCTGCTTTTTCATGAGATTTGTATTCTGTTTATCCATCACTTATGTGTTCCAGTAAATCAAGGAAGATATAGTGCTAAGAGTTTGTTCTCCTCAGGCTTCGAATCCCTGCTGTTTCAAACTGCTGATGTGTATTGACTCATTGAAATTATTCTGTAACAAGACTGCTTTGGTAACACAGGGTAAGAATTTTGTGGCTATACAGAGAACAAACAATGAAATATACCAATGATGGCTGAGCCACTGCTATATCAGAACAGCAAAGAGAGATTCAATTCTAGGCTCAAAGCATTAGAACTACAGTACATGGAGAATTTTGTTTCGGTTTGTTTTTTATTGCTTGCTTTTTGTCAGCAGCTCTGTATCTGACATACATAAAATAATGCATTTGGAATCCAGAGATCAAAGTTGATTCATTTTTAAAGGTTTAGCAATATTGTGGAATTGCTAACATTTAGGATGGGGAATTGAAATGAAGCAAACATTCATCACCATCAGCTGCTGTGATTGGAGTTTATGGAAGTGTGAATGTGTCTGTCCCTGCTTACAATCAGATAGTCACACATCCTTCGGTGAATGCAAGCATACAAGCAGATGAATTCAGATTTTACAGAAGATAATTATGTAGAGAAGGATACTCAATTTGCTCTCCAAGGAGGTCATTCCTTTTTTCTTTTTTCTTTCATAAAGTGCCATTTTCCCATCAAGCGTTATAGGAAATTCATTCTCAAATGTGCTACATAAAGGAAGACAGCTATGAAGTTTGGACTATGATAATTACAACTCCAAACAGGACCGTATCATTATACACTCTTGTATATTACCTTAGACAACCCTCTTGCTAGTCCAAAGAGGTGCTTTCCGGGACTCCTGTGCCCCTAAAACTAAGATTTCATATAGTATTATTTTACCCATTGGTGGCATTTGGATTTTTTGTTTGAAATGTATTGGGAGCTTGGTGTTCTGAAAGATTTTATAGAAGTCTAGGTGAGCCTACTTCCCAAGTAAATCTGATATTTTATTTGGATATATGACATAAAAGGAAAGGACCTATTTCCCCTGTTTCCAGTTTGAGAGCATCCTTTCCACTAATTGCTTAGGGTCTGATTCAGCAAGGTCCTGAAGCCAGTGGGACTATTTACATGCTTAAATAAGGGACATGCTTAAGTAGTTTGCTGAATCAGGGTGTTAGTTGTCTACTGCTTTGTAACTCCTACTATTTATAAGAGGAGAGCATAATGTTTGATCAAGGGTACTTTGAGGTTTAAGGGGTTTGTGCTCCTTTAAGCAGGATGAAGTTGCTTGGAAATATCAAAATTACCAGTAATATTTGATCCAAAGATAGTTTGCTTCAGCAATATTATGAAAGTAGGCTGAAAAAAACAGCTTTGTACCCCAAATTGTCTTTAAAACCGTGGGGCTGAAACAGTATGTTGTAATTAGTTCATATGTTGGCTAACACTGTGTCCCCTGCTCCTGCAGAAGGGGCAGGAAAGAGTGGGGAGTGGAGACAACCTGGATTCCATCCCCCAGAAGTTCCCTGCTGTGTACTTACACTGGCAAAAGGGCAGCACGCACTGCATTAGGAATAGGCAACTCGGTAGTTTAAATCCTCCCCAAAACAGCAAGGAGATCAGGGGGTCCATGTTCTGACTGCTCCAGGGTGTCGCACAAGTACGTGTTCTAAGAGGAAGAAGAAGAAGTTATGTATTATTTTGCATTGTGGTAACACCCAACAGACTCAATTCTGGACCAAGATCCCGTTGTGCCAGACATTGTACAAGCAGAACAAAATGATCATTCCTGCCCCAAAGATCTTACAATCTAAATTTGCATTTATATATTTACTTGTGCACGCACACTCTTTTTTTCTTTTTGGAGAGCCTGGTCTGAAGACTTACAGAAAAGAACTCCCATTGATTTTTATTAGGTTTGTGTACTCTCCCTCTGCACTCATTGTGTGATAAATCACTCATCCTTGCTTCAAGGGAAAGTACGAAATTTCTTAGAAAAGATCCAGAACATCAAATCAAGTTGCTGCTAATCTCAAAGGCAGAAGTAGTAGCTCAGACTGACCTATGCCTAGCTTATATACTGGCAAACAATACGAATAAAAATTAACTGCAAATCTTTTCTTTTTCAACAACCATTGTGTTATTGTTGTACCGATGGTCCCAATGTAATTTCTTACATTCTTACCTTTTCAGGACCAGCCTACTGTTTCCCTATGTGAGACACAACCTTTATAACAAAACATGCAAACTGTGTGGTACATAGAGGGCCTTTTAAAGCTGGTAATTTTCATGATGCAAATTTCAGAGCAGAATGAACCTGTTAACTGAATTAGCAATTCATAAGGCAAAAGTTCACGGTCAGGAAACAATCATGGCTTTTCAAAAGGTAGAATTTTGAACTATTGTAGTCCGTGTGTGTGTGTGTTTCGTTTGGTTTAGTCTTTTTCTTTAAGCTAATTAGGATAAATCTATGTCTGAGAAGAATGCTATTTATGTAAAGTATATTAGAAATTCAGAAAAGAAAATAGTTCATGGACAGGATACAATTTTTGCCTTTTGAAAAGATGTGATTTCTAACCCAGTTGAGGATTTAAAATGTGGGTCTCAGTAAAAGGAATTTGATTGAGTGAAGCATGGTTTTAATTACAGAGGGGAATTCTATATAGAAGGAGGGTACTTATGCAGAGGGAGGGCGATCTGAGACTGCAGAAACGAGACAGTTTTCAATGGGGACATTGGTTTCTTTAATTTAAAATACACTGACAACTTTATTATTATAATGTGAAGCTATCATAGGTCTGTTTATCCTATTCAAGCTCAGTGTTTGCCCTTGGTGATTGCAACTTAAGGACCTGATTTTAATAAAAAAAACAAAAAACAACAGACTTATGGAAGGGCCTTCATTCTATGGGGAAGCTCCTTGCATCCAACGAACTGTTGAATGTTTGGTAAACTATCTGTATTAATTGTGAAGGAGTGGAGGAATAAATCTTATGGCTTGTCTACACAGCACTGCAGTCCAGACTACAGGGGTGTGAACTGTAGAGAGCTCTAAAGTGCTGCACTCTGACTGGCCTGTATAGACCCCGCTGGTGCAAACTAAAAGGTACCTAGTTCACTTTGATGTAGTCCTCTTTCAAATAGGACTATGTTAAAGCATAGTAGGTACCTTTTAGTACATGCTAGCAAGGTCTACAATGGGAAGTTAGAGTGTAAGACTTTAGAGTTCTCTATAATTCATGCCCCATGTTTAGGGTGACCAGATGTCCCGATTTTATAGGGACAGTCCCGATTTTTGGGTCTTTTTCTTATATAGGCTCTTATTGCCCCCCACTCCTGTCCCGATTTTTCACATTTGCTGTCTGGTCACCCTACCCATGATCCAGCCTGCAGACAAGCCCTTAGTTCGGCATGAGAGCTGGTGTGCCGTGACCATTGCTTATCCTGCTGTTTGTAATTGTCTGATTGTTACCTTGTGCTTCCCATCTGTTTGTTGCATCAGCTAGTAAGTCTCATACTTAGCTTGTAAGCACTTCAGGGCATCTTAGTTATATGTTCGTACTGTACTTAACACAAGGAGTCTTGATCCCTAATGAGGACCCTGAAGCACTACTGCACCGTAAATAATAAGATAGACACGTATCAGTTGCAGGGACCTATGCATTATTAGTGAGGCCTTTTTATTTATTTACCTATTTTTCTTTTATAAAGTTTCATGTGGAAAAAAAATGTTTCTGTTCACTTTTGGCTGTTTTCACCCCACATAATTTCAGTTCATTAGGAGGAGTGTGGAGAAGTGTCTTTGGATGCAACTAATAAAGGAAACATCAGTGTGGCCAGTTCTTGTGATGTTTATCATCATGCTTAAGACATCTGTGTTTTTTATTTTAAACCCCAGCGCCTGTAATCATGTGATTTACATGAGAGGCTCGGCTTTATCCTGATGGTTGCGGAGAAACTTTGAAAATGTGAGCCAAAAAGGCTCAAGCGCCAGAACACAAATAAAGAGCATCCCAAATTTATTATTTTGAAGTCAATCCTCATGTCTTTTGGGGTCTGATCCATTATTTTCTATGCTAAGGGTGGGCGGAACTGAAATTGGGAGCCAGACTTTGTTGGTTTGCACTACATGAGGAGTGAGGTGTGCAAGGCTAAGCACAAAGAACCAGATTCTGATTAGCCTTTGTGCAGGTGCATGATGAGATTGAAAGCCATCTTCATCCTTGTGCAGCCCAATTACAGTCCCCATGAGCAGGAACTGCTCTCCCTATGATGAGCAAAGTGCCAGAAGCTGTCCAGATACAAAGAAAAAAAAAAAACAATTAAGAGCTGATCTGTTTTTTGAAAAGGTATTTCTGTGCTTTTTCTCCTTTGAGATGTTAGGCTTTTCACCTCCCAGTTCAACCTTCTCCCATTTGTGAGTCAGGATGTTCAAATAAAATAAAGGAGGAAAAGAATGAATGAAAAATAAAACGTTTTGGCCGGCAGGAAAGGAGTTAATGGTGTCAGTTCACTCACCAGGAGCTACCTACTTGCCTCTAGAAGTGGTCATTCTAAAGCAGGCTTGAACCAGGGTAGGGGAACTTCGCATTCGCACTACCCTTTCCTCTTATGTAAAACTGAGGGTTTCAGTCTCCAGAATGGTTAATTCAATATCTCATCAGCACAAAAATGTAATGGAAGAGTAGAAACAGAGGTGCCATTAAGATTAGTGAGTGGGAGAATCAAAAACTGTCCTTATTCTATGAAGATTTGTATATGCTTGAAAAAGCCGCGAAAATGAGACAGGAAAACATTAAAAAAAAATCTGTTAGACACTTATGGGATTTTGGGCCAACTTCAGTTCTTATTTACAAAAGTAAAGCTTTACTCTTTCAAGTAAGAGGATAAAGCCACTGTAGAGAGATTATCCAGCAGGCTGAGACCCAAAGAGTTTAAATAGATTTGATGCATATAGATATTTTGCATATTATTCTCTTCGATGTTAAATGAATATATATAACTAGGTAGTTCAGAAAAATGCATTTATAACATTAATAATATATTTGGTCAGTTTGTTTTTAAGATCTTCCAGATTCCCATGATTATAGATTTTTTTTTTGGCATGCTTCTGAACAGCAGATACTTTTCTGCCATTATTCTGCCAGTTTAATTCACATAATTATTGCCAAAACACTTTTTAGTTACAAACTGACAGGTGCTTCATACTTTTTTATTGCACCATAGCAATGCAGTTTGTAATATGTAATGTTCTGATGCACAGCATTATAGTGCCACAGAATATGCCATTATAGCTGATGCTATGGATGTGATGCATCAGAAAGGAAAAACTCTTTATGGAATGGCAATATTCACATTGATTACATTATTTGCAAACTCATGAAAAGAAATGTTTATTGCTGTTGAAAAGGAAGACATAGATGTGCTAAACCTATTGCCACTATATTTCTGCTGTTACCTTGTTGGAAGATGCTGCCCAGTTACTTTTGAGAAAGTGGACATCTGAAAATGAGAGGTGTTCTAAATCTTTCGTCAATCGTTCTTCTCCATTTTTCTCACTTGATTTTTATCAGGATTTTCTCTCAAACATCAATTTGATGGTATGTGGCTCAGGTGACCCCTGCTTTTTTGTACTTAAGTAGACACTCTCTAGACACCATTTTTAATACAACTTTTGGAAAACTTGGCTATGCTTCTTAACCTAAAATGATGATTTTTGACGATCCTGTCATTCTTAGATAGTCCCTTACTTAAAACTTGCTTTTCTCCTTCGCCAGAGGCAGATATGTAGTGTGGTGCATTTGAGGTTGCTTACTTTATAAAGAGAGAAGGCAAAAAGGAGATACTTCATCATCCTGACACCAAAATGTTCACAAATACTTTGTGGAAAAGAGGTTGGGAGTAGAATGGTGCCACTTTTTGCAAATGCAGAGGCTGAAAAATAAGAAGCAACTTCCTTCAATTAAACACGGGGTAATTAATAATAGTGAAAAAGAAATCAATTCATTCTTTGGTTTTAGGAATTATTTTTAAGTGTGAAAAGGGATGTTTAATCCCCAGGGTAATATTGCGGGAAAACTTATTTATTGCTGCTACCTGCTTGAATAAACAATCATGCAGAATGTTTTTCTCTCAATACATCATTGTGTGAGTGTGTGTACAGTGTGATACTTTTGTGTTCTAGAACAAAAGCCTTTCTCTCCTTTAGTTAGAGCATTTTGAGTATGCTGAATGCAAATCAAGCCCCAAATGTCAATCAACATGATAAACATCCAAATCTTCCCACAGCAAAATGGTCGTGAATTGTTTTTAAAAAGACCGTTTTAAAAAAAATCTGCTTTAATTTTATGGTAAGTTAGATAGCTACATTTTAATGTAAGTCACTTTTACAGTGACATAAGTGTTTAACTCTGCCTAGCATTCAGTCTGCGCACATTTCAGATCTTTCACTTTGTGGTGGGGAAATGTGAAAGGAGGTTTTCTTTGTTTTGTTTTCTTTTTCTGGTACGCTATTTACAACAGTAAAAGAACTGGCAAGGGTACCTTCTCAAAGAGTTTCATGGGATTGTAGATCTGTGATTTCAGCTCTATTTAAGTGGGTGTCAAGTAAGCTTGGCCTCAATAGTCCAAGGAGAAGAAAGAGTTTCCCCAAAATGTTTATCCACTTAACCTAGCTATGTCTAGTGATTCCATGGTCCTAATGCCTAAGCACACAGGGCATGATTCTTCTCTAAATACACTGGTATAAATCAGGAGTATTTCCTTTCCATTGTGTGGGGAGTTCCCAAACTGAAGAACTGCCACCAAAGACACCTAGCCCACAACTTCACAACTTTTAAGAGTTTCTCCATCAACAGCAATGTGTCAGATGAGCATAGTGTTCTCAAAAGGGATGCATGGAGGAGGAGAGAGAATGCAGCAGTCCTGTGAGCAGCCAGATGGCTTTGATGATAAAAACTAGGGGTACAGGGTTTTCCAACATGGTTTTGTGTCCACGTGGTTTTGCCAACCCGGGATTTCTTCTAACATCTCCTGCAGGTCTTGTTGCACTGCTCTCGGTCAAGAATGACCATCTGTTTGAATCTGGCTATAGAAGAGGAGGACTGGGTTTCTCTTAGTTCTTTAAAGTGTGTCCCTCTTCCTAACACCTTATGTTTACTCTTGTCCATGTTAAACTTGAGACAACTGATTTTCATCAAAATACTTATTTTACCCAAACACTGGAGTGACAGAGTCATAAAGTTGTCTTCTCCTGATGTGAAGGAAATGATTGTCATAAGCATATTGTGATGGCATTTAAACACATACCATCTCATCATCAGACTTTGTGGTCTGATGTAGATAGTCAATAGGCAAGGATGAGATTGAGCCTTGCGCCATTCTGTACAAGGTGCTTCTTGGGAAAGAAGTGCATTTGTTTAACTTGGCTTTTTGAGATCTCTCTGAAAGGAACCACAGAAGACAATTTAATACAACCTTAGTGACTCTGTCCAGGTTTCAGCATCTTGCTTTTAACTGTACTGAAGGCCATTGATACATTCAGCCATATTGGCAAAGGATGTTTGTTCTTCACTATTGGAGATCATCCCCTGATGAACTCAGCCTCATCTTTGTGCAATGTCAAAATCAGATATCTGCCTGGGAATGGACCTAGTATATTGATAAAGATCAGGTATTGATGGAATAAATTGGCCATTATCATCTTGGTATCTCTGCCTAAAGAGAAATTAACTGTTGTGTAGAAGTTATATTTCTGAAGCTCTTCACATGGGCCAGTTTTCTGCCCAGAAACCACATATTGACAGAGGTTAAAGGTAGCCTCACAACTAAAACCAAATGCATCAGTTTGAAAAATTCGGAGTTACTGGGCGTTCTAGAGGCCCCGTCTCTCTCTCTCTCTCTCTCTCTAGTCTCGTGTATATTAACATAGATTAGTCATTCCACTGAAATGGACAGTAGAGATAATCCACAAACTATTTAATCTGACATGACACCCTTTTTTATTTTTTACTTTGGGAATTACTATGATCGCATCAGGTTTTTCTGCCCAATAAAATGACCCAGCTGGTTGTCCTCTTCTGCTTATGCACTAATGCCACAATGATTTTATCTTAAAGATCCTTTCCAGATGGAAGAAATGAGTTAAATATTTAGATATTAATATAAAGTTTGCTTCATTTTTTAAAGCAATCAAGTGTTGCATAAGGTTATTTTACACCTCCCTAATGGATCACAGAATGCAATTCTAACTGAAAGTTTTTGCTGGATATACAAACCCATAGTGGATGCTCAGCTATTAAATTAAAGAAGCGGTTTAAAATTCAGACTAGAAGAACATGTGGTATTCTGAGACCACAATATTCTACACTATTAGTGATAGTGGTTGACCCAGATGCTGTGCATGTGTGCTAGAATGTATATTAATTCACACAGATTCTTTCAAAAGAGGAAAATTGATTAAAGACAAAAGTATAAAATCTAATAGAAATCAGACTCCACTTCTTTTAAAAGTCCCAATTTATGCCAATTATTTCAGATTCCAAGCAGAGAACTTTATGAACTCTAAGGTTGTTATCAAGATGGATATTGAAAGGTACTTTATGGAGCTACTTAACAGATGCAATTATTTGGCATTTAAAAAATAAGAGGAAGTCTCTGGACATTAATTTGGCAAATCCCTAAACCCCTGAAGAATATTTCTTCAAGTACTGATGAAGTCAGGGAAACACATTTGCAAGATCCAGACCGTTAAAATAAATGAAATCAATCTTTGTTACAGTAACAGGTGATACTACACTATACTGAGTTTAAAAAATTAGGGTAAGAATAAAATCCCAATATATTTTCAAACTATATATAAATCTCATTCTCCTTTATAGCTCCTGTGGAAGTTAATCAGTCAAGTTCCTTTGTAGGACTTTAGAAAGTTTAAAGGTTATTTAGTTGGTTGAAGTGCTCAGGGTGATTACTTCAAGCTTGCTTATTCTGCACTTTTTTTTATAAAACAATAACATTTTATGCACAGTAAGCTCTATTACTCCTCATTTGTTTGTAATGCTTCACTTCACATGCAGGTGCCAGCTACCTGGGATATTATTCATTTTTGAAAAATGCTTAGCACTGTTCCTTCCATTGGCTACTGCAACAAATAGCTTCTGATTAATCATACTCAGCCATATTACCTTCAGAAACTGAATCTGTAAGTAGAACATGCCAGAACAATTGAACAATGAAAACACAATGCTAATACAGCGTACGGTGGTCATACAATCTGATTAGGATTCCTTTTGGTGGGAGTCTGAGGAGGGGCAAGTGTCCTTCAAATGTTAGATGAGATAACTCTTAAGAAAATTAAATTAGACGTATAGTACCATGTGCTAGTTTTATACTGATATAGTGTATAATGAAAACAAATTTAGTAAAACAGATGTGTATGAAGTGGCGTCTGACTTGGAGCATATTTATTCAATCAATAATAATTTTTCAGTATATTTTAGTTTCCTGAACACACTGTAACTTATTTAGTCGTTTATTAATATATTTCAGGGGCAACAATTCACCTCTACTTATTTCCACGCACATGGCCACTTAAATCTCAAAAACCATGTAAGAGAATCATTCGAGTTGACCCAATGACGATGCTAAAACCTCCTCATACCAGCAAAACTGAGATTATGAACACTAAACTCTCTCCCCACTCTCCCCCCCACCCCCCGAAAGAGCCTTAGTTTGTAACATGTCCTGAAGGTTGTTAGTCACATTGAAGGGGGAATAAGTTCTAATGAGAATGCCTTTGTTCCCATGCTGAGATTGGGGAAGTGGAGAGATGGTGATATTCTCCTGAAGTCCACCCACAAAATAAGCTCTGTGTATGTGAGTCACCAAAATGAGAGGCCACTCACTATAAATGAGGCACATGTTTATAATATGATCACATGACTCTGAGTTTCAATGGCTTCTTGAGCTTATCTCCTGTTAGTGGAGCTGCAGTATGACCATGGGCTTTGCTGGACTACTTACGCTTGGCCTTCTTTATTTGGGATGTCAGAGTGGTGGTATCTTCAAATATCATCCATATGTGGCACCAAAAAGAGGCCTACTCTGTCAATTACCATCACTGGGCATCTGGGTTAACACTTAGATGAAATGAATGAGACAGCCTTACACTTCTGAGAGCTATTTTCCCAGGTTCTCTCAAAAGGTATGTTCTTAGCTTCAGGGCTGGCTCCAGGTTTTTTGCCGCCAAAACACCCCCCCGCCCCCCCCCCCCCAAAAAAACCCCAAAAAACGGAGTGCCACCCCTTGAAAAGTGCCGCCCCAAGCACATGCTTGGAATGCTGGTGTCTAGAGTTGGCCCTGCTTAGCTCAAGTTAGCTAACACAAAGTAAATCCTAAGCAGTCTCATAGTCTTTAACTAGACCAGCTAACAAGTGTGAAAACAACAAACCACCTTGTCTTCACTAGGATTTTACTTTGTTAGATAGTTACCTCATGTTAGCTAACTCAAGAGCATATCTCATTTTTTCCTAATGACATGAAGGCCATAAGCAACTCTGTTAGTTACACTCTGGTCACATTTTTTACGGTTTTCTTCACAACAATAACATATAGAGACTTCCTTTACTTATACTGAAAACTAAGATTTGGGAGAACAAGATGTTAGCTACAGTGTGTTATCGGTACAGTGTATGGGTGCATGCTGATTGCTTTGAAGCCGACCACCACCACATCATCATCCCCAGATAAACAAATGTATACCAAGTGTTTTCCTAAGGAAACCCTCTGATTGATTAAGACTGTATCTTTGAGTCCTTCCACCTCTGGAGGCCTCAGTACCAGTTTTAACTAGGATATTTGATGACTTCATCCTAGTCTTCATTTATTCAGATAAAATCATTATACTAAGTTAGTACAGTTGGCAATATTACCTCATAAGGGGCCCAAGAGTTGGCCAGCAGAAGTGTTGTAGTTCAGGATTGAGATGCATTGGCAGAACCATATGGGTTTAACCTACATAGAGTCTCACATTCTAAGTAAAGGGCATTATTGCAACATTTCAGATACTCCAGTCTAGTATCTGTTCGTAAATGGTACCTGATTAATGGTGGTTGCTGTGCCTGTAGAATGTGTGTTTCCAGCCAACTCCGTAGGCCCTCACTTTTAGGAACACAGTCTTTCAGCATAGTGTTAAGTGAAAGCTATTCCTGTCTCAATGAGTTTTCACAAATGACTTTGTTTATAAGGGAATGTTGCAAAAATCAACTTAATAAGGTAAATAATGTGTGAAATAAGCATAACGTGCAGTAAATTAGGTATAAATGAACTGAATGAGGCTCTAATTACTGGTATATGCTATGTATTAAGATGGATTAATACAACCAGTGCAGTGTAACCATATATAGGCTGTGGTTGTGAGGGATGGAAGGGAAGGTGTGCTCATTTTTAACTTGAGGGTCGGAGTCACTTGGGAGCTCTGAGCAAGCTCACTGTAAGATGTCATAGCTGGGGGAAAGGGCTCCTAAGGGATGCAGTAGAAAGTAGCCCAGATGAGAAGAGCAAGGCCCTTCAGCTGTACCAAGAACAGCGGTGCCAAGGGCCTGGGGAGCCAACCTAGGAGGATCAAGTATATATAACCTGCTGGTGAGTATGTTACAGGTCCCCTTTGTGTCTGATCTGCAGAGTGTCTGAATCTGTCACAACATCAGCTAGACAGCCTTGGATCTTTAGCTCAAGCTGTAGCAGCTCATGCTTTTAGATCTGAAGATCCACAGTTCAGTCCACAGTGCACTGGCCAAAATAGTGACCATGACTATGCACTTACCAACCCCCTAAATCCTGGATTAATGGGAGGAGTGGGTGAGGCAGACACTAGTGCTGACATCTTGCCCCACCTCATCCCTTCCCATATAGCAGAGGAAGGGACAAGACTGATAGGATCCTGTCCTCCCACTCAAGAAAAAATAATGCCACAGCTTGGTGAGAGGAGAGTTCACTGCCATTGCCACCAGCTGCAGAGGCTCTGTTTCCTCCCTGCAGGACCACTTCATAGCTTCTCCCTTCTCTGCAGAGACAGCTACCTTTGAGGCACTGTGGACTGAGTTTCCTCAGTTCAGTCTTCATCTCACTAAATGATAGAGTCCCATGCTCTGAGAGTCCTAGAAGAGAGTCCCATGTTCCAACTCTTCTATTCGTAGTCAACTCAGATCATATTTTGTGAAGGCTTCACAGCCAATGGGAAAGCAGAAGATGTAGAGAACATACACAGTGGTGTTTCGCACAGCTAACAATCAGGTCTTCCCTTAATATAGTTGAGAGGAAGGTCGTATGGTTATGGCATTGGCGTGGGTCTTGCTCCAATTAGTTGTTTAGCCCAAGATCACATAGTGAGCCTGTAGCAGATTATTTAATCTGTGCATGAGTTCTCCATCTGTGATATGGAGATAAAGCACTTCCCTCCCTCACATGTATGTTGAGAATAAATCCATTAATGCTTGGGAGGTGCTCAGGTACCATGGTAATTGGGACCATATCTAGACAGATACTGAGTATAAGCAGTGCTAGTTTAACAGGGCAGCTGTTGCAGGATTCAGTTCCTTTGAGGCCCTTTCCTGTTTAGTGCATTTTAGGAAGACTTGGCTTTGCAGCTGCTGTTTGGATCTACGGAGCCTGGCTTCCTCATGTAAACACACCTGTTGTTAAATGTTTAATGCTGAATTCATTAGACTTCATTATGGAGGCAGAACACTTGAAAAATCAAGTTTAATTATCTCTGTATTTTCAGGTGTTGAGGAGGAACCATTTTAAACCTCAGTCCTTTATTAAAACTATCACAGTATTCTAAAGTAATGGTACAAAATCTTTGCTGGTTTGATTCTCATCTCATATAGGCAGAATTCAGCAGTAACTCGATAAAGGTCCATGAAGTCACACCAGCTTAAAACTGAGAGAGATCAGAACCAAGTCCTGCATTTTGTGGGCTTCAGTTTTCATATACTGTGGTATTATCTTTCTCCCACACACTCACATTAGAAATTCCCATATTTAATGCCAGTCAACCAATCATAACGTAGGTATGTTAATTGTCCCCATAATGTAAATGAGCACAAAGGAAAATAAAACAAAAAAATTCACATTCTTGAAAAGTTGTGCCCCTGGAGTGTTGTGCACCATTACTGTGGGATGCTGTCAAGCTAGAGTTAAGTCAAGTATCTAAGCAATTTTTGAGACTTTGTTTTCCAATGTGCCTCAGGTTGTACTTTTTTAATGTTTGTATTGATCTTCTAGGTACATCAATATTCCCCATCACTGTAGTACCTGAGTGGCTTGCACACACTAATGAAAAAGCACAGTGAAATTAAGCGACTTGTCCAAGGTCACACAGGAAGTCTGTGGCAAAGTCAGGAATTTAACTAGACTATCCTTCCTGCTGAAGCCTGTAGAATGGCTCTTGCTCTCCGCCAATATTTAAATGCCATGAACAAGAAGGTGTAGGCAGAGGTGCTGATTTATCAAATAGTGCATAATGCACTATTAATATATCGAGCAGCTGCTGCCTGAGCAACTGCTGATTGTGTGTGAGAAACCTAGCAGGTACACACATTCCTCCCATAACTGCTCATCTTGCTGCTGGATCGGGCTCTAGATTCCTGATTACCATGTCCTAATACCTTGTCAGTTAGAATAGTAGCTATTTGGTTTGTCTTTTTACTTCATTTAGACAGAATCAGGCAGATCAAATGCTCACTTGCAAGAAGTGGGTCATTTCATGGTAAAGCCTATTGTTCATGAGCAATAGTGTCTCATTAGGTCTCTTATACATTTCCAAACTCTGGATTCTTACAGTCACCTCTACTGCTGTCTCATCTGTGGATTAATGCTAATTGAGGCCCTTTATGAACACATCTGGCAGAAAGTGACATTTGTAACAGCAGCTGGCAGTCAGAGGGAGAAGGATAAAAAAAGAAAAGAGGCTGAGGAGAGGTGATGAATTGTACATTATAATTATTTGCAGTGTTTTCCCAAAATGGACACAATCCCATTAGTAAAGTGAATAGATTAACAACCATTTGTGATTATTTACTGGACTGCATGAGCAAAGGATTAATTTCTGTGTTCAGAGTTGAATCGTTTCTAAATTCTATGAAAAAAACCCCTTTTTATCATTACTATTTATTATGTAAAAGATGAGAAAAATGGCAGGACAAAATGTGCAAACCTAGGAGCTCAGTGTTAAGCTCTTAAATCTATATTTAGGCCTCTTACTAAAAATGGTCTAATTTTCAGAGGTGACAAACATCCATAAATCAAATTCAAAAGCCACCTTCATTTCTGTAGGCAAGACTTGAATATGGACTCCTCCTGATCTGTGGGTAGCAGGTTGGCCTGGTTAGCTGAAGCCTCCATCTGGTTTGTAGGAGCTATGCTGATCTTGACTCACTTGCCCCCTAATTTTTACATGCAGTGCAGGCTATGGCTCTGAGAACTGCTGAGGACCTGCAGGCACAATTGAAGTCAATGGGAATTATGAATTTGCAACAGTTCTCAAGATCAAATCCATAAACACACACAAGACCACTGTGGCCAATCTTAGTGTGAAGGCAAATTATTCATCTGGGAGAAGAACCACCATTGGTGACTTCCTGTAACTTCGCTTTCTCTAGGACATCAGATGAAATGTAGAGGTGGTGGCCAAATCATATCTCCCAATTTGTGTGGTGATGAATTTCTAATCTATATTTCTGCTGGATGATTGTGCAGTCAGAAGACTGAATGGGGAAGAGCTCCCTTTGGCCTGAAAATTTCCCACTGTGGAAGAGATCCCTGGTCTTACTGCACTTGTGATTATTGTTGGGGACAGCACAGTTTTCAATAGCTGTTTGACGCTGCAGGTATAATCCCTCTAAGCACAATTGGCTTGCTGTGGGTTTTCTAGAAACTGATGCTTTCAAACCGACCGTATTAAGTGAATAATTCTTTAAAAGCCTAGATTTTCCATAAAGTACCGCTATTATGAGAACAGACAGTGTTTAACTGTCACATCACACAGATGGATCATTCTGCAGTGAATGTTATTGAATTTGATGACATTTCAGACCTGACCATCAGCCTGTATTATCATAACTGACACTCACATGAGAACACTGAACCTAAAAAAAAAAAAAAAAAGAAAGAAATCATGGCTCCCAAGTCTGAAAGGTATATTTATCCAGAAGTGAATAATAAACACCTACTTCTACAATGGATTCTTTTTTTTTTGTCTTATTAAATCATTCTCATAGTATTAGTTTGAGTTTTTCTGTCACACTGTGAAGAAAACTCAGATTTATTGCAGTGCTTTGCCATGTTTGGAAATAATGTATACATTTTTTACCATGGTTCATTATTTTTTATGTACATGGCGGAGACAAGACTCTTAAAATAACTAATTTGAAGCTAAACTGATAAAGCAAACAGCTCTATAATTTGTGTCATGAATTATCTTTTGAGAAATAGACTGAGCCAACAAGGGTGAACAAGACTGAGATGAACAGGGTGTATTGAGAGAGATCATATTACTGAGTTATAAAATATAGCAGAAGAGATACCAAGCTGATTGCACATATTGCTGCAGCTGTAGCACAGTCAAATGGAAATTGAATTGCCACAAGCATGTCGAAATGGAAGAAGCAGTGTAATAAGTGATCTGAAAAAGCTTTGCAAACTGCAGTGGGTAAGCAAGTACAGTATTTAGTTAGCGCTTAGCAAAGCTGCATCCTGAAAATGGCCCAGTGGAACTGATTTTTTTTTCAATACAAATACTAAGTTCAACATGTGCCTGCTAAAGAACTGTAAGTAATTGTACTGCATTTCTAGAATGACATTGTACATGAACAGTTAGAGGGATTTCCTATGGACAGTTTTGATTAACATTTTAAAACAGTGAAGAACAGATTAATCTGTATTACACATTTTTAGTGTCCCTATCACCATGCTATCTGGGCTGCATATTTACAATTAAGCACAACATTCATCTGGAAGGACTATATTCTCCAAGTCTTATTTATTTTTGTTGCTCATTTCTTAGGTGGTTTTGGTGGTTGTTTCCTGGAGAAAAAGATATTGTGCAGCCATCACTAGAGTGGAATGTCTTATGCAAACAGATCAGTCTTGCAATCACTTTACTGGGCTTACTACAAATTCATGCCCATGCATTGAGATAAGGATGTGGCTACCTGTGCAGTGATTTCTCACATCAAAAGGAGCTGAGTTTTGTTATGAGGGCGCTCTTCCTTGCTCCACGGTGTCTGTGTTTCTCCAGCTCAAAATCACGTTGCCCTTTGTGGAAGTCTTATTGTGTTGCAAACTTCATGTCTAAGGCTGTCCATTATCTCTTAGGTCTTTTTTTAATGGCCACCTGCTACACATTTCTGATTTCAAACCCTTCTTATTTCTTACTGACCCTTTGATAGGTGAATATTCCTTTTCTTATAGCTTCTCTTCTGCTGTGGAACAACTCCATCGCCTGTCTTGTTTTGTATATTGGAGATGATTGCCAGGTTATTTAAGTGAAAGCTCTTTTGATGCCCCCATCCTATTAAGTGTGCTAAAATTGGATTAGAATGGTCTTAACTGGAGACCCTTCTAATCCAGTCATTTTATCACAAAAAGAGCCTCAGTGCTCGGTGAATTTCCAAGTCTCCTCTTCACACAAATGGCCCTTCCGGCAGTTCTCTCAATCAGTTGCTTTTTCTCTTCACTCATGTTTATTTTCACCTGGCAGTGAAGAATGTTCTTGAAGATCCATATTTGCATTGTCCCAGTCTTCACTGCAGTACCCAGTTCTCTGAAGTCATCCCTTATTTCATTGAATCTACCTTTTCTCAGTTTTGCCAATTGTTCTCATGTGCTACCTATAACTAGGTGAGAATTTCACATCATTCTGCAGGGTATCTTTTGCACAGTCAAATTCTATCATCTTGTAACACAGAAACACACAAGCAATCACAGTTGGAAGAGCGACGAATGAATATAGGACCAAAACTAGCTGTCCTTTGGATAAACTCAAAAACATGCTTTTATAAAAGATGAGGACAGTTGAAATTAGAGAGAGAGTCAGAGAGGAGAGATGGAGATGGGGAGAAAAAATAGACAGATGAAGAGTTGGAGGGACAGAGAAGCAGCCGCTATTTCTGATGACAGTTTCACCCATGGCGGTTATTTTGAGGGTACAAGTACCAGCTTTTTATTATGATTTGTAATTGTAATTTTGTTGCAATTTGGGATTTAAATGCCTCTCAGTCCTACTGTAAATTAATCCTAATGGGGTGCGGTAAATTGTCTGGGTTTCTCTCTCTTTGCCACCTGCACCAATGCTGAACTATTGTGAATTGCAATTTTCTTTCCCTCCAGCATGCTAAGAAAGCATACATTCCTATGCTCAGCATCACTCCTGCCACTTCAGTTGACCCAGTTACAAAAGAGGGTAAAAGGGGCAGTCTGCCTCTGTACCTCCTGTAAGTATATCTGCCATAGCTCTTACTGTGTCCAAAAAGAAGAGGAAAAGAGAAAGTCTGATGTCAGCTTCACTGAGTTTTACAGAGGAATCTGCAGAAAGGAGGGTGTGGATATGGCAAGGTCAAGAGAGAAGTAGAAGGGTAGAAAATGTCAAGTGGTGAAAGGAGTCAGACACTCACCATCATAATTGCCACATATTCGGGCTTGTCAAAGTTCTACAGGAAAAATGTTCAAACAATGTCATTTTCTCTAAGAATCTAGTGATACCAAAGCATAGGACTCAGCAGGGTTCGTAAAGAAGTTCCTCTGATAAAACTTTACTCCCAAACTACACACCATCAAACATGTGGCCACTAGGAGCCTGTAGCCTCTTCCAGGCTCTTTACACGCTTTGATGCAGATAATGTTACAGCCAAAAGAGGCTAATGAGGTGTATGGGCTTTTGGTCTTCGAACTCAAGATTTAGAGGGAAAATGACTGACCTTGTGAAAAGAGGGAAACACTCAGAGAAATCTGTGGGTGGCCATAATGCTTGAGAGACACAAGGATAGAGACCTGAAATAGTGGCATAGATTAAATATGTTTGATGATTTTTAATGCTATAATGTAATGTGTGTGTGCTGGAAGGGGGGCAAAAAGGGGGGCATATTTCACAATAAATGATGTATACATTAGATTCACAGAACAGCAGAATAGGACCCAGCAGTTTGTTTGTCTCTGAATGTCATTCCGAAGCCATATTATTCTAATTGTTGTTGTTGTTGGTCCTTATGTAAGTGAGAAATTGGACAGCAGTCTACAGAGTTAGAAATAGCGGAGAGAGACAATGAAGAAGTTTCCGCACACACCCTCTCAGTCCTGAATGAGTGCACTCACTGCTAGGTCCCTAGTCAGACAGGCTGTTGAACTAAACTCATTGTAGTCTAGAATTGGATTTAATCACTGAGTGTGTAATCCAGAAATCTGGAGCCTGTGCTCAAATAAGCATGCAAAAATGCTTTATGCAAACTTCTTACATCAGGAAATCAGCAGCAGCAGTGGCTCTACTATTGGAGTTTTTTCCCAATCAATAAAATGAGAAAAGAAACCCAGCCTCGGGTCACATCCAGTTTCTATGTGCTACTGATAGCTGATAAATTAACAGAATAGCTCTTCTAGATCAGGCATCTTTGCGGAGACAACTGTTGCTTTGCCCTACATGTAGCATGCATGGGCTCGACTCTCCCTTGCATTACTCCAGTTTCATGCCAGTGGAACTCCATTGAAACCAGTTGTTTTATAGATGAGTAGCTGAGGCAAATAGAGAGTAAGTGGCTTGTCATGCTGTAAGTCAGAGCAGGGAATTGAACCTTGATTTACTGAATCCCAGTCCAGTATTAACCATGTAGAAATGAAGACCTTTTTTTCAAATCTCAAAAATGTGACTCTGGGCTTGTCTATACAAACAGTTAGTTTGTAACTGCTGGTCTGCAAATCTGCCTTGTACTAGTCCAGGGGTCGGCAATGTTTGGTACACGGCTCGCCAGGGTAAGCACCCTGGCGGGCCGGACCAATTTTATTTACCTGCTGACGCGGCAGGTTCAGCCGATCGCGGCCCCAACTGGCCACGGTTCGCCGTCCCAGGCCAATGGGGGCGGCAAGAAGCTGTGGCCAGCACATTGCTCGCCCGCGCCGCTTCTCGCCGCCCCCCACTGGCCCGGAACGGCAAACTGTGGCCAGTGGGGGCCGCGATCGGCCGAACCTGCCGCATCAGCAGGTAAATAAAACTGGCCCGGTCCGCCAGGGTGCTTACCCTGGCGAGCTGCGTGCCGAACGTTGCCGACCCCTATACTAGTCTATGGCACCCTGCTGCCATACACTAAAAGTGCCCTAATATGCTTTGAACTATCCCACTTTGAAACAGGAGTAGGTCAATAAACACTGCAGTACTTTAGTTTGTGGTAGCCGGGTCCACATGGATTTTAGATAATGTGGGATGTATTTACTCCCCAGCTTGCCACAAATTAATTGCTTGTCTAGACATGTCCTCTGTTTGAGTTTGGGCAAACTTTCAGGTTGGTTCTCATTTTGTCGAAACTAACCTCCCATTTCTCATTTGAAGCTTGCCTTGTTCTCTTCAAGCCATTGATATTTCACAAAGGCCCTGATTTAGCAGCCTGTCCGTATTCAGCAAAGCACATACTTCACTCTAGTCATGTGTTTAAAATTAAGTGTGTGTGTGTGCAGGGCTGGCTCCAGGCACCAGCTTACCAGGCAGGTGCTTGGGGCGGCCACTTCGGAGAGGGGCGGCACGTCCAGCTGTTCGGCGGCAATTCAGCGGACGGTCCCTCACTCCTGCTCGGAGCGAAGGACCTCCCGCTGAATTGCCGCCGTAGATCGCGATTGCAGCTTTTTTGTTTGTTTGTTTGTTTGGCTGCTTGGGGCGGCCAAAACCCTGGAGCCGGCCCTGTGTGTGTAAGTGCCTTGCTGAGTAGGGATAGATTTCACCGTGTTTAAATGCTTTGCTGAACTGGGACCAAAGAGTCTGCTGTCATGATGGTTTCCATCCTGAATTCTAGGCCAAAGTCTGAACGAGGTGATGACTAAGTGAACCAACATGAACCAAGTACTTAAGCGTATGAGTCTGCCCTTTCTCAGATTCACAGGAAAAGGACAGAGAGGAAAAGGACAAATTAATCAGGAACTGATTCTTAGCAGAACGTTTTGCATTATATTCCACAGTATCTCTTTAAAATTCGTCTTTTGGAAGTTTCTTTCATTTATAAATTTAAAAGGGAGGCAACCAAAAGAGCTGGAGATGCACTCTAGCCAATGCAGCACTGAAATTTAAAAGCAAGGACACAGGAGGAGAAAGATTATCATCGTATTAGCGTAGGAGGATAAAGATGATCAGGCTGCAATGATCCATTATTTATAGGAATGCATCTCTACTCTATACACTTCACTGAGGCATTTGATATATTTGTGCTAGAGATTAACATTGATGTTATTTTCTTTAATGTCTGTTTTTAGTGTATGCTATGCATGTTGGCATTCAGGAAATTCAGCCAGAGGAGAAAAACAATAGTATTAATTAGGAATGTCAGTCATGGGTGTTATGAAATTCAAAATTGCCAAGTTTCTTGTGCAGTTTGGTGGTAATTATAATAGACTGTGGAGACAAGCTGTTCTCTGTTCCCTCTAAAGAAATTCACAGTTTGATGGGCACGCGATCAAAGTGCTAATGCAAATCCCAGCGAATGGGATACCACTTTTGAAAGTTTTTTAGGAATTGCTGCCATTGCTAATTTAATGATAAAAATACTTCTGTAAATATAGCTCTTAAATAGCACTTTCATCAGTGGATCTCAGTGTGTTTTACAAAAGAAGTATCATTATCCCCATTTTAGGATGTACAAACTTAGGCGCAGGGAAGGAAGTGAAGTGAATTTACTAAGAATCACCCAGTAGGCCAGGGGTCGGGAATGTTCGGCACGTTGCTCGCCAGGGTAAGCACCTTGGCGGGCCGGGCCAGTTTTATTTACCTGCTGACGCGGCAGGTTCGGCCGATTGCGGCCCCCACGGGCCGGCTCAAGCCATTTGCCCCCATCTCGCTTGGGTCCGACCCAAGTCTCCGCCCCCCAGCCTGTGCTGTTGAACCCCACCGTGCCTGCACAGGGCCGGCCCGAGGTGCTCACCCCCCAGACCCATGCGGAGCTGGCCTGAGCCACATGCCCAAGCCCTCCCTCCCCCTGCACAGGACTGGCATCACCCCCACCCTGCCCGCATGTTCCTCTGTGTCCTGCTAGGGATCGCACCACTCTTTTTTGGCAAAACTGGGCATTTGTCCCATTTGGCTGTTGCCAACTGATCCTTCGTCAGTGTTCCCCAAATGTAAAATGGAAACAAGACCTAGTTCATAGATGGAGAGTGGTGAGGTTTTTGTAAAAGTCATTTAAATGCTCAGATTAGGGCTTTAATCTTGCTGCTATTGATGTCAATAGAAAAACTCCCATTCACTTGAAATGGAGCAGGAGCAGGCCTAAAAATGCTAAAGTCTATGGGCCACGTGTCATGAAGGGGTGAGATATATCACACAATGCAATAGAGATGTCACATAGTATAATCACTAGAACCAGAAAAATGAGTTTGACAGCTGAGGAAAGCTGACAAGTTTCAGATGGGTTTGTGGAAGACTGTGTATGACAACAAGGAGATTTGAATTTTGTCTCCTGCTTTTCTGTCTTCCCTTAATTCTATCCTCCCTCAACCCAAGACCCTGCTTGTAGTGTGGGACAGTTACTCCTCTCCTCCAATCATTTATCTAGAAACCACCTCATCCAGCTCCACCTGAGACACATAGCCAAGAAGAGATTGACTGTATATTACAAAGACCAGTCTCCTCAATTATGTCCACACATTTGCATTTAACAGGGCAAGGTAGAGCTGTGTAAGCCACACAAAGCTGCACCACTTGAACTAAACCAGTGCAACCTTGCATTTTCTAATTAAAGAAGTGCAATGACTGTATGTAGACAATGTGGTGGAGGCCAATACCTGTTAGTGCAGAGAAAGGTGAAAATATGTGATAGCGTAAAAACACTGCTTCAGGTGCTGTGTAGCTGCTCCTGGGATGACAGAAGAGAACAATACTCTAATGCGAATGATGGGAACTCCATATATTCCTATCCTGCAACAGGATAATGCTTCTTACCAACAAGAAGCCTCACTTAAACCCTGATCCTGGAAGCTTCTCAATACGGGCAGATCCTTATATCCATGAAGAAACCACGTTAATTCAAGAGGGCACCACAATGAAAAAGGTTCCTCCCCGTACAGAAGAGGTTGCATGATCAAGGTCTTAAATGCTGACTCTGACATGACTGAAGTGCTGTCATGGATTTGGCTAGAAACGAATCTGGCTGGAGTTTATTTTTGTTGTAATAATTAATCGGGTATTATATTTTACTGGTCTTAAGCAGTTCAGAAATTGGATAGTTTAATACCAAAATAGATATCATAACTTGAATTATGTAAGGGTATTTTTACTCTTTTGTTTTGAAAGGCTTTTATTATATATTTGCCTATAAAATGTCAAATGATTAAAAAATATTTGCATTAAAAAAAGGGTCAAATGTTTGAATACAAAAGTTCAAATGCCTCCTTCAAATAAACTAAGGCAAATGTTCATATTGACACTCAAGCAAAGTAATTCATCCTCAAAAATAAAACTGAAAGCAAGAAGCTGTGGTTAGAGTATACTATACCATCTAGTTTCTTCATGGAGCTTCATGAACTCATTAAAAGTACCAGAAAAGGAAAGCTGGAAATGGGGAAATCTATCACTGGAATGGAACTGTGAGACTTAAATGGGGAGGGGGCAGGGGGTACTCCACATCCTGCTGTGGATGTGAATTTTAATATAGAAACAGATCAGTAGAAATTTTTGTTATTCTGTCACCTTCCATCCTTCCCCAAAAATCTATGGATAAATTCCTTGAGTCCAATTCCCAAACTTTGTTTCCCTTTGTTTTTGGAAGAGATTTCTAGTGCCACTTCACAAAAATGTTTAATCTTATTTCAGTATTAAAACATAAAAGTCAACACAAATGTCATGTTTCCATGGTTGTTAGCATTTTGTGATTCAGTCCGAGTGATGTTATGAGCAATGTTGATTCTTCTAGTTACACAGGATTCTGGATGAAACAGTTTGATCACAGAATATATTCATGAAACATTTAAAGATTCATGGTCAGATAGTTTAGGCCCCAAATGTAGGGTTTATTTTGTTGTTTTTTAAATCTGTTATTAATAGAAATGTTTCTATTCTTTTTAAATGAAAATGCTTTTCTCCTTGGATTTAAATATTGCAACATTATTCTAGTGCATGAGAAACGGAGGGCTAGATTCAGAGATAATGGAGAAGATGATGGAAGTTAGTCCTTTGGGCTCAAGTAGACTTGTTCCTTTTACTCACTCAGAATAAATTTCCCAAATTTAGAGTTGCTGTGTAAGCAGGCTATGTAAGTTACATGTAGTTCAGCGGGTGAGAGTATAGAAGGAGTCCATGCTGGTGTAACATAAGCATTGATGGTTTTATTAGAATAAGGCTTTCTTTAGGTTATCTCTGCAGTGACTCACATCTGAATTTGTCCCAGAAAGTGACATTGACTAGTGTTTTTTCATTCTCCAGACTGAATGAATTGCAAAAACTCTAGATAAGTATTGGAAATGGTGAAATACTCCTTTTGGTTTTAATCTAAGTGTTAGTTAGTAACGTGGGTGGATAATCTTTTTAGAGAATTTGTCATTTTTAACCTGATGGTCTACTATTAAAGATAAATATATGTATGTGTGGAGATACATATGCACACAGGCGCGCGCGTACACACACTCATGCACTGCAGAAAAATATGCAACAACACAAAGCCCCTTTGCTATTTTTCTGAAATTCTAAGTCAGTGGTAGGTTAACAATGCAGCTCATTGAAAAATATTGTTTCCTTCAGAAAATTATTTATTTTTCCCATCCAACTAGTCAAAATAGGAAAGTGCAGTATTCCTGTCTGCAAGATAGACAGTAATAAGGCCAGTCAGTCTCGGATTTATACTAGAAAGCAATTGCTGCATTGAGATTCCTAACTATCCATATAGTATGAGAGTGTGTCTATTATATGTGTAAAATGCATGCAGGCACAAAGCCAATTATATTACAGAAGAATGGATAGAATAAGAGCAGGTCTGCACTTAAAACGCTGCAATGGCACAGTTGCATCGGTGCAGCTGCGCTGCAGTAGTGCTTCAGTGAAGATGTTACTATGCTGACAGGAGAGCTTCTCCCATCGGCATAGTTAATCCACCTCTGCGAGAGGCGATAGCTATGTCTATGAGAGAAGCCCTCCCATCGACAGAGCACTGTCTACATCGCGGGTTAGGTCAGTATAACTGTGCTGCTTGATAGTGTAGACCTGGCCTAATAAAAATGAGGAGTAGTGCCATGCAGCTTTCACAGTATTTGCGGTGGAACTACTAATACAAGAGTGGATTGAGCATAAGGACAGTACTATAAATTGAAGGCAAGTGGAACCACTCAAAACACAGCTGTCTTCATCCCAGTTGGACATACCATTTAAGCCAAATAACGAGAAAAGAGAAAACATGTCTAAACAAAAACATGGAATTTGAACTTGAATATCAAACATTTTAGTTTAACATAAGAACGGCCGTACTGGGTCAGACCAAAGGTCAATCTAGCTCAGAATCCTGTCTACCGACAATGGCCAATGCCAGTTTGCTTTGCAGTATTATGAAACAGAAAATGGAATGGCTTCAGAAGTTATCATAGAGTTTTCACAGGGTGGAGAACATGTTCATCTGCCTGCAGATTTATGATTATATCTGCTCTTTTGAACTTTTTTTTAACTTTTTACTCTTTTTAACTGCATTTCAGTAAACTCAGCTGGTGACAATACATTCAGTTTCTTCTGAGAGTAGAATTCCCTTTGGAGGAAATGAAATAACATGGATTTACAACAGGCTGTATAATCCTTTATTTGTAGAAGTATGATATAACCCAGTAATCACATAGCGCTAACACAGAGAAGGTGGGCTCTTGGCATTTTCCTATTCATTATAGCTAAGATGTCTATTGCCAACCCGCTTCCTGGAAGCTGTGTGAACATGATAATCAGTCTGACAATAAAAGGGGCAAGCAGATGATCAATATGACTCTAGGGGAAATGTTGGGATCACCTTGAACAAAGAGAGAGAAGTTAATCTTGTAGATCAATTCACTCTTTAGCCTCACCAGTAATTCTGCCAATAATAGTGCCTGTTTTGGTTATCTGAAAAACTGCATATTATTTCCTTTAAAAGAAATTCACAAGTGAAATGAAAATATATTTTCAAATACAATATTAGCAATCATAGGCCCAAATTGTCTTCTGCTGTAAATTGGCAAAGAAATTGGTCCTATGATCTGTGGTGAAATTCTGCTATTTCTATCAACAAATATAAATTTTAATAGTGAAAAAGACATCATTTCTGCCAATCAGAAAAACTGTGATTTAGGTCTGGGTGATAATTTTGCCATTCTTTTTATGTAGAAATTGCTTTCTATGGTGAAATTACATATTTCTATTGCAAAATATTATAAAAACCTAATGTTTTGTTGAAGGGAAAAATTGAGAACTAAAACTAAAAGCATTTACAGTAATTTGTTATATGCATGGGAAAAATTGGGGAAAAAACATGTTTGCCATTACTGATATTCAAGGACAAAGAATATGTCTTTGACAATAATTGCTCTTGTAATTCAGGTTTAGCCTGGGATATTAGCAGAAAATCTGCCCCCTGGCAAATGCTGACTTTAAGGCATAGATTTCAAAGGACTCTAGGAGCCTAAATACCTTTTATGAATCTTGGCAAAAGTTATTTCTTTTGGTGTATTCATACCCCTCATTTGTATTCTAAATAATGTGTACAGGTGATATCTTTCTGGAGGTTACATGATTATCCGATCTATAGTTTGATTTTTTTATTTTCTCTCTCTGTATGGGCCTGATCCCAAGGCTATTGACATTAAAGATTGCCATCAATTGGCTTTGGGTCAGGTCTTAAAACCCTAACATGGTGTTTTCACCATATCAATTGTTCTGTCATTGAACTGTATTCTGCATGTAAAGTTGTCAGTATTTGAACAAACGTATCGGTTTATATAGGTTTCTGTTCAGTGCAGCTTGATTGAAATGGTGTCTTAGATACTAAGATTGATTACATGGGATAGTTCTAATTTCAGGTTTAATCATTTCCGAAATCCAGGTGTCACTGTGTAACAAGGTGGCTTGTCCTCGATGTCCTCGGTGTCTAGAGGCCTGGGGCCAGCCAACTCTAATTACAAAGGAGGCACACCTGAACGGAGATCAGCTGATTCCCAATAAATAATATTAGGAAATAGAAGTGGTGGGAGTGGGAATAGATTTGAAGGAACTGCAGAGAAAGGAACTGCATGGACTGGCAGTAGCTTTGGAGGCAATATCCTGAAGGCAGAGGCTAAGGCCAACAGGGTAATTGCCTAATCTTGTTGTTTGCTGTTTTGGAAAATAAATAAACCCATGCCACAAGGGCCTGCAAGACTGATCTATTGTGAGTTTCACTGGGGAGCCTCAAAGAGGGGGGAGATTGATGGCAGGGGACCTGCAAAATGAGTTCAGGCCATAAGAGGAGACTCTGGAGGAATCTGCCCTTTTACACATTGGTTTACAGATTAACAAAATAGGATTTTGTTTATTTTTAAGCATTGTAGTTACTTCTATTTTACCCATGCACTTTTTAGGAGTCCAATAACTGACTTCCAATGCCGTGCATAAGATTGACATACAAGTTTTTCCAGAAACAAATATTTAGCCAAAGCTATTTGACCCTAGGTTCTCTTGAAAACTGAATGTCTTCTACTGTACTTGGAGTGTAATGTGGCCATCTTCTTTTTCCTGATAACTACCAGACTTGTAATTCCAGCCCCAAAGTGTAGCCCATTTTCCCCCACTTTGGGTAATTAGTACAGTCCCAGCTTTGTGAGCCTTTACCAATATTATCATATCCCATAATTACATCCAAATAAAGCAGGAATGATTCCCCAAAACCCAAAAATCACCTGCAGACTCTCAGCTCTGTCTCAGCAATTTATCCATCCCTTTCAGGGAAAGCTTCAGAGAACAAATAGGTTTTGTAGCATGACCTGAAGGTCAGCAATTCCGGGCTCCAGCACACTGAGGCAGGGAGCAAATTCAGTGAGCTGTGACCCCTCATTGTGACTCTGGCCTACAGACCAATCAGGTTCAACCATGGTGCCTTGCTTGAGTGCCTTAGATGAGGTCAACTTTCTATGTCCTATGGGGAGGGAGGTTATCTCTGGAGGCAACCAGAAAAAATGGAGTAATGGGCTGTTGCATTCAAATGAGAATACACAGTCACTTTCAACCAAATACTAAGGTTATTTGTTTGTAGTCAGCGTAGGTTTTTAGCAGTCTGTGTGGGTAAAAAACAACAACAGTGATTTGGATATATTTTAAATTCTTTTGTTCAATCTTTTCTTGCAAAATTAGCTCATATCCTCAGCTCTGCATTTAATGTTTAATGTCTAGGTGAGCAGTACAAAGTAATTATAACCTCTCAACTGTAATGGATTATGGAATTATAATTTTTTTCTTATGAAGAATCTCATCATACTCAATTATACCATCTGTAAAATGTCAATATGGCCTGGCATCTGGCACTGTTCTACACTTTGAATATACTGTAAAATGAATTCTGTTTTTTTGAAGTCTTTATTTTAAGTTTTTTTCCTGTTTCCCTCACCCTCACTACAATGTATTTAAATTATGTTCCTTTAGTGTTCGTTCTTATCATAAACCAAGATTCCTTTTCATAAAAAAATTGCAGCAATATATAGTAATGTAACATTTTCTATAAGAAAAAAAAGTTACAGGTCAGCCCATTTTCCTTTGTATACAGCATTATTGGGACCATAACTGCAGTACTGTGTCTAGTTCTAGTGTCCACACTTCAAAAAGGATGTTGGCAAATTAGAAAGGGTTCGCAAAAGAACCACAGGAATGAGCTGAGGTCTGGAATCGCTTGCCTCATAATGAGAGATTAAAAAAGCTCAATCTATTTAGTTTACTATCCAAGAAAAGAGTAAGAGGTGATGTGATCATGGGTCCACTAGTATTTACATGGGGTGTAGATTTCTGATACTTGATGGCTTTTAATTTAACAGGAAAAAGCATAACAAGATCCAAAAGTTGGAAGCTGTACCCTGGCAAAGTCAGACTAGAAATAAGAGACTCATGTTTAAGAGGCACAGTCATCTTACTTAGAGATATGGTGGATTCTTCATCACTTCAAGTCTTCAGTACAAAGACTGGGTATCTTTTTAAAAGACATGCTATAGCTCAATCAGAAGTTTTGGGATTGATGCAGAAATTATTGGGTGAGATTCTCTGGCTTGTGTTATGCAGAAGGCCAAACTACATGATCAGAATGATCCTTTTTGGGCTTAAAATCTATGAATCAGAGCATGAGCTGTAAACCAAAGAATGGATTTTTGGATACAAAGATGGTCATCTTGCAAAAAAACATGTTACATTATTCAAGTATCAGAGGGGTAGCCGTGTTAGTCTGAATCTGTAAAAAGTAACAGAGGGTCCTGTGGCACCTTTAAGACTAACAGAAGTATAGGGAGCATAAGCTTTCGTGGGTAAGAACCTCACTTCTTCAGATGACTTGCATCTGAAGAAGTGAGGTTCTTACCCACAAAAGCTTATGCTCCCTATACTTCTGTTAGTCTTAAAGGTGCCACAGGACCCTCTGTTACATGTTACGTGTTACATTATTGTTAACTTCCCTCTGCAAACTATGAGCTGGACTTTGAACCCCTTATCACTCTGGTAAGCAGTTACTCAGAAGAGTAATCAATGGGACTGTTCCTGTAAGAGACTGTTCACCAACTGAGTAGAGCTCAATTTAATCTGGCTCAGGGGAAACTTTTCGGAGTCAGATCCTCAGCTGCTGCAAATTCTTTTACTTCAGTAGACCTCTGCCCATTTACATCAACTGAGTATCCAACCTAGTACCTCTAAACTCCTTTTTTAGTATGAGTATGGGAGAATCAGTAAAAGTGTTACATTTAGGCCACAGGGCCTTTCCATTTGGATACAGATGTTCCATAAAACCTTTTACAACTTGAAACTGGTATGACTCTAAATGCAATAAAACTTGGTTTAAAAAAATAAAAGCTGCAGGCTCATGCCATATTCGGCACAGCCCCTCTCCCTGGAATAGCCATATATCCACTCAGAAGTATTTTGCATCTCTCCCTCCCTAGAGTATCCTCCTCTGCTTCCCCTACCTTCCTGTATGATCTGTCATATTCTCCCCATTGGCTTTCTCCCTGTCCAGTCTCCACCCCTCCTCCTGCTCTCTTGCTATTATCTCTGCTTATATCCTAAAAGAAAAAATAGGGCATGAACCTGCTCCCATTGACTTGAATGGTGCAGGAATAAAGCCCTAGTGAAAGTTACAAAACTGACAGCACAACACTGCCCACCACCCATAGGATAGGTACACCCCATGTGGCCCCAGTGCTGTTTCCACTAGAGCTGACCGGTGGATGACAACTCTGTTTTTCAGCAGCTTTTGAGGTTTCAAATATGTTTGCATTCCTCGTTGGAACAATCATTTGAACACATTAATGAAGTGGAATTGTGTCATAATGTCTGGGTTTTGATCAAAACCTGAGCTTTTTCATTCAGGAAGGTGTGGGGAGCAAGGGAGTGGTTAAGGCATTGGCCTGGGAGGTAAGCAACCGAGGTTCAAGTCCCTGCTCTGTCTGATTTAAAGCAGAATTTTTCATCCCAGATCACTCTTCATCACTCCTAACTTTTCTGCTTCAACACAACAATATATTTGGGTTACATGAATGTTCCAGTCATCTCTACTTTTGGATACACTGTCCCATAAATTTGCCTTGATCCCTGTCTGGAGAGAGTAGTTTTAAAGATATGGCTGAATTATCAGTTACTTTAAATGGAAACAAGTCCATTGAAGCTAATGGAGCTGCTCTTATTTACACAAGCTGAGGATCTGGGCAAAATATGCATACTCTCAATGCGAGATCACCAATAAAATGTGTTAGAGAGACAAGGTGGGTGACGTAATATCTTTTATTGGACCAACTTCTGTTGGTGAGAGAGACGAGCATTTGAGCCATACAGAGCTCCTCTTCTTCAGGTCTCAGAAAGCTTGAAAGCTTGTGTCTCTCACCAACAGAAGTTGGTCCAATAAAAATATTACCTCACCCATTTTGCCTCTGTAATATCCTGGGACTGAAACGGCTACAACTATACTGCATACAGTAAAATCTGTTGCTCATTTTTGTGATGCTGATCTTTTATCCATTAGGAACCAAACTGAAGCACTAACATTATTTCACCTCGACCTTCTAACATTGTCTATAGCAGAGGGTCTCAAACACGCAGGCCACATGTGGCCTGTGGAGTTATTTCCTGCAGCCCGCCATAGGCACCGACTCCACCAGCAGCCAAGTTCCCCTCACCCCCTCTTCCACCCTCAGCACGCCGCATCCCAGCTCTTCCGCCTATCTCTCAGCGCTTCCTGCTGCCAAACAGCTGTTTGGCAGTGCTTAGAACTTTTCAGGAGGGAGGGGGGAGGAACAGGGACACAGTGCGCTCAGGGGAGGAGGTGGAGAAGAGGTGGGCCAGGGTCGGGATTTGGGGAAGGGTTTGGAATGGGGGCGGGGCAGGGGTGGGAAGAGGCAGGGCAGGGGCAGGGCCTCATGGAAGGGGGGGACAGGGGCAGAAGCAAGGGCTTTAATTGAAGTAATTCTAAAAGTAAGTGTGTGTTTTGTCATTTGAGTGAGGTGCATTACTGGGTGTTTATATTTTATTAAAACCCCTCTTTGCATTACAGTTTTTAAAAAGTTAATACATTGACTTTTAATAGCATACTATATTATTCTTCATTTTTTTTTTTCATTTTTGACTATACTTTTGTATCATTGTATGAAAAGGTGTCAGTGATGCGGCCCTTGGGCCAATGTACTACTCCTCATGTGGCCCTCATGGTGATTTGAGTTTGAGATCCCTGGTCTCCAGGGCAGTCTAAATTCTACACAATTAATTTTTTTAGAAATTTAATTTAAAGTTTAAAACTTCACAAAATAACTTCTTCTGTATTTGAATATTCAAGTGATGCTGCTGTAAGCCTGAATAAGTAGAATTGTTTAACAACATTATATGTTGTATTATGAGTATTTATTTTTAGAACAGCCCTCACCCCATTTTATTGATTTGAATGATGGATAGATTTTTGCCAAAACAGTCATATTTTCCTGAAATAGTTTTGTGAAAACAATCCCATTTTTACCAGCTCTATTTATTAATAGTAATATTCTATTATGTATTGAGTTACTATTGTTTTCAGATATAGCAGTATCACTATAGCATAGTAACAACTTTTTCTGCTGTCCACTGCTTCCTGCAACCTTCTATAATTCACTCTTTTTATTACCATAACCATACTGAAACTATTGCTGGACTAAAGTTACTTTTAAAAAACCATCATGTATGTGCTTAGAGTTTTCTGACTAGCACATTTTGTAAATTAAAAAATAAGTAAAATAGATGCGTATTAAAATAGATTGTATCATTAAACTGTATTCAGTACCATAGGATGCAGTTCTCTTGTGCATATTAAGACATGTTCATACATTGAGTATCTTGAAGATAAAAATAACTTTCGGTTTCTGTGGGGTTTTATTCACTTTTTATATCCTTGTTAAATCTTTAAGATAAAGTTTTGTAAAAAGTTTCATACTTCACATGCAGCTGACTACTTCTGCCTATTGCACCATGCAGGAAGGAGAGTTACAGTTCTAAAGGTAATTTCCACTTGCCAGAAAACTTCTGTTTGTTTTGTTTGTTTGTTTCCTCTGGATTTTTCACACAGTGAGGTATAAAGAGAGTTTAAAGATGAAGAGACTATGTACTTTGAGTCTTGAGAGAAAAAGAACAGAGAAGAAATACAAATAAAAAATTCTGTTTAAGAAGCAAAAATGGCACCTATGTTTATAGTGTTTTATTGATTTTTTTCCTCACTTCCTTTTTTGAAGGTCTAAAAAGAAAAACACTGCTTGATGGCCTATTGGAAAGAATGTTATGCTCACAATCCAGCTTCTAGTGGATAAATATCCAGTATAAAAGAAAACACCACTACGATAGTCACTATTTGGTACCCTTTTTGTGTCAGTTGTTTTTATTTATTACTTGTATTTTGGGAGTGCCTAGGAGCAGCAGTTGTGAACCGGGACCATATTGTGCTAGATGCTGTACAAATACAGAACAAGCACATAACAAAAGGATGGTCCCTGCCTCAAAAACATACAGTCTTGCAGAGAGGACAAGGAATGAATATTTCATATGGAGACTGAACAATCATCTGATTTGACTAGACGTTCTCTTTCTAGGCCAAGATTCAGAGACATAAGTAGGGCAGCAGGAGAGAACATTGTATTACCACATCCATTCTGCACTGCTTCTTGGATTAAAGTCTTCAGGGCCAGTGCTTTGTAGAAAGGTTTGCAAGAAACTTCATAATGCACAGTTACCTAATAACCTGACCATAGGGAAGTTTTTTATCCTTAAGCACTCTGACACCTTTCACAAACGTTATGGTGTATTCACTTTTGACAAGGAGAGAGAGAGATTTAGAAGAAAGTTTCTTCTCACCTTCAGAGTCTGTATAAAATATATGGGTTACCCTACATATGTGTAGTGTCTACATCAATGCATCATGCTTATTCTTGTGATGGGCATATTAGAAGGGACTAAAATAAATGTATGGATGGAGAGATGGATACCTATCATCGTAAATACAGAGTTCAAATACAAAATAATTTCCATAGAGATTAAACTTTAGACTGTGAGCCATGGTATAAAACCTTCATCACAGTTCTCATATATTTCTCATGCATTTATATATAATATATTCTCATATATTTCTCATGCATTCTCATTCTGAATGAATCCCTATATTGCAGTCCTTAGTAATTTACTGAATGCATGTAATAATTCCACTTCATGTAGCTTAATGCTCCCTTTCCATAAGAGCCAACTTAACTTATGACCTAGCTGATTACTGAAAATAAAAATTAAAACCAAAATTCAATAAATTCCACAATGAAATCAAACTTAATGAACATAAGGCTTGCGACATGATCTCCCATGTTTCTAAATCTCCAGTCATGTCATTGTATGAGTAATTGGAGCCTATGAGCTGCTATGGAATAGATAGAGATCTTTCCTATACATTAACATTCTGTCTCTAAAGGTATGAGAATTATTTTTTTCCATTCTAAGAAAGGTCATATCAAGTGGAAAGTGTCCTGAAGACAAAGAGGTGACTGGCAGGTAATGAAATCAAACCCTGAAAAAAGCATATAGCGGGGGGGAGAGGGAGGGAAACAGTTTAAGAAAAGATTAGGAATCATGATTGAACTGGAGCCTCTATACCCATAAGGATTTTACTTGTCTTCTCTTGAGATCATTAATAAGTTTTGTTTGCTGTCCCTTGAACATCCTTGCTGCAAATCACGCCTTCAAAATCAGGATACATCATGTACTAAAACACAATGCCACAAAACAAAAGGTGCAGAATGAGCATTATTGTAATATATTCAAACTACCATCTAAATATTGTAGGGGATTGTGCTTATGTATGTGTATATAAAATTTTAAATCAAGATAATTAATATTGCTAAAGCCTGTTGAGGTTGAGAGGAATTGAAAAGATGCCAAGAACTAAGATGTATGAAGTGGACAAATTGAAAGAGCCAGATATCAGGAAAGAGAATACAAAGAAGCTATGTGGGAAAAAAAGTCATGTCTCAGATGAAAGAAGAAATGAATGTTGAAGAGACATGAAACAGTGTAAAAATGGGAATACAAGATCAGCTGGACAACTTTTGATCTACAAGGCCAAAACTAAAGAAACCCAGGTGCATAACAGATGAACTGTTGCAGCAGAGTGACAATTGCAGGAACCTGAAGGAGAATAAAAAGGAGGATGAAAGTCCAAAAGCTGAGTAAAATAGACTGACCAGAGAGATAAAATAGAAAACAAAGAGAAACAGAAACAACTGGATAAGTGAATAATGTAAAGAAGCAGAAGAATAAGCAAAGATTAATGCCACACAGGGCTTGTGTCACGGGATAAGAGAACTGAGTGGGAACTGAAGATGTCTGCAGAGAAAAACAAGCACAGACAAATAATTGAGGACAAAAAAATAGAGTGAGTGACGGAAAGAATATTTTGAAGAGCTGTACAACGTTCAGAAGATAGTAGTTAAAATGGTCCTAGAGAAGCTTCCTAGCAAAAATGAGGGAAAGCAGGTGCTGGAATTCCTAGAAATAAAGATCTTGATAGAAAATTTGAAAAAGAGAGAGGCACCAGGAAGTGACAACATAACTGCAGAGCTGCTGCAAGCTGGTAAGGAATACATGGTAAAGCCCATGCACAAGCTATTTGATAAGATTTACAAGCAAGCAGGGCCGACTCCAGGCACCAGCCAAGGAACCAGGTGCTTGGGGCGGCCAACGGGAAGGGGCGGCATGTCCAGGTCTTCAGCGGTGGGTCCTTAAGTCCCTCTCGGAGGGAAGGACCTCCCGCCGAATTGCCCCCGAAGCGGTGAGGCAGAGCTGCCGCCGAACTGCCGATCGCGGCTTTATCTTTTTTTTTTTTTCTTTCTTTCGCTTCACCGCTTGGCAAAGAAGCTGGAGCCTGCAAGCAAGTGCCAAGTGGAATGAGACAAAGTGCTAATAGTACCAATGTATAAAAGAGAGAAGTGACTGCAAGAACTACAGAGGAATCAGCTTATTGAGCATGCTAGGAAAACTATTCACCAAGACATTGCAGAAGAGAATGAAGAGCTATGTGGAAGCAGTGCTTACAGAGGAACAGGCTGGACTTTGACCAGAATGAAGAAGAACAGATCAGTTATTTGTGATAAAACAGATATCTGAGAAGCACATAGAACACCACCAAACCTGCTAACAACTTTATAGACTTCAAATAGGCTTTTGATAACATTTGGCATCAAGGCTTATTGCAATTTATAAGATTATATATGGCATTCCACCCCCAGTATGATCAAGTTGATAGATAAAAGGCGATAAGTACAATGAGAGTAAACAAGAAGCTGACAGAATGGTTCAGGATGACTGTAGGAGTGTGACAACAATGCATCCAGTCACCAGATTTTTTCAACTTGATACTGGAAGCAGTAATAGCTGTTGCACTGAGATGAAATAGGAGAAGTCATGTTATGTGTTAGGACAGTGCATAACCTTGGATTTACAGATTATATTGACCTCACAGCATTAACCAAGGAGGATTCACAGAAAATAATGGACAAGATAGTCCAGGAAAGCCAAAAATTCTGATTGAAGATCAGCATAGAAATGACAAAAATTATGGCAACTGAAAGACAAGAGAAAGAGGTAAAGATCAGACTCTGAGACAAAGAACTAGAATAAGTTGCAAAAAATGTGTCCCTTGGAGGACTAGTATCAAAGAATGAGAATTGTGAAGATGACACAGAGAGAATTGGATGAGCCACTGAAATATTTGGAAAAATCTGCAAGGTCTGTTAGGCTACAAACATTTAAATAAAACTAAAAATCAGCATATGTGAGACAACTGTCATGCCAGTACTGCTGTACAGGTTAGAATGCTGGAATATGAGGAAAGTTTATGAATGAGAGCTTTGGACTGCAGAAATGATCTGGCTGAGGGGAAGATTGAGAGTTTCTAGACTACGGATAATAAAAAATGAAGAGATAAGAAAACAGCTAAGGCAAGGAATAACATTGTTAGAGAAGCTTCAAGAACAATGACTTCAGTGGTTTGGACGTATGTCAGAAATGGATGCTGAAAGGATACCATGCATAACAATTGTTAGGGGGCTTATTCCTTCACCCTCTCACTTCCCTGGTCCTTCTCGCATGAACAGAGAGCAACAATACCCGAAGTCCAAAGGCGCAAACAATTTGATGTTTATTGGAGTGAACTTCCAGCAAGCATGATTCCAGTTTCCTTCTTCCTTCCTCAGTGTCCCCCTTCCCAGCTGTGACACCACAGAGCCATCCCTGTTCCCATTCCCCCCTTAGTAAAACATGATTCCAATTTCCCCACCCCCATTTCCCCCTTACTTCCTGATTGACTGCAGACTATATAATAAAACTTGAATTCTGCTTAGCTATACCTTAACCAATCATTTTACTGAAATTTAACTAACCAATCCCAACATACTGTAACATGGTTATTTAACCAATTATATTCCACCACCTTAATTAGTTTACACCCAGCAAAATTAATTATACAGCAGACAGAAACAATTACAGAACCAGACAGAGACCATGCAAATAAACATACAAAACAATACAGAAGTGAGGATTTCACAACTACATCTATACAGACATAAGGGTTTTCCAGCTGTGTCTATTGATAAGTGAGTTCTTACGAGACAGAAAACTATCAAACTAAATTTTCTTTTACATATTCTAGACTTTTCCCTTTATCTGGAGCTGATAGATCAGATCACCTTCCTAACAGCCCCAGATTGCCTTATTTTAATGTGACTAGTTTGGAATGTGAGGATGTGACCGTTCACTTCACAGCTTATGGCTGCCTCTGCTGCTTAGCCAAAGGCCTTACTTAGCCTAAGAACAGAGCCTCAGACTGTCACAGTACGAGAAGCCCTTTCACAGACAGACAGTGATTTTGATTCTTTCTTTTATACCTCTATAAGTAGCTAAGTGATAAGAATACACGTAAATTCTTAAAGTATAGGCCTTTACAGACAAGCCTGAATATCTATATCCTAACACTAACATACCAGAGTGCAAGGAACTAGAAATAGAAGACGGTCAAGGATGCACTGGATAAACAGGGTGAAGAATGCCATAAAACAAAATAGTTGAAAGATAAACAAAGCTGTGGAGCTGATTCAAGATATAAAGAGATGGAGAGATTTCATTTGGCCCTTCGTCGCTGGGGAGCTGATGGACGAGAATCGAAGAAGATGATCCCCCTGGACTAGATTGTAATGCCCTTACTCCCACTGGACTTGTCTTCAGTAGAAAAAAAGGGTCACAATTAGGACAGGACGTGTTAATTGACCTGGACCCAGCTATGATTTTTTTTCCAACTGTGGATGCATTCAATGACTTTTAACTTGACTGAGCAGAACAAGGTATACCCTGAGAGGAGCCATACTCTCTAGTGCAAACATACCTGTTGAGTAGTGCCTTATTCCATAAGGAATCCCATTGACATCAATGGCCCTGTTTGTGGTGTAAGGTACTATTGACTTTGAGTAAGAGAAACAGAATCCAGCCAAATGTAACTTGTGTAACTACTCACTTTAGAGGGATTCACAATCTGAAAATAAGATCACTACAATGATTTCATATAATTCATTGCATGCTTGTAAGGAGAAAATAAAACATATCCTTACTATCTAGAAGAATTAAATTAGAGAAAATATGTCCAAACTGCCCAAAGCCATATGACCCAAATTAATCTCACTTATTTTAAGGTTCATTCATTTGTAATCATATTGACTAGTACCTTGCTTCACAAAAAGTCCTAGTGATATCAGTGAGATCCTACTGATGGGACTACGTGTAGGGTAAGGTGCTACTAAGTATGAACAGTAGTGGTACAATGTGGCCTACAATTAGGAGCTAATAAATGTTAAGTAAAGGTGTTAAAAATTCTTCATTCGAGCATTTTCCTGCTGATAAATATGGTTTCACTAAAAACAGTATTTTAATGTGAAAATGTAAGTTCCAATGAAAAATGTTGGTTTTCACACAGGAATTTTTGAAACTACCAATTTTTTTTTTCCACTTATACTGTCAAATCATGCTGTGGTTTTTTTTGGTTTTGTTTGGTTTTGGTCTTGTTTAGTTTTTTGCAACAAAAACAAACCAACATACTACCTCAAATGAAATGACATTTTATGTTAAAATAAAGTGGATATTTTTATTTTGTTTTGAAATGTCAATTTGAAAGATTTTTTTATTTTATTTTGGATAGTGCAAACATTTCCACAGGGAAAAGAAAGTTTCTCAATAAAAAAAAATCTTAAAAATATTTCTTTTGAAGTTTCTCTAGGGAAAATTTTCAGAAATCTTATTACATTTGTTAAATAAGTTTTGGTTTTAATCAAGTTCCTTCCATAAATACAATGAATTAAATAATCTAGGTGTGTGTAGGAGATACAGAGAAGAGAAAGTTACTGTGATGTGCTTTTTCATTATATTCCTATGTGCACACATGTAGGCTGATTTCATTAAGTCATTATTATAATGCGTATGATTTGTGAATAAATGAGACCTATTTCAATTTGCAGAACAGCTTTTTAATGGAATTTGCAGGTATATTCTCTGAAAACATACAACCTTGGCACAAATGTGATTTCCATCTCTTATGGAAGCATTTTAATAATTTTGTATCAGGAACATATGCTCCAATCACTGTGTAAAATCTGCATCAAAACATTGTGGTAAGCACTTAGTAGTTTGCTTGCTTGCAAACTTTGGTCAGATATTATGTATGTGCTGTGTGCTTTTTAAGGATCCCATTTCAGAATGCTTGGCACCTTTTCAGGATTGGGCCCTAACCAACAAAAGTATCTGTTTTGTAGAGTCTGTGCTTTCATTTTACTGATTTTCTGCAGAGTTGTAATACAGAGCTGCTCAGTTTGCTACAACAGATAAACAGGTTACAGATTTTTAGAAATGTTGACATTTCTTCCTTGTAATGCCCTTATTTCATCATGGATAAAAATTGACTTTTATTGTCTATGGTGGTCAAACAAAATCTCAGTACAAGACTGCCATATGTGATTGGTCATTTTGGGTGTCTAAATATATGGGTGTCCCAGGTAGAGACTGTTAGGGGCCTGAATTCCAGAAAGTGCTAAGCACCTGCCCTCTGAAAATCAGGCCCCTTTGGGTTGGTCACCCAAAAACTGAAAGATCTATAATCATTACTCCTTTTATGACAGGTTTCAGAGTAGCAGCCGTGTTAGTCTGTATCCGCAAAAAGAAGAACAGGAGTACTTGTGGCACCTTAGAGACTAACAAATGTATTAGAGCATAAGCTTTCGTGGACTACAGCCCACTGAAGTTCGTGGACTACAGCCCACTGAAGTGTGGGCTGTAGTCCACGAAAGCTTATGCTCTAATACATTTGTTAGTCTCTAAGGTGCCACAAGTACTCCTGTTCTTCTTTTTACTCCTTTTATGTTCATCTAACTAAGTATTGTGTGTGTGTGTGTGTGTGTGTGTGTGTGTGAGAGAGAGAGAGAGAGAGAGAGAGAGAGAGAGAATGCATGTACATCCTACAAATCCCTCCAGCCCCCTACCCTGGACTATCACTGGCACAATATAACTTAATTTTCTATAGCACCTTTTTTCTGCAAGTATTGTACAGGTAAATGCTTCTCAACAAAATAGATCTGTACTCTAAGAAATATATACGTATATATTGTTTTATACAAGTAGCTTCCCTTGATATATTGAGATGGGAGTAACCATATCTTTAAGAGATTAGTAGGCTTGTTTATTTAATTGTCATTGACTTCAACATATGAGAATTATTTTTCACATTCCATTAAAGGTCACAACTAGAAAGTGTCCTGAAGACAGAGAAGACTGGAGCGGGGAGGTGCAAAGATGGATTTAAGTCACCTTTATAGACACACCCCAATCTTGAGCAAATCTACACTGCCCCAACCACTTTTTTTTTTTTTTTGGTTAGCCAAGTGCTGCTGGAGCACAGGGAAACCCCAGCCAGGAGACCTACATCAGCAGCAAAGAGAGGGCATGCTATCAACGGAGGGGGTCGGCACGTCTGATTCTTTGGTGGTAATTCAGCGGCAGGTCCCTCAGTCCCTCTTGGAGCGAAGGACCTGCCGCTGAAGAATGAAATGGCGGCAGCTGGAAGTGCCACAGATCGCAGCTTTTTTTTTTTTTTTTTTTTGCTGCTTGGGGCGGCAAAAACCCTGGAGCCGGCCCTGAATACAGAGGAAACTGGACCAAAGAGATGGGAGTTAGAGATGTAATAGTTAGGAAGGGGGTGGTTGCTGTGAATGTTAGCTATCTTTTCATGGAGGAACTCTTCATATTTCTTGCAATCTTGAGAGAGATGTTAGCAGGAGTAGGACATTTATGGGGTTAAGAGTTCATTACATTTCATTATTTCACAATACACTATACAATTTTACATGCCCATTACAATATGATGCAATGAATCCATCGCTATTTTTTCTTCAAAACACTTTTTATGAGAATGATCCATCAGTTGCCATCAGGCAGCATAATGAGGATTCGCTCTGAAATGATTCCCTAATTGTAAACTAAACACTTGAGAAAAGCAGTTTTTGCTACTCTTTTGCAAATTGCTGTGTGACTACAGTTTGCTGTTGGCACATCTTGTTCTCTATTAAATGTACCAACTGCCTGGTATCTAATTATGCACTTATAGGTTTTTAGAGGATCAGAATGCAAATAGTTGTTGCAGTGTGAACTCTTATTTCTAGCTCTTCAGATTTTTTTTTTTTTTTTCACTCAGGCACTCTAGCAAGCCACACTGAGAGCTATTAATGTAAATTAATTATTCCTCCTGCTGTCTTCCTTACAGTTTACTCAGATGAGGGATTATTAAATGTATCATGCCTTGCAAATTAGCATGCATTAAAAGCCTTATCATTGCTGGTGCACTGTTGGCCCCCTCATCAGGGGTCCAAGAATTAAATAATTATTGCTCAATCATTTCAACTGGTAACTACTGATCACTGTCATATGGCTCTAAAATATAACAGACCAGATCATTTGGATTATAGACACTCCTAGTAATATCTATTGTCCTGACATTGTCCTTCGAATGTGAATCACATTGCATTTTACACGGATATTCTGTAAAATAATGTCAGAAGGCAGAGCATTACATGATGAAGCAGAATATGTACTTTTGTAACTGAGGGTTTTTTTATTGTTTCAAGGAAGCAAAGCCAAACAGCTAACCATAGTAACAGAGAATAACACTTGGGGCTGGATCCTCAACTGGTGTAGATCAGTGCATCTCTGACAGAGGTGGGAAGTCCCTCATCCAAAAGAGACTGCCAATGGATAGCAAACCAAAAGAAGGCTCCTATGGCATTGCTTGAAGGGAGGAAAAGAAGAATTCCAGCAATCAGATACATTAAATATAATGGGCCAGACCTCTGCTGGTGTAAATAGCTGTAGCTTCAACTGAAGTCCAATGGACTTCACCTGAGGATTTGACCTTATGTCAGCAGTTCCAGTTGTGACGTAGGATTACACGTGCCAGGAGAACTTCTTGGTAAATGAATAACAATGGACCTTTCAGAATTATTGGCTGTATCCTCCAGTGTGGTGCAGCCATATTACTCTGTCCGTCAGTTCCAGCTGAAGAGCCAACTTCCCAGAAGCATCACCCCAGTGCAAGGAAGATCTTCTGTTAGGCAAAAAGCTGACAAAGGTTTCTGTGCCTCCACACTTCCCTGTCACTGGTATAGAGATTGGGAGACAGAGGACCTGGCGAGTCTATGCTGTGCTGATGCATGGCTTCATCACCTTGGAGCGATTAGCAGACAGTGCGAGATAGAGGAGTGAGGACACTAATTTAGGTTGGTGAATTGGCCATGCAGATAGCAGCCCCAAGACCAAGGAGTACAAAGGTGACTGTTACTCCATCTTTGCCTATAAACACACTGATTTGTACTGTGCGCTCCTTTGCTGCAGTTGAGTTTCTGGTCCCATATATGTAAGAGCTACCAGAAAATAATTCTGATGTTGATGATCTAGATTACTATCGCTGTAGACTTAAATAGCTGCTTTGATTGAATCCACCAGAGTTCTGAGACAGATGCAGAGTTTCTGCATGACTGCAGTTTCTATCAGCATCATCTGAAGAGCCCAGGAGTCCCATATGTAGGGGGAAGGGATTCTTATAGGTTTCTAACCATTTGTAAAAGGGTATTATCTCCAGGGAACAAAGTAATTTTCTAATTGTTCATCATGCCAATCTCTTGCTGATTTTATTCCTTAGAGAGATCAAAAAGGAGCATAAAAATGCCAAAATTATATTTCACATTTTGTTCAGGCAAAGTTGGGGTGAGAAATGTGGCTTCAGCTTATTGGTATCTAATTGGTCATTTAGTTCTCTTGTCATTTTAAGGTGGCTACTTGGAAAATAGGGTCAGTGGTGTATCTTGAAGTAAGGTAAATTATAGTACAGTATCTAGGTATTTTTTTGGAAAGAATTTCAATGCCTTGAGAATCTACAGGGACACTACAATAATAATTTTCTGTATAGCTGTAGAATATATTTTTGCTTGACAATGAAGCTCATGAGAAAGTATGTACAGAGCACAAGGTTTACACATGTAAACCTTATTTCTTAATGGCATCTGTCAGGATATGTCTTGTGAGCGCACTTTCCAAATAGGATTTTCTGTGTACTACCCCAAAACTGTTTACATTTTTTTCTTTGTATTGCTATTATTTAATCTGTTGGAGTAAGTAGATCTTGTCTAATTTTTAAAACATGACGTTTACTTGGTAGATCATTACTGTGGACCATCATATCTTCTCAGAGTTTTGTAAGGACCACAACATTCCATCAGTTATATCACATATTGACCTTGTATTTACAAAAATTACTTCCCTACTGGAGTAAACAATAATGATAATTCTCCAGAGTGCTTAGATTATTTTCCTTGGAAAATTATTCCACAGTCTAAGTGATCTCATAGTCAGGAATTTTCTCATTATACTTAGCCTAAATTTTCCATTTCTTTGTGCCACCCCATTACCCCCTAGTTGATCTATTTAAAATTATTCATCTCCAGCACTGATGCTTATTAAATTAATACACCTCTCGATTGTTACCCCATTTCCCCACCACTGTTAACATTTGGCCAAATTACTATATAAATATTCAGTTATTCTGCTCAGTCATACTCCATAATCAGACACCTTAACAATTCCAACTAAAAGACTAAGCTTTTAACTTTGTGATTTCTGAGATCTAGATATTTCAAGTATCAGAGGGGTAGCTGTGTTAGTCTGGATCTGTAAAAAGCAACAGAGAGTCCTGTGGCACCTTTAAGACTAACAGATGTATTTCAGATATTTCAGTTACCCTAATCAAGGATTCTTTGAGTTTTACAATAAATCAGACTTACAAGATTCAGATCATATTCTCCTCAGTGGTGTAGATGGCTTCCCAGCTATAGCAGTAACACACATAGGAGATTATAACACTTTGGTTATAATTCTCTCAGTGCATTTCTTTTTGATTTATTTTTTCATGTATTCACTCTCTCCCTGGCTTGTCTTCCCTTCTCCTTTCCCTTCGTACACCTGATCCTCCTCCTTCTGTCACAGATGTAGAAGGTTCTTGTTTGCTTTCCTCCCCTGACCTTTCCACTTACCCCAGTGACCCCATCCCATCCCATCTCCTGATCTCCATCACACCCACTCCCATCCCATCCCTTATTCTTCTCCTCAACCTCTCTCTCTCCTTTAACTCTTTCCCCCCACAATACAAGCATACTTTAGTATCCCCCATCTTAAACTCCCCAACCCGTTTGCATCTCCAACTACCACCCCATCTTCCTTCTCCCTTGGGTAATGGAAGGGAGAGTACAGTATGCTAATAAAATGTGCAGATGACACCAAGCTGGGAGAGGTTGCAAGCAGTTTGGAAGACAGGATTAGAATTCAAAATTATTCTTGACAAATTGGAGAATTAGTCTGAACTCACCAAATGAAATTTAATAAAGGTAAGTGCAAAGTACTATCCTTAGGAAGGAAAAATCAAATGCACAAGTACGGAATGGGGAAGAAATAGCTAGTCCATAGTGCTACAGAAAAGGAACTGAGGATGATGGTGTATCACAAATTGAATTGGAACCAACCATGCAATGCAGTTGCAAAAAAGGTGGATTTTATTATGTATGTATGTAAGACATGGGAGGTAATTATTCTTCTCTACTCAGCACTGGGGAGGCCTCAGCTAGAGAATTGTGTCTGGTTTTGGGTTCCCCATTTTAGGAAGATATGGACACATTTTAGAGAGTCCAGAGGAGAACAACAAACATGATAAAAGGCTTAGAAAGCATGGTGTATGAGGAAAAGCTAAAAAAACCCCTGCATATGTTAAGTTTTGAGTAAAGGATACTGAGGATGAACTTGATAACAGTCTTCAAATATGTTAAGGGGCTGTTATCAGAGGACAATGATCAATTGTTCTCCATGTCCAACTAAGGGATGACAAGAAGTAATTGTCTTAATTTGCACCAGGGGAAATTTAGGTTAGATATTGGGGAAAACTTTCTAACTTTAGGACAGTTAAGTAGTGGGTTAGGTTATCAAGGAAGGTTGTGGAATCTATGTTGTGACAGATATGGCAATTTCCTGCAATGTCCTGGGCAAACATTATTGAATTAAATTAAACCTTATTGAATTAAATTTGAGTATTTTAGGAGCTCATATTAAAAATGCAAATGTTTGTGTTATAATTGGATTGTATGTAACTTCACTAGGAGATGGGACTAATGTAAACCTTGGGAAGTATTATGAGCTTCAAAGGACTCTCTGAAACCGTGTTCTAGACAAACAAAATTAAGTGGGATTCCTAAGAAATACTTGGAAGAAGAAGAAAGCAACTTCTCACCTCTGGACCCTTCCTTTTGAATTAGTGGCCTGGGGAGAAACCCATTGTTAGAGCCCTGCACGGATACAAAATTTATATCCATGGATGCGTATATCCGTGGATATAAATTGGTATCTGCAGAGCTACAGGGATCTACCAGGAACTGCAGTGGCGAAAGTAGCAACATCTTGGGCCGCTGCTCCCAGGAGCCAGCGCCCCACACTGGCAGCTCCTCCAGTATGGCTGTACTGCCCCATGCATTGGGGTGGGTACCAGGCTCACCAGCAGCTGGTCCTGGTTGCACTAGTGTGTGCAATTGACTTGCATGCTCCCAGACAGGCGACAGAGACTGCTGCATGGAAGAGACTCCTGTCTGGGAGCGTGCGAGCTGATTGCATATACTAGTGCGACCAGGAACAGCTGCCGGTGAGCCTGGTGCCCACCGTAGTGGGTGGGACTGGGGGCAGTACATCATGCTGGAGGAGCTGCTGGTGCAAGGTGCTGGCTCCTGGGAGCAGCAGCCCAACATGTTGCTGCTTTTGCCATTGCAGTTCCTGGTAGAGACCTGCAGCTCCGCGGATACCAATTTATATCTGTTGATATCCACATCCACGGATATAAATTTTGTATCCACTCAGGGCTGTCCCCATTGTCTGCTAATCAACTATTGCATGAGGACCAGATGAGAGGTCCAAATTGTATAACAAAATGATTCACAGGTGTGCTTGTTCTGAGCTAGCAGCTGTTATGAACTCGTGAGCACAGAAAAAATCCTTTGGTGGGGTTTGAAGGACTGTGCGTTGGCCAGAGCCCTTGCTGAAGCTGGGGTAGTTTCTGGTAAGTTTATTAGTGTGTGTAGATATTTTTATTGATTTTAATATATTTTATCTGTGTTCAGAATGAATGTACTTGCTTAGAAAGAACTGTGTGGTAATTTATAACTGTGGCAATTACAGTTTATAGCCCTCATAGAGTAAGCAAAGAGCAGATATAGGCCAGTTTAGGTGGTCTTTCTTGCTGAGGAATAACAGCATTGGCAGGGAATTGTGTAGCCTAGAAATAACCCAGTCAGGAGGGAGAGACACGCAGGTTTCCACCCAAGGGAAATGACAGATGAGGAGCTGGGAGCCCAGAGTGGGTTCCCTTGTTGGACCATGACGGGGAAATATAAGTACAGTTGCCCTGAACTTTGACACCTGTCACTGAAGGTTTTTAAGAACAGATTAAACAAACACCTGTCAGGATTGGTCTAGGTATATTTGGTCCTGCCTCAGCATGGGGAATGGACTAGATCAGTGGTTCTCAAACTTTTTTTTTTCACGGACCACTTGAAAATTGCTGAGGGTCTCAGCAGACCACTTAGTCATTTTTCCAAATGTTGTTTGTACCATTAGCTAACTGTTGTAAAGTGCTTTGGATAAAAGCACTATATAAAAAAAACTTAATAATTTAATGGTTTTTTGTTCTACAAATAAAAGCACACAACTCATATTTTAATATCAGTAGTCTTACCTTTCTAATGCAATGGATGTGCCCTCTCTCCCCCACCATTTCAGCCCCCAAGCTGGGGCTGGGAAGGAGGGGGGTCTCTCCCCCACCCCAGCAGCCACAGAGCTGAGGCTGGGAAGGAGGGCCATCTCTCCCCGACAGCCGGAGCTCTGGAACTGGGAAAAGTCGCCTCTTTCTCTGGCCACCGCAGCCCTGCACATCCCAAATTCCCCCCACCCCCTTTTTCTCACCCCACTGCCCCCTCCCACCTACTCCCTATTCCCCCCAAGGCCGCCACCTCACTTTACATGTGCGTCTTCTCCAGGGTCCAGGCACCTAATTAGAGGAGCCACACCTGCGTGGCTCCACTAATTAGGTGGGTGGCCCTTCCTTCTTTCATGTGCGGCCGCCCAGGCACACACCTTAGACAGAACTATCTGTGGGCCACCTGAATGGAGCTTGTGGAACACTGGTGGTCCACAGACCACAGTTTGAGAACCTCCGGACTAGATGATGTCTGAGGTACTTTCCAGCCCCACATATCTATGATTCTTCCTCCCTTGGCTTCTGGGACTCTGTCCTCTCCTGATTCTCTTCCTATCTTTCTAATCCCCCATTAGGATGACAAGGATTTTCTGAAGGACACACTTTCTCCATGTTTCTGGGGAACGGGGGTTCCACAGTGATCTGTCATTGTCTTCTTCTCCACATTATATCTGGGTAATCTCATCCACAAACCTAAATTCAACTACCATCCTAGGCTGACAACTCCCAGATTTCTCTCTCTATTCCAAACCCATCTCCTTTTGTCCAAACTAAAATCTAAGCCTGTCTCTCTGACATCTCTTCATGGAGGTCTAGCCATCAAGTCAATCTCAACTTGGCTAAAACAGATCTCTTAATCTTACTCCAAAGCCTTCCCCGCACTCCTCTTTTCTCAATCATTGTGGACAACACTACAACCTGCTTGTCACTGAGGTCCATAACCTGGGTATCCTCTTCATCTCAGACTTCTCTCTAGGTCTTCACATGCAAGCTATGTCTAAATCTTGTAGATTCTTTGTGCATAGCATCTCTAAAATACAATGTTTCCTAGCCATTCACATGGCTAAAACTCTTGTCCAGGCTCTCATCATCTCATGTCTCACAACATCCTTCCCTCTGGCCTTGACAAATGCTGTCTTGTCCCACTCATATCCATTCAATATGCTGCTGCAAAGATAATTTTCCTAGACCATTGCTTTAATTATGTCACCCACATCCCTCTTTGCATCCCTTCACTGGGTCCCCCTTGTGTAGCACATCAAACATAAGCTCTCGCTGTCACTCTCAAGGCCTATCCCCATGCTACTTATCATTTCTCATTGACTATAGATATGTTGATTCTCGCCTCTGATGGGCCAATGATACCAGCCTCCATCACACATTTGTTACATTTTCAGTCACCTTTGTGCTTTCTCCCATTCTTCCCCTCACACTTGGGAGGAACTCCCCATAAATATCCATGGAGTAACCTCATTATCCTTCAAATTCCTCCTTAAAGATCCCATTTCCCTTGAGGCCTACAAAAAACTTGACAACAGTTAGACATAAATGCCAGCTTCTTCCCGGCCCTGGGAATGCTCAACTCCTCGCTCCGCCACCTGTCCGACCCCACCCCCACCCCAAACCCTCACTCCTGCTCTGCCCCAGGCCCCACCCCGTCTCCTTCCCCCAATCTTCCACCCTGCCCCACCTCTTCCTGCCCCCACTCTGCTCCACACCCCACCCAGTTCTGACCCCTCTTCCGAGTGCATCATGTCCCCGCTCCTCTGTCTCCCTCCCAGCGCCTCCCGCATACCATGGAACAGCTGATCACGGCGGGCAGGAGGCACTGGGAGGGAGTGGGAGGAGTTGATCGGTGGGGCTGTTGGCGGATGGGAGGCACTGGGGGGGGGAGGGGAAGGAGCTGGCTGCCGCTGGGTGCTAAGCACCCACTAATTTTTTTCCGTGGGTGCTCCAGCCCTGGAGTGGTGTGCTGAGACCACTGTCTATCATGGTGACCAATGCTGTCTCATTGTGTCCTTGAACTCATTCATTGGTCTGTCTGTAATCACCCATTGTTTCATGTCTTATACCAGACTGTAAATTCTCTGAGGCAGGGTCCATGTTTTTGTTCAGTTTGTACAGCAATTATCACAAAGGGGTTCTGGCTCATGACTTGGGCTCGTAGGTGCTATGGTAATACAAATAATAATTGTATTTTTAATTACTATATACATGGCTATAGAAATAAAGAGTAATTACAAATAACTGCTTTTCAATATAGCCTTAATTGAATTGAACTTTAACAGTGATCAACATGTTTTCTCAACTGTTTAACTGACCAACTGAACCATGTTGTATGCATTGTTGTAGCGGTGTCAGTCCCAGGATACTAGACAGACGAGGGGGGTAAGTTAATACTTTTTATTGGACCAACTTCTGTTGGTGAGAGAGACAAGCTTTTGAGCCACACAGAGCTCTTCCTCAACTTTGGAAAAGGTACTCACAGCAAAATGCAAGATTGTTTAGCATTGGTAGTTAGTGCATATTGTAAGGGACTATTCAAATTACAGTGGTCCATGAACATCACTGTACTCTCAGCCACCTTCTCTCTCTAATATCCTGGGACCCATACAGCTACCACTACACTACATAAACTGAACAGTGACAGGCACAAAATAATACTGTATCGCTTCAGAGGGAAAATTCCAACTGAAGGGAAATTCTGAGAGAGATTGCACTTTCATGAACCATAACTGACAGTCAGGTGTCTAAAGAATAGTGCCATTCTATTTTTCTAAAGTGGACATTGATAGGCAAATTTAATTCTTGAATGCCAGCAAAGCTTCTCAGCAGAGCTGTGTGAACTATGAGCTGTGAAAAATGTATTTCTTGACTTTAGCTATTTTCTTCTGTTAGCAAATTATCCACAATCAGCTTCTTCAGATAATCTTAAGAAATTTTAGCACATGGGTTCTTTGCAGTGTGCGCTCCCTGTGTGTTCCATATTTGTTGCACATTATATCTGAATGGTCACAAGTCACATAGCATTGTTTCTGTTCTTTGACTGGATGACATTTTACAAACATTAAGCTTTCCTTTTCTTTTTGTGATTTATCCACAAACATTCATAGTGGTTTGAGTCTATTATGTGAATAATAGGAAGAGCCTTTCAAAATGGGCATGGGGAAAATGATTATGCAAATATTTTGTGTCACTATTAGTGATGCTTTGGCTTTCCACAAACATCATGGAAATAAAGCACAACTTTCACTCTTGTAAATCAGCTAAAGGCTCATTAATAAATGAATAAAAGAGGTGATGAATAGCACTAAAATTGCCCCCTGGTTTTAATTCACAAGGCAACATTGCTGGACATTTTAATGTCAATCAAAGAGTTATACTGACATTTCATCAATATTTTCCTTCATATACTTCTGGCCCCAATGCTGCTAGGTGACTGTGTGGCAGAACTCTATGTCCATATGGAACAATTTGAAGGGTTGGGGCTTGCATATTTAGCTACTAAGTTCACATGATTATTTCTCAGATATGCATGATATAACTGAGTAGTGTAGTCTAGACAAGGATTACAGTCTCAGTGAATCAGGATTTGGTCAGTATCTCTTTTTGTGAGATAACTAAAATTTTTTGTTTTGAGCATACTTTTTCCCTTAGTGAAAGTAAACATCTGTTTCAATGTATTCAGTGCCCTAGTACACTTCAGTCACAGTCATAAGTGAATCCCTGGGCATGTTGTAGAAGCAGCATTTGTATTTCTCTATTAAAGAGACACTAAGCAGTTAATAAATGTATCATAAGGCCTCCATTGCACTTTGTTTCCCTGATAGCAAGGATGTGTTATGGCTGTAACTATGTATTCTACACAGAAAAGATAAATGGATTTCATAACTTGGCATTGTGGGAAAAGTGAGGCTAGAAATGATTGGCTCTGCTTGGAGTCAGATAACTTAACATGATAGTTCTGAGAAGCAGATCTCTAAAAACCATTAAGGACATTACCTTCTTGATTGGAGATTCAGAAATTGATGCATTGCCTTTAGTCCTATTATGTTTTGAAACTTTCATTAAATTTATCCCATCTTCCACCTGCTCTTCATAAATTGCTGGTCTGAAAATAAATCATTTGTCATGGAGTGTCTATTATGAGTAGATGAATCTTCAAAACAACATTATTATTTCCTAAAGACCAGTCTTAAAAGCATCAGCCAAATATGAGCTGAAGTACCTTACCTTATTTTGACTTATTATTCATTGAGACCATTTCCTGATGGGCTTGTGCTTAATATGTTGAATTATCAGTAGGTAGGAGAATTTGGATCCATTATTGGTTTAAAAAAAATACTGCAGCTGGTGATTACAATTAGGAAAAAAATGAAAATAAACTTTAGTTTTGCCAAGTAGGCTCATAAATTCCTTTTGTGTGAAAGAATGAGTGTCTGATCACAGTCTGCAAATATTACTACCATTGTGAAAAGATTTCATAGAGGGAAAAGGAAAATTTGTCTTACACAATGATGTCTTTTCTGAGATATCCTGTTTACCAGTCTTTGCCTTAAGGGTTGGCTGTCTCCATAGAGATACAGAGGTGGTTGAAATTGTCAGTCACGGGCAGCCCTTCCTGAAAGAACCACAGCTTAAAAAAAATTGTTAAGATAATTGATCATATTTTAATCATAGAATGACTCTTTCTTACAGAATATAAGATTGCATTTTACAGCTCAGGGGTGCAAATCTGCATATACATATTGTATAACTAATGACAACATATTGTATAACTAATGACAACATAACATATATTTCTGCAATGTAGCAAATTACACATTCCTCTAAAGTGACATAATATATATATATATATTATGGTAAAGCTATGAACTTTCCTCTTACAAGTTTCTGGGGATGGGGAGGAAAAAAGGGTGTTAAATTATTTATTTCATGGGCAATCTGTGTGTGTGTGTGTGTGTGTGTGTGTGTGTGAGAGAGAGAGAGAGAGAAATATAAAAAATCACAATGATCACTCATGAAATAAGGGGAAAGTTAATTTTAGAAAGGGCATTTTGCAATCTTGATCATCATGTGGATCCTAACTGCAGTTAGCAGGAGAGAAGGCTGTGCATGTTTGTTAGTGGGCACAACTTTTCCCTGTTTGTAAATAGCACTGAAATCTGCTCTAAGAGGATAATTATTGAAGGGAAAGCTTCAAGAATCCAAAAGAGTAAAAGGGAAGCATTTTTTCTGACCAACAACAGTAGCAAGGGTGAAATCCTTGCCCCACTGAAGTCAATGGGAAAACGCATACTGATTTTCATGGGGCCAGACCCAAGGTCTTAACAGTCACTGCTAGAGAGCAAACTGATGGGAAACACCGTGAAGCTGAAGAAGACTACAAAAATTTAACGAAAGAGCTTCCACAGTGCTGTTATTGGCACAGGCTTTCTCTGGCTGGGCATAGGGCTCTACATGAGGAAAGGGGATGGAAGGATAATGGAGGTGTTTTGTCTGTGTTAATCACAGCAGGCTGCCCACTCTGCAACTAGACCTACTTGAGTTTGTCCATCTTGTGTTTGAGCTCCAGGGTGGGACTGGTGTTGGTATACAGATTGCTTTTGACATCACAGTCCTTTGGTGAGCTGATTGTGTTCTTCAAGCGCATGGTACTTGAACTGCTGAGGCTGGTTGATGATGGCTGTTTGAGAAGAAAAAAGGAGATTGCTTGAGGACATGGTTTTTAAGGAAGGCTCTGGAAGAGAAAAGAAGGGGATACTGGAGAGATGGGTGCAGGGAAACTGTTCCAGTGTAAGGGACAGCATTATAGAAGTGATGAAGCTGAGAGTGGGAATAGAAGACAAAAGAGAGCTGAAGAGTGTAGAAAAGAAATAAAAACAGAGATCTGATTAGTGGCATGGGAGAGAGTATGCATGTGATACCAGATCAAATAAAATATTGTAATGCTTTGGCCATTAGGGGCTATTAGAATTAGCTTTTCCTGGACTTGATCTAGAGCTGCATCACTGACCTCTCACTTCTGGTTGTGCTGTCTCCCAGGATGGTTCATGTTGCTATGGAGCACCAGTCGGAGAGAGAGAAAGTGATGCTGGAAATATCAAGGTTGCCCAAGCCACATCCTTAACCATGGGAATGGCCTGGAACTATCCCACCATAGGCTGCAATCTCTTTAGATCTCCCAGGCTAAGCAGGGTTAGCCCAGTCAAGCCGTAGACTGAATTTAACAGATAATAGTGAGGTGCTACTGGCTGTACTGATTTCAATTTCATAAATGTGCTTCATCCAGTAGTGAGCTAATGCCCCAGCCTGGTATTGGAAGTGGAGGCACTATTCAGTTCTGTTCAGATTCTTTATAACATTTTCATCACCATGATACCGGAGCACCTTGCTGTGTTGTGGGAGCTGTCCACTTTCAGATGAAATGTAAACTCTCAGGTTTACAATATCTAAACATTATGGCATGACATTTTGCAATTGTAGACATCATTATGGGGAGGCAGTGTTGCCTAGTGAATAAAGGACTGCACTGGGATACAGGAGACCTGAGTTCTATTCCCACCTTCACCACTGGCCTGCTGAGTGACCTTGTCTCCACTCCATGCTTCAGTTTCCCCATCTGTAAAATAGGGCTATTGATACTTACCTCTTAGGCAAAATGATGTTCTTCTACACTACCTGTCCCACAACCATTGTGTGGTCATCCTAGCATTGTTGTAATGGATATTATATTTCACTGGAGGTGGCTGCATTACACTCATGGGAGAAGTGATCATTATTATGGGATTAAAATTACTAAATCAGTAAATGCTATGAAGGTGGTGAAGGTTGTTAATAAATAGATAAAGCATAATTCATAGTTACTGAATAACAATGCTTCACATCTTTCATCAGGGGATTTCAAAGTGCTTTAGATAATTCACTCTCATGACAACCCTATTAAGGAGGTAGGTATATTTGACAGATGGGTGAATTGAGGCACAGAGTTGAGGAGCAGAGTGGAGACTCAGAAAAAGAGGAATCCAGTCTCAGCTCCTAACCCAGATAATAACGCTCTTCCAGTTTCAAAGTTGAAACTGTTTCAGCTACACTATGAAGGCACTTGGCTTTGCTTCATTGTCCAACATATGAATTGTTCACAGGGCATTAGTGGAACTGATAATTTAAGCAGAAGTAAACTTGTAAATGCTTACAACTTCTGACAAGGGTTTATACTCCATCTCATTAGTAAGTGTTGCTCCACATTTGTGGGTGGTTTTCATATTCCAAGGTTTGACTCATGGGAGGATCTAGTATTTGGATTGCTCCAACAAGAAATATATACAGAGGAGTTTTCCTCATTAAAGCGTTTTTTTTTTTTTTGTTTTTTTTTTTTGTTTTTTTTACAGTAAACACCTTTTTGCCTTTTGTTATCCCCTTCCAAATGGCACAAGTATTTTCTACACTGCTATGCAAAGGTATTTTTATAGTACGGGATGATAGAAATCTGATCTAATGACTACTTGGCCTCAGTTATTGACTACTAACAGATTAGCATTGAAATCTCAGCCATTTATTAATTAAACAGTTACCTGTCTCTGCTGAACTGTGAAATCTCTCTGGAGTTCCTGTGTCAGTAGGGAGAAGCATACACCTCTAATGACTGAGTGCTGCATTTTTATAGTGCCTTATGAGTGCAAAGTACTATACAGTCACCAACTTATAAATCCTCACAACATCCATGGGAGATAGGTGAGTATGTACTATTACCCTCATTTTACACATAGGGAAGCTGAGACAGAGTTTGAAGTAACTTGCCTAAGGCTGTACAATAAATCAGTGGCAGAGGCAGGGTCATAACCCAGGGTTACCTGACTCCCAACCATGTCCTCATGCCTCCAGACATCAGGAAAATAGGAGTGACCATACCAGATCAGACAAATGATCCATGTAGACTGGTATCATGTTTCCAATAGTGCTTGGTACCAGATGCTTCAGAGAAAAATCATGAAGCCCCTATAACAGACAATTATTCAGTTACATGCCTAAGACATTCTGGGGTACAATCCAGACCAGTGTGGTATTGTCACACATGCCCTGCAACCTTGGTGCCTCACAATGCTTTGCTGTTGTAAATTTCTACTTGGGTCGCTCACAATCAGCCTGTCAGCATGCAGGTCACACCCTGAGTGTCTGTGTACAAGCCACAAGCCTGATCCATCAACTCTGACCCTAGCACCTGTCACCAGCACACCAGCCACATTCCAGCTTCCAGAAGCCTTGGTTACTACTTGCAGGGTGACCTCAACATGCTCCCAGTCCCAATTTTTTCCCAAAAACGTGTGTTCTGCACCAGCCAGCCCTCACCTGGACAGTCCAGATATTGGAGATCTGTTGCCTCTGTAAGAGATCAATGTACAGAAGTTTGCTATTTTAATGAGTTACCTACACAATTCAATTTAACCACAGCACTGGGTTAGTTTTGATTAAAGAATAAAACAAGTTTATTTAACTACAAAGAGAGAGATTTTAAGTGAGTACAAGTACAAGGCATTAAAGTCAGAAATGGTTACAAGAGAAATGAAGATAAAATGCTTTCTAGTGATAAAACTTAACAAAGTAGACTTGCTTCAAGGAAAAATCCTTACCACATATTCCCAGCAACATTGGTGGCCAAATTTTCATGTCAGGATCCCTCCCAAAGTCAAGAGGCTTGTTCTTTTGTCATTTTAGGTGAAAGAGAGAGAGAGAAAAAAAGGTAACCATGGAGTATTTTTGCCCTTCACATTTATAGTTTGAAATGCATTTTCCTGAGGGTTATGCCTAGATAAAATTCCTTCCTGCTTTGAGGATGGAGACATGGAGTCTTGTTGTGAAAGAGGTTGCATGCTGTTGCTTGCTATAATGCAGATTGACCTGTTTCTGCCCCACTTCATTGCCAAAGAATGGCCAATGACCAGTGATTGCCAATCAACTTTGATGACACCTTGGTAGTGGTGTCAGCTTGTCCTTTGTCTTTGAGAAACTGGTTTACCCAGACTTATCTAGTAAATCTATTTCAGACTTCATTTCAGCTTATGTTTATAACTTTATAATGTTACATACAATGTTGCTACACACATTTCATCATGATATTATTGACCCATGGGTTATTTGTTTTCAAATGATACCTCAGAAGGCATATTTTGTACAAAGTTTATTGCACTAGTGTGTGCAGTGTGAATACAGGGGTGCATTCGGTCATAATGTCTATGCAAGAAGCTTCTTCCAATCCTCAAGCAACTAGTGATTGGTCTTTGTGCTGAATCATGAGAACTAATATCCCTTGTACTGGTATGCCAGCTGGGAGATTAATTATTATTATTATTATTCTGATCCTTACCCTCAGCTTTTTACTTTGCTAACATTATTGGCTCTTTACGGAGTGGTCGCTGATTTGGGGGGGTTGCAAGGCATCATTTTCCCTTTGGAAGATAAATTGACTAAGACTAAGAGCACCTTGTTGTGTCATTTATTTATTTACAAAATATCCTTCTTCCCTTGAACAGAAGTGGGCAAAAAATTCACACAAGCAACTCCACTTGCAGAAATCCCAGCTAAGACATCACTGAGTCAAGTCCGGTTACCAAGATACAACTCCCTTTGTTCTCACCCTTGGTCTGTGTCCCTTTGCTTTTAGCACTGTGTTCCATGCTTTGCCTTGTAATTTTACCAGGGAAGACACTAACGTTTGCACACATGGTGCACAGGGTCCCAAAATTATCCATGGTCTATCTAGTTCAGGTGGGCCTAGATATTAACACCCTTTTTGTGCAGCTGCTGTGCTACACAGAGGGACCTCAAATAGGTCTGACTATATCAAGTGTCCACTGGAGATGGCTCATCTACTTTCCAGAAAAAAAGTAGTGCATAACCTGTCCAATTATGCATAATGACTAGCTATAACCAGCTCTTGTGGAGACCCTTTGAATAGACCGTTTATACCGAGCTTTTTCTAGGGTAAGTGCCTTCCTAGTAACCAATAATTCATAATATGCATTTCATTGTAACACCTTTGCCATTACAATAACTTGTGGCAGTGATTTCCACAGGTTAATTGTGTGTTGTGATTAAACAAAGAAAATATTTCTTCTGTCACCGTGCCTTCATGGTTCACAACTGAGAATACCAAATTCGGAACAAACTGCTGAGAAATAGGGCAGACACACACAAAAACTGGTTATTCTTTCATGAGATATACCAAATCAGCAACCAAAGTAAACTTCTGTCTCACCACACTGGCTAACGGGAAGTCAGCAAAGCAACCTCCTTAAATATTCCAGTCCTGGTTCAACACCCAGACACTAGACTTAATGATGAGTGGTCTACATGGTCATATTGTAATCAGATAATGTTACACCCCCAATGCAAAACTGATGCAGGAAGGGGAGTCACAGACACTGCTGAATGCATCATAGGAACTTTCCATTCTTGGTCCTGTATTACTAAAGCTTGGATTGCTCTTTCAGCATAATTACTGTATGTCTCATGATTTTGCCAAGAGCTAAAGAAAATAGCTAGTTATCCATACAAGCCTTAGCAAATGTTTGGAACCCAATTAACATCAACTCAAAGTAGATATTAATGATCTCAATAGTGTAGGAATATTGGCATTTAGCCATGAAAGCAATATGAAGGTGTTCCTCAGTTTCCCTTCTCATACAGCACAGTAGGTGTGTAATGTCTTTTCTCCTGTATACAGTTTCAAGACTGGTTACAGGCACTAGCTGTGCAACATCACTATCACAAAGCCCTTTAACATAAAGTGTGTTTTTATGTATCACTCTTAACATGTTCAAGGGTTTTGTCAAAAGATCAGGCACATTGTACATTTTTACAGTTTTGGGTAATAGCAACAAACTAGTTACAAAAGTTAACATTAGTATTAATATTAACATCAAATTACTTACAAGTGTATATGTACAATCATTTATGTCATGCCATGCCTTTCGTTTAGATACACCATTTTTGAGGTCAGTTTGTTCAATACCTTTGGGGTTTTGGTAGTTTAGGGTTAACCTATGGATTTCATTTGCAGGATGAAGTTTTTCCCTTCCTCCCTGTCCTGGAGGGTCAAAATCTGAGCTCTCTTGTGTAACAGAATCCATTGTCTGGCTAGTTGTGCCCTCTCTGCTAATAGCTGTGAGCAAGTCTTTCTCCCCACTGTCAGTCAGGTAATTCGCATCAGCACACAGTAACCTGTTTATGTTTTCAGATCTTTAACCTTTACCAATCCCAAGGCTAGACTCTGTCTTAAAGAGATACCTTTCGTTTTCACTAGCATGTTAGACTCAAGGTTCTTTTATCCTTCCATTACCAACCTCTGCTTCCACATGGAATCAGATGTCAAGTCCACTAAGAGACTACAAGTCATGTCCAACGTGTCTAGAGATGAAAGTTTGCCTGCCATCCCCTATATTCTCGAGAGATTAACGGCACAGCTGTCCTGTTCTGTAGATTCAGCTACCCAGTCTTCCCTCTGAACCTGAGACACAGACTGTTTACTCAAAGAGTCAGTATGGAGACATTCATGTTCCAACAACATTGTCAACCCAACAAGCTGGTCAAGCACAGCCACTTGGTCATCATAGGGATGTTCAAATTCCCTGACAATTTTCATTCCATCTGACACCGTCTCTAAGTTATCCATACTGGATCTTTCTAAAGCTGGGTCAGTGGATCCATACACATCTGAAAGAGACTGGCAGTTAGGAACTGAAACTACCTCAATCAAATCACTTCCACACCCCTGCTTGCAAAACTACCATAAGGATTCTTCGCCTTAGGAGCTGCTTTAAGCAACAGTTCACAGAAGCATTGCTCTGCTAAGCCACAACCAACTTCTTCTGAATTTCCCTTACATCCAGAATCATCTCGGGCCCATTAGGAGGATTTTTACACAACCGCTTTTCAGGCAAGCTGCTAGACTCCATATTTAAAAGGTTAAAGGCATTCTCCTCCCCTTTGCAACCATTCTTGCTGGCAACATGTAGGTTACCAGGCCCAACACAAACAAGCTTAGGGACCATTCCCTCCTTGTTACAAGTTTCCACATTGTCAGTGGGTAACACAGTTAAATTATCTTCATGCTTTTCTTGTGTCCTGGCCAAGATCTCTACCTGGTTAAACAGAGTTGTCATACTCCGCAACCCACTAGCAACAGGCAAAATAGAAGGACCAGAATCACCTGGTCCCTGGAACTGTGTTATGTAGGGTTACCATTCGTCCGGATTTACCCGGACATGTCCTCCTTTTTGTGTTAAAAATAGCGTCCAGGGGGGAATTTGTAAATCACTCAAAATGTCCGGGATTCCCCCCCAGGCAGAACGAGGTGCGGCTGGGAGGGGTGCAGGAAAGTCAGCCGCTCACATGGGGCTCTGGCAGCCAGAGCCCTTCCCCCTGCAACTTGCCGGGCTAGATTCCGGAGCTGCTGTAGAGCTCCTCCTCCCCGCCCCCCTCCCTCCCTCCCTGCGTTCTGAGCCGGCCGGGCCGTTTGCATCGGGCCTCGGCAGCTCCTCCTCCCCTGCAGCCCAGCGACCCGCTCCAGCAGCACTGTGCAGGGGCAGGGACCGGGTTGTGTGTTGCGCTGGGGAGCGCATCCATGTGTCCGGCTCCGCACAGAGCCCAACACCCTGTTCTGAGCGGCAGGGTAAGGGGGCCAGGGGGCAGGAGAAGGGGCAGGGAGATTTTGGAGGGGGCAGTCAAGAGACGGGGGGGCTTTTTGAGGGGGGATGGAGAAGGGTTTGGGCAGTCAGGATACAGGTAGGGGGTAGGGTCCTGGGGGGCAGTTTGGGGGGGGTCTTAGGAGGGGGCAGTCAGGGGACAAGGAACAGGGAGGCTTAGGTAGGGGGTGGGGTTCTGGAGGGCAGTTAGGAGCAGGGGTCCCAGGAGGGGGCAGTCAGGGGACAAGGAGCGGGGGGGGGTGTTTGGGAGTTCTGGGGGGGGCTGTCAGGGGGCAGGGGTGGGGAGAGGGATCGGAGCAGTCAGGGGACAGGGAGCAGAGGGGTTTAGATGGGTCGGTAGTTCTGGGGGGGGCTGTCAGGGGACAAGGAGCGGGGGAGAGGGTTGGGAGTTCTGGGGGGGGGGGCTGTCAGGGGGTGGGGAGTGGTTGGATGGGGCGTGGGAGTCCCAGGGGTCAGTCTGGGAGTGGGGGTGTGGATAAGGGTTGGGGCAATCAGGGTACAGGTAGGAGTAGGCTCCTAGGGGGCCAGTTAGGATGTGGGGAGGGTCTCAGGAGGGGGCAGTCAGGGGACAAGAGGCAGGGAGGCTTAGGTAGGAGGTGGAGTCCTGGGAGGCAGTTAGGGGCAGGGGTCCCAGGAGGGGGCAGTCAGGGGACAAGGAACGGGGGAGGGTTGGGGGTTCTGAGGGGGGCGGGAAGTGGGAGGGGCAGGGGTAGGGCTAGGGCAGTACGGGGGCGGGGCTCCTCCCGTCCTCTTTTTTGCTTGCTGAAATATGGTAACCCTAGTGTTATGACACTAACTGGATGTGACCATTTTCAGACATGTACTTGGACAGTGGGACAACTTCCTTAACAGGCAAGTTGCCACTTCCAACAGATAAACTGCTATTCTCCACAGATAGGGGCTCATTATACTGAGCTACTTTAAGCAAATCACTTCTACCTTGTTCAGGCTTACTTTCACAAGCTTTACTTGCCAACAATCCATCACCCACAAAAAATCTACCCTTTTCTTCCTCAATTAGGGCTTTAACCTGACCATCAATTTTAATCTGCTCTAGAGAAATATTTTCCTGATCAATGAGTTCTCTCTGTGCTTCATTTGATTCCAGATTCACTTCTGATATATTAGATAGACATTCAGAACGTCATTCACGTATAAACTGCTTTTTTGCACAGACAGACAGCTATTTTCCACCTTCCCGAGCTTAGAGACGCCCTCTCCCTGGTCATAGCATAATTGATTAAACACAGACAGCTGCTTAGAGTCATACACCCTCCCTTCACAAGTCTCCCTGTTAGTCACAGATAACACAGAAGAGTCATATTCATACTTGCTTTGGGACTGGGTTATGCCATCAACCTGATTAAACATATACGTCATGTCATAATCAAACAACATACCAACATTGTTATAAACTGGACTTTCAAGATGATACAGTTTCTGCTGTTCTTCCATGGCTTTATTGATTTGGAGCTTAAGTCTGTCAATTTCTTGTTGCATCTGGTGAACCCTCTCCTCAGCTTACTTGGCTATCTCTTTGGCTCTTTTTTCCAGCTGGACTAAGGCTTGCTTCTCTTGCATTCGAAGTTCTGCCCGTCTTTGTTCATGTTCAAGCCACAGCCTCTCTCTCAGGGCTTGCAGATTGATTGCTTCTGCTGATGCCTTCTAGCTCATGGTCTCTGATCTTTAACCTTTAAAACTCTCAATTTCAAATTTTAGTGGTGTGGGGTTCCGATCCAAAGCTTAATTGACCTGGTTCTGTGGATCCTAGCCAGACTACGCCACTGTCACTGTGGGTCACAACTGAAAATATCAAATTCAGACAAACTGCTGAGAAATAGGTCAGACACACCAAAACTGGTGGTTATTCTTCCATGTAACCAGCAACAAAAGTAAACTTCTGTTTCACCACAGTGGCTAACAAGAAGTCAGCAAAGCAGCTTCCTTGGGTATTCCAGTTCTGGATTCAACACCGGGACGCTAGACTTAATGATGAGTGGTTCTTTAAAACCCATTTCGTCAATCAAAGGATTCTTCTGATCCTAAAGGAACAGCCAAATACCCAGGTTAATATATAACTTAGATCTTACCCAATAATCATGCTATTGCCAATCTTTTAGTATCTAATATCTAAAGGTTTATTTATTAAAAGAAAGAAAGAAAGGTGAGAGTTAAAATTGGTTAAAGGCATTTGCAAAGCTCTTGGATCAGGCTTGTAGAAGTGATGGAATAAACTGCTCGCTTGTTTAAGTCTCTGGTTGCTTCCAAATCATTGGAAGGTCCTCAGTCCCTCGGTTAGAGTGCTCCCATTAGTACAAGTTCATCATAGTCCAGAGGTTTGAGCTGGAAAGATGCCAAAATGGAGATGTTTCCAGGGCCTTTTATAGCTTCTGCCAAGTGAAGGGAAACCCATTGTTCTCACTGTTGAAAATTACAGGTAAAAAGACGGTGGTTGGAGTCACATGGGCAAGTCACATGTCCATGCGTGCTTTGCTTAGTCATAGCAGAGTCCATTAGTCTAGTTAGAATGTTCACATGAAAATCCATTAAGTGTAGATAGGCATTTTCCATGGTCCATTGTGAGTTAAGTGTTTTTTGATGGGCCATTTAACTTGAATAGTCCCTTCAAGATGTGCAAGCTAAATACCTTGTGGGTTTTACCACAGGAGCAAACATTTGAAATACAGGTACATAGTTAATATTCTTAACTTCAGATACAAGAACGATACATACATACAAATGGCATAATCATATTCAACAATTCATAACTTTTCAATTGACACCTTACTTGACACACTTTGTACAAATTTGTTGCGATTATATAACAATGATAGCAACAATGATCTATGTGGTCATATTTTAATCAGATAATGTCACATCTTCATCATCAATCTTAAATGTGCTGCCTTTTAATTGTATTGGGTTTCCCCTTGCTCTTCTATTATGAGAAGAGCTAAAGAGATGCTTTAAAGAGATGCTCATCGAAGGGACTGAGTTTGCTTGAGATGGAAATTCCTTCTACTAAATATTAAACTTTGGCTGGGACTTTCCTTGTATCATTTAACTTCGAGGAAAGATTTCTGAGGTCAGCTCTACATTAGAAATTTTTACCAATATAATAATATCAATTGGGGTGGGGGGTGATTATTTTTATCACATTTCTATACCTGAAAAAGTGCTAGTGTAGGCCCAGGTATGGTAAAAAAGTGCTTTTGCAACTATAGTCCATTTAGTTCAGGAAAGTGCTATAAGCAAGTAAGGTTTGCCGTTATTGCGGCACCAGCAAACCTTTTCTAGGACTAGGACTCAGTGGCCTTGTACAAAGGTGTCTGCTCCCTGGCCAAGAGCTTGGGATCTCAAGAAAACCAGCATGCAACTCCAAAATTAATTTCTGCTCCCTAAATATATGGTGATCAGAGGCAGGTTGGAGGATGTCAGGGAGGAGAATCCTTGTGCAGAAAGCAAGTAGTGTTAATAAGTAGGAGGAGGCCAAAGTGACCCTTTTAGCTTCTTTCCACACACTTGTGGATCAAGTTATTTTAAACTATTTCGGAGCCTTTTTAATGGATTTTTTTTTATTTCTTTAAAACTGGTTTATTCATCAAAAATTATTTTTGTTATTTGTTATGTAGAGTGAGAAATGGGTAGAGGGAGGACATAAGAAGGGGATCGGGGAGCAGAAGTGTACATACCACCAGTGATATGAACTAAATGACAGTTCTCCTCGTGCCCTCTTATGGCCATGGCTTTCTGTGATTGCTGCAGTTTGGGAGGAAAGACAAGAGTAGAACTTGATTTGCTTTATGTAATGCAGGGCATTTAACCTACCTGCAGCTAGTGAGATGATTTGTTTTGTTTCTGTCCTTATGTCAAAGTGGGGGGAAGATTGATTTGATATTCTATGGCCTTACGGGGTGAAATTCCAGTCCACTGTAGAGGAAGTCATGCTCATGACTCCCACTAAATGTACAAAAAGCTGCTACATGTACTGGACAACCCTTTCTGCTGACATATTTAAAAACACACAAATGTCATTCCCAGCAGAGCCAGAGTGATTATAGTCAAGACCAAACATAGAAAATGTTCTGAAAGTGGGGGTTGGGTGGGACTCAAGTATGTCTTTCTGAATGAGCAAAACTGTTTCTCTGTGCTGCCTATTCATTTGTATGAGGAAGTTTTATTTATCATTCAATAGCTAACTTTGTCTTACATGGCACAAATGCTGCTTATCTAATACAGAACTTTCCTGAAACTGTCATGAGAGTATAAGACCATCTCTGTGTAACAGAGCCTGTCTTTCCACTGGCTTATCAATTGTGTGGTGGTGATAGAATTGGAATTTTTCCAATGAAAATATCCCCCTTTTTAAATAAGCTTGTCCAGATATCCTGATAAGGTGGGGAAAAGTGTGTTTTCCCACACTTTTACTGTTTCCAACCTTGAAAGGGTGGGAAAGTGTGAGACTTGGAAAACATTTTTCAGTTTTAACAGTGACACTTTCACTTTTAAGTGTTAACACTTTCAACTTTTTTACTATTTTCTAACTAATAAAAGTTTGGATAAGAGTTGCAAAGCAGGGAAAAATCCAATTTCAAACCAACATATTTAAAAAGTCTGAAAAATGAAAACAAAAATTTCAATGAAAATTAGAGGATTTTTCTACTGAAATGTTTTGTTCGACTAAACACTGTTTTCTGAGGAAAAATGTTTTGACAGAAAATTTTTGAACATCTCTAACAAACAATGCTGTTCTTAGGTGTACACATTGAGGTCACCAGACATCCTCATGCAGGGAGGAAGACTCCTTTATGATATGGTGGCTTGTTTGTTGTTCGGGGTGGTTGGTTTTTTTTTTTTTCTTATTTCTGTGCAGCTGCTATCAGAAATATTGTAAAATGGAAGCTATGCTTGAATAACAGTTTGCATAGATTCCAATTGAATGACTGGTTGACCAGTGTTTGTATCTGCAAAACCTACAGGATTATCAAACACCTTCCTTTTTGGCAATAAGGCTTTAATTTCCTTTCAAATTCAAAGCATAATGGTCACCAAAATTCATGCTCAAAACATCCTGACAAAACTGTGCCTCTCTTAATAGCCTTTGTATTTTAAGTTCAACGATTTTTTCTTTTAACCAAATAAAGAGGAATTGACTGAGATGTACGTTTCCAGTGTACTCACGAAATAACCAGACTCCAATTACAGATTATTGCTTTAATGTCAGCACCTTTGTCCATACTAATAATATTTTCTTTATACTGGAGACAGATACTTTCAGTGAAAAGATGACCCCATACCAGATAGCTGCAAATAGGCACTTAGTTTATACAAGATACTGTAAAACTGTATATAAATCACTAGTGTATGCAGCTACTCATATTGCTGCATCCTAAGGAACTGAAAGAAACTACCGTATATACTTATTCATTAACCCATTCGTTTATAAGCCGACCCCCCCAAAATGGATAGGTAAAAATAGCAAAAAGGGAGGTAGACCTAAGCCAAGAGAGATTAATGCTATTAAGATATTTTAAAGTACAGGCAGCAGCAGTGAGTTTAGCAAACTGAGAAAGGATATAGAGGAAAACTTAACCACTACGTAAAATATTTGAAAAAAAAATTATATTTTTAGCTATGAGCAAGGAATTTGGTTTCGTGTGTGGAAGCAGTTGGGAACCTGCATCCTGGTTTAGAGAGGACAATGGGGGTAGTTACCTGCTCTTCTAAAACCTGAGTTTGTTCCCCCAATGTATTTTGATTTTGTGTGCATGCCAAATGGATTGTAGGAGTGCCCTTCCATGCTGCAGTTAACTGGTTTTGGGTGACTCCATTTGTTAATGTATTGATTTTAGGTATTAACCTGCTTAATTTTAGTTTTTTACTTTGAAATTCTTTTTTTATTTACTCCCCTGTGACTGAGTCGCAGCTCCTGTCTTCTAATGTGCTTTGTGAACTGTTTCATTTTTTTCTTCATCTAATTGACCAATTTAGTGAAAGTATTGTTTGCTACTTCTTCCTTCTGTGCATTTACTTTTCCCATTCTGACAGGCACCAATCTAGGTCTCAGTTTAACCAGAACCTGGCTTTTATTGTAAGGTTTATCGATTTACCCACCTTTTTTTATTTCTGTTCCCATTCTTCAGGCACAGGGTAACTACCTGAAGTCTACTGTTGACCACCAATATTTATAACAAGGGATGGCACATTTTTTGTAGGTTCCTTACAGCTGTTTTCAAAGTTTTATTGTGTTTCTGTGCTTGCTGTCTCTGGACTGCTTGCCGCCCTGTTGGGAGAGCGGGAGCATTCCAGGGCTTTGTGGCTTCTCCTGCTTCTTTTGACTATTTCTTTGTTTCTGTTACTTATCCCGCCAGTTTTCTGGCGTGTTGTCTTAACCATTTAACAGCCATGGTTATAGTTTGCAATATTTTACATTTAAAGGCTACCGTCTCTGCCCTAGCCTTACGGATGCCATTCCATGTTTTTCCCCACTATATTTTTTAAATGCATACGGACCTCTTTTGCTAGCAACCCAGCATGTCCATATTTTATCAAACCCCATGGGGGTTTTTAGCATGTACTTTTCTGCCATATTAGATTGCAATTCCTACAGTGGGCAGCTCGCTTACTTACCAGATTAGTGATCAGTGCCACGAGTGTGGTGAGATGTTTGGCTGCATGTGTGTGTGTTCTTTCGGTGTGCTGTCTCAGCGCTGCACAGATAACGGAGACAGCACACCTCAGTCGAACTGTCCAATAAATGTACAGACTCAGTTTGTAGTGAAGGCATCTGGCCAGGTTTATTGTTGACGAAGCACGGTAATAGCACCTGGCAGACTTTATGAGAATACTCAGACATGTATACCTGTGACAATGGACACAGCTCAGTGAATGGCGGGACTTTCCATTCCCTCCTTGGCTGACCAAAGACATTCCCTCTGAGACTTCATTTTATACATTAAGGCAAACAAGTTACTTACTGCCCCTCTGACATAATTAGTTAACACCCTCTTATGTAGCCAGTTATCACCTTGTACATGTTTATTTATCACACTGTTATTTTGACCTTACATTTTTAGAATGGGTGAGCATGTTCCTTTTATCTTTAGGAAATATGTTGGTATCGACTTCTGAAAAGTGTTTGTGTAAGTGCTCTGTGCCTAGCACCTTTTAGAAATGTGTGTTTTTGCAATATCAGCCCTGTTCTTGTCAAATTCTGTGAGCTTGCAAGCAGGCCGAGCCTGACTTTTGCTCACTTTGCTTCACATGAGCAAACTTGACCACTACTTTAGCTCAGGCCTTAGGCCTCACACCAAGCCTCGGATACAAGAGCTTATGTTTCAGGCTCTCTTTCTACTACACAGACAACATCAAGGAGGAATTCAAGGCCTTCTTAACAGAGGCTAGACTGGTGACAAAGACCTCACTCCAAATGGTTCTCAGTGTTGCAATTGCTTCCTCCAAAGCAATGTCTTCTACAGTCATATAAGAAGGGCATCCTGGAAATGTAATTGTGAAATAGCACTAGATATTCGGCAGTTTATTAAGGTTTACCCTTTGATGTGCAGTGTTTGTTTTCAGAAAAGACTGATGAGATATTGCACTCTTGTAAAGATTCGCACACCACCCTATGCTGCCTAAGAGCACATACTCCAGCCACCAAGAGGACCCAGCAAATACAAACCTCCAGAGCAACATTCTCATTACAACCAGAGACAGCTCTTCTATCCTCTGAAATAGCGTGACACATCCAGGACGAGACAGAATCCTCAGAAGAGAGTGTCATTCAATTCCAACTCTAACCACTCATTTCACCCTCAACCTGCTGTTGGGAAGCAACACTTTTGACTTCTCCTTTGAGGACAGTGAAATATCAAGAGTGATCTCACCATTTGCTCCCTTCCTTTTGAGGACAGATCATCTCACATCCTAAGCACTAGAGAGGGGATTAGCCTCAGACAAGTGGGTCCTAAGTACTTCCTTCCAATTCTGTTCCATCACTCCTCTCCACTCTTTTTCCCCATACCTTTTCAGGGGCCAGTCTCATAAGTCTTTGCTCCAACAAGAAGTTTGGATTTGCCCATTCTGGGAGCTATAGAGGAAATTCCATTGCACTTTCAAGGGCTGGATTTTTACTATTTTCTGACTCCCAAGTACAGGGGAAGACTGAGACTTATATTGGACCTGCATTCTCTGAACATATTCATCAAACAAGTGAGATTCCATATGGTCAATCTCCTTCTCTCCCTAAATCTCAACAATTGACTTGCTGCTCTTGACCTTTGATAGTTAAGGGCATTGAGGTCAATGGTAATTGGGACAAAATACAACATGGTTTTACAAAAGGTAGATTGTGCAAAACCAACCTGATCTCCTTCTTTGAGAAGGTAACAAATTTTTTAGTCAAAGGAAATGCAGTGGATCTAATTTACCTCGATTTCAGTAAGGCATTTGATATGGTTCCGCATGGGGAATTATTAGCTAAATTGGAAAAGTTAGGGATCAATATGAAAATTGAAAGGTGGATAAGGAACTGGTTAAAGGGGAGACTACAATGGGTCATACTGAAAGGTGAACTGTCAGGCTGGAGGGAGGTTACTAGTGGAGTTCCTCAGGGATCAGTTTTGGGACCAATCTTATTTAATCTTTTTATTACTGACCTTGGCATAAAAAGTGGGAATGTGCTAATAAAGTTTGTGGATGACACAAAACTGGGAGGTATTGCCAATACAGAGGCGGACCGGGATATCATACAGGAAGATCTGGATGACATTGTAAACTGGAGTAAAAGTAATAGGATGAAATTTAATAGTGAAAAGTGCAAGGTCATGCATTTAGGTTTAACAACAAGAATTTTGGTTATAAGTTGGGGACACATCAGTTGGAAGTAACAGAGGAGAAGGACCTCAGAATATTGGTGGATCACAGGATGACTGAGTCGCCAGTGTGATATGGCTGTGAAAAAAAGCTAATGCAGTCTTGGGATGCATTAGGTGAGGTATTTCCAGTAGATATAAGGTGGTGTTAGTACCATTATACAAGGCACTGGTGAGACCTCATCTGGGATACTGTGTGCAGTTCAGGTCTCTCATATTTAAGAAGGATGAATTCAAACTGGAAGAGGTTCAGAGAAGGGCTATTAGGATGATCCGAGGAATGGAAAACCTATCTTATGAAAGGAGACTCAAAGAACTCAGCTTGTTTAGATTAACCAAAAGAAGACTGAGGGGAGATATGATTGCCCTCTATGAATACTTCAGAGGGATAAATACCAGGGAGGGAGTAGAATTATTTAAGCTCAGTACCAATGTGGACACAAGAACAAATGGATATAAACTGGCCATGAGGAAGTTTAGACTTGAAATTAGACGAAGGTTTCTAACCCTCAGAGGAGTAAAGTTCTGGAACAGTCTGCCAAGGGAAGTAGTGGAGGCAAAAGACATATCTGGCTTCAAGACTAAGCTTGATAAGTTTATGGAGGGGATGGTATGATGGGATAGCCTAATTTTGGCAATTAATTGATCTTTGACTATTAGAGTTAAATATCCCCAATGGCTTGTGATGGGGTGGGATCTGAGTTACTACAGATAATTCTTTCCTGGGTGTCTGGCTGGTGAGTCTTGCCCATTGCTCAGGGTTTAGCTGATGGCCATATTTGGGGTCGGGAAGGAATTTTCCCCCGGGGCAGATTGGCAGAGGCCCTGTTTTTTTTTTGCCTTCCTCTGTAGCATGGGGCATGGGTCACTTGCTGAAGGATTCTCTGCATCTTGAAGTCTTTAAACCATGATTTGAGGACTTCAGTGGCTCAGATATAGGTTAGGGGTTTGTTACAGGAGTGGGTGGGAGAGATTCTGTGGCCTGCGTTGTGCAGGAGGTCGGACTAGATGATCAGAATGGTCCCGTCTGACCTTAAAGTCTATGATTCTATGTATATTTTCCTTTGGCAGTTGTATTCAGTCACAGAAAATTACTCAGATTTGTGGAAGGGGACTGCCATTATCAGTATACAATACTCCCCTTGGGACTGTCATCAGCCCCTTCTGAGTTCACCAAATGCATGGAGGTGGTGGCAGCCTTCTGTAGGAAGAGGGGTAACTCCAGACAACTATGTCAAGAAGCATTGAGCTTTGGGGAGTTTTGCTTCACAGAAGACATCACACCTGTAGCTGCACACTTACTTGGCACCCAGAATCAGTTAGCCAACTTCCTCAACAGACGAGGATCCCACAGCCATGAGTTGTGTCTTAAGAAGAGCATATTGAGGTCCATCTTTGGGCATTCCCTCTGTCAATCTGTGTGATACAAAAGACAACAAGAAATGTCACCTGTTTTGTTCTCAGCCAGGCCACAGCCTGGGATCACTTACCAACGCCTTTATGCTGGACTCAACATGGGGTCTAATGTACACATTTCCCTGATCCCTCTAGTTCCACAGGTCATTCACAACCTGAAAAAAAGAACATGTCAAGTTAATCTTCATTGCCCCATCGTGGCTGAGACAGTGCTGGTTTCATACCTCTTCAGGCTCTCAGTTCATCCTTCGGGCCCTCTGTCTCTTTTCTCCGACTTGCTGTCGCAGCAACATGGTCAAATATTGTATCTGGACCTGGGCAGCCTCCATCTTACAGCATGGCTTATGAGTGGCTAGACCAAGAGGAAAGTGTGTGCTCCTTAGTGATTCAAGAAATCCTGCTCAATAATAGAAAGCAAGCAATCCACGAGATCTTGACTAAGTGAAAACATTTTTTCCATCTGGTCTCCCAAGAGTGGAGTACAACCTTGAAAAGCAAGGATACAGGACATCTTAGGGCTTGTCTCCACTTACTGAGGGAGTGACACACGTTGATCAATCCACCGGGGGTTGATTTAGCTAAATCAACTGCCGATTGCTCTCCCGTTGACTCTGGTACACCATTGGAACAATAAGTACAAGTTAAGTCAATGGGAGAGTTTCTCCCGTCGACCCAGCACGGTGTAGGCATGGCAGTAAGTTGATCTAAGGTACGTCAACTCCAGCTATGTTATTCACATAGCTGGAGTTGCGTAACGTAGGTTGACTTAGTCCCCTTGTTTAGATCTGCCCTTAGAGTATCTCCTATATCGGAAATCCTCAGGCCTGTCCAGGTGTTCCCTGAGGGTACACCTTACAATGATCTTGGCCATACACTGTCCAGTCCAGGGATGACCAGTATTTTCCAACCCCATGAGTGTTAGATTTCTCAAGGAAATGGTGTATCTTTCCCCAACTGTTAAGAACTTGTTACCCCCCCACCAAAGGACCTCACCACTGTCCTGGCAGCAATCATGGGCCTGCCATTTGAGTCCATGTCCTCTCGCTCTTGGCCTCACTTAAACTGAAAGATTGCCTTCCTTATTGGCCAGAGTATTGAATGTCAAATGTTAATGGCAGACCCTTCTTACACAGTGTTTTTCAAAGACAGAGTAGCCTTGCAGTCACATCATAAGTTTTTAACTAAAATTGTGTCAGCCTTTCATTTAACCAGACAATATCTCTTTATCTCCTTCTAGCAGAGACAAGGAATGTCTCTATATCTTAGATGTCAGGAGAGCATTGGCTTTCTACTTCGATAGGACCTTTTCTACTTCAATAGCACTCTTCTCATCTCTTCATATCCTATGCTGATCACATGAAAGGCCAGGCAATGTCAGCACAAACTGTCTCTCGCTGGATTACTTCCTGCATCACAAAGGCATATGGAGTAGCTAATATTCCACACCTCTCCTCAACCCATTCTATGAGGGCCCAGTCTACACCAGCAGATGTCCTGAAGGATGTTCCCATACTGAATTTGGTTGAGCTGTAACTTAGTCCTCAGTGCATATATTCACTCAGTATTATGAAGTCACAATGACTTCCAGGTTGGATGCAAACTTTGGCAAAGTGATACTGCAATCATTGTTCAAGTAGACTCTGAACCAAGCTCCAAACAGTACTGCTTGTGAATCACTAGAATAGAACATGTCTTCAACCACTCAAAGAAGAAAAAATGGTTATTTACCTGTTCTGTAATTGTTCTTCAAGATGTGAATGCAAGCATATATTCCATGACCCACTCTCTGTCTCCTCTGCATTGGAGTCTTAGGTCATCTGCTCTGGTGTAAAGGAATTGAGAGCCATCAGGGTGGCGTCACCCTTCTGTAGCCTCAGGAGAGGTCACAGATAGGCATTTAGGATGTACGCTGCCCCAACAGGTACTTCTGTGGGGGAAAAAGTCTTTAGCTCAGGTGCAATTGACATAAACACACTTAAGTGGAATACACAATTGCAGCTACATCTCGAAGAACAACAGTTACCAAACAAGTAAATACATTTTTAGTGTAATATCTGAGACATCACAGTGGCATTTCCTTGTGTTTAGAATAGGAAATACAAAGACTGGATACCTTTTAAAAAGATATGCTATAGCTTGAAAAAAATTATGGGCTTGATACAGAAATTATTGGGTGAGGTTCTTTGGCTTGTGTTATGCAGACTAGATGATCATAATGGTCCTTTCTGGCCTTAAAAATCTATGAAGTAGGTAAGATACTTGAAGTATCACTTCAAAGTAATTGTTGATAAATGTAATTTCTTAATGACACTGATTACATATGATTAGCATGTTGCCTGAAATACCAGTTTTATGGAAAATTTACTGTATCTAGAGGGTACAGTGCTTGCTTTGATATCAACCATGGCAACTTATTTAAAACAGACATAGGTAAAGATGGACATGTTTTCTCACAGGATGGGGAAAAATGCACACATTAGATTGTTTTGATAAATGCTCAGATCTGCTCAGCAGAGTGTGACAGCTCCAACATTTATTTGTCTCTAAGAAAGAAAGAAAAAAAGAACCCCCTGGATAATTTGAAGGTAAATGGTAGATGGCAGGATGTTGTTTAATACTCTCCAATGATTCTATAAGTCAGGTTTTCAATAACTAGTGGACTGGAACTACAGTACTGCCAAAAGACATTTGCTTCAATAAATGTTCAGTGGGTATTTGGGGGGGGATTTGTTTTTCCCCAAGCTGGGTGACATTTAAACAAATCAAGAGGTGATAGTTAGGGTCCTGTTAGGTTATCACTTTGACTGAAGTTTCAGAGAATGTCTTCTGACAGAATCAGTTTTTTCCCCCTCATTTCTGCACAAGCTCATGGAATATATTTTATGAGGAAAGATAAGTGCCGGCAGCGTGAGGCAGAGCACAAACATTGTCTTGTTATGAATTAAGAGAACAACTCAACACAGTGAAGTAGTTACTGTCTGGTCATAGGAGAAAGATTTCTTCTCCTTGTGGCTCACATTTATGCATCTGACAGGCAGAGTAGCCCAAAGTGATGATAGGGGGAATTACCATAGAGGAATTCCCATCTTGCTGAGGCTTCAGGAGTGCTCTGATTCAGATATGTTGTTTCAAACCCAGATTTACACCCTAGCCTCCTGATAGAAATTTTCACTCAGAATGCCACATCTTACTTTTTCTGCTAGAATTTTGGCTGAATGGAATTACTGACCCCCTGAAGGGCTTTTTTAAGTGGCTTCTGAACGTAAATAGAATTTCATTCCATATAGTAATTATTGATAATACCATGCGTATTCTCTGCTGAGACAGATAACAAGGCTGCTAATTGTGATGGCAGTTTTTGGTGTTGTTTTATTCATCCACAGGAACTAGACTGATTCCAACTCCTCTTTCATTCCAACAGTCACCAGAGGGTAATAAGCTTCAGGCAACACTGACTTGGCCTGGGTGGATAAAGCTAACGATTCTCTGATGTATCTGGTTGAAGAAACCAGAGCAATATTCTTTTTTCAGAACCTAGACAAATATCCGGTCTCTGGAGAAAGCCGATTCAGGTTGTCCTGAGATATCTGACTGGGGAATGCATGCCATGATCTATGTGGGCAATCCAGATCTTTAAATCAGGCTCTGCCTATTCCTTTTCACATTCTAGAGCACTTAAGGCATCAGTGACAGCACATAAAATGTATGCCCATGAACTTGCCCCTTGGACTGAAAAAGCTTAGGGCCCTGAAGTATCTTTCTGAGGAGCAGAGTGGTGTCAAGATATACCCTTTCTTATGAACAGGACCTATGCACAGAAATGACATGACATAAATGTCCTACTGCTCTCTGTAGCTGCAGCCTGTGACTGCCCTGTCCTGGGTTTCTTTGTTTTAACCACGGAAGTGTGTCGCAAGAAACCAAAGAGTGTATGTCGGAAGTGTAGCACCTCTACACTTTCTGGAAGACCTATTCCATAGCACAAGCCACACTGCGATACTCTTACTCATGTTGAATTGTACCGGTACTTAATTGGATGCATAATAAATCAGAATTAGTGACAGGTACTATTCAGTAGGACTGAGGATATAAGAATCTGGTTATTCATGAGCATAGACAATGGGACAAAGTACTGGAGTACAGTAGAACCTCAGAGTTATGAACACAAGAGTTACAAACTGGTCAACCACACACCTCATTTGGAATGGAAGTACTCAATCAGGCAGCAGCAGAGATGAGAGGGGGAAAAGCAAATATAGTACAGTACCGTATTAAATGTAAGCTACTAAAAATTAAAGGAAAGTTTTTAAAAAAATTGACTAGGTAAAGAAACTGTTTCTATGTTTGTCTCATTTAAATTAAGATTGTTAAAAGTAGCATTTTTCTTCTGCATATTAAAACTTCAAAGCTGTACTACTTCAATGTTCAGTTGTAAACTTTTGAAAGAAAAAAACATAATATTTTGTTCAGAGTTGACGAACATTTCAGAGTCATGAACAACCTCCAGTCCTGAGGAGTTCGTAACTCAGAGATTCTACTGTAATATACTGGGAGAAGAGAACCATTTGCTGAAGCAAACAGGTCTATGTTGGATAATTATTATTACTACTACTTATTTGCACTGTGGTAGCATGTAGCTCAGTGAAGGCCTGGAGCCCCATTATGTCCACATACTATCCATGCAAATTAGGAAAAAATGGCCTTTGTCCCAAAGAGTTGATAACCTAAGTCATTTAAGAGGGAACCCAAGAGTCTGAGATAATTGAAGACCTCAGGATCCAGCTGCAAATTCTCTAGGAGAATATTTTTACTGTGTCTGCACTATGACAGGTTTCAGAGTAGCAGCCGTGTTAGTCTGTATCCGCAAAAAGAAGAACAGGAGTACTTGTGGCACCTTAGAGACTAACAAATGTATTAGAGCATAAGCTTTCGTGGACTACAGCCCACTTCTTCGGATGCATATAGAATGGAACATATATTGAGGAGATATATATACACACATACAGAGAGCATGAACAGGTGGGAGTTGTCTTACCAATTCTGAGAGGCCAATTAATTAAGAGAAAAAACTTTTGAAGTGATAATCAATCTCAGAATTGGTAAGACAACTCCCACCTGTTTATGCTCTCTGTATGTGTGTATATATATCTCCTCAATATATGTTCCATTCTATATGCATCCGAAGAAGTGGGCTGTAGTCCACGAAAGCTTATGCTCTAATAAATTTGTTAGTCTCTAAGGAGCCACAAGTACTCCTGTTCTTCTTTTTGTGTCTGCGCTATTCACTTTATTTTTCCCTAATAGGAATAGAATGGATGCTTGGAATTCTATTATTAATTATTAGTATAATTCTTTTCCAGCCAGTGTAGTAGAGCCTTTTTTTAAAAATGGATCCAACCTTCAGAGCCTCTTGTGTATTTAAAATGATGAAGAGGTTTTCTGGCTTACTAGAACTGCTTAGCCTCTTTTGCCATTCAAGCAAGCATTGCTTGCCAAAGCTTTGCTTACTCAGTTCATTTTCCAGATATTTATGTTCAACTGAAATTCTTGCTTCAGTCAAGTACCCTCTACGACTAGATGATTGAGGTAATTCCTCCAATCGAGATTGGCATCTGTTAGTTCTACTTATTCAGACTTTAAAGAGCTACTTTTTCAAGAGACACTTTGTAGTGGTGAGATTTTAATACATGCAGGGAGTCACCCCCTGCTCTGCCTGTCCTCCTCCAGCTCCCTCCTGGGGCCTGCCACTTCCCTACCCTGTTCCAGCACTACTTGTTTTTAGGACTCCTGCACTGGCTGCAGGGCCGGCCCACAACATTTTGGCACCTGAGGCGGGGAGCTCAAATGATGCCTCACATGGGCCAAAACTTTGAAAGGTCTCAATTCTACCTTCTTCCTGTTCTATTAATCTCATGGTACAACTTAAAATGCCTTGTTCAAAAATTTTAAGTAACTCTTAACTTTCAAACGCCTGAACAGCAAATGTTACTTTTCTTGTCTGCATAGTAAACACTGGCATTTTTATCTGTTTGAATAATCAAAGTGGTGCTTTCCGTGCCATCTTGGTTGCAAAGAATTGAACTGCTTCCTGCTGAAGGCCCACAGTCTGGGCCAGCCCATGCTCTATTGAGATGGTTGCAAGGCCGACCAGCCTCTCCTGTGTCATTGTGGAGCGTAGATGTGTTTTTATTAACTTCAGCTTGGAGAAGCTGCGTTCTCGCTGGCAACTGTTACAGGAAGTGTTAGAAGTATGTGCAGAGCAACAAAAGTATTTGGAAAGAGGGTGGTCATCTTATTTGTGCACATAAATTCCAGAAAAGCCTTTGGAGTTGATCCTGCTGAAATGTATCTTGAAAGGGCCTTCAGTTCATCACCTAAATCACTCACATCAATATCGCGCATGTCATCACGTGTCAACACTGTCTCTAGTGCCCTGCATTGCTGGTGTAGGTCTTCTTCAGGTATAGTAAGGAGTTTTGGAATATCATACAACATCCCAATATACTGCTGTGTTCCTTGAGCTGCATGAAACATTCTTCAAGTGACTGTATTGCACAATCTAGCACCTGGTTAAATAGTTCAACTTTGAATTGTTGTTTGGGGTCTCTTATGGGATTATCCCATGCCTCATAATCCAAATGTCTTCTTCTTCAGTGACTCTTGTGTTCTTGAATGGGTAGGAAGATAGCTTCAGTGTGAAGTTCCTCTGCCAACTTCTATGCACTCTTCAGAACGTTTTGAAATCCCTCATCTGACCATTAAGACTGTAGGTATGACTTTGCTTTGTCCAGTTATTCCATTGGTCCAGATACATCAAGGTCAATACCTTGGAGTCTCTTGCTTACAACATTTATTTCAAACATTATGTCATGCTACAACACTAAGCCACACAGAAATTTGAAGTTATGTATGTTTCTGGTGATTCCATTTCCCTCTGCCACTGTTCTCCCATAAACAGTTCCTGTCATAGCATTATCCTCCATAATGGCAACTATGGCATCATCTATTTTTCCAATTTGGTGTTTGATAGGCTTTATTGCCTCCACTCGACTTTCCCATCATGTGGCACTCAGTGCTTTCAGTGTCAGAGAGGATGTTCCCAGATGTTGCTTCAAAATTTGCCATTGATGAGTTGATGCAGAGAAAAATACATAGATGCTTTGAATTGCATTAAAAAAATTCAGCAGCCTCACTTGAAGCTGATGCTGCATCACTGACTACCAAGTTCAATGAATGAGAACTGCATGGGACAAAAAAAGCTCGAGGGTTTAACTCTCGGATCCGTGTCTGCACTCCTCTGTTCTTTACTTTCATGTTGGCACCATTATCGTAACCCTGACCTCTCATGTCAGCTATCGCAATTCCCGTATCTTCCAGCTTTTTAAAAAGCACATTTGTCATACCAGCTCCTGTAGTATCATCAATGTCAATACATTCTAGAAAATGCTCTCTGACAGTCACCATTGCAGGGACATTTTCACTAGGTTCTGTTGTTGTTACAAAATGCACCATTAAAGTCATTTGTTCCATATGGCTGTTGTCAGGTGTGCAGTCCAGAATAACAGAGTAATATCTTGCTGACTTCAGATCTGCCACAATCTTCTGTTTGACTTTTGTTGCCAGTAATGGTATGATCTCATTTTGAATTGTTTTTCCAAGGTAGTGGTGTGTGTACATTTCTTGGGTGGTGACTCTTCTTAGATGCCCCTGGAGTGCAGCATCAAACTCAGCCATCAGCTCCACAGTTTTAAGGACATTTCCATTGTTTGGCACATACAGCTGTTCTGAAGTGCCACACAGTGCTAGATTTTGGGTAGCAAGCATTCTCACAATGGCAGTGAGCCTTTTCAGAACATTTTGCCAGTAAAGAGACTCTGATGCAATCTTCTCTTGATGCTGATCATCTATGGTGGCCTTTAACCTTAGTCTCATCTCAAGCTCTTTCCACCTATGGAATGCTCTCTGGTGATCTGCTGCCTTCTCGTGGCATGCCAGATTTCTAGACAGATTTTTCCAGTCCTTTGTTCCTGTAGAACCCAGAGTGACTGGAACATTAGGTTGTAAGAGTTTTGAACAAAAACAGTATGCAGCATTCTGGGTTTTTGAGTACATAAGCCATGGCCTCTCCACTTTGTCACCATTGGGGATTTCACACCAGTAATGTGTTGGATGGAAACTTCTATTTTCATTGTCTTTGGGGAACATGAAGTTTTTCACTTGCTGTGGCCCACGCAGTACAAGTCCCTCAGGCTACTGCTCAAGTGGGTCCACACTCCTGGATCATCTGAACTTAAGGAACTAAACTCAGCAGCAGCAGTTTCTTGTGCCTCCACCACACTCTTCTCTGATCTACTCTTTTCTTCAGGAATGTGCATGGTTACATCCATTTGAGATGGAGATATGGATGTTGCAGTAGTTGCCAGATCACCTACACTCTGACCGACTGGAAGATCAGGCATCTCCTCACTACTCACATCCTCACTGGGGCCAGAAGGCTCACCGTGAACATTTGTGTCTATGTATCTCAGGAGAGCTTCTTCCTGTTTAGATAGAAAAGCTTCCTTTGCTTGCTTGCTTTTTCAGAATGCTGCCTCAGAGGGGCGTTTTCTTCTTTCACTCATGGCTACTGTTCTGTGCCAGCTATAGTGGCTCTCAACACTCAATTGAAGGGGACAAATAAGCAGGCTGGTAGCAGGGCCTGAGTGAGGGAAGATATCAGTGTCTTAAGGGCCTAACTGGCTCCTACTACTTCAGTTGACTGCCTGTTCTCCTCAAGTGGGTTCAGGGAAGCAGCAGGAAGCTCCCTGAGAAGCTGGTGTTAATCAGTCCAGGCTCCTGGGGGTGCTAGAGAGGTACATAAGAGGCTCCTCCTCCTCTCTCTCCCTGCAGCTCTGCTGCTGTCTGTTATTCCCTCTCACCTTTTCTCCTGCCTGCCTGTTATGTCTCTTGTGCCCTCCTTCCTCCAGCACAGCACTCCACCATCTCTGTGCATCTAGAGCAGAGAGAATACATACGCACCAGCAGCAGACACAATTTTCGACACTCTGGGTTGTAATGCCCCCTAACCCCCCCCCCCCACACACACACACACAGTCGCCAGCCCTGACTGGCTAGTATAATAATGTCAGTTAGGGGTGTGAATCTTTGACATTTTATTTTGTTTGAGGAACTGGTATAAGAGGCATCTGCACTAGGAGGGTTTGCTGGTACAGCTATACCAGAAAAGTTATACCAGCAAATCCTTTCTAATGTAGAACTGGCCAAAGTTTCTAGCAGCATCATATTTTTATTAAATTTATTTGTATTACAGTAACCCCAGCCAACGTTGAGGAATATATAAGTAAGACAAGAAAAGGGTGGGAGGAGAAAGAGAAACACAGAAGTGAAGTGACTTGCTCCAGATTACACAGCAGTGTTAGTAGAAGAGCCAGGAAATGAACGCAGGACTTCTGAATTATAACTTAGGCCCCTATCACCAGACAATTCTGCTTCTTCATGGGGCTCTGGGGCCAGACACTACTTGAGCACAAATAGATTTCCTCTCATCTATTTTGGATATCATGTGGAATCGTTTCACAGTTTTTACCTTTACTGATTTAGAGAGGCTAATTTTTTGTCCCAGAAAATGAAAAGTCCACCACAAAGCAGGCTGAAGGCATGTGGTGTGTACCTAAGAGAACAAGTGGCTTTTTTGGTAGCAGGATGTGCTGTTTCTTATTCATTTGGTGTAAGCGATAAATGAAGTGACAATAATGTTTCAGCAAAGTGGCAATTTGTTTTGCTTTCTTTGACCTGTTAATTATTTATATATGGACACCCCCTCGCCCCCTTCCCATAGTCTCTGGAGAGCAGCATGGGAACCTTGCCAGAATGCCGGCACCAATTCATCATCCTTACTGGAACGCTCTTTGGCAATCCTCCAATTAAAGAGTGTGTTATGGAGGAAAAAGTAGTATATCTAGTCAAAGAGTAGAGCTGAACTCATTCTGAGTAGCCTAAACATCCTGTGCATGGTGACTCTGTCGTTATTGACTTTGGTACTGATGCATTTTGACAGCTTGCTATTACCAAGAGGATCTTCCTGAGGATTTTGGACTGTCATTTGGCATCAGGATACTTAAGAGTCAAGTTTCCATTCATCAAATTTCATCCCATCTCCTCCTGAAGGATTAGAGTTTTCTAATTAAGGTATTCACATGTGCTTCAGGCACATTTACACTGGCAGCGGAAGTATTGCAACATTTTAATCCTGATGTAATTTGCAATGTACAGAATGTGATGCATGTGTAACATTTCAAATATTTCAAAATTGCAATTACATAGAAACTATAAACAACTGAACTGCAAGTTCTCTTCACACTTTCCCTTCACTTCCAGCACACTAGTGTAACACCACTGAATTCAACAGTTATATAGAATAAAAAACCTTGTGGGGGAGAGAGGAGAATCAGGCTTCCACAATTCAGATCAGATGGAAATATTTAAAGTTTCAGAAGAACTTTGGTCTTTTAATATATATAGTTCAATATGTGCTACAAGGTTTAACATGTGTTTATTCAAAAGATTAAAACTATTAGCAAGATGGACAGGGATGGTGTCCCTAGCCTGTTTGCCAGAACCCTGGAATGGGTGACGGGATGGATCACTTGATGATTACCTGTTCTGTTCATTCCCTCTGAAGCACCTGGCATTGGTCACTGTCAAAAGACAGGATACTGAGCTAGAGGGACATTTGGTCTAACCCAGGATGGCCATTCTTATGTATTTAAAAATAAATATATTAAAACGTATTTATTTGTAATTGTCGTACTCGTGAAGTCCAACCAGTTATTGACATAATGAAAATTTTAAAATATACTACATGGACGATGACAGTGCTGTTGAAAATCTTGCCCTTGATACACACTTCATGCTTCTGCTCTTTCTGCACCTAGAATCACAACTCTCTCTCTTTCCCCTCCTGTGCCCATACATTGATGCCACCATTGCTTGGCAATAGTAGCCATCCTACCAACACTTTTCCTGCCATGATAATTAATGAGCAGATGGGGTGGATGTCAGTGAAGCAAACCATCTGATAAACTGTTTTCCCACTCCCTCCACTGCCAGATTTAAAAGAAACAAATTGATCTTGACCCTCAAAAGTTACACTTCAATAGAAAAATATCAAACCATGAGACTAGAAACTATTGTAGTGATCCTATCACTTTTTCCAGTCCTTAGAGCTAAAGCATAATCAGCTTGCCCAGCAACCACCCATTTTGCTAAATTTTCTGATGTGAAAATGTCTGTGACATGACCTTATACAACAGTAGGTAAAGCTTCTTGAGTTATATAATCAAAATGCTATGATCTAGAATTAATTTTACAACAGATTAGGTAATGCTTCAAACTGAGGTACAGGGCACATCAAATAAGAGTGAAATCCTACTTTCAAAAAATAGCTATATTTTTATAAGGAAAAGAAGTTTTGTTCAAAAAGTGGTGCTGAAGTCAAAGCTGTTAAATTAGACAGGACAAGAAAACATTATTTAAAATAGTTGTATGCATGGCACTTACTGCACATGCTCAGAGTTCGATGGACTACTGTGTTGCTGCTACTATAAAAAAAAAGTGTTAAGTAATCTTCACAAATGTGGGAAGTGGCAGAGCGGCTTTTGTGAAAATGGAAATAACTACAAGTAGCAACTTTCGAGACATATTAAATTAATTATTGTGCATAAATTAAGTTGACATTTGTGCAATAAATAGTCTATACTCAAGTAATTCAATTACCACACACAACACATTAATCGTTTTACTTTTAGTGCTATAATACATTTGTGTTTGAGAGCAATTTGCATATTTCAGCTCCATTAAGTACATTTACTTTTTAAAATAGATTTCATGTCTGCAGGACACCCACTCCTCAACCAGTCTGACTCCAGAAAGGCAGTAAGTAATAATAATAAGATGTCAGAGCTCTTGAATGACCTTGGAATCTTGAAAAGGGCATATTAACACAGGACTGTAAAGGTACGTCTACACTTATGGTGGAGTGTATAGTACAGGTGCTGCATGCCCAGCTAGGACAGGTATAAATAGCAGTGTAGACAGTGAGGCCTGGCTTAGGTGAGTAGAGTAGAGCCCTACACACCTGATTCCCCAGGGTACACACCCAAGCAGTGCCTCCCACATCTACACTTCAGTATAGTGTCTAGCTGCCTCCCTCCTGCTGAAGCCTTTCTCCGCTACCTGCCCCTGCCAGAGGCTTTCACAGACACATGTAGCTACACGCCACAGTGACAAGTTTGGACACAGCCTACCTTTCACTGTGGCATGTGGCTACGTGGGTAGTACCTGTACTGCACACACTGCTGTACATGTAGACATAGCCTAAGTTGCAAATAACACTAGAACTAGATGTTAAGGCTAGAGTATTGGACTTATCATTTTGGTAAGTTGTTGCTTGTTAATTTTCCATAACACTCAAAGACACCCGTTGACATCAGGGACCCACTGTGCTAGGAGTTACCCCAAAGAGTGTAAGATCTAATGTGGGGAGGGATCCAAACAATAGGAGAGGGGGAGTAACCCCCCCCCCCTTTTACATCTGGCATATTGGAGCACAGGGAGATTAATGGCCAGATTTTCAAAGGAAACTGAGGGAGTTCAGCACTCAACTCCCATTCAATTTCAACACAATTTGGGCTCCTAACTTCCTTAGGCTTCTTTGAAAATCCCGACTTAAGTGACTTGCCCAGTGTCTTAGTAGGAAGATACTATAGGCACTCAAAGGTCCATGAGAGTTACAAATTCATAGCAGAGCTGGTAATTGAACCTAGATTTACCTGGTCCCATATTCTTATTATTTAATTTAGTTGTATGTCCCTTAACCACAAGATCGGGCTTTATCTCAGAGTGAAACATTTAGAACATTGAGATCAAGCCAAAGCCCACTGAAATAAATGGGAACCTTTTGCTGGCTCAGTAGGTTTTGGCTCAGCTCCTAGATGAATTCCAGATTTTTCATGAAGTGCCTGAATTCTTAGAATGCTTGTCTTGAATAAAACACACTTTGGGTATTACGTTTTTTAAAACTGAAAACTCCTCAGGGCAGGGACCACGTCTTGTTTCGGGTTTGCAGTGCCTATCACGGTAAGGTCTCAAATCTGTTTAAGTACTAATGAAAAGCAAATAATAGGAAGAATTAACAGGATTGGACTTAGTGGAAAATCTTCCTGCTGAGGCCTGGAAAATCAAGGACCTGTTGGCTCTTCGTGGGCATTAAGGATCCCATGACACTTTTATATAAGAAACAGAAATTTGCTCTTACGGCTTTAGCCAGATTTTTGCATCCCCCACTATTGTGAAGCGTGCTGTGCACCCACTAGTTGCTACCTTCTGACCATAAGTCTGGCTGCTTTTCTGTGGTCCTTTACCTAGGTATGTTGTGATCCTGCAAACATGCTTATATAACTTTAATAACACAAGTAAAGTTATCCATGTACATAAGTGTTTACAGGATCTGGGCTATCATTTGTAAAGCATTTTGGGAGGAAGACATTTACATATAAGATCTTGATTATCCACAGCATCCACCACTACAATTCCAACTGTATCCACTTGCTCTACCAATGAGAGAGAGAGTTATTTTAATATTCACTGTAGATCATGATATTTATTAAAATGAAGGCTGAGGCTAATTACTTCCATTTAAATAAAGTAAATACAACTACATAGTGGGCTATATTATGCTCTTAGATATATGTGTGCAATACTGTTGACTGAGTGGGACTGAATGTCTGTAACTTACGGCAAAATTTGAACCAGCATGTGTGTAACACTTTAATCTTGAAGTTGACCCTCTTGTATACTTTGTAAATAAATCAGGTAGTATGATACTATAGGCACTCACAGGTCCATGAGAGTTACAAATTGCAACACTGCATGACATCAAACCTATAACAATGCATATTTCACTGTACCATATTTGTGATATTTGCACATCAGTCATTCCCCAGTCTGTCAATAACTTCAGAGTTGATGATTAATTATCGATAAAGGGAAAAGAATAAGAAAGAAAGAGGCAACATTTCTGCAGAAACAAACTTCCCACACTACTCGGAAATTCAGGGTTAATAAAATCCACGCACAGAAGTTTGGTAACTTTTTTCAACCCTCCTCTCAAGTGAATGGTGAGAATGGATGTGTTGCTGAAGATAGTACCCGTGATATGGTGAGCACTAATATTGTGTTAAAGTTAAATATATGGCTAATATATTTAATATATGGAGTTTGCATATTGTATTCTTCATGCCTGAATGGCAATGTGTGGAGAAAGCCTGAGGGATGATGATTTACCCAGTCCATTTCTCAAGACTATTATCGCTCATCTTGACACACTATTAAAATCATTTAATTATCAGTATTTTGTCTTGTCATTAAGTTACTTGTGTCTCCTGGAATTAAATTTCCAAAACTTTGTGTCATACAGCAATGATGCATACTCAGCACCAGAGTGCCCCCTTGTCTCAGGGTGTGATGCTGAAGGGTTTTAATCTGCATTGCCCTCTGTAGGTTGTCTCTTTGCACACCATTCAGCCCTCCCTCTGAGAAGCATTGCATCCACACCCCTGCTGGAGTAACAAAATGTCCAGATGTCATCCAAAATCCCGAAGAATCAACATATCCTCTGGGCCTTGTGCTTACCTCTTTCCTGGGGTTCAACTGCCTTTCCCCATGTCTGGTTTCAAGCACTCTCCCACCCCACCTAAGTCTTTGTGAGGCTTCCCGCCTCCAACAGCCTGTAGAGCTTCACCCCTTCACAGGAGCCAGTCACCTTGTGACTTCTTTCCAGACTGAACTCTCTTGGCCTATCTCTGATGCCTGGATGTCTGTTGAGTTATCACCTGATCTGTCTTCAGTCCCATTTTCTCTGACTGACAAGTGACTAATTACTGACCAGGTGGAGTGAATGTGCCTAACTAACCTTAACCCTTTCTCACCCATGTTGGTGGTTCACCTCATCTCACACACATGCAGAGCATTTCTTAAGTGTATCATTTGGGTAAGTGCTTGATTTAGGCCATCTTCTCATCTGTAAACCTTCAAATTAATTCTGCTCTCTGATATGTGTCCTGAGAGGTGATGGAATCTTGCGTGAAGCCAGTAAAATACTCCACACACGTTCAGAGCAGGAATTTGGCTGTTTGGCTAATGCTTAAATGGTAATGCCCTGTCCTTTTATGTGTGTGATTGCTATGGGAGAAGAAAGAGAGCTTTATACCTGCTGCACAGCCACAAACACATCTCTGCACCTATGAATACAAATGCTTAGCCAGTGAGAATCAAGGACTAAGGATACCCACCTGACCTTTGGATTTACTTTGGGGCATTCTGTGGCATCAACAGGGATACATTCCTCATCAGGTGTATGTGTAATAATTTGACACAAGGCAGTTCAGAAACAACTCATGACTTGTTTTATTCACTAAGGATGCAACTCACCTCTTTATGGAACTGTGCACTGGCCTATCCTCAAAGGTGAACTTAACCCTAAATCCAGAGATACCATGCACCTTTGAGCAGAATCCTAGGCACCTCTCTCTCTCCCAGAAGCCCCTCTTTCCTGTTTATCCCTCTCATTAGGCCTGCTCCTCCCGTTCTTAGTGTGACGGTGTGCAAAATATCAAAACCTATAGAACTGTATATCTGACATAACATAACTACGTATATTGCCCAGTGTTACAATATCTTTCTTGTGTAGAGAGACAAAAGACATGCCCCACTTTAACCTACCATGCTTGATTCACCCCTAACAGAACATGGAAGTGCAGATTGGTGTGGCCAAAGGGTGAATGAGGATAGATCAGTAGTTCTCAAACTTTTGTACGGGTGACCCCTTTCATATAGGAAGTCTCTGAGTGTGACCCCCCCCCTTATAAATTAAAAACACTTTTTTATATATTTAACATCATTATAAATGCTGGAGGCAAAGTGGGGTTTGGGGTGTGTAGTGAGGCGGTGGGATACCCCACAGCCCTGCTGGGGGCCGAACCTCCCCTAATACCAATGTGGGCGGAGCCACTGGGTCTGGCACCCGCCCCTGAGAGGTCACGGCGCCGACCCGGAAGCATAAAAGCCTGCCTGCAGCGCTCAGTGGAGCACAAGCTGGTGGAGAGAGCAGATGTCTGTGGCTAAGCTCCCACTTGGGAGACAGCCGCAGGCCGCGACCGGCCTGCTGACTCACCAGACCTGCCAAGCCTACCCCCTCTCCCGGTACCCCGAGGACTGGCCGAGCCTGCCCCGCTCCTGCTACCCCGAGGAGGAGCTGAACCTACCCTTCGCTACCTACCTGGAGGAACCGATGCTGGTGGAGAGCACCGAGGACACGAGTACGGCCCAGCTACCATACGAGGGGGAGTGTGGAAGAAGCCCGGGGGCAGCTGACCCCAGTCTGGCTGCAGCACTGCCAGAGCCGATGTCAGTGTGTTGCGGCCAAGATCCCCACTGACCGCAGCGAGTTTCTGCCGCTGCCCGGGCTGGGACGCAGTGGAGTGGGAGGGCCTGCGTCCCCCCTGCCACCCACTCCTTGGGTGGCAGACTCCCCCTTTTCCCTGGCTTAGAGAAGCTGTGGGCTGCTACAAACCCTGACCCAGCCCCTGCTTAAGGGCCTGGGTTTCTGACTGACTATTTGATTGCTGCCCCACCCTGACCTAGGGCCTGGGCTGCTATAGACATTGCCTCAGCCCCTGCTTGAGGGCCGGCGCTCCAGACTGCGTGATTACTGCCCCGCCCTGATTGAGGGCTTGGGGCTCTTTTCTGACCTATTGGCTCAGCCCCTGCTTACAGGCCTGAGCCCCCTAACCGTGCGTCTGCTATCCCAGACTGCCGCTGGACCAGGACTGACGGCGGACCAGAGCAAGGCGGTGGGATACCCCACAGTCCCGCTGAGGGCCGAACCGCGGCCAAGACTGCTACAGGGTGGAAACTGACAGCTTGCGACCCCCCACATAATACCCTCATGACCCCCTGATGGGTCCTGACCCCCCGTTTGAGAACCCATGGGATAGATGGTGTTAATGCTTGTTTAGGAATTACATGGGGGAAAGAGCATCTTTAAAATGCAGTCAGGGCCCTGTAGGAGCCTCACACATAGGAGGTGCAGTGTCCCTTATTCCCATCTTATATCAAGTGAAATAATCCCACTATACATATTTTGTTAGCAAATAAACATAATTTGTGTTGTTACGATTTTTTAAAAAATCTAAGATTTATTATGAGAATGACCAATTCATAGCAAAATTTCATTTGACAACCTGCTTTTCTTGTAAATCTTAAATCAAGGGTAGGCTGCTTAGTGACTCACACTTAAATGAGGATTGACACGCCCATCACTGGCTAGTTTTCCTAATACCAAAGCTTGAGGGTCACAAAGGATTTCCCAGTTCTGTGTTCCCAGTAACTGTAAGAGAGAGGATCACAGGGCATTAAGCCATGATTTGGATGGATGAATTGCTGCTTATTTTTAAATTAAATTTTAAATCAGAATTCAGTGTTGTGCTTCAGGTGCTCCACCCATTGCGGTACACTACATTATGATGTCCAATTACAATGTGTTAATGTCAAGTTTCTCCTTGAAAACATATAACATTTGTTAGATAAATACAACTTTATACTCGCCCTGAAAGTTCTGTCTGTATCTAAGGCTATTTTCATTAAAAATTCTTTCCTGTTTGCAGTGTCTCAAGGAACCTTCTTAAATTGTGCTAAGACTTGGCATTAAAGGCCCAATCCAGCAAACTTGCAGATGCTTATAAATTTACATGCATGAGTAATTTCACTGAGCTCAGTAGGCGACGTTTAAAGGTGATGTGTTATTGTGGGAGTTACCATTTGGTGTCGTATGGATATCACATTCCAGGATACAATCCAGACCAGTGAGGGGTTGTATCATCACCTGCCCTGTAACCTTGGGTGCCTCATGCTACTTTGCTGTTGTAGCTTCTAGCCTGGGCCACTTTCAAACCGCATGTAGTTCACATCCTGTATGTCTGTGTATAGCCACAGAACTGGTCCAGCTATTCTGATCCCAGCAGTCTGCCGGCAACACACCAGCCTACAGCAGCTGTGGTTACCATTTGCAGGGTGACCCCAGCACAATCTCAGTTTTGAATTTTCCCCAGAACTTGTGTTCTGCAGTGGCCAGCTCTCTTCTAGACAGTTCAGGTATTCAGGGCCATCTCTAGGGAGGTGTGGGGCCTGGACAACCTCCCCCCCCCCCCCTCCAGCCCAGGCCCTGCCCCCGCTCCACCCCTTCCCCCAAACTCCCTTCTCGCCTCTGCCCCACCCCCTCCCCGCATTCCACCCATTCCCCCAAACCCCCTCCTCACCTCTTCCCGCCCCTGCCCCGTCCCCCCATTCCACACCTTCCCCCAAGCCCCTGCCCTTCCTCTTTCCGGCTTCCTCCCCTGAGCAACACCGGAAGCCGGCAGAGCAGGACAGGCTGGGGCCGGGGTGCTCGTTGCTGCTGGTACCAGGCCCCCCGTTAATCCCCCAGGCTGCCCTGGACCCTGTGTACTGAAGTGTGGGGCCTCCAAAGCGTGGGTCCCAGGGCAGTTGTCCCAGTTCATCCCATGGATGGGATAGTTCTGCAGGTATTATAGGTCCATTGTCCATATAAGGTGGTCAATATCCAACAGTTTGCTACTTTAACTGGAGTTATCCTACAGTTAAGTTTAACCATAATACTGGATTAGTTTTGATTAAAGATTAAAACAAGTTTATTTAACTACACAGAGAGAGATTTTAAATGAATACAAGTACAATATATTAAAGTCAGAAATGGTTACAAGAGAAAACAAGATATAATGTTTTCTAGTGCTAAACATTAACAAAGTAGACGTGGTTCAAGGCAAAATCCTTACCACATGTTCCCAGCAATGTTGCTCATCAAATTTTCATGCCAAGGTCCTTCTCAAAGTCAAAAAGCTCATATTTTTGTCATCCCAGGTGAGAGAGAGAGAGAGAGAGAGAGAGAGAGAGAGAAAAAGAACCGGGGGTATTTTTGCCCTTCACTTTTATAGTCCAGTCACCATTTGAAATCCGTTTTCCTGAGGGTTACCTCTAGATAAAGTTTCTTCTTCCTGTGAGGATGGAGACCTGGCATCTTGTGATGAAAGAAGTTGCATGCTGTTGCTTGCTATAATGCAGATTGACCTGTTTCTGCCCCACTTCGTTGTAGAAGAATGGCCAATGACCAGTGATTGCCAATCAACTTTGATGACACCTGAGTAGAGGCGTCAGCTTGTCCTTTGTCTTTGAGAAACAGGTTTACCCCTTCTTGCTGGCCCAAGGACCCTGTGAACTACCTATATGTAAACTGAGGTAAATGCACATTTCTTTGTTTAGGGTAGACCAGTTTAACAACGTCTACCTATTCGGGGGAACGTTGGTCTGGCCATGTGCTAAAGTCATCATACAGGGGTAATTCATAACTTTACATATAATGTCCCTACACACATTTTATCATTATATTATTGACCAATGAATTATTAGTTTTCAAATGATACCTCACAAGGTATATTTTGTACAAGGGTTATTATAATAGTGTGTGGGGTGCAAATACAGGGGTGCATTTGGTCACATTGCGGGTGGGTCTCTAAGGGAGGAACCAATGTCAGAAGTCTAAATTGATGTAACAAAGCACTGGTCTACACTGAGTTTAGGTCGAATTTAGCAGCATTAGATCGATTTAACCCTGCACCCGTATACACGAAGAAGCCATTTTTGTCAACTTAGAGGGCTCTTAAAATCGATTTCGGTACTCCTCCCCGATGAGGGGATTAGTGCTGAAATCGACCTTGCTGCATCAAATTTGGGGTAGTGTGGACGCAATTCAACAGTATTGGCCTCTGGGAGCTATCCCAGAGCAGGGCCACCCAGAGGATTCAGGGGGCCTGGGGCAAAGCAATTTCAGGGGCCCCTTCCTTAAAAAAAAGTTGCAATACTATAGAATACTATATTCTCGTGCCCCCCCCCCCAGGCAGCCCTGTCCCAGAGTGCTCCATTGAGACCGCTCTGGACAGCACACTCAACTCTGATGTACTGGCCAGGTAGACAGGAAAAGCCCCGCGAACTTTTGAATTTCATTTCCTGTTTGGTCAGCGTGGCGAACTGATCAGCACAGGTGACCATGCAGAGCTCATCAGCACAGGTGGCCATGCAGTCCCAGAATCGCAAAAGAGCTCCAGCATGGACCAAACAGGAGGAACTGTATCTGATCACTGTTTGGGGAGACGAATCCATGCTATCAGAACTCTGTTCCAAAAGATGAAATGCCCAAATATTATTTGAAAAAAATCTCCAAGGGCATGAAGGACAGAGGCTATAACAGGGACTCACAGCAGTGCCACGTGAAACTTTAAGGAGCTCAGGCAAGCTTACTAAAAAACCAGAGAGGCAAACGACCACTCCGGGTCAGAGCCCCAGACATGCTGCTTCTATGATGAGCTGCATGCCATTCAAGGGGGTGCCCCTACAACTACCCACCCCTGTGCGTAGACTCCATCAATGGATTCTCACACAACATGGATGCAGATTTTGGGGATGAGGAAGATGATGAGAAAACATTTTCCCCGACAGCCAGGAACTGTTTATCACCCTGGACCCAGTATGCTCCCAACCCACCAAAGGCGGGCTCATGGACCTTGAAGGTGGAGAAGGGACCTCTGGTGAGTGTACCTTTGTAAATATTGTACATGTTTTAAAAGCAAGCATGTTTAATGATTAATTTGCCCTGAAGACTTGGGATGCATTCATGGCCAGTACAGCTACTGGAAAAGTCTGTTAACATATATGGGGATAGAGCATAAATCCTCCAGGGACATCTCAATGAAGCTCTCCTGGATGTACCCCCAAAGTCTTTGCAAAAGGTTTCTGGGGAAGGCAGCTTTATTCCATCCTCCATGGTAGGACACTTTACCACACCAGGCCAGTAGCACGTAGTCTGGAATCATTGCATAACAAACATGGCAGTGTATGGTCCTGGTGTTTGCTGGCATTCAAGCAACATCCATTCTTTATCTCTCTGTGTTATCCTCAGGAGAGTGATATCATTCATGGTCACCTGGTTGAAATAGGGGAATTTTATTAAGGGGACATTCAGAGGTAACTGTTCCTGCTGGACTGTTTGCCTGTGGCTGAACAGAAATCATCCCCGCTGTGTGCCACATGGTGAAGCGATCATCCCAGAGAATAGGGTGTGGGGGCGGGAGGAAGGATGGTTAGTTGGGTTTGTGCTGCACGTTAACCCGAAAACCACAGCCCATCCCTTTAAATGGCCAACCCATTTTAAATGGCCAAACCAATGGGTGCTTGGTATGGGAAATGAGGGCGCTGCTGTTTGAAACCATGTGGAGTCTACCCATTGTTCTCTAAAATGTGTCTTTTTAAATACTACTCTCCCTTTTTTTCCTCCCGCAGCTGCAAATGTTTCAACGCACCCCGTATCATCTGCTTCCCAGAGGTTAGCGAAGTTTAGAAGGTGAAAAAAACGCACTTGCGATGAAATGTTCTCTGAGATCATGCAGTCCTCTCACACTGAAAGAGCCCAGCAGAATTCCTGGAGGCAGACACTGTCAGAGTGCAGGAAAGCACTAAATGAACGTGAGGACATGGCAGGATCAAGATGATAGGTGACATCAGCATGATGAGAGGAGGCAGGATGCAATGCTGAGGCTACTAGAAGATCAAACTGATATTCTCCAGCGTATTGTTGAGGTGCAGGAAAGGCAGCAGCAGCACAGACTGCTGCTGCAGCCCCCGTGTAACGAAACTCCCTCCTCCCCAAGTTACATAGCCTCCTCACCCAGACACCCAAGAACGTGGTGAGGGGGGGCCTCTGGGCACCCAATCACTCCACCTCAAAGGACTGCCCAAGCAACAAAAGGCTGGCATTCAATAAGTTTTGAAGTGCAGTGTGGCCTTGTCCTTCCCTCCTCCCCTCCTCCACCATCCCACCCAGTGCTTCTGTCCTCCCCCACCCCTCCTGGGCTACCATGGCAGTTATCCCCCCATTTGTGTGATGAAGTAATAAAGAATGCATGAATTTGAAACAATAATGACTTTATTGCCTCTGCAGGCGGTGATCAAAGGGGGGAGGGAAGGGCGGTTGGCTTACAGGGAAGTAGAATGAACAAAGCGGGTGGGTTTTCATCAAGAATAAACAAACAGAACTTTCACACCGTAGCCTGGCCAGTCATGAAACTGGTTTTCAAAGCTTCTCTGATGCGCAGCACGCACCCTGCTGTGCTCTTCTAACCGCCCTGGTGTCTGGCTGCACGTAATCAGTGGCCAGACGATTTGCCTCGACCTCCCACCCTGCCATAAACGTCTCCCCATTACTCTCACAGATATTGTGGAGCACACAGCAAGCAGTAATAACAATGGGAACATTAATTTTGCTGAGGTCTAACCGAGTCAGTAAACTGTGCCAGCGTGCTTTTAAATGTCCAAAGGCACATTCTAGCACCATTCTGCACTTGCTCAGCCTATAGTTGAACAGCTCCTGACTACTGTCCAGGGTGCCTGTGTATGGCTTCATGAGCCATGGCATTACGGGGTAGGCTGTGTCCCCAAGGATAATGATAGGCATTTCAATATCCCCAGTGGTTATTTTCTGATCTGGAAAGTAAGTCCCTTGCTGCAGCCGTTCACACAGACCAGAGTTCCTAAAGATGCGAGCGTCATGTATCTTTTCCGGCCATCCCATGTTGATGTTGGTGAAATATCCCTTGTGATCCACCAGTGCTTGCAGCACCATTGAAAAGTACCCCTTTCGGTTTATGTACTGGCTGCCTTGGTGCTCCGGTCCCAAGACAGGGATATGCGTGCCATCTATTGCCCCACAACAGTTAGGGAATCCCATTGCAGCAAAGCCATCCACTATGACCTGCACATTTCACAGCGTCACTAGCCTTGATAGCAGCAGCTCAGTGATCATGTTGACTACTTGGATCACAGCAGCCCCCACAGTAGATTTGCCCACTCCAAATTGATTCCTGACTGACTGGTAGCTGTCTGGCGTTGTAAGCTTCCAGAGGGCTATCGCCATTCGCTTGTGAACTGTGAGGGCTGCTCTCATCTTGGTATTCTTGTGTTTCAGGGCAGGGAAAAGCAAGTCACAAAGTTCCATGAAAGTACCCTTAGGCATGCGGAAGTTTTGCAGCCACTGGGAATTGTCCCAGACCTGCAACGCTATGCGGTCCCACCAGTCTCTGTTTTTTTCCCGGTCCCAGAATTGGCGTTCCATGGCATGAACCTGCCCCATTACCAAATTGCCAGGGCCTGTGCTTTGAGAGAAGTCTGTGTCCGTGTCCTCATCACTATTGTGATCGCGCTGTCATCGCCTCCTCGCCTGCTTTTGCACGTTCTGGTGCAGCATACACTGCAGGATAATGCGCGTGGTGTTTACAGTGCTCATAACTGCACAGCAATCTGAGCGGGCTCCATGCTTGCTGTGGTATGGCATCTGCACGGAAAAAGGTGCAAAACGATTCTCAGCTATTGCTCTCACTGAGGGAGGGGGGGCCTGATGACATGTACCCAGAACCACCCACGACAATGTTTTTGCCCCATCAGGCATTGGGAGCTCAACCCATAATTCCAATGGGCGGCGGGAACTGTGGGATAGCTACCACAGTGCAACGCTCCAAAAGTCGACACTAGCCTTGGTATTGTGGACGCACTCTGACGACTTAATGCGCTTAGTGGGGAGACACACAATCAACTGTATCAAATCGATTTCTAAAAAATCGACTGCTATTAAATCAACCTAGTTTTGTAGTGTAGACATACCCATACACATTGGGGCCAGAAGTAATCATTCTTTCCTTCCCCTATCCCCCACATGAAGCAATTGGGTCATCCAGCTCCATTTTTCTTGCATGCTTCCTGTTGTTCCAGTCTTAGTTTAATAACTTAAATCGCTGGGCTCTGTCTCTTGATTAGGAATGGGCAAAACTATTCATATAACAAAAATATTGACCCTGAGCTTTTGTCTAATATTGGATCCAAACCTTTTAAGACCTGGGGAAAAACAATTAACATTATTGTTGTTATTGTATTATTATTTTCACACACCTCTGTCATTCTGCCTGGTCAAACTCTTTGGGGCAGAGACCATCTTTTGTTCTGTGTTGGTACATCACTTATGGCCCAGGCCCACATGGTTCTGAATTGGGCTGCTAGGTGCTATTGCAGTACAATTAATAAATAATAAGACTGAGTGGTCATTTTCACACCCAGCACAATGGAGCCCTAATATGTTTGGGGCTTCTAGGAGTTATTGTAATGTAAATGATCATAATACTACCCCATTTCAGTTGCAGTTTTCTGTTTGAAGTCAATTGTTTGTAAAGTACATTAAAAGAATGTAGCCAGTTTTCTATTTTACTTAAATGAGAATCCAGAAATAGAAGACTTCTAGACAGGGAGAGTTTTTCACTAGGGCTCTAGAAAACTTTCTCAAACATGGTCCTATCACACCACTTTGGAAATCACCCCCCCCCCCAGTTTATACCAATACCTGTGCATGTTAGAAAGGCCTTCCGAAGTTCTAATTAATTCTAGGACGGGGTGAGTGGCTGGGTGGCTAGGATGTACTCAAGGAATCTGAATCTTCTGGTTCCTTAGCAGTGAGCTTTGGGGCTTGTCTATGCTAGGCAGCTATACCACTTTAATCATACCAGTAAAATTAAGATGGTACTAGCCCCTTAGTGTGGATACAATTATATCAGTATAAAGGTGCTTTATATCAGTATAGCTATTCCTGTACTAGAAGGTGAATAACTATACTTGTATATGTGATCTTTATATCAGTATAACTACGTCCACACTAGTACTTTTACCGGTGCAACTATTTTAGTAAAAAAAATCACACCTGTAACTGACAGTTATACCAGTAAAACTTTTAAGCATAGACCAGGCTTTACTGGGTCTACAGTGAAGGGCAATTTGATCACTTTTCTACTCCCAAGAGCTCCAAATGTGATTGCAAAGATGTACATACACAGCCAAAAGGAAAGAACAACAGAGTGTACCAAGTGAGAGTCTTCCATGGAGTGTGAAAAGGATTAATATGTTTAAAACATATTTGTACACATTACACTTCTCTTCCCTCCATTCTTTCTCATTCTCCTTTACTCCTCTTTGATAAGTGTGTGTGTGTGTTATAGTAATTAACTGCTTTGACTTTTCAATATTCCTAAAGATGTTTGATTGTTTAACTTGCTATTTGTCACAGAAAACAATATAACCCTCACTGAAAAGGAAACTTATTCCATTGGTAAAGAAGTAAAAATGTCCAGGGGAACCATAAGAGGAAAATAACATAGTTTGTTTTGGAAATTGTTCTAAGACAAATTCTGTAATCATTTTTACAGAACTTCTGTAAACTGAAACCTTTGTACTTTTTCAGCCGAATGAGTTCTGAAGGCACAATACATCACTGGAAAATATAAATTAAACAGTCTTTTTTTTTCTTTTTATCTCAGGAAAAGCACTGCACTCTCTTTGCCCACAGAGTAAAGTTGTTCACTGCAACAAACAGGGAATTTTTGTGTGTAATTTATTATAATGTGTACCACTTTCTTGGCTTATTGTCCTTTGAGCAGCTCTGGGAGCAAACCAAATCTAGCTACTTTACATACTAATAAAGATTGGTGCCTGTAATTTTTCAGCAGTTACAGTATTATTCCTTTGAGATAAATCATTGCTAATTTATTTACTTTTCTTTGTTTAATTATTTTAAGTTCAACTGTAAAACATGGCTGTGCTTCTTGAACCAGGGTTACAATGAAGGCCCACTTTTATATTTTTTGCTGCTGTTTTACAAAGGATGAACACAAATATTTAGGGCCTGACTTTCACTTATAGTAAGGCCACTTTACACAACTCTGGCAGTAAAGTGGGTGTAAAGGTAAATGATGTCCACTTCAAGGCCCTTTTATACTTCCAGAATGGTGTAAAATGGCCTTAGAGTACATAAGAATCAGGCCCTTTAGTAATTGTTTATTAAAGATACCCCAGATTGTTCACATAGGTTATGAATTACAATGAGAATACATAAGGTAGTATGAAAGCTACATCAGTGAGTTTATCAGCTCTCTCTCTCTCTCTCTCACACACACACACACACACACCCATCTCAGCAACTATTTTTCCTGCTTCTTTTTACCCAGTGCATGAGTTCCTGAAGTCCCAGCTGACAAAGTGGGATAATGCAGAAGTCTTGGTCTTATGCTATACTTTAGTCTACAATGCCACATGATTCAGTATGAATAGCAGCTTCTGCTGTGTGGGAGAGTGGAATGGCTTGGGTGCTCCAGGTCAGGATTGAGGTACTGTGGCAGTTAAGTGAGGGAAGGCTCCGTAGCTTTTGCAGTGCACTTGGTCCCTTACAGTCAAGAGAAGGAACTACAGTATATCTAGAAACTGAAAGTTTAAAAAATCAAAACTACACTAAGGGCTTGGACCTCCATAGAACTAAGCATTCTCGCCCGGTCCAGCAAAGCTTGTGTTTAACTTTAGGCATGTGAGCAATCCCACTGAAGTCACATAGACTGCTCATGTCAGAGTGTTCAGCACCTTGTAGGGCTGAGATCGAAGTTCTTAGTTGATTTCAGCCAACAGAAACATCCAATATTCAAAACCATGATAGTGTCTTACTTCCATATCAATGTGACAGTATAATGGTATAATGCAGACATGCCTTTGCACTTCATAATTGTCTCAAGTACTGAACATTGTTTTCTATGATCAAGTACTGAACATTGTCTCCTAGCCAAAACTGTAAATAGAGATAGCTATAAACAACATCTGAATCTTACCTACATTCCCCGTGAGGCTGCCCGCTCCCATTTCACCCCGACAGCATAAAATGTATCATTTTATTTTCCCAATGTTCTCTTCATGGTGTTTATAATGATATAGAGTATGATTAATATATCAGGAAGGGTGATTTAAAATGTAGTTTTTATGGGAACTCTTCATTAAAGATGCATGTTCCCAGGGAGTTTGTTTATATCATCATCTTGACTAGACTATTCCACAGGAAAGAGCAGCTTTTAATAATTAAAACTTGCATTGTTTTAATTTTCTCTGGAGTTTTCCTCAAGTATAAAATAAAGCTGTATATTCCATACTGATTTAATTCTTGGAGCACTAATTGCCAAATCAACTGATTTTAGTTATTTTTTAGGAAGTTGTGTTTTCTCATAAGGGATTATTTTGTGTGGAGGGTTTCCCTCTACAGAATTATAACACTCTGTATTTGACTATTGAGATATGAGAAATAAGTAGGCCAAAGTTGATATTAGCCCAAATAGAAAAATATGTGTTTTATATTATTTGTGATTTAGGAATTGACTTCCTCAGTAAGTGGGAATTTAATCAAAAAGTATTCCCTGCTTCTTCTTTCCATATTACCTCTGACTGTACTACTCAAAAGGCAGAGAATGGAGTTAGCTGTTTATATGCACAAAGCATGTTATTTGCTATGCCCCCCGTATAACATATGGCTTTGTCTAAGTATACTGATCATATCCAACCCCTGCTACTTGGTGCAGAGAGTAAAAAAAAAAAAATGTATACAAAGCCACAATCGCTTTCATAAAGAGGAAAGATATCTACATGAGATGTTATTCTCCAGGTAGTAATCATGCCCCTGACTCATCCATATATCCACATCTATGCCCCATGCAGAAAATCCATGAGGCCAATGGGACATCCAGGGGTAAAACAGGATAGTGACCAGGGAGTCTGGGGAAACAAGATAGTACTGCTGAAGGATAGCAGTGAGTGGGTGAGAACCCTAGGGCACAAATCCTCCCAAACTCCCCATGGGACAGTGGATATATGCACTTGTCCCCAATATATGGCTGTCTCTAAATGGCACATTGTACCCTGGACTAGTGATTTTCATTTAGTTAGTGTTGTAATAAAGTGATTATTTACCCACAGTGTATTCAGCCCCGTGTATGCTGTACAGAATTCCATACATGGTTTTGTCTTATTCAGGCATACAGGTGAGACAGTATTGGAAATCAAGCTGCATGGAAACTTGCTTGCTTGTGTGTGAAGTTGTAGTTATTTTCTTTAACAAACACCTACACTTTTAGAAGATCTGTGATTCCATCGTGTACAGATATCATAAAATTGTCAAGTTTTCATTTAGCAAAACCAAAACCAAGGATGGCTTGGTTTGGAGTTCCAATCTGATTGAAATTTGCACAGAACTTGTGCTTCCAGTCATGGCTGAAACCCAGAACAGAAATGAAAAAGGAAAAAAAAATGAAGAAAAAAGTAACCCAATATGTCATTTCAGAGCCTTAGGGAAGTTTTTGTTAAGATTCAGCTGTAGAAATGGGCAGAGGCTGGTGAAAAGGTTTGTTCTTTTCTGAACTCCCCCCCCCCCATCTTTAATTCTAACTTACTTCATCTGACTTCTGCATAAAACATATTTAATATGTTGCTTCCACAAACTGCATTGATAGGCAACAATTTATTTGCCTTTCTTTTTATGTCCCATTCAAGGCATTGGCAGGGTGAGAACAGCATTCAGCTGAGAAGCAAGCTCCATTCCATCAACATCTGTGCTTCATCTGTCTTTAGTTATCTACTTTCTATGTACTGTACTAGTGAATAGACCCTGAAACACAAACAATTGGTGATCATGCTGCTGGCTCTGATAACATAACTCATAATGCCACCCTAATTGCGTACATTATAAAACTGTCAGGTCTGGAACATTTGGTCTCTCAAGGCAGCTTTCCAATTAATCTTTCCCTTCTTTATTAGAGATCTTGTTGTGTAATTGTTGTCGTTGTGGGTTTTTTTTTAAACACTTCAGTGATCATATTGAGGGCAAAAGGACTTTAGAGTTAGCAACAGTAACATTATCTTAGACAATATATATAATAATAAACCTCTAACACAATATAATGACTGAATTTTACTTTGTGGTACATGAGAAAGCCAGGTGCTCTCACTAGCATTCCTTAATTTAAAACCAGGGTGAAATGAGATTGCTTGTTTCAATCAACAAACACCAACATCTAAAGTAATAATAGTGAAATTATGACTCAGGTATAATCTGTGAGCTATTGTGAATTTTGGATGCAGATTAAACCCTGCCTTTTATACTGAGAGAGTTTTCTATATTCCTCATGGTAGCTAGGTGGATACGGGCATTGCAGGTTATTTGTTTTATTTTCTTTGCTCAAGGTGTTTCCTACTTTCTGGAATCTGCTTTTCTTACTCTGAGGCACAGACATTACATTCGGCTGGTTTACCAACTCCTAAAATCTATAAAGCCACATCATTTCCTTCATGTCGTGAAAGAAATCCAACCCCTTTTTCTTAGGCAACAAGTCTGTCTGCGGGAGCTGAATTAAGTCAACACCTGTTCACCGTATAACACGTTCCTCCCATCTCCATGGGAAGCCCTCCATGTGCTTGTGTAACTTTGCTTTCGGAGAGGGGCTGAGGATGGTTAGAAAGTGCAAGATGGGGCAGAGCTATCAAACATCACCCCCCTTCAATCCATCAGGGATTTTCCCACATAAGATAATGCTGAGTCTAATGCAGCATTCCACTCAGCATTAGCATATCTTTGGTATGTGGAGAAGTTGGGCCAGGTGACTAGGGTCCCTATGACAGCATGGTTCTTGAGTAGGAGCTAAATTGCAGGGGAGATGAGAAAGTAAAAACAGCCCCCTTCCTCTGGTAGAAGCAGAAGGGAGAACCCTTCTTCTCCCTGGCATGGGAGAGAATTATTCCACCGCAATTCGCCATCCTCCTTGGCTAGTCCCCCCCACTCACATACCACCTGTTTCAATATATTTTAACCCTTGAGCCTCAGGGAGTCATAATATCATAGAAACCAGTAGAAGGGTTTTAGGGACCACTGAAGAGGTAGTGGGACTCCATGCCAATGTCCTACTAATCCCCCTGAACCCATGAGGTTTCCCTGCAGATATCCTGAGATCTGCAGGGTAGGAGGGGCACTTCCCTTGTTAGCCAAGACCATTCATTCCACCACTTGATGTAGGATCTCTACAATTTTAGAACCTTGGAGTTTTCTGCTAGTTTTGGCTCTCCCATAGGTTTTCCCACAACAGGGCATGATATAAACCACTGTGCCAATAACTTCTGTCCTTTGGGGAATTCTCTACTTCCCATTATGGCATGCCTAACACGGTCAAATTAAGGCAATCCAGGACCCAAGGCACACTGCAACATGAGGTCTCCAAGGGGCTTATCATGGAGAGGAAAGGCTCCACCCCTCCTTGGAGCAGTGGAGTTAGCAGCATAGTCTGGGATCCTCCGTAGCCAGGTTTTATTGGATTGAGTGAGCAACACGCGCTGCACTATTCTTCTGTCTCTCATAAGTTGGCAGAAGAGTGGGTCTTGGAGTTAACATTCCACTGATGTGAATGGAAGAGTTCACAGCTCTCACAGCTATTGTTTTCAACTATCTGCATACATAGGCAAATATGGCTCATCTTTTTGGTTAAGTTCGTGTTTTCAAGCTTTTTCTCCAAACCAGGATGGTCAGAAACTTGCTTTTTTAAAAAAACAAAAGTAGAGATTCTGACATTCATGATGCTAGGAGCCGGTGCCTATTGTATTAATTTTCATAGAATAATTGGGCCCAGAGAGTTACAGCTGTTACTATGATCCTGAAACTGTCCAGCATTAAACAGTTTAAACAAGGGTTGGGTTTGATATAGAGACCTCTGTTTGTTAGTTTCTTAGCAAACTCTCTAAGAAACTTAGTCCAAAGCTGAGACATTTTTTACTAAAATATGGGTGGAAGGGCTAAAACAAGTTATATAGCAGTTTAAAATTGGAATTAAATGATTATATTAGACAAACTACCAACTCCTATGAAAGTCACTTTTTAAGAGAGGATATCAGTTACGGTGTCTTATTTAGCTAGACAACCCTTCTAAGTAGGGAGGAAAGAGTTAAGTTTTGTTGCTCAGGTGCAAGATGTGGAGGTATGGTTATTTTTCCTGCTTCTGACAAATAAACAGACAAGCAAGACAGTCATACAATGATGCTCTGGACTGGCAGATCAGCCATGATAGCACTGCTCTGGGCTCTGGCTCATTTCCCAGTCCAAGGTCTGGGTATCATCTGGTTGTTCTGGTTTTTCTCAGGCTGGGTAAAGCTGGATGGGCTGCCTTCTCTCACTGTGCCGATGCTGTGTCGTGCAGTTGACCTCAAGATCAGATCAGGCAGAAAGCAGGGAGAAATAGAACAGGAGGGAAAATAGGAGGGCAGAAAGGAACACACAGGGGAAGGAGAGACAAAGCAGGATCTAATGGGTGCCCAGCTGGAGTCTCCACTGGTGCAGCAGTGATGACTAGGTCTCCCCACTGGTGTGTCAAGGGCTGGACTTCATGAGGATACAGTGACCTTCATGATGCCTGGGCAAAGGACAAAGTCCCTGGAGGAGAGCAGGATAGACGTCTGATAGCTTTTCCCCTCCTCTAGTAATTTCCCCAGTCTATTTGCCAGTTCCCACCCACAAAAATGTCTTTTTAAGGTGCCCAAAAAAGGGATGATGGGGAGAAGAGTCCATCCTCTCATTATTTTGTTCACTAATTTACACACCAATTTTGGTTCATTGATTTCCATTCTCTCACTCTTCTTGTTTACCAGGCATGATCTTAACACAATCTTTGAATTATGTCATCGGTAGGTCTTTTTGTCTGGACTAATTCAGTCTTTGTCTCTTTTTTTTTTTTGCAGCTTTTCCCAACAAAATTTGTTGTTATAGGTTATTGTGACATTGTCTGAACTTTCATTCACTTTCAACAAGTTGAGTTCATAGTTAAAGGTAAATTTGTAGGCCCAGTTATTACAACAGGCCCCAGAAACAGCCCCAAAGGAGTTGTGCCATAATCTGGTTCTGACTCAAGGTTTAAGACTCTTGACATTTTTCACTTTGAAAGTCTTGATATCCTTATATCCTCTCTTTTTGGAGGAAAAAATAAATCTTGCTAGTCTTATAGAATGAGAGTTGTAGGGGTTTTGTTGTTTGTTTATTTTCCTGTGTATAAATCTCAAGTCTGCAAAGGAAAACTGATACAAATATTGCTATTGCAAATTCAAGATTCTATCTTCAGTAGAGTGTTCTTTCATACAATGCAACTCTCTAACACTTTAATCTAATCCACCTTGTTTGTAATTTACCATTCCCTTTATGATTATCATAAACCTGAAAGGGGGTGCTATTTTTTAAATTCACTATAAACCAATATTGTCTTATTTCAAAGTCTAATTCAATTATGAACACACCATAACTTGTGGATGATTAAATTGCAAATTGTGGGTGTCCACCAGGCAACTAGATATATTAAATTTGTTCACCACCATAATTCACCTTCATACACAGTATAAATTTTTCAGGATCACTCAAGGATGTGGTTGTTCTGACTGAGATGCATCACATTCTATAGTATTTATGTTGCATCTGATACAGAGAATACCTTTTTCAAGGAGACACCCATATATCATTCAAACTTTAGTACATATTACATTCTTTTAATGGAAAACAGCTATAATAGAACAAAAATCATTCATTCTGCAACATTCAGATATTTGAACACAGCATTTTGAAATATGTTCATTTCCATTTTATAGGAACACGAATCTCATGTTTATTTCTCCCCTACAATAAAATGTCCATACAAGTTGTGTAATAAGAAAATACTTGTGTGGAAGTTTTGTAGAATAAATAGAACAGCTGTTTAGACCACCCTTCAGATATGTCCTTCATTATAGCCTAAATTGTAAGAGATTATATAGCATGCTGTGAAAATACGCAGCATGACAAGAATGGGTTTTCTTTATTTTTCTGACCCAGGTGATATTTGAATTGTACTATGCTGAAAATACCTGAAGCTATATGAACTTGGATCTGTGGTCTGATTAGATTTCACAAACTAAGCAGATTCAGGCCTGGCTAGATGACAACACTCCCTCCTCCTGCGAGGAAATCTCATGCACTGCGATATGTGATACTGGTGTAGATTTAGTAGATGGCTTCTTCCTTGAAAGTGAGTACTGTGCCGGTCTCCCCAATAGGGCACTTCCTAGGGGAGCTGTAATACTGGAGAGTCCATCTTCCAGATGTATCAGAGGGGTAGCCGTGTTAGTCTGAATCTGTAAAAAGCAACAGGTGCCACAGGACCCTCTGTTGCTTTTTACATCTTCCAGATGAAATGTGCAGCTGACATCCTGGCCAATTGTAGTATATAAGGGCTGGATTTTCAAAATCAGATATGCACAGCTGCAGGCATAGATATTTGTGAAGTAAATGGCCATTTGCACGTGCAGATACCTAATTTGTATATGCAGCTCTGGTTGTTCCACACACATTGTACCTGCAATATAAGATCAGGCCCTAAAACTTCTTATGGCATCTTTAGCAAGAGCAGAGAGTCAACCCTTAGCCCTTGACGTTGTAGCCATATTCTTACTTATGTTCTGCCCACTCAATTGCCACTTTTAGTTTCTACTAAAAGCTATTCTGCACTTCACCTAAAAACTGCTGTATAGCATCACTGACACAAAGTGGCTGCTACATTCTGCCTACAAAGGGCAGCATTTCAGGGGTGGTTGAATGTTCCTTAATTATAGAATGCCAGATCTTCTGGTACACGAAGACCACTTTGTGCCCTTCTAGATGTCTAAGGGATGGTCTATACTACAAAGCTAGGTTGGCTTAACGATATCACTCGGCGCTGTGCAATATAATTAAGCCAACCTAAGCCCCGGTGTAAATACTGCTAGGTTGATAGAAGAATTTTTCTGTCAACCCAGCTACCACTTTTCAAAGAGGTAGATTTACTATAGCAATGGAAGAATCCCTTCTATCGTTGTAGTAAGTGTCCACACATCCATCCATTTCTGGTATAGATATACCCTAAGTAAAGATAGTGACTCGTAACAAACTAGGGTAGATAAAGGAGACTAAGGAAAGTTTAGATTATTGGCAAGAGTAGCAACAGAGACTGATGTATATTTTCCTGTTATTTTAGAGAGTCATGTAGTACAACATGATGACAAAAAGTAAACACAAATTAAAATACCACCCTGAAAATACTATACATGCTATCCAACTTGATAATCCTCTCAGATCTGACTGGTGCTATTTTAGTAAAAGAAAATATCAACAATGCCTGCAACCTGAGCATTGCTAGCTACCCAGTTGATCTGCAGATGAAGTGGAACTAAAAGTTGGTGGCATACATTTTGTCAAGTCTCTTTAAATTCAGAAATATGCCAAAAAGTGCTGGCCTAGTTTCTTTCCTCTCACAGGTTAAAGACATCAGGATGTTTTTGATGTCTTCTCCAGATAACTTAATATTTGTTTTATCTTTTGTTTATCTTTTATATAATTGCACTGGATAATATTGGAAAGTCATATAAAATTAAAATCAAGTTTGAAATAAGGTTTGTTAATTACAGTATTTAACTGTTGTGGTTATTGTTTCCTAGGAGATTAATGAGGTGAATTATTGTAACATAATTAGACTACAGTATATTTAATCTCTTACATACCCTTGTGGTTTACTGTTATTCAAGTATCATTTGAAGGTTAATTTCACTTAGCTGGTATATATTTGACTTTGGCAATACATTTTATATTGAAATATGTTTTTAATTATATTTGAAAATCATTAGGCAGTAGCTCTGCCAAAATTATCACTGTAAGCTTTATTAGGAAGGTAAGGACATAATAAATTGTACAATCTGCAGACACATACATACATAAACAGGTTCTAAACATTCACATAAAACCAAAAGTTAGCATATGCTAGCTCTTGGATTCTAGTGGAATTAATCAATTGAATTGTCTCTAGGGCTGGCCCAGAGGGGAGGATGGGGGGGAAGCACTTTGCCCTGTTTGAGAGGCTCTCCAAACCGAGTGGCATTGAGACTTGATGCATGGGGTCACAGTGACACTTAGGTTTGGCCTGACTACCCTTTTGTCATGATGGTGGGGCAGCTGGGCCAAACCTGAGTGACTCTGAGACCCTGCACACCAGGTCACAATGCCTGGAATGGGGAGCAGGGTCCTGCCCCACATGATAGGAGCTGCTCTTGCAGGATGTGTGTGCTCACTCTCCAACTCCCTTCTCTTCTCCCCCTGCCCATGAGGCATTCCCTCAGTGGTAATTTTTGGAAGGGTGTGGGACATCAGTTTCAGATTTTGCTGTAGGCCCCCCAAACCTCTGTGCGACCCTGATTGTCCATCGTGATATATCGTAATTATTGAATGAAGCAAATCTAAGCATAAGGATTCTGTTAATGGGCTGTGAAGCATATAATTTTAAGTGGTAAATTAAAAATCCAATAATCCCCTAGCCTTCTCCCACAATGTTTTTAACTGCAGTCTTCTACTATCAGTTAATGAATTTCTCGTTTCACAGTTAGAGCTGACAAACTGGCTATTTTCTGTGGTACCCTGTCAGGGATTCTTATTATCTTACCAGACAGAGAATAAAGATGTACAGTTCTATACTTAAGGGCCAAGATAAAACTATAGATTCATCAAAGCCTGACTTCCTTTTCCCTGGAGCAATAGATCAACCTATATCTTCATTATTTTAATCCCCAAAACCTAGTTCTTTCCTCTTCCAAAAATGCACCCAGCTTCATTTTACATTCATGCTTGCTCATTTATTCTCATGCTTGCTTTATACAGAGAATGGCAGCTCTATATTCCACGCTCCTAAAGATACACTGCCAAGTCTGCTTATATGTTAGTTCCTATCTCAATTTCAGCTCATGATGTATCATTTTCATACTAGTTCTAATCCTAGCCAGCTTTTTTGACACCAATCCCGTGCTTTTCATTTGGTCATTTCAAGAAATCCTCTTTTCTAAAACTCTGCCTCATTTTCTGTGAATTATGGTGCTAGAAGGCCGAGGGGCTCTTCAAACCTGAGCCTGGAAAGCTGCCAGGCAGTGAACACTGCCATGCTTCCACCCAGTGGCAGCTGTAACCACCTTGTGCTCCACTATCCATGACCCACACAGACCACAGGAAGTCCCAACTCAGGCGGTCTAGCAGGCAACAGCCTCATGGCTCTTGATTGGCTTCCTGCTCTATATCAATCCAAGAGGAGTTCCAGGAATTGCCCAGGCAATAGTGTGGATTTTCTGTAGCTGCCACAAACATTCCTGCACTTAAACTCTCTTGGCTTTGACCTTGGCTTGATTTGACTTTGCCTCCCGACCCAGACCCTGAAACCTGACTCCAAATTTGGTCCCTGGTCTCAATTCCAGCCTGGAGTTTGACTACAAACTCCTCTGTTCTTCTTAGCCTCAGGCTCTGACCCTTGGTCCTGACTGTTTTTGTCAGGACCCTGATAGGTGCCAAGGAATCCAATACTTTTTCCATAATTTGTATTTTGAAAGTTGTACAGGGATAAATTAGATTGGATAAAATAAAAACCCTCTTCCCAAACCTTTACTCAAATCTGGAACCAAACCCAATATGAAACTCTGCTGTGGTACAGAGAAATTAGCCTATCCTTTTCTATATTATTTTTCTTTTCTGAGTGACCCATAATTTTAGAACTCCAGCCCAGATCAGAAGTCAAAGTGCAGAATAGAGCTGGATGAATTTTTTTTAGATGAATAGTTTATTCACAAAAAACAAAATGCAGTTTGGAGTCAAGCTGAAACTATTCACAAATTTGGGTCAAATTCAGCAAATAATTTTGGCAGAAAAAATGAAAACAAAAATTGAAAAGTCAAAACTTTTCATTCCAAACTTTCTCTAGAAAACATTTTGTCTTTTCATTTTGAATTACATTTTGTTTAGAAATTTAGCTTGATTTATTTATTAAAAATGGGTAAAAGAAACCACCTGAAAACTAAACAAAATGAAAATACTGAAAAAAAAAATCTTGTAGATGAAATGAAACATTTCACTTGACCCAAAACAATTTGTTTTTGTTTTGTTTTCTCATTTTGGCAAAAAGAAAAATAAACTTTTGGGCCCACAGGTTAGTTTTTCTTGTTTGGTTCCAGCCAAATGTTGCAAATCCAAAAGGTCCAGATAAATCAGCACCTATATTTTTGGGTACTTAACCAAAATTAATTTCCACTTTCTGGAGTTCCCCAGCCACTACCAATAATAGGGAATCATTTCAATTGTGTCTCTCTCTCTTTTCAATGACAGCAGTGACCCTCTTAGAAGACAGTGAAAAGAACTACATCCAGTATTCCAGATAGGAACTCCACATTGGTAAAATAAGCTTTATTTCTCTTCCATATACCTCTCAGTGTAAAGATCCCAAAACTAATTTGCCTTTTAACTGCTATTGAACATTAAATAAATAATACAATAAAACTATGCACGCAAACATTTCTTTCCTTTTTCTACATCTGTACTCTGTGTTGTCATTCCTTTTCAACTATAGTCTGATTAGCTTTGGTGTCCAGTCTCAATATCATTGCATGAGCCACTGGTAAGACGGTAAGCCTAATTTATCCAGATCTTTCTGAACTTGTTTGCTCTTTTCCTCTGTATTTTTCCTCCTTACAATTGTGTGCCATCAGCAAATATAATCACTTTTGATAGAACATTCCCAAGGTCACAACAATAGAAAATCATCTAAACTTGTACTTGTCCTAGCTTTCCTAACAACCCTCAACTGTTCTTTTTCTACCTTATGCTGTCCCAATTTTGAAGACACCTTCTGCTTTTGCAGACACCTGCTTCCCACCTTTAAATCCATTTGAATCTACTTTGGCATTCTTCCTCTCAACCATGCTCAGGAAAGCATTGGCTACTGTACCACAAAAAAAAAAAAAAAAAAAAAAAAAAAAATCAATCTGTTCTGTGTTACAGTATCAAATGCTTTCCTGAAATCCAGATAAATTGTCCATTATGTCACCATTGTCTACCAAATCGGTAATTTATTCAAAGAACTCAAGCAAATTTGTCATGCATGACCTTCTTTTTTGATGAATTCATCCTGTAGCCATGCTTTACTAAATTATAAATCTCTAAATGTGCTTTAATAATCTTATGCCTTCCCCACAACTAAATTCAGGATTATGAATGTTTCTAGGGTGCGTTCTAGGGTCTTGGAACCTTTTAAAGAAAAAAGAATTACATTAGCCACCACTTCAGTTCTGTTATACTCTCCTCCATACTTACTAAGCTATCACAAAGCCTGCCAAGGGCTTTTCTTTTTCCCTTACTACTTCCTACAGATTTCTTGGTTGTAATTCATTGGGGCCTGGAGCTTTGTCGACATTTAATAGTTCTAATTGCCTAATTAAAGTATCAGCTCTGGTGAAACCGTAGAGCCTTTTTAAGATTCTTCTTTCTCCATTGAGTAAATGTGTTTTCAGGCGCACTCTCTCCTTTTTGTATATGCATTACAAACTGTAGTTAAAGATCTGATTTCATTTAGAATGTCTTAGCTTGTCAGTGTAAGACAGACACTTCTCATTGTTTCTCAAATCATCCAGACTTCAAAACAGATAGGAGTGAGAAATACACAAAAGTATTGACCCAGGGTGTAGAGGGAGCACCTTTACCATTTGCATTTCCTGGTTCTGATCCGGAAAAATTGTATAATAAAATAAATACCTTGCACTTGATACAGTCACTCTCACTTCTAGGGTTGCAGAAAAAGTTAGTGACAGAACCAATCTTGGAGCCCAAGACTTTTAACTTGCAGCCTCTATGTTGAACACTAGACAACGTTATTTCCTATTATTTTAACATAGCTAGTTGGATATTAATTTCTCTTTATAGAGGGCCATAAGGTGCATTATTTAGTTAAGAGAGCAAAACAGTGGGCAGCTTTGCTAAATGGTTTGTATTTAACCAAGAGATGATCTCGTGGTTAAAATTCATAATCAGGCAGTTTTAAAAGCATCCAGTCCATCCGAGAGCTGCCCCTGCATGCTATCAGACACATATAGCTAAATAGTTTATTTCTGAGATGTGCATTGTTTACCCAGCATCAGGTAATCATGTCTTTTGGAAATTTGCTAACATTTACAGATACTGATGAACTGGAAAATATTCATTTTGGAGCTGTTCTTGCATAACTGTTAAATACATAGCCATCAATTTCAAATGTAGATTTGGATATTACATTTATACATATCTGTTGCTCTACTGGGATCCTTAAGCATTTTTCAAACTCGATTGCACAAACAGCAGGCCAGAATGAGTAAGACTGCTCTATACTGGGGTGCTCCACCTGAAGATGGTGGCTTGTCTTCCATGAGCCCAGCTTAATGTACTAGAGGAATAAGTCAACCTCTTACTCAGAGGAGTTAGGAAGAAACTTCATCTGCGGCCAGGTTATTCTATAATTGCCGCCTCTTAGGAGAGAGATTCTTGCAGAGTTTCTTGAAGTATCTAGTGGTGGTCAGTATTGGAGACATGGATTGTGGATTAGGTGGACCACTACTCTGATCCAGTATGGCAATCCATATGTATCTATGAATTGCTCCCTCATAAACCAGGTTTCAATTTGGCACTTTACTTATCACTTTGTGTTTAATGAAAGGGTTATTAATGATCTGGAAAAACGGGTAAACAGTGAGGTGGCAAAATTTGCATATGATACAAAATTACTAAATATAGTTAAGACCCAGGCAGACTGTGAAGAGTTACAAAAGGATCTCTCAAAATGGCAGATGAAATTTAATGTTGATAAATGCAAAGTAATGCACATTGGAAAGCATAATCCCAACTATACATATAAAATGATTGGGTCTAAATTAGCTGTTACCACACAAGAAAGAGATCATGGAGTCACTGTGGATAGTTCTCTGAAACATCCACTCAATGTGCAGTGGCAGTCAAAAAGCAAACAGAATGCTGGGAATAATTAAAAAAGGGATAAATAATAGGACGGAAAATATCATGTTGCCTCTATATAAATCCATGGTAAGCCCACATCTTGAATACTGTGTGCAGATGTGGTCGCCCCATCTCAAAAAAGATATATTGGAATTGGAAAAGCTTCAGAAAAGGGCAACAAAAATGTTTAGGGGTATGGAATAGCTTCCGTATGAGGAGGGATTAATAAGACTGGGACTTTTCAGCTTGGAAAAGAGATGGCTAAGGGGAGATATGATTGAGGTCTGTAAAATCATGACTGGTGTAGAGAAAGTAGATAAGGAAGTGTTGTTTACTACTTCTCATAACACAAGAACTAGGGGCTACCAAATGAAATTAATAGACAGCAGGATTAAAACAAATAAAAGGAAGTATTTCTTCACACAACGCACAGTCAGCCTGTGGAACTCCTTGCCAGAGGATGATGTGAAGGCCAAGACCATAACATGGTTCAAAAAAGAACTAGATAAATTCATAGAAGATAGGTCCATCAATGGCTATATTAGCCAGGATGGGCCGGGATGATGTCCCTAGCCTCTGTTTGCCAGAAGCTGGGAATGAGCGACAGGGGATGGATCACTTGATGATTACCTGTTCTGTTCATTCCCTCTGGAGCAACTGGCACTGGCCACTGTCGGAAGACAGGATACTGGGCTAGATGGACCTTTGATCTGACCCAGTAGGGCCATTCTTATGTTCTTAAATAAGGCTTAAGCATATGTAGATTCTCTCCCCACTCCTGTATTTTATTTTATATAAGAAAGAGTTCAACAGCTCAAGTTTCTATGACAGACATCTGCCATTTTTCTCTCTAAAACACAAAGAAAAAATATTAAGACAACTTGGGCTGTGACACTATGCCACCGCCTGCATTAATATGATGGTGATAAAGTATGACAGGATGAACTTTACACTGCTTAGTCTTGATAATTGTCAAAATATTATGCTGGCAATTTCTAATACATACAGTGGATGCATAAAGCTGAGTGGTGGATGGGAAGGCATTTACAGTATGTTACACTCTATAGGATTTCAAAAACAGTGCTTTTTTTCTGGGGCTGTCTATGAATAAAGTTGTATGTGCATGTGTGTGAGAAAGAGAGAGAGAGAGAGAATGTGTGTTAGTGCCACCTGGCAGTGCATATTTTCATTAGGTGACAGATCAAATATAAAACTTAGGAACATGTACTTTGTTCAGGTATTAAGCAGTCCTGCTAAATATATTTTTTTTCCTTTTTATGGCAGAATTTAAGGGATCTTAAATGTCCAGTGGCCTTGGTTTGCAGTAGCAATGAATCTTGTATAAACCCTTGTGAAACTGTTACAATTTTTCAGACTTTTATTAAGTTACCTGGGGTGATTCTTCATTGCGGAATTATTATCTATTAATTTTACAGCACTTATAGTGTGCAAGATACTTTAAACAGCAAATAGTAAGACATAGACTCGTAGACTTTAAGGTCAGAAGGGAGCATCGTGATCATCTAGTCTGACCTCCTCTATATTACAGGTCACAGAACCTCACCCACCCACTCATGAAATAGATCCCCTAACCTCTGGTTGAGTTACTGAAGACCTCAAATCATGATTTAAAGACTTCAAAGAGAATTACAGAGAATTCACTATTTACACTAGTTTAAACCTGCAAGTGACACGTGCCCCATGCTCGTGCCTCCAGAGTCTCTGCCAATCTGCCCCGGGGGTAAATTCCTTCCCGACCCCAAATTTGCAGTTAGAACCTGAGAATGTGGGCAAGACCCACCAGGCAGATACTGTAGTAACTCAGAGACCTCCAGCCATTGGGGATTTTTGCTACTCGTAGTCACCGATGGGCCACATGCCATCATAGGCAGTCCCATTTTACCATTCCCTCCATACATTTATCAAGCTGAGTCCTGAAGCCAGTTAGGTTTTCCCACTCCAAAGAATTTACAATCTAAAACCCAGCAAGTAATATTGCACCTCATTAACTTTAAGCATGAGTAGTCCTACAGATTTCAGAGGGGTTACTCATGTGCTTAAATTTAATATTTGTGATGGGCTGTACCAGGCCCTTTGAGATCCCCTGCTGGATGCCTTGGAGTCCTACCACACCCCACCCCAGGAAAGGAGCAGTGAAGGTGGATCCTCCAGGCCTGCCTAGAAAGGCTGCAGGGAAGCAGCCAATTAGAGCTCATCAGGCTCAGTTAAAAAGAGCTGCAGGGTCTTAGCACTTCAGTTGTTGGCTGGGACCAGACGGGTGAGGAAGAACTAAAAGGCTGTGAAACGCCACAGGTAAAGAGACTGAGGAGAAACCCCTGCTCAAGCAGGCATAGGACAGGAAAGGTCTCCAGGTGCAGAGGCCTAGGAGAGAGAACCGTGGTTAAAAAGGGTGCAGAGACTGTTACAATCTCTTCAGGCAAAGAGGCCTCTTCAAACAGGTATAATAAAATAAATAACCTCTTCAAACAGGGAACAGACAGAGACTCCAAGAGGGTGATAGGACAGAGTGGGAAACAGCACAGGGAATGCCGCAGCAGCAATTATTAAAGAAAACAGCACATGGCTGCTATTTGTAGGGTCCCTGGGTTAGGATCCAGAGTAGTGGGTGGGACCCACAAGCCACTGGGGAAATGGCCTGAGCCCTAAGAAGGGAATAAGACTCAGTACTAGAAGCCTGAGAAAGTGTCTAGAATTTAAACAGCCCTGGAGACGGGACTGAAGACACCACACAGGGCCAACCATTTGGTTCCTTCATGTGTTCGACTGCATGTGACTTGGCTGGAGGGCTGAGCCACTAAAGACCCGCCTGATGAGGGCAGCAACTCATGAAAGTTGAGCTTGCCCCATCACAACATCTTACACCTAAGTATTTGCAGAATTGGGACTTTACGTGCAAATGAATCCTTCGAAGAAAGACTTCTGCATCAACTCAGAGCCCCACTGAAGTCAGTGGGGTTCTGCATGGGCATGGAGGTCTGACTGCAGCATAGGACTCCTTAGTTTAGACCTGACTTATCAAATGGGATATCTGATGCAAAGAGTAGAAATATGAAGCTTTGAGAAAGGATGAAACTTACAGCAACACTATCATATGGTTATAGAGTTTAGACAATTGCACATCCTGATGATTCTATTAATATTAAATATACTTGCTGGTTTTGCTCACTTTTTATGGGTGCCATAGAAAAAGCAAGACTTAAGGAGGGATTTTATTAAATTAACTGGAAAAGAAAAGAATAACATTGACATTCTGCTTTCTGACTGGAATCACATTTGTTCCCTTAACCCTTGGGAAACTAGCAGTTTCTAGGGCCTCATAAGGAACTTTATGCCAGGAACTGAGCAAGGATTTCAGCAGCTGAGAAACATGGCATGGCAAGATTCTCACCTGGAGCCAGACCTGTTCAGCCTCATTATTTTCAGAAACCTGCACTAATTCCCAACATATGCTCCCCATCCAGGTCTTGTAGAATCAGAGAGGGAACTCCATTGGCTGGAGTAGGCTTGAAAGGAAAGGAGGCTGATGGCAGTGGAGAAAGAGAGAGGTAATTGGGGTGAGTTGGTAAAAAGAAGGGTAAGGTAGAACGACATCCTAGAATGCTGCCACTTTCACTTCCCATTCCTCCTAAGCTCTCTCAAACCACCCTCATCTGCAATCTAGTTAGTTGGGGTGTGGTTTGAGAGAGTCTAAGGGGAAACCCATCACACCATTTCGCAGTTCTTTAGAACTACAAGAGCTAGAATTTAGGTTGATTTAGATATAGTGCTCAGGGGTGTGTAAAATCCATACGCCTGAACACCATAGATATGCCAACCTTACCCCCAGTGTAGATGCAGCCAGGTCAATTAAATAATACTTCTGTCAACCTAGCTACCATTGCTTAGCGAGGTGATGTTCTTACAGCAATGGGAAAAAACCTTCCATCACTGTAGGTTGTGTCTAAACTATGGGAATATGCCAACATAGCTACGGCACCAGAGCTATGCCACTCTAGTCCCTGTAATGTAGATATGGTCTACATCTTACTATTCACAAGTGTTTTAAGGGAAAAAGTCTTTCATAGAGACCTTGTGAGAAATATAAAACAATGTTCCTCAAAAATACATATGTAATCATTAAAATGTTAGGAAATATAGGTTGCACCTCAGAATAAGGAATAATAAAGTAGACTCATTGCAGGAAGGTATTTTCTTTTCTTTTCTTCATATTTTGATGAATAATCAACATTCCCAATTGCTATTTATCTCCTTTTTACATTTTAACAAGTAATTCTATTCATAATTACAACATTTCATGATTTTGTAGAAAATTGGCACTTGCTGCATATAGGATAATAGCACAATTCAACATCTACCTTAGGGAGTACTGTATTTTTTTGCTAATTTTTATCTGGAAATGTTTGAATTTTAAGCAGAGTTGCTTGTCTGTTAAAATTCACAAGTATTATAGATGTAGAACAAATACAAATTGTGACTTTTATTTACATGAAATTAAAAACTCCTAAATAGCTCTGGTTCCTTCTATCATGGATGTAATGAACAAGTACCAGACCTTTAAAAACGGGGAACTTCTTTTTGTAGACTGTTGGATTTTATCTGCCATTGTCCATTATGGAGATCAGCCTAGGGAGAAGAGAACACAAAAGGGTAACCCAGAATAAATTACAGTAGGTCTCCAGTGAGGATGAAAATCCCTGTTCCTCATCCAGACTGAAGGGATGTTACAAATAGAGCTGGGTGAAATTTTGACCCAGAACTATTCACGGATTTGTGTCACTTTTGCCGGCTAGTTTCAATCAAACCAAAAAAATCAAAATGTTCCAGTAATGTCAAAACAGAATGTTTTGTTTTCACCTGACTCAAATTATTTTGGTTCAATCTCAGGCATTTTAACAAAAGGACTAGATTTAAAAAATAGGTGGGGGGGAGGAGGTGGAGGCAGCAGCAGCCTCCCTTATAACCTTTAGCCCAGTGATTAAGGGACTCACCTTGGATGTGGGAGACCCTACCTGATGTGGAGCTTGGGTCTCCCACATTACAAGAAAGTTGGTCTAGCCACTGGGCTATGGGACATTCTGGTGTGGTATTTCTTAATCTCTCCTGTTGAAGCTGTTCCACATTTTATAAGTAATTCAGTAGGCATTGGAGCAGGGATTTGAACTTATGAATGTCTATGAAGTGCCAGTATAGATAGTCACTGGGCCAGGGAAAGTGAGTTACAATGTTTCTATAGCCTGGGGGTTATGGCACTCACCTAGGATGTGGAAGACCCAAGTTGAGCAGGGTTGACAGCACACTCCCTACACATATGATTGAAATCATCTCTATGCCACTGGTGTCAAAGGCTACAATGTAGGATACCACTGGATATATACCAATCTATTGGCCCCAACACCTCCATAGAAATGGTTCGGAGAGTCTCCAGTTGCTTCTTGAGCCCATAAGCTTGAATAGCAGCTGCAGGGGAGCTGCCCAACAGCCCTGATCACTAGCCTCAATTTCAGCCTAGTCTTCTTCACTCCAGTGGCATGGAGCCTCCATTACTTGGTCTTTGAGCAGGTGGTGTGGATTTGACATGCAGAAATCAGTAGAAGCATTTGGGAGGTGGCACTGAGGGCAATGTTGTTGGGGCTATGATTAGCAGTGGTGGGCATTGTATGCTGTAGTGCTGGGGCTAGGAGTTAGTCTTAGGAAGTGCTGTGGGCCATGGCATATAAAAAATTGGCACCTGCTCACTGACATTTAGTTTGCTCTGGGTGGCCACACTGTTTTGGTTAGTTAACCTTTCCTTTGTGAGCTTGCCTCTTAACTAAAACATTAGTTAAGGATCTGCCTTAGGGATTATAAATCATATAAGCACCAATGAATATTGTGAAGAATAATCTAAGCTATGCCTAGAAATGTCCTGTACATATACTGTAACAACTCAAACTGTGTCACATATACAACATTTCTTTACACCTATGGTATTTTCTTCCACCATTTTTTAATTTGATATGAATAATAAGTTTAATGCAGGGCATTTTCTGGGGATTGGTGTATACACAAATGTGCCTGACACTATGCTATGCAAGAACATGTATATTTGTATCTCTGTATATAAACTGTACATCACTTATTCACCAAGTATTAGCCTCCCAATTTTATAAATAAGTTAAGAGAAAAGTTGTACAAAGTCACTTCAGGCAGAATGGGATGTAGAACTCCGCTTGCCAGTAAGGCCGAACCAAGACTTGTCCATTGAACCACAATGCCTTGCAGAATAGACATGCCAAATAACGTGTGCTTTGATTATTCTGTGTCTAGCCACACTCTCTTCTCACAGCCAGGGACAGATCCAAGGGTTCATGATCTTTAGCATTGTACTGCAGATAGTTGCATAATCCACTGGCAAAATGTGTGTCAGGTACCCCTCTAACAGTAGTGCACAGAAAGGAAAACATTTACTCCTGTAGCTCAACTTGCAGAGTACTTAAATATCCAGCATTCAAACATGTTGGCAGTCCGGGTACAGGGAGCTATGATTGACTATAGTATGATTTTTGTTTTCCAGAGGTGTTTTTTTTTAAATGGCTTGCTTAACTCACATACTGATGAAACATCATTTTAAAAAAATATATAGTTAAAAAATTGTCAATTATTGTATGACATGCAACAAAATATGTGTTCCACATTGTACTCATTTGTCACGTGTTGCTGGTGTTATGCATTGGAAAGCATGAAGGCTAGAGTATGGATGTGGGCAAAAGGTATAAGGCTCTCTGCCTTATCAGACATCTGAAGAAATCTTAGGGCCCTAAATGGGGGATAAGATAGAGCTAGAGAGGTAAAAGGGGTCCATTTGATTGAGGTGAGCAAGATAGAGGAAACAGGAGTGAGGCGGCATGGAAGTTAGGAGAGAGAGAGGAGGATAAGGACTTCTAAGGTTCCTCAATAAAGAGGACAAAGTAGTTTTGCCATCCTTAGTGCTGTAAGGGCAGGGCCGGCTACAGGGTTTTGGCCGCCCCAAGCAGCCAAAAAAAAAAAAAAAAAAAAAAAGCCGCGATCGCGATCTGCGGCGGCAATTCGGCGGGAGGTCCTTTGCTCCGAGCGGGAGCGAGCCGAATTGCTGCCGAATAGTTGGACATGTTGCCCTTCTCTGGATCGGCCGCCAGGCTGGTGCCTGGAGCTGGCCCTCTGTAAGGGGCAAGTCCAGAGCCCAATATTCAGCCAAAGTAGCTGGGTCTGGGGTTGGACAGATCCATGGGGCTGGAGGGGGGGGTTCTCCCAGCTAGACTGTTAAGCTGCTGCAGGCACTGCTCCATAATTAATCCTGCAGTCCAACCGCTACAACCTGCTCACAAAAGGGTGAGAAGACTTCAGCATCTGTGTAGCACCCATCTCTATGCCCACCCATGCCCTGTGCGCTGCAGGAAAGGGAAGTATCCAGGGAGCAAGGATGGCATCTTGATCAGGGACCACCCACCCTGCAGGCCCCCAAATGCTCAGGGGAAGGGGGCCAATTCCATTGCTGGGGGACCCTTCTGAAGCCACAGAAGAAGGGGGAGGATTTGCTGTTAAGTGTTAAAATAAAACCACCAAGAGACAAAGTTGGGGGTTGGGTATTTTGTGTGTGTCTGTGACAGAGAGAGAGAGAGAGCTTGCGGCTTGGGGAAAATTACCACCATTTGCCTCGTTTTTGTTTCTTGGAGATTGTTCTCATGTGACTTTGAATTAAACTTCCCTTAGGCACAGAGAGAGTGGTGAACTATTTTTCTTTCTTGAAGTTTTCCTAGACTGTCTCAGCTTTAATTACCTTTGTAGGATTTAAAATAAGCCTTTTCAGATCTTCATCAGATCATGTTTACTACAGAAGGAAATGACAGAGGGATCTACAGGAATATTTTCTTAAAACTCATACTTTTGTTTAAAATATATTTTAAACATAATCAAGGAAAGATCCCACAGCATCATGTCCCAACAAGACCTTTGGCCATTTTTAATAGTATTTCATTTCTTTTTAACTGAATAACATCTGTCAAATTTCTCTATCTCAGCACTATTCAGTTTTCGTTGGGAATATTATTGCATTGAAATGAGACAGAGAGAAATAAGGTATTGGATGGGCAGCAGAGCAAAAAGAATTTCTGAGCAGTTTGCATAAATGTTTTTCCAACCATAATACAGCTTCAGAACTTGAGCAAAAGAGCTAAACTGTCAGATTGCAAATTCTATTCATTGTTGCTTGAAACACCATGTGTGCCAGGACTGGTATGAGGTTTATTTTGTTTACTTGCAGATAAATTCTTAAAAAAAAAAATGTAGCTCACATACTTACAATAATGTCATTCCAAAATATGGAATCTGGAGCGGGGGAGGAAATATTAGACACAGATGGATAGATATGTAGGTCACAATGAGTTCATATACTATTTAAGTACCTTGATCCCAACCGAAGAGTCACAGTCATAAATTGTAGATAACATTATAAGCCGCTGAAGACACCCTGTCAGTAAGACAGGATTGCAATATGGAAGGGAGTGTGTGACACAAAATGAGTAGTGTAGTCTCAGTAATTTCCTGTTATTGACCAGAGTAGTGCTGGCAGGTTTGTTATAAGCAGAGTCAAATTGCAGTAGGTCTTGGAATAAGGATAATCATGTAATACTTGGAAGAAAACACATTGTGAATCATTTTACAGCTGAAAAGTGTCCCATATATAGCAATGAGCCCTTTTGTATAAAGTACTATTCTGCTGACTGAACTGTGGTGGCAGTTTCATATATGCTGCTGAAGTTCTAAACCACACATAGTGAAAGTATCTTGTTTTTTAAATGGTTTTGTTTTATATATATTTTTAACTGTGCTCAGTTCAGGCACATCATAACTCATCAGCCACCTACTGTGCAGTTGGAGATAAGTTTTCCTATTTTTGCTTTTTTGTATAAATCTGAAAAGTCTATAAAGGGAATTGCTTCCCAACATTGTATTCTCCAGATGGCTAAGTGGATTTAAAGGTGCATGTGTTTGTGAATCAGATGGCAATATTAATACTATTGTTGGATTCAAACCAGTGATCTTTTTGTATTTGATTGAGTGGCTGGCTGGCTGTTTGCTATGGATTCCAGACAATCAAGAAGTGGGGTTAAAAACAGATCAGCTTTTCACAGATTCACTTATACGTAATCGGAGCACATTTACTGGATAAAGAAAACAGTAGACTCTAAAGCAGGGGTGGGCAAACTACGGCCCGTGTCTGTCCCGTCAGACCTTTTAATCTGTCCCTGAAGCACCATTGCCCTGCTTTGGTTGGCGAGCGGGGTCGGGGACTTGCTCCACTCCACCCACCCGGTGCTCCTGCGTGTTCAGGACCTCCATGACGGGCATGAGGGCACACATATTACTCCGGCTACACAACCCACACACGCCTCACACACCATCAGAGCCCGGAACATGCAAGCCCACGTGCCTGCTACTTGTTGGCTTAGGTGACTCTGATGTTTTACTAGTGTTAATTTTCCATTGTTAATTTCGTGAGCATTCATGGCCCACTATACAATTTCCATACCCAGATGTGGCCCTCAGGCCAAAAAGTTTGCCCACCCCTGCTCTAAAAGGCTAACATTTTCAGGCACCTAACAGTAAATTGCACATGCAGATGATTCTTTTGCATTCTAGTGCACATTAGCATGTGAAGTTACCCAGTTTTTGCATGCATCCATGAATATTTTTCAGTTGCAATTACTTGTTTGCATATAGGTATTTTGGGCATGCAATTTTGATGCCAAACAGAGACCAGACAGATTAGAACTGTTTAGAGAAGAGGCAAATAATAGGGGCGCTAGAAGAGAGATTCAAAATAATGAGTGTTATAAAGATTAATTCTGCACTTCTTTTTACCCTTTTTCATAGTATAAGAGGCAGGAGTTATTCACCAAATGGAAAGGCAGTACATTTAAAACTGATGAAAGGGATTATTACAAAATGCATAATGAACCTGTACAAGTTGCTGTCACAAGACTGAGATCAAGAAATTAGTAAGATTCACAAAACACTTTCACATTCATGTGAATTCATAAAAAGTGACACATTAAGACATTTTTTTGAGACATGCAACCTAATTGGAGTTAGAAAGAAATCTCCTCTATTGGCAGGCAATTTCATAATTACCCACAATGGGGTATCTTGCACCTTTGTCTGAAGCATCTGCTGCTGAATACTGTCACAGGCAGGGTAGTGTCTGATCTGGTCTGGTATTACTTACATTTCTAAGTTTTGTTGTTTTAAATCTGAGCACAGAACCTCAGTATAGTAAACAGGCTCTGCCTCTTCATCTCATGATCAGCTGGAGTTTGTATAAGCAATCCCTACATCAAATGTATGAGCCTTTTGACTCTTAAAAGATCACTAGAACATAAAAAATTGTTGCCAACTCAGTTCTGACCAATATTGCTCCCTTCTGCCACACACCCTACTTTGTTCAAGTGAGCACATCTCACTGCACATTCTGATTAGAAAACTTGCCTACAGAGCTAATAGGATTCTGTGATTATCTACATGAGACACCGCATACTTTGATCACCTGCATTATTTTTTCATGCCTGACAAAATGTAGGCATATCCATCATTATTTGTATAAAGTCTGCATGAAAGCTTGGGGAACAAGACTACATTGTATTCCTCCCCCCGCCCTGCATTTCTTGTTACTTAAAGGGACATCATCACATGAAAATCACATTTCTGACAGAAAATTTTGCATCTATTATTGTTACAAATAAGATTACTAAAACTGAAAGAAGCCAGTTGGGAGGGGGAGGATTTTTTTCTCAATTTTTTTCAATTTGTTCATTTTATGCATTTGACAGCATTTTGTGAATAGGCAGTTTGACAATTTTCCTACATAGTCAGTTAGCAAGGGAGAAGCTGTCTAGCAAGAAAACCCTTTAGGAACATCAAGAGGGGAAAAGAAAAAAAGCCTTATATGTTTGGTTGGTTGGTTTTTAAAGGAATTTCAGGACAGCACCACATTTTCAAAAGGGCTCATTTTCCAATGGGTGCAGGATAGCTCAGGGGTTTGAGCATTGGCTTCCTAAACCTAGAGTCGTGAGTTCAATCCTTGAGCAGGCCACTTAGGGATCTGGGGAAAATCAGTACTTGGTCCTGCTAGTGAAGGCAGGGAGCTGGACTTGATGACCTTTTGGGGTCCCTTCTAATCCTGATCTTCTATTATTCCATTTGGCATTAAAATAAGTAGCTTGGTCCTTTTGAAAATCTGACCGCGATTGTCATGGGCGTTACGAGGGTGCAGAACACTTCAGAGTTCTACCTCTTAATGTATTAAAGGGAGGGTACCCAAAAATGGAATTGTTTGAAATTTGTCCACTTCAAAAAATTAAAATTGAGCATGTCCCTTGATATGGTTCTCAAACTGGGAGCTGGGACCCCTCAGGGGGTCACCAGGGTATTACAGGGGAGGTCGCGAGCTGTCAGTCTCCACCCAAACCTTACTTTGCCTCCAGCATTTATAATGGTGTTAAATATATAAAAAACGTATTTTTAAAATAAGGGGGGGGGAGTCACACTCAGAGGCTTCCTATGTGAAAGGGGTCACCAGTACAAAAGTTTGAGAACTATTGTGTTAGGCAGTTATCTATGGTAGCATGTTGGAGGAACGATGCTGTGATACAGTGCTAGCCCGGGACATAGGAGACCCTGGGTTCAATGTCTTGCTCTGCAGTTTATTTGGTATGAGACCTTGGGCAAATTGCTTAGTTTTTCAGTGCCCCATCTATAAAATGGGGACAATACCTCTACCTTACTTCAAATGGGTATTGTGAAGATAATACATTGAAGCTTGTGAAGGTGTTCATATGCAATGGTAACGGCCCTCCTGTACCTTAGGGCTTGTCTTGCACAGAGAAGTTGTACTGCTTTAGCTACATCAGTATCATTAAGGCATACAATCCCCTAGTGTGGATGCAGTTATTCCAACATAAAGGTGCTTATATTGGTATAGTTTATTGCTTTATGGGAAGTGGAATAAACTATACTAGTATAAGGCATCTGTATACTACTATAACTGTGTCCATTCTAGGGGTTGTACTGGTATAACTATATTTCATAGAACAATATTTATACCAGTACAAAAACTGTATGTAGACCAGTCCTCAGATAGACAGCATTATATTAGTTATTACATACACAAAAGTTGGCCTGTGGCACAAGACATTGGATGCTTGGTTGCTAAGTAGGGGGGAAAAAAAACACTTTTAAGATTCCTGATAACTATAGTGGTGCTACAGCTTTAAAAAAATCTTGAGTCTCATTTTGTTGCCTTCTGCACTAAGCACTTTCCATTCTCCTCAGCTTTCTCATGTCTATTAGGATATGTCTAGCCTTGTGATTCATCTGGTGTATTATCTTTCAAAGAAAGCAAAAGAGATTAGAGACTACAGGAAAGCAAAGTGTTCAAAATGAAAGAATTAAATGAAACTTTAAATTGTATGAATATGGTTCCTATTTTGTCTCTGCAACACCAAAAGTACTTCCTGAAAAATCAGGAGAGCTGTGTTTTGTATATAAAATATAAACCTTAATATCGTCTCATCATCTTCCCACTATAGGGCTAGAGTTTCTCAACCATTTGGTCATTTAGCGAAAATAAAATCAGAAATAAACTTAAATGTGTCATAAATCAAAAACAGCCCTTTAGGATTAGCTAATGACTTGTGTTTTATTTTTTCATGATCATACTGTCTGAAGAGCAACTATTTATTTGTAAGCAATGCCATGAGTGAATAGGACAACATTGTAGCATGGATTGGTGTCTTTTATTTAATTCACCGGTGATTTTTTTAATATTAATTTTTTAACATTTTTCTGTAGCTGTTTATTAAAGGTATTTTTTTCAATAGCAAACTTTTGGAAATGAGGTATTTGCAACAATTACATTTTTGAAAAATATAAATTCTGTCTCTGATACTGCAGAAAGCTCTGCAGTGACTCGGGTTCATCTTCATGGACCTCGGTGAAAGATTGGTACCTAAATTAAAAACGGTTCACCAGGTAAAAGTCCCAAATTGTACACAATATTGCGTGTCAAGAGGCATCTGATAATTGGTGTCTCTGTAGGTAGGTTTATTCCATTGCAGTACACATATGTACGTCTGCTATCATTTACATAGATAATATGCATACCCAGGCATAAAATAATTGGAAGACTTGCTAGGAGGGATCTTAAATCTGTCAGTAATTTATGAAGCTAGCCTCAACCTCTGTCTCTTGTGTAATCAGGCCAAGGTGCACCATCTGTAGCTGTGCCTTTGAAACTGATATGGCTTAAATGGAGGCAAGTACTGAATAGCAGGCTGGTATTTTAAAGGTGGCAAAAAATAGATGTTTTCAATACAAAGATGTTTGTTTAAATATTCTGGGCTTCCTTTAAAGTTCATTCTATCAAAATCCAACAACTGTCAAAAATAGGTTATCTGAAAGTGATATTCTTTCTCATTAGAAATCAGAAGGTTTTTTTTAAAAAAAAAATCTTGTTTTTCTTTCATTATTTTACTTTTTCTTAATTGATAACTTTCTAAGGCAGTTCCAGAAAGGAGTGAGTAATTGTTTTATTACTATGAAAACCCACTGCATAATAAATACCTGTTTATTACTACTACAAAAGGAAACATTACCTATAGAGTATGAAGCCCAGAACTCTTGAATTCTAATTCTAGTATTGCTGCTGACTCTGGCTTTGTGCTACAAATGCTTTGCAGGTATGGCTATATCAGCAGAGCCAGGTTTTGGCAGTGTAACTATGTATGGTAGGGGGTGTGGCTTTTTCACACCTCTCACCAACAAAACTATGTTGACAAAACTCTGTAGTGTCATCCCTGGTCAAATCACTTAGGCCCCAAATTAGCAAATTAGTTAAGCACTAATTTTTATGAGATTTCAACATGTGCTTCAATTTAACACTTTGCTGAATGCTGAATTAAGCACTTTGCTGAAAGGGGGCCTCTGTTAATTTCACTATCTGTAAAATATGCACTTATTCACTTACCTCGTGGGGGGTACTGTGAGGATTAATTAATGTTTGTGTAACACTTGGAAAATGTTGTTGGAGATTTTTGTTTTTTGTGAAGATTTACTTAAGTGTAAGTGTTACTAATATATATATTTTAAGGTTCTTAAGTTGAAATGATCATTTGGAGTTAATTGTTTGTTCTAATTCCACAAAGTTTGATTTAGTAAATTCACTTTTGTCCATCAGTTTGAAAATGCAAATATTGAGCTAGTTCTTCTAGCATTTGCAGTGCTTGCTGAGACACACAATGAAGGGCCCTAAGGCCACCATGAAATCTAGTCAGTTGACACTTGTCAACAACATGCACCATTGACTGGCAGAGGCCACAGTGACAAAGTGGGTCATCACACAGACCCCATGTGTAGAGTTGGCTAAGCATATTCCTTGGCCAGTTTGGAACCTTCTGCAGAGTCCAAAGGTGATGTGGCAGGTCAAATCCAGACGATCGAATAGTCAGAACGGTGACAAGGTCTTTAGCCGACCATTCATCATGCCATAGGGTTGCTGCTGACAGATTCCGATGTGGCAGTTGAGGCATCCATTGGGGTCTCAAAGTAAGACATACCGGGGTCTGACTGAAAATGGCTACATACAATGGGAGATCTGGATTGGCACATGGTTTTTCAATCACTCTGGCTGTAGACTCCGTGAAGTATGTGCAGAGGGGCTATGTTGCTGGGTTAGAAGTGGGTGCAGGGTGCATGTGATGATACACATGGTCGAGTTCAATTCGAAGTTAACCAATTTAGTTTGAGGTGAGTAATGCCACATAGGGGCACAGTATTCCACTGAGGACAGCACAGCACCAGCGCCAATGAGTGCAGTGTCTGTGCATCTGCATCCCACATCAAACTGGCTAATTTTCTCATTAGATTATTCCTGCTCCTGACTTTGGCAGCAGTATTTTTTAGATGGTCATGGAAAGTCAAAGAGCAGTGCAGTGTGACACCAAGGTAGACCGGTTTTGCCTTGTGTTTCAGTCGTTATCCATTGAGAGAGACTTCTAACTCAGGTTTAGCACTTGCATTGTGGAGGCAGAAGATGCTCAAAACTGATTCTCTACTATTGCCTTGCAATTTGTTTAGTCATTTTATACCAGTACAACATGGGTGAAAAAAGCTATCAAATCAGAACAGAATGTTACACCCCTTATACCACCATTTTACAAAGGTGGGAAGCCTGTGAAAAAGTAGATCCAATAACTTGGATATAGGAGAGTGGGATCAGGCAGGAGTTTGCTGATGAGATGAAGAGTCTCTGTGGGCTTGTCTACACTAGATTTTTTTTTAACTCAAGTTAATTGATTGCCACATTTGTAATAGCTAGTCTGGACAGACCCTAAACATTTGTTTCAGGATGTTTTGCTTACCCTATGGCTGAGCCTTGGGTAAATTTCAAACTTCGCTACTCTGGAGCAGCTGTTTGGGGAGTGGCTTGACATAGAGATTACTCATGTGTTATTACCTTGAGTTAATTGGCAATCAATTAACCTGTGGGAAAAACTACTGCAGACACAAAACAATAGTCACTGATAGAAATTCAGCTCTTTTCTACTAAAAAGGCTTTGCTGGCATAGCCCCTTAGTGGAGGGCACAGCATAAGTGGTGAGAACATGGAGTTATGCAGGCACTGATAAACCACCTTCTGAATGAAGCACTTTTCTGTCAGCATAGCTGCATCTACACCAGGGATTTTGTGAGCTTTGCTAAATCAGCCTGGGGGTGTGATTTTCTTTTTGCACACCCCCAGCCAACATAGCTGTGCCGACAAAACTTTATAGTGTAGACTAAGCCTTAGTCAATGTTAACAGTGGTAATCATTTGAAAGCTTTTTGGTGACCAACATGACATGGATTGATGGTCCCAGTCCATATTATAATGGTGGATGTATATCCATATTAAATAATGATAATAATAAAACCTTCTCAGTAGACAGGCAAAAGAGAAAGTGGCTTACAGAGGATAAACTACCCTCCCTCTCCTCCTTACCCCCCCCCACCCCTACAGCCTCTAGAGGTAAGCTACCCAAGTCAGGCATGAGGAACAGTAATTGGTTAGAATAGTCAGACATCCATTGGAAATTTCAAAACTGGTATACACAAAATGTTAGGGGTGGTCAAAAAATTCTCTCAACTTTTTTTTTTTTTTTTTTTTTTTTTTTTACAGAAAATTGAGTGAGTACATGAATATTGTAATGAAAACGTTCTGCTTTCCTTGGAAATTTGGGGGGGGGAGGTTGTTTTTTGTTGGAAAACTGAAAACTCAAAAACCATTTGTCCCACTAAAATCAAATGAAACTTTTAATTTTCAGCAACCAAAAACTGGGGGGCAATTCAATGTAAACAATATTTAAAATAACACAAGTGTATGAAGGTGCAATATAGGGTTGAAAATTTAGTAAGTAAAGATTTCAGGGTAAAACTTCTATAGGGTTCTTATAAATGTGAATAATTTTTTTTAGAAAAAATGCGAATTTTGCAGTCCTACATATGAAGAACTCCTGTTGATATCAAAAGGAATCCAGTGACTTCAAGAGAGCACCATGCAAATCTAAGAAGGGAATTTTATCCCTAATTTACAGCTTATCCCGTTTAAGGCAAGATCAAAGTTACTAGGTTCTGTGAACATTTCAGTGAATCATGTTGTTAATTGGTTCAGTGCATGGGACACATTTTTAATATAAACCAAGAAGACTGGAATATCAAATCCTTCTTGGAAAAATCTAAAATAATCCTAACTTACTGAACTCACTGCGTGGAATCCTGGTCTCACTGAAATCAATGGCAAAACTTCTGTTAACTGCAATGGGTCAAGGATTTTATCGACGTACTTTTAAACTTACAACATACTAAATGGACCCAGGTTCTGCTTATACAGACGCTCCCCATCTTACGCAAGCATTCCGTTCTGGAAAACCTTGCGTAACTCGAATTTTGCGTAAGTCTGAAACCTATACCCGACCATTACGTGCAAAAACCCCCAAAACCAAAACAAAACAAAACACCTATTTCTAGCTTGCGGAACTTTTTCCATAAGTGCGGATTTGTGTAAGTCAGGTTTGCGTAACCCGGGGGGGCGCCTGTACTTATACTGGTGTAAAGTCCCTGAATTCAGGAGATATACTCTGGATTTATTCTGGTGCAACTGAGATTTATTTTGCCCATAGTTCTTATCAAAATATTGGTGACATGAGTCCAAGAGAGTCATCACAAGTAAAATGGTACTCATTAACAGGACAACCTCACCTAGAATAATGTGCTCAATTCTTATAGCCTGATCTTAAAAAGGATGTATCAGAGAGAGGGCGGATTCAGAGGGAGGCCTAGAGAGTGATTGTGGCCAAGGAAAAAATGCTTATATAAAGAGAAATCAAAAAGATCAGGTCTCTTTACCTTAGAGAGAGACCATAAAAGTTTCAAAATCACTTAAGAATCGAAGTCCCATATTCAACAGACTTAGGCACTAAGGGGAACTGGATGTGTAGAGTGCCTAGCAGAGTGGTCCATGAATAGGGCTCCTAAGTGTGACCACAATACAAAGAATAAATAACAATAATAATAATAATGGACCTACATGTCACTGAAAGTCAATCAGACTTAGGCTCCTAATGGTCTTAGGTGGTTTTGAAAATTTTACCCGAGATGATTAAGGAGGCACATGATGACAAAATAATAAAAGATATAGAGAAGATAGACTGGGAACTTCTATTCAACCTAACTGCTAATACAAGAACAATTTCCAATTTCATTACCACCACCATTACACTACAGTATTAAAGATACACATGCGAACAATAATTAATTGTGAAGACAAATATATTTGGATCTTCTTGTATTCCATAGTTAGTACAAAAATGATAAATGGCATCCCGGATGTGGGGTGGTTTTGTTCGTTTTGGGGTCTTTGGTATCAGTTTTACTAGGTAACATCACAAGCAGAAAAATAATGCAGCACTGTGGGTCTGGCATAAGCATTTCTAGACTTCAGAAAAAGATGAATGATCTTTCAGCCTGTCCCTCTGGGACCATCTCTAATTTTTCAGCTTGATCTAGGCAGCTGTAAGTGCTCTAAGTAATCCTTGTCTGTCATTTCAAACACCCCTCTCTCAATTGTCCTTTTGTTGATTGCTAAATTGTTCCACCTCATTGTTCTCTTTTAAAAATGGCATTTCGTATTTCACTGCCTATTATCTTATCATTTTCCTCCTCTTATTTCTTGTCTCTTTCTCCTGCAGTCCACAGAAGTTGTTTTTGCATAGCTAGTATTACTATTTTTTATTATTTGCGGTGCATAACTCCTACAGGACTCAGTTCCATTGTACTAGGTGTTGCACAAAGCAGGATGTTCCAGTGGATAGAGCACTGAAGTAGAAATTGTGAGCCTTGTGTTCCATGCCCATTTTTTCCATCAAGCTCTTTTGTGACTTTGCTCAAGTCTCTTAATCTCTTTGTGCTTTAGTTTCCCTGCCACCCTTAATCTGTCTGGTCTATTTAGATCATCCCTGCCTCAAAGAGTTTACTTTCTCATACTTTGTACAGTGCATAGCACAAATAGGCCCCAATCTCAGGGAAGTCTTATGGTCTGTTATACAGGGTCTCAGACTGGTCGGATCTGGCCTTATAGGCTCTACCATAATACAAATGATGTCACATAACAAAGAGATAATCAGTTTCTAAAACCTCATAGTCTTCTCCTTGCCTTACCTGTATTTTGTGTACCTAACATCTTATGAATCCAATTTTTACTTTCTTTATTTTTTTCCACTTTGAAGTTGTACTTTAAGACTATTTTTGTACATATGAAAACAGTATAGTGGGCCTAAGGAATCATAATTCAATATATACCCAATAATGTATTTTGGGTGCCCAACTTAAGATACCTTAAATCCATTTGATTTTCAGAATGTTGATGTGAGAACTTTCTGAAAATGAGACATCTGAAATCACTATTCACCTTTGAAAATCTTGGCTATAATATATATTCAGTCTGTCATCAAGGGGCCTGGGACAAAAGAGTCAAAAAGGAGCACTGTCTTAATATGAGGTACAAATACTTTATTTGTAGTTCTACTCTTACTTCAAGCAGCATGGTCTAGTGGAAAGAGCCCATAATTAGGAGCTTACCGATATACTATATACAGATATACTATCTGGCCCTGAGCAAATTGCTTAACCCAGACTTAACTTCCCCGTATCCCCTTTGTAAAATGGAGATCATTACCTATCTTATAAGCAAATACCAATTAACACACACATACTGTGTTTAATTTTGAAAGTCTCTTACATGAGAGGGTTTTGAATGACTACCCAAATTGCTATTAAGTTCTATAGGTTAATTGGAGAAGCTGTGTTATCAAGATATTAACATATGAAATACATTAGTCCTATCAGTTGAGTACCAGATAAAATTAAAATAAAACTTACTGCCTGGAGATAGACTGCTAGCTAACAGCTAAAAAGGAACCCCTATTGTCCTAAAGAGGATATGTAAATGAAACTATTTCATAAATGCAAAAAAAGCCCATAAAAGCAACTATTCACACTGGGAATCTTATACATTGCCCCAGGACACCAGGTTGAATTGATTGCCAGCACCTTTAAAGAATAAAATGGGAATAATAATATTCACATGTGAATAATTAAAAAAAAACATTTCTTACCTGTAATTAAATCACTAATCATGCTAAAGTCTATTGAATTATTATTCCATCTATTCCTAGGAGTTTTGTACACTATGATAATAAAACTCCAGTCTATGTATCATTAAACACTGACTTTTCTCATAGGTGCATTATTAGTGAACTCTCAAGTTTTGACAGTTATTCAAAGGAGGAAAAGAGAGAAAGCAATTAATGAAAGCTGCCTATTGGATGTCATTTGAGTTCAGTCACTTTCAACCACAAAGTACATATGGAAAATTTTGTTTTATTAAGGCAATAATTCAGAGTCCACTGTACATAAGACAAGAAAAGGAAATCATGTATCCCATAATAGTTAACATGCATTTCATGTCAATATAGTCAGGATGACAAGCACATGTGACACATATCCCCAGTTGAATCCAGAAGCAAGAACCATAAACCCTCTGAGCCTGGATCTGTTACATTAGGGACCTTTTATCCTGCCACAGCAGAGTAAAGATGCCTAAGCTGCAGCATAACTGATAGTCATGCCTTTTGGTACAGGACCACTACATGGTCTGGGATAGTGTTCCCAAAGGAGGATGTTTTTATCCCATTGGTCTCATTCTCATTTCAGAGACTTCAGATTTTGTTTAGGTAGCTGCAGATATGTCTCATTTTATTTTTATTTTTATTTTGCTGTATCTTCTGTTTAGCAATGGTTTGGACAACTGAATGGTATCCTAAGCGATGAGCATGCCAATGAGCATTTTCCATCAAAAACAAAAGTTGGTCAAAAATTCATGACCAGCTCTAATTTGAACAAGAGGTCTTACAATATCTGTATCTACCATGAAAATGGACCAAATTTATAATGTGGGTAGATTTTTTGAATGAATAATTGTCTGTACTGTTTTATTAAAATGTAATAGATGAATAGCACTGTGGATAATTCTCACATTTCTATATTTAGAGAAAACAGCCTTTACAATATGTTGGAATAGCAAAACTTCATCACTCTGAATTACCAGGTGGTCGTCTATAAATGCAATTCATAGAGCAAGCATCACTAGAACTGTTAAGCTATATAAATACTTCGAAAATTGTAATAATGGCCATCAAATAGGTCACTTACATAATCATCTTTGAGACATGGCATAGCTGATTTGAAAGATACTACTGGTCATCAGATAATGACGGGAAAGGGAATGGGAAACCGTGGCTCCTCTGTCTTGGAAATTATCTTTGGAAGAAAATGCTCTGGGCATCCTACAACTTCTTTCAGATGGGTGGATTGCTGTGCCCACGGAGAGCCTTGTTGAGTTGGGTGAGGCTCCAAAAGGCTCTGAAGCAGTCCTCCTTTCTTGAGTAGTAATTGTCCTGACTAGAGAGATTTTTGGAGGGAGGGGGCGGTAATGTGACTGAAATTCTCTTATACTCCATTCTTTAAAAAGAGCAGGGATAATTTTCTGACTGGCAGCTGCTGGAGGAAATTTGTCATTTGGTCAGCTCTCATTACCATATATTTGTCTTCCTCCGTTACCATTAGCAGACACAAATATCTGTTTGACTTCTGTGCTTGCTGAATTAATGTTTATCACTCTTCACTGATTAAAGCCTAATCTTGTGAGTATGTAAGAGAGAAAGGAACCTGATATAATTGATGAAGGAAATTATGGCTAAATACACATGTCCTTAAAAGGCAGCCACCCATTGATTAACGTTTTGTACAGATAAAGAATGTAGAATGGGTTGATGCAGATGAAACTGATAGTAGTATATCAGCGTGAGGTCCATTCACTTTCCCACCTTAAAGGGGAAAAAAAGAGAGACGTAATGTTAAATTCAGGTTAATAGAAATGTTGCTAGTCAGTTTGGGGAAATAGATTTTACTGGATCAAAAAAAAAAACCTATAAAAAATACTGTAATTCTTTTTGTTGTAAGTAGGTTCATTTTAAAGTGTTTTAAGAAACTGATATGGATGTAGCCTGTACAGTGGGTAGCAATGTATGCAGTTATTCCCCTGAGTGTACAGGTAGAATGGGGGGTGAAGCTCTGGCTCCACCAACATTTGCTCCATGGTGCAGTGACCAGTGCAGCAGGGGAAATGATCTGTGCCAGGGAGCACAGAACAAAGGAGAATCTTGGGAACCAGTTTGTGATTCTAAAGGTATGTCTAGACTGCAACACATGTAGACATATCTTAGCTAGCTTGAATAACAATAGAAGTGATGTCACAGCAGAGTGGGTGGCAGTATAGACTGTACAAACCTGACAAGGAATCTGGGTATGTACTAAACTGGCTAGTGTAGATACACTTTGAGTCACAATCTATGTTCTGCTCCTTAGAGCTTGTGGCAAGTTCATAACTGAGTCCTTGTATCTTCATTTAGAGACTAATTTTGTAAAATACAACAGTTTTATTAGTGAAATAGTCACACAGAATCCTCCTCTCATTAGATGGATTCAGCTCATATTCCATTCCACATTCGTTTCTAATACTATAGTATGTATTAATAATTGCTGCAATTGCAAACACTGCCTCCCTCCCAAGGGCAGAAAGAGACATTTTGTCCCAATAGCGTCTGCTGCAGAATTATTTTCATCTACCCATAACACTGAATTACTGTGATAGAGAGTTATAGTTAATCAATAAAGATTGATTACATTCAACAGGAAATATCTTAAAGGACTTTGACCCAATCATTGTCTGTCCAATTTTCTGTCATTTTTAGTTAGATTTTACATTTGAGAAGAAATCATAGAAATCATTTATTTTTGAATATCTTCTTCTTTCATATGCCAGCTTGAAAAGCAACATTAAAGGTCGATGTCCAAGTTTGCCATCTAATCTGTGGTTTCAGTTGATATAGAATGAATGAGGGCTGCTCCTCTGGAGAAAGTTTACTAGATGTTCCATGGTTTGGACATCTTCTCCACATTCGCATATCAGCCTACTCTTGGTGTAGTAGGTAATTGCAATGTTGTGTGAAGTTCTGATGCAGATCTCTGTTATCCATATCTTACATGGCATGGTGAAGCCCGGTGGTCAATCTGTCGGATCCATGATCAGGTCTTGATTCTTGACCCCACTGATCTCCCTCAGCTTCTCCCACTTGTCTTTTGGTGACAGCTCTGTTTCAAGAGCTTTGGTCACTAACCAGAAAGTGTTCCCAGACTTAAGGCGACATCACAGAGGGGTTTGGAGATCTTCAGAGATGGGCAAGTCTAGGTTCATTATCGCTCAGTCATATTCACATATTATTATTGCTTCTCTTCAGAGGGATGGTGATAAGATATGCATGAGGAGCGAAACCAGACTGTCAATGCTGACTTCAGCAGTCCTTCTCAGAACAGTGTTCGATTGCACATTGACAAGTTTCATATTTTCACCTACTGCCCATACTGGTATGCAATAGTCAGCTGTGAGAAGATGAGGGCAAAGATCGCTGCTCAAAAGGTGTGAGCAGCTGGTTTTGGATACTATTGTTTCTTTTCATTATCTTGGCAGCAAGCTTCATCAGATGTTGGTAGCATGTGAGGCTGTGATGCAGAACCACTCCAAGATATTTCAAGAAATCCTAGTGCCTGCGTTTGAAGTGGTAGAAAATAACATTCAAGTGCTTCTTTGCATGCTGGTTGCTCAGGTGGGATGTGGAGACAGCTGTTTTCTGAGGGTTTGATCAGAGTCACCATAATCAATTATTTTCAGTTTTTTCAGATTTTCTGTAAGGATGCATTCCACGTGGGTGAAAGTGCTCACTTGGATAGCTAGGGAGAGATCATCCACATACCCATATTTCTGTGACTGGGTCAATGACATATCTTTCATATTTTTTGGATATAAAAATGCAGCTATTGTCAAATGTGTAGGTGCAGATACCGTGTTCACAAAACATTAGGTATCACAATAACATGTGACCATTGTCAACCAAAATAAACTCCATTCTGAACACAGACAAATCTTGATTAGTCCATCTCTTACTGGTTCTGAGAAATAATAGTATACAATTAATATGCAGGAGGCAAAGAAGATTCTACTGTGTATCTTTCTTTTTTTGTCTTTTTGACACATGTTTAAAATTCTTTGAGGAAAATGTGTGCTCGTGATAGCATCATTTAGTGCAGGGTTAATAATTAGACAGATTCCTGACACCTATGTATGTATTTATTTAGCTTTTAACAGCAATAAAAGATGCTCATATAGGAAGTTCTAGGCACCCTGACAGTTAATTAGATTTACAATCAAAATATTGACCACCTAGCAGCAAAATATAATCACATACAAATAATGAATTAACTCAGGCAACCAATAAATCAAAGCAGCATAACATCCTTTTTAACTTCCCCACACACTCTACCCAAGAACATACCCTCAATCTTCCTCCAAACTCCTTGTCAAATAAATAGATGTGTCAAATCTAGAATCAGATTTCATAAACATCCTCCATGCCCCTGGTGTAGTTGAGGGATGTTCTACTGGGGATTTGGGTCAGCCAACTGTACAGAATCTGTGCAAATCCAGATTTGGATCAACCCAAATGTTTGGGGGATGTCAGGTTTTGTTCTTGGTAAAAACTCTATGGATTACTTTCAGCAAAATTCACATAGAAGAATTAACACTTATAAGATTTAAAATATTTTATACTTTGCCACCATAAGAAATATTCATTATTTATACCAAAAAAGTATGCATTCAGTGATTTAGACATTGTTGTTTCAAAATTTGAAGATGATTGATATATTGGTTGAACAAAATTGGGATGAATTCTTAGAATATTGATCTTTGAACAATTGAGATTGACCATAAAACACCTAGTGAAGCAATTGCTAAAAACAGGCGTAGTTTCCTTTTTGCAGGAGGAGTTATCTAGGCAGAATATAGTTGCTCCTGAAATACAAGCCATGCCTCATTTCATTATTCAGTTTTATCAATTGAGCTTTGTGACAAACTTCACCACATAGCTTTACGTCAGGATAAGATGCATCAGCTCAGTTCGTGACAGCAGGTGGTTTGGATGCATCACTGTAAAAGATTGTCCTATCTATCCTGACTGCTTCTTCATGCCACACATAAACATAGATGGCAGCAATTTATTGGCTTGAATTGCAGCAAAAACTCCCTATTTACTTATGTGACAGCAGTGTTGATATCCTTTTGTCTGTGATCTCATTTACTTTGGGTTAAAGCCACATTTCCCAACTGCTATTATTTATACCCAAACTTAATAGAAGTTTAGTGAGGTTTCTTTCCCCCCCCTGCATCTCTCGCTTTCTTCCCAGTCTTTCCAAATATGTAATGAAAGACCCTATCATCACTTGCATGTGCACAAATCTGGTAGTGGTGGGAATCTTCTAGCTGAAGCGAATTTTAAAATCCCTAATTCTAATTTTACATTAAGGTAGCTTTTTTGCATTTAATCTGCATGAAGTCTCTGACATAAACCATTCTCTGACACAAGCTATTTCCAAGGCTGTTTTACAGAATCATCCCTCCCCCGCAATCTCAATTTGGTTGCCTCAGCCATCTCCCTCCCTGACACCTCTACATCCTTCACAGTAGCTTGCTCCTTTTCCTCCTCTGAGTAAAATATTGGTAAACCGTGCAGCTGTGATGTCATTTTCATGTGCTCACAGTAAGGTAATGTAGCTGGGATGTGAGTAAGAAAGCCAAAGGCTGCAGACATTCATGCCGGTGTCCTTACCTGTCTGCTGTAATTAAAACAACCCATGCAGTGAATTAAGTGCTGATTCAGCAATTTGATTGATTTAATACAGGAATAACTGTTTGTTTTGCTAGTCTTATAATGTCTGTCTTATTTATCGTAAAAACTTACATGGCTCCCATAATCATGGTATCTGAGCACCTCACCATCTTTAATGTGTTTATCCTCACAACACCACTGTGAGGAAGGGCAGTACTATTATCCCCATTGTAAAGACGGGGAGAAATGAGGCATAGATTCATAGATTCTAGGACTGGAAGGGACCTCGAGAGGTCATCGAGTCCAGTCCCCTGCCCGCATGGCAGGACCAAATACCGTCTAGACCATCCCTGATAGACATTTATCTAACCTACTCTTAAATATCTCCAGAGATGGAGATTCCACAACCTCCCTAGGCAATTTATTCCAGTGTTTAACCACCCTGACAGTTAGGAACTTTTTCCTAATGTCCAACCTAGACCTCCCTTGCTGCAGTTTAAACCTATTGCTTCTGGTTCTATCCTTAGAGGCTAAGGTGAACAAGTTTTCTCCCTCCTCCTTATGACACCCTTTTAAATACCTGAAAACTGCTATCATGTCCCCTCTCAGTCTTCTCTTTTCCAAACTAAACAAACCCAATTCTTTCAGCCTTCCTTCATAGGTCATGTTCTCAAGACCTTTAATCATTCTTGTTGCTCTTCTCTGGACCCTTTCCAATTTCTCCACATCTTTTTTAAAATGCGGTGCCCAGAACTGGACACAATACTCCAGCTGAGGCCTAACCAGAGCAGAGTAGAGCAGAAGAATGACTTCTCGTGTCTTGCTCACAACACACCTGTTAATACATCCCAGAATCATGTTTGCTTTTTTTGCAACAGCATCACACTGTTGACTCATATTTAGCTTGTGGTCCACTATAACCCCTAGATCCCTTTCTGCCGTACTCCTTCCTAGACAGTCTCTTCCCATTCTGTATGTGTGAAACTGATTTTTCCTTCCTAAGTGGAGCACTTTGCATTTGTCTTTGTTAAACTTCATCCTGTTTACCTCAGCCCATTTCTCCAATTTGTCCAGATCATTTTGAATTATGACCCTGTCCTCCAAAGCAGTTGCAATCCCTCCCAGTTTGGTATCATCCGCAAACTTAATAAGCGTACTTTGTATGCCAATATCTAAGTCGTTGATGAAGATATTGAACAGTGCCGGTCCCAAAACAGACCCCTGCGGTACCCCACTCGTTATGCCTTTCCAGCAGGATTGGGAACCATTAATAAGAACTCTCTGAGTACGGTTATCCAGCCAGTTATGCACCCACCTTATAGTAGCCCCATCTAAATTGTATTTGCCTAGTTTATCGATAAAAATATCATGCGAGACCGTATCAAATGCCTTACTAAAGTCTAGGTATACCACATCCACAGCTTCACCCTTATCCACAAGGCTCGTTATCCTATCAAAGAAAGCTATCAGATTGGTTTGACATGATTTGTTCTTCACAAATCCATGCTGGCTGTTCCCTATCACCTTACCACCTTCCAACTGTTTGCAGATGATTTCCTTAATTACTTGCTCCATTATCTTCCCTGGCACAGAAGTTAAACTAACTGGTCTGTTGTTTCCTGGGTTGTTTTTATTTCCCTTTTTATAGATGGGCCCTATATTTGCCCTTTTCCAGTCTTCTGGAATCTCTCCCGTCTCCCATGATTTTCCAAAGATAATAGCTAGAGGCTCAGATACCTCCTCTATTAGCTCCTTGAGTATTCTAGGATGCATTTCATCAGGCCCTGGTGACTTGCAGGCATCTAACTTTTCTAAGTGATTTTTAACTTGTTCTTTTTTTATTTTATCTGCTAAACCTACCGCCTTCCCATTAGCATTCACTATGTTAGGCATTCCTTCAGACTTCTCGGTGAAGACTGAAACAAAGAAGTCATTAAGCATCTCCGCCATTTCCAAGTTTCCTGTTACTCTTTCTCCCTCTTCACTAAGCAGTGGGCCTACCCTGTCTTTGGTCTTCCTCTTGCTTCTAATGTATTGATAAAAAGTCTTCTTGTTTCCCTTTATTCCCGTAGCTAGTTTGAGCTCATTTTGTGCCTTTGCCTTTCTAATCTTGCCCCTGCATTCCTGTGTTCTTTGCCTATATTCATCCTTTGTAATCTGTCCCAGTTTCCATTTTTTATATGACTCCTTTTTATTTTTTAGATCATGCAAGATCTCATGGTTAAGCCAAGGTGGTCTTTTGCCACATTTTCTATCTTTCCTAACCAGCGGAATAGCTTGCTTTTGGGCTCTTAATAGTGTCCCTTTGAAAAACTGCCAACTCTCCTCAGTTGTTTTTCCCCTCAGTCTTGATTTCCATGGGACCTTACCTATCAGCTCTCTGAGCTTACCAAAATCTGCCTTCCTGAAATCCATTGTCTCTATTTTGCTGTTCTCCCTTCTACCCTTCCTTAGAATTGCAAACTCTATGATTTCATGATCACTTTCACCCAGGCTGCCTTCTACTTTCAAATTCTCAATGAGTTCCTCCCTATTTGTTAAAATCAAGTCTAGAACAGCTTCCCCCCTAGTAGCTTTTTCAACCTTCTGAAATAAAAAGTTGTCTCCAATGCAGTCCAAGAATTTGTTGGATAGTCTGTGCCCCGCTGTGTTATTTTCCCAACATATATCCGGATAGTTGAAGTCCCCCATCACCACCAAATCTTGGGCTTTGGATGATTTTGTTAGTTGCTTGAAAAAAGCCTCATCCACCTCTTCCACCTGGTTAGGTGGCCTGTAGTAGACTCCTAGCATGATATCTCCCTTGTTTTTTACCCCTTTTAGCCTAACCCAGAGACTCTTAACACTTCCGTCTCCTATGTCCATCTCTACCTCAGTCCAAGTGTGTACATTTTTAATATATAAGGCAACACTTCCTCCCTTTTTCCCCTGTCTATCCTTCCTGAGCAAGCTGTACCCATCCACACCAACATTCCAATCATGTGTATTATCCCACCAAGTTTCAGTGATGCCAACAATGTCATAGTTGTATTTATTTATTAGTTAGTACTTCCAGTTCTTCCTGCTTATTGCTCATACTTCTCGCATTTGTATATAAGATACTGGTTTGATCTTTCCTCCCAGTTTTGTCCTGACCCTCCTTTCTCTCTGACAATATAGCCCACACTCCCTCTCGTTTCCGAACCATCTCCCTGGTCTCCATGTTCCCCACTTACCTGTGGGCTTTGCTCACCTGTCCCCGTCGAACCTAGTTTAAAGCCCTCCTCACTAGGTTAGCCAGTCTGTGTCCAAATAGGGTCTTTCCTCTCCTCGAAAGGTGAATGCCATCTCTGCCTAGCAGTCCTTCCTCGAATAGCATCCCATGGTCTAGGAAGCCAAAGCCCTCCTGGCGACACCATCTTCGCAGCCAGGCATTCACCTCCATGATGCATCTGTCTCTGCCCGGGCCCCTACCTTTGACAGGAAGAATTGAAGAGAATACCACCTGCGCTCCAAACTCCTTCACCCGTACTCCCAGAGCCCTGTAGTCACTCTTGATCCGCTCAGTGTCACACCGCGCAGTATCATTTGTGCCCACATGGATGAGTAGCATGGGGTAGTAGTCAGAGGGCTGGATAATCCTCGACAATGCCTCCGTAACGTCTCGGATACGGGCTCCCGGCAGGCAGCATACCTCCCGAGATGAAATGTCAGGGCGACAGATGGGCACCTCCGTCATACACAGATTAAGGTCAAAAGTATACACAGATTAAGGTCAAAAGTATCCTCCACTAATTTTGGATGCTCAAGGTCACACAAGAGAAAGCTGGAAATTGAACCCCAGTCTCCAAAATTCTAGACTAGCACATTACACACTAGTCCATCCTTCCTCTCCATCTAGTGGCAGTAGTAGCAAGACAATAATTTGTTATGAAATATTTTATACTATGGTAGTGTTGAAAAGATTGAGGCCTTGTTTTGCTAGGTCTGTACAAATATAGAAATAGACAGGGTACCTCGAAGAGTTTGCAATCATGTCTTGGGACTCATATGCATACAGACAGAATCTCCCTTAATGGTGAAGCTATTATGTTTGGCTTGTCTGTGTAATAGCTTTGTGAGAAGTTTGCTGCACAGCATGGTAGTAATGCCTTTTTAGCAGTAAAAGACTAGGTGCTGTATATAGTGTGTTTCTCACAGATACCTATGCCAAAGTATCTGTGTCTGTTTACCTTCAATAAATGTGTGTTTGTTTCTAACTCTTGGTAAAGTACATTTTAAGTTATTAGTAACACATACTGTATTTTTTATAGAGAGAAACAGATTGTATGCAAAACAGCAGCATGGAGGGGAAAATATTTGATACAAAAAACAGTGAAAAGAAAACCAAAATCAGTTCCATTAGAGGAAAATGACTACCTATTAACCATTTGTCTGAATGGGAGGAGGCCAACCCCCCAAAGATATCATTTCACTGCATACTGCAGAGGAAGGGGATATATGCTTCTCATATGAAGCATTCTGTAACCAGCATTTTATATAGCAAATACATCCAATGCTAAGTTCAGAGCTGCATGCAGGAAGCAAAGAGGCTATGTCAGTCTGCCGAGAGTTGAGCCGCGAAAAGCAAAGATGCAAACAAGTGCGGATGGTGGATGTTACTTTCAAGTTTTCCAACATGCCACCTCTCTAAAGAGTGAGTGTGATTTTAATATTCACAGGATGCCCTGGAAATCATTTGTAATGTGCAAGAGGTCACCAAATACAGAAGTTTCCCTATGGCATAAGAACCTTGAAGAGGGAATTTGTCTACCTTCCTTTCCTTAACTATCCCTCTCCTGCAGACAGCTCCCCCCCAGAAATTGGATTTTCTTGCATTGTCCCTAATATGTAATATATTAGTATGAGAAACATGTGTTATGGAAGAGAAGTTTATGTTGTACTTTGTTGGACACTTTGACTATTTTTTTCCCCTGAAATTGCTCTAGCCACAAAAGTGACACAGTAGAGGTGGTGAAAGTGCAATGTTGCCCTTGCCACTCTGCCAATGTGCCTCTGTTGTGACTTAGATGGGTAACCCCATTTAGTCCTTCAGCTCCTTCTGTGACTACTAGTAAGGTTCCCGATGGTGAAGGGCTTTGTTTTTGTTTTTTGCCATATTGAATTCCTGTTGACTAGGAAACTGGAGTGAGCTCACTTCATTTCATGCAGGCCTCTGAACAGCTATTAGGTAGACACAATCTCGACTAGAACTGAACCCAATGACCTGGAAGTGAAAGGCTGTGTATCACATGGCCAGTCATGGGACAGAGAATAACCTCCAACCTTTGATGCGAATACTACCCTTTGGGATTGCTTAGAAAGAATATAGGAGAATTGTTCAAGTGACTTCATCTCCCTTGATGGGGTTTACAAATAAGTCAATACCTCATGATGAATGGTATTGAAGGCAGCTGAAAGACATCAAAGAACCAGTATGGGCAACTTACCTTCATCTATCATCATCATTTTGTGCCTCCAGTCCCCCATCCCAAAACTTGGAGTGGCATCAGCTGACTTCAGGCAGAGAAGACTTCATTTGTCTGGCACTAAATGGAGGTTTACTATCACAGGTATGGACATCTCAGTCTGAATGTGAACAACCTACCCCCAAAATAACTTTAAGGGCCTGACTTTCATTTCCATTAAGGGCACTTCACATTGTTGCCAGCATGATGTAAAGTGGGACCCCATCAGAAGTATTCCTTCCCCCCAATGGGAAAGTGTGCCCCAATTGTCAGTCCATAATGGGATTAACCCCCATCTCTCTAACCTAGAGAACAGAGCCAAAGTGGGTCCCACGTATCTGCATTGAGCCAGAAATCATATGGGGATAATCCCATGGTTGTCATGTCAGCTATGAATTTTTAAGCTAGCAGCAGAGAGTCAACACCTGCTTGGACTTTAGAGTCAATTGGGATTGGGACATCGTCAGTGCACTGTAGTGAAGCACTCACTGAACTCATAGTGGCATTCTGCAGTGGTACAAGGTGACCTGTACACCAAAACGAATGCCACTGTAGTTCAGTTCTGTGACTCTTGCACTGGAGGAGCACGCTCTGTTAAGATCTATATTTGGGTTGAGAGACCTACAGCATTTGGCTATGGCTACAGCCATCGCTTCCATGCCACTCTCTGATCCTCCCTCTGTGCATGCTGAATTGAGCAGGCAACTTCCGGGCTAATTAAAAAAGACCCCTGTGGTGTGTTCTACCACTAGGTCTTGGTTATACATACTAAATCGGAGACCTCATCATAAAGAGTTTTAATCTTAGTATACCACTGTCCTTGTGTCAAATAGCATGAGATGGAAAACAGGATCCTGGTCAGGTGGGAACTTGCACTGCTGAGAGAATTTTCAGGGATAGTCCAAGTAATGGCTGACACTGCCTATGGTTTCTGACTACCTAATCTCCCCAGGCCATAATGACAGGAATAAAAGGGCCAAAGTTCACCCCTGTTTCTACCACACACAGAACCCATATCCATAAATTATAGCAATGTTGCCCAGCCCTCTAAGTCACCCAAATGCATCTACACGAGAGGTACGTCTGCTGTACTTGGATGTCCAAGCACGGACTTCCAGGACATATGACAACCGCTATTTGAAAAATGATGGACATGATTCTCCTTTGCACAAGGAGTGTAAAGGGGCCTTAGAGTAAATGAGAGTGAGGACTGGATTGTTTACCTGGCTCCTACTGTTCCCTCAGTCATCCATCCCCCTCCCCCATTTATAATATCCTCTCTTGATTTGGTTATTCTTTTCCACTCATCTGCCCTGGCCTTATACTTTTGTTGACATCCTCTTCAGTGAATTGCCAGGAGACAAGCTAGAGTTTCCAGCTGCACCCATTTTAAGGAAATTAATAAGGATTTAAAGCTTTTTTTAAGAAGATGAATTAGCAGAAGTGTACATAGTTCATTTATTCTATTAGACATTCCTCTTGACCTAGACAGAGTCTGCTCTGTGTCCTTCTGTATGTCTATGGATTTTCACTTTTAAATTTCCCTCTCATTCTATTGTGAAAATGACTTTGTACCAGGAACACTTTTTTTTTTAACAAGTTGAGATGAGATTATGAATAACAGGGTGGAAAAAGCATTACTAACCACTGGTGCTAGAATTTCATAAATTTCCTTTTCATAGTGGGCACAGTTTTAGTGATGAGGGTCATCAGTATCATTATTTCCATCATCCTTAACGTTAATTAGTTTTTTTGAAGTTAACATAAAATACATCTTAAATGTCCTCATTAAAGTTGATGTAATTTCTGACCAAGGAATTGTATGTGTGTGCTCTGTCAGGAAAACATTGTGTAAAATATAACCGCAATTTCAAGTGATTTAAAACATTGAGTTTGTATGGTTTTTAATCATTAAAGGAGATGTAAAAACATATTTTATACACAATCTTTTATCTTACATTTATTTTTATATTTCTCCATAGCAATTTATTGCAATAGATACATCACCATTACCATAGACATTTATAGTGCTATTAAAATTCAATGCCACCATAAATTCATGCTGCTTAAAGTGTTGACATTTGTAACAGCTTCTACAAGGACATATTTTATACTGAAAGTGAAACTTGGAGTTGAAACTTTTGTTAACAAAATTTAAGATAGAGGCAAGAAAATATAGGCTTTTGTAATTTCAACAAATCCAGCAACTTGCACAAGACATCCTGATGTAAGCAACAATTTTTGATGATTGTACATGTTAGAAGTCTTTAATCTTGGAATTCATGAGTGTGGCATTAGTAATTTACCATGGACTAGAAAAGTTAAAACTGCCTGAAGCTCTGATTCTTGGTAGGAATAGTAAAAATGTGTTTGAAGGAGAATTTAACTCTAGATTGTTTTCATGTTAAACCAAACCAACTGGAATTTGTGCTCTCTTAACTGACCCTTGAAAATGGACATGCCCTACAGGAGTGACTTTGAAGTGGACATTAAGTCTTACAGGATCATTTTATAAAATATGACCCATCTTGCAGTCCTCAATCAGGCAAAAATCACAGTGAAGGGCCAACTTCTTTGCTTGTTCATGTAGACAAAACTCTACTAAAGTCAATAGAGCTGCACCTATTTGCATACGCAGAGAGTTTGGTCCAGAATCAATGAGAATTTTACCCAAATAATGAAGGATTGGGGTCTTAGCAATCCATTACCTACCCCTTCCCCGCCCTGCCAAAGAACAGCACAGCAAAGTGACAGAAATTTGGTTGTGATTAGGCCCTGTGTGCTTTCACAAAGTTGGGAAGGGTGCAAGGAGACTCTTCTTCTACCTCTTTTGTGCTGCTCCACACCAAACAGGGAACACCAGCCCTGCTTCCTCTTTCTACCCCTCAAGTGATAGCTAAGGGAAGGGATCAGAGTCGGACCATGACCACACCCCATCTACACATGTACCCTTTCCAAGGGTGATGGAGCTGCTGTTCTAGTGTGCACTGTCCCAGAAGTCTGACCCACCAGAATTCCTCCTGCGAGTGTTCAGCTGCAATGCATGCCTTCCGCACTGTGATGTCCCAGGTCTCTAGCGCAGGCCTGTGTGTTTTCAGACAATCATTACATCCTGGCTACCATTCGATGGCTGCTGAAACCTGGCAGGCCAAGGAACTAGTGGGACTACAGCCTCAGCCAAGGCACCCCTAATGGGAGTTCTGATTGGAGGATCGTCTGGCACCTGCCTCCCTTTGATCCAATCATGCTATTTAAGCCAGAAGGAGGAACAGGATGTTGTCTGAGCAATTAGGCGACTCCCTGTTGCTGCTGTATTGCACCTTGTCGGGTGCTTCCTGCATTCTGCATCCAATCCTGTTCCTGATTCCTCTCTTGCTCCTGACCTGCTTCTTGTTTCTGGCTCCAGCCTCGCCTTTGCCTTCGCTCCGAGTTCCCATCCTGATCCTTGCCTCCCCTCCAATTCCTGCCTTTACACCTCGTTTCAACCATTAGCTACCAGTTCTAGCTGTGACCCCTAGCTGTGACTTCTGACTCCAACTCTGGCTTGTTCCTGAGTTCTGGCATTTGGTATCTGACCCTGACTCTGACACTTCAGTCCCTGCCTCTGGTAATTAGCAGTTGACTCTAGTGCTGACCCTAAACTCCATTCCCTGATCTAGATGCCTGCTCTGCCCACTAGACCTGACTCCCACTCTGACCAATAGGTCAGACCATCTATGTCTAGTCCCTAACACACACATCATTCACCAGATCTAAGGGCACTAAAACACAGGTTTTAAACTAAAACTTAGGTTTGTCTAAGCTGTGCAGGAAGAAAACAACAGAAAACTATGGCTGAGAGAGCACCTCCATGATGGTAGAATCTGGCAGGAAATACTTACATAATTTTTCTTCTCTCATGTTAACAGTTCTACTGGAGAAAATAGAATGCAGAATAAGTATCACCATGGAGTTGGAGTTCATCTGCAAATGAATAGCATGTTTATTTTTCTTTTGTGAAAATAAATGCCTCTGCTTTTGGAAATAAATCATTTCAACATTGCAAACATTTGACAGTTTAAATTGACTGCAGTAATAGTCAAAATCATCATTAACCTTTATCTTAATTCAGAATCAGAATAGCTTACATGTACGTAAAACACTCCTGTGGGCCAGATCCTGGAATCCCAACTCCAAGAAGGTTATGCTCCAAATGAGGGCATAATCCTCCCTTGGGCCTTTCTACCAGAGAATGGGGCTATAATTTTAGTTGCTGTCCAGAGCTCTGCAGAACACCTGCCAGTACAGGTAGCTGCCTCAGCATAACCTCCTTCTACCCTAGATGTGATCATTTCTGGACAGAATTGTCCACTTTTGGGGTTGTGTTTCTCTGGATGATAAGTTATAGCTGTCTTCCTGCACTACAGCCTCTCATGTCGGACTTTTCACCTCAGGAGGTATGAAAGTAGGTTTACACTGATTGAATGCAGCATAAACTTGGGCTCAGTCTGGCCCAGACAGATAGTGACTAAGCATGACAGCAGCTCAGGACTCTTTGTGAATCCCACAGGAATTACTGTTGTTGGTTAGAAAAGCTGTCAAGTAATTGCCAGCTCTCCTGAGTCATCGTGATGCCTGTTGTGGAATTTTCTAGACATCTCCAGATGCAGTGTTTGCCTGCTATCCAGGGGGGAAAACAGCAGAATACAGTAAACTAAAATATTTTTTTCTGCTCTTTCAGTGATTATGATGGAGAAAAGACAGACAATTCAAGTTTGCATTCTTTCAACTGCCCTACCAGTAACCTCTGGACAAAATAGTACAGTTCTTTTATGTGGTACCAAACAATGAGGCTGGATTAGCTATGACCTTTCTCAGTTGCCTGTAATATCTGTCGATGGGGTCCTATCCCCATGTAAAAATGTAACAATCAGTGAGAGGGAGGCGAGAGAGTTATGAAATTAAAATAAAGTGAAAGGTTGAAGATGTGTAGTGTTCTCTTGTACAGTCATAATTGGACTTTGACATTTTTATTTTCATGGCATAGAGTATCAAAAGATCTAATAGCACTAATATCCATCTGTTCTGCAGATAAAGATTGGAATGTAGTGATAAAACATAGTACAATCTATAAATGTACTGTAAAACTAATGCATCATTAGTAAAATCTAAAAACTCCAGGTTTGAGTGCCTCGCCAGACATTTCTACCATCATTTAAAAAAAATTATTTTTTTTAGGGCATCCAGCTATGTGATCTTGGTCTGTGATCCCATCAGATCTCACAAGCTAAAAAGAAAGGAAGGCCTTCCAGGAACACCTCGGTATTTCAGAGAGTAGTATTGGTGAGACAACAGATAGCATTTTTCACTCAAAGTCAGCCAGTAATAGTACCTGTGCCCCAGCATGGTATTAGGACATGCTGTTCTGAAACAGTCTTTTTGAAGTAAAAATTGAGAGGCCTGATGGTTTGTGGTCATTAGTGATGCCCTGGCACTTTTCACTTAAAAAAAAGAAAAAGAAAAAAAAGGAATGTTAGCAATGGGGTCCTTTCTGAATGTGAAAGTACATTATTACTTTCTGCGTACCTAAATTTATCCTTCAGTTTCAATTGAACATAGGGCTTTCCTTCACTTTCTGTCCTAAACTTCAGTATGATGTCGCTGTGTTCTGTTAGACATGCCCTTTTTTCACCTCAGGGCTTTGCGGGTAGCACTGGTCAGCATTTTCACATCAAAAGGTTTTTTGTTGAAAAATGCAGATTTGTCAAAATAGAAACTGTTTGTGAAACAGGGTCAGTCTTGACAAATCTCTGAAATTGAAAACTTTTTGAAAATATTTTTCAAAACTGTCAAAATGAAAAATTCTTATTTTATAGTTTGTTACTTTTTTGTTTAAAAATTTAAGCTAATAATGCAGAAAAAAAAGATTTTAAAAGGTCTAAATCAAAACAAAACATGTCAATTGACCTGAATAAAAAAACCTTTTTTTTTATTTATTTCACAAAAATCTTCAAGATTTTTTTTATCCCAATTCAGGACAGTACAGTACAGTTTTTGTTTTTTAATTTTCAAAAATATTCCCATTGGGAAAACCATTTCCCACTCAGCTGTACTGGGGGAGTGCTTTCTAGTGGTGGGTGTAGTAAACTTTATTGCTTTGGCATCTTTTTGGATGGCAGATGCTACGGAATTGCGGCTGTTTGTTTTTTGTTTTCAACCATAAACTCTAGGTGTATTGTGCTTAGAACACTTTTCCCCCACCCCTTATTCATTTTCAATCACTTGACTTCAAATCAAGTTGAACATGATTCACAATAATAGAATGAATAAACCAAATATTTTACTAGCATACCTAATCAGTATTTATGGTATGTAGAATTTATCACACTCATGAGAAGAGACCTTAATAATTCATTAGTGTCTTCACCTTGCTTGAGTTATAAACTGTTCATTTCATTCAAGAGATAAAAATCCATATCCCATGAGTGCTCATTATATACCTCTTCTATGTAAACGTATTCATCTGCTCAACGGAAATAAGCCTGAATGATAAAGGCATTTGTCAGCAATCATTACTGTATAAAGATCTCCAACACTTGTGATTCAGCAGAAAATAGCCTGGGCTTCTTGGGCTACACCAGCCCTAGAAGCTCTTGGAAGCTGACTAGGATGAAAGGCCTAGGGATGGCTCTTTAGAGGGAGACGGAAGAGAAAAAATTACCTGGGATGAGTTTGAGGTCACATCATTTTTAACCTCCAGTTACTTGTAATGATAAATGATGCCAATGAGCGCTGAAGTTGTGAGGAGCTCTCAGACCCACAGTTATTTGTTGGCATTAGGGGCTGTTGTAAGAGACATGGGAAATCTGCTCAAAAAGCACCTCTTTTTCCTGGCTAGAATGGAGCTGTCTGATAAAAAAGACATCTTCAGGTTACTTGGCTCCTTTAAAGTTCCTGTCTGTCTGACTTTCATTCATTCCGCCAGTGGATAATCTTGTCCCATTCCCGGCCCCATTCCTCTATGACAGGAATACTGCTCATTGTGCCTTGCAATGTCATTCCCATATGCCCAATTGACCTGGAAATGGGGTGTCCTTGATGCAATGTTACGTGGCAGCTATGTGGAGGGATGGAATATCACCTAGAAAAAGGAAACAAATTCTTCAGCTGTGAACCAAACCAACTCCCCAGGGCTGTCCAAGTCAGGTTTTGCCAAGGGTGCTTTCTGCTGGATAAGGATTTATGTAGTTTGCTGTTCTTTTCTGCTGACTGAATGCTTCTAGAAACAAAATGCTGCATCTCTATGGAATTGTTTTATGTGAAGAGTTCTTGACAGAAAATAGTGGTGTTTTGGGAGCAGGTATATGGGACTGAGACCAAATGTAAATGAACTGCATCAGATTCTGAGTATTTTGTCATTCTTTTAAAGTTGGATTGTAAGGAGTAGCACTAGTGTGTGGGGGGGGATCTATATACTTATACAAACAAAAAGAAATTGCTTTCTAAGTACTAATTACAATTATGCATTTCTTTTTTTAAATTTCATTAATACCAAAGTGTTTATTATATCCCTACTAATAAAAAATAAATCATAACTCATTTTGGCTATGCCACAAAATGAACTAAAAATATGAAAGTGTGATTGCTGTCAGCAGTTGCACTAAGAATTATATTTTTTCCCAGATAAACTGATGATTTCTGCTGTTTGTCTTCTAGATAAAAACTTTGCTATTTAACATAACTGAACATACCAATTTAATAGCACAGATACTTTATCTTACACTTTGTATACAATTACTGGAAAATACTGAACTGCAAAATCATTTAGACTCTGATTTGTAGAAGTAAATGACAAAATAGTGTTAAAAATAATGAGAGACAATTCACAATGAGTAAAACTCTATTGATATTATCTACAAAGACTATCCATCTACGAATAGACCTATGTGTCCTGTTTACCAAAATCATCTCTTGAATAATCCCATTTTTTGAGGATAACTATTCTTTGAGGATGTACCATATTTCAGAGCATCTTAACAGGTATAATGGACAAAGTTGTGTAGTGCTGTATTGTATTATGCATTTTGCACCTGTATAAAAGAATGATAGGAGTAGTTCCCTTCATAATATACAGTAGTTGCCATAGTCCTCATAGGTGGTACAAAATGTCTGTATATTTTAATATATATTTCTGTTGTAATGATGTAATATAATGTGACTTCAGTTATTTCAAAATTACCATGGAGTTTTTGCATACAAGATAGCAAGGTAACCAGAAATGTATATAAAGTGGCTCCACATAGGAAGCAGGATTAGCATCCAATGAGCAACAGTATTAGGTGGTGGGGGCCTTGTTTGTCTTAATGTCATCTTATTATTTTTTTGTTTCCGTACGAATGAATTTAAATTTTCTTCTTCATGAGTAAGTAGAAATACGATTTTTCAGAATAATACAAGGAAGTTAGAGTGAGCATCTCTTTGTCTTAGCAGTTCACTTATTCCATTTTAAAAATCTTTTTGCACTGGCTAGTTATATTTATATCAGCTTTATGAAATATCACCTTTTCCTCATCATAGGGAATGTCTCTAACACTACTGTTGTTACTGGTAGAATTACTGTCTCTTATACGCCAACATTCAACACCGTCCCTCCCTTTGTGCCCCAGTTTAGGACGATTCGTATCCATGACCTAGGATATACCCACCACTTGTAACTTCGATGAGTTTTCTCTTCCTTTTTTGTTGTGCAATGGTGGGGTTGGGGTTGGCTTTGGCTGTATTTCAAGTAAACCAGTGATCTAGCCCTTTAAGAGCTCTATCTTGTGGAGCACTGTAACAAAGCATTACAGCTGTTGGAAATCCCACAGCAATTTCAATATTTTGACATCTGTGTTCATCTCGAATTGGGGGTGGGGTGAGGGGAATCAAAATATCAACATTAACCAAAATTGATCTTTTCAATTAAAAACAAATTTTGATATTCCCAAATTAAAATATTCTGTTTTGATTTGTTGACCTGAATCCATGTTTAATTTCAGCTTGTTTCAGTGTTGAACTCTATTTGCCTGAGGTGCCTCAGTGCCTCACAGTAGTTGTAGTTCAGATGCCTCTTGTCTAGAGGTGGGCAACATTTTTCAGATGAATAGTTTATTTGCTGAAAAATGCAGTTTTGTTCAACCCCAAATTGCCATGAGACACCACAACTGCTCAAAAGGACACACAGGAATACTGACTTGATATGAAACAAAAAATAATTTTGATTTTTCCTGACAGAAAGATGAAACATTTCAGCAAAATTGAAATTTTCCCAGAGAAAATTTTGATTTTGTGGAAACTGCATTTTCCCTTCAAAAATATTTCAGTGGTAAATTCTCAGCCATTAAACATACAGACTGGGATTTCCAAAACCAGCCAAAGGGAGTTAGGTATCCAGGTTCCAGTGAACTTCAGTTTTAAAACTCTTCCTTTGAAACTCACAGTCACAAAATCAATACTAATAGATGAATAACAAAATAAATACAAATTTGACTCACTTGAGGAAAGTATTTAGTATATATTTTCAGATTTCAGAGTAGCAGCTGTGTTAGTCTGTATCCGCAAAAAGAACAGGAGTACTTGTGGCACCTTAGAGACCATCAAATTTATTTGAACATAAGCTTTCGTGGGCTACAGCCCACTTCATTGGATGCATGTAGTGGAAAATACAGTAGGAAGATATATATATACACACACAGAGAATATAAAACAATGGGCATTACCATAAACACTATAAGGAGAGTGATCAGTTAAGGTGAGCTTTTATCAGCAGGAGAGAAAAAGAACTGTTTGTAGTGGTAATGAAAATGCGGTTTTAGTTGGGGACTGAAGGTGATGGCTAGTGGCGTTCTGTTACTTTCTTTGTTGGGCCTTTCCTGTAGTAGGTGACTTCTGGGTACTCTTCTGGTTCTGTCAATCTGTTTTTTCACTTCAGCAGGTGGGTATTGTAGTTGTAAGAACGCTTGATAGAGATCTTGTAGGTGTTTGTCTCTGTCTGAGGGGTTGGAGCAAATGTGATTGTATCGTAGAGCTTGGCTGTAGACAATGGATCGAGTGGTGTGATCTGGATGAAAGCTGGAGGCATGTAGGTAAGTATAGCTGTCAGTAGGCTTCCGGTATAGAGTGGTGTTTATGTGGCCATCGTTTATTAGTACTGTAGTGTCCAGGAAGTGGATCTCTTGTGTGGACTGGTCCAGGCTGAGGACCCATGGAAAAGAAGCCCTTCAGGAATTCCATCATGATTTCAACAATTTCTACCCCACCATCCACCTCAAACTGGATGATACTAGATACTGTAGAATTTTTGACATGGCCAATTACCAGCTGTACCGAGACCACAGCACCAACGTAATGCAAAGAAGTATGTAAAGCACTGAATCTGAGCATTAGCTCTTAGGATAGACATGTTATATCAGTTTGGGTTAGACTCTTCATATTATGTTGGTGTGCCTTTTTGCATTTCTCAAATGCATCACCTGGTCTAGGCTTATACTGAAGAAGAGTCCAAGTTTTAATGTATGTACATATATATTAAAGATGGATTTTAATTAGTAATAAATGAAGAGTCAATTCTTGTAGGACATTGAAAGTTATTGGGTTTTAATTAATCTCATGCTATTCATTCAGGCTGTCTAACATCTGATGACTAATTGTTAACTAATTCCCTCAATTTGTAGTTCATTACTTATTTTCAGCAGAAAAGCTCACACCTAGCTGTGTGAATCAAAAAGTCATTATGAAATCAATAAAAAGATATTAAATCCAAAGGCTTCTGTGTGGGGTTAATTACATATTATTGCATGTGTGCTAGATTCTGGCTGGCACCTACAAACAGAGGTAACACTTCTCCAGATGGAGACACCCACCAACAACAATGTTGATGTATAATGTATTGTCATCAAGATCTGCTATTCTGATCAAGACCAGCCTCCTGCACAATAGTTACTGCCCATCTCCTTCCTATTTAGAGCAGAAATTGCCAAGTCAGGATGTGTATAAATGTCGACACCATGCCCACTGACCCCTATGACACACCTTCTAGTGCACCGTGTGTGATTTGCATGTGATTCTCCAGAGTGACCAGGGTGGGGATGGCTATCTTCCACTGCAATCTTCACGACTGGTATTTTTATGTGCACCAACGCGCAATCAGAATTTGGTCTGGTCAGCTATGCAACCAGATATTTCCCCAATAACGTGGTCATTCTCAGGGCTGTGTATGAAACTACCTAATCGCATTTCAAGTGTTTGCATGAAGAAACTTACTCTTTGGAGAGCGCAATAGCTATTTGATCAGAGTGAATCTGAAGTCTGTCACAGCTTTTTATGTGGAAAATAGTGACATTTCTTCCATGAGCAAAGTTGTGAGTTTGCCCATTTATTTCACAGATTTAAAATTGATAAAATCATCTGATCAAATGAACATAAGCAAAGCAAAAACCTCATAATCAGAGTTACTATAGGAGCAGGGATGTGGTTAGTGACATTTACTTACTATTTGTATTCAGTGGAAGAGTCTTCTAGGTAAAATGATGGTTATGTGGTTACTAATATGATTCTTCCAATCAAAGCTAAGCTTTGCCCCATTGCATATGCTTGTTAGCAATGCTCTGAAATAAAAATTTAACACAGAGTATTGTTCTAAACTAAACTTCAGTTAAATACGCTATGAAATGTTATTTCTGTCAAGTCTAACGGGTTTACTTGAATTTTGAGCTGTTATTGTTGAAGGCAAAATTGCGCAGTAGAATTCAAAGACCATCACTTAGTTATTCTGTACTAGCTACAGGTGTATGCATCTTGAATTCAGAACTGCAGCAAAGTGTGCCCAGCAGCTCATCCCCTATGACCTGAGTCATCCTTGCCTATAACCACTGAAGAGTACATTATTATTTTTATTTTTGATTTATTCACACTTGTTTATAAAGTGTTCAGCACCCAACTGATGAGCCTGGAGATAGGAATAGCCCCCTTCCCTTCCCTCCTCTTCCACTTGTGAACATAAGAGAAGAATTTTGCCCAATCTTAATAAGGCACTTGAATAATGACCAATACAATGTAATTGGTAGGCACCAAAGTCAATGCAACTAATTGCATGGGTAAAATGAGCTGGATTTGGCCTCTGCATAAGGTCTATGGTCTGCGATTAACACTGTCAGGTCCTGGTGACAAATGAGGTCAGAGATATAGCAGTAACCTCTACAATTTTCCAGAAGTGAATATCTTGTTTATTTGGTGCAGTCCTAATTGTTCAGTGAAGACTGAACACTGCACCAAAAGCAGGTAGTGGTTTTGAATATAAACACTATATGTAGTCTTCTAAATAAATAATGCCATTAATCCAGAATGTGCTCAATTCTTTTTTCTTTTATTTGTTGAAAGGAGTCAGAAGCAATATTGTGTTATTTATTCCTGGAATAATGTTGCCATAGTAACCCTTCCACCTTATTGCAAGATAAATACAGTAGTTGTAAAGTTACTCGAGGGGGAGGCAAGGAATCTGTCTAATAATTGGGCACATATTATGAAAGACAGGTTTGCCAATCGACTTCTTTTGAGAGGAGGGGTATAGTAATGGTCATCTGAGGGAGTTTTATCAAGTGATAGGGTGAAGGAGAATAAATCGCCTAAGATGCGGTGGTTTGTTTTACATTGTTGCCTTATTTTTATCATTGTTTTACTATGGCAACTTTGAAATGCAGGGATGTATGAGTAACCATGGAAACAGAAAATCTCCAAATTAAGATCCTACATGGAATGTATTGTAAGGTTCCTTCAGATGTGATTGAGTTGATTATTACAGGTATTATGCAAAACCAATGCCGTGTAAGGCCGGGGAAAAGTTCATGTTTGAATTTGGCTCTTGAAACCCACAGATCTCAGAACATCCATGTAGAGGCCCTGTCTTCCTCACTACCTCCAGGCCCCTCAACCACACTGCAGTATGATTCTTTCAAAAGTCACATGATATTCCTTGAGGGGCAGAGGGAACGGGAGTTTACTGATTGGTGGGAAACTAGTGTGGTTTAGTGCTGATGGGGGTTTATGTACATCTGTAATCCATGTGGGATTAAGTGGGGGAAAGGACAGCAGGCATCTTTCATTCCATCCCTGTCCACCTGCAAAGCCCAGCCCCCGTTAGGAATCTGTGGAAGGATCTCAGTAGGGGTGAAGAGAAGGGAGGGTTAGCACTGTCCTTTTTGTTATACATGACTGACTCCTCCACCTTCATCCGCTCCTTTTTGCTTCCCTCCTCTTTTTCTTTTTGCTTCTTGCCACTTCGTTATTTGGGCTCAGTGACTTTCATAGCCTTCTTCCAAATTCATGGTTGTATGCCTGGCTGTTGTGCAAATTGGTCTCTCTAAGGTCCATGTACTGAATCTTGGGCCTCCCCCTTGATAGTCTTCCATCCATGAACATAGCAAGGGCCATCCTACCGGTATAACTCTTGGGTTTCCACTCCATTATGTCCATACCAACATAGCCTAGCCTCCCTTAACTTGTCCTCAGTTGGGGCAACTTGCATTAGGTCCCTCACAACCTTAGTTCATTTCCTATCATGGAATGCCCAATCCTTTGACCTTCTCAACATCTTCATTTCTGTAGTGGTGAGCATACTGATTTCTCTTCTTGAGGCTGCCAACTCTGTTCTATACATTAGAATGTGTGGAATTCCAATTTTATCCACTCCTCTTTACTTTCTAACTTTATTGGCAACTTTTGAACACACAATTGGAGTCAGCTCCTGCCATTTGCACCAAGCAGTTTTAGTATGTGCTAAGTATCACTTGGGAGGGCACCATTCTCAGTAACCATTGATCCTAGGTATTTAAATTATTTAATTCTTCTAAACTCTCTGCCTGTGATATCCTTTATGGTGCGACCTCCACCCTCAGTTATCAAAGCCTCAATTTTACCAAAGCTCACTCTAAATCCTTCCTGCTGAAAACTTTGTTGCCACTGTTCAAAGTTGGTTTGCAGGGTCTCACAATCTTCCCCAACTATCACTAAGTCATCAGCAATCAGCATATTCCAAGGCAGCTTACTTTGTATATTCTCAATTATCACATACATGACACTCTCAAACAAAAAAAGGGTCATGCTGACCTCTGATGAGGCCAACATTACCTGGAAATTCTTTGCTGTAGACCCATTTGGTTTTTACTATGGTAGTCATTCCATCATACATATCCTGGATAAAACGGACATATCCTTCTGGCACTCGTCTCTGTCACAAATTCCATCAAATTAGTTATCTTGGTACATGACTGTACACCTTCTCCAAATTCACAAAGACCATACCCAGTCGCTGTCTCTTTTCCCTGAACTTCTCCATGAGGATTCATAGAGCAAATATGTCATTAATTGTATTCCTTCCCAGCATAAATCCCTATTTACCCTTCCAAATTTCAACTGTTCTACTCAGATGCTTTTCAATAATCTCCTCCCATACTCATACCATGTGACATCACCTTAATTGGGAGATAATTAGCGCACAGTGTAATATCACCTTTACATTTAAAAATTGGTACCACAAACCTTTTATGCCATTAATCTTGCATTTTCTCTTTATTAAGAATGTCATGTCATTGAACAGACTTGTAAAATACTTAAGTCTTCCCTTCCGAATTACTTCAGCGGGTCCATTGGTACTTCGCCAGGCTCAGGTGGCTTCTCCTTCTCATTTTCCTAAATTCCTCTACAATTTCTTCCTGCTATATGCAATCTATGACAACCTGGTTCAGTTTACATGTTTTTAATTTCTCCTTGGTTTCTTTTCATTCATTGATCTTCCAAAATAATCACTGCACTCTTTGTTGAGTGATTCACCATTCTTTTTCAATATACCTCTGCAACAAATACGTTGAATATGGCAGATCATGAAACTAGCTATGACAATTGGTAATTTAAGTTCTGTTCTGGAATAAATTCAATTCTGGAATACACTGGCGTGTAACTAAAGCATCAGCAAAATCAAAATCTGCTGAATTCCATTGTTAGTTACAGCTCAAAATTCTGCAAGAGTACTCTTGCCTCAATTCTCGTCGGTTAGCACAAAACATTATTTTGAAAAAAAAACTTTAGTAAATAGACTAATTCTGGCACCCATGGAATATTGCTTAAATTATCATATACTGGATTAGGCCACAGGCTCTGATTACACTGGTCTACAATTTTTGAGAAGTCGTCTGCTTCAGAAATAAACTGTGCTATTTATTATGTATTTTGATATGCTGAATTCAAATATGACAATTAAAACAACTGGCTACTATTTCTAAGATATTTAAGTTTTTACATTTTATGTCTATGTATATTGTGTAGATAATAGAGTTTTAATCATAAATTATAAACCTAGGTCTTCATGTGTTTATGGTTGCTTTACATGATAATATTTCACCTGTCCTGTTTATGTAACACTTTAAAAATCAGCAAAAGGGTTATATAAATCAAATTTATTATGAAACAAAAGGCAAAAAACTATTATGTACATAGTTTAGTCCTATTCAGTGTCTACTCGGCACTTCTTGGCTTGTCTCTTGTATTCATTAAATGGAGCATCTCTTGTCGCTGTCCAGCAATAGTCTGCAAGCATTGATGGGTTCCATTTGCCCTGATAGCGTTTCTGCATTGTTGCAATGTCCTGGTGAAATCGCTCGCTGTGCTCGTCACTCACTGCTCCGCAGTTCGGTGGAAAAAAATCTAGATGAGAGTGCAAAAAGTTTATCTTTAGTGACATGTTGGAACCAAGGCTTTTGTATGCCTTGAGGAGGTTTTCCACCAACAACCTGTAGTTGTCTGCCTTGTTGTTTCCAAGAAAATTTATTGCCACTAACTGGAAGGCTTTCCATGATGTTTTTTTCCTTGCCATGCAGTGCATGGTCAAATGCATCATCTCGAAGAAGTTCATGAATCTGAGGACCAACAAAGACACTTTCCTTTATCTTAGCTTCACTTAACCTTGGAAATTTTCCACGGAGGTACTTGAAAGCTGCTTGTGTTTTGTCAATGGCCTTGACAAAGTTCTTCATCAGACCCAGCTTGATGTGTAAGGGTGGTAACAAAATCTTCCTTGATTCAACAAGTGATGGATGCTGAACACTTTTCCTCCCAGGCTCCAATGACTGTCGGAGTGGCCAATCTTTCTTGATGGTAGTGGGAATCTCTTACACAACTATCCCATTTGCAGAGAAAACAGCAGTACTTTTGTGTATCCAGTCTGCAGACCAAGCAAGAGAGCAACAACCTTCAAATCGCCACAAAGCTGCCACTGATGTTGGTCATAGTTTATGCACCTCAAAAGTTGTTTCATGTTGTCATAGGTATCCTTCATATGGACTGCATGACCAACTGGAATTGATGGCAAAACATTGCCATTATGCAGTAAAACAGCTTTAAGACTCGTCTTCGATGAATCAATGAACAGTCTCCACTCATCTGGATCGTGAACGATGTTGAGGGCTGCCATCACACCATCGATGTTATTGCAGGCTACAAGATCACCTTCCATGAAGAAGAATGGGACAAGATCCTTTTGACAGTCACGGAACATGGAAACCCTAACATCACCTGCCAGGAGATTCCACTGCTGTAGTCTGGAGCCCAACAGCTCTGCCTTACTCCTGGGTAGTTCCAAATCCCTGACAAGGTCATTCAGTTCACCTCGTGTTATGAGGTGTGGTTCAGAGGAGGAGGATGGGAGAAAATGTGGGTCCTGTGACATTGATGGTTCAGGACCAGAAGTTTCATCCTCTTCCTCGTCTGACTCAAGTGAGAATGATTCTGGTGCAACAGGAACCGGCAGTCCTTCTCCGTGGGGTACTGGGCGTATAGCTGATGGAATGTTTGGATAATGCACAGTCCACTTTTTCTTCTTTGACACACCTTTCCCAACTGGAGGCACCATGCAGAAGTAACAATTGCTGGTATGATCTGTTGGTTCTCTCCAAATCATTGGCACTGCAAAAGGCATAGATTTCCTTTTCGTGTTCAACCACTGGTGAAGATTTGTTGCACAAGTGTTGCAGCATATGTGTGGGGCCCACCTCTTGTCCTGATCTCCAATTTTGCAGCCAAAATAAAGGTGATAGGCTTTCTTAACCAGAGTGGTTATACTGCGCTTTTGTGATGCAAAAGTCACTTCACCACAAACCTAGCAGAAGTTATCTGCACTGCTCATACAAGTACGAGGCATCTCTGCTCACTTTGGCTGAACAGAAATGTGTCCCTTTGCAAAATCAAACACTGACAAATAAGAGAGCACGACACTGTATGATTTCTAAAGCTGATATAGGGCAATTTGTTCAGCAGAGTGATGTAAGCTTCGTTATGATTGCATCATCCATGACTTCTAGGAATAACATGATGCAATTCATATCATGTATGACGCAATACCAGCTTCAGATTGCATCATTCATTGTTTTGCCTAAAAAGCAAGTACTGTCCAAACCCAGTCATAGATTTATTCCTAGATCCAGTCAAAGATATATTTTAGTCATTTCTGGTTTAAATTGAGATCCCTTCCCTTTATAACTCACTTATCCTCCGCCATTCCCAAGTCAAGGGTCGTATATACTGACCCAATAGCATATCTTGAAAACTAGAGCCAATCAACAATTTTAAGCATCATTTTCGTTCTCAGTGACCAAAAATTATTGAAGTTTGACTACATTTATTTCAGAAGCATTTTGGCTGTAGAGCAGTGTTATAGCTATCTTGGCACTTCTTGTCCTGTAGTTGACAACTTCATAGCTGATTTGCAACAGACTTCATTTGATTTACCAATGCCAGCATTATAAATATGTACAGAAACATCGCTATTGGAATCATAACTGTATCAACAAATGCACGGTAATGTGGGACTTTCCTATAGTTAAGTCATTTTATTTTCACAACAACTTCACTCCAACTGGCTGACTGTAACCAGAATTGAAATTTGCAGTATGTGATGCACTGAAATGATCCAGGCCCTTCATTCTCCTTCATTCCACATTGTTCATCCTTGAAGGTAAAAAGTCCTACCGTGTGTGTGATAATCCACTCCCAAAATATCTGCATAAGCAAGCAGTACTGTTAATCTGACAAATAAAGTTGTAACTAAGACAAGTATATTCTGGAAGGTTTTGTTTGCCAATTGCCACTTACAATTGCAGGCAATGCTCAGGTATATTTGTATTCTCAACTGCAAGCATGGATAATTCTTTTCATTGTTTGAGGTGACTGAGCACTGCAGCTGCAAAATACACTGCAGAAATAAGTGGTCATAACACAAAAGCTTCCTGTGTGCTGTCAATATAAATGGCTTGCAGATAGTTTTCCAATTGCCTCTCATTATGACATTGCAGTTCCTAAGCTTTTGAAATCAGCTTGCAATGGTCTATCTACCAGGGCAAATTTTGTCCTCCACCTAACCCTGACAGCAAGGCTAATAGCTGTTCAAGAGGCCAATGTATCTTAATAAAAAATGGAAATGGTTTTGCCCCTTCATTTTAATTAACATTATGTCTCCATTTCTATGATAATGGATAATTAAGTGAGTTACTTGACATTGGAATGTTCTTGGAGTAATTTCATTAGGTTAAAGATGTTTGCCTTTTTTATTTTGAATTGACGTTTCATCATAAATATTTCTGAATACATGTTTGCATAAACTAATTATTATTTATAGAGCCAGGTTTCTAAAGCTCACAAAAGTTCATTGTGTGTGTTAAAAATATTTTTTGCAAACATACATATAACTGTCTCATCTATTCTTTCAAAAAAAATTTCTGAGCACTGACTACTCTGTTATTCTATAAGCACATCACATGGAGACAGACATTCTTATTAAACATCTTTATTTTTGGAACAGCAGTGCAAAAAGGTTTGATCCAGCAGGGTTTAGCCTATTATAATTCAGAGGAAAATGTTAATGAAAAGTAGATTCTGATAAAATCTGAGCATTATAAATGGAAGTTTGTAGTAATATTTATTCAAAAAAGATTCCATAACATATGCCTTTCAAGAATAGTATAATATTCCCCCAACAAAATCTCAATTCAGGCATAGTTAATTTTGAGAATTTATTCCCTATACAAAAAACTAAATTTATTATAACATTTATTCTCAAGTAAGATTCCTGCGTTGATCTTAAATCTGCCCCTTGCATGCGCACGCGCGTGCACACACACACACACACACAAATATATAAGGAAATGCCCATTTTGTGGAACCATATGGTAATATACTGCATTCCTTTTTTTTTTTTTTTTTTTTGCATGTTGCATTACTCTAAGTATACCTTGACTTTGGCATTTCAATAGCAAGTGTGTGTGTGTGAGGGAGAGAGAGTGTGTGTGTATGCGCATGCATGTGTGTGTCCACAGATCTAATAGGGCATGAACTAATCCACATGAACTAATGGGGCATTGAGGCTGACACCAGTGGCAGAGTGGAGGAGGCAACATGAGACAATGTCCACCTACTTATATTTCCCAGAGGCATAAGCCCGATCAATGACTGCATTGATTTCAGTAGAAGTTGTACGTGCTCAGCACATTGCAGGATCATGGCCCCAGTTCAGATGTCTGAATTAAGCACACGCTTCAATGCCTGTCTGAATTGTGGCCCATGTGCATAATCTAGACTCTGTGGCAGGAAACAATGTTCTGCCAGGTGTCACGTCCAGCTCACATAAACAGGAATACAATTGTGAAATTTTGCAGTGTTTTTTATTTAATAAGCATAATCCTGTCAAAGTCATGCATTTCAAATGTCCTCATGCTAGGGATGAGCAAAAGTTAAATTTTAAAAACAATCATTTTATTCATAGTTTCTGGCAGCCCCTGTTTATTGTGTGCTAACGGAGTGTGTGGTGGAGGAAAGTTACAATTTTCTTTGAAGAGGGTTGTCAATGAGACGAGTCATTAATAATACAAACAAAGAGATTATTTCGAATGGCAGATCGTCAGTGAAAGATTTTTTTTGAGGGTTCTACCATTTTTGTGATGCAAATTACCAACCATGCCAAGTAAACAAATTGCACATTTGTTCATTGTAAAGTATAATAAACTATCAGTATAAATGTTGGGCTGCTGTCTGAATGGGGGGAGTGTGTAGAGGGGAAATAGGTGAGGAAGGAAAGGAGGGACTGAATATTGTTTTGTAAATCAGTTTTACTGCAGTGTTAAAACGTGTTAAAAATATACTGAGCTGTGCACAAAGTTGTACCTGGTATTGGTGCAAAAGAGGCAATAGCAATAACTTTATCAACCTCTGTAACAAGATCCAAGAAGCCTATCATTGCATATTCATAGCTTTTCAAATCTGTAGTGTCATATTGTCTGTAACACCTTAATCCTCTAGTTGGATCCAGTGTGGCCACTGGAACTAGCATCATAGGATTGGGACCTAAGTGTGATTGGCATTACACCTTGTCAAAAATTAGTCTACCTGTTGGATGCAGAGGAATTGAAGGGTATCCAAGATTTAATGATACAGATGGATTCAGACATTAATATGAGAGATGGACCTAAGAAATAAAATAGACTGGTACAAATATTTTTCCTTTGTGTCAGATTCTGTTAGATAAAGCCTTAACATCCCACTGTGTTTCAGCTTCTTGTTAAATATTCCTTTTTATTTTCAGTGACTGGAAAATATTCTGATCTGCTCACATTTGAAACTACATGTACAAATTTCTAAACATTAAACAATTGCCCCTCTGTGTCAAGGTATCGTGGCTAAAGAACCATTTTCCCACTCCCAGTTGTTAAGTGCCAGTCTGCATGATGCATGTCATGATAGTAACATGCCTGTTCATGGCATGGGAAATTCCAGGCTTTTATTAAAAAAGAAAAGAGAGGGGGAAAAAGACTGTTTTGCCTTTTTCGTTTATTATTATTATAATTTTTGCAGATGCAGGAACAATAAAAATTAACTAATAAACACAAACTGTGCATGAAACCAAGGAAAAGATAATGTCACTGGCAGGTCTTGAGCCAGCTAATAATCCTGTTGTACATGGCTTAGATAGCTGAGTTGTATAGTAATATGCTCCACTGTATGCAGTGGTTGTTTAGTGTATCTCAAAGGGCATTGAACAAAATGATTTCTCCTGTTTTATCACAATTGCAAGAACACCTGTGCTGAATAACTTGGTTCTGATCCACAGAGAAAATGAGCAGTTTGCAGTAACCCTCAGATTTTTTCATTTCTTACCTGTGGTGATCTAATGTTTCCATATTTGACTGCAGCACAACGTGCTGAAAGGGATACTGGTTTTAAGACTTCTTAAAGCATTTTGTACATTATCTGTAAGGTAGATACATGCTTGATTGTGGAGAGCCCATTACTCTTCACACACTGGAAAGTCATATTTAGATAGATAGATGTCTTGAGATTTTCTCCCTAAGAAACATGTACATTTGTTTTAAGTGAAAGATTAGGTTTTTCCATTAATGCAATCCAGTGAGTTGCCAACCTGTACCAGGTGGATGCCCTGCATGAGTATTGGAAGGCTGGGATGATTGCTCATCATAAACAGGCTCCAAGTCTGCCTCTTTCCTTCCATTAGAAAAACATAAGTACTTTCCTTGTGAGCTGGCAACAGATGTAGCATTGTTCAGAAGTTTTCATTGACCAGATCACCAGCAGTTTTCTGAAACCTGAAAATGCCTCCATTAAACAAAACAAAGAAGTTAATAAAGGCTAATTACACCATTTAGTATTTAATAGTGCAATCATTTATGGAGCTTACTTCATCTCAGAAAAAATATTTTATAACACTTTAACCTCACAAATCCTTGGGGAGGTATGGATAAGCCCCATTTCTAGAGATGGAGAAACTGAACTGGAGAGATGAAGAATGGGCTTAGACAAACCAGATGGTTAATGTCACAACCTGGGACTTGTGACTCCTACTTATATGTTCAGATCACTAGCTTGCATCATTGCTTCTGCAATTGATCTCTGCCTCTGGTGAAAATGCTTATTTGTTTCACTGTAAGACTCATACCTAAGGCCCCGATTCAGGAAAGCTCTTAAGGGCATGCTTAAATCCATTACTATTTAGGAAAGTACTTAGCACTTGCTTAACTGTAAGTATGTATTAAAGTCCCATTGACTCTAAGGCCTGGTCCACACTGGGGTGGGGATCGATCTAAGATACGCAACTTCAGCTACGAGAATAGCGTAGCTGAAGTCGACATATCTTAGATTGACTTAGAATCACTTACTTCGCATCCTTGCGGCGCGGGATCAACGGCCGCCGCTCCCCCATCGACTCCGCTTCCGCCTCTCACTGTGGTGGAGTTCCGGAGTCAACGGCAGAGGATTGCTATAAGAAAGCATCCTTTACCTCTCACCCACTGGTCATGGTAAGGCTGCTTCTTCAGCAAAGAATAACATTCCTCTGATGCCAAAGATCAAACTGCTCTCCTTGATTGCTACCTCTCTCCCTTGAATGAAAGAAGTGTGTCCTCAACCTAATCCTGTTCCAGTAAAAGCTTGAGTATATAATAAATTGATTTCCAACAAGTTGGAACTTCCTGCTCTGGTTGCTGCTGCAGCAAGTCATTTTCTAGTGCCAGTTGCTGTTTTATTTGTAGTGCCATGGCCCTTTCACATTGGTTGTGCAAAGCTGGTGCATGTTCAGTGTGTAAAATTATTGTATAATGGGGGGAAATAGTTCTCGGAGGCTTGCAAGTAAACCACATGCTACGTTGCTGTTACTATCATTTCTGCGGGGTTAATGGAAATCATTTAATGCTGGATGTTTCAGAGGACACCATTATAGGATACTCATCTTCCTGCCTGGTGGGAGACCAGGGACCACTTGGTGGACAGCCTGGGAAACTGACCAGCTCACGAAGCTGGCCAGATGGAGAGCCCAGGAAGCTCGGCTGCCTGTCTACCAAATGGGCAGCTGGTAAACCAGAAAATTCCATTTTGCTTCTCTTGAAATGGAATATTTGCAGCCTTTCCTTCCTGTAAAAAAATTTCAAGATTTTTTTTTATTCTAATTTGATATAACATTTATCATTATTTATTTATTTTTGTGGAATGGAAAATCATGTTCCAACAAAACTTTCTGGCACCATACTATGGGCTGCTAGTCTTACGTATGTATCTTCAGCAATTAGTTGAATAACCTGGTCAATATGGATTGCTCTTGGGAAAGTTTGATTGGTAATGGTCACAACCTTTTTTAAACATCTCCTTTCAAACCTCTGTTGAATGCAGCTTATTCCTAGATATCCCTCCAAAAGGCCCGAGAGAACACTATTTCTTTGCAGTAGAATCATGGAACAATAAGGTTAGAAGGGACCGCAAACATCATCTAGTCTAAGCCCCTGCCAAGATGTAGGATTTGTTGTTGTTGTTCTAAGCCAGCCAAGACAGATGGCTATCCAGCCTCATAATGATGGCCATAATGGGTCAGACCAATCAATGATCCATCTAGCCCAGAATCCTGTCTTCCAACAATGCTAGGTGCCAACAATGCCAGGCAGTCATCAAGAGATCCATCTCTTGCCATCCACTCCCAGTTTCTGGCAAACAGAGGCCAGGGACAGTCATAGCATGGTGTTGCATCTCTGCCCATCCTGGCTAATAGCCATAAATGGACCTATCTTCCATGACCTTATCTAGTTCTTTTTGAGCTCTGTTATAGTCTTGGCCTTCACAACATCCTCTTGCAAGGAGTTCCACAGGTTGACTGTGTGTTGTGTGAAGAAGTACTTACTTTTGTTTGTTTTAAACCTGCTGCCTATTAATTTCATTTGATGACCCCTAGTTCTTGTGATATGTGAAGGAGTAAATAACATTTCCTTGCTCACTTTCTCCACACAATCAAGATCTTAATCATACCCCCACTTAGCCATCTTTTTTCCAAGCTGAAAAGTTCCAGTCTTTTTAATCTTTCCTCATATGAAAACCCTTTCAAAACCTCCAGTGAAGGAGCTTCCATGACTTCCCTAGTCAGTTTAATCCATTGTCCCACTGTTCTTACAGTCTGAAAGTTTTTCTTGAGATTTAATCTATATTTGCTAGGCTATAGTTTGAACTCATTGCCTCTTGTCCTGCCCTCTGGGGCAAGAATGAACAATTTTTATCCATCTTTTTTATGGCAGCCTTTCAAATATTTGAAGACCGCTATAATGTCCCCCTTAATCTCCTCTTTTCCAAACTAAACATACCCGGTTTCTTCAGCCTTTGCTCATATAGCTTTGATCATCTTTGTCGCTCACCTCTGGATCCTTTCCAGTTTCTCTACATCCTTTTTATACATCAGTCACCAAAATTGGACATAGTTTTCCAACTGAGGCCTAACCAATCCCAAGTCGTACTGTCACCTCCGATGACTTGCATGCTATGCCTCTGTTAATGCAACCTACAATTGTATTTGCTTTTTTTGCAACAGCATCGTATTGTTGACTCATGTTAAGGTTGTGATCCATCATAACTCCCAGTTCCTTCTCAGCAGTGCTGCTGCCAAGCCAGTTATCCCCCATTCTGTATTTGTGCATTTGGCTTTTCTTCCCTAAGTGTAGCACCTTACATTTGTCTTTGTTGAATTATATGTTATCTATAGCCCAGTTCTCCAATTTTAACTCTATCCTCCAAAGTGTTTGCAGCTCCCCCAACTTTGTGTCATCTGCAAATTTGATCAATATGCTCTCTGTTCCTACATCCAGGTCATTAATAAAGATGCTAATAAATACCGGCCCAGAACAGATCCGTGTGGAATCCCACTTGAGATCTCATTCCAGTATGACATCTTCCATTAATAGTTACCAATTATGTATCCACTTGATGGTGGTAGTTCTACTGAGCCCACATTTCTCTAGCGTATTTATGAAAATGTTGTGTGGGACTGTGTCAAAAGCCTTGCTAAAGTCCAGGTATATTCTGTCCACCGCATTCCCCCTATCCACCAAACCATTTATAAGGTCAAAGAAGGAAATCAAGCTTGTTTTGCATGATTTGTTCTTAGTAAATCCATGCTGGCTTCTAGTGATCACCCCTTCATCCTCCAGGTATTTCCAAATTTGAATGTTTTATACATTGTTGTTGTAACTTCCCAGGTATCAAGGTCAGGCTGACTGATCTATTGTTCCCTAGCTCCCCCTTTTCCCCTTTTAAAGATGGGCACTACATTAGCCCTTCTCCAATCCTCCGGGACCTCTCCTGTCATCTGTGAGTTTGCAAATATTGTTGCCAGTGGCTCAGATTTCTTCAGCTAATTCTTTCAGCACCCTGAGATGAATAGCATCAGGCCCTACTGACTTGAATTCATTCAAATTAGTCAGAAGATCTCTGATGTGTTTTTTACTTATCCTGATCTGAATCCCTTCCCCTTGATCTCTTCGCTAGTCATCTGGTCACATGTTATTTTTTGTGTGAAGACTGAAGGAAAGTAGGCATTGAGCAGCTCTGCCTTCTTAATATCTTCCGTTACCGGCTCACTTTCTCCATTGCATAGCAGACTCACACTATCACTGATCTTTCTTTTTTTGTCTGACAAGTAGAGCTCTTGGAATCACTACATTCTTTGCTGGGAAGAGCTCTAAAGAATTATTCTTATAGCCCTGTTTTGCAGCAAATCCCCTAAGAAGCAAAGACTCTTTCAGAGCCCACTGATTTATTCTGAAGACTAAAAATCTCAAAAATAACCTCTTTTCATTTGAAAGACAAATAAGAATTTGCTTGCAACAATAGTTTTGAAAATATAAATGGGTATAAAGCCATGAAAAATTGATTGCAAGGTCTGAAAGTTTGTCACCACGATACTTCCTAGAAAATGGGAGTTGTACTATTCACTTCAGTGGGAGCAGAGTTTGGCCAAGTATGAACTCTTTTGACATTTCCAACTCCTGACCTCCAAAGATGAAAATATGTAGTCCATCTTAAGCCACCATTTGTGCTCTTGTCACTATTGTTTAAAGAAGAAGGGCTAACTGAGGATTACAATGTGCACAAAATAGCACTTTGTAAAATTACTCCATAGCCTTTTTGAGATATTTATTTACCTATTACTTTTATCTTTTGTCTTTTAGCATCTTTTCTGAAATATCTATCTAGGAACAAATCTCATTTCTGATCACGTAGAAAGAGTTCCAATTTGCCTGACTTAAATAAAATTGGAGCTTTCAGAAAGAAAATCACTAGCACAGTTATTTAACATACATGCTGGATTGAAAATAAGGTTCGAGGCATATTATATCTAGGAGGCTTTATTCAGACCACAGAGACGCATCTTACCACACTAATACCACCTTTAAATTAATATATTCCATTCTAAAAATCGGTGAATGTAAAATCTTTGTGTAATGTTAGCACTATTATAGTGGCACTGGAAGATTTTTTATTTTTAACATAAACGTCTATTGACAATGGGAACATTACGATGTAACTCAGTCAACCTCTACTACCATTATAACAAGAGAAAATTACATGCAAAAATCAACATTTAAAGATTTAACTTCTAATTTTCATGGTTTGTTACTATAATTGAGTGTTACCCCATCATTCTCACTTTATTTTTTCTAGATATTACAACTCACATGCCACATAAAATCTCCTTTAATTATGAGATTCCATTCCGTCCTTCAGTACAATGACATCCTTAATATTAGTTGAGTATACTCATTCTATATAATATATGTAAAATATTAATAACTTTTGCATTTGAAAGCAAGGTGGGCCCATTGGGTTACTTTAACACTTATGAATCAGTGAATGACAGTTAAACATCTAGTTGCTTTTTGTTTCAGAAAGAGGGGACGGGGGAATCCCCTGAAGCATGCCAAATTTCTGAAAGGTTCTTCTGTATCCAGACCTTTTCTATCTATCTGCATAAATAGAAGCCTTATTCTGTTAGACTGCATCTCTACTTCCCGCCCCTCTGAAAATGTCAATATTGGCAGCTGACAAGTTGTTCAACTCTAGAGCTAACATTAATGTGACAGACAAGCCTGCCATGCTAACAAAATTTATCAGAGGCATACAGTCCTTGTGTAAAGGAGGAGTCTTTTTTTTTTTTTAAGAGAATACAAAGTATGACGGCACATCTAAGAAGGAAGGATTCGTCAAAATCTCTAACTAAATACTTGGCAGCTGGTGAATTAAAACATTTTGTTTTAGCACTGCCATCCTAGAATACTCCATAATCCTAAAAGTCCAAAGTATGAATTGATTGATTCCATGAACCCTGATATCCAACTAAGGATGTGTGGGGAGAATAAACCAAAGCTTCTGCGGAAGTAGACAGCTCTGTTAATAATGAGTTACTAGGACCAAATAATATCCAGATTACTAGATTTTATTTTAAAGAAACCCGTGTTTGTACCCTAGTTATGAGAATATTTGGTTTTAAGAAGCTCATTGTTTTTAAAAGTATACTTCAAAAATACGTTTGCACTAAAAGATATATAATTACTCACTGCAAGTACACCTGTACCTCGATATAACACCAAAAAATCTTACCGCGTTATAGGTGAAACCGCGTTATATGGAACTTGTTTTGATCCACCGGAGTGCACCCCTCCCCCCCCCCCCGAGCGCTGCTTTACCGCATTATATCCAAATTCGTGTTATATCAGGTCGCGTTATATCGGGGTAGAGGTGTACAATGAAACTCTATAAAGCCTAAACTCTTCAAAGACTAATGTGCTTAAAACTTTATGCACTGGGAGTAGTTCCATTGACTTCAAGGACTGGGGCCTTACAGATAAATTTGGCTAGAACCTCCACTACCATAATTGATATAGTTTCATTGAAGCTGCAGTTCTGTCTGGTTATGGTTTTCACAGGAATAGTAGTATAACCAAAGTAGGAATTTGTACTTTGCTGTATGTTCAGGGAATTTGGAACATTTTCAAATAAAAATATTTCAGCTTTTCAGGTATTTGGTTTTTCAACAACAAAAAATTTTCCACCAAAAGTCTAGATCTTTCATGAAAAATTTTGAGTCAAAAACCCAATTTTCCTTCGAAAAAGTTTCATTAGGAAATTTTTTTATCAGCCCTACTAATTACCATTGCATAGACCTCATTCTCCATTGCCCTGCACAGTCATTTATATCTGTGCAAAATGCATCAAAAGTGGATGTTAAATGTGATCATTCTGATATGGTAATGTTTGATACTCACTTTGCACTGGTGTAAATGACTGAACAAAGTGCAGGGAAATGGAAAGTGAATCATCATAAGTCTCCCTCAAATGTACTCACAATCTTTGTACTTAATGATAATTAGAGGTGGACTTTAAACACACCAGCACTTGGAGGTATTTTGGATTTTGATTCAAGTACATGAAGATGAGGAGGAAAATAAAAGTGAATGACTGTAATGGACATATTGTACTTGAATGAGAGCGAAAAAAGTGGAGAGGGGACAATGTTACAGAATTTTTGAGCAATATCTTTTTCTTAAAGTTGCCTTTTAATTTTCCGTGTCTCATCCCCTGGGCCAGAATTGTTGAGCCTTCTGAAATGGTTTCCAAATGTCATTAAATATATCCGTATTGTTAAGCAAATCAAAGTATCTCATTTTGAACATGATGCAGTTTTTGTTAAAGTTACAGTCCGTTCTTCAATCATTGTTGCATCTTTCCAGTGGCCAATTATTATTTTTAGTGGTCAAGAGGTGTATTTCAATCCATTGTTTTCCTTTGTATTATTGCTGTTTGTAATCAGTTGTAGTACTGACACTAAAATACTTGGAATACAATACATTTTGGAGAAACTGTGGAACCATCATCAGAAAATTTTTAGTTTTGGTAATTTATTTTGGGTTTAGGAAAAAAAATCAGATATAATTGTAAGCAGATTTGTGTCATCAAGCATCTCAACACTTGCTTGTTGTAGTTTTTCTGCTTTCAGGAAATGTTAGCTTTTTAATGGCAATATTTCCCTATGTGTTTTTACTTCCATTGATTCATTCTTGATTCAGAATCAGCACAATTATGCTGGAATCTTGTGGTATACACAAGGTTTTGGATGTGCCGAAAATATATAGCAAATTCTTTTGTTTTTATTTGTATTTGTGTTAGTTTCTTTGCTTGTTTTTAACCATTCTGGTCAGACGTAGAACTGACCAGAAAACAAGAATTCTATTTCATGAACACTTCTGAGGTTTCAAAATTTGGTTTCGTTCCACATTGGGAGGAAAAGGAGACCTTTTGATTTTTGTTGATTTATTTAGCCAAGGAGAGAGAGACCGCAAAATAGTCAATAGCCCAGTGGTTAGGGCAGTCACCTGGGATGTGAGAGAACACAGGGAGTAAGTAGACCCATTTGGAGGGGTGAGGCAGAGTTGGTGTCTCTTTTTAACACTGCATTGACATAGTACTGAATAACTAACCCAGGAACCCAATGAAGGTTAAACGAGAATGGCACCCATTATTCTCAAGAAGCACAGAATAAATTCTGAGTAAATTGTGAACTGTTGGGTTTTTTTTAACAGTTCAGAGCCACGTGTTGGAAGTTGCCATCTTGACTTCCATTGATTCAAAGCTCAGAAGGGACCACTATGATAACATAGTCTGACCTCTTACATAACACAGGCCATAGAACATCCCCAAAATAATACCTGTTTGGACTAGAGCATATCTTTTCGAAAAACATCCTTTCTTTTCTTGTTTTTAAAATTGCCAGTAATGGAGAATTCACCACTTCCCTTGGCAAATTGTTCCAAAAGTTAATTACTCTCATTGTTAAAAATGTGTGCCTTTTGTCTAGTCTGAATTTGTCCAGATTGAACTATTTGATTCTGATCCATTAATCATCCTCATGGATCTTCTCAAATCATCATTTCAGATCATGTCATTTAAGACACTAAACATTATGAGATCCTTATGGAAGGGACTGAAAATCTAGGATCAGCCCACCTGAGAGGCCACCTTTCACCATAGCTGTGATGACAAGAGAGGTTTATAGTACAAACCCTTTAGTATAATACTGAGGGACCAGCTAACAGAGAGTTGTCAATAAGGGCCCTGGGGATGTGGAATATTCTCCTGTCACTGGTCTTAAATAAGTCACACTTGTCAACTTTCAGGATGCACTGTGTTAAAGACAGCTCTTTATCTGTATCTATGTAGATAGTAGCGCTGGTTGGAAATTTTCTGTCAATGTTTTTTCAACAGCAAATGTGGTTTTCGCAAAATTTAAATTCCCTGTGGGAAAGTTTCACCTTTGATGATTTTTTATTTTATTGGGAAAATTGAAACAAAATATTGTGTATTGTATCAGCTTGAATTGTAACATTTTGGTTGGTCAGACTGAGTGAGTCGTTTGACATTAATTTGTGTCTGCCTGACCTGACACAGAGCATCAAAGGCATTATAGTCTGTATGCCTCATACTCCCAACCACCCTTATGGTCTAGGGTCTCTGATTGGACTTCATCTCCCAGGATGCACCATGAATCCCCTCTGACTCAATCTCCATAGTGTATCATGAGTGTCTTATGATCATGGTGTTTTAGAGAACATGTAGTCCAGCTGAGAAGCCCAGCCTATTGAGGAGAATAGGGCATGTAGGACCTATACTACAACTCTGATAAGGCAGATTCAATTCAATGTTGAACCAAGCCTAAATGAAATAGTTCAATTCAGTTTGATGGATTAAAAAAAAAATTGGGAATCTCGCAATAGTCTGTTTCAACTGAAAATGTCAAAATGAAAGAATGACATTTCCAGGTCAAATATTTTTGAGCTTCCCATTCATAAAAGAAAATTCAGTATTTTGACATTTCCCCCCCAAACCAGGACTATAATAATGTTGAAATATCAGCAATTTCTATTGGATGGGAATTCTAATTTTTCTATCAGCTCTAGTAAATAGGTAATAGATCAAATGCCAATAGATGAAACTGAAGAACACATAGCTTCATCCTGGGTTTAGTAGGTCAAATAAAATTTCTTGTACATTACAAATGACTTCCTATGGACAGCTATTTTCATCTGCTCTTATCATACTTGTAAGGTCTGTGTGTTCTCTGATGTATTAGGGTACTAGTACATTATATTAAGAGCTGCTGCAAGGTGAAAGGGCTGAGACTGATTGACATATGTGTTTTGACTGTAATTGTAAAGTATTGGCAGGGTGAAAACACCCTTCATAAATTGTAAGAACTATCCTAAATAGAGCCATAATATTTAAACTATGTATATTAATTGTACTGGTTTATTATTGGGCTTTCACACTGCTATCTAGTGGCACAGATTATATAATTTTAAATCACTTTCCAGTTTCATTACATCCACCAGCAGGAGACTCAGACATGCCAAGTGTAATTAAAATTAAAAAAAAACATTTCACAGATAATTAATAGTGAGAAACATTTCTTTTCCTGGGAATTTATACACTCTGGGCTGAGCAAAACTAGGTGTTTTTTCCCTTAAAAAATAAATAAAAGCTTGTGTGTTTGGGGTTTGGGTTGGACCTTCTTGCCTATTTTATTGCAGATTTTTGTTAATGAATAAGACTTCTGATTTTGTATATAATGACTCCATGGCATTAATAATTGTTTTGTCTCCTGATGTTGCAGTATACTGCAGGAATAATTTTTTATTGTTCTCAGTAATATTTATAAAACAGGTTAGAGACAGCAAACAAAGGCTGAAATACTGCAATGAGCCCTGCACAGGTAGAGCCTTGCACCTGCTGCACTATATTGAAGGAGCAGGGCAAAAGAAATGAAATCCTTACCTAGTATAAGAAATAGATTTTTCCAAGATAATTTTCTTTGAGCCCAGTTACTGTGGATTTTGATCTGTACAGCAACTGCATTGGTGGTGGGTCTGGGGATCTCCTAGTAAAGAATGAAGATCAGTTGTTAATAATAATCTTTTTAGGCCTGACACTTTCCTTCAATAACATGAATCATGAAGTGTTGACACTGCTGTTGTCTCTACTCCTTTCTTTTTGAGAGTAATACTGGTCAACTGTGCATCTATCACCAGGGGTCTGTCATGCAGAGATTCCTATGGGATCCATTCTATCACCCCTCCTCTTCATTGTACTGTAAGGAGAGTGAATGAGAAGGGCAGGGTTATGGTTCGCAGATAACTCCCACTTCCTATATTCCCATGTCATCTGACCCATTCAGTGGGGTTGAGTGACATTAGGTGGCAATCTTGTGTGGTACATGTGCTGAACCCTGAACCTACACAGATATCTGTTGAAGTCAGTGGGGTTCTGAACAAGTGCAGCATTCAACCATGTGCAATGCACTGTAGGATCAGGGCTTTGCTTGGAATCTAACATAGAGTGAGTCATGAATGGGGACTAGCTGCCTGGCATTGTCTGGACAATGCTTATAGGGTGTGGGAAGAAATTAGAGGAACTCTTCATTATTTTGGTTTCTTTCTCTGCTGGAACATGCCCACTATTTGTACCTGAGGGTGTTGTACGGTCCCCAGTCACTTCTGGATAGCCCAATAGCATCAGCTGTCAACACTGAACAGCATTCTGCACTTGCAAGATTTTTATATGAATATAGACATCACTTCAGTAACCCATGCCATGGACACTTGGAGGCTGGATATCTACAATGTGCTGCACATGGCACTACACCTGAAGACTATTCAGAAAATTCAGTCAGGCTTGATTCAGCAAAACATTTAAGCATGTGCTTAAACCCATCTTTATTCAGTGAAGCACTTAATAATTGAATTCAAAGTTTAAAGGGACTTGAACATTAAGCACATCAAGTGCTCTGTTGAACTGGGATCCTAGTCCAGAATGCAGATGCCCAATTGTCTACACTAGGAAAATTACTCATTGCTGTGCTGACAATAGCTAAAAACATCTTACTGTAAGTTTAGATACTAACAAAGAATGTTCAGCATCATAGCTAAAGCCTGCTCTCAATGGATTAAAGAGAAATTCTTTTTGCACAGAATGACATTTCCTTGAAACATTCTGAACAACCAGCTTGGCAAGATCTTCATATACTTTGTTAGCTAATCAAAGACAGATTGCAGTCAGGAACCATATATAAATTTATTAATAAAATTAATAGACCATTTAAATTTTACTAGAATTAGGCTAAGATACAATAAGCATTTACTCCAGCAGACATTCATTAGTTGTAAGAGTGACCTCCAGTCTGGGTGTATAATGAGAAATTGACATCTAGATTAGAACTGAGACAATTGTGGTAATAATATGAATCTGAATCATTAGGGAAAAAGACTAAATATTATACTTCTGTCAGTTTTTATTTCTCATATTATTTCTTATGAGTAGATTTTGGACTCTAGCGTTAGATTTTTAGTTCTGTATTTGTCACAGCTGGTCCTTTCTGCTTCTTCCCTCTTCCATAAACTTCCATATTCTTTAGATTACTTGGCCTCTTTGGTTAATGATGGGCAAACTTCATTGGTTTGGTTCAGATTAAAGGATCTAAAAGTATGTTTGCCCAAATATTATCCAATCTTCCTACTCAGGAATCTTGTGGAAACAGGCTCTCCAGTAAGGTTTCCAGTACATCCTTGTTTGGTTTCAGATGAGTTAACGATTCCTAAGAGAATTGCCTTTCTCTCTCTGACATTTTGATACTTTCTTTTATTATCTCATTTTTTAAAACCTTCAGAGAGATTCTGTTTGGGTTTAGTTCTAGGCTGAGGCTAAAATGGGGTCATTTGAACTACATTGATGATTCTTATTGTTAATAAGTACATGCTATTCCTATTAATTCAACTCAGTAATATTCACTGCTTTAATGAAGATTATATCCTCAAAGATTAATTTTTTAGTGTTGCCTTTAATAACAAGACACAGGAAACATCAGCACTGAATTTAATTCAGTATAGGACTATGTGTTATAAATCTACAAAAGAGATCAACTTTTGGACATCTGAAAACAAGATGATCTAGATAAAACCCTTCTTTGGTGCTCTTTGCAAAATGTATGCAATGCTAAATTTACACGCCATACCTTTTATAATTAATTTCACAAATGGTATTGGTTTTGTTAATGCATCATCTTAGGAAAAGTATAGGAATTAATAGTGTTCCAAATAATTTGTGTGTCTCTCATTAAATATAAAATAGGCTGCATGGTCAAATGGACACCTCTTTCTAAATTTTTATCTGCATTTCTAGATGGTTTAACAAAGTAGTAATAATTTGTCCATTGTTGCCAGAAAGTGTAATATCATTTTACCTTACTTTCAATTAAAGGCATCTAATTTCCAATATAATTTAATCTTGTGGGTCCTCTTGTCCATTTCATCCTGATAAGAGCTATGTTGAATCCTTGGTGACAGCCAAAAGTAGCTACCAAGTTGTTCCATGGTTTGCATGAAATAAGCTGATAGTCCCAGTCATTGTGAGCACCAAATTGCTTGTACCTATTGTGGAAAGTGCTTAGTGTAGGTGGTCATTCATTAGGAGGTTTGGTTCCCAGATAAACCCGGAACTGGAAGCAGATAAGGAAAAGCATCTTCTAACGAAGGTGGGGAATGGAGTTGGTGCTCCTAATGTGAGGCACAGCGGGGAAACAACAGCTCTTCCCTAACCCTTAACACTCATACAAAAGGGATCTCAGCAATGGTGTTAGGACCAGGTTAATGGGGTAGGAGGGTTGATAGCAACCCACTACCAGTTGTAGTGGATTAACAATGAAGGATGACCTGCACTAGATGAGGGTTGTTGTTTTTTGTCAGATAACCCCCAGATGTGTCACTTAATATAGTTGAGGCTTAGTTAAACCTTGTTCTTGGTGTCTTGTCTTGTCCTCTTGTGGTGTCTGGGACAATGAGCTGGTGGTCACAGTCATCGTGGGCAGATGACTAACACTCAATATTGGTATTTAGTGACATCTCTTGGACATACTCAATATAAAGGCCTGGAGTCGAATGATCATTGTGATTGAACATGACTACACATGTTCCCTGCTGATGAAGAATTAGGTATATTGGCAAGGCAATAAGGTTAAGCTTGTGCTGCTGCCTGTCCTCTATCTAAGGAAGACTTCATTCTCCAGGGCTGTCAGTCTGACACTTTCCAGCAGCACTAAATTCACTCCAAAACCCAAACTGTTTGTTATGACTATATGGAGAAAAGCAACAAAAATGGTGACTATGTAAGATATGGTGCCTGTTACAGTCCTCGCTTGGGGGTTAGTTGGAAAGGTAGCATCACATAGTGGTCAGGGCTTAGGCCCATGACTTGCAGAGGGTTGTTTGTAGGGGAGCCTGGATCCTCCCTCTCCACTGGGCTCTGACCCAGGGCACTTTGAGGGTTTATCAGTGATTTGATATCCGGGGCTGCTTAATGCTGCCCTCCTTGGGCCACTTCCTATCATCTCCCCCATGATTGTCCCAAAGTTGCTGGCTGGGTTAAAGCGGCGTGAAGAGTGTCCACTCACTACAGGGCACCTAGGGCTTTCCTCTGCGGGGATGGTCCAAACAACAATAAAATGGAATTACTAAAATCCAGAGTTGATATGGGGGGGAGAGAGAGGGGAATTCTTCCCTATCAGGGAGTGTCTGCAGTAAGCTCTCCCTTCCCTCAAGGAGGGACCTTTGGGCAGTTGTCTTAGGGAGAGAATCAGCTTTTCCCTCAGCTCTTCTTTGCAGGAGCTGCGGGTTGCAGGTCTGCTCTCTTCCCTGGTCTGCCAACAAATGAGCTGCTCCCCTGCTGCCACGCGGTCCCTCCCGCTGCGCCGCATCGCGCCGCCTCCTGCCGCCTGCCGTGAGGGCTCCACTCCGGTCGGCGGGGAGGGAAGGAAGAGTACTGCCCTGCAGGGTGCTCTGGTTCTCTGCACCGCCGCCCCCTACAGGGCGGCCGGAGCAGAACAAGAACAAACAAACAAAACAAAACAAAACAAAAGCGGCTGTGCCGCCCTAGGATTGGGCAGAATGCTGCCTCGAACAATCTGCTGCCCCAAGCACCAGCTTGCTCAGCTGGTGCCTGTAGCCAGCCCTGCTCCCCTGTCTTTTAACTCCTCCTCCAGTTGGTACATTTCCTACATGTGTGCTGGAGCGGGGCAGGCAGAGCCCAGAGTATTTCCTTAAACCCTTGCTGCCCAGTGGGGGAGTTATACACCCCTTCACTGTGCCCCATCCCTTTTCTAGGTTTCCTTATGTTGTGCTCTGGACTGTAACCAGAGTATGTGTTAAACTCAGTGAGGCAGAGTTCTATATTTTTTAGAGCAATCATATCCATAAAAGAATTATGTTAATATCACTTCTACCACCTCAGAGGGTGACGAAAGAAAAGCATTTGGACACCTGAACATGTATTATTTAAATGAAATAAAAACACAATGTGAGTTCTCAGTAGCAAAATTAGCATTACTAATATATATAATTTCAAATAAGTGCTACAAGTGGATTCAAGTATTGGAATAAATACCAGATACCACATGTACTCAAATATTTGCCTGACAGCAACTTCAGATGTTCCCCATCCTTATATGTTGCGCAATTCAAATTGGGATTGCTAGAGGAAAAGAGCAGACAGCAGGCGGACATCTGAAAGTCCTAAAGAGAACCAACTTGTTTTTGTTTTATTAATCTATCATAAAGAAGTATAATACAAAATGCACCAAACTAAAGTAATTAGAATGCTTTTGCTGGATGGAGTGAGAGACTAGAATGCTTGTGTAAGGGCTACACTGTCATAGGATGACTTTTTGATTAAGACAAAATAAGTTATAAATAACAAGAAGTACAAAAAGCTCCTTTGCTCCTACAGGAAGGCCTCAAGGTTACTAAGCGCATGTGTGACATAAATGCAGTAGAGCATTTTAATTAGATTCCTTCACCGGAACTTTTGACCTTCTGTGTAGCACATTAATGTATTTTACTAATTATAAATGCAATTAAAAAGTACTGAAATAAAATTAGGCTGATCTATCTAATTTACATTAAGCACTTTCAAATTATGCAGATTTTCAAGTCTTTTTTTTTTTTCTTCCCAATTTGTGTTTCAGGGTAACATCGTCTGCATTAAAACAGCTGGAAAACAACCTTGTAGGAAAACAAATTTCTTTTCTGTGATTATTCACAGTGTGTGAGTTAATTTTCTAGGCAGTAATATACTTAGCTATCATTAGGATAGTGACTCATACAATAGTACCCATATGTGCAATGGATGCAGTGATGGTTGTATAGTGGGTGAGCATTTCTCAATTTTTACTGATGGGAACAGGGGTCAGAGGCTAACTAGGGAAGAAATACAGATATGATGGTCAAAAACAGTTGAGATTTATAATCAATGAAGAAACCGCAAAAGCAGTCTGTGAATCATTCAGTCAAACCATCTGGTGTATTTAGCCAGCAGACCAGATGGGGTTATCTCTGCTACCTACATTATTTTGGTACTACTAAAAAAAGAACGTCTCACATGAGAATCTAGAGAGGCACAAATAAAATGTGATTCTTCTTTATTATTATTGGTTATTGGAGAGCACTTAAAAGTGTGGTAGGCATTGGACAGAGTTTTTTTTTTTTTTTTTTAAAAAGCACAATCCTTGCCCTAAAGAACTCAAGATCTAATTTCAGATGTGATGCAGTAATTGGGAGTAACACAAAGTACAGAATCTAGTGTAGGAAGGACCAGGTTTAGTGAAGAGCTGCTCAAAACTTTATTCTGAAACTTTTTTGTGGTGAAAAATGTCTTTTTCACCTAAAAGAATTTTTTTCATTTTGGTCAAAATATTCTTTCTTTTTTCAAGAAAAAAACAAAATCTAAAAGTTTGGGGTTTGTTTTTTTTCCTTTAAGGAGGGGGAAAAAATACACTCAAAAGAGGGGAGGTAAATGAGTGAAAAACCAAAACCAGAAAATTTTACAGTCTTAGAAAACTTAAAATAACCACAAATGTTCTGGTTTTCATTTAATCAAAAAACAAAACAAAAATTGGGATTAACAAATACCATTTTCCGATAGCTCTAATCATGTGATTACCCTTTTGGTCATTTGCCCATACTGATGAAACATAGGAAGTATCATCATGATCTTTTATAATGGCGGTTATTTTTAAAAGAGGTGCAGGCTTCAATTGAATGGGAAGAGAATATGAGTTAATTTGGCTGTGATAACTGCAGGAAGGGCCAATATTTTGGAGCATATCTAATTGCTTGAAATGTAGAAAGTTAATCCTTTCACTCATCTTAGGCTGGACTCAGCAAGCCCTACATAACAAATCACATTAACTTCACTGGGAGTTCCCAACATGGAGTGGGCACAATCCAGCAATGAGTGCACTCAGTCTGGACATGATGTGATAGCAGGGTTCCACCTGCACCTATCAAATTGCAGTACAGGGGTCATGGAAGCTTTACGGACCAGCTCTTTTTCACTAGATGTTTGAGTGCCCATCCTGCAAAGACTTACATATGTGATTAACTTTACACAAAATGAATTGTTCCATTAAAGTCATTTGAACTGCTGCTAGTGTAAGTTAAGCACAATCAAAAGGTTTTCCTGGATCTGGATCAAAGTGAACTGTTTGAGTTCTAACTAGGAACTTCAAAGACGGAGAGTATCCCACCTCTTGCTTAGAAGTAGGATTGTGGAAAAATAGCAAATATTTTCCCCATTTTTGTTTTGAGCTATTTCGTTGTCCAAATTTTTTTTTCATAAAATTTTCATATAATGGTACTTAGCACACTGATATATGCGTGTTCCACTGAGAAAACTGATCTTTCTCAGCATGCAAAATTTGAGTGACAATGGCTCTATTTAAAAAAAAAATTACACAAAGAAAATCACAATAAACTCCCCCAAATTCACTTTTTTTAAACTCATCCAGCAACAAAATGTGAACACTTCAAATTCCAAAGTTTTTACATGTAGTTGTGAAAATATCAGAGTTCTAGCTAGCATGCTCATTTTTATTGTTGCAGTCTATGCTCTTGCCCGAGAGAGAGTATAAAATAAATACCCTAGACCGGGGTGGGCAAACTTTTTGGCCTAACGGCCACATCGGGGAATAGAAATTGTATGGTGGGCCATGAATGCTCACAAAATTGGGGCTGAGGTGTGGGAGGGGGTGAGGGCTCTGGTTGGGGTTGCAGGCTCTGGGCTGGGGATGAGGAGTTTGGGGTGTAGGAGGCTGCTCTGGGCTGGAGGGGTCAGGGCTGAGGCAGGGGTGCGGGAAGGAGTGGAGGTTCCAGCTGGGGGTGCAAGCTCTGGGATGGGGCTGGGGATGAGGAGTTTGGGCTACAGGAGGATGCTCTGAGCTGGAATCAAGGGGTTTGGAGAGCGGGAGGGGGATCAGGGCTGGGGCAGGGGGTTGGGGCACGGGGAGAGGGTGCAGGCTCCGAGTGGCGCTTACTTCAAGATGCTCCGGGAAGCAGTGGCATGTCCTTTCTCTAGCTCCTATGCGGAGGCACGGCCCACAGGCATTGCACACTGGCCCATCCAGAGGCATCGCCCCTGCAGCTCCCATTGGAGTGCTTAGGAGCTGGAGCCAGGCATGCTGTGGCTCATGCCGCGGCTTGCGGGAGCAGCGTGGTGTGGCCCCCGACCGAGCACCCCAGCTGGAGCGGGGCCGAGCCGCGTGGTGCGGCCCCTGACCCAATGCGTCGGCCGGAGCGGGGCCGAGCCGCATGGTGCAGCCCCTGCCCCAGCGTGCTGCTGGAGTTCTGGAATGGGGCAAGCCCTATACCCCGCTCCCCAGCAGGAGTCCGCGGGCCATAGTTTGTCCACCACTGCCCTAGACTAAATTACCAAGCTATAGGAATATTGGAATGGCTCTAATGCATCCAAGTCTTTGAGGCCCTAATTCAGCAGTGCATACCTGTTCAGCAAAGTGGTTAGTTCCATTGAAGTACTACATTTTAAATAGATGTTTAAGTATTTGATGAATAGGAATGGACTTAGGCATATGCTTAAATGCTTTGCTGTATAGAGGCCTTTGACATTAAAGGGAAAAGCATACGTGAATAGTGAGGGAATACATCTTAAGAACTGGAGCCAAGTCGTTGCTGAAATATTCCAGGGAGCAAAATCAATCAGTCTTTGCTGAGAATAGAAAACAAGGCTTAGAGGCTTTATGCCAGTGTGAAAGGCTGAGAAAGGAAAAGAGGAGGAGTAAGAACAGAGCAGAAACAACGACTTTAAAGAACATTTTAAATATTTCTCCTCCTTTAGTAAATTACAGTTACATGTTGATCAGAGCTAATTCCTGCAGTTCTTCGCACAGCAGCTACAATTCTGTGTAGAACAATGTGCAGTCAGAGAGAAAAAAGAACAAGATCTGTCCTCTTCCACACCGGTTAATGAAAAAGAGCTTACTGTTCCTGTTGCAGTCAATGTTGAATTGGCTCGTGCAGATAAGGGCATTATGGCATTTTAATACACCAAATAGGCTCTCTTTAAAAAACCAAATGCTACTGTGTTGTACTTGGAGCCTCATGTCCAAAAGCTCTGAAAGCACTTTACAAAACAATAACTTATATACTGTACCAGTAGGGCAGCGACTCTACGGGGAATTATGACAGGGAAAGTGCTCTGAGTAATAACTCGCACACAGCCTTGCTAATAGACTCTTTTACTGAGGGAGGGAATGCTGGCCAAGACCCTGGAGTTATCCTGCTCACTTAGCTTTAAAAGAGATGCACGATCATTAACTCCTGCCTGGTGGACAGGCAGAAGGGAACTTAACAACTTATCTGAAGAGGAGCACTGGCACTTGAGCGAGATAGGCATGGCTCTTAAGGGGCCCTGTCCTTAGCAGGTGTAAACCAGCTTAGCTCCTTTGTCTTCAGTGATTTTACATCAATTTACACCAGTTGAAGAGGTGGCCAGCGATCTCTTAGGGCCTGCTCCAGCAAGACACCGGAGCATGTGCTTAGATTTAAGCACTTGAATAGTCCCATTACAGTCAATGGCACTATTCGTGTGCTTTAAATTAAGCATATGTGTAAGTGGTTGGCTTGAAAGGGGGCTTAGTCCAGATATCATGGTGCTGTAAACTGAGATGCAATGACAGGACTAGCATGGGTATTGAAGTATTTTGTTATTGCTGGGCAGTGGAACTGTTGCAGGAGGTTGCCTTGTTTCCTCTTGTATAAAGGGCTCCAAGATTGCACTGAAAAGAGACGTTTTGTTTGTTTCCATTTATCAGTGTGTGCGGAAGATGGATAAACATCTCTAAAGTACTTCTTTCCTGCCCAACAACTTTTCCTTAATCTATGGAGTGAATGGAAAAGTCAGGAGACAAGTCATAGAATCATAGAAGATTAGGGTTGGAAGAGACCTCAGGAGGTCATCTAGTCCAACCCCCCTGCTCAAAGCAGGATCAACACCAACTAAATCATCCCAGCCAGGGCTTTGTCAAGCCTGACCTTAACAACCTCTAAGGATGGAGATTCGACCACCTCCCTAGGTAACCCATTCCAGTGCTTCACCACCCTCCTAGTGAAATAGTGTTTCCTAATATCCAACTAATCTCCCCCCCTGCAACTTGAGACCATTGCTCCTTGTTCTGTCATCTGCCTCCACTGAGAACAGCCGAGCTCCATCCTCTTTGGAACCCCCCTTCAGAAAGTTGAAGGCTGCTATGAAATCCCCCCTCACTCTTCTCTTCTGCAAACTAAACAAGCCCAGGGACTGAGATGAGGCTGACCGGTCTGTAGTTCCCCAGGTTCTCCTTCTTCCCTTTTTTAAAGATGGGCACTATATTTGCCTTTTTCCAATCGTCCAGGACCTCCCCCGATCGCCACGAGTTTTCAAAGATAAGTCACCTAACTATGATTATAAAAACAACAAGGAGTCTGGTGGCACCTTAAAGACTAACAGATTTATTTGGGCATAAGCTTTCGTGGGTAAAAAAGCCTCACTTCTTCAGATGCATCAATTAAGGTCTTTAAGGTGCCACCGGACTCCTTGTTGTTTTTGTGGATACAGACTAACACAGCTACCCCCTGATATTTGACACTATGATTATAAAGGTGAGCTTTCTTATGGCACTAACTGCAGTTTAATGGTTAGACAAGGGCTTGGTGAATCAGGACTTCTAAATTCTATTCCTAGCTCTGCCACTGACTTGCTGTGCGACACTGGGTAAGTCATTTAAGCTCTGCATGTCTCACTTACCTCGTATGTGTAATGCTCAAAAGAATAAAACCTCCTCTTCACCTCTGTAATTAATATCCATGAATATAAGCATACACTGTGCTTTGAGACATAGAATATAGAGGAAGAGTTTCCTGCCCTAAAGAATTTACAGCCGAACACAGCTGAGACAAAGGGTAGATCAATGGTTTGGAGAGGTTATAATGAGAACTGTTGTTATTAAGGGCCCTGATCCTGCAACGACTTACACAGTGCTTATCTTTACATACGGTGAGAAGTTCCTCTGTCTTCATATGGTGCTCTGCTAAATGTTTTACACCTATGGAATAATAATAACCAAGATGTCATCTTATCCTTATTCCTGATTTCCATCATACTAGCCATTGTGTGTGAAGTTAAGTGGGTGCCTAAATCTTTGCAAAATTGGGTTCCAGCACAGGAAGGGTCACTGGTTTGGAGGAGTTTGAAGGAGAAAGTAAGAGATGTTGGCAGGCAAGTGATAAAGACTGTGTCACCACCAGAGAGGCTTCAGGATTCAATTATTAGTAGGATGTGAATAGTGGCGGATTAATGATTTTGTCGCCCCTATGCCCTGAAATAATTGCCACCCCACCCGCCCTGGCCTCACCCCGACTCCACCCTTTCCCCACCCCCATTCCAACCCCTTCCCCAACGTCCCCGTCCCAACTCCGCCCCCTCCCTCCCCCTATTGGATCTCTTCCCCAAATCCCTGTCTCGGCCCCGCCTCTTCCCCCAGTGCGCCATGTTCCCAGCTGTTTCGCGGCGCAGGCTCTGGGAGGGAGGGGAGAGAAACAGGATGCGGTGGCGTGCTTGCGGAGGAGGCGGAGGCTGTAGGGGGGGCAAGGCGGGGAGGGGAGAGGAGCTTCTCCGTGGGTGCTCAAATTTGCCGCCCTAGGCCTAGGCCTTGTCGGCCTAGGCGATAATATGCTGCTGGATGTGAACCCACTTTCCTCCCATGCTTTGTAAGGTAGTGACCATTTTTGCAGCTTTATTTTAATGTTCATGTATCAGGAATAACTTTTGGAGAAGAGGATTTGAGAAACAATGAAGATGATGATTCCAAAAGATATGAAACATTTACCACTGAAATGAATAGAAGAATACTATGTAAATTTTCTGAATGTTGTTGACAACCGTAAATATTTAGGACTAGATTGTGACTAGCCCTAATGCAGCCTCACAAAGGAGCCCATCCCTTCTCCCGCACAGCTGTCATCTTGAATCTGAGTCCTACTTGGAACAGAGGTGCTGCAAGGCCACTTGCTCCCTATACAACCCCTGAGGAAATGGGTGGGAAGAAGGGTTAGGAGCAGGCAAAGGCATTGCTCCACCCACCAGTCAGTGAGAGGAAATAAGCAGGTCCCTTTTCAGGGTAGCCATAAATTTCTTTCCCCCTTGTGCAAGAGGGGTGGCCTAGGAGGAGCAGAGTTAACTTTGGTGTGGTACAGCTCATACAGCACCCCTTAGTCACCGCTGGAACTTTTTACACACACACACACACACACTCTCTCTCTTTTCCAGGAGCTGACAGTGTAAAGAAATATCTTAATGTAGAGACTAACACCTCTACACATACAATGATGTCAGTTCTAGAATCATCATCATCTAATAAGGTGGATTCCCTTTCTCTTCCTTCCTGTAAGCATACATTACTATCTGCTATGGTCTGCTCTTAACAGGGCCTTGTTTGTGACAGATAAATATGGGTTTTTTGTAAGCAAGGGAAACATGTGCCTAACTTCTCCTTGCAGGCTGAGCTGAGTGTCAGTCTCCTCCTCACATCTATGATTGAGCCTCACTGTGCCAGACACAAGCACTTAGCAGGTGTTTTCGCCATGACATTAATAATAAGAATTGACACCTTCTAAATGAGGAATTCCTTGTTGTGCCTGATAGTACTGGTGGCTATTTGAGGAAATTGACAGCTTCTGAAAAACGCTCTTGCCATTACCGGCACTTCTCCGACAGAATTTTAATGGCTTACTATCGTGAACATTTTTGCAGATGAAGTGGAAACTCATGAAATTTGCTGCTTTAACTCTTTTGAAAGTTAGTGGGGGAAACTTGTTGCATGGTGCAGCTCTCTGAATTTTAGTCTGTGACTTGGAAACAACTTTTTCTTGTAAAAATAAACTATTCCCCTATCAAAACTAAAAGTTGGCAGTGGATTAGCTAAAGGGGTATGTTTTCAGCATGATATAGCAGGATTGAGCCACACAACCCCTGTTAACCTTACTGGAAACTCTACACCTCAATCTCTGCTCATTTAGATGGAAATATCCCTTTACTGGTCAGAGATCCATTGCACTGTGTGTTAGTTGCTCTCTATCTTATACTCATGATGGGAATTACTATCATGACCCCATATACCTTGGGATAGGGGAGAGGGGAAAGAGATAACATGAGGGACTGGGGAGAAATATCAGATGAAAATAGTCTTAAAAAATAAACAACTGGATCGTAACTCATGGGCATATCCTATAGTATAGAATGTAAGAGAGACTAAATCAAAAGGGTTCTTTGGATATTCTATAGAAATAATTTTAAAAACCATACAGAAATTCTGTAGAGTTGAGATCCTTTCTAGAGAGTTTATTTAAAAAAAAACAACAAATAATTCTACAGCAGGAACATAATATTCTGTTATATTTTGATTTTCTATTGACTTTCCACAAGGTGAAAGACCAAAACTGTGATTTGTATACATCACTAATTATAACATTTTAATAAAGTTATGAGTCATGACATAAGCATAAATCACTAAGGGTGGGATTTTCAAAGGTGTTGAGCAGTTAACTGCGCATCTCCCACTGAATATCAATGGGAGTTGGAGCCTAACTCCCCTAGGCTTCTTCCATAAAACCACACTGTAAATCTCTACCAAGAGAGATATCAGTTTGTTTAAGTGGAAAGAGTAAAGTTGTAATGAATAAGTAACAGCTTAATTCTATGTTGGCATCTTCTATCTCAAACCAGAGAAGGTGGAACACATTACATAGTCCAGCAAGAGGCCAGAGGTGAAGCAGCAATGGCAGTGTGATGGAAGGAAAATATTTACATGAAATCACAGATACATTCAGAATTTAATTAGGATTTTAGGCCACATTATCTAGTGCAGACAATGAGTGAGATGTAAGTTAAATAAATGATGTGTTGCCATAGGCCTGGTTTCTGATAATTATACTTTGCTTAATTTAAAAAAAAAAATCTCCTGCTCTTGTTGCTCAGGACAGTAATCTGAAAGCTAATACAGTGAAACAAAATTCTTGTTTCCTAATACATCCCACTGCCAAAATTATAGCAAAACACATTTAGAAAGAAAAGTTATTTCTAATTACTTATTCTTCATGCCATAGATGAGTCATAAGTTTCAGCTCAGCATAAGCATTCTGAACTATGTACCAGCTGTCACTGTTCCCTTTAACCTGCAAGGCTGGACAACTCCAGATCTATGCTAGTGTACCTGAGTTGAATTTTGCCCGCTTTTTTTGCAAAAAGAAGAATGCCTCAGCAAAAGATGGTGCTTCCACAGTTCCTGGCATGGCCAGGACTAAATTAGCATGCACGTTTGATATGGAAAAGGCTATCTGTCTGCCTTCCAAGTTAAATGGAAAAGTGATGGTTGTGAGAGAGTCACAGGAAGCCTGGAATAACAGGCCCACTGCTTAGATGAATGAAGGTGCTAGTAAAAAGAAACCAAAAACACAAGCATAGTGAGACCTATTTGAAAATGAATTTTCTATCAGGGTTCACAGATGATGTGCATCACTATGGCATCTGAGTGCCATGTTCTAATATATGAGCACCTAATAGGTCAGAATATATTAGTTGAAGAGCAATTGAAATCCTGGGCCACAGATGAACCTCTTCCATGGAAAAGCATATGGTAAGGGGCTCTGGAGAAAGAAATTCCTATGAGAATCACCTTATCAAGATTCCCCCACCCTATCCCATCAGGGGCTTGTCTTTACCCCCTGTGGTAAAAAGCAGTGAGAGCCATCTTCAAACCTGGTGCCTCCACACTGGGTCTGTCCCTCTGTGTTCTCCTGGCACCCTGGCAGTAAGTTTTAATCAGAGTCACATCTTCCTGGTCACAACAGCCTCCCAGAATCCTCCTAATCTGCAGGGCTGCTTGGGGTGTAAAGTTATATGTAAAGGATAATACAGCAGGGCCTATAGCAACTTTCACCTAATTTCCATGGCACAGGAGGCAAATGGAGAGGGTGTGTGTGTGTGGGGGGGGTCTCTCTATCTTGTTCTCAGCTGCACCCTTATCCATCCCAGTCTCTATTCTCCCCTAAGCGAGGGGACAATGCTGTGGAGGCAGTTTAGCTGCTTTTCCACATGTAATACCCCAGTCCCCCATGCTGTGGAGTTGTCAGAAGCTCAATCTTGGCCTCTGTTCCATTAGGAATTCTTCTGAGGCACTACATTTTCCTTCTTAAATAAAATGTGCAGTTCTATCCAAAGAGAAAATCTATGCTTGTTTTCACAAGAGCGTACGTTTTTTGTATGTGCATGCTACTATCCCTCCCTAAATGGCCAGGTGAGTGTTTCATTATTGTGATAACATGCTCAAAACTTCAGAATACATTGAATAGTAATACTAGATAACAAATGTATAGGATTACATAATCATCATCATGTTCCCTTTATGCCTCTGGCATTTAGGGCAGCGACAAAGCTCTTCCCCTCCTGTCTGTTTCTTGCAAGTCATTCAATGGTTCCCCAGTTGTGCCCCAGGTTTTTCAGCTCGGCTTCCACAGCTCTTTGCCATGTTGTTTTCGGGTGACCTCATTTTCGCTTGCCTTCAGGTATCCATCTTATTGCTATTCTGGTAATGGAATCAGTTTCCATCTGAAGCACATGACCAATCCATCTCCAACGCCTCCTGGCAATGATGGTGCTCATATCCTTTTGGATGCACTGTGTCAATAGATCTTGGTTTGATATTGTACTGGGCTAAAAGATACAGAGGATTCTTCTGAGGCAGGTTTGGAATGAAGACAGTTTGGACATAATACTTTCTCATTCCCCAGCATTCTGCACTATAAAGTAATGTTGAAAGTACACAGCTCTGATAAATCTTGAGTTTGGTTTTGGTGTTGTATTTTGATGATTTCCAGACTGTATTTAAGCTCCTGAAGGTGCTCCTGGCTTTACTGATTTTGTTCCAGATGTCCTGGCTTGTTCCACCATCCTGGCTAATGGTGCTGCCAAAGTGTGTGAATGTTTCTACATTGGTGAGAACATAATCCTCTGTCCGTACTCGTGAGACAATATTAGTGGTCACGATATCTGTCTTATTGTGGTTGATTTTCAGTCCAATTTGCTGGCTCAATGTGTTGAGTCAAGTTGTTTTTTCTTGTATATGGTGTTGGGTATGTGATAGGAGGGCGAGATCATTGAGAAATCCAGGTCTTCAGGGATGAGAAGGTTTTCCATTTAATGCTTCTTGGCATGTCTTCTGTTCTATGTTGCATTACTCAGTCAATGGCAATGTTGAAGAGGATTGCAGACATGACACACCCCTGAAGTACTCTTGTTTTGACTTCAAAACTGAGCTCACTGTGATCAATACTGCATGTAAAGTTGAAATAGAAGCTTTTGATGATGTTGATTATACGGAGAGGGATTCCATATGCCCGCAGAATGTGACATAGGCTGGTCCTATGAATGCCATCAAAAGCCTTCTCAAAGTCTATGAAGTTTATGTACAGTTGCTGTTGCCATTCTAAGCATTGTTCTATTACATTTTGTAGAGTGAAGATCTGGTCTGTGCATAGGATTACGTATAACAAGCATATTACTAGTTTCCAGCCAGGCCACAGTTAATAAAATGGGATGGTACAGCCTTAGATACTGTCCCCCAAAATGGATCATAATTTCATTCCCACAGTAAATTAGGGACAGAGAATGCTTAATTATGTGGCATCTTATCACAGTAACCATGATAGAAGCAGTATTAAGTAAAAGAGGCAGTGGTTACATATTTAATATATTTTGGTTGGCTGCAAATTGCTATCAGCTTTGTGTTGTAGTGCTGACTTTTTAGTTTGGAATCACTGCAAATTAGAGGCCTATTGAACCAGTACAGAGAGGACCTTCTTTGAGCATCTTTCTATCTCATGGAAAAAGGCAGGTCCCTATCTCAGTGACAATTTGCCCCATGGCCTAGACCACACAAAGCCCACAGTGGGGTCACAGATCCATATCTGTAAAGGGGTCTGTGGCAGTAGGATGCATGTTATCTTCCCAAACCCTGTGAGATGTTAATGCAGCCTGAAGATCCAATGGTGCTGCAGTACCAGAGAGCTTGAATAATTGGAACAGTAGGAAAAGAACTACCATTGTGCTGACCAAACTATAAAAAACTTTTAGATATCTTTGTGCTTTTGTCTCCAATTTTTTTATGTTGCAAGCCCATTTCTGTGAACCTGGAGGCCTGTCGTTTCATTACAAAAAAGTTATCTTTTGAACTGATACAACAAAAGTACTACTCATAGGTATAATCAGTACAGGTTAGAGGCTTTGAATACTTAAATTTCCACTTCAATAGCAGTATCCTGGGACCTCATTTGGAAGCTGTGATTCTAGTTCTAATACGTCCTCTTGTGGATGATGTTTGATGGGATTTTAGCCTACTGGAAAATGAAATGCAGCAATATCTGGGACAAAGACATTTTCAGCTACTTTCAGTTGCTTTCACTCAGCACATTTGCCAGCACTTCATTTATCTTGGGTGTTTAGTGCTTTTCTACCAGTTGTAAATTACTGCTACAGACTAATGGTACTCACTTTTGTTTACCCAGGGCCATGATGGGTTAAGGACACATTAAATCATCTTCAAACTCTTCTTTGCAGTCATACAGAATATACAGAAATTACCAGAGCACTGACATAAAATAACTTAATCCTGCACAGCTTTTTATATTGAACTAAATCTTCAGTGCTTTACCAGAAGACATTTTAGTGGTAGAACAGTGACAATGACAATGAAATTCCTTATGGAATTGTCTAGAGAGAACTCAAGGGGGGGATTATTTCCTTTCTCGTTAATAAATGTACACCTGTTTGTGGGAGGGGAGCTGTGGTATTTTTGCACTCCAAGAGGACAGGGGTTAAGAGATACTGTTATTCTGACAAGATTGGTATAGGAAGATGTTCTTTCTGAACAGTCCTTCAAATGCACTCACTTCCCCAGTGCCTCTTTCCTCACTAGATCTGAGAGCAATATTTGCAGTAAAATTGATCCCGTTTTCAGTTTGAAAATTTCATGCAAACAAACTTCAGTGTGTATCAGTTTCCACATTATTTGAAATTATTTGACAAATGGTTAATGTGAGCATATTGCAGGCTGTGGCTCATTGACAAACAATTTGCCAGCATAATTTGTTATTCAGTGTGAGTACAAATCCATCTGGACCCTCTTAGTGTGCACTTGGGCAACTAGCCTGAGCCCCTGCCTATGGGTTACCCCAGCGACTCTGTTATTTTTAGCACGCTAGCTTGAGCAGCACTATTGTGTGTCTGTCTTCCTGCACTGGAAAGGATGATGCCAGCTGCAGTGTAGACAGGCCTGTAGACAATCATAATAGCATTCTTCACCAACTTGTGTGGAAGGTGAATGAGGCCTACCTCTAGTTGTAAGGAATCTTAACTGAAATGGGTACCCCAACATGTGATGTTTTAAATGGGTCTGTTTTTTAGTCAGCTCAGCACTTTTGAAAATCATACCTCTTTAGGCGTCTCAAGTTCAGCACCCGGAAATGAGGCATCCAAAATCAATAGTCATTTTTGAAAATTTTGGCCCCTAAATCTGGGAAACACACACACAAGATCTAATATTTCTCCATCACTACCATGGTGTCAGCTTCATCTCATCCCAATATGTGTGATGCACCTCCTTCTTGGCCCACTACTGCATGAGTAAAACTGTGGCACAGAGATACTATTCACAATTAGTCATGATTAAGTAATATATGGGGGTGGGAATTTCATAAATATTTGTTTGAATTAGAGAGTGAAATACAATTCATAGATTCCAAGATCAGAAGTGAACACTGTGATCTTGTCTGACCTCCTATATAACACAGGCATAAAACTTCCTCAAGATAATTCCTAGGCCAAGTCTTTTAGAAAAAAAACATCCAGTTTTGATTTCAAAAATTATCAGTGATGGAGAATTATTCCAATGGTCAGTTACCCTCACTGTCAAAAATGTACACCAGTCTGAATTCATCTAAGTTCAACTTCCAACTACTGGATCATGTTATACTTTTCTCCACTAGGTTGAAGAGCTCAATATCAAATATTTGTTCCCCATTTAGATACTTATAGACTGTAATCAAATCACCCCTTAATCTACCTTTTTGTTAATCTAAATAGATTAAGCTCTTTGAGTCTCAGTAAAAGGCATATATTCTAATCCTTTGATCATTTTCATGACTGTTCTCTGAACCCTCTCCAGTTTATCAACATCCTTCTTAAATTGTGGGCACCAGAACTGGACACAGTTTTCTAGCAGTGGTTGCACCAGTGCCAAATACACAGGTAAAATAACCTCTCTACTCTTATTCAAGGTTCCACTGTTTATGCATCTCAGGATCACAAGAGTCCTTTTGGCTACAGAATCACATTGGGAGCTCATGTTCATCTGATTATCCACCACCACCCCCAAATCTTTTTCAGAGTCACTGCTTCCCAGGATAGATTCTGCTATCCTATAAGTATGGCCTACAGCCTTTGTTCCTAGATGTAAAAATGTACATGTAGCCATATTAAAATGCATATTATTTGCTTTCATGCAGTTTACCAAGCTATCCACATCATCCTGAATCAGTGACCTGTCCTCTTCATTATTTACCATACTCCCAATTTTTGTGTCATCTGCAAACTTTATCAGTGATTGTTTTGTTTTCTTCCAGGTCATTGATAAAAATGTTAAATAGGGTAGGACTGAGAACCAATCCCTGCAGGACCCCACTGAAAACATACCAGCTTGATGACAATTCCCCATTTACAATTACATTTTGCTATCCGTTAGCAAGTTTTAATCCACTTAATGTGTGCCATTTAAATTTTATATCATTTTAGGTTTTTAATCACAATGTCATGTGATGCCAAGTCAAACACCTCATAGAATTCTAAGTATACTACCTCAACACTATTACTTTTGTCCACCAAACTTGTAATTTCATCAAAAAAGATATCTAGCTAGTTTGAGAGAATCTATTTTCTATAAGTCCATGTTGTTATGATTTAACTCATTAATTCCATTATTCTCCTTAAATTCTTAATTGAATCAGCTACTCCATTGTCTTACCAGGGGCCAATGTCAGGCTTAAAGGCCAATATTTACCTGGGTCATCCCACTTATTCTTTTAAAAAAATTGGCACAGCATTATCTTTCTTCTAGTCTTCTGGAACTTGCCCAGTACTCGAAGACTTATTGAAAATCAGCATAAATGGACCAGCAAACTCCTCAGCCAGCTCTTTAAATCTCTTGGATGCAAGTTATCTGGACTGTTGATTTAAATATGTCTAAATGAGTAGCTTTTGTTTAATATTCTATAGAAATACTAATGGAATGAAAAGTAACTTATCATCATCATATGATGAGACTATATAAGTTGTTTCCCTCCAATATAGAATTGAGATATTTATTGAACACTTCTGCCTTTTCTGCATTATTATTGATAGTTCTACCATTTTCATCTAGTAATGGGCCAATGCCATTGTCAGAATGCTTCTTTGTACCTAATATATTGTAAAAGCTGCTCTTTACTGGCATTAACTCTACTGGCCATAGATTTCTCCTTTTATCCCTTTGCTTCCCTTTTCAATTTTCTACAGATCCTAACTTCTGATGTATATATATTACTATCAACTTCCCCTTTCTTCCATTTGTTATATATTATTTATTATTTGTATAGCTGTTTATACTTCCCCACTAAATCAGGTCGGTTTTTTAACCAACACAGCCTTCTTCCTCGATCGTGGCTTTTGGAGTATCTAATAAGGTATTCTTATATGATTGCCAATTATCATTCATATAAAGACCAATTAGACCATGTTCTATGAACCAATTGTGTTCACACTAAAAAAATAACTCACAAATCAAATAATCTATCTACATCCCCCAGCTCACTTCCTTTTCAAAAGTTTTGAGGCTACCATATCTGGGCTTTGTTGTGTTATAGTTGGGAAAAGTTCCGGAATTCAGGACCATTTATGGAAAACACCTTGTTGGTAGCTGATGTTACAGTATTTAAGTCAAACAATATGCAGAACAAGAATTCTTCTCTGAGGAAATTCATGTATAATGCTGAATCATTAATATTTTTCAAAATGTTGTGATCTGTTCATGAAGAACTCAGAAATCCGAAAAAGGTTAAATTTCCTGAATGTCTTTGTTGCATATAAATTACTTTTCTTGAAGTCACTTGAAGTGAAGTCATGATTTTTACAAATTCATCAGTCTTTATTTCAGAGGAAATCACCAGAATTACTTGGATCCTATTCATTCATACCACAGAGAGTAGTAGATACTCTAAGTGGAGCCACTCTAAAGTTAGCAGAAGGAAAACCAATGAAACTGATTAAAGCTGTGGATTCTGACAGGTGGAGGAGAAAAAATAAATTTGCAGAAGGATTCTGAAGGCCCTGCAACGCACCACTAACATTCAACAAATCAATTTCCCTGTGGTATTTATATGATACATGACTATTGCTGTACAGTTTTCCATCACTGCCAGGTAGTTGCCAAAACATGAGTAAACACTCTGATGCAAATCCTTAGATGGTATAAACCGTTATAGCTCCTTTGGATCTGCTCCCCTAGGACTTGGACATCTCTAAGACTCAAATGTACTCTACAGCAAGCTGGGTCTAATTTTTGCAGCAGAACCACTGATTTCTGTAGCAGTTTGGTGTTGTAGACTAGAAATACTGCAGCAGCTTCATTTACATTGGAAAGGGAAGTGCGTACTGAATTCAACAGATAAACGAACAATGCAGTCAGAGTTGTGTTGATAGAAAAGATACCCTCTAGCCTCAGAGGCTGTAGAGATTCAAAAGGCATATGATAATTCAGAGTGATGGACGATTGACTTTCTTGCAACCTAGATAACATTTCACAATTGCTCATCATTTCCAAGAGTTTTAAAACCCCATAATTTGAAAACACCAGTTTTAAAATATATTGTGGAAGGGTGGAAGTGATGCTTTCAGGAAAGTAACAATCAACGTGACAATTTAAAAAAATAGAAGGAGAGAAATTTTGAAGAAATGTGGGTCATGATGTGTTAATATAGTGATTGATATAGTGAAATGGGTTACAGTATATGAGATTTTAATGATTCTGAATAGAGTGTTGAGATTATTTATTATCATTGTTTCTCTGCATTTTTATTTTTTTCTGCAGAGCAAAAGGGATTGTGGCTGTAACTGATAAGTTTGGTCTGATGCTAGTATAGATGTGAGAAAGATATGCGGATATTAATTGCATTTGCAGTGTATTTTTTTTATTTTATGATATCTGAGTTAAGCTGAGTAAGTCTTGGCAGGATGAGGGCCTCAGTAAATTCTTGAAACATTAAAAAAAAACCACCATAAGTAAAGGTAAACAGATTATTCAGGTTTTGTTTGGCTTGTTTTGTTTTTGTTTTTTGTGATGATTGGTTTATGTTTTAGTTTTATGTTCAGTTAATTTTTGTTTGGTTGGTTGGTTTTGGATGGGTTTGTCCTTATTCATTTAAAACACAGCTAAAGAAAAATGATATCAACCTATCATTGGTTTATGACCAAGTGGAGCTAAGGGAACATGTGCAGTTGTTTGCAGTGGGTTTAGTTAGGGTGACCATATTTCCCTATGCTGAATACGAGACACCTGGTAAAATTACTCGTATTCAAGCGAGTTCAATGGCAATCAATCAGAATGATGCAGTACAAACATTCAAATTAAGAGTAAGTTGACTGAGCCCCCATTAAAAAGCAATACTGCATATATATATTTTTTCACCTTCTTATCTTTAAGACTTTAGAGTTCACACAGTGAGGGGTGACACACACAACCCTATCCCCCCACACATGGGGAGAGGTCGCACACACACACACACACACACACACACAAGTACCCCTCTCTCCCATGGGTTGGATGACCAACCCACCAAACCTTCCTGCCTGGCGCTCTCCACCCTCCATGCCTGTCTGGGCCCCTAGGATGAACCTGCCTTTCCGGTACCTGGCATAGCGTCTTCCTGAGGCAACACATGGGGGGAGGGGGCACACAGGGTCACATTTCTGCCACGGTTCACACCAGAAAGTGGCCAGCAGCAGCCTTTCGGCACTGTTTGGGAGGGAAGAGATGGGAGCTACTTCCAGCCTCAGGGGAGGAGGAAGGGGGGAAGAGATGATCTGGCCAATGTCTTTTCAGAGCTCGTTTCTTCTTCCTTCCCCAGCCCCGCCACCCCCTGTCTGGAAGCAGCTTGTCCCTTCCTGCCTGCACAGTGTCGAAAGGCAGCTAACACCTCCAGGCTGCTGTTGGTCACCGACATAACCCAGCTGCCTCCTGTCCCCAGGCTACAGCGTGGGCAGGAAGGGGTTAAGCATTGGGCACCAGGGCCCAGGGAACCTGACTGCAGGGGTTTCAGGGAAACCAGCCAGAGAGGTAGCTCAGCAGAGGAGGGTGTCTAGGGAACGAAGCAGCCACGCACTCCCTGGGGGCAGGACCCAGGATGGGGGTGGGGGAAGGTAAAGAGGGTGCTAAGCCCCTGCCTTGGGGGCTGTTGTGGAGCTTGCAGGTTCAGGGTGGGAACAGGCTGGAAATTGCGCCTCCCCTACAGTGCTGGCACGCAGCAAGGGCTGCACTGATGGACCACCAGGGGGAGAGTCCTGTCCCCACGTGCTGCAGCTTTGCCCTGCCACCAGCCTTGCACACTCACCCCCATCGTTGGCCATTGGACCACCCCACTCACCACTGGTTGGCGGGCAGCTGGTGAGCAGGGATCCAGCCAGGAGCAAGACCCACGGTATTGATTGCGGGGTGGGAGGGGGGAAGCAGAAAATAGAGGACAATTTACCCATTTTTAAGAAAAAGTCAGGACATCCGCAGGAGAGCTTAAATACTGGACTGTCCTGTTAAAAACAGGATGTCTGGTCACTCTAGGTTTAGTAAACTTTTTGTTAGTTTTGCATCAAGTGAATTGACTCTCCTTGTTTGTTGATTTCAGTTAATCAGACATATGCCTAGTTGCAAGACAAAACCCTAACTGGCCGTGGTTTGCCATAACGTTCACAAAACTAGTCTGAGCTTCAGATTGGTAATGAAAGTCTAAATCAGACAAGATATACCTGGTCTTGGGTTGGTTATTTTTTTACAACAGTTTTGCATGTTAATTAAATCATATTTCTAAACTGAGTGTTACTCAGCTAAATCTATTTCAGTAAAACAATATGTTTGTTTCTGTTATAAACAAAACAAATAGCTATCAAAGAACAAGGAGTTTAAGCTTCTAGAGACTAATAGGGTTACAAGGATTAGTCGGCATGGATTTGTCAAAAACAAATCATATCAAACTGACCTAATTTCCTTCTTTGACAGTGTTACTGGCCTAGTGGATGTTGGGGGAGCAATAGACATGATGTATATGGATTTTAGTAAGGATTTTGACACAGTCCCACATTATATTCTCATAAACAAATTAGGAAAATGCAGTCAAGGGGAAATTACTATAAGGTCGGTGGACAACTGATTTAAAGACAATACTCAAAGAGTAGTTATCAGTGGGTCACTGTCAACTAGGAGGGTGTATCTAGTGGGGTCCCACAAAGGTCAGCCCTGTGTCTGGTACTATTCAATACTTTCATTAATGACTTGGATAATGCAGTACAGAGTATGCTTATAAAATGTGTAGTTGATACTAAGCTGGGAGGGGTTGCAAGCTCTTCAGAGGACAGGATTAGAATGCAAAAAGACCTTGAAAAACTGGAGAATTAGTCTGAAATTGACAAGATGATATTCAATAAAGTCAAGTGCAAAGTACTTCACTTGGGAAGGAAAATGAAATGTGCAACTACAAAATGGGGAATAACTGGCTAGGTGGTAATACTGCTGAAAAGAATTGGGGGTTATAGTAGATCACAAATTGAATATGAGTCAAAAAATTGATGCTGTTGCAAAAAAGGCTAATGTCATTCTAAGGTGTATTAACAGGAGTGTTGTATGTAAGGCATGGGAAATAATTGTCCCACTCTACTCAGCACTGGTGAGGCCTCAGCTGGAGTACTGTGTCTAATTCTGGGAACCACATTAAAGGTTCGGAAATACTGACCTATGAGGAAAGGTTAAAAAAACTGGGCATGTTTAATCTTGAGAAAAGAAAAATGAGGGGGTCCTGATAACAGTCTTGAAATGTATTAAGACTGTTAGAGAGAGGACGCTGATCAATTGTTCTCTGTGTCCACTGAAGGTAGGACAAGAATTTTAAAATGACTGCTGAAATTCCCACATGATCAATCACATGACTCCAGGAGCTGGGGCTTTAAGAGAAAAAAAAAAACAATATTGCAAATGTCATGATAAAAATCACCAGCACTGGGAACACTCAGTCTCTGGATGTTGGCTCTGCCTGAATTAGCGATGTGTTAGCTGTTCACCCCTGGAATGACTGTGAAACCAATGCTGTGGGGAAAGAGGAGGGTCACTTGGGAACTAGTAACGTGGGCTGGATCAGTGGACTGTCCTTTGAAGAGAAGAGTAAATGAGAACCCAGTATGGACTGGGAGAAGATGACGAGACAGCTGTCCCCTGAAGAAGGACTACTGGTAGTATCATGCTGGACCTCTTCCCTTCTGCCTCTAGGATAGCAACACACCATGTTCAGAAAAAAAGACAAAATAACATCTTCAGAACCTATCTGTCTAGGGTCTTATACTGTGCCCATCACCATCACATCCAAATGCCTTTGCCATTTACTGTAGCAATTTGGTGTTCCCTTTGAGGTCTTCCATCCAAGTACTAACCCAGCTCTACGCTGCTTAGCTTGCAATACAGGGGGTCCCTAGTATACAACTCACCCTTATCTGTCATTATTTCTTATGGGGAAAAATTCCCCAGTATTCGTCGTTTCGGTATCCATCGCCCTTTTCAAGAACACAACCCTGACGTATACCAGGGACCCCCTGTATTTGATAAGATCACAATTCAAGGTGGTACGACTGCAGAAAATTGAGGGGAAAGTTCTTTTGTATGCAGTGTTACTCATCAGTAGAATTTTACACCTCTGAGATTGCTTCCCTGTCGTCCCTGGCAGAGTTTAAATTCATCCTGAAGACATATTTGTTAGAGCTGCTATTTCTTGATTTGTAAAACACTTTGAACTGACCATTCAAGGGGCATTGCGTAAATGCGGCTATTGATTTACACTTACAGATGTGGGGACCAAATGTAACATGAAAAATGTATTTCTTTAAGGGAAATCAAAAAATGATTTTGGTGTGTGTGGCACAACTCAGATCATCACTTAAATTAGTGGAAAAGAAGCATGGGCAATAGAGTTGAACAATAATATTTATAACTTTGCATTCTGAGTGGTTTGTGAATGTCCTATCTCTTTACATTATCTCTGCTGTTATAATTGAATAAATTTTCTCTACCAAAGACAGAGTGAAAAAATAAAATATGTTTGAAGAGAAGAAGAGCTGTCTAAGCTAAGTCAAGTTCCAAAACAACAACAAATGAAAGTCAGTTTTGAAAAGAGTTGCTGTGTCTGGCCATGAGACTTATTTACATTAGTGCTTTTTAAACAGCTTTACCTGACTTATGGAAAACCTCACTTCATCTTTGTTATTCTTAAGGTTCTTTCACATCCTGTGATCTTATATTTTTTTTGTAGCTTATCTTAGAGCTGTATAGGATAGTTGATATTAATAATAAATAGTCATAACAGTTCAAAGACATTCATAACAGGTGTTTTTAATTGATTCCCTAAAGCCCAGACATTTTGAGGTAGCAGCATGGATTCAATTCATGTGCTAGTTTAGATCAAAGCAGATGAGCATTCAGTAATGGAACCAAAAAAAGTCACAAATATGAGTGCAGTCTAAGTGCAGACATCTCCAATCATAATTTCTGAGCAGCTTGTTTGTTTACACTGAGCAGAGTGTAAATGGTTTGGCTTCCCCCCGATCTTAGATTGACAGAAACATACCTTAAACTTTACCGGTTGAAGATTTTCTGCATATTGTTTTCAGTTAACCTCTTATGTACCTATGGAGCCAGCTATATTTCCAAAAGTAGGTGGGGCTTGTGTTTCTAAAACATACACTGCACATTCTACCATATTTCAGCATAAAGGGTAAAATATGGGCCTGTGGTAAAAGGAGTGGACGTGAGCTATCTTTTGAGTTACAAGAGAGACAAAATGATCAGCCATTGCAGGAAGATGCAGGATTGGGAGGGCATTATAGGCCATTTCAATAACAAATAAAGGATATTTAATTTCTCTTTAATTCTACATAATATGACCATGATTTCTATCATTTTAATTAAGCAGCTATGGTTGTGACACAGCAAAACGGTGCCTCATATATATTATCTATCAAAAAGCTATTGGAAATTAGAAACTATTACAACAACTTCTTGAGTATGGGTCTGATTTGGGCTCCAGTCCAGGACAGCATCCCTAGTAAGAATTGCACTTAAGCACATCCATACCATGGACAATGGGACTTAAGCATATGCTTAAAATTAAACACATGATTATGTGCATTTCTGAAATGGAGCATTGGAGAAGTGCTTGACTGTCCACATTTCTCTCTGATTTTGATGGTGTGTTAAGATGAGTGCATGAAGAACTCAAATGTGAAACTCCAAATGATTGTTGTTCATGAGATCGTAAGTTGTTTTCAGTAAAACTCATATTTCATACAATGTTGCCATAATCTGAATTTTCTAGAGGATGCCTAGCTGACAGAAGATCCTTAGCAATCACTGGGTGACATTTCAACGATGTCATTATGAGCAGCTCAAAAAATTTAGTGGGAAGAGAGCAATTGACAGAACCTCGGGAAACTAAGGCCATTGGCAATTCTATTCCTTCTAGATGACAGGGAGTCTGCCCTCACTATGCTGTTGGGATGGTCGTAAAGTAGTTTTATGAGCAACTGATTTTTCAAGTCACTGGGAATTCTGAAAATAACATAAGAACATAAGGTCAACCTGTGGAACTCCTTGCCTGAGGATGTTGTGAAGGCTAGGATTATAACAGGCTTTAAAAGAGAACTAGATAAATTAATGGAGGTTAAGTCCATTAATGGCTATTGGAAGGAATGGTGTCCCTAGCCTCTGTTTGTCAGAGGGTGGAGATGGGTGGCAGGAGAGAGATCACTTGATCATTACCTGTTAGGTTCACTCCCACTGGGGCACCTGGTATTGGCGACTGTTGGTAAACAGGATACTGGGCTGGATGGACCTTTGGTCTGACCCAGTATGGCGTTCTTGTGTTCACATTATTCTTTAAATGTACAATTATTTTTCTTGCCATTAACCTGTGTATATGTGAAAGTGTTTTTGATGATCTCTCTTGCTGGTTACATTCTGTGAGATGTCTCTCTCACTCACTCACACACACACATTCACACAGGCTACATGGTCTAAATGTTTGATTATCAAATTTCTCAGTGTCTTACTATATATTGATGATTTCTAGGCCTGCCTTTATTCTGTAAGTACTTTAAATGACAATCCATGGTAGGAGTGTTAGTTGAAACTCTGTCTCAATTGAAGTCAAGAGGAGCTGTGCTGTTGACTTAAATAGAACTAGGATTTCTCCCATTGTCTGTGGGAATTCTGATTGAGGAATCACACTAAGAGCTACTGCTACAACCTTCAGTGTGTGCACTGTGCATTGTATCTTCCCCCACGCACATGCCAGCTTTAGCCTGTCAGACCTTCCCCTGGCCCATCATGGCACTAGTTCTCCAATCCCTGGGCATCAGTAAGGAAGGACTGGTTTTGTGGCTGGCCCCTGAATGGTTGCAGATGGGGGCTCCTTATGCCCTCTCTCCCCTTTATGCACCCAGGAAAGACCAACCACAATCTGACCCTTAACGATAAACAAGTGTATCTTTTGAAAATAGCTAGTTAAGACCTTACATTTCAGATCCTTTGGAAAACAAGCTACTTTGTTCTTTAATTCTATTATTGACATATACAAATAGGCAGTGGCCTGATGGCATAGCAAATGAGTTGAGAAGTGAATTCAGGACATTGGATTCTGAGTCATTAGCAGCTGAGGATGCTGCTAAGGTGACTCACTCTGTTCCCTTGGCCAGAATGGTGGTTGCACCATTCTCAAAGCTGCAGTACTATCCAACAAAGCAAAAGGAAAATCAAATAATCTGCAACGCTCTTATTAAATAAGTAAATATTAAATTTGACAAACAAAAGGGGGATTCTGGAGGTATGTTCAGATGTGTCGCAGGTGGGGGGAGTGTGTGTGTATGTGTGTGTGTGTGTTAGTTTATAATGTTTTTAAATGAAAGCAAAACCAGCTAACCACGTCAGATAGATAATCTTGGAGAGTTGTACACACAGATCAAGTACAGGCCAGAACAGGGAGTGATTGTACAACACTGTAACTACACAGCCTGTGCGTCTCAGCCATGACTTGAACAACCTAGGGATGAGAGTCTAGTTCTGTCTCTATGTCTATTGCCTTCCTAATTCTTAGCCTTTTCCCTGAGAGTCACAAAGGTGCCAAATGTGTTTGTGGGTTACATGATGTGGAGACCTAATCTAGGGATGGGACTGAAAGCACCAACTCCTTTCAGATAGGCCCGTGAACAGCATTGAGCTGATAATTACCAGCCGGGACTGTTTTCAAAAAATTGACCTCTGATGACAGGCTTTGAGTCATGTTACCAGATCTCTTGAGTCATCTAGTTCCCCTTTAAGGGACATTGTAATTTTGGTAAATTACATTGAGCAGAGTGGAAACATTTAAAATAATTGTGTGATAACAAGAAAACAAACATATGTGAAACCCCATTTCAGTACCTGTGAATCAATTCATTATATTGCATTTCTAAACATTCCGATCATTTTTTACCAATATGAGAAAATGGGGTGGGGGGAGTAAAGCAGGTAGAAGTCTTATTATAAGAAGATATAAAAATCATTTTGCTGAAAAATAGTAGCTGCTGTCCTCCTAAATCATTGCTTGTCTGATTCAGAAATCATCCTGTATGACACTGTGCCCCTTTCTCTGTGTCTCAACCAGCCTCACCGAGGTTTTAAGCGGATCAGACAGTTAAACAAGGCAGTCTACAGCCATCTCTTGCTGACAGCAATTTCTTATTCAGAAAACCTTGATCTCATTTATAGAGAGTTGAGCTTCATTCCACATCTCTTGAAGCTTTTTTGATTGACAGTTGTAACAATCCTCCACACCAAAAGTTCTGAACATTTAAATGATCCATCATTGATCAGATGGAAAAAAAAATCCTGCTTTACCTAGTGTTGACTGAATATGCATGCACAAGTACCATATGAGTTCCCTTAGCCCAGATACTGCATGATCCCTCACAGCTATATGACTAAGTTCCCTTCTTACAGACTCTTAATCAGAGCAGAGGAAAACCACTTTTAAAAATCTTATCATGATTTTTTGCGTATCTGTTTGTGCTTTATTTCTTACTAATAATTATAAATTGGCAAAAAATTGGTAACAAATCTTTAAAAAAAAAATAATTTCCATTCTCCTCCTGTTTGTAAAACACATGTGGATATTGTGATTTGTCTGAGTTTCATTATTTAAAATTATTTCCCGAATAATTTCTATGAATAATGTTTGGTCTGTAGTTTGTGCATAAGGAGGTCATTATGACTATTCAATATCTGAAATTAGAGATGTTTTGATTCAATGGGTTCAATGGGATGGGTCGTATAATTTCATTCTGCCCGTTGATGGGATTAGCACATCTGACAGAAACAGGTCTCAGGTGAGAATGCTTGTGAGTAAGAATTCCACACTTGCTTGCCACAAATGCTCTGCAATATACAATTAAAAGCTGCTGTTCTGGTGAATATGCCTGCTGATAAACTCCCATGCTAGAGTATTAACTGAAACCAAATAGAAAATAGTGTGTGACTGTGACGGGGCGGATCAGCCCCACACTGGTACAGCGAGGGTTAATCCTTCCCTCCTAGTAGAAGAAGAAAGAACCCCAACCCCCTCCTCCCCCCGCTCCGCCAGGCATGCTCCACCTGGAAGTCAGGTATAAAAGCCTGCCGAGCTGCTCAGTCATGACGGACTGCCGGAGGGGAAGGAGGCTCATCACTCTTTCCAGCAGAAGAGTGATCTGCACCCCAGGACGCAGAAGCCAGACACGCCCGACTGCAGAGGGGAAGCAGAGGATGCCACCGATCTGGTTGAATCTGAGGAAGGGGTAGGAAGTGACTCAGGGAGTCCTTAAAGGGGAACAGTGCTAAGACCGTTCAGGCCGGCGTGTTTCGGGAGGATCCCCGATGGACCAGTGGTGAGGAGATCTTGCCACCAACAAGGCCCTGAATCAGGACCCGGGGTAGGGGACGGGACCGGGTCCCCCTACCTCAGCCACCCACCTTTGAAAGGGGTGGCCCCACACAATGAGTTAGGTGGACTCTGGCCATCAGGCCACGCTGCCCTAGGGGCGCCTTGTATGGACTCTGGCCGCTAGGCCACATTACCCCACCAGATGAGGGGAATTAGATGGACTCTGGCCAGTGGGCCGCGCTGCCTTAGGAGTGCATTGTATGGACTGCGGGTGCTAGGCCGCATTACCCCAGTAGGGGAGGGGAACTAGGTGGACTCAGGCCATTGGGACGTACTGCCCTAGGGGTGCATCGTATGGACTCTGGCTGCTAGGCTGAATTATCCCACTAGGGAAGGGAAAGTAGATGGACTCCGGCCCTAGGGCCACACTGTGCTAACCTCAGAGGGGTTTAGAACACGGACTTGGGCATAGAGAGTCTGTGTTACCTCCCACCCCCTTGACTTAAGAGGCCGTTGAGGTACTAACCCCACCATAGTGACACAGACAAAGTTAATTTGGTTAATAATTTCAAATTCACTGTCACTGAAAATGTTTTACCCACGTTTGCTAATAATATGTTCCATTGTTTAGTGTTTAATTAAAAGATTTATATGGGGACTAGATGGCTCAAAACATTAATAATGGAATAGTAGTCCTTCTAAATTGCCAGCTCAAATCCTCACCAAGTTATTGCGAAGAGGAAGCATTTCTAAAATAGGCACCTTTGTAGGCAGTCTTAACAGATATGCTGTAGGACTGTGAATGAACAACCTTGTTGTTGTTGTTTTTTTTAACCCTAGATGTTGGCTTCCCATGGAAAGATAGAGGCACATTGGTAGAACAGTGAGGAGAAGCTTACACAGGTATTTCTTGTTCTTTACCTCTTCCATGGTAAACAGAACTATTGTATTCAAGTTCCAAAAAGTGACATGGAAGAATGTAGAACAGTTGCTAGATGTCAAATTGATGTTTCTTGTTCAGGACCCTTTCAGAAATCTGCTTAGAGTGAAAAAATATATTTTCTTACTATTATAAACGTAGGATAAAAAAGAGAAAAAAATATTAAATGAGGGGATTGAAGAAGTCATTCCAGGGAAATGAAGAGATACTATGTTAATTTGGTGTAAAATGCTTTTAAATTATGTCTTGTAATCTAGACTAGCTTCTCATATGATGTTTTCTTCAAAAATAAAGCCATGGTCTATTGATTTCCTTTGAATATTCTATTATAAATCTTTCAGCTACTGGTAAATTAGGCTTTAGTCATTTTTCTATCTACCTTTCAAGGTTTTGCCTACATGAGAGAGAGTGTGTATGAGTTGTAAAAGCATAGTGCAAATATTTTGAGCCAAGTTCAGCCCTCACATGGCCAGGAAGAACTCTCATTTGAGTCAATGGCCGTTAGTCAAAGTCAACAGCCCTTATTGCTGTTTATTTTTATAGGTTTCCAAATATGCATCATAAAGCTCTCTTCTTTTTGAAATCATGTAGTTATTTAAAAAAACAAACTGATGCTGTTCAGAAATATGTGTTTGAAAGATGATTGGCTTTCTATTTAACAGTGGAGAACCTGCTTCCTATGTCACTGAGTGTCACATTAATCCCATATCTAATGAGGGCAGATCATCCACCTACCTCCTGCCATCATAAGTAAAGAGAGGCTCAGATATTCTTTCTTAAGTGGACTGGGAGGAAATGATAGCTGTCCATAAATTCTGTTGATGTGCTAGACTTTTATTATACACTGAATTTTGCCATTCCGTGTCAGAATATAGTATTAGATATCCTCTACTAATCTTCATAGTTAATCACAATGGCCCAGAGTTTTAAAAATATTTAGGTGTTGCTCCTCTCAGTGTCGCAAAGCCTAAGTGATTTCAGTGGCAAAGTCCCATTTTCAAAGTGCTAGATACTTAGGAGTAGGACCATCCCTAGCCATTCTGGGGCCCAATGCAGCCCCCCATGGAGGGTGTGTGGAGGGCCCCAGGACTCCGGGGAGGAGGAGGGGCTTGGTCCCAGGCCTCGATGGCGGTGGGGGGCAGTGCGGCTTGGGGAGAAGGGGGGAACTGCCCCCCAGCACTCACTGGTGGCACGGCTGGGGTCGGGTCGCTGCACGTCCTGCCGCCGGTGAGAGCAGGCCCAGCCCTGCTGCAGTCCTCAGGGGAATGGGGGCGGAGCAAGGCAGGGGCTTTGGGAAGAGGCGGGGCAGGGGCTGGAGCAGCATGCAGCTGCACAGGGCACCAGGAAATGTGGTGCCCCAAATTTCCTGGTGCCCTATGCAGCTGCGTACTTTGAGTATGGGTAGGGATGGCTCTGCTTAGGAGCCACAGTCCCAATGACTGAGGAGAACAATGCCTAAATATCTTCAAAAATCTGGGTTCACACACTTTAAAAATCATTATACTATATGGAAACAACACAGAAATGAGTGGGTCTATAGCCCAAATATTGGCCAAAGTCCAGCAACTGTCAATAACTGCCATTCAAAGGAATCTCTGGCAGTTCCAAATCTATTGGTGGCACCAGTCAGAATTAGCTTGTAGTATTGTGGTACTGTTCCCAATACACATTACATGGATGTGAAGATGTTACAGCCAAAGCATTTGGCATTATGTCAGAAGTAATGCCGAGGAATCCTTGACCATCCATCCTTGACCAATAATAAATTTATTAATTTATGATTAATAAAATATATACAAAATCTGGAGACAGCATTTTTTAAAAGGACATTTAAAAATTCATTGCAGTGTCAAGTTTCAAATAAGTTTGATAATTGTTTTTGTGGCATAGCTTTCCTACATCATTAAGCTAAGCCACAAAGAACTCTTTTTAAGAACCTGTGATTACCACAGTTATAGCTGCTAGGGCAACTGTGGATTAAAGGAATAATTATACAAAATATTTGTGATTTGCTTCAGCTTCATACACGTGACTGAGTTTGTATCAATGTCTGATATGCAGTTACATACTGTCAAGTGTCTGTACTAAAGTATCTGTATTTTACATTACATTTTGACAATCCACATTTTTAAAATAGATTTCCCAGGTTCTAGCTGCAATACGTATTCCGGGTTTGGTAGCCACCAATGTGAGCAGGGCTGGCTCCAGGCACCAGGCACCAGCCCACCAAGCTTGTGCTTGGGGCAGCACCTGGAGGGGGGCGGTGTGGTGCAGTGCTCCGTCTCCGGCCGCCGGGAAGAGCGGAGCCGCAGTGGGCTCGCCGCCCTCCCCCCGGCGCTCTGGCCACCAGCGGAGCCGCGGCGGGCTCGCCACCCTCCCCCCGGCGCTCCGGCCAGTCGGGGAGAGCGGCCCGCGGCCAGGCTCGGCCCTGAATGTGAGCTGACACTATCTTCATTTGCTGCTGTGTTTAAATATTCTTTTGCTGACAGAAAAGTGTGAGCAAACAAGAGTCATCAAGTTCACTGAGGAATGTGGTAGTTCTGGCACCAAGGCAGGTCTTTCTGAACAATAGATGTGCAATATTATGCAGGTTCTGTATCTGTTCTAAAACTCTTGGTTGTTTGGCTACAAGGCCCTGAAGAAATGGTCCAACCTTTTTGTGTGATACAGTGCCATCTAGACAGATGGGCATGAATGCAAGCAGCCAAGAACCCATAGTGCCTCAACTGTGATTGCAGAGAGTAGGGTTTTCATTCAGGAAGTACTTAACAGATGTCAATCCAGACTGGATAAACTCTTATGCTGTGATAGCCTTTGACCTATGGCACCAATGCAGAGGCATAGGACCTACAATTGAGGGCCCATGTGTGCACACATCTATCTAATCTGCCATACTACCACTAATAGAAGTTTTCTGACTCTAGTTTTAGTTTCTTATTTTAGTCCAGTTATTTTCCCTTCTGGTTCTCCTTCCATCTTTCAGTTCAGGTCTTAAATTCATTCTCTTGCTGCTTATTTCATCCTTGTTCATTGTCCAGTGACGTGCTCATGTAGGTCAGAGGTTGTGGAGCCTCATAGACAGGTGATGGAATGTTACCCCAATCTTAAGGAGGCCTGGGGGTTGTGGGGCAGGAGCAGATGTAGCAGTGGATAACATGGGTACACAGACCCCACAAACCTTACCACATAGGGCAAGCCCTGCCATGGAGGCCACATACTCAAAGTTTTACCATGACATAGGCACGGTGATGCCGTGTAAAGAGGCAGAAATATATATCCTATGGATGGGCCCTCTCTCAGATTAATAGTGATAAAATATAGGTCCCATTGGATACCATTAGAAATAGGACAATTTTGCAATTATTTCCAGATAACTTCTATTTTAAGGGAATTTTTAAAAAATACCTTAAAGCAACTTTGAAACTGCCTGAGTGTCTGTGCTTTCAAATAGGATCATTCTTTACCAGCTTAATGAGGTTTGGCATCTAGTAGGACAAGCAGTGCTTAAAAGTTACAACTCCACAGAGATAGAACACAGTCATGTTGTTCACTCAATGGAAACACTGAACAATTGCAAGTATATCTACAATTATTTTTAATTGTATTTCTACATTTATCTGCGATAAACAGGCCAGATCCTCAGCTGGTGAAAGTGGAGCTATGCCAGTTTACAGCAGTTGAAGATTTGGTTCTTGTTTAGGTCACTAAGAGTATAACAACAAATTGTTGCAGTTTTCTCTTTTCTAATCTTTAGAATGGGGTCATTGGATTTGACAGCTTGCTTAAATGTTTCAGCTGAAGCCAATATTATCTAGATTTCCAAAGACGAAATGTGAGCCCGAAGTGTGTCCCCACTAGCGAAAAAATCACATTGTACCCATATCCAAATCCTCAAAGTACACTATTTACTCTTTGGTGAAATACATTTTCTAGTGGACTGAGGTCATATGGTAAAAGAACATAACCCCAGAACAGGGAATAGCAGCCAGTCAAGCTGTAACAGCACATTAGTGCACCTTGTCACTTAAGTGACAGAAAATCAACATCACCAGATCTTTTTGAATTATTACAGCACCAGGCACGATAAATTATCTTGCACTATGACTACAAGTGAAATAGTGAAAAAGGTGATGAAATAGCGGTTGGTGATGAAATAGCTGTTGGCCAAAATTCCAACTGAGGAAGACTTGTTCCTATTAACTGACATACAACCTACTTCATTGGCCTAATGCAAAGTGTTGACAACCTACATGAAATGATCATCCTTCTAAAGGAAATTAATATGAATTATGCAATCAAGCAAAGCACGGAGAGTTCTATACTGAATGGTTTGCTCTGCTGCTATGATGGCTGAGTGCTATTTTAGAGAAGTGCTCTCTGTTAAGACTTGCTTTCATAGCACCATCATGCAGAAGAAATCAAAATTTTGGTATTACTTTCAATGTATACTAATTGGCTGTTAGCAATCCACCTAATGGATTAATGGTGATATAATTCTATCCATCGTGTCTGACAGCGCTGCTAAAGAGAAAAGAGATGTTACTAAACTACTGTAAATAAAAATCTCTCTAAAAAGTGTTGTTGGTAAATAAAACAAAGCTCTGTAACTTTTTTTCTGAATTTAGGTTTGGATGGCATATGACAAAAATGCTTTTCATATTGAACTGTTTAAGATTACCTTTTATTTATTTACCTAGTCAATTATGATTTAATATGCAGTTAGTCCATGAAGTGTAGAATATTGTATCCAGCTGTAACTAGTAGAGGAATTGTAGGTAGGTGGAATGTAATTTGGCCAGGATGCTGCAGTTAATATTACCTCTACTTTGTCATAAAGTACCATGGGACCTTATTAATGGCTGGTGATACGAAACTCAGATTTACTTTATTATTACTATTATTAATCATGTTTATTACGTTAGTGCCTAAAGACCAACCAAGAATGGGGTCCATTGTGCTAGGCACTGTATAAACACAGAGTGGCAGACAGTCCTTGCCCTGAAGAGCTTACAGTCTAATACGCAAGACAGACACAGGGTCAGGGAAAGGGGTCTAACACACAAGCACAGTGAACAATGTGATGGTGGCAAACATCATGCGTGGTCCATGTTTTGTTTTGTTTTTTGGTGGGGAAGTGCTTAATTGGGGGGAGAGGTTAAGCTAAATGTAAAACAAAGTGAAGGGAGTGGGGATGTTGAACAGAAGTGGGGGAAGGGACAAAGCAGGGGAGAAGAGCGTGAGAGGGGTAGAAGGGTAAATGAGTGGAGTGTAACCAAGGTGAAGAGACTCCGAGGGGCAGGTAGGGAGAGGGTTGGAGCAAACAGCCAATCTGCACAGTCAGAGAAAGTTCATTCAAGACTGTAGAAAGTTGTCTGAATGTCCAAAGGTCCTTACTTGAGCTGCTTCTGCAGGAGATCCTTCTGGTTGGAGTTTTTGGATGATTCCTCTCTGCTGTTTTTCCTCTTTCAAAAGATGACAGCTCTTACGTTACAGTGACTTTAAACAGACATTGTTTCCATTATGACTCAGAATAAAAATGCCACCTACTGAATCATCTGTATAATTTTTAGCAGCATCTAGGTATTCATGTGAGATATTTCATCCAATAATGACAGCAGCAAAACCTCTTAGTTTGCTAGATCTGACAAGATCATAGCACAAGATAGTATGACTGCATGATTTTAGGGTTGATGCACAGAATGTTTTCTGGGTTTTTTTCTCTTGTTCATATTAGGTGGAATTTAGAAAAGTCAATTTATGACAAAACCAGTCATCTTTCTGTGATGTTAACCTCATTTTGTTGGTGGAAAAACTGATCCATCTGCTTAAGGAATGGAGAAAGGAATTATTTTAAATCATTTGTAATGTATAGAAATTGGCTTCAGTCCTCTAGTGGTGCTGCCTGTGTTCTATGTTTAGAGCCCTGCCAGAGCATCAGTTACATCGACTTAAAGTGCTGTCCACACTGGCGCTGTCAGTAGGAGACGCTCTCCTGCTGACATAGCTTTTGCCTCTCGCGGAGGTGACGTGATTATGCCGATGGGGGAGCACTCTTCCATTGACATAGTGCATCTTCCCCTGACGTGCTGCATCGCTGCAGCTGTGCCAATGTAGCACCTTAGTGTAGATTTGCCCGGAGTCTCAGAGCTCATTCAATAGACTCAGGCTCACAAGGCTCAGGCTCTGGGGCTAAAAACCTCAGTGCAGACGTTCCTGCTTGGGCTAGAGCCTGGCCTCTGAGACCCTCCACTCTCCCAGGGTTTCAGAGACCAGGCTCCAGTCCGAGCAAAAACAGCTATACTGCTATTTTTAGCCTGAGTTATTTGACATGGGGCCTGAGACTCAGCACTGCAGATTTTTCTTTGCGGTGTTGATGTACCCTCAGAAGCTTCGGGAAAATAATCCACCTTTTCCATTTGTATTTGGCAAACACTGATTCTCTCCCTCTCTGCTCCCTTACTTACCAAATCAACTTGTTCTTCCTTTGCTGCCTTCTGTATTGTTTAAGCATTGCTGGAATGTATGATCTACTATTCAGGACAATAGTAGATGACCAAATAGCTTTAGAAGGCCATTATGTGATTACAAACCTGTATGTTGTTCCTTGCATTGTGTATAGAGAATGGGATGTCAGTGTTTGAGGCAAGATGTCCACTGCTTGATTGTTCGTTATTTTTTGGTAAGGGTCTTAGAGGCCTTTGGCTATAAGGCATCTAAAGAGTAAAATTATTTTAAAGTACACATTTAGTGTGTATTTCCAAATGTATTGAAACTGATTAACGAAAGAAAGAGAAATAAGCTCTCTTAGAAAATGTTAATTAATACTTAAAAAACAAAGTCTTTGTCAATTTATTCCACTTCTCTCTTTCAACAAGTTAAATCACACAGCTTCAATGCTGTTGTTCTCCTGAGTCTTGACAATGGATCCTCAAATTCAGAGATGACTGTAGTCTAGTGGTCTAAAAACAGGTCTAAGAGAGAGGAACTCCTGATATCTAATCCAAGTTTTGAGAATTGATCCCTCTTTGTCTTGAACACTTTCCTCAGTTTCTGTGACAAAAGAAATAAAAATATAAATATTTGTGTCAAAAAATTGTTGTGAACATTGATTAGTTGGGCATAGTCCTAAAAACCCTTAGTTCTGTGAGTAACTGATTCATTCGAATAGTCTTATTGCAGACAAGACAGGTAATGACTTCCTGTCACCTATTTTGTCTAGTAGGCTACATTTTCTGTATGAAATAAAATCTCATGTTAAAAATTAAACCTTGTAAAGTTTGAGTCAATTTAACAAACAACAAACTAGCAGATTTTTAATAGGCATGATGTAGTGAAGAGAAAGAGAGTGCTACTAAAGATATGACATATTTCCATACTAGTGCTTGAAGAGTTGCATTATTGTAACTGAAGATATCACTATAATACTATGCATGTTGAATGCAAGAATCATGATCAGGAGATAGTCTACTAAAAAGAAAAAGGCAGAAATAAATCAAGAGTCTTTGATATCCACAAAATGAAAGCAGTGTTATCAGAGCAATAAAATACCAGATAAATGATAAAACAGGAAGACAGAACTGCTGAGAAGTTTTATGGGAGAGGCTTCATAAATATACCAATTGGAAAGGCATTGCAGATACCTACAATAGGGCAATCATGTGCAAACCCAGGCTTAAAACAAAACAATCTTGAGAAAAGTTGGTGCAAGAAACTAAGAATCAGGACCTCCTGACTCTTCCACGTGCTCATTCTGTAACCTTTAGCAATACAGTTAAGGTAGGATGTCAGTTAAATAATTCACTTATTTAACTCTTTTGATGCTTAATGGTTGTAAAGCTCTTTGAAATCCCAGATGAAAGGTACTCTAAATGTATTGTATCATCATTATTACCCTTTTCTATTTATTACCCTTAAAAACTCCAGCAATGACCATGAAAACAAAAGGGAGGAAATTGCTATAGACAACTTGCAACTTCCAAAGGCAGTCCAGAAATGGTTTTAGTTTTCAATGCATGAAAGGAGCTATCCCTATAATGTAGGTTATATCAAGGGTAAAATAAAGGGTCAGGTGACTGTCTAACAGCTTGGATTTGGAAGAGCAGAAGAATTAAGAATCACATTTTCTACCTGAGGATTTATTTTTAATAGAATGAGCAAAGAAATCTATTCAGCCACTCTATGTGCTTCACTGATTACTGGAAAGCTTTTGTCTGTACCTGTCATACACATACTGTAAATAGATACTGATGCTTAATATGAGTTTCTCAGATCACATAATTGTATTAGAAGAGAATTCGTACAAAAGTCAGAAGTCAAAGCTTCAGAATGAATGGTATACTTGTTTGAGATTGGAAAAGGCCTTTGACAGAACTTCATTCACATCGCAAGACTCAATTCTTTCTCTTTATAAGATGATAATGAGAAAAGATTTCCATCTCTGTGCAGATGAAGTCAAAAATAGGGACCAGCCAATTAGTTTGGAATAGTTATTTTTCTTCTGAATTACAAATTCAGAACATCAAATGCATTTTTATATGAAACTTCAAATCTGAACCTGACTCTACGCTTTTCTTTGAGTTGGATTCAAAACCAAAAGATCTTTTATTCCATTTCCATTTCAAATATACCTGAAGTCTTGTGAGATCACCCGTCTGGGGAGACTTCTACCATTTGGTGCTTAATTCTTACCTGAACATCTTTACCAAGATTTAAACTCTATTAAATCTGAACCTAAATTCTAGTTAAGCTCTGTAATAGGTTTCCAAGGGAGGTTGTTGAATCACCATCATTGGAGGTTTTTAAAAACAGATTAGACAAACACCTGTCAGGAATCATCTAGGTTTACTTGGTCCTGCCACAACACAGGGAGCTGGACTTGATGACCTCTCAAGGTCCCTTCCAGTTCTACATTTCTGTCATTCTGTGGTAATGCATAATCTAACTCCCTGAATAATAGACTCCTTGTCCTCCTGTACAGAGTCTCAAACAAGAATAGACTCATTGTTTTACCTACCATTGGGGCATGATTCCAATTTGTAGGTTGCAGGTCACAGCTCTCCAGCACATCAGGAACCTCAATAAACATGGTTGGTTGAAACTTGCCAGAAACAATGCTGCTTTTGTCCTTTCCAGAGCCAGATCTGCTACCATAGATGTATCCAGCCTAGTCTGAATCTGATTAATCTTGTTCACAAAACTAATTTCAGTAAGAAATGTTTGACTCTCTTTCCAAGCAAAGGAGTCCAGATTCACCAGCTGGGTTGGGTAAGATTTCATTGATTTGGCTCGGCCAACAAAATGGTGGCCGAACAGAGCTTTGCCTGTACAACAGTATAAGGTTTGAAAGGCTCTCTGAGCTGGTCATGGTAAGAGTCTGACATAATCTCTGTCACCCATATATACTAAAGTGACACATACAAAGAGTGTACAGGAGTCACTGCATCTTTGATAAAGAAAACAGTTGACTGTTATGCCCTATGAGGCTATCAATATTGTGGTTTGATATCTGTACAGAATTCTCTCTGTGAGAATCCTAAACCCCAAAGGAATGGGTGCAAAATTGAGTTCTGACTAGAAGAGATGACAGTCTGACCATAATGGAGCTGTAATCCTCATGTCCCCAATATCAATTTAAAACCAATTTATAGGGTGGACCCACATTTCTAGAAAGTACCTGAAATACCCTTTAAACATCCCATGATTGTCTGGTAGCCATTATATCTCTAGTTTTCACATAAGAGCTAGTCTGCACATGGACATTAAAGTTTCCCAGGGTGACAGTTGTGACTGGAAACCAGGAGTCCTGACTTCCAGCCCTACGCTTCAATCACTAGACCACACTTTACAGTTTTATGATACAGTGTGGCTAATCTACATAAACATATCTCTCACCTACTTCAGAGTGTGGTAGATAAATTGATAATGGATATAGGACAGGAGGTAAATGGAATGCAAGAGTACTCAGCAACCAAATGAGTTGGAGTGGGGCAGATACTAAAATGAATGAGGTCTTTATGATTGAGAGAGCTTATCTTGAAAGCATCTGCTGCAGTGGAGTCTGGGATCTAGACACTGAGAAGATGGCAAAGATATTAAACACAAAAGGGTGAATCAAACTGCAAAGTTTGTCTGAAAAGGCCCTTAGTATTCAGTTGCAATTAGTGTATATTCAGAGAGTGTCACTTTTCCTAAGTAGCCACTAGAGGAATAAGGCACTGCCAAAGAAGTCAGCAGGCAGAGTTTTTGCATTGATCCCACGTATTTATACGGGGTCATTTATACCATCTGCTGTACAGCTGTCTTTTTCAGGGAAGAAATGTGAACACCTGGAGATATCAGTGTTGAAAGACCATTTAGAGGGGAAACACCTTTTGCCTCATTCAAAAACTATGAACAGAAAGAACCTTGGTATCTCAGAAACTGACATTTGGTAATGAGAAGGAGGGGAATAGTGGAATACTTTTCTCCTTGGAGTTACTCTTCCACTGGCAGGTGGGGCGGGGGGGAAAGAAATGTGAAAAGTAATAATGTTTCTAAATCCCCCTGTTTACTAAGTGCAACTGGCTGTTCCAAAGTAACTTAATGAAATTGTGATCACTGATCATTAAAAAGCAAAGCCAACAAAATGGTATAACTCATCAGCAAATAGCTGTTATAAAATCAAGTTAATAGTGCTTAACAGGCCCAAAAAAGCAATTCTTCTGAGTTATCTTCCTTTGTGTGATCATTCAGAGTATATCTATAGTGGTGGTATTATAGGCAAAGTTATTACACTCAAGATTCTTTTGAAAAGTATGAGGTTCTTTTTGGGTCTTCCTCCCCCCGATTATTGTACATGCCCTGATAGGAAGGTAAGTCAGTGGATGTGACCATATTGATTCATAATGAACAGAACATTCTCTACCAATAGGAAACATTTTGTTCAGCACTTCTTTTCTCTATATTATTATTATTACTATAAAACATGCATATAATATTGTAGATTTACTGGGCACTTTTCACACATATGAACTTTGGATATCCTTTGCCCCAAACGACTTAGAATCTAAACAATACAAGAGAAAAGAACAGATAGAATATAGACTGTGTGTCTGTGTGCAGTGGAGGTGGATGGATTTTGAAGTGTGGGGGAAGGTAGACATCAATTCTGTGATAGCAATACTGAATGTGCTTCAGATATTAAGTTGTCATTTTTTAAGCTTCTTCAGGTAATGCACCAGAATCTGGATTAGTTTGACTATGGCGAGGTTGGCAGAGTACAGAAAGTGCTAAGGAAACATAGTAATGTCTGGACTGAGAATGATCCTAAATCATCTGACATATGGGTGTATTTGAAACATACTGTACAGATCAAGACTTTAATTTTATAGAAGAGTTGCTTGTTTGTTCAGCTACTTCCAGAGGCCCTGTCACCCTGACAACTATTAGTCTTGGAACAGAAAATTACAGCTCTGACTAGGATTGATAATTCAGTGAGTTTGAAAAATTGTTGTGAGGAGTAGTTTCCTGAACGATACATGTATTTATGGATATGGCTGGAAAAGAGATCTTAAGGCCATTTCTAGGTCCAGAGAAGATTTTTAAAAGCATACTTGGTAATTAGGTGCCTAACTCTGATTGGAAGTGCTGAATTATTTAGTCTGCAACTTCGATAACTTAAAATGTATGGATGCTGTAACACCCAGCTCTATGTCTGTGTTTCCTGTGGTGGTTTCCATTTTTCACATCATATGCAATAATTGTCCAATAGTACTAAACCTAAATAGATGCAGTCACTGTAATCTGTTTAAAAAATGACTGATTATTTAAAACATATCACTAGATACAATACATGACAAAGAACACCTGATATACAAATATAGGTTTACAACAGTTTTTAACCATTAATTATGTGTTTTAATAAATGGATATTCCAACTGAAAATCCTGCAGTGTTCAATGATATATCCCACGGAGTGCTGGCAGAAATAGTTGGGACTTCTTCACAAAAACAGCGTTAGTGTAGTCAGGGATGAGGCTCCATTGTGGTAGGCACTGCACACACACATAACAGAAAGATGGTCCCTGCCTATGAGATCTTACAATCTAAGTTTATGGAAAAAGACTCAGATGGATACAACATACGGACAGGGAGAGCACAAAGTAGCAAGTTTGATTATGTGGTGTTGGTGTAGCTATGTTGGTCACGGGATATTAGAGAGACAAGGTGGGTGAGAATATCTTCATTGGACCAGCATTTCCCAGACCTGAAAAAGAGCTCTGTGTGGCTCGAAAGCTTGTTTCTCTCACCAAGAGATGTTGGTACAACACAAGGTGATTATGACATTTATAAACAATGGTCACAGCATACCAACTGCCTTGCCAATTGTTTTTTAGGTATCACAGCAGAAGCAAGTGTGACATGTGAGATCTTAGAAGTAGAGAAACTTCAAAGACTATTATATTGAGATGTGCAAGACTCTGTGGGCACACAGGATAGTCATAGCCTATTGTGTCGCTTGCTTTCTGAGTGGGTTTCCTATGGAATTTGGAATCGCTGTTGGGTAATCCATGCAGAGTCCAAATGAAGATTATGCAGATACCCAAATCTTTGATAGGAGAAGGGACATTGACTGACTTTCAGGAGGCCTGAAGAACAAGGTCCCAAACTGTGAAAAGAGCCAGCCTGATCTGACTCAAAGGGAGACTTGCTCTGGAATGAAGAACTGAAAAACTTGTGTATGGACCTACTAGGATCCAAGAAAAGTTTGGCTGGAGACCTAAGTGGATGCCCTTGAGGAGACCACAGAGTGGGCAGAGGTGCAGTCAACTCCAGAACTGTGACAATGAGTTCCTGGGGATTCTGGTAGGTGCATACACAAGCAAAAATTGGATTGATGCGCAATAAAGACTGGCGCTGTTGGTGAAATGGTCAATGGTTGGATATCATATATCAGATGGTAGGTGGGGCCAGGCCTGGTCTACACTGGGGGGGGAGGGAGGGGGTTGATCTAAATAACGTAGCTGAAGTCTTCACTGTGGTAAGTGGTGTCTTCACTGCGGTAAGTCGACGGCTGACACTCTCTTGTCAACTCCGCCTGTGCCTCTCGCCCTAGTGGAGTACCGGAGTCAACGGGAGAGTGCTCGGTGGTCGATTTATCACATCTAGACTAGAGACGCGATAAATCGACCCCCGCTGGATCAATCACTGCCCGTTGATCCAGCGGGTAATGTAGACAAGTGCCTTGAAAGTTGTCAAAAGCTAAGACAAATAGCTGACATTTTATTTGATGGAAAAGGTTACAATAATGAGTGAATTTTTTCTAACATTTTGCCCTGATCTCTTAAAGGGAATGTTAAGTTAAATTTTATTTAGGATCCTATCTTGTGCACTCTTTATTCAGGCAAATTTTCTTAATGGGAGCTTTGTCAACGTAGGGAGTAAAGAATGCAGAAAAGGATGGTGAGCAGGTGGCTTTCCTAACCTACACCAAAACAATGTCCATGTGCTCTGCAGACGCCAAATTTCTTGCTGGTATTTGGTATTATTAACACAGAAGCTAACAATAAGGAAACATAAAGTTCAGTGTAAGTCTCTTCCCCAAGCTTGGAAGGATTTCCTAGGATTCCTCCCTCTGGATTACTCAGCCCTCCTTTTCCTCTAGAGAGCCATTATCTCCTGTTTTATATCTGTGAGGGGTAACCAGCTACCTTCCTCACTGAGTCAGCATAACCCACTTAATATTTCTCCAGGAGGATCAACTCCTGCTCTGAGTGTGGGATGGTTTCAAGCAAACACTGCCAGCCTTTTACAAGGGTCCTTTGAATTTCGTAAGTTAATACTTATTTCCCAGTAAGAGAAACCACTTCCTGCACTGCTAGTACTAATGGGACCTGTGGCCCCTTCCACCTAAGCACATGGAAGGGAGCCAAGGCAGGTAAAACTGGGGCAGGGAGCATTTGCTGCCCACTATTTGTAAGCTTATAAATGGCCTTTTGATCCCCTGACCTATGGGGTCAGAAGAAGCTGAGAGCCTGAGGGAGGCAGTCTCCAGAGCATGCTTCCAGCAGGACCCTGTGAATATCCATCTGGGAATTAATGCTGCTCCAGGCATCCTTAACACCCACTCCATGCCTGCATTCCTTTCAGGGAGCGAAGACTATTGAATGGGCAGAGGAAATGTCTAGTGTCAGGGGGATATGGGAGCCAGGTGGCATGCCTTATTGATAATTAAAATCAGAAAATATTAACAACATTCAGTAGAGTCTCGCAGAAACTGCCAGCAATTTTGCAAATGTAACAGCTGAAAGGTCCACAATTCTGGTGTATATATATTGTTTTGATTAAACCACTTGCCATTCCTATTTACAACAAGAGCTGGCTGAAAAATGGAATTTCTGTGCCACTGAATATGTCAAGGTTTTTGAAAAATTTAAAATAAAAACCTCTGTATTTTTCAGAAATTTTTGATTTTACAAGAATTTCAATCAGAAAATCTTTCCAATAGGAGTTTCCCAACCAGGTCTAATAAGTGCTAGTATATGCTTAAGTTAGTTCACTATTTTGGGATCAGAATGATAATTCAGCATTGTGGAATGGCTAGAAGTCTCCAGCATTAACTGCAGTAGCCATGCTTGCAGGTTGTTTCTCCAGCCTCTGATAAAAATGTAAAGTGGTTTATGAAGTCATCCAAAACTTTAGAATTGTACGATTGGCAAGTAATACCAGATCCTGTATTTTATAATCTAGTTATTGTGATTTATTATACATTCTGGTGTTTCAAAAGCTCTTTCCTATACATTTTCTTCCAGTTAAGTAAATTAAATAAAATGTAGCATCACATGACAGTAAGAGAAGCGATACAGAAAATAATTGGCAATACAGTATTGATATATGCTTGGTGCAGTAATAGCAATATGTCATCAATCATCTGTGCTCATGTTTGATGGCATCATGTAAACTAATTCAGGATGGATGTCCTCTGCTTTAACCTTGGGTATGTTTGCAATTTATTCTGGAGGAAAGTAATAATCCTTTATTAACTGGTAGGTGTGAAACATGCTGTATCAAGAGGGGAGGGAAATTAGAATTGGTGTCAGCATGTGTCCTGAGACAAAATTGTTTTTGTTCTCTGCACCTTTCTCTGCAGTCTGGTAAACTGGAACAGTCATTATTAAACGTTCTGAACTCTCTCTTAGTGTGTATATATATAGAGAGAAATCATAAAGGCACATACATCTTTGCTCTTGCTACAGCTTTAATTCTAAAGAACCTGCATAAGATAGCATTATGCATTAAGACACTTGTAATTAGGTACTTGTAGTAATGACCCATTCTCAGACAAAATAGTTCTGTTACTCATTTTCCATTAACTGCACTGAGAGTTTATTTGCTGAGAACTGGGTTTAATTCAATTAGCAGGAATTGAGACATTTACAACACAAGGTATATTAGCATAGTACTTTGTTTGTAATGAAAGCCAAAAGCATTTAGTGGAAGAGCTAATTATCTGAGATTTTCCTTCTTATAATAGGAAAGGTTTATTCAAAATTTTAGCACTCTGTTTTTCAAAATCCCTTAAGCTTTAATTAATGGTAAGAGAGAGAGGAGATGCATGGAAAAAGTTCAAAAGGGTCTTCTCTTAAATTCATAATTGAGTAAAACCAACTGATTCAAGTGAAAGGGGGAAAGTTCATTTTTAATTTGAAAATTCTGCAGTATCAGCAGCCTTTTCTATTTTAATAGGTAAGCTAACAGTGAAGTAAATTTACCAGAGAGGAAAGATGCCCAGTTTTGGTCAACAAGAAAATTTATTTCCAGGAATAAGGATTGATAAATTCTGTAACATGCTTGTGTTGTGTGCTGATCTGTTGCAAAGCTCTTGTACTGTTAAGCTACAAGGTTCTATGTAGATAGTGTAAATTCCAAAAGCCGTGTTACAGTGAAGCAATTCAGATTGTCCTTAATTATCAAGCAGTTTTTTTGTTCGGGCTGTTTAGTAACTTTCTGTTCAAGTACCATTTCTGCCTGTTTCTTTGGTACAGTGTGTCTGTGCTAAACACTGGACTGATTAGTATGCCCCAAAGAGGCACAATGCACAGAGATTGGAATGAAGGTTCTGCTGCCTCTGACAAAACATGTTCTCTTGCTACCCCTCAGTTTGCTTCTAGATCTTTGCATGGTCTTGCAAGTGTCTATATCATGATACAGAATTTTGGGTTGAATCCTATTTTCAATCAATGTCAATAGCCAAACTCTGCATAAAATCAATGGGACTAGGATCCAGCCCATAAATAGACAAATATAACCAAATATTCAAGGAAGAGTTGAACAGCCTTCCTAAAAGCCTTTACCTAAATCAACTGAAACTCACTAGTATTACATTGGTTCTATCGGGGCAGAAGACTAAACAGCAGTTTGTTTGCTGGGTAGTAATAGTTGCTTGTTACATAGAAAAAGTTTTTATGTTTGGTAAGGTCAAAGTTCCCTCTTCTAAAAAGTCCCTCATCTCCCCATCCTCATTGAATGCCATCATCTTGCCCTTAAAGGTTCTGCTGTTCTTTTTATTCAGTAGTTTTCTGTCTATGACAACACACAAACATCAAAGGCAGCCCTGAACCAGGGCTGCTGTGTCATTCCTTATGGATTTAGCAGCAGAACAGCAATTTCCTTTAAGACACAGTTGGTTTCCCTGCCTCCAGTTCATTCCATTGGCTCCAAACTAAACACTGCAGAGTTTGGACTATATCAGGCTGAATCACATTGTCTTCTTTTTTTATAGTTCATCTCAGACATTTTTAGTTTTGTGAGAATATTAAAGGAAAACTTAGGGAAAAACTTATTTGCCAAACCAAGAATGCAGTTAATATGACAGCTCAAAGTAATTTTTTTCCATTCCTACTATAAATCCCCCAGGAAAAAAAACAGCTTTCTGTGGAGATGCTGAGAGCAAAACCAGCTTGCTTTATCCAGAAATTAGTATTTCCTAGTTTGCTGTCTACTGTTTCTATTCAAAACAAATTCATGTACTGAGATTTGCTGCTCTGTAAATTACTGTTGAGTTCTTATATTAACATAATTCTAATAGTAATCCGTTATTTGTGTTTACCAAGTATAACTGATATTTACTGTACCAAATTGCTCTAGTTTTGTGCATTAGGATTTTGTGCATTGTATTAACATTTCATTATTATTTCTGTGTAAATTACCACATGAACATTATTATTTGCCCTTTCTCCTCCTTTGTCTTTCCTTAATAAGAATTACTGTGGTGCTGGTTGCTGCTAAATCAGTTTCTCTTATGTTTAATTCTTGCAGTTTGGTAGGTGGGAGTTGTAATTACAGCAGGGAAAATATTTCAAATTAAAAGAAATCCACCATGAATATTAGTTTGACTATTTAAACGTATTTGCTTTGACAGTGTTTGTAACTTTTTTGTGTTTATTTTCTACAAGATGAGTTGACCTTCATTAAATAAGTTTGCTGGCATAAAATTTTAAACAAATATTTCAGAATATTTGCAGAAAGAGAATTTTGAATTTGTAATTGTGAATATTCACATGAAAAAAGAGTTAGGCTTATTCAGTCATGAGACAGAAGCATACTGTATGACTTCTCCATCCTACGAACTAGCTGCACTAGTTTGAAGGCCACTCTGTTTCAAAAAAGTTGTTTACATCTGTGATTTCAGATATTCCTAATTTTTGGTAGGCATTACATGACCTTAGACATTGCACTCCTTCCCCATTGGCTGATATTAGGTAAAGAATGTGTGTGATTGGTCTTTGTCTCTTGTAACTCACCTGACAATAAATCATATTTTCAGTACCACCCATTGCATGGCCCAGTTATGTATTATATCTTGTCACCAGAGCAACCCTATTCAGAAGTGTGAGGGGCATATTAGGAGAATTTTGATTTCTTTTTTTTCAGTGAATTTAGTGCTTAAGTGGCAGACTGTCCTTGGCCCATATGTGGGTGAGCAAGCAAAGGGAGGTCATAAGAAACTCTCTGTAACCCTGAACCCTTGGCACAAGTGCAATTCTTCTGAGTGTAGGGAGTGCTCTCTGTTAGTGCCCCACCCTTACCTTCTCTGCCCTGACTAGCATACATGGCTACCTACAGGGGTAGCTCATGCTGCATTCTCTTAAGCGGTGATGCAACAGGTGCATTCACTATGCACCAGGAAACTGCAGGAGGCAATTTGCTCCCTTTAGGGTAGGCCAGCACCACATAACCCCTGCATGGGCCTGTGATCACCTGCAGTTCAGAAAATACAGCCCACTCCCTAGGACACCAGTGTCTCTAGAGAATTACTTTTTACTAATTTTCTGAATACAACTCTCCTTTTAGCTTTATTTAATGCTACCTCAGTTGCTAATGAACTGTAATTCTCACTGATGAGCAAGTGAAAGTAATGCCTCAGACTCCAGTGATGTTGTTTGGCTCTCAAGATTAATTATTCTTATTAGAACATGCCAGCCTAGCTTCTCTCTCCCTCATCTGCTGCACTGTCAGAGCTGGAATGGAGGAGTAGTGTATGTTTATCAATCTGATTCTTGCCTTTTGTATTTGGTATCCTCATTCACGACTTCTGAGTAGCTCTTAGTGTGTTCATTACCATTGTTGTATGGTTTAATTATTATTTATTATTATCCTTCAAACAGTCAGGCTTTTCATCACAGCATTGTTTTATTAGTGTGTGATTTTGCTCAGCATCTTTTTTTCCATCTTTTAATCTTCAAGGCTGTCATTGATTCATGCTGAAGTAAACATTGATGTTTCCCCCCCCCATACTCCCCTCAAAGCATTTACAAAATACTCCAAATGTAGCTCAGCAGGATTCTGGTCCTAACTCAAATTAAATGTCATACACTGGATTTGTTTATCTCTTCACATCCTTCTATCACAGATGTTTGTCCTTTGGCTTGTTCCTTTTTCTAATTAATTTTTTATTAAGGTTTGAAACACCTTCTGTCTAGCCAATTTCCCCCATCTCAATAGGTTCATTTCAGTCCCAGTCTCCTACAGTGATTTCCAAAAACAGAATGTTATTTACTCTGGTTGTGAGTGACCTTTGCTTCATTAGACAACAAGGGTGGTGAGGAAGTATGTATTTTGATTCTATTAGTGACACTGAGGTTATATTTCTATTATCATTGAATGAGAAACTGGCATATGGGGTTCTACAAATATGTCAGACCAAAAAAAAGATCAGGGATGGTGTTGGCCTATACTCAATGGAGAAAGTGAGCTGGTAATGGAAGATGGTAGGAGGGCACAGATGCTCAATGCTTACTTTGCTTCAATCTTTTCACAAAAAATAACGTGACCAAACCACTAGTGAAGTTATCATAAATACAAGGGAAGGGATGCAGACAAGGATAAGTAAAGAACATGTCAGATCTTCTGACTAATGTGAATGAATTCAAGTCAGCGGGGCCTGATGCTGAAGAAATTAGCTAAAAAAATCTTGACGCCACTAGCAATAATATTTGCAAACTCATGGATGAGAGGAGAGATCCCAGAAGACTGGAAAAAGGCTAATATAGTGCTCATCTTAAAGAGGGGGAAAAGGAGAAGCCAGGGAATTAAAGATCAGTCAGCCTGGCCTCAATAATAGCCTGGGAAGCTATTAGAGCAATACATAAAACGTTCAATTTATGAATACCTGGAGGATGAAGGGGTGATCACTACCAGCCAGCATGGATTTACTAACAAATCATGACAAACTAGTTTGATTTCCTTCTTTGACAGGGTAACTGCTTTGGAGGATAGGGGGAATGTGGTGGACATAATATACCTTAATTTTAGCAAGGTTTTTGACACAGTCCCACATGACATAAGTGGTTGGAAAATGTGGGCTTGGTGGAACTACCATTAGGTGGATAGTTAAACAACTGTAAACAATGAGTAACTATTAATGGAATGATGTCAGATTGGAAGGCGGTCTCAAGTGGGGTTCCACAGAGATCTGTTCTGGGTCCCATGTTACTTAATATCTTTGTTAATGACTTGGATGTAGGAATAGAGAGCATACTGATCAAATTTGCAGATGACACAAAGCTGGGGGGCGGGGTTTTCAAACACTTTAGAGGATAGAGCTAAAATTCAAAGAGATGTTGATAAGTTGAAGAACTGGGTAATAGACAACAAAATGAAATTCAACCAAGAGAAATGTAAGGTGCTACACTTAGAGAACTAAAACCAAATGCATAAATACGGAATGGAGGATAACTGGCTTGGCAGCAGCACTGCTGAGAAGGATCTGCAAGTAGTGATGGATCACAACCTCAACATGAGTCAACAGTACGATGCGGTTGCAACAAAAGCAAATGTAGTTTTGGATTGGATTAACAGAGGCCTAGCATGCAAGTCATGGGAGGTGATAATGCCATTCTATTCAGTGTTGGTTAGGCCTTAGCTGGAGTACTGTCTAATTTTGATCACCAGTATATGGAAAGGATGTGGAAAAACTGGAAAGGATCCAGAAGCGAGTGACAAAGATGATCAAAGGGATGTAATGTAAGCCATATGAGCAAAGGCTGAAGAAACTGGATATGTTCTGTTTGGAAAAGAGAAGATTAAGGGGCCATGATAGCAGTCTTCAAATACTTGAAAGGCTGCCATAAAAAAGATAGAGAAAAGTTGTTCTTTCTTGCCACAGAGGGCTGGACAAGGGCCAATGGATTCAAACTACAGCATTGAAGATTTAGATTAAATCTCAGGGAAAATGTCCTAACTGTAAGAACGGTAGGACAATGGAAGAGACTGCCTAGGGAAGTCATGGACACTCCTTCACTAGAGGTTTTGAAAAAGAGGCTAGATAGCTATCTGTCGCATATGGTTTAGACTCAACAAATCCATAGTCTTGTCTGCGGGCTAGACTAGATGACCCCTGCTGCCCCTTCTAATCCTATGGTTCTATAATTCATATAGCAAATTATGTTATGTTGGGCTTGGTTCACAATCACTTTTGAACTCTAATGACAGAGGATGTAAGGCCTGAAGAATGATGTGAGGCAACTTTCCATACTGGTATCTGAAGTCTCATCCTTATGCCAGCAAAAAATTATAGATAGGTACTTTCGAAATCAAGACAACACTAAAAAAGCCATAACTGACCTGGTCAGAACAGGACAAGTGGCAGGCAACCAATAATATCTAAAAATCAATTATTTTGCTAACCATTCCTGACAGTAACCTTGTTTGCTAGACCATTCCTGGAAACCAAACACACAAGGGACAAAAATGCAGTGAAAGTGAGTTTGTTTGAAAAAATGAATGTGTATCGATGGGAAAGAAATGTGCAGTATTCAGCCAGCACTAAGCATGACTTTCCTTTCATCTAACTGAAAAACATGCTATGCCTAAGACAATTATTTATGCAAAGGTTTTGAAACTGTGTGTGTAGTGGAAAGCCCATCTTCCCCTTTTCTCCCCACTTTTTCATTTTCAGGACTAGGACAACTTCTTCCAAGTTCATTTCCTCGAAAAATATTTCACAAATACAAGATATGAAGTACATGGACATTTATTGCAACAGCGGCTATATGCATTTAAGTTATTGTCTTGGATGTAAAGAAAGAAGTATAACATAGGAAAATGCAAGCTAATGCATCTGGGGGAAAATAACCCAAAACACACACAATGGGTCAGAGAAATCCAGGAACCCATAATGCTGAGATAAACATAGAAGTGATGGGGACAACAGATTGGACATGAGGTTGCAATGTGATAGGTTAGCAAACAAGACCAGTGCAATTTGGGACTGCATGCTCCCCTTTTCTATATTCAGTTCTGCTGCTACTCTATCCGGATTTCTCTATTAACTTCTGGGCAGCGTTGTTACCAGATAGACATTAAAAATGTGAAGAAAATTCCATGAAGAGAAACAAAGATGAGTAGGGGGGATGACTTATGAAGAAGTATTAGCATGGCAATATATATATATACAGTATGGCTGAGTTACTGCTATTGGATACAACCTACAACTATTTGAAAAAGTGCAAACTCCATGGCCAGTAAGAACTTACTTTTGAATAATAAAGTGTAATGGTAGGAGAGGCTAGTTGCCCTGAGTACATATCCATCCAGGACACTAAGCACATATTTGGCGCAGCTAGACCCTTCCACCCATGGCACCACCATGGCTACACTCTATTTTTAGCACAGTAGCTTGATCCTAGCCAGCGCAGGTATGTCCCCTGGAGCTGGGAACTGCTGCCCCAGCTAGAAGTGTAGATGTACCTCTAGCCAGATTGAGACAACCTGAGTAACAGCACCTTGGTGCAAATGACATTGCTTAGCATTAGGAGGCCTTGTGTGGGGTGCCTATAAACAGAATATAATATTTTAGGTGTGATCACAGTGGACTTGTATAGAGATAGTCCGCTACCTCCCTTTCCTGTAATGTGATAATAGCTGTCAGTGATGATTTCCCACTCTGGAAGGAAAAATTGAATATGCCTTGTCACCAGTAAGGAGAACAGAGAAATCCATAATATATGTTTACCTCTGTGTCCGTTAACATTGGATGCACTCTATTCCTGACATTGGAGTGGTAGTATCCCTCCCACTGAGGAGAACAAGGAAAACAGGGGTGAGTGGATTGGTTTGAGCTTTATATTTGTGTTCAATATCGCATTAGGAGTCATTGGGACCACTCACAAGAGCAGGATCCCAGGATTGGTCTCTAAGGTGACAGGAAAATAAATACCTGGGGTTTTTTATGACTCCCATCACTGGGATGTGGGAGATTTTGATCATCCCAGTTACAGTGAAATTATATTTTCTTTAGAAAGCAGCAGCTTTGTAGTATGTTCTAAAAGTGGTTAGAAATCAGATTAGTCTAATTTTCTCTGGTAACTTGTTCAATAGTCAGGCTCCCACCTTCATCTCCAGTAAAAATCCCCAGCGATTGGAATGAGAACAAGAGCAAGTCTCTATATTGGACTTTTTAAATTGAAATTGCTTGTCAAAACAGGCACTCCAGATTGTTTCTCTGGTTTTCTGTTATGCAGTTTGCCTTCTCTCATGTGCTGTGACACCACTTACAAGTGACTCATGCCATTGCGGCCTATCTCTGGCATACTGGTAGTGCTCTGATTTGCCATGGAACAGACTTAACTGATCCTCACAGACTCAGATAAGAGAGATGTGTTTCAAGGGTAAAAATATATGAGGCCTAATCCAGACATAATGTGGCGGTCCATTGCTTTGCTGATACAGGTTTGAATCTGACCTGTGCCCTCTAGACTGCATTTTGCTAACTGCTTTTCTTACTGGATTAGGACATTTTTTGGTGTGAAAAATATACTTATTTGTCTTCATAACTTACAAGATGTGATGCATCCAGTTCTGAAATGTAAGCAAATAAAGAACATGATCCTCAGAACCTGAGGCTGAAGACAATAGCTGATTGACTCATATGACCTTTCGCAGTTGTATTGGATCTCCTGCTAGTTCTAGCTACTTGCTTGCTCTGTATGCTTTTGTCATATCTGTTGGAGTCCTTAATGGTGCTTCTGAAGACCCAACACTTGTACCAGAATCTATTATAATAATTTGTCTCCTGGCTGTTACTATAATTACTCTAAATTGTGTTCCACAACAGGGAGAGGGACATTAGGTTTACACAAATAAATAATATATATCATATTCTATCACAAAAAATTGCCTCCTGCTTTCCCTTGCTGCACATTAGTTGCATAGTATTTAACCTTTAGAAGTTTAGAGAATGCTACATAACAGAGAACTTCCCATCCTCCTCCTCTCATCTTCTGATGCTGATAGCTATTCTGAAAGTATTTTTCCATTTGCTATACAATATGTTAAAGAACAAAAGAGAGCAAAACAATGTTACTGGGGAAAATACTATAACGTTGTGGTTGCTACCGTCAGTTTAAATACATGAGATTCACTTAAGACTGTGAGTTAATAAGGAAATCAAAAGGTCGTTTGGCCAGTTGTTAGCTAAGACTATTATAAATTGCAGTATTACCTGTGATAAAACACTGAAAACATCATTGGGGTAGAGATTACGCTAACAGTCTTCTTATTTATGTCCACCATTTGCTTGATTTTAACTTCAGATTGGGAAATGCTGTTTGTTTATTGTTTGGGCAAGGTTCTGATGTCTTTTGTTCACACTGGAAAATACCTTATTCGGCAAGTAATCCTCTTGAAGTCAGTTGGATTATTTTTGCAGGAATATACTATTCAACGTGAGTAAGGGTATTAAAGTCTGGTACATAGAAATTAAGGGTGAAAATGTCCTGGTGGATTATCTAGGCCAGGTCGAAACTAGAAAATGTTGCTGGTATAGCTATATCAGTACAGCTGTACTGGCAAACCGTCCTAAATGTAGATGCAGTTTAGACTGGCAAAAACGTCCTTTTGCTGATGTATCTTATACTGATTCTCCAAGCAAAATAAATTATAGCAGCAAAAGCATTTCTGTGCCAGGATAACTGCATCTACACTAGGCCTTTTGCTGGCATAGAAATATCACAAAAATCACACCCCTAACCTTACTATACCAGCAAAAGTTTCTAGTACCTGGCCCTAGTCTGTCTTTCTGCTAGTTTAGAATTGCTCCCTATCATATGTTTTTTAATGTTTTTCACCAGTCTAGTTTTTAATATCTATTCTTAGTCTTCATTGAACTTCACTAAATAAAGGAAATAAAAATTCTATACGTCTTTTACAGAGGAAAATATAGACTTCCAAATACCTTTTAATGGAGATTTAGAACAGTAACTAGTGATGACCCGTTGCTATGGTTTTATGGTAAGTATGAGGAAGGATGGGCCAATGTGTGTGCTATGCTGGGAGAGTTGTGTGTGGGTTGTTTTGTGCTGGGAGATTTGTGTTGATTTTTGCAGGTGGCAAATGAAATGTGTGTGCTGCAGTGAGGGGGTTTATGTATTTGGGGTTAGGGTGTGTGGTGTTGTGTGGTTAATTTTGAAGAACTATGGCAGCTGGGCCAAGTAATCCACCAGCCATGCAGTCTGCCTCATACAACCAATGAAATGGTTACATGCAAATTAGTGGTAGAGTAAGGGTGTTGATTGGTTGTATTACTTCTGATATCACAGTGGTCTAGAACTCTTGGCATGGCATAGATACATGTCACATGGGAGTAATTTGTAAGGTCAAATTGGCTCACAACCTAACAATTGGAAGGTAACAGACTACAGTGTTTATTCAAATTGGTGATAGTCTAAACAAAAAGAGCCCTCAACTATACTTGTAGTGCTTCCAACACTGTAAATTGACTGAACAGAGATTCTAGATGTGCCAAATATGTACCAACAGGGTTCAGATGGGTTTGTACCCAGCATGGCTAAGCTATACCACCCTGCCAATGCTACCATGGCTACACTACTGTTTATCCTCATGCTTATTCTTATCAAGCTAGCACAAATATGTGTACACAAGCTGGGAATTGCATCCCTTTCTCGTAGGGTAGACATAGCCACAGAGTGACAATCTTGAAATTTATACCAGTAATAATCTCATTGTTAATCAGAATCTGATATTGATTCAAGAGAGAAAAACAGATCTTTTAAAGTAATTGTTTGCGTTTCTAAGATCAATATACTAATTGGTATGAAATATAGATTGAAACAATTTTTGATAGCATCGCAATGACGAAAAGTTTCAGAAACACACTCAGGCCCCAGTCCAGGAAAACACTTAAACGCATGCTGAAAGCTAAGCACATTCTTAAGCGCTCCTCCTTCATAATGATGCTTTCCCAGATATCTGTGCCTCAGGTCCAGAAACCCCACCAAAAAAACAACACTACCAAAATAATACATTGCACATCCCTTTGTGGAGAGGATGAGAGAACCAAGAACATGTGACAAATGTGTAGTCATAGATCCTACAGTGAAGATTGTGGAATAAAAACCTATATAGAATAGAAAAGAACAAATGTTTGAATTGTCCCTCTCTTTAACCCACTCAAGAATTTGGCAAAATGACATGTTCTGTTAGATTGAAAATATTTTCTCAATAATTTCTTCTGAGATACTAACTAGCAAATTCTAACAGTCACAGGACACTGATCTTCAGTGTGCTAGAACTAAACTAGCCTTTCTTAATACATCACTACCAAGGACAAGCGAAGTTCAAGAATTTTTCAAGCCACTCTTTTTTTTAAATCATATAGAAGATAAATTTAGGGCAATGCTTACTGTCATAAATAAAATTATTCTTAGAATCCAAGCTGCCAGAATTTCCAAAGAATGCATGTAAACATTTCACTTCTAACAGTGACAGCTAAATGAGAATGCTTGCTCATTACTTATAAAGAATATAAGGGGCACAGATGGGTTAGGAATGTAAATTCCTTTAAAAAATCCATAGAAAGTATAGTTGGTTTGTAAGTGTGAGGTAGGTAATTAACTATTATGTTTCATGGAAAGTTAGAAAACAAAGATCATTGTGGTTAAATAAAAAAATAAAAAGCACAAATGCTCATTTCTAGCCACTACAATGATAAATGTTATTATTGGGTTTTAAAATAAATGTATCAGTCATACATGAAATTAGTGAGGAAAATATGTGGTCTACCAAGGTATGAAGGGAAATACACAGATTGTATTTTAAACTTACTGAATCAGGGTCTCTGGAAATATTTGCATTGTAAATGTTTTGTACAATTATTCATGGGTTTTTAAAAATTGACAATAAAACATTATTGGTGATAGTAACAGCTCTAGCAAGCTTTGGTGCAGTTAATTGTCCATATGAGATTACCAAAACTGCCATTGTTTCAGTGATGCATTTAACTTTCATGAAAGGTGAGGAATTTACTGCACTGCAGCAAGAAGTCTTTTTGTTTACCTGTGGATGACTTCAGGCAGCCACAATTTAAGTTTCCCAAGGCAATGAGAGTACTGGTTGGTGCTTCTGGAGTCCTATTCATTATTTACATTCCTAGGCTGTTAGGATACTTGCAGCAATGTCACACTAACCTCCATGAATTCTTGATTGAGGGATAAAAAATTAACAATATGAACTGATAGGAATGTTGGTATATAGAGCCAAGTCAGTTTTAAAACAATCATGATGTAACGGAGCTGTCAGTTCAAAGAATCTCAGGATAACATTTAATGCTACAGGATTCCTATCAGGGAATGATTTCCCCTCGTCCCTCCCGCCCCCCCCCCCCCCAGTTACAGTGTTTGACAATGACTCTTCAGAATAAACAATGTTTACTTATGTACCATCCAGTAGCTGGTTTACCATTTTGTCAGGTTTCCGGTTTTGTTAGACTCTAGTCATTTAGAGTGTCTAAACATCCCTCAGCCATGGAAATGAGATTCAGATTAAAATTTGAGATACACTTACCTCTACCAGGTAGTGTCAGGATGCCTTTTTAGAGAAACATTAGACAGGTGGTCCTAAAGCCACTCTTCTCCCTTGTTGATCTCCCCCCATCTGAGTACAGAATCCAATTACCTGAGTTTGACTTTGTAGGATATAAGGATGCCTGGGTATATCGGCTGAAATTGGCATCCACAACACTGCAGGGATAACAAACAGTCTGAAATTGCTGAAATCAAATCATAGGTGACAACCTCATTTTATTAGACTGTGGAATAATGATGATGATTATTCAGATGAACACAAGTGAAAAATAGAACTCTCATGCGGTCTGCTTCTTAGTAACAGCTAAAGTGAAAATTGCCTGTAATGCCAGGATGGGGAGTAGCATTAGCAGCATTTTGCAGACTATTGTATTTTTTTCCTGGGTTCCATCTCTCTTTTTTTTTTGTTGTTGTTGGTTTTTGAGGGGCAGAGTTTGTTTTGAGGGATTTGTTTTTGGTTTTGAGTTTATTTTTGTTTGGTTTGGTTTTTTGGTTCCTAAAATATCCTCTATCATCCTGGTCATCATTTCAACCAAAACCAGCCTTCCTCAAAATAAATGAATATTGGAGAAAAAAAGTATAAAGAGAATCAAAAAAGCCTGTATGCCTAGAATACATTACTCCACCCACTGGCAGGCCAAGTACCAGAATATTCCAGAAAACTACACTTTCTAAGTCAGTGGTAGTGTTTTCTAACTATTGAGCTGACATTGGACTCGTGCATATCACCTGCATGTTACCAAAACAATGCATTCCCTGCTGCCCTGGCCACATTGCTTCCCCAGCCCAGGCTTCTCGTTCTCTATTTGTGTTTGGCCAATCTGGAATCCCATCGGCGAAGGAGATCTTGCAGCCAGTTCACTGTTGCAACTCTTTCCCTACCTCTCTAGTAGAATTTCTGCCTCTGGGGCCTTCTGCAGGAGCTATACTGACAGAGGCTCGCTTAGAGTTGCCAAGAGTCGAAAAGGGACCCTGGTGGTTCCAGTGAGCACGGCTGACCAGGCTGTTGAAAGTCTGGTCGGCGACACAGCAGGACTAAGGCAGGCTCCCTGCCTACCTTGGCTCCGTGCGGCTCCAGGAAGCGTCCAGCATGTCCAGGTCCTAGGCACAGGGATGGCCACAGGGGCTCCGCGCACTGTCCCTACCCTCAGTTCCGGCTCCGCAGCTCCCATTGGTCAGGAACCCTGGCCAATGGGAGCTGCGGGGATGGCACCTGCAGGTGAGGGCAGGGCGCAGAGCTTCCTGACTTCCCCTGCGCCTAGGGACCACAGGGACATACCATCCACTTCTGGGAGCCGCCTGAAGTAAGTGCCACCCAGAGCCTCCACCTCAAACCCCATATGGCACCCCAACCCCCTTCACCAGCCCTGAGCCCCATCCTGCACCCAAACTCCCTCCCAGAGCCTGCATCCCACACACCGTCCCACACCCCAACCGCTGCCCCAGCCCTGAGCCTCCTCCCGCAACCAAACTCCCTCCCAGAGCCTGCACCTCCTCCCGCACTCCTAACCCTTGGCCCCAGCCTGGAGCACCCTCCCACACCCCAAACTCCTCATCATAGAATTATAGGGTTGGAAGGGACCTCAGGAGGTCATCTAATCCAACCCCCTGCTCAAAGCAGGACCAATCCCCAACTAAATCATCCCAGCCAGGGCTTTGTCAAGCCTGACCTTAAAAACCTCTAAGGAAGGAGATTCCACTGTACGGAGAGACTTTGGCAAACCAATAAGGTGCTTGAAACCACTATGGCTTATTGTTAAAAAGGCGGCCTAGTCAGCAAGCTGTAAATTGGCCATTCAGCAAGTCTCAGCTTGACTAAGGCAGGAGGAGAGGGGGTTTTGGGTGCCACAGAAAGGGCAACTTGACCCCGTGTCCTTCCTGATAAGAATTGTGTTGAAGTTGCTGATACATGCATTTTAAAAGAGTAGGATATGCCCCAGGAATGTCAACTGGGGTCTCAAGGCTGCAAGCTCTGGAAAAACCCACACCTGGTTAATCAATAATCAGAAGGAACCTCTTGCTTGATCATTGAAACTGCTTACTTAACCAGGTTCCTTTAAGGGACATGTCATTCTATTACTAATGTATAAATAAGGGGAAAAAGCTTGAAATGGTGGGGGACTCTTCGGTACTGGTCTCTCCCTCTGGATGTATCTTGTGTTCCCCACCGGGAGACAGGCTGCCACTGTGCCACTCGAGAGCCACACTCAGCTTTGGTAATTATCGAGGGTTGGGGGTGTTTTACTAATCTTGTTGCAGATGTGTGTAAGTGCTTGAGACTAAGTAAAGTGTAGCTTTAAGTGAAAGCACTCGTGTTGTCCTGTTTGTGCCAGCCATCTATTGGTCGGACGGCTGTGTCTCCCCTGATTTATTTCCTGACACCTCCTCGCACAGAGTAAAAGTTACCAAGAGCTTTGGGTTGAAAGAACCCCGGGTAACACCACCACCTCCCTAGGTAAACCATTCCAGTGTGTCACCACCCTCCTAGTGAAAAAGTTTTTCCTAATATCCCAGCTAAACCGCCCCCACTGCAACTTGAGACCATTACTCCTTGTTCTATCATCTGGTACCACTGAGAACAGTCTAGATCCATCCTCTTTGGGAACCCCCTTTCAGGTAGTTGAAAGCAGCTATCAAATCCCCCCTCATTCTTTTCTTCTGCAGACTAAATAATCCCAGTTCCCTCAGCCTCTCCTCATAAGTCATGTGCTCCAGCCCCCTAATCATTTTTGTTGCCCTCCGCTGGACTCTTTCCAATTTTTCCACATATTACTTGTTGTGTGGGGCCCAAAACTGGACACAGTACTGCACGTGAGGCCTCACCAATGCCGAATAGAGGGGAATGACCATGTTCCTCGATCTGTTGGCAATGCTCCTACTTATACAGCCCAAAATGCCATTAGCTTTCTTGGCAACAAGGGCACACTGTTGACTTATATCCAACTTCTCGTCCACTATAACCCCTAGGTCCTTTTCTGCAGAACTGCTGCCTAGCCATTCAGTCCCTAGTCTGTAGCAGTGCATGGAATTCTTCCGTCCTAAGTGCAGGACTCTGCACTTGTCCTTGTTGAACCTCATCAGATTTCTTTTGGCCCAATCCTCTAATTTGTCTAGGTCCCGCTGTATCCTATCCCTACCCTCCAGAGTATCTACCACTCCTCCCAGTTTAGTGTCATCTGCAAACATGCTGAGGGTGCAATCCACACCATCCTCCAGATCATCCCCAGCCCCACCCCAGAGCCCTCACCCCCTGAACCCCATCCCCCTACCTCAGCCCGGAGCCCCCTCCCACATCCTGAAACCCTCATTTCTGTCCCCACCCCGAAGCCCTGACCCCTTCCTGCACTCCGAACCCCTCTGCCCCAGCCCTGAGCTCCCTCCCACACCCTGCACCCTTGCCCCAGCCTGGTGAAAATGAGCAAGGTGGGGGAGAGTGAGTGATGTAGGGAGGGGGGATGGGCCTCGGGGAAGGGATGGGGCAAGGGTGTTTGGTTTTCTGCAATCATAAAGTTGGCAACCCTAGGCTGGCTTAGCATCTTGGAATGAGTGCAAAATGCCCCTTCTGTCTAAATGGATACTCAGGGCATAATCCAAAGCCCATTGAAATATATGACACTAGTTTTGTGTACTTTTATGGGGCTCCTCTTGGATGCGGCATGTCTGTCCACACATAGTCTCCTACAAGTCTGAGGCCTAAATGAGAAAATAATAAACAAATAAGGCCAGGCTCTTATATAGAGCTTTTCTTCCTTAGATCTCAAAGCACCCTACAAAAGAGGTCAGTATCATGATCCCCATTTTACAGATGGGAATACTGAGGCACAAGATGATGGTGAGGTGTCATCCTCAAGATTACCCAGAAGGCCAATGGCAGAGTTGGGAATAGAATCCAGTCTCTGAATTCTTGTCCACTCTATCTGCTAGGCCACGATGCTTCCCAGTTAGAACGAAGGATTCCGGCTTAGCTTACCTCTGCATCTGCACAGTTTATGCTTTTAAATTTATTTACATTTTTAGCTAGCCAGGCAACTTATTTTTGTGACTTTGTGGGATTTTGGAAGAGGTTAAATGATTCCCTTTTTTCTGCTTTGTTTAGCAGTGTGGATTCACAGTCTTTCGGGAGGAAAAGTAAGGCGTTATTCTTCAATATTTATGCAGAGTTTTTATCCCTTCAGTGGGAGACAAAGGTCCAGGATTAAAGGATTTTGCCCAAGCTCTCCTAGAGCTTGTACAGCCTGTTGGGAAAGATAAGTTTCTCTTACTTAGTAGGTTTCTATCTTTGCTAAGCTAGGCCCTGCAGCAGCTGTGAGGTTGATCCCTAACGGCTGGCTCAGCCAGCCTAGTTAAACAAGAAAACCATTTGGAACTTTTTAAAAAATATATACTATCTAGCAAGTTCCTCAGGGTGCACCAATTTCTTCAAGACATTTTTGTTTTGTTTTGTTTTGTTTGTCAAAAAAAAAAAGGTGCTTTATTTCTAAAATTGTTGTCCCATGACCCTTTATTTTCTCAGAACGAAAGACCTGGAGGCAGCTGAGCACTCTGCTTTTTCCAGAGTTGGCAGGTGTTTTCAAGTAGGGCTTTGCTTTAATATTAGATCAGAGGTAAAAGTTGGAGGTTGTAGTCAGGCTGTTTAAATAGTCTGTAGAATTAAGATACCTTGAGGAAGCTGAACTTCAGGTAGTCCTGAAAAGGGTAAAGTTAAGATGAGATGGATGTGCTCAAGAGTGCTCTTTGAGACTGAAAAATTTTCAAAGAGCTCAGCTGTGATTTTTTTAAAATATAATTTAAATATTTTAAATGTTTGCTCACAGTACACTGGTTATTTTTGCACTGTAGAATCTGATGCAGACAGCCAAAAAGAGAGTCCTAGTTCTGAATTCACTTTACACCAGTATAACTCCATTGACTTCAGTAGAGTTACAATTGAAAATAAACATGTAGATTCAAAGAAGTCCAACAGATAAAGTTATTCCTACAGTACTTCTTTGAATCAGCTACATTGCATCTCTTAATATGGTGCACTGTAAAAAAAAAAAGAAAAGTAGAGATAGTAAATATATAAGTAATAAATAATAAATTAAACATTACCATTAATAAGGAAAGCTAATAGGCAACAGAGAGTTCTGTGGCACCTTTAAGACTAACAGAAGTATTGGGAGCATAAGCTTTCGTGGGTAAGAACCTCACTTCTTCAAAACCCACAAAAGCTTATGCTCCCAATACTTCTGTTAGTCTTAAAGGTGCCACAGGACCCTCTGTTGCTTTTTACAGATTCAGACTAACATGGCTACCCCTCTGATACAAGGAAAGCTAATAGTACGTACTATAAATAGCAGGCAATGTTAATGATGTAGGAGTAACATTATCTTTGGGAATGGGAATTCCCTGCATTTTAAGTGCTGACTTTTTGCATTTATTTTCACTAATTTTAAAAATGGACAAAAAGAGAAAAAGACAGAAGAAAAAATCTGGAGCTATTTGGCTCAGAGAGGTCATAAACCTCACCCAGTTGCTTTTCCTCCAGCACAGTGTTTCCCAAACTTGGGACGCCGCTTGTGTAGGGAAAGCCCCTGGCAGTCCTGGCCAGTTTGTTTACCTGCCGTGTCCGCAGGTTCAGCTGATCGCGGCTCCCACTGGCCACGGTTCGCTGCTGCAGGCCAATGGGAGCTGCTGGAAGCAGCAGCTAGCACGTCCCTCAGCCCGCGCTGCTTCCAGGAGCTCCCATTGGCCTGGAGCAGCGAACTGCGGCTAGTGGGAGCCGTGAACGGCCGGACCTGCAGACGTGGCAGGTAAACAAACTGGCCCGGCCTGCCAGGGGCTTTCCCTACACAAGCGGCGTCCCAAGTTTGGGAAACACTGCTCCAGCCTATTAATGTTGTAGGTTTCCTGACTCAGTAGTTCTAGCACAGTCAGCCTTAATTGACCTTTTAAGTTCATTGAACCATATATACTCAGCTTACAGATCTAAGACAGTAGGGCATATTTAAGAAATACATTCCAGAAATCAGTTGAGAGAGAGAAAGAGTGAAAATTGTTGAAACACATTATCTTTAAAGTGGCTTCCATTTGATATTTAGAATGATCATTTTCAAATAAGTAGTATTGCCATCATGTTCCTAGTGTTTCCTCTACAAGTAGTGTTAATAAGGCAAATGGTAAAACAGTAAATAAAAAATGGTGACTATTGTACATTCATAACTTTGAAAACAATAAATAGGTTTTCATCAGACTTCTCTTGCTCTTAAATTCTCACTGAAACCTGTGAAAGAATTCAGTTTGAAATTTCTGGGTGTAAATTGCTGCTATGTCAGAACTGTAGCATTTTACACTGACTTTACAATTATTTTACACAGTTGTACACAGGTTCGAGGTAGTGGGGAATAAGGCCCTCCAGCTTCACTGTTTTTTTGAGTATTCAGTGTAACACTTCTGACTGGAGGAAAGTTGATTCACCCTCAACTCAAAAATGGGTCTCCAAATTTATTAAAATATCCCCCCAAATTTTGTTTGAGATAATTAGGTAAATTCATAGACAATTTCAATCTAAATGGTATTTAAATATTTAGGAGCAATTGCAAATGTGGGATAGAATAGAAGTTGGAGCTCAATCTTAATTACAGTCAGGGCCGGCTCCAGGCACCAGCTTGGCAAGCAGGTGCTTGGGGCGGCCACTCCGGAGAGGGGCAGCAGGTCCAGCTATTCGGCAGCAATACGGCGGATGGTCCCTCACTTCCGCTCAGAGCGAAGGACCTTCCGCCGAATTGCTGCCGCAGATCGCGATCACGGCTTTTTTTATTTATTTTTTTTTTTTGGCTGCTTGGGGCGGCCAAAACCCTGGAGCTGGCCCTAATTACAGTGGATACTATTGGTATTCCCTCTAGGAAAATATGTATGTACAAAATATGTAAGCTACCAGTAAAGTGCAGTCACCTATGGATGAACCATGGCAGCTATTTCACAAACAAATGAATAAGAGAAACATTTGGAATAGGAAGCAATTCAGTTTTAGGATTTTAGGTATGCAGAATATAACCAGTAATTACCCCAACTATAATTTACTTTTCTTCACTATCTTTTGGTGCCAAAAAGTTTCCAGGAAGGAATGCTCAGGTCAAATTTTCATCCAGAATCAAACAAGCCTCTGAATTAGCATGTACAGCCATACCTTTTAATCCTCCATTTAAAATGTGAGGTGCACAATAGATAGGCACACAGAATGCAGACTTAAGGGTTGCATTGGAAAATGGAACTCCGTATGTCAGTAGGGGTTATAAAAAGTTCCCCTTTATATAGTTTGATTGCCTAATTTCAAAAAAATTGAATGGACAATATTTTCCTGGGAATTCAGCTTTCCAAATTTGGTGCAAGTTAGGGCAATACAGGATAGCTCTAATTTACTTAGAACCCCAGGCATGAACCATGCACCATTGTGCTGTACAAACAGTGGGGTGGGCGGGGGGGAAAGGCAGCCATTGTTTGTACACACTGAAGCCTGTGCTGCTGCACCTTCACTGCTATTTTTAGTGAGAGAGATAAATTAAAGCTAGCATGGGTATGCCTACCCAAGCTGCAAATCGCAGCTTTGATTGCCGTGTAGACATTGCCTCATCAGAATTACCAGAATCAAATGCTTTTATGTGCCTGGAACATCCACGTTGCTTAGATTTATATTCTGAAATTTATAGAATATCATCTTTAATTTGGCTGAGAATGATATCACGGTTTGAAAAGTGGCTCTTAGACATAGTGAATGAGTGGTTTTTGTAAAGCTTCTCAGTAATGTGCATATATTTACAGGAATGTGCATAACTCAGTGTATTATTTTTACTGTCATAGGAAATGATAAACATCCGTTATGGTCTATCACTCTAAGGATTAAAGCTCTTTTAATATGCATCATTTGAAAGACTATAATAACTCAGTGGTGTCAGTGATCTGTGGATAATGGTCAGTGGGATATTTTTGAAGTGGCAGAACATGCTGCAGAGTTTCAAGGTTTGCTAAGGATACTCTAAGCTCACACATTGGCATTGAGAATTTAACTGCTCTGAGGGAGCCTTTAGGATCTCAAATTTCAAGCCCATTGACTGTCACAGTTCTCAGAAAATAAAGCCCAAGGGTATTATACATACAACTGAGAGTCAGGTATAAACCCACTAATGACGAGAAATTCAGAGCGAAGGATTTTGAAATGCTTTTAGGTAAGTGTCTGAAGGCACAAAGTGATCTTGCTGTTCTATTTTATATGTGCAACAATAGTCAAGATAGGACAGCAAGAGCTCAGAAAAAGGTAAGAATATTTGGCCTGAATTCTAACTTATGCTAAGGTTCTTTTACAGCCCTCTAGCAGCATAACGGGGTTTTAACATTGCATCTACTTTATATAGCTAGAGTGAGATAAAAAGAAGCCTGATTCTCAATCGCACTAAGGGTGTGTCTACGGCAGGGTAAATTCAAAGCTTTTTGATGTGTCAGTTAATTTGTAGTACATGAGTTGCATCAATAGCGCGCACATGGAATGTCTGTTCCATTTTCAATTTGCATGATGTGAACACATGTTGGCTGTTTGCTGTGAATTTAGGGCAAAACATTCTCCGGGGGTATCCCGTGGTCCTATGCTTTGCTGCTGAGCCGTGTACATCCTGCAATTGTTTTAACTGTGAATTGTGGGAAACCAGGTGTGTTCAATTTTTTTAAAAAATCCCATGTTTCCACTGTCTTCATCCCATACTTCCTTGCTGAACTGGCTAGTGCCGTTTTCAAATTGCTGTCAGCTAGCATGGATCCAACAACGTTCTGCGCCCCTATAGCAAAAAATGCAAATATGCACAGGCTGCTTGGGCTCTATTAGCACTCAGAGCTTGACAAATTCTGCATTGGACTTTGCCTGTCACATGAGCAGATGACATGAGGAGAATATTATACGGCAGCAGTAGCGGGATTCTCTGCAGCAGTGGCAGCAGGATGAGGTGGGAGATGTTAAGCTTTTGGAATAAGAGGATCACTCCAGGATGCACCTACACAACATTCAGTGCCCTTTCTGGGCCAGGAAACCAGCGAGGAATGTTGGTAGAGGATCGTTCTGCAAACTTGCAACATCTAGCAGTGGCAAGAGAACTTCAGGATGGGGAAGGTTATCTTTTTGAGATCTGTGCAGAACTGACCCCAGAGTTTCAGAGACATCATACCAATGTGTGATGCTCCATACCCATGGAGAAACAAGTCGCCATTGCCATCTGGAAGCTGGCCACTCCAGAATGTCACTGGTCTGTAGCCAACCAATTTGGCATGGGGAAATCACCTGTTGGGGCCATTTTCATGCGGGTCTGCTATGCCATTGAGAAGGTACTATCTAACTGGGTCTTGAAAATGGGGACTGGTCAGGAGATTATTGATGGCTTTGCACACAAGGGGTAGCCAGCTACACTGGGACAATTGATGGAACCCTTGTGCCTGTCATTTGCCCCCTCCTCCTTATGAGGGTGCAGAATTTATAAACAGAAAGGGCTGTTTCTCCATGGTGCGCCAAGTGAATGGTAGACCCCCCTGGCAGGGTGATCTGGGAGGGGCCACGATACTAAGAGCTTTCAGAACTCAGTACTATTTTAATTAACGGAGAAAGGACTGCTTGCCCCCCAGGAGCACTGTGGACATTAATGGTGTGAGAGACCCGGGTTACCCCTTATGCCTTGGCTAATGAAACCATGCACAGTCCACTTGGACAGACGGAAGGAACATTTCAACTATCATCTGAGTAGTTGCAGAATGGTAGTGGAGTGTGCATTTGGCTGTTTGAAAGCCAGATGGCACTGTTCATGGAATAGGCTGGAAGCAGCAAAAAAAAAAAAAAAAAAAAAGTCCCAATCATTATTGTGATTTACACTGCATTTGTGAGGGCAGCGGGGAATGATTACTGGCAGATGGAAAGCTGGCATGTGGATACTTACTCGGAGGTTCAAGTAGCCAGCAAGGTGTCCCAGAGAGAACACAAACACCCGTGGGAATACTGGGTGCCTAGTGTTTGCATTTTGAATCACATGCCTGAACATGTTAGTCCATGTCGGAGGAGGGAGCGGATGTTGGGCTGCAAACGTTGCAAGCACTGTGTGTGGGTGGGTGAAGTTGAGCATTCCCTATGTGCTTTTGTAAAACCCTATGAATTATTTCAGCTGTATGTAAAGGATTTTTTGTGTTACATGCACTAATGACTCATAATGGATGTGCTGTAAATAGTTTTATTATGAAAATAATAAAAAACAATAATAAGGTCATAATAAAACCAATGGAAAAATAATATCTCTGTATTTGGAAATACATTGAACAAACCAATCTTCTTAAATAATCAACTTTCCCCAACCCTTTAATTACTGCAACAGTGCAGGCAAAATTCGAAGTGCAACAGTAAGAACATTTCAAATACAACTGTTTGGGGGGCAGATGCATAAAGGTGAAGGTGTGTCAGTTCCTTGCCTCTGGCTCTTCTTGTCCAAATGGGTTCTGTGGTTGAATGCCTTAGCTCAAAATTCTTAGAAGCATTGCAGGGCTCCTAGGTGCAAGTGTTGTCAGTGCCCAGATTGTATCTGAGATGTGAATGGGAGCCACTGGGAATACTGCTGCAGGCATGCGGCATTTAGGAGTTGCTCGGTGGTCCAAATAGCAAGCACTGTCCATGGCTGAGTCCCAAATTTGAGGAATGCAAGGTCTATTGTCTTAGCAAAAGCATGTTTTGCAGGATGGCATTCTAGCTCAGCATAGTGTCCATGACTTGCCTCTGCAGCTCTCTGTCTTTTTCCATACTGCCCTTCGCCACAGTGATGCTGTTCTTGGCCACATCCATGCTTTCCCTGACCACTGAGATGCTTTCCTTGGCCACTGCCACAATCTCTTGGGAGAGCTACATTTCCTTCTCCATCTGGGTCCTCCATCACTCAGCCCCCATCGCTCAGCCAACCTGGTTTGCCTCTGTGACTTTGCAATGAGTTCTGCAAACATCTCATCCTTTTACTTCCCCTCAGTATAATACTGACAAATGGACAAAAATGCATATCTGAAAATTCCAGACTGTCACATCCTTTATAATAAATGCCAGTTTTGAAGAAGCTGGTCGACATCCTTGTTGCGGATCTGCTTTGCAATATCCACCCACACCTTATTCCTGTGGCTGGCCACAAGAACTTCTTGAACCAATACTTCTCTCCAGTTGGCACACAAGTAAACAGAGAGGTCAGTAATGATTGATCTGGAAAACACTGTGGAATAGCTGTTGGAAATGTGCAAGAACTGGTGTGCAGCAATTGCATGTACATGAACAACAGACTAAAGTAATTCAATCTGAAGCAAACCTAGTCCACTTTCCAAGAGGACTCCAAAGTTCCTGATAAATGCAGAGTTAGTGTACAGTGATGGGTTGTGTCATGTGTACACAAGCATTTTCAAACTGGATTAAAAAAAACTGTGTAGACAAGCCCTGAAGGCCTTACAACTCTGAATTTCCTAGCTCTTTTAGGACTAAGACCTTTAACATCATCTTAATGTTATTTTCTATTAGTATCCAATAAAGTGCAAGTTCTGTTTTAAATATCTTTGTTACTGCCACCTCTAATTTCATCATTATTGATAGCAGCACATTTTAGTGTACAGTAAAGAGTGATGACTGTTGAGAAGTAGGAGGATATATCTTATTTTATTTTTACTTTTTAAAGGCAAGTTGTCTTACATAACAGGGAATGGCTTGTGGAATATTTTAGGTTTGGTGTTTTTTTAATTTTTTATTGTTCCTTCAAGCATTACAAGATTCAGACAATTTGTTAGACTGGCCTTTTTTGCATCAGTTTGCACAATGACAACTGCAAATAACTTTAGTCTAGCACAACACTTGCACATGGCAATAATATGTTAACATCTGTTCTGTACAGCAGACGTACAATGACCTTGGTGTATCATCATTAATTTTCCCCCCAAACAAACCAGCCAGAACTATTGCTAGTGGAAACAATTTAAAGAACATCAGCATATAGTCAAACTTATTTAGTCTGTGACATTGACAGAAGGGTTGTTGCTATGCTGACTGAAATTCACCACGAGAATAAAGGAGAGATCCTTGTCTTGACTAAGTACTGTAAAAATGTTTGGCAAGTACTGTAAAAAAGATGTTTTTGCTCACCTCTATGGTGACCAGACGTCCCAATATTATCAGGACCATCCCAATATTAGGGGCTTTGTCTTATATATGCAACTATATACCACCCAAAACCCCCACCGCCCATGAAAAAAAGTGTCCTAATTTTTCACACTTGCTATCTGGTCACCCTACTCACCCCAGTAGAAGGTGGAATGGAGCGTGTAGCCTTTAGGAAAACCTTGAATACGTTTTCAGGCTTCATATTTAATCAGAACACATCTAGGCAGTGACAAAGATCTTTGTCTTCATTCCTATACCTTACAAATTCTAAGTGCAAATGCTTAACTCACACACAAGGTAAGAAGTCTCCCTGGAAATTCTAGTGTATACATTAAAGGCCAGATCTTGAGCTGGGGTATCAGTGCAGCTCCATTGGTTTCAGTGCAGCTATGCTAATTTACACCAGCTGAAGATCTGACCCAATACATGCTGTTGTAGTTGTTGCTCCTTTGTGTAAGTGGGGAATGGTCCCGCTATTGTGGGGAACTTTCCTGGCTTCTGCACTACCCCGGTGAAGTGGGCTAGCGAAAGGATCTGAGTCCTCGCTCCCATTTCCTTTACCCAGAGGCCTCCCTGCCCTTGAGGACTCCCCTTCCACTCTCCTGTCTGGCAGAGTCCTCGTAAACCCCGACAAGGCTGGGCCCAGGATTCCTGGGGGGCTCGACCCTCAACCCTGCTGTGGTCACCCAGGACAGGGCTAGGGTGTCCCCACTCCGGGGTACTCTCTTTGCACTGGGCACCTCCCTGACCCAGTGATCATTTCATACAATTTAAAGCAAATACAAGTTGTTTAATTAACAATTAATTTTAAAAAAAGAATAAGGAAAAATGGGAAAGGTTAAAGGAAAACACATCACCCTGCTCTGTGGCAGGGAACATTACAAACAGTGTCTCCGGAACATCAGGGCAGTTCACAGTCTGTTCCTTGTAGGTCCCAGGCCTCCTTCTCAGGCCCCAGCTGTGCTGCAGAGACGCTGTGGGTCGGACACTTGCTTTAGCGGTGGCCACACGCTCTCAGGCTCTAGGTGGCAGGACCCTTTTTTCCAGCATCACCCCTGCCCGGTCGGGGTTATGATCCCCCCCCCCAAGTCTGGCCTGCAGAGCCTCTTGGCTGAGGCGTCTCCCTGTGCTGGGCCCACTGCCCAGGGTCCCTCTCACTCTCCCCAGCTGCTCACCGCACCCGGCTCCGGGCTACTCCAGCCCCAGCTCCAGCTCCACTCGGCCTCAGCACGGCTGCTGCTGCTGCTCTGCCTTCGGCTCCCTGGGCTGCTTGTCTGGCCTCTCTGGCTCTGGTGGCTGCAGCTCTGCTCCCAGGACAGGTCTGCTCGCTCTGGCTTTGGGGCTGCAGCTCTGCTCCCAGCAACTTAGTTGGGCCCCTGCTCTCTCCTTAGCTCGGCCCCACTCTGTCTAACTCAGGCATTCCAGTTCACACAGAGGACAGGACCCCCCCTGGCCTCCTGACTCTCTGATTAGCCTGCCCGCCTTGTCAATCAGGCTGATCTGGAGCATTGGCCTCTCCCTATTGTTCCTGGGGACTCTCAGTCTCAGGCTCCTGATTTGCCATCGACCCTTCCCCTTTTAGTGCTGGGAGCTAGCCAACCAAAACACCCCCACTGAGTGTTAGTAAGGGGGCAACAGTCCCCTTACATTTGCAAAGTCCATAAAACAGATGAGCCTGTTGCAAACAGCCCATTTACTTTAAATGGTTCACTCCTAACTAATGGTTTTAGTAAAGATGGGTCATTCACTTAAAAAATAAACAAACAAAAAACCCTACTTTTGGACTATGAGGAATTTGTCAGCCTTTATCAAAAATAAATATGCATGTCAACTGCTGACTTGACTGCCATTATTCTCAGGACCTACCTACCTTTCTTGGCTCATGAGGCTCTGAATTATCACTGCCAAAACACCTTCTAAAGAAATATGCTTTCTAAGTGGGGACTGCACTGTTTGATACAGTATCCCTCCAGATTGGTGGCACAAACCTCAAGGAAAGAATTGAAAGATAATTTTCAAAACAATTAAAAGGCATTCCCTTATGCACTAGTTTTTTGCTAATCAGCTTTACTAGCAACCTGATTTCCACAGTACCCAGAGAGGTGAGGGCAAGAGGATGCTATTGAAATTCATTAAACTACTGAAAGTTTCCAGAGATGTGGACTTCCTTGGAGCTCTGAGCCACAGTTCATTGTTAATGGAGTTACTGGGCCAAGTTCAGCATCATATTTGACCTCCCATTTAGGAGCCTGATGATGTGTGAAAGCCTTGCTGTCAAAAAGGAGTGATAGTGATGCAATTTTAGGGGCTAATGATTCTGCTGACCTAATGTCCTCATACAGCTGCTTTCTATTACTATTGCTTAACTGGGACATTGTAAGCTCAAGGGACTGACTGTATATAATGAGCTAGCTGTGCAATTATGGCAGCTATTGCAGGATGCTGGATCTAAATCTATCTACTAGTTGGATTCATCATCTATTTTTATATTATTCTGGCATAATGTGGACATTCCAAACAATTTGAGTTTATTGCTCCAGTTCAAAATGGATAGTGCTACCCAAAGCTTCTGTACTGCTACGAGGTAGGAATGTAAAGGCGTTGTTTCATAGCTATTTCCCTATACTATAGCCCTTTCTCACCAGAGTGGTCCGTACGCTTACAGAGTTGCCAGCATGTGATAGGTATTGCCTGGGTTGATTTTCTGAATAACACTGGGGCCTGGATGCCACCAGAAACCTGTGTGTATAGTCTGGTGAATTTTAGATTATCATCTTCCCAGGAGGCTGAGGGAGAAAGCAGAGCAAAGCAGTATAAATTCCACTAGAATGCATATAAAATTATTTAGGGGTCCCCAAGACTTATTTGAAGTAGCATTGCTGACTCTCCTGTTTCCCCACCCCCACATACATGGGTCCCCACAGTTCTCCCTTAGTTTCACATTGACAAGCCTGACATTTTTTCTTCGCTTACATCATCACAAGCCTCTTTCAACTGTTCAGTAGCCTATTGCCAACTGCCTCTCTGGAGTGGTACTTGGCCCAGAATTGGGATGGAGCTGGCTTTCTGCAGTTGAGAGAGGAAGCCTCTCGGTCTGAGAGATGCACTGCCAAGAGTTCTAGGGTGCCAGTTATCTAGGATGTGTTTTCAAAACCTAAAACTGTCTCAACCAAACTGGGTGTCTTGGCAGGAGTGCTCAGGCAAACAGTTGATGGCATTACTGATTCCAAGTTTAGATCTATACAAAATGTACTTGGGGCAAGGGACCATGTCTACATCTGTGTACAGTGTCTAGCTGTGGAATCACAGTTTTGATTGAGGATTCTAGGTCCTACTTTAATAACAGACTGATGGCCTGGGTTCAAATGAGTTTTATGGTCTCTACCAAGGCTATGCTGGGAGAGCTCTACAACCCTAGAGCATGCCTGCCTGTGATATGACTGACTATCATTATCATTACTGAAGTAATTTTACATTCATATTGCAGCATCTTGATTCCCAATGATTCCACAGTGATTTAGAGAGTATGCAGGAAGTAGAAAGAGTGAGGTGGCCAAACCTAGGGCGGGATTAGGGACTCAATTTCTCCTTTCTCCCCTCCTGCCCAAAGAAGGAAGCCAAAGAACTGGTTTCTCAGCCCTGGTCTACACTATGAGTTTAGATCAAATTTAGTAGCGTTAGATCGATTTAACCCTGCACCCATCCACACGACAAAGCCATTTTTGTCAACTTAAAGGGCTCTTAAAATCGATTTTTGTACTTAAATTTGGGATAGTGTAGACACAAGTTGATGCTATTGGCCTCTGGGAGCTATCCCAGAGTGCTCCATTGTGACTGCTCTGGACAGCACTCTCAACTCAGATGCACTGGCCAGGTAGACAGGAAAAGCCCTGGGAAATTTTGCATTTCATTTCCTGTTTGGCCAACATGGCGAGCTGATCAGCACAGGTAACCATGGAGTCCCAGAATCGCAAAAGAGCTCCAGCATGGACCGAACAGGAGGTACTGGATCTGATCGCTATATGGGGAGAAGAATCCATGCAGCAGACAAGTGCACAGCAGGCAAGTGGAGAATCCCTTCTCCCCGGCAGCCAGGAACTGTTCATCACCCTGGAGCCAATGTCCTCCCAACCTTCCCAAAGCGGGCTCCCAGACCATGAAGCCGGAGAAGGCACCTCGGGTGAGTGTACCTTTGTAAATATAATACAGGGTTTAAAAGCAAGTGTGTTTAATGTTTAATTTGCCCTGAAGACTTGGAATGCATTCGTGGTCAGTATAGCTACTGGAAAAGTCTGTTAACGTGTCTGGGGATGGAGCGGGAATCCTCCAGGGACATCTCCATGAAGCTCTCCTGTAGGTACTCTAAAAGCCTTTGCCACGCGGTGAGTGGAGGCCCATTCATGCTGAGCTGTTCGCGTTTGGCTGAGAGGGATCTTCCCTGATACTAGCCACGTGGTGGGGGCCAGGGGGGGATATGTGGGTGAAGCACATGTGCTATGTAATGTGAATCACTTGATTCAGTGTGAAATAGTCTTCCCTTTGTTCTCTAAAATGTATCTTTTTAAATACTACTCTCCCTTTTTTTCCTTCCACAGCTGCAAATGTTTCTACGTTCCCCCATCATCTCCGTTCCAGAGGCTAATGAGCCTAATGTGGGAGCAAACCGACATGCTCAGGTGTCTGATGGAGCTGCTTGAAAGGCTTCAGGAGCACAGACCGCCGCTGAAGCCCCTGTATAACCGCCTGCCCTCCTCCCCAAGTTCCATAGCCTCCTCACCCAGGTGCCCAAGAATGCGGGGGGGCTACAGGCACCCAGCCACTCCACCCCAGAGGATTGCCCAAGCAACAGAAGCCTGGCATTCAATAAGTTTTGAACTGTACTATGGCACTTCCCTCCCCTCATCCACCACTCCACCCGGTGCTTCCCGCCTCACCCGCCCCTCCTGGGCTACCTTGCGAGTTTTCCCCCTATTTGTGTGATGAATTAATAAAGAATGCATGATTTTGAAACAATAATGACTTTATTGCCTCTAAAAGCGGTGATCGAAGGGGGAGGTCGGTTGGCTTACAAGGAAGTAGAGTCAACCAAGGGGGTGGGTTTTCATCAAGGAGAAACAAACAGAACTGTCACACTGTAACCGTCCACCAGGCAACTTGCCTCAACCTCCCATCCCACCATAAACATTTCCCCCTTACTCTCACAGATATAATGGAGCACATAGCAAGCAGCAATAACAATGGGAATATTGGTTTCGCTGTGGTCTAACCTAGTCAGTAAACTGCCAGTGAGCTTTTAAACGTCCAAATGCACATTCTACCACCATTCTGCACTTGCTCAGCCTATAGTTGAACTGCTCCTTACTACTGTCCAGGGTGCTTGTGTATGGCTTCATGAGCCGTGGCACTAAGGGATAGGCTGGGTCCTCAAGGATAAGTATAGGCATTTCAACATCCCCAATGGTAATTCAACTGTGAGGGCTGCTCTCATCTTGGTATTCTTGTGCTTCAGGGCATGGGAAAGCAAGTCACAAAGTTCCATGAAAGTGCCCTTATGCATGCGAAAGTTTTGCAGCCACTGGGAATCATCGCAGCCCTGCAACACTATGCGGTCCCACCAGTATGTGCTTGTTTCCGGTGCCCAGAATCGGCGTTCCATGGCATGAACTTGCCCCATTACCACCATGATGTCCAAATTGCCAGGGTCTGTGCTTTGAGAGAAGTCTATGTCCACGTCCTCATCACTATCGTGATCGTGCTGTCGTCGCCTCCTTGCCTGCTTCTGCAGACTCGGCACATACTGCAGGATAATGCGCAAGGTGTTTACAATGTTCACAACAGCAGCGGTGAGCTGAGCGGGCTCCATGCTTGCTGTGGTATGGAGTCTGCAGGAGAGCAGAGTTGCAGCGGAAGTGGTGGATGATGACGGTTAGCACCGCGCACATTTCCCGATGAAGAACACACGTTCCCAGAAGTCCATGACAGATAACATGGAGAAATTCGCTATTGAGGCAAGAGGAGGAGAGCAGAGTTGCAGCGGAAGCGGTGGATGATGATGGGATGCCACGAGAATAGATATTTATAAAGAATGACAAGAGGACCTGCGAGGTGGATTCATGGCACCAGGAGAGCAGAGTTGCAGCGGAAGCGGTGGTTGGATGATGATGGTTAGCAGTCCTATTGCACCGTCTGCTGAAAGCAGTATGGCGCCCGCACAGAAAAAAGGCACAAAACGATAGTCTGCCGTTGCTTTCACGGAGAGAGGGGCGACTGACAACATATACCCAAAACCACCCGTGACAATGTTTTTGCCCCATCAGGCATTGGGAGCTCAACCCAGAATTCCAATGGGCGGCGGAGACTGTGGGAACTGTGGGATAGCTACCCACAGTGCAACGCTCCGAAAGTCAATGCTAGCCGTGGTACTGTGGACGCATTCCGCCGACCTAATGTGCTTAGTGGTGACACACACAATCAACTGTAAAAAATCGCTTAAAAATCAACTTCTATAAATTCGACCTAATTTTGTAATGTAGACATACCCTCAGGTATTTTTTAAGTGTTTTTATGTTTGTTGTAATCTCTTTAAAGACCATTTAGTAGTGTCTACATCAGTGGAGTCAGGAGGGAGTAAAGGCAGATTTGAAGTAAGTTCCTGTATTTCCCAAGTCTTTGTTTATTTTACGGGATGATTTTGCCAGGACTCTTCAAACTTTTTCTGCACGAAGTTTGTCATATTTTTATGGCCACAAGATTTGTAATGTCCCTAGGAGAGACACTCAGAATTGCCAACTCTTGTGATATTATTGAAAGTCTGGTGATATTTAGTGTTTTACTTAAATCCCTAGCTCCTAGAGTCAGATGATCAGGATCTCAGTTTTCATTAAAAAAGCAATTTTAACAGGTGGGCCGGACAGCCTAGTAGTTAGAGCGCATGGCTTCCGACCCATTGCATGGCCTCAGTCACAGCCCAGGGCCCTGCGTTTGTTAATCCCTGAGTAACAGCAACCCTCCTAGCAGGGAGTTTAAACCCGCTGCCATGGGCTGCTTCCAGTGTCTGTTCAGTTTGGAGCATATCCCCTCTAGTCCAGCTTCCAATAGGGTCCTGTCGTCAGTTTTGAGTGGCTCTTAGTCATGGTCCCAGGCTCCTTTAGCCAGGCCAGTCACAAGTTGCTGAAGCTCAGCCCCCACAATGTCCCTGAACTTCGCCCACTCAGTTGCCTCCAGTGCCTGAGGCTCCTACGTCTCCTCCAGAGTTTCCCATGGCTGGGGAGACAATGCTTCCTCCCAGGTGGCTGCCTTGGCAGGCAGGTTAGTGATTCCTCCTTTCAGTTAGTGATGTGGCTAGCTCCAGCCCCTTCACCAGTCAGCCCCGAACTGAGCCAGGCTCCCCACTTTTCTCCCCCCTCCAGGCCTGACATTGGCTGCAGGTATAATATGGCAGGGCAAGCTCGGCCCAAACCCTGCTGTGCTGGCTGGCAGATACTCTGCTTCATCACAGCAATTTTATAAATCCTCATGTTTGTGGAGAAAACTTGAAAATTTGAACCCCAAAAGCTCAACAGCCAGAAGAAAACTCATTTGAAAATTGTTTTTAAAGCCAATTTCATGATTTCCTCAGTACACAATGTGGAACAAAGAATTCAATTTCCATATTCAGTTGCCATAATCTAAATTTGGCAATAAAACGAATGCAAGGTAACAGATTTAAAATCAGATAACATTCCTGATCCTATGAAAGTGCGACTGGAATATGCAATGGCCTCAGATAATCAGAACATTGATTTTGTCTCATCTGAAAGACAGTACCTCCAGTGGCAACCTCTATCAACAGTCTTCTCTCTAACTTATGTCTACACGGGAGCTGGAGATGTGATTTCCATTTTGCGTAGATGTACATGCATTAGCTTTGATCAAGCTAGTGTGATAAAAATAGTTGTGTAGCTGTGGCAGGCTGGCAGTGGGATGGATTAGCCAAAATGAGTCTTCTCTTACATACTCGGCAGCTAGGCCATCCTGCTGTCCGCAAAACTGTGGCTATACTATTTTTAGCATGCTAACGTGATCAAAGTTAGCATGTATACATTTGCTCAAGCTGGAAATTACACCTCCAGCTCTAGTGTCTGAAATTTACAACTCTTTATTTCACCTGTTTTCCATTTAGTCAAAATTCATGATTTTTTAAATATATATGAAATGTCTGCCTTTAATGGAAACTTAGATGCCAGTTTTATAGTTAGTTTACTACAATCGAGCAATGATCAGTGGTTTAAGGTCTGTGACTTTTGACTTCCTACACATCTTCGAAGTGGGGTAGTTCAGCTACAGAGAGATGTTCTTGATGATATCCTCATGCTGGATAATTTCCTGGACCATCTCATGCAAATGCAAAGTTGGTCAGATATGTTAATGAATCTTTGCTTGTTCCTTTTGCTGGCTGGCTTAATTTACATAGGCAATTTTGGCTTTTTGTAAACTGGAATTTATTTTAAAGGCTGTGACGGTCTGGAATTTTCAGACATGCTTATTTGTCGGTATTACGCTGAAAATTCTCTTTCTGCAAAGTATAAACATGGCCTATTTCTTTTGCTTTGAGCGGGGGGATTTTTGCTATAAAAAGATGTCTTTAAAAGTTTTCACAACTAGCATTAATTCTGAGGTTAGTTAGGCCAATTGTGACCATTGTTCTTTTTAAAAAAAAATGAGGATTCAGAGTTGAAGAATTCTTCGTCAAGGCTTAATAAATCTTATTGGCCAAAATATTCTTATATTTGCTTAATATGACAAATTAAAAACAACAAAAGTACCATGAAATTTATAAATTTATAATCTATACTTGTAATACTGGTTAGTGCTGGGGGGAAGACCCAAGTCTTTAGCTTTTGAAATCCATTTTAGCACAATAAAGTTTTGAGCTATGGCTCAGTTGAGGGGAAATAAAAGTGAGTCTCTTGCTAAGTAGGTGCAATGATTGATGACCCGTCTTGCTCTGTCATTAATCAATACGCTAGTACAAACATGGCTTAGGTGACCAAACTACGTGAGTGAACATTCCTGAAACTCAGCTCTTGTTGGCACCAGATAAGGATGAGGTCGGTGGCTGTTTTTCCTGTTCTAGTGAGAGTGGGGTGAAACCTAACTTCATCTCCACTGCCAAGGGGTCACCTTTAGAATATAGTAAGGAAATCAGAGTACAGTGATTAACCATAATTCAGTTCGTCAGTAAGAAGGTTTCTCAGAACAACTTTTACAGGTATATGTTGTGGAAGCATTTAAACACATCCAAAAAGCAAATTTAGATTATTTCCTTTTTAATCATAGCCTAAATTAATGTGAATTATTTAAGTACATTCCAGGCACCATATTTAAGTTCAAATAAGCATAATGCTCTAGATGAGTATTATCATACCGGTTTTGGCTGGTCGGTTGTTTTTTTGATAATTTTGTCAACAATGGACTTAATTGTCAGGCATTATTTTATTGCAGTAGAAAATCAACAGATTATTTCAGTCCCACTACTATAATTAGTACCCTCCTGCTATTATAGTTAATAACAGTGAAGCAGAGATAATGCAGGTAATTTCTTTTATAATGAAACTGAGAAAATGTAAGTAATATTCAGTATATCACCAGTTTTATCATATTCTGTCTTCAAAATAGCTCCAACAACTCAGTACATTTTATTCAACAGCATGGATGAAATGGCTGTGAATCACTATCAGAGGTATATTCTGTACCTAGAGGCACCAGACAAGGGTCTGCTCCAGGCAACTGAATGAGAAAGAAAAGTTTGAGAGTCCTGCATATCAGTTTTGGCACACAAGCAAATTCATATGTTAGCAAATCCTGTAGCACAGCAACTATCAGATGTTAATTAAGGATTAAAAAAAGCAGGTTCAGAAAGCATTTTTTAAAATATTCAAACCTCTGTGAACCAAATTATTTTTTAAAGTTCCGTTTTCTTTAGATAAATAGCCACCCATTCACATACCCTGTCAAAATTCTGTCTCAGTATCCTCCTCCATGCAAACCTTAATTAATATCTTACAAAAATCTATGCTGAAGTAGCTGCAGGGCTGGGTCTCTTTGGATCTTGTTTCAATGGGACTACTCATGAGGTAAGAAATCAGTGTAAAAGTGCATAATCTGCCCTTGTCTGAATAAGAGCACAGAATCCCCCTATTCTGGTCAGGTATTGCACTTCTGACCAGCTTGCCCTCTTATTTATGATGAACTTTTACGTACGTAAAGTCTGTGCTCATGTCCCCCCTCAGTCTTCTCTTCTCCACACTAAACAAACCCATTTTTTTTTCAATCTTTCCTCATTTTCAAGACCTTTAATAATTTTTGTTGTTCTCTACTGGACTTTCTCCAGTTTCTCTGCATCTTTTCCCAAGTGTGGTGCCCAGAACTGGACACAATATTCCAGCTGAGGCCTTATCAGTGCTGTGTAGAACCAAAGAGTTACTTCTTATGTCTTGCTTACAACACCCCTGCTAATGCGTCCCGGAATGATGTTCACTTTTTTTTGCAACAGTATTACTTTGTCAACTCATTTCTAGTTTTTGATCCTCTATAACCCCAGAAGCCTTTTCTGCATTACTCCTTCCTATGCTGTCATTTCCCATTTTGTATTTGTGCAATTGGTTATTACTTCCTAAGCATAGTACTTTGCATTTGCCCTTATTGCATTTCAGACTATTTCTCCAGTTTGTCTAGATGATTTTGAATATTCCACTCTGGCTGCTGCCACCAAAGTTCAGTCATACAGAACAGCATCATTCACATTTTTTGTTTGTTGTTTTGTAGAGCCCCCAAAATGGTGAGACATGGCTCACATACATCAAAACTTGTATTCCAATAAACTGATTTGCTAGAACACCTGTCATCTCTCCGTTGAGGGGTAAGGTTCTCAGGCTGCTTTGCTAGCATTAGTGATGGGGGGGGGGGAGAAACAGCCAAACCTGTCTATTACATTGTCAGTGTCAATTCTGGTCTTTATAAATAGTTTTTTCTTTTTTCCTGTGGAGTTTGCCAGTTCTCAGAATCCTTTCTCACTAATAAACCAAAATAGCCTGCAAATGCCTGAAGTACAGTAGATTGTTTTCTTAAATTTACAGTATGCTACCCCCACTATAAATATTCTTGCAACCTCTAAGTTTTACATCTGAAACCTCTGAAGTTAGAAAGTTATGACTGGGCATGGAAAAAGCCACTCATTGAGTTGAAAAGGCCTTTGGTTTGACGTGAACTGAATTTGAGCCCTTACCAAATGTGTTTGCAGCACATTTTGCACAATGATATTTAGTAAGTTTCTAAAGAACACACCTAAGGAAGGCTGTGCTGCCTATGCATACATGGCTAACTTGGATAAGTAATTAAAGGTGTTAGCTAAAGGTTCAAATGATTCAGGGAGGACTTATGCACACTTTTAAAAGTGGACCCAAAGCTGGCAGAGCCCTTGGTTCATTCTCTGTCAATCAAGTAAGATGCAAAGAGCTCAGGGAGGAGAACTGTACATTTTCCAAAATGTGTGGGAGGGAGTTCCAGTCTAAGGAACCTTTAAGAGCTTTGCCTTCCCAGTTCCAAGGATTTAGAGAAGACAAATTATCTCATAAAGATTTCCTAAGCTACACAGAAAACTTCAGCTCTTTTAAGTGGCATAAATCGGAATATTACAGTGGTGTCCAGCCAAATGGTTAAATAATTTCTGGCAAGCAAAGAGTTTGAATCCTAGTGCATGAAATGTCTCTGTATGTTTTGTTTTGGTCTTGTTTTTTCTCTACCTTTATTCTTTTAAAGGAGCATTTTAAAGACTTTTTTTCAAAAATGACGGTAAGTGAAAATTTGAGCTTCATGTTGAAGCAGTCAGATGTTAGAGAACTGCCATGATTCAGGTTGCATGTGCAGCTTTAATTCTGCCCTTTATTTGTTTGTAGTATGATATTAGTTTTAAATACAGGATCATGTAGTCATGATTTGGCTGGCTGCAGTAAATAATATAACTCCCAGTTTATGCTGGCTAATGGAAATTTCTACCTGTACACTCTCATTCATGTACCTAAAGATGATCTTTCCTTCAATGTTAAAATCCCATGAAGTTCAGCTGCATTAAACATGGATTGCTCCTGCACCACTGTATCTACATTTCCCTCTGTATTTGTGTTATTCCCTATATTTAGAATGGAAAATTACACAGTGAATTTAACTATTATGGGTGGCAAATGTCCAGTTTATAAGGAGGGTCTGCTGTAGCTCATGTAAACAAGTCCCTTTATTCTGGAGCCTGAATTCCTACATTGCTTTTACCGAAAAAGATGAATTAGTTACAACTTACCTAAGAAACTCATGTAGGAGCATGTGGCTTTGTATCCCAAAAGCAGTGTCATTTGATTAGGACAGGAAACCCTAACCCAAGCTGTGAATCCTCCCGATGAAGTCACTGCATCCTTAAATAAGACATAACAGAGCAGGGACACAGCAAGACGGAGCAGAAGAATTTAATACCTTATGAAAATCATAGGAGATAACAATAAAGTACTGCAAGTGAGACAATCTGCAAAGGAACACACCAGCCTTCAACAGTGAGATCAAGGAGCTATAAGAGACACGTCTACAATGAGATCCTCATTTTTCATCTAGCTATACCAATTAGCTCATCAGGTGCCAAAGTAGCTGCTGCTAGTTCTCAGAAGTCAGCAGCTGTTACAAAATCAGTTTAAGAAAAAAAAGAAGTTCTTCACACTGACAATTTAGTTAAAGGAAGAATTTTTTAAATATAATAAGAATTCAGGCCCATAGTGCCAGGGATTTTCAAGGAGCTGCTATAAAAGGATGATACCTTTTATTTTATATATTTCATATTATCCAATTGTATTGTGAACAAAGACTAAAGTGATAACTATTTTATTTGCAGTATCGAATAAAATATAATCGTGAGGCTCTGGGCTCGGACTGCACCTCTCCCTTAGACCCCAATTCACAAAAGCATCTCTGCTCAGGACAGCATTAAAGATTGACCTTGGTACCTTTATCCTGACTGAGCTTGGTAACTACGGTAGTCTCGATTCCTGCTTTTGACCGCCGCCCAACAGTCACCCCAGCTCAGCTTCCTAAGCCCCAGCCATTACAGTGAGAGTGCCCCATGCTGTTTTTCAGTAACCATCCACAGTCCCACTCTTCTGTCTTCAGTCTCTTGCACTTTGCAAATATGAAATAAGTACCTGCTCCCTGGAGAGTTCACATTCTGATAGTCAAACTCACAAAAGCAAAGGGAAGGGGGAAAGGTGGCAAAGTGGTAATTGATCACATTAGGAAAGGTAAGGTTTCGCAAAAGATTTTTTTTTTTCATATAAACACAGTTACTCTCAATGTAGCCATAATCAACTTGTTAGTTTCCTGTATGTTGCTAGATCTGTAATATGTTAATGGCAGCTATGATTTATGATTGTTAATTAAACATCAATTTGAAGAATGTTGAATTATTTAAATGGAACGACTCCATTTCTACCACATGATATGCAGTGCCATGTATATTATTATGGATCCTGCTGCTTCATGTATAAGTTAATTTTTACTTACGTTTTCATAGATACCTTCCAGAGCAGTAGAGTTAATTTGTGAGAGTTGTTGCATTGAATTCAGCCTGGGAGACTGTATTCCTGCCATGCATGGGTATTTCTTAGAACAGTTGTTTCACACTCAGAAATCTTCATCCTCACCCCCGCTTTCAAAGTCATGCTTGACCGTCTTTTTTGGTCACCTACACTGTACTACAAGCAGAGTGATGCTTGCAGACTTTGGTGATCCCTTTCCCCACACACACTACAGTCCTGAAAGCAAGCAAACGTGGCGTCATTGAAAAAGAAAAAGGGATTTATTAACCCAAACAGAAAGACACTTTTATTATTTTCATGCAGAAAGCATTATAGTCAGGTACTGGTATTACATTATTCAGAAGACTATTTTCCATAATTAACACATCGAAACAGTTTGTTTTCATCATAGCATTACTTCCTTCAGGACACTTGAAACCAATAAGCAAGAATCAGTCCTTGAGCTTTTTTCTTTTAAAATTTCTTAGGAAATACATCTTTTACAAAGAATACCAAACAACTCTTTATATTCATTGCAGAATCTGTCAAATCTTTCATCCATATTATTGCAAAATAGCCACAGATTGTTAATTTATTAATATTAATTAGCTGTGCAATGTCAGGCTACTGTATTTTATTTTAATGAGTTCAATTCTCCTTCCACTTATGCCAGTGCTACCCCATTTGACTACATTTCACTGCCCAGGCATATAAGGGAGGAAAGAATTTGGCGCTCTGGTCTCAAAAAAAAAATGTCTTGCAGTTTGTCTAGAGTATGATTCAAATTTAAATGTGATGCATGTAAATATAATGGGTCTGACTCTCACATTAAGGCCACTTTACATCATTCTGGCTGTGTAAAGTTGTCTTAAAATGGGAGTAAACTTTGTCTTCTTCACATATCTAGAATAGTGTAAAGTAGCCTTAATGTAAATGAGAATTATGTCTAATGTGTGGATTGAAACTTATGGAAGTGTGTATACTTCAGCAATAAACTCTTAATAACCAGGGGACTGGTTGATTCTAGGCTATAGTAATGGGCTACATATCTTTCTACTTCTAGACTTCTGAGTGTAGTCAAGTTACTGATCTGTAGTGGCAAAATGTCATTGCTGTGGCATGGCTGTTGAATGGCCTATGGTGAAGTGAGTTGGTTGATCGGTGCAGTTCCTAGTGATCTACCATGACAATTGGCATGGATTTGGCAGTCGCAGCAGGGAGGCCGAGATTTGAATGGCCCTGAAAAGTCACTCCTTCTGTCTCACCATTAGAGATGACCCTAGGAGTATGTTGTACAAAAGGTATAGAGTATCTAGCATTGCGGGAGCCTATGTATAACCTATTACATGCACAATCTGCCACCTTGTATGACCACTAATGTTTAAAAAAAAAAGGGGGGGGGTGATCCTTTTGAATAGTAGAATGAGTTCCTAATGTACTTATCTTCATTTCTGTCTAGAAATGTGTATCATAGATGGTCAAGGTCTAGAATCTCTTCCCTAATTTCATTTTTGTGCTGCTTCTAAATGGGGAATATTAATTTATTTTTAATTTAAATCCCTTTCACCTTCTAATCAGGATGAGAGGTAAACAGTTACATCACCATGTTCAATGAAAGAAAGGTCTCTCTACTGTTCATCCCCTCAAGCCATAACAAACAATTGATGCCAGTTATTTTAAAAGGCAATTAATCCTATTATTGGTTTGTTGAATCAATACTAATGCATTTTTCCTATAATTTGCAGGTATTGACAACACTGGCTGTCAGCAAAGTTGAGGTAGGAAATTCTGCTTTATGCTAGTAGTATGTACGCAAATGTGTCTTTTTAAAATAAAACTGACTACGGATCGCAATGGATACATGCTGAAGGATTGTAGATAAAAGTTGTGGTGTTGGACTTTGCATTGTTTTGGATTTTGGGTGAAGGAATTATCAGGTTGCCTAGTTTGGGGTCATACATACTGCTTCAGAATGTCTCTCTAGCTGGTCCTCTTGTGTCTCTATAATCTGTGTTCTGTTCCTGTCCTTGCAGTTGTCCTGGTAGTATTATAACTTAACCTCCTTCCAGGAAAGTATTTATAGTTATGGGACTTCCTCTGGATACTAGTACAGCATTGTATCAATAGTCTCTAGAGCACAATGGTCAACACCCTAATTACTTACTCTCAACTGCCTCTGTATTGTGCTGCTAGCCTTTTCCTGCTCCAACCACTTTTCCCTGCGTTTTACATGGCAAGGGAACTGAGTATGCTCTATATTTCATTTGATTGAGTGGCATCTCCTTCTTCCCCAAAGTCCAAATCCAGTTCAGCTCACTCAGGAGTAGTACACTTGTGTGAGACAAAGCTGCCTTTGACCTGGGATCCTTGATGTTTGAATTCAACAGGACACGAAAGATGAGTTTAATTAAATGATGGCATTTCAATGGTGTTACATTTTGCTACTGTTCACAGAATACTTGTTGCAGACATTGGCTCTATTTATACAGTAGATGCTTTTCACTGTCATAGTTTAGTCTGATTTTTCTTGATGTTTTTCCCACTGATTTCCTGGTTTCTCCATTCATGGGTAGATGACATTGGACTATTATACTCATTGTGGCAGGATTGGAGTCAAATGGAAAGTGCATAAATTCCTAGCAACCTACATGTCAAATTAAAATCTGCACTAAAATTTAAAGTTTTATTATTATACTACCTAGATATATTATTAAGGGGATGCATTACTAAGTTCACTATTCACTGCTTCTAAATCTCTATTGTTATATAGAGAGGATTAGGAAGTCTAATTTGGGTTGGAGAGAAGTGTGCAAATTTAAGGTAAAATACTTTTTGAACTTCAACTTTTGTGCTTCATGAATTCATGAAAATGTTCTTCCGATTGTATCTAAAACTCCTAGCTACAGAAATAGCATTTTCAGCTTCAGATTTAAAAATTGATATTGTTCTGTTTTAGAATCTAAAGCTACATTCATAAGAACACTGACTTACTAAGGATTTCAGAGGGGTTTTTGTTTTTAAATTCCAGATAGAATACCAGTTATCCACCCAAGGACACGAAAGCTCCAGAAGTCCCATTCTGGGCTTTCAAGTCTTATTTTCAATGAATCAGTACTTTTGATATTCTCTTTTATGTATACATTTAGGAGTTAAGCTGAGAGAAATTGTACATTGATTTTATTTATCAGATATGCAATCTGAAGAGCTACATTGCAAGCAAATTCAACTCATTAAAGTTCCATGGATTTTATTGGATAAAATAATTACTGAACCCAGTTAGCAGCATATAACAGTTATGAGGTGGTTGTTGCTCTTCAGTAAAGGTGTTAAACAAAGTGGTTAATAAACATCCTTCAACAGTATTCTTACATTTAAAGTTTTACAGCGAATGGAGTATAATTTGGATGTTTAAATACAGTGCAGTCCAGTTTATATGAATGGTCTGGGCGACATCTGAAAGCTTTAGATACCAGGTATATGGATTAAGGGAAATGGTATTTTGAGTTGCAATTTGACATGGGGGACACACCGTGGATTCAGATAACTAGGATTTTTGGATAAAGAGACTTTGGATAACTGGAATTACACTGTAATTGATAACTTATAAAAAACAACACTTCTTGACAAGTCACTTATATGTTATAGCTGTATTTACATATGTTTCTGTATTGCTCTGGAATCTGTCACTTTGCTTTTAATAATCAACTGATATTTTTATTCAGTGCACAGTTACTGACTCATTCAAATGTAATGTCAATTGGAAGCTCGCAGAGTGTTTCTGTATGAAACTGGTCTTAGACTCACAGTAGGGAATTTGTGATGTTCTCCAAAGCTAATGTTTAACTGCAACAAAATGTCTAGGTGATTCCAACTGCTGCAGTCAGATAAATTTTTAATATGAACCTTAGGTAAATTAAATTGCATTATTAAAGAGAATAGATAAGCTGTACTAGTTAACTTAAAGAACAAGGACACAAGTTCACTTGCATGCTTTAAAAAGAATGAATACAATCAAACTCGTTCTTATTTAGCTTTAACGTACTGTATTCGAGATAGATCCTGCTTGTCTTGCTTATCTGAATACTAATCTTTCAAGTGAGTAATGTGAGGATTTGCCTGATTTTTGGTCATTAGTAAGGGGCTGCAGTGATAGATAGATAGATAGAAACAAACCCTCACTCTGGTTTACATTAATGCCTCTGAATTTTTTTTCTTTTTAAAAAATTTGTCATTGTGCAGGCAATATTTTCAGTTTTGTTCCTTGAGCAAATGGTCTATTTTGTTGTTGTTAATTTTGAAAATGTTCCCCATTATAATAATGACTCTTGATCTAGATTGTGTAGATCAAACTTCTATCATCATTACAGACTCCTGAGTTGCTCTTGTCTGTTTGCTTGTTTGGCGCTTTGGTAACAGTTTCAAAACTTGTATCTTAAAGGGTTAGCACATTTGGCAGTTGCATTAAATAAAAACCTTTATGAACAATTTTTGTGTGCTTCAGTTCATGAATAAACTAACCAAACAGGGCACACTTATTATGGGAAAGTACAGCCACAATTTAGGAATCACTTAAGCCTCTGTGTGCTAAAGTCCCATTGAAGACAAAGCATGCTTAAGTGCTTTTTTGAATCAGGGCAAAAGTATTTCTTACTGTGAGTAGTCCTATTGAATTCATTGGAACTACTCACAGATAATTACTACGCCTATTAATAGTGGTTGCAAGATTGAGTCCATAACTTTTGAACTGTGTGCAGTAGAAAGTGTGGGTGAAATACTGGCCCCGTTGAAGTAAATGCCAAATTTCACCTTTTGTGTTTATATAATAGACTGTGTACTATGCATAATGTATGAAATATTATTGTAGACAGGTCAGTCCCAGGATATTAGAGAGACAAGGTGGGTGAATTTATTGGACCAATGTCCATTGGAGAGTTGGGTAAGTTTCTCAAACCTGAAGAAGAGCTCTGTGTAAGGTTGAAAGCTTGTCTCCCTCACCAACAGAAGTTAGTCTAATAAAAGATATTACCTCATCTCTTTCCTATAATGTCTTACAACATTGGTTGTAAGCACCTGGTTTTTATATATGACAAATCAACACTTTGCTAAATTTGACAGTATAGGTTTGTTCAATTTTGATTTTGGATGCATATTAAGTTCACATTCTATTTTGCTTGTTAATGATGATTTGCTTTTTTGACTTAAATCTTGTAAGCCCTGAAGAATGCTGAGGAGCATAAAACAAGGATATCAGATTTTTTTGCCTTTTCACTAGGTTCATGCAATAATTAATTAAGTCTCCTTAATTCTTTGTTACTGTGTAATAGTGTGTTTCCTTGGGTCCATTGTCTGTTCTTAAAAACTGGAGCTTAAACCTGTGCAAAGTGATTTCATATTATTTTCCTTTCTAAAGGCTTCATTTATATGAATGTTTATTGGCTGCTGTTCTTGAACTGTGCATCCATGCAGGCTTATGATTTGTTTAGTTCTATTTTTTGCCTCTGGTTTATTTAGCTGTGTTCCTTTACTGGATTTTATAAGGCTATGACGCCCAGAAAAACCTAAAGGAAAAAAGCTAACATATTTTCATCTTGGTTTAATATTTAAGAATGAGGCAACATTTTTTTTTTCAAAGTCTAGTTGCCACAGCCCAATTGCAGAGAAATGAATATGTGTAGAAGGAGCTGTCAAGTAATCCAAAGACCTTTCTTCCATATTTGAACACAGAAGTGCAACAAATACTGACAGAGTCAACCATTCAGGCAGTGAAGTCTTCCATGAATAAATTCTAAATTTACCCACACTGGCTTTTAGTGTCCCACCCTCGTAAATATTCAAATTACAAATAAAATCTTGTGGATATGTATTCTAATAAAAAGATTTTTATCACAAATGGCTGAGCATTCTTCCACAATAATGCACTTAATGGGGCATGTTAATGTCATTACAACACAGGCTTCAGAACAGACTAGAATGCGGCTATTTATTATCTAAATTGCCATAATATACAGCATCTTGCAATCAGATTTCCTCACAATTCATTACTATAGTACAGTGTCAGGAATGAAATTTCTCAAATCTGTACATTTTGGGTAGCAAATGCATTTGAAAAAAATACTTCCTGTAAAATATTACATCCCCGTCCTGTTTCAATGCTACTGAAAGTATTGTTGGACAAACTCACAGATGTTCATTCAAAAAAAAGTGTACGTGGACTCTGCTAACCTTTTTTGAGAGGAACGAACATTATTTTAAAAATTAATGTGGGCCCATAGTTACATAACCTTACAATAGGCCACTATATTGTACAATTTTAAAATGTATTATTCTTAAACTATATGAAATTAGACTTTTCTTACTTATGTGTTTACTTGGACTAAATTATTTTTTGAGAAGCCAACAGTGCCCTGTGCTACTTTGAAATTAGGGGAGCCAGATAGGATGCTTCTGGTGTAAGGGAATAGAATAAGGGAAGTAATAAATCCATGGCAGAATCCCTCTCCCTTCTGTCTTTCCCTGCTGCTGCCACCATCACCTGTAACTAACCATTTACCCCTGGTTGTTGTTGCATCAGCCAGCTGGAGCCAACTATGCTGCTTTAAATGAGTCATGTGGAGGCATTCAGCCTCTATGGGTAAGTCTACATGGCAAACCTCTTTTCCCCCCGTGGCAGTGAATCTAAGAGCCCAGGCCTACAGACTTGGGCTCATGGGGCTCATGCTGAGGCGCTAGAAACAGTCATGTGACACTTGGGCTCGGGCTCTGAAACCCACCCTCCTCACTGGGCTTCAGAGCCTCACCTCCAACCCAAGCCTGAATGTTTGCATGGCTATTTTTAGTGCCATAGCATGAGCCCCACAAGTCCGAGTCTGTAGATCTGGACTTTGACACTCTCCATACAAGGTTTCTGTTTTTTGTTTGTTTGTTTTTTGCCATGCAGACATACCCTATGAGTGATCCAAGACACACAGGTTTAGAAACCCCAATCCTATGTCCATTCCACAAGAGGGCAAACTTTCTTCCCTTGATGGAAAAAATAGAGGAAAACTCCATTTGTTTTCTGTCCCTGATGCAGGCTTTTCTTATGTAGAGAGCATTTGGCCTTTTCCACCATGACTTTGGAGAAATTTGTGTACCTTTCCAAAATTCCTGTTAAAGGTAAATATTTAGGGCATACCTAAGTTGTTTCTCTGCCTGCATAGGTGAAGGTCACTAATATTCTTCTGCTTCTATAGCTGACTGGGAACCTAAACTCATATGTTCTCTTCCTGGATCTGACACTGACTCAATACTGTATATGGCTTTGGACAAGCTAGTTCACTTCTCTCTGCCTATCTGTCCAACAGTCTTACTTTCAGCTACCTCACAGTGAGACTTAACTAATAGACGCACAGATGAAAGTCCAAAGTATTAGTGTTAGGTCTTTAGGGTAAAACAGATAAAACGCAATAGCCAGTCTCACTCTCAAATTCTTGTTGGTCTTTATAAAGTATGTTATAAAAATACCACAAGTTCAGTTTTTCTAGGGTGAAAATAGTTTGAGGAAGAGGCTGTGGAGGCATGGGTTCACCTGTGGGAGCATAGGACTTGGAAAATGGGCTACATCTTTTTATTTTATTTTATCATGAGAAAATGTCTAAGCTCCAATATAAACTTCTTTTTGCTCTTAAAATGAACTATAATTTAGTTAAAAATAAAAATCCAGAAAACCATTTTTTATGATTTTTATTTTTGGGACCAAGCCTGACCAGATATCAGAGAAAATGGGTCTCACATGCTCCATTTACAGGGGTTCACTTCATCCTTGAAGTGATCCTTGAAGGTGAAAAGCACAGACTTTAGAACAGAGTTCAGACTCTGCATCCAAGAGCAATAAAGAAGATACCGCATAAAGAACCATTTGTCAATGTTTCTTTTATTATTCCTTTCTGTTACTACTTCTTTGGAATTCTAATGTCTGTTGTGTTCTTGAAATAAACAAATTTGACTCCAAGTATCAGAGGGGTAGCCGTGTTAGTCTGAATCTGTAAAAAGCAACAGAGGGTCTTGTGGCACCTTTGAGACTAACAGAAGTACTGGGAGCATAAGCTTTCGTGGGTAAGAACCTCACTTCTTCAGATGCAAGGATGTCTTGCATCTGAAGAAGTGAGGTTCTTACCCACGAAAGCTTATGCTCCCAGTACTTCTGTTAGTCTCAAAGGTGCCACAAGACCCTCTGTTAAATTTGACTCCATATTTTCTGACATTTAATAGATAGCCAAGTTCTCTTCTGTTTCCTTTTGTGTAGTTCTTTTGGTTCATAAGCCTGATGGGATATGCAGTATCAACTTACCATGCAAATCTTGGATGTTGTGAATCACCTGACTGATGTTTGTGGTAATGTTTTTTCAGTGACTTTTGGGGACCTGAAACAGCAGCTGTTTCTGTTGAGTTGATGCACATGCATTTACCCATTGTCTGAGGTTGAAGACACTCCCTCTTATGCATATTTAAAATACTTTAAATAGACTGGCTCCGTTTTGTTCCCCATGTGTTAAGTCTAATTGTGGAGAGAAAAACAACAGACTAAGAGGAGCGCGTCCTAGTTTACACTGGATTTGGAGCTTGTTTTGCTCTGTTAACTTTTTGGCTTTGTACCCAAAATTGATTTGTGTGAATTCTTGACTTGTTCCCTAAATTTAGCTATGTTGGTGTATCTCCATCTTTGTGCAAATGTATTCAATTCAGATGTATAGCAAGTTCTTCAAAAAAATGTGTGCTGCTAGCAACATGTTCAGAATAGAGGACTTTCTGTTTGCTAGGACGGACACAGTTCACAATCATTAGCAGCTGAAGACAAACTCAGGATTATGATCTCACGTGACTAGGTTAATGATTTACACTTGCACAAAATAAGTGAGAATCCAGAGAATCTCTTTCTCAGTCTTTCACTGGACATATGAGTTAGTATTCTAGTCTCTTACCTCTGATGTGTTCAAATTATGCTACTTTCACAAGGGAACATGGAAACTAGTGGTTTGATTTCATTCTAATCCCTAGCAGATGTTAGCCAACATTATACGTGTATCATAGAACTGGCTTATCTGTTTAAAGGGTTTGTCTCTGGCTCAGGGTGAAACAAATTTCCACATTATGCCTTTTTGTTCATCCTTCTGCAAATGCTGCCTGCTTTTTCTGGGACTTTATAGCTGTTCTCTTAAGACTAGGCCAAATCCTTTTGGGGGCGAGAGCGTCTGGGGATTTTTGGATTGTTTGCTCCATTTCCATTGCTGCTCTGCTCAGTCCTGGATCATTCTCCTGTCTTGTACTGATGCCTCTGAATCATCATGCATTTACACTACAGTAAAGATGGAATGGCACTGCAGAAAAGTCAAACATATAGACTCATAGACTTTAAGGTCAGAAGGGACCATTATGATCATCTAGTCTGACCTCCCGCATGATGCAGGCCACAAAGCCGTCCCAACCCTTTCCCTTGACTCTGCTGTTGAAGTCCCCAAATCCTGTGGTTTAGAGACTTCAAGTAGCAGAGAATCCTCCAGCTAGCGACCCCTGCCCCATGCTGCGGAGGAAGGCGAAAAACCTCCAGGGCCTCTGCCAATCTACCCTGGAGGAAAATTCCTTCCTGACCCCAAATATGGCGATCAGTAGAACCCCGAGCATGTAGGCAAGATTCTCCAGCCAGACCCTCATTGGCCATTGATACTATTTACCAGCGATGGCACACTGTTCATTTGACTAAAATCACGTTATCCCATTAAACCATTCCCTCCATAAACTTATCTAGCTTAATCTTAAAACCAGACAGGTCCTTCGCCCCCACCATTTCCCTCGGAAGGCTGTTCCAATATTTCACCCCTCTGACGGTCAGAAACCTTCGTCTAATTTCAAGCCTAAACTTCCCCACGGCCAGTTTATATCCATTCGTTCTCATGTCCACATTAGTACTGAGCTGAAATAATTCCTCTCCCTCCCTGGTATTTATTCCTCTGATATATTTAAAGAGAGCAATCATATCCCCCCCAGCCTTCGTTTGGTTAGGCTAAACAACCCGAGCTCCTCAAGTCTCCTGTCATACGACAGGTTTTCCATTCCTCTGATCATCCTAGTGGCCCTTCTCCGTACCCGTTCAAGTTTGAGTTCATCTTTTTTAAACATCGGAGACCAGAACTGCACACAATACTCCAAATGAGGTCTCACCAGTGCCTTGTACAACGGAAGCAGCACCTCCTTATCCCTACTAGATATACCTCACCTAATGCATCCCAAGACCGCATTGGCTTTTTTTTCACCACCTCGTCACATTGTCGACTCAGTCATCCTGCGGTCTACCAGGACTCCGAGGTCTTTCTCCTCCTCCGTTACTTCTAACTGATGCGTCCCCAGCTTGTAACTAACATTGTTGTTAGTCATCCCTAAATGCATCACCTTACACTTTTCACTATTAAATTTCATCCTATTTCTGTTACTCCAATTTACAAGGTCATTCAAGTCTCCCTGCAGAATATCTCGATCCTCCTCCGAATTGGCAATACCTCCCAACTTTGTGTCATCTGCAGACTTTATCAGCCCACTCCTACAATTGGTTCCGAGGTCAGTAATAAATAGATTAAATAAAATCGGTCCCAAAACCGAACCTTGAGGAACTCCACTGGTGACCTCCCTCCAACCTGACAGTTCACCTTTCAATACGACCCGCTGCAATCTCCCCATTAACCAGTTCCTTATCCACCTCTGGATTTTCATATCTATCCCCATCTTTTCCAATTTAACCAATAATTGCTCGTGCGGTACAGTATCCAAACGCTTTACTGAAATCAAGGTATATTAGGTCCACCGCATTTCCCTTATCTAATAAGTCAGTTACTTTCTCAAAGAAGGAGATCAGATTGGTTTGGCACGATCTGCCTTTGGTAAAACCATGTTGTAATTTGTTGCAATTGCCATTGACCTCAAGGTCCTTAACTACTTTCTCCTTCAGAATTTTCTCCAGGACCTTGCACACTACAGATGTTAAACTGACAGACCTATAGTTACCCGGGTCACTTTTTTTCCCTTTCTTGAAAATAGGAACCACATTAGCTATTCTCCAGTCCAACGGTACCACCTCCGAGTTTAAAGATTCATTAAAAATTATCGCTAAGGGGCCTGCTATTTCTCGCGCCAGTTCCTTCAATATTCTTGGATGAAGATCATCCGGTCCGCCCGACTTAGTCCCGATAAAGTGTTCAAGTTTAGTTTCTACCTCGGATATGGTAATCCCCCCTCCTTTATCCCCCTCTGTCACGCTGCCAATATTCCTAATCCCTTCATTGGCCTCATTGAACACCGATGCAAAATATTCATTTATATATTGTGCCATGCCTAGATTATCCTTAATCTCCACTCCAGCTATAGTCTTCAGCAGTCCCACTTCTTCTTTCTTTGCTTTCTTCCTATTTATATGGCTATAAAACCTCTTACTATTGCTTTTAATTCCCCTCGCAAGGTCCAACTCTACACGGCTTTTGGCCTTTCTCACTCCATCTCTACATGCTCTGACCTCAATAAGGTAAGTTTCCTTACCTATCCCTCCCTCTTCCACTCTTTGTACGCTTTCTGTTTTTTCCTAATCACCCCTTTGAGACGATCGCTCATCCAGCTTGGTCTAAATCTCTTGCTTACTAACAGTTTTCCCTTTTTTGGGATACAGGCCTCGAACAGCTCCTGCAGCTTTACCTTAAAATAATCCCAGGCATCTTCTGCCTTTAGATCCATTAATATGTTAGCCCAATCCACTTCCCTTACCAGTCCTCTTAATTTATTAAAATTAGCCTTTTTAAAATTGTAAATCCTAGTCTTTGATTTAATTCTGTTAATCCTTCCATTTAGTTTGAACCGAATTAGCTCATGATCACTGGAGCCAAGGTTGTCCCCTACAACCATTTCCTCAACGAGGTCCTCACTACTCACCAAAACGAAATCCAAAATGGCCTCCCCCCTCGTCGGTTCAGCTACCACTTGATGAAGGAATTGATCAGCAAGCACATCTAGGAACATCTGAGCCCTATTATTGCTACTAGCATTTGTTCCCCAATCTATATCTGGGAAGTTAAAGTCCCCCTTAATTACACAGTTCCTAATAGTATTTACTTCCCTAAACACATTAAATAGTTCTTTATCCATATCCTGGGTAGATCCTGGCGGTCTATAGCACACCCCAAGCACTATCCCAGGGGAGGCTCTAGTAGTTCTTTTACCTAGTGTGAGTATTGCCCAGACGGACTCCGTCTTATCCATTAAATCAGTTATTATTTCTTTACAGCTTACCTCATTATTGACATACAATGCCACCCCCCCACACCTTTACCTTTGTTCCGGTCGTTCCTAAACAGCACATACCCTTCCATACCTGTACTCCAGTCATGACTGCCGTTCCACCACGTTTCAGTTATTCCTACGATATCTGGTTTCATTTCTCGGACCAGGAGCTCCAATTCCTCCATTTTGTTACCTAGGCTTCTCGCATTGGTGTATAAACATCCTAATGTATGCCGTTTAGCCTGTCTCCCATTAGTTATGCAATTTGTAACGGACCCCTTACTGTTCTTCCCCACTCTCCCTCTTATGTCCAATCCCATCCCCCCGGCTATATCTCTTCTTATCTCATCACTCACCTTTTCAATGTTGGAATCTGGCGTGGAGATTAACAGTACATCTCCCAACCGTCTCCCTCAACTTCCTAGTTTAAAGCTCTTTTGATGAGATGAGCCAGCCTCCCTCCTAGAAGTCTATTTCCTTCCCTACTCAGGTGAAGTCCAGCTTGAGAACAGCTGTCTGTCCCCGAAAGCCTCCCAGTGGCCATACATCCCAAAGCCCTCCTTATAGCACCACTCCCTTAGCCAACTATTTATTCTCACAATCCTATCAGCCCTTTGCTGCCCTTCTCTAGGAACAGGCAGAATCCCACTAAAGATGATCTGAGCCTTGATTTCCTTGAGCGTCTTCCCCAGCCTGGCATAATCTCCCTTGATTCTCTCTAACGAGAACCTAGCCGTATCATTCGTTCCTACATGAAGGATTATCAAGGGGTTCTTACCTGCTCCCTTTAGTATCCTTTTCAACCGCAGGTCCACATCCCATATCTTTGCGCCCGGTAGACAGCACACCCTCCTGTTCTCTAGGTCCTCCCTGGTCACAGGCCTATCCAACCTCCTCAGTAAGGAGTCCCCAATCACATAAACCTGCCGTCGCCTGGCGACAGTGCGATCTACCAATCTATCTTCTGTTCCCTCTAGTCGAAACCTGTGTCCGTTCCTATTTTCCCTCATACTCCCCCTTGTGCCATCCTGTATCCTCCTGGTGCCCAGATCTGGTGCTGTCTCCATCAACTCCTCCCCTCTCTCTATTGGACTAGCTGCTCTTCTCTTCTTCCTCACCCTCTCACCTTCAGTTACCTCCTGCTGCCCCCTCTCCTCGTTATCCAAACACCCAAACCTGTTCCTGAGTTCTATTTCCCCTTCACTAGCCCGCCTTTTCCTTGGCCTGCTTCTCACGGTCACATGCTTCCACTGCCCTTGTTCTTCCCCTAGAATTCTCCCCTCACAGTCATCAGCATCTGCTTCCACCTGCACCCCTGAGCATTCCCCTTCTGCCCCTCCTCGCCTTTCCTCCATCAGCTGCTCGAACCCCCTTCTAAACTCCATCAGGGTATCTACCTGCATCTCCAACCCCTTAATCTTTTCTTCCAGTAACTGTATTAGGCGGCACTTCATGCAAACATACCTCTGTTCAGGCTCACCCGCTAGAACCATATACATACCGCAGCTTCCACATGCAATCATCTGCATTCTGTCCACTGCTGCCTGGCTCATGGCTGCTGCGGTCTCTGCCCTCAGCACCTGGGGACACAGAACACACAACACACCGCGCCCTCCTGCCTCCCCTTCCACCTCCCCCTGCAAAATCCCACTCAAACTCCCCTGTTAGCAGCCCTGTTTGCTGCCTCCTGTGCCACTGCTCGCAGCTGTGCCGCTGCCTGGCTGGGCAGCCGCTTTTATACTCTGGGGAGAACAGTATCTCCCCTCCTCTCACTGTAACATTCTGGCAACTACTGAAAAATTAACTGAGAGTTGTCCACATTCCTGTCTCTGTCATTTAGTAAATGATATGATCAAGTTCAGGAGGTCTTGGGACCTACCTATGTCAGAGATCGCCTTGAGGAGATATCCCAAGTTTAGTATCATGAGGTATTACTTTCTAGCTCTATTATGCAAAGGAAGCCTTCTTTTGCATTCATTCAGAAAAGACCACTAAAATGTTGAGATAATATCCCCAGTTTGTTGTCATAACCTCCTCAACTTAAAAAAACAAAAATTACTAGAAAACCAAATCAGTTCAAAGAGAAGGAGGCTATTGAATTAGACCTTAATAGTTCAGATATTTGTGTGGCTCAAAATACAACAAAGCCCTGGCTGGACTTACGCTGCTATCAGCAAGGTCCTTGATTATCAAGAAATGTCATTGTGAGCCCCCCTCCCACTCTCCTCCCCTCCCCACTTTCCTACACTGAAAGAATAGGTCAGACCTGGTGGGTAGCATGTTTCTGAAAAGGCCAACAAATGTATTACATTTTGGTCACCCTTTTGTTGCTGTGTTAAAAAATCCTCTGACAGAACTGACAGCTGCTTCATTTCTGCTTTTACTTAAATGTTTGTAAAGCACAGTGTACATTTATGGTGCTGTGTAAATGTATTTGTATTAATAATATGGTGGTAGCATATGCAAGATTTCTTAAAACACTAATAAATGGTAGAGAGGCCATTCAGAGCACTTCTTCTTGCTGATATTATTTATTTGTATTATAGTAATGTTCTCATCATGCTCAGCACTATACAGGCACATATTAAAATAGTCCATATTTCAAAGGGCTTACAATCTAAGTAAAGACAAACAAAAGGTGGGGGGCAGGGAAGAGGCAAAGTAACCTGCCCAAAGTCACACAGCAGAGCCAGAAATAGAACCCAGGTATTCTGAGCTTCAGATCTGTGTCCTTTCCACCAGACTGTGCCTGACTGTGCTTTTGACTGGGATGCTACTTTATAACTCAGAACACATCAATAAAAATGCAGATTGTGTGTGTGTACATATATATATATATATATATATATATATATATATGTATAAAAACACATTTCTTTGAAAAAGTGAGAACAACTTTCAGTGTAATGGGAAGGTGCAGTTTTGGCCTATACTTTGTGACAAAGTTCCTCCTCTATCTTGGTGGGTCCTGTGCTTATAGGTGGATTTTCTTGCCTCAGAGATTCACCACGTGGGTTGGGGAACAGGCCAGAGACCCTCCCCTCTAGAACCCACAGTCCAGGTCAATTGGGAGGTTTAGGGGGAACCCAGGCCCGCCCTCTACTCCGGGTTCCAGCCCAGGGCCCTGTGGACTGCAGCTATCTATAGTGCTTCCTGTAACAGCTGCATGACAGCTACATCTCCCTGGGCTACTTCCCCAGGGCCTCCTCCAAACACCTTCCTTACTCTCACTACAGGACCTACCTCCTGGTGTTTGATAACGCTTGTGCACCTCAGTCCTCCAACAGCACACCCACTCAGCTCCTTACACCTCTTGCTCCCAGCTCCTCACACTCCCACCACAAACTGAAGTGAGCTTCTTTTTCAAACCCAGGTGCCCTGATTAGCCTGCCTTAATTGATTCTAGAAGCTTCTTCTTAATTGGCTCCAGGTGTCCTAATTAGCCTGCCTGCCTTAACTGGCTCTAGCAGGTTCCTGATTATTCTAGTACAGCCCCTGCTCTGGTCACTCAGGGAACAGAAAACTACTCATCTGGTGACCAGTATATTTGCCTTCTACCAGACTCCTGTACCCCACTGGTCTGGGTCTGTCACAACTTATTTAATTAATTTTCTTCATGCAGACATTAGGGTGCTCTGCTCCTGGCAACTGAATGCTCCTCTCTACCAGGGGAACAGTTGGGCAACAGTGTACTCCAAAATCAGGGAGGGTTTTTCCCTTATTTTTCTCTTTCTTTTTCTGTGACCATTCTGCAATGAGTTTTGTACTTATGTTACTCTGTTTCTGTACTCTGAAGCCATGTCTTTGCTCAAAATACCATTGCCAGTGACTGCAATTTGAATGCTGTCTGCAGTGTTGTAGCTGTATTGGTCACAGGAGATCAAAGAGACAAGGTAGGTGAAGTAGTATCTTTTATTGGACTAATGTCTGTTGGTGGAAGGTATAAACAGATACCTTCTCCAGACCTGTAGGAGAGCTCTGTGAAGTTCAAAAGCTTGTACATTTCACCAGAAGTTGGTCCTATAAAAGATATTACCTCACCTACCTTGTCTTTTGAATGTTCTCTTATGCAAAAACCTACTTTATCAATTTGCCCCTCTCCTCTCCATTTTTCTTGTCTTTCTTTTATTCCCCCCTCATCTTCTCTCCCTTTTGTCGCTTTCCTTAGCTCATTCAAATACTGTTGATGTTCTAACAAAATACATGGAGCTTTTTTTTTTTCTTTTTGATCAATTCATAAACTTTTAGATAGTTTTATAAATAATAAAACCATAAATATATACTTTTTAAAATGGGAAGGCAGCATGGCTGGGGAATATGCTGATTCAGTACTTCCCCTATCCAGCCTCTAATGATGGTGATCCTGTGAAGCTACAGTCAGAAACTAAAACTGCCCTTCCACTGTTAATGTATTGACCTGTTGTTGCAAGGCAAATTTGTCCTCCCTTGCTCTTCTTGATGGAAGGTTGAGTAGGATTGGTTAGAGAGCTTTGTAACAGATTCATTGAAATTTAGAAGAGTTTATGTTTCTGAGACTGTGGTGTCATATTGTTTTAATATTACTGTTATGGCAGGTGTCACCGGTTGGCACTGTTATATATAGTCTTATAGATTCTTTTTCTTCTTGTGAGTAAATTATTAGTCTTGGAAGAATTGCTGTCTTGTTGGTTTTCAGATACAGTTCTTAGGGAAGCTATAGCAAATGGCAAGAGAATTTATTCTCTGACTAAGAGTCAATTCTTGAGGCAGAGTTGCTCCCTAGGGCAACTGGGCATTAGTTTTTGACTGGAAGAGTATTGCCTGCATGCTGTTGCAGAACAGGTGTAAATAAAAACGTAGCATTAAGAAAACCCCTGGTCTCTTTGTCATCTAAGTTCTCTTCCAATGGGAAGCTGACCTGCACGGCTCCAGCACTCAGCAGAGGGGACATATTATGAATATCTGCCCAGAACAGAGGTTGGGTATAGCTCTAAATAGCTCCTATGCGTTTGAAGAAGAATTAGGAATTAATTAGTACGGTCAAATTCACAAGGGTATTTAGACATCTAGTGGAATTTACAAAAGTGCCTGTGCAGGCTATGCACCTAACTCACATTGACTTGCATGGGAGTTAGGCACCTAACTCATTTAACAGCCTTTGTAAATTCCACCAGGCACCTGTCTTCATCTTTGGGTGTTTAAATACCATTCTAAATCTCTCCCTAAACTGCTAATGACTATAAATGCAAGAACTGGACTTTCCAGCTGCAGCAAATAACATCACAAATGAGCTAATGGGGCATCTTCTAAACATGGGCTGAAAATACGTTCAGAGGAGCATATAGGAATTATATATTAAACAGCATAATTTGGGTGCCTAACTCCTTTAAACTCATTTTAAAATCCCTATCTTTGCTGACAAAGTCTCTTTTTCCTGTCCCAGCATTACCTATTCTGCATAGGGTTATGTTAGTTGGAGTTTGAATTCTGAGTGCTCCACAAATTTTAGTTGTTTAAAATGCACATTGCTCGCAAACAGAGTTTCCCAACTCATCTGGGTTTTTTGAGAGGGTCTGAGTCTATAAACCCTTTCTCATGACAGTCCTTGCGTGAATATGGGTGTATAAGATTAGGCCCCTTGAGTTGAGGGGAATATGTACTGAAAACCTCCACAATCATTTAGAGCTATGCAACATTAGAAACAAAATCGTGTTGTAGCTGCTACTGTAAAGTCTAATTTGCCATATAAAATATGAGAGCTTTAGTGAAATATGAGCCTGGAGAGCAACTCTTTCGATCTCAAGTAGTCAAAAGGTTGGCATGTATAATGCTATGAAAATAAATGAAGTCAAAACTGTAGGAAATAATTTATGGTTTGTGGATTGGTTTACTGATAGAAGTACAGCACTAATAAAAGCTTATAACATAGAAAAGCAAATAGTTTGACAATAAAATGGATGTAAATTCTAAAACTTTACCTTCATAAAAGAAAGTGTTAGAAATGTCTTTCAGCCTACTCAGCTGGATGTGTTCAGCTAACCAATAGTTTATTGATGTAAATTATTTTAAATGGAATTTTTACAAGGGATATAATTTGAAATCAACCATTTGTTTTATATAATATTCTTTACTTTCCTAAATAATAGCATTAGAATTGTGACCTATGGTTTACGCCCGGTTCTGGAAAGCTTTACTCACATGGCTAATCTTTATTCACATGAGTAGCCCCAATGATCAAGGCCCTGATCCTGCAAAGTCCAATAGCTGTTCATCACTTTTCTCATATCAGTACTCACTTTACTCATGTCAGTGGGACTAATCAAGTGCTTAAAGTTAAGTATGTGCACAAGTGCAGAATTGGGGCCTTAGCCTTTCTGAGTTTAGGACCTTAGTTACATCACAATCTGGTACTAGTTAGGATCTTATATGGTCTTAATTACTGTAGTAGTTGAGTGTTTAATTATAATAGCCTACAACTAGAACTGCTATAACTTTCACACCAACAGCTTTGTGGCTTTCATGAGAAAATGGATCACTTACCAGTGGCAGTTATCCAAATTTGTCTCAGTTAAGGGCTATTGGAAGCATTCTATCCTAATAGAATCTGTTATTTGTTCTTGAAAAACAATCCTCTCATTACTTGCTTTAATACTATGGCAAAGTTTGGGTCTCTTTGGATTTTACAGGACTCGCTCCCCCTTTGTGACTCCCTAAAGTTCCGCTTTTTGCTCTTTTCCTATTCCTCTTCCTGTTTGTCCTTCTGACTCTTCAATGTTGTTCTGCCCTGCTGGCAACACACACATTTGTACTGCTAAAAATCCCTGTACCTATGGTCAGGTGTCTAATCACAGAACACAGGTTATGATGGCAGTTTCGATTGTTCCTTTAACCAGACATCATAAAACATTCTGTCCACGAGGAAGTGTCCTTATCCAGTTCTGTAGAACTGGTTTGACAGACTTCTCAGTACTGCTTAGACCTGATATGCTCCAAAAATTCTGAAGCTAAACTTTCTTCCAAAATATTGATAATCAGAGAAAGAAAATGTTATTGATCTCATCTTATCAGCGATCCCTCGGGGTCGAGGATGATCTCTTTCACAGGTTCTATTTTTCATGGGTCCTTAGGTGGCTGAGGATCCGATCCTTGAACCACAGGCTCATTGGCAGACATTGCAGGTGGTGTTGGAAGACAGGGTTGGGCCGCGATTGCTGTGTGACAGTCATCTTTCTTTCTTTTTTGGCTTTTTTCTGCAACCAGGGCAAGGCGATTTTCCTCAAAAGTCCACTTTTGTTATTGATCTACCCTTGTGAGCAACTCCCATGTACCTACTTGCAAGGCTAAAGATTTACCAGTAAGTTAGGCATCTGAAGTGAGGGCTGGACTTGAGGGGCCATACAAGCTTGTGAGAATGGATACCATTAGTAAGTGGGCATGGAGTACTGATTACTTAGGTCTATCCGATATGTGCTATCATTCTGTCATTTGAAACAGGTCTACACCTACAGAGACCTGGCCCTTGAGCAAATTTGATCAGCATCACCAGACTCTGCACATACAGTACTCAAATATCTAACCAGGTTAAAAAGGGAAGGTGGCACAGTAGTGAGAATAAACTAACCTCAGATTGGTATCAAATCATTGACTTTAATGAAACACTATATTGTAAATGTATTCTCTTTGTTGTTTATTTCCTTGATTAGTTTTATGTTTGCTTTCTAAATGTTGTGAGGTTTTGCTGCCTATAGAACAATTTTAACATGTGTTGAGAAGGGTTTTAAAGCTGCCATATAAATCATTCACAGTCATTTTGTTATGAATTTCAAGAGTATCAAGCTGTCAGAACTGTGGATCTATGTCATATTGATCTTTGTGATAAAAAGGAAACTATAACTGTGAGGCAAAAATTAAAATTCTCCCAGGAAAAGAGAGTATGTCCTAAAAATATACAGGCTACAAAGTTGATCAATCTCCTTTGTTCTGTGATTATTACAATAAAAGTTGGTATTCATTGCAGATTATCTTCAAGTTAACATAATCTAGTAAGATATAAACATTCATGTGTTTACATTTTCAGCCACATGATACACACAGGTAGCACTTCTCTATTTTGGCAAACCAAGGCAAGAAGATAATTAGGGAAAAGTGTATATATGTTTGTGTGATAAAGCTGGCTTAATCATTGCAAGGGAGACATTTCCTAAAGAACATACAGTAGTGACTTGATAGAACAAGACAGAATCATGCAATTCCAATTAATGTGCAAATATGTATGCTGACCTCTCATTCTGTTCATCATGTGGACATGGGGGTTATTTTTATCTCCATATTATATATATGACATCTTAATTTTTTTCTTGCCTGTGACCATGGGAAAAGTCATCATGTGGCACACAACAAGCTGAGGGAATTTGGAGATAAATTTCTCAGCTGTCATACACATCTTTGAGCAGACCTTGGTTTGGAGATAGACCTCTTCCTTCTGCAAGGATTAACATTAAGAAGGTGTACTCTCCTTATTAAAATCACATGCATCTTTTGGCCATATGCTGTGAACAGTCCATTGTCAACAATGATTTACTTACTGTCATATTTTAAAAGTCCACATTTAGCAAACAAAGTTTATCCACTGTGAAGCTCAAAAGAGATTTTAATACAAAATATAGTGGTATTCAGTTTTAATAATTTAAAATTTTAGGAGGTGGGATGTCAGGAACTCAGTAACGGCTTTTTTATTCTGATGTTATCTTTGTACCATCCTCAGCCTCAGTGAAATTTAGAGCCTCATAAGGGCTGTTTGAAACTCATCTGCTGATTATAGTTCCCAGGAGACAGTTCACCACCTTTGGATTGCCAGAGTAGTATGTGCACCAGCAATGTCACCTCCTTATGCCAGGGGCTGCTGAGATAGGGGGTGTAGAAGGCAGCTATGCTGGCTCAACACCTACTGGCAATTCCCCAAGACTGGGAGAATCCTCAGCAAAGGAAATACACCCAATCTCTCATTCTCAGTGCCACCAGAGTAGCACAAAAGTAGTAGAGTACGCCACAAGATTTGGGCCTTTGTCTAATTAGTCTAATGCCAGGGTATCAAATGCACAGTAGCTTTGTCTGTTTCACAAGCAGGGGCGGATTAGGGGTTTGTGGGGCCCTGGGCCAGAGCAAGTGGAGGCCTCTCCCAACCCCTTCTGCCTGCAATCCCCCCCATGCCTGCCCCCCGCACTCCTGCCGGGGTGTGGGGATGGGGCTTTCTTTGCTCCCTGGCAGGAGCGCCGGGCCGGATGGTAACACATTGAGAATATCAATCACAATCTAAATATCATTGATTAATACACTGAAGAACTTGCATTAGAAATGTAGTTGTTGTGAAGTTACTTTCATTAGTGAATATAGTGGTTTTTTGTTACTGTGGGTTGGGGTTTTGGGTTGGTTTTATTTTTTGGTCTTTGTTTTTGTTTGGTTATTTGCATCCATAGCTATTACAGTGTCTCTCAGATCCATTGATATTGAGCAAAGAAGTGCTATTTTATTCTTTTCAAAATTAATGTATAGCAGTGATATTTCTGATCACTAAAGTGCATAATTTCATGAATACAATTTAAAATAATGTATAGGGACTTTGTAATGTAAAAAATTCCTAGACACTATTTAAATAAAAATCAATAAAAGCATGTAGAAAACAATGAGTAAAATGCACCGCAGTGATACTTTGAATAAAGGAAACGATTTCAGGTGTACAACAGGTGAAATGATGGGTTAATACCAATCTGAAGTCTAGTCTTTACAAGTAAAAGCACTGCATCTAAAAGTATCACAGGCTGGATTCTTTGCTAGTATAAAGCGTCATTGTCTTTAATGGACCTGTGCCAAATGACACTAACATAGAATTTGGCCCTACTTACCTAATTTGGGGGGAAGGTGGAGGAAGCCTAGGAATAAAAGGTCTTATTTTTGAATGATCAGCCCAATTTCTACATTGTTAACCATGCAAAAACCATCAGCTTACAGTGTTCTGAATTTGGTCCAAAAATATTTTAAGCAGAGTTTTGACAGGCAAGGATTCAGTTGCACAACTTTAATACATCTAATCTTGTAATAAACTGAAGAAATGGCTACACTGCGCTGATTCAGCTCCTAAGCATTCCTTCAGTCATTTATTTCTGCAAAGATCTTTCACTCTAGGCACAACTAGGTGCTTAGCAATAGATTGCAGTTAACTCTAATACTTTTAGATTTGATCGCCACTAATGTTAATGAGATCAACCATCTCAACCTAACTGCAAGATTCATTCAGTGCAAACTGAGGATAATGATGTTATAGATAGCTGCTCTCTAGATACACTCACTAAGTCTTTCGTATGTATGTCTTAGTTGAAACAATAGTCAGCTATGCCAGTCACGGTCAATGTACATGCATAGAAAAAGTGTAGTTTCAATTGATGCTTAAACTGAGACATATCCTATGGTGTGCAAAGAAAAAATATAGCATGCTTCAGTGAAAAACCTATCTGATTATTAGTATGGGAGTGACTACTAAATCCTATGTTAAAGTTCATTCCCTGTGAGAACTTGAAGCCTCATGCAGTTATTAAACATGCTATGCCTGCTCTCCAATCAGTCTGACTGTTGGGGGGTTACTAAGTATTACAGCAGCCACCAGCTAAACTACTGGATACAAATTTGGGGAAGTGTCAAAAGATGAACAACTATTTTAAGGTGCAAAAAATAACACTACAGCAGAATCCAAACCACTGCTCCATAAAATATTTTCAGTGGAAATAGAGATCAAATTGTAATATGATATCTATAGCAAAGTAGTGAAGACTATAAAAGCTCATAATCTTAACTGTCTCTTTAAAAATCTAAATCAGGCACCTAAAACCTTTCTAAGTGGAGGTAAACATTATAGTAGAATCACAAGGAAAATGCCATATTATAACCTAACACTATTGCATCAATTTCTTGAACATTTTCTTCAGTGGATTCTTCAAAGTGATTTTCCAACAGTACCAAAAATTGATTGCAAAAATAAAGACTGCAAAGTTTTGCATTTGGGTTGTCTGGGAGGTTTTTTGCTTTATAAAAAGCAAGTTTTCTATGAGCTAATTTGCAGGTGAATTTTTGAAGCAGAAAGGAGCTTCTTTCTTTCTTTCTGCTTTCTAAAGGAAGGTCAGGAATGTTGTCTTTCTTCTGCAGCAGGCTTTATACACACCATACTTTAAAGTGCAATTTTCCTCATTGGCACCACTTGTTGTGAAGGTAAATGTCAAGGTGGTAAATGGCCAGACTTGTTCTCCTTTTTATTGGTACATTTAAAGCCCTCTCCTTCCTCTTTCTGTTTACAAGTCTCACACAGCTCATCTTCCCCACATTCAGCTAGACTTGTGCTCCATTGCAGGGACTGGGGCCAGATGAAGCAGCAGTTGCTGCTTCTGCATAGGAAGAGGCTGTCTGAAGAGGCTGCTGGTACCCCTATGACAGCAGTGGAAGGGGGCAAGGTGCCCTTGTTCCCCTTAGCCTGCACCCCCAAGGAGGGTGAGAGCATCCCTCCCATCCCTAGAAATTTGAAGCAGTTAGGGAGAGTAGGTAAGGGGGAATCTCCCTCCCCCACAATCCCACACAGACATATAGGAAAGGTATGGAGGGATTTGAGAGGAGTGCTTGTTATTCCCCCCATCAGCAGGTTTTACATTTGGGAAAGTCACAGGTGACATGCACCTTCTTCCCTCTTCTCAATAATAATAATTTCAGAGAAGAGTTGGCATTGCTCAGCTCAGGAGGCCAGACACTGATCCAAACACTGAGTTCTCTGCTCCTCCTCTTGCTGTTACACAGCTGACAGAAGCCACACTGCTCTCCCATCCTGGCAGAGGGACATTAATCTCATTGGACTCTTATTGGCTGACAGAATTAAAATACTCAACTTGTGGCAGAAGCAACTGCCACTTGAATTTAGCTGGAAACTGATCCCCCAAATGAAGAACCCAGTCTCTGTGCCAGGTCAATTCATTACTGTTGCACTTTTTCTTATTGGGATCCCATCCAAAGAACCCATAATGCACATGCAGCCCCCTCCAAGGGGACTATCACAGGTGTGAAGCCTTCAGCAGGATACATAAAGCCAGCTATGTATCCCCTCCAGAAAAGACCCTGTCCCAGAGGTCACTACAAGGCAAGTTCTTGAGGCATTTTTATGCCCCATTGATTCTGCGTTTCTTTGCCATTGCAGCAGGGGCTCAATTTAGGGGTTGTTATGAACAGTTTGCAAACAGGTTACAAACTACCCATAGTCTGCAAATTATTCATTCAAAGCGCTTGGTGAATACTTATGAATAACAAATGCATTTTCAGAAATTAGAAATGATTTACAAATGATTTGTTCACCAAAGAAAACACTCCCTTTTGTGAGTGTGTTCAATTTAATAATATTCAACCAGTTCTGAATATTGCTGCTTTTACAAACATCTAGAAATCATTTACTGCCATCATGGTCTGAAGTGCAAATTAGAGCTGGTGTATCTAAAATTCCTGCTTTATCTTGTTTTTTTTGCTAGTCAAGAGTATATGGTACTATTTTATCTTGCTGGACAGCTGAGGTGGATGGAGTTTCTTAGAAGCTTAGGATAGACACCAGCTATTGAATAAAGCTCATTGCATTCAATTTATTAAACTCAGTTACTTTGCTAGCAGGCTCTCAAATCATGCTCCAAGCACAACAATGAATTTTTTTTTCTGTTTCAAGTTCAGGCAATGTTTATGCTTTAGCCTTTCTGGGGATCATCAGGTGAACCTAAGTGCCTATCAGGTGAACCTAAGTGCCTCTCAGCTGAACACCTCTTTATAGCATGGAATGAATTTAAAAACAAACAAACAAACAAAAAGAACATCATAGAGTTTGAGGTGTAGGTGGTTTATGCTGGCAACTACCAGAAAAACAAAGGAATCTACACTATGGATAAGTGATCCAAAGATTTCACTGGGGGGGGGGGGGAGACAGTCTGAGATGATGGAATGTGGCAGCTGTAAACCATACAAAGCCTACATTATATAACAGTTTTCTAAATTCAGAGCAATATTGAATCTTATGAAAATGGCCATGTTTTAGGAGACATAGCCAATATGTTGATTACTATTGTCTTGCATTGAGTTACCTCATATGGCCAGACTGTACATTGACTTAGAGACTCAGAGGTGGATCTCCTGAGATCGAGTTTGTTAGGTTAGGGCCTATCTCAGTGTAATGCCAACACCCCTGGGTGTGTCACTGGCAGTAGAAATCAATCTCTGGATCTTAATGCATTAGCCTCTACTGTCTGAGTTAAAAGACCGAGCTCTGTTAGCCAAGGTCATACCAGGCTTATCAACCTCTGTGTCCGACCTGCCACTGGAGAGGGACAAAGTGCCGTACCAAGTGGGCGTTACATAAATATTAACATCAAACAAACAAAAAGCAATTTGTATGCCCAGCTACGCTAAACTTACAATGAGGAAGCAAATGTTATTGGATATAATATCTTTCATAGAGTGAATCATTTCACAAGCCATTTAGGGAGGATGTGAAGATATCAGAGGCGGCATAAAAACCAAATTACATTAGTGTTACAAGAAAAAAACCACAGGAACAAATATTTTTCAAGAGTAGATTTAGATTGAATTACAAAAACTTGCAAGATCGGTGTGGTAAAGCATTCAGGAAACTAGGACCCACAAGACTAAAGATGCAAGAAGGCATATAGAGCATAAGACAGATCTGTTGTTTGAGAGTGGATAGCATTTGAAAGATTAGCAAAGATACACCAGCCTCAATACACACTTGTCCCACAACCTCATTTGTACTTACCATATATACTCGTTCATAAGCTGAATTTTTTTAGTAAAAAAGAGAAGCAACAGAGAAGCAGGTCGGCTTATGAACGGGTATAGAGAGGGAGAGGTGGGACACAGCCCCTCCCCCCAATTGAGGGAGCAAGAGGAGGCAGCACAGCCAGCAGAGAGAGAAGGGAAGAGGCGGGGACGAGTTTCTCTGCTTCTGGCACGGTGCTCTTCCCCCAGCCTCCGAAGCAGCTGCAGCCAGGCCGCTTGGCCCCACCCCCCCGAGCAGGCTGCGGCCGTGCTGCCCGGCCCAGCCTGCTGGAACATGCTGCGGCCGCGCCACCCAGCCTGACGGAGCAGCTCCAGCTGGGCCAGAGACATCCTCCTCTGGCCCTCCCCAGATAAGGTGGGAAGGGATGGGGAGAGTGTGGGGGTCCTGGGCTAGGGGTGGGGTCATGTGGTGGGTGGTCATAGGGGTTACTCCCCTGACCCCCCAGCTTCTCCCAAAAAATTCCCCTACCAGTTGCTGTCCCAGCCCGTCAGGGTAAACAGCTGGCACGCCGGGACTCTTTGTTTACTTAGCTTTACCTCCGTGCCTGTGGACGCTTGAGGTAAACATCTCGGCCCACCAGTGGCTTATCCTGATGGCCCGGGAGCCAAAGTTTGCTGACCCCTGAATTATAGGGTCGGCTTATCCATCTTGGGGGGGTCAGCTTATAAGCGAACCGGCTTGTGATCGAGTATATACGGTATTTCTATGCCACCTTTTATACCAGGAAAACTCCTCCTGAACTAGTCTGCAATATATAGCAAGCAACTTCAGATAGAGCCAGAGGTTCACTTTAGCATGATGAACGTCAAACTGCTTGGACAATCTCCTTGCACTCCCCTAGTCTCCTTCATAGCATATGCTCTGGCTCCCCTGAGTTTCCAACACACACACATTTGAAGGGCTGCATTAGCACATGCATGGCTGATGGTGAATATTGCAATTTGTAACTGTACTTACAAGTCCAAGCCTGAATTATTTGACAAAGGAAACATAGCACAGTAATGGCCATGTGGATGATTATGTGAAGCACCTGAAGTTTGGAACCTTATTGCCATCTTTGCTGATGAGTGAAACATACAGTAGACATCCACACACACACACACACACACACAAAATAAAACCACCTTTATCATGGCAAGTGATTAAAATGCAATATGGTGGGAAAGGGGGGGGGAATAGAGCTTTAATGTAACTTGACTCAAAGCTGATATTCAACATATTTCCTTAGAATATCAATTAGAAGCAGTTAGTACTAGTCTGGATTCCTCTATTTGGCTCTGAATAAAAGATAACAGCTGTGAAGTATCATATGCCAGGTATTCCTCTTACCTCAAATTTTCTTTGTCAAAATGCAATCAAAAATAGCAGCTAGGGTTGTAATGTATACAAATGTTTGAATAATACAAAGCATAAACAAAATGACTGAAATAGTTCAACAATGTTCAAGCATTGTCATTTTAATGTAATAAATTTGTAAAACTATTATTTTTTTTAAGTAAACATCCAACACTTTTTACACGTTGATTTGGTGAGTGTTAATCATATTCCTCCTCCAGCCCTGTCACTCTTCAGTTATTGTGATTTTTGTCCAGAGATATACTAACACACTGCAGGCGATATTTCTAGAGGCACACAGGGAAGTTAAGTTCACAATTCCAATTGAACGCCAAAGGGAGTTTAGCACTATTGAGCCTCTGTGCCTTTGAAAATCTTCCCCTGCTTATGTTACATGAAACAAAGGTCATTAAAGCCCAAGAAGCTTATAGCCTACTTTGGGTTCTCTTTTTCCCTTCATGTATGTGTGCAACTCCCATTAACTTTCATAAAAATTATGCACACACATTAAACCTCTATGGGTTTGCATTTCCTATCTAAGGGTTTGTCTACACTGGCAATTTACAGCACTGCAATTTTCTCGCTCAGGGGTGTGAAAAAACACCCCCCAAGCACAGCAAGTTTCAGTGCTGTAAAGCGCCAGTGTAGACAGTGCACCAGCGCTGGGAGCCGCTCTCCCAGCACTGATAGCTATGCCCGTCGTGGAGTGTAGACTAGCCCTAAGAATTTTCAGAACTTCTATTCAATCATTTTCTGGTGTTGGCCTAAGTCTGCTACTTTTGAAGTCACTGGGAATTTTACCACTGACTCCAGTGGACACAGATTTAGGCCAACCCATAGCACTTTTGAAAGTCCCACTGTAGAAATCTATACAAGGACAACAGTTTAACAGTTTGTGCAAACAGTGGCCAGGATTGGGGGGTCATAATACAGAGAGATTTTAGAGGTTCCTCGCAAATAGTTCAGATTTGTGATTTCGGAAAAGCATTGTAATGATAAATGCTGATTGTGATAAATTAGGAAAATGTCTGTATTATTTCTTATTAATATTATGCACGACCCTGGTTCCCCATTTAGTTGGGTATTGAATGCATTTAGTCCGATCAAACAAGGCTGTGAAAGTTGGATTGTTAAGGAACCAACCAGCAGAAGGATAAAACAATGGTCCAGGTAAAGAACATCTCTTCAGACACAATAGCCAAGTTTATCGTGATGAAGAGGGATCCTCAGCCTCAAGTATGGTGACAGACTATTTGGCCAAGGCTGAGAAGAGAGAGATCAAAAGACCCTGATCTGCTTAAAGGTGCACCTGGCAGAGATGGGGGAAGTGGTCAGCTCAGTGGGAAGCTGATGGGGAGACACAGAGATAGCATGTTGGAAGCTGACCCAGCGCCCAACAGAGTCAGAGTGTGCCTGGGATGGACCACACTGAGCACGTCACATTCAGGGCAGACTGCAAGAAATAAGGGAGACAACCCCAAAATTGGTGGTTTATTCTATAATTAAAGTCACCAAGCCAACTGGTTAACCAGAAGCTAAACACAGTCCCCTTTAGGCATTCCAGCCCTTGGCTCCCATCCAGACAACCAAGTCTAATATAGTGAGAAGTTACTGAAAATCTATTTCACCATATGTGATGTGATTCAGTGGGGTGGCCAGGAGAAAGAGGAAAGGTTGCTTTAGTTCACTGGGTCAGCATCTCCTGAATTTTACTTTTACTTAAAATTAATCCAAAAACTGAAAGCAAAACTATTAAAGTTAAACCAATGCAAACTGCTAGTTTAGCCTGGCTTCACACAATCCCCAAAATCCTAATAACCGGTTCCCTACCAGGTCCTCGGTGGCACTTCTGCAGCGGGCGGGGGGGGGGAGGGATGGGGAGGGGCTTCACTCACTCCGGGTTTTCGGCGGCATATTTCGGTGGCGGGTCCTTTACCCGGAGCGAGTGAAGACCCCCCCCCGCCACTGAAGTGCCACCGAAGCCCCACGTGCCTGTCTCCCCCCCCATCTGACCCAACCCACTTCCTGCGCCCGACTACCCCCCTCAGAACCTGCAACCCATCAACCCTCCCGCTCCTTGTCCCCTGACCACCCCCTCCTGAGACCCCCCCCCAACTGTCCCCCAGGACACCACCACCTACCCAACTCACCCCGCTCCCTGTCCCCTGACCGCCCCGACAGATCCCTGGAACTCCTATGCCTACCCAACCCCCCCCCGCCATTCCCCGTCCCCTGACCGCCCCCCCCCCCCCAGAACCTCCACCCCCTCCAACCTCTCCCTGCCTCTTATCCAACCCCTCCTCCCAGCCCCGGCCCCCTTACTATGCTGCTCTGCAAGGGTGGGGGGGGAAGCAGGGGAGGGGCTGGGGGAGCCTCCCCAGCTGGGAGCTCAGGCAGGCCAGACAGGATGGTCCTGCGGGCCGGATGTGGTCCGCGGACTGGAGTTTGCCCACCTGCTGGCCCCTTTAACAACCGGTTCTACACCGGTTTCTAAATTTAACAACCAGTTCTTGTGAACCGGTGCAAACCGGCTCCAGCTCACCACTGCCCAAAATATGTCACCGGAGCCTGTAGAAGAAGTAGGTTTGATTGAAACTCTGCCCAGGTGCATATGGTAGGTTCATACATGTTGATGGACCTCGGTCTTGGGTACTCCCTACTGAAACCTGTAAGTAGAAGAGGTTTTGTGGTTAAGATTTTGTAATTATAATACAAATTGGATGATAATGCCAGTTATACAAAGTGGTTTGTTTCATAGAGAGGTAGGCTTAAATTTGCATTTGCAAAGTTTGGATTCATACATGAATGTCCCAAAGATTTGTTATGTTAAGGTCTGAGGATTTGGTTTGGACCCATTTCTAGTTTTATAGTGTAAATTCTGTCTCTAGATTTGCTCTTAAATGTTCAGCTCTTTGTCCTTTCAAAAAAATTGGTAACTCTCTTAACAACTGAGCATCAGTGAAAAGTAAGGTTTCAGAGTAGCAGCCGTGTTAGTCTGCTTTTAGTGAAAAGTAAGGAACTTCTCGGGGTAATTTTGTTAAAATATAGAAATGCACATTTCCCATAAGTGGTTGTACCAGGAAATTTACATTTGATAATAGGGTGATATTCTGAATGTACCTAGATGCGGGAGAGGGAGTTCACATTGGGTATCAGGAAAAACTTCTGACAATGAGGCCTATAAATTATGATACATCCCCAGCAGAAATGGAGGAAGCTCCATTCCTTGATACATTTAAAATTTAACTGAACAAAGTACTTTTTCAAATACATTATAGGGAGCAAACTTGTATTGTCAGGAGGGTAGCCTAGATGACCAAGAAAGTCATTTCGACCAATAATGTCTTTGATTCTGTGGTTCAGAAGAAATAGTTTCCTATTCTCTGAAAATAAAAGATTGATAGATTTGATATAAATGTGTCATTGGTGTAACTCAGTCCTGCAAACATAATGGATATTCACTCTAGATAGTCTGTTTTAATTTACCTTTGAAGGTATTTGTGTGTGATGGATTCAGGCGTATTTCCATTTTGGTTTTGTATTTAAACTCAAAGATTCATCACAGATATTATTAAGTTATCACCTGCGAGGGATTCTGATGATTTATATTTATGTGAGATTTTTATATTTGATTTATCTTTATTGTATTGCCATTAAGGTTTGTATAAAATTTCCAGAGAAATAGTGGGGTATAGAATGTAGATACATTTGGTTTAATCAGTCTGTTGCTGTAAATTATTCAGTTCTCTACAAGAAATTAGAATCTTCCATGGATATCGGTCTTATGTATCTCTGATTTACATGGAGACTGCTGAAATGGATTACCCCTCCACTGTGGTACTTCACAGAAAATCAGAGTGATCTGCATTACTATGCATCATCTAATGAAATGACATTTAATATGCTACAGTGCCGTTTCCAATTGTATTATTAGCGTTTCTTTCACAGTTGTTAATATCATTATATACTAAGGCCTTGCCTATGTACAAAAGTTGTATCGCTTTAACTATGCCAATATAATTAAACTAGTACCACCTTCTAATGTGGACTCGGTTATACCTGTAAAAAGGTGCTTTATATGTGTATAGATTATTATCCAAATAAGATACACTGCTATAAGGTACCTTTATAAGCGTGTCTACACTAGGGATTGTGTAATGCCAACAGACCCCAGTCGTCAGCAGGTGGGATTGAACCTCAGGCCTCTGGAGCTTAGTGCCTCAGCCTCTATTGCATGAACTAAAAGCCATATGGCTGTTAGCTAAGGCTGTAGAGCAGACTCATTAATCTCTCTAAGTGGTCTTAGTGCCATAGACGGGTCAGAACACCACACCCAGACGGTATGTGGATTACAGTTGCACCGGTGTACCTCTACTGGTTTAAAAAAAAAATAACCTAACTGGAATAGTTATACCAATACAAAACATCGAGTAGACCAGGACTCAGGATTTCTTTCTTTCTGTGTCTATATCGGAGGGAGATTTTTCAAACACCCAAGGTTTAAACAGCACAAGTCCCAGAGAAATCAACAGGATTTGTGCTCCTGACTCCCCAAACAGTTTGGAAGATCTTCTTCCAGGACTTCTTCCCTAAAATTTCCCACCGTTTCTTCTACCAGTTCAGATCTATTGATGTTAGAATCATGAAAGTACCAGTGTAGGCAGGGCCATAGGAAACCACCAGCACAGTAAGTGGTGTCTCATCTAACCATGCTAAGTTCAGGCCTAGACAATGAGGTGGTTCAAAGCCAGAGGCCACCAATTCTTGTCTGCACAAACATTCCCACTGTTGCTATTGTCAGTGGAGTGAACCAATGCTGCAAGGATGGCTAATTTTAAGAAAAATATCCTAGTGAGGACAAGGCTTTTGTGTACTATCTATGATGCTGCAGAAGCACTGTTCTGTCAGCTGGTTTCAGTGCCTGAAAGTAGTGATGAAAACATTGATGGCATGTGTTATAAGATGTTTAACTTGACAGTGTATACGCTGAGAAGAAGAAAAATTATTTTACCAATAGGCATTTATTCTAACCAGGTATTTTACATAAACATGAGTAATATTTCTTGATAAAATTAGCAGAATATCTAGCTGTGTGCATCCCTTACCCCACACTTTCACAATTATGGCGGCTTGCAAGGTTTTGTTTACTTTGTGATTGGGGAGATGATAGTTCCTATGGGCGTAACACTTAAGGCTGTGACCTAGTCATCAGCCCTAACTCACCACACCTGGAAGGGAGTTGGTTGGGAAGCCTCCAAAGAAAAAGTCTAATGTAAGTGCTGTAGGAGATAGTGTTGGTGCCTCAGTAAGGGGCACTCATTCCTTCCAAGTCAGCTCAGCATGTCGTCAGGGGGCATTCGGCTGTTGGAGGTACTATCTTTTGGATCAGATTACCCAATTTCCTCCTTATATTTCATTAGATGCTATATTGATCTTTGTTTGTAATCAACTCAACATTTCAACACATTATTAATATTAATGTCTAAGTCCTATTCCTACTTACCTTAACTGTGCATCCACAATGCTATGAGGAAGGCAAAAATAAACAAACAAACAAATAAATAAATAAAAACCCTCCAGACCTCTGCCAATGTGATCCGAATGGGAAAAATTCCTTCCTGACCCCCAAAACAGGTAATAAGTCAGACCCACAGCATCCTTAAAAATATAGTCCCTGTACCACAAGTACAGGGGGCGGGACAGTTAAAAGGCTCCAAAAGACTAGCCAAGGGTTTAAAATTAATGAGCAGAGAGTGAGGGGCCAGTCAGTTCTCTTCTCCAGCTGGTTGGCCAGTGGGAAGTGAAGAGCCTCTAAAGGAGATGGGCCCCATCCATGCATTCACACGCCTGCACTCCCCATTCCTTCTGGGACTGTCTACTTCACAGCAGTCCAATCACATCTCCCACTCCTCAAGATGAGTCAGTGACATATCAGTGGTGGGTGAAGTAGTTCCTATGTGTACATATATGTAAATGTCTTAAGGATTCTTCAGGATGAAAATTTCTATGCAAACTAGTATCACAAAAATAAAATATAAAAAACCCAGAAATATTACAATATATTTTAGGCAACTGAACTATTAGCTGGCCAGATAGCATAGCATAGTAGCCCACTAAGGACGATGCTTCAAAAAGTCATCCATGGTAGCTTAATTATTTGTTTTGAGAGAGCTTGCGAAAAAACAAACACAAAAAGAAAAACAAACCAATAACAACAGAATACCAACCAACCACAACAACAATCAATCAATAAAACAAACACCAACCAACCACGCCACTAAAGATATTCTATTTTATTCATTTTCAGTAGAAAGCTCACCTAAACTCATGAGACTAAGAACCATTTACAGGTGCTAGCTGTTACTTTTAAACCTGGTTACAGGCTTAATTTTCTTAACTTGGGGCCACACCTACGTGTTTTTACTTGTGAGGATGTTACACTCTGATGCACCCCAGAACAACAATCCCAAAACAAGGAAATTGAAGCAAGATGTGTGGGTAAGTGATAAATCAAAATATGTAATAACCATGAACCGGTTAAGTCAGCAACAGTCTGAACAAAATATAATAACAGTCCAAATAGCAGGTATGTAGCACTAGGCCATGAGTAACTGCAAACATCCAAAGCTATGCACGTACACACGGGAACAGGAACTGAAACCCTGAGTTGGGGGAGCAGAAACCAGAAAACGAAAAGGGAGCAGGAAACAATAAGCAGGAAGGCCACACACACACATACACACACATGTACTGTCTAACAAGAAACAAATACATGCACACACATACTAATCCATCCCAAATCTGTTTTGTTGGCAGAGCTTAGATGGCAGGCTTCACACAAACGAATACCATATGCACTTCCTAATTCTACAACCTGTGCTGGCATCCTCAATTAGAGTTGCATCAAAGGCTTGATAGAGTAGCGGAGGTCATGTTAAAGATTGCGAAATCTCTGGTTTATTTCATGAAACCTCTCCAGAAAAATATGTTGTTTGTGAAATTTTGTAAAATGAAAACAGGTCTAAAGTAACAGCTAGTACCTTTAATTGGTTCTTAGTCTCATGAGTTTAGGTGAGCTTTCTATTGAAAATGAAATAAAATGAAATAAGCTAAAAAGAGAGTATCATTAGTAGACTGGTTGTTTGGTGTTTTCTGTGGGTATTTGGTTGGGTTGGTCTGTTGTAGGTTTTTTTTATTAATTATTATTATTATTATTATTATTATTATGTATTTGTTTTTACCAAATCTCTCCCAAAACAAAAACAACATAAAAATATCCTTGTGTACCATATTGTCTTCAGTTTTTGTTTTTAAGTAACAAAATATAACTGTTTCCTAGGGCTGATTTTGAACCTTGGATTTTCAGGCAAAAGGTAACCATTTATTTATATGTGAGTTGCTATAATAAGAATTTATTACAGGACCTCAGGGAAATGTTGTAACATCTATTAAAAAAAAAGTTACCATTAATTTTGTGGAATTAGAACATCGATTTAATTTGGCCTCCTTTAATTGATGTTAGGTAGCTTGGGAACTGATGTCCCCACTTTGTTAATGCACTTAATCACTTCTTACTGAAAAACCTTGAACATTATTTTTCCAATCATGGCTGACAGTTCTAGGGTTAAAGCTCAGAGCTAATAAATTCACGCTGACTAGATACTGCACTACCCAGTGTCATTCTTCAAAAATATTTATACTGCAAGGCAAGTTTGAATAATTTTAATTAGATAATCCCACTAAGGGTTCCCTCTCTAAATAAATTTTATTTGCTCATGTTAGCACAGTAATTCAGTTTGATAGTGTTTTTTTCGTAGGGTAATATTCATCAACGTATAAACTTGTCAGCTAGCATATCGTAGAACATTGTTAAATATATTGTCAGGGATATAGGATTAAGCCACACTTTGGTTCACATTTCTGTAGGCAGCAGTAAGAGACTTTGGCAGCACCTGGACAAGGCACACTGTCAGGTTAAAAGTCATACAATTTTCAAAAGTAAATGTCATAATTTCCTGTGTTGTTAATAGCACCTTAGCTATTTAAAATAGAAAGAATTGATTTAAAAAAAAAATAATGTGCTTTCCAGCATTTTTGCTGTTTCTTTAACTTTTCACACTTGTCTTGGAGAATAACAATTGATTTGAGGTAACATTTTCAACAGTGCCTTAATGAATTAGGAGTCTAAGGCCCATTTTCAAAAGTGATTTAGACACTTAAACCAAAGGGCTCGTCTATACAAAGAGTTAGTGCGTGACAAGCTGGGATGTAAATCCACCTCATACTAGCCTGTCACATGTTAACTGTCTGTGTGGACCCTGCTAACAGGCACAGGTTCCATAGCCAGGGCTGGCTCCAGGCACCAGCCTGGCAAGCAGGTGCTTGGGGCGGCCGCTTCGGAGAGGGGCGGCACATCCAGATATTCGGCGGCAATTCGGCGGACGGTCCCTCACTCCGCCTCGGAGCGAAGGACCTCCCGCCAAATTGCCGCTGCAGATCGCGATCGCGGCGTTTTTTGTTTTTTTGTTGGCTGCTTGGGGCGGCCAAAACCGTGGAGCCGGCCCTGTCCATAGCATGCTTTCATCGACTCCCGTTTCAAATCAGGATAGTTCAAAGTGTTCTGTAAAACTTTTAGTGCATGGTAGCAGGATCCATGCAGACAGTTAGTGTGCGGTAGGCTAGTGTCAAACAGAATTACACCCCAATTTGCCGTGCACTAGCTGTTCGTATAGACAAGCTCTAAGTATCACTGAAGGCTCTGGGACTTAGGCTTCCATGGGTGAACCTTTCAAAAGCACCTAAGTAACTTGGCATCACTGACTTAATTTAAATCCTAACAAAATTTTTATCACATTTTGTAAAACATATTTTGTAGCAAAATTTACAAGATAAAATTCATATTAGCAATACTGTACTCATTGGATGTGTCCATAGCTTCTCTGTCTCCAGAAGTCTTGCATGTGGAGTTTCTGTGCATTCATCTAGTACGTGAAGCTCATGGTGGAGATAATGAAGCAACATGAATTCAAGTGCCAGCAACACCCATTTGACCTACCTCTACTTCTCCTTTACATCAGCTAAAAACACTGTCTTACTGCTGTCCTAGTGCTTGGGAGAGATCAGGGCCTAGATGAATAGCACTTGGCTAGAGCTAAACACAGAAAATATGGTAGGAAGACAAAAAAAAGAACTTGAAAGATCTCACCACCCCAAAATATCACGTTCCATTGCAGGCATTTCCCCTCCAGCTATCAAGAAGCTCTACAGCCTCAGGGCCTTTGTGCTAATAGAAAGCTAAACAGGTACAACTACTAAAAATAACCCCACTCCACCCCTAGGTCATTAGTCTATACATAATGGCCCATGTGTCCATGATCTCCATGCTTGATTTGTGCAATGCACCATACCTAAGTGTGACAAAATTTTAATAGATCCAGAATGCAGCAGCTTTCTCTTGTAATAAGCAACAAAAATAACCCCAGTGTTCTGCTCACTACATCATTCTTTACCACTGAATCAAGTTTAAACTTTCAGTCCATATCTCCTAAATTGTCCCTGGGATTGACCCAGATCACTCAGAGTGTGAAGCAGTTTCTCAGGTAATGATGACCTTCCACGATGGCTTCATTTTCTTAGTACAGTGGGACTGTCAGTCATGATAATGTGGGAGACAGAGCATTCGGCCCACGATTATGGAATTTCCTCCCTCCAGATTAGAGTTATCTTTTGAACAGAATGCCACATTTAGTTCTTGAGTTAGTGTCCACAAAATTTAAAATAAAGACATTAAATTTTCAAAAGTAACAGTAGGAGAAAGCAGAGATAGGAGCAGAGACCCTTGCTAATTACCCGATTACAGTGTTTTAAGGTGGTCAGATATAAATAGATACATAAATAGATAGCAAAAAGTAAACATTTCAAAACTATAATGATAATTAAACTAAAATCTCTGTGCAGTGCATGAAGAAATTAGCCTAATTACAGAAATAACAAAGGATAGAATGTTGACACAACAAAATTATCCATGCTACAGGTTTCTCCTGTTTTATATGCCTACAAAACTAGAAATAGATACATTATTTTTATCTAGTTGGCAAAATTAGTTTTGTTTGTCAGTTCACTGAATTGAGCTCTACTCTGAATACACTGCACAGAGATGTGGCTTTAAGTACCTATTTACTTTCTTGGTTCCTTTTCTTGGTTAAATAATACATGTTTTATAATCTTTTGTTGCAAGATTCTTTTCCTATTAAAAAAAAAAAGGCAAGCCAAGTCATTTCAAATTTGTAAATGAGAGTAAACAGCCTTATAGCCTGAGAGATCATATCTGCTTTCAGGTACACATGTAATTAACCACTTGTTAATTATGGATGTCATGTACTAAGTAGACCAGAACAATCTGAGAGCTATTCTATCATGGTTTATCATGTAATTAGGACATGTTTTATCTATACACTGGTAGAGTTTTGTTAAAATTCTTAGAAAATATTGACTACTGTTAAATCCATCGATCTCAACTGTTTCCAAATCACTTTTGACACATAACTTTGAATGTTTATTCCACATGGTCCACAGTGTAGGTGCTGAGGACCAAAGTGTTTGATTTTTTTTATACACAAATATCTCCCTCAAGGGTTGAAATATTCTGGAGTGACTTTAATCTAAATCCTATAGGTGCTAACCAGGGCGTATGATTTCGATAACTGATGCATTGCACCTTCTGCAGAAAGTATGTATCACGTGCTGTCAGTTGTAGGAAATAGGATGTTATGAAAATTTCTGCTAGTGTGGGACATGCTTATGCTAAACACATAGGCATACACTGCATATACCATGGTAATAAATATAAAGATGTGTACTTAGTTATGTTGTTTAGGTTATGATGGGAATGGCATTAGTCACACAATAGATGTACTGGTGTCAATGGAAGGTAGATGGTTCCTTTAGCCTTGTTTGCACAGATTTTTCAGGTTACTGTTCTGTCCATTTTTGATGCTGTGGAACTAGTTTATAAGTATACATTTACACACACATACACACACACACATTCTATGAGACAGAAAAAGAGGAGGGGAAAAGACGGAGCCATCACTGAAAAGAATGAGCACAATTGGAGGAAAAGTGCAACATGCATTATATTATTTGAGCAGGGCTGGCTCCAGGATTTTTGCCGCCCCAAGAAGCGAAGGAAAAAAAAAAAAAGCCGCGATCACGATTGGCAGCAGCTCCACCGCGCTGCTTCTTCTTTGGCAGCAGGTCCTTCCCTCCAAGAGGGACCGAGGGACCCGCCACCGAATTGCTGCCGAAGAGCCCAACATGCCGCTCCTTCCCCTTGGCCGCCCGTACCTGGAGCTGGCCCTGATGGTACAATATTGTACCCACATAAATTACAATACACCCACACTACAGATCTTTTATTTCTTTGAAGGACAATGAGGTTATCACTATTCTTCTCAAAGTGTTAAGATTATTGTCATTGTCTAACCTCAAGTAATTGCTTTTCATACTACTCTGTTCATGGAGAAAGATGAAATTTTGTGCTTATCCTATTGTGCATTGCTTATATCTCTCAAAAATCAGTTATGAGCAAATTCCTATAAGGATTTGATTTAATACAGAAGTGTACAAGAAATGCTACTGGTATATCATAGCTGTAAAATCTGTACTGGGGATTTTATTTAATTGGTTTTACAAAGTACACATTCTTCAGGACTGACAATCCTATTTTTTATTTTAAATATTTATCTTTTGAGTCAGTGGTTTGTGCTGACCATTTTGCTGATGAAAATGAAATTGAAGACAGGCTGGAATCCTATTGTTGACATTTGTATTTAACCTGTGACTGGCAGAAGGAAATCTATCAGCGAATATTCAGTTTCTGCTAGTTCATTTTGCATTTTTATTAGAGGAAAGGTAACTTGTGAACCAATGACATCTTTCCCTCATGCAAATCCAAATGATCATCACATCTGTGATGTGGTGTAAACAGAACAGGAGAACTTGTGGCACCTTAGAGACTAACAAATTTATTAGAGCATAAGCTTTCATGGGCTACAGCCCACTTCTTCGGATGCATATAGAATGGAACATATATTGAGGAAGATGATGTCTGTCTGTATCTGTACGAATTTTTTCATGAAGTTGGTGGATTTCCACTCCATACGGCTAAATGCAGTGTCTTGCATAATGACAGGTACTCCTGTTCTTTTTGCGGAGACAGACTAACACGGCTGCTACTCTGAAACCTGTGGTGTAAACAGTTACACACATAATATGTCAGCCTTGCAAAGCTGTCCAGAACATTTACCAGGCCAGACAAAAATACCCTTTACTATAAAACATTATTGAGGCTGATTCTCATTTACACTACGGCCCCTTTCCACAAGTCTACCAGTATAAGTGGTCCTTAAAGTGGGCATTTACACACTTCCCGGTCCCTTTTTACGAGCAGAATGTAGCATTAGTGTAAATGGTAACCAAGCTCTTATGTGTGATGAAAGTTCAGATTATGCAGCAATTGATGACTATGATCATATTTTTCTCCCATCCATGGGATTTTGCAACGTTGGTGCATGTGTGTAGGACAATTATGGCCAGTTAATGCATCCTAATTTTCCTACTATAGAGGTACTCTGCCATCTATGAGGCTGGGACACAGGCATGTTTGAGCCACTGCTGCTGGACTAAAATAATCTGTTGTTGACTCTAAGGGATTAAATTCCCAACCCTTAGAGTCTGATGGGCAGGAATGGTGTCCCTAGCCTCTGTTTGCCAGAAGCTGGGAATGAGCAACAAGGGATGGATCACTTGATGATAACCTGTTCATTCCCTCTGTGGGCCACCTATTGAGTGTCATCGCATAGCTATGTCTATACTGCAATTAGACACCTGTAACTGGCCCATGCCAGCTGACTCGGGATCACGGGGCTCAGGCTAAGGGGCTGTTTAATTGCTATGTAGACGTTGGGCTCAGGTTGCAGCCCGAGATTTGGAAATTTTCCACCTCACAATCCTAAATCCCAGGCTCCAGCTCAAGCCAAAATGTCTACACTGCAATTAAATAGCCCCTTAGCCTGATCCTCACAGGTTTTTAATTGCAGGGTAGACATACCCTTAATGGAAATGCTACATGGAAGGTGTGGGGAGGGAGCCAATCCAAAGAGCTAAATACACCAAACATCACTTTTGATCTGTGATGTTTGTATTGGTAAGTATAGTATGTGACTGGATAGCGCAGGACACTGCTAACCAGATCTGGTTGAACAGTACGATGGGACAGTCACAAATGTTTCATGGATAAGTGTGGTGAGTTTCCTATGCTGTTATTTGTCATTCATGCATATTTCGAGAGCCACCAGTTTATGCATGAAAATGTTCACAAGTCTTTAACATTTCTTTAGTTTCAGCAAGACTTGATCCTCTGAAAATTTGTATTAAGGACTGTGCTGTTCATTATTCATCGATGACTATTTATCATGTGTTGTTCTTCAGTTTTAAAAATTTCAGCCATCAGATCATACACTATGAACAATGAATAATAAACAACAAATACTGGAGTAAACAGTACACACACATTTGTTAGCATCAGCTATAGAATATTTGGAATAGCTAACATATTGAAAGAAATCAGGATGGTTCTTGAATGATTTGTGAATAGCATCATGGCTAAATTTATGAATGAATATATTCAAACGAATGCAACAAATTCTACTTCTAACTATTTGACTTTGTAGCTAATATCTGTTTCAGAGGTTACAGAACTGAGTCCATCCTGCTGAGATTTAAATCTATAGAGTCTAGTTAGGACAAACCTGATGCTTATGCCACTAAGCTATCCCCTCTGGCCATGATGGGGTCAATATTTTGCCTTTCCGTGCTTCACATTGTTACATAGTGACTGTGTCTAAAGACTGTGCTAGTAGAAAGTTAGAAGACTATACAGAGATTCAGTTGTATGGGAAGTTACCCATTAATGCAATTGTTTTGCCAGTGGAAACAATTCAGGGACAGATGGGATGTAATCACAGCATGCAGTCAAGTGTCCAAAGTTTCTAGAATGTTACGCAGTAGCCAAACTGACTGGCTCACCTCTAATTAAAATCTAGGACATCAGCTGACCAGCCCAGAATGGGTCAGAGATACTTCTCTCTGTGGGTCTTATTGACTCAGAAAGCAGTTTAAAAAAAAAAACAACTCTGATGCTTGAAATGGAGTCTAACCCTGCTGCTCTCAAAAGTGAAAAGTCTTTAGACACCTGCTACAGCCTCCTCCACAGCTTCCCACAGAAAAACCTTAAGAGGTTCCTTTTCCAAGACCCCTTGAACCGACTGACTCAGATGAGGTTGCTGAAGTGAGAAGTGTTCAAAAGAAGCCCCTTAGTATAAAGGAAAACTTAAGCAGGTAGCGTTCGGATTTGTAAATACACCTTATATGCAAATATATTATAGCCCTACAGAGTTTTACAGCCTTGTGTTTTTTGCTGCATGTTGGCCAAGGTGGGGTGGGGTTTTTCTCAGGGGGGCAGAATTGAGAGCAGGACTTGCAGCCACCACCATGTCATCCGGAATTTGGTCAGCAAGTAGATAAGCTCTGCCATGACCCCTTTCCCAGCCTTGAGCCAGCCCCCAAGTCTCAGTATCTCCTCTCACTCTCTGATCCTTCCACCCCTGAGCCCCCCATTCACAACAAGCCTCTACCTCCTGTTGTATTAATTTGATGGAATATATGGACCCAAAGTGTCAAAGGTGTCAATGTGGCCCTGTCACAGTCCAACATTAAAGACTATTAAACAAGGTTCAGGGTTTGGCATAGAAGTTATGTATACACAGCAAAGAGAAACCCATGCCTGGTCCACGCCAGCTGATTCGGGCTGCTGTGTAGACCTACAGGCTCTTCCTGGAGCCCAGGCTCTAGGACCCTGCAAGGTGGGAGGGTCCCAAAGAATGGGCTCCAGCCTGCACCCGGAAGTCTACACAGCAGTAAAACAGCCTGAGTTGGCTGGCACAGGTCAGCCACGGGTTTTTCTTTGTTGTGTAGACGTCCCACCAAAAACTTCTGCTTGCTTAGTACCATGGCAAACACACCATTACAAATAATTTAAAACTTTTTTTAAAGATACAGGGGTGGGGGAGGAAAAAAAGTTAATGCATTTGAAATGTAAAGTATTAAGTAAAACTAGTAATTTGAAGAACATTCCTTTCCCTTTAGCTGGGAAGAGTTTTTAGAAGGAAAAGCCTTTGTTTGCAGTGCCATTGTAGCCGTGTTTGTCCCGGTATGTTAGAGAGACAAGATGGGTGAGGTAATATCTTTTATTGGACCTACTTCTGTTGGTGGGAGAAACAAGCTTTTGAGCTACCTGGAGCTCTTCTTCAGTTCTGGGCAAGGTACTCAAGGGTCACAGCTAAATGCGAGATGAAACAAATTGAATAGCATAAGCAGTTAACACATATTGTAAGAGACCATTCAAAGTGAAGTAGCCTGTTAATGTCTTTGCAGTGATAGGACAAAAAAGAGGAGTAGGGTTGACAGTATTTATATATAAATGCAGTGTTGTAATCCTGTTGGTCTCAGGGTATTAGAGAGACAAGATAGGTGTGGTAATAGCTTTTATTGGACCTACTTTTGTTGGTGTGAGAGACAAGCTTTCAAGCCATACGGAGCTCTGTGTAAGCTTGAAAGCTTGTCTCTCTCACCAGCAGAAGTTGGTCCAATAAACAATATTACCTCACCCACCTTGTGTCTCTCTGATATTTATATGGAAATAACTGTCCTTTTTTGTTGTTATTGTTGTTAGTCTTATCCCGTTTTCCAGAAGACAAAACAAGACAAATGCACACATGAGGGAATAGAAAAGAAACAGCAAAGGGACAAACTGCAGCTTCAGTCTCTGGTGTTGACTCTCACTTGGAACTTCACTGCTGGAGAAGTATAGGAATGGTCTTATCAGCCATTCTGATATGTCTACACTGCAATTAGGCACCTGTGGCTTGCCCATGCCAGATGACTCAGGCTTGCAGGGCTCAGGTCAAGGGGCTGTTTAATTACAGTGTTGAAGTTCCAAATTGGGCTGCAGCCTGAGCTCTGGGACTCTAGGACATTGCAGGGTCCTAGATCCCAGACTCAAGCCCAAGCATCTCCACCGCAATTATACAGCCCAGTAGCCCATACCCCGCAAGCCTGAGTCAGCTGACACGGGCCAGTCACAGGTTTTTAATTTCAGTGTAGACATATGCTCTAAGATCTGAAAAACTTGTACCAGCATTGGGCTGTCTAGGGTATTGCTTTTTATAGCCTTTCTAATCACAGGCTTACAGCGGTGTTTCAAAATATACAGCCTTGGCCAACTGAACCAGACTTCTATTAGGCAGAAATTAAAAAGAGAGGGATAGGAAAGAGAAGAAATAAGGTAAGAAAGGAAAAGGGGGGGGGATAGCTCAGTGGGTTGAGCATTGGCCTGCTAAACCCAGCGTTGTGAGTTCAATCCTTGAGGGGGCCATTTAGGGATCTAGGGCAAAAATCTGTCTGGGAATTGGTCCTGCTTTGAGCAGGAGGTTGGACTAGATGACCCCCTGAGTTCCCATCTAACCCTGATATTCTATGATTCTATGAAAAGGTGGGGGACAAGAGAAGACAAAGTGTCACATCCCAGGAGGTTGGGGGGGGTTAGCCAGAGCCATTCTCATTTGAGTCCCTGACTTTGACCCAGTCTGGTTAGGACATCTCTCAAGATTAGTATGAAGAATACATAGTAGTGTCATGCTGGGTCTCAGGAGATGGTGGGGATGGCAGCCTTGATTGAGACATCTGCTTCTTCCCTTTCTCTTGTCTTTCAGTCAGCCAGGATTCACATCTGTCTGTCCATATTTTCTCCCAAACTCTCTTTTCTTTTAAGAATCCCAAAATGATGTGATGGATAGAGTAGCCCATCTCTTTATTTTGTCCACCAACCAGGCCTGATGTCCAACACAGCAGTTTTGGTGCACTGATTTCCTGTGCCACACTTTACTTCTTTACCAGCCATAATCTTAACGCAGTCTTTGAGTTATATCAGAAGGCTTTTTGTTGTTATAGGTGATGGAAACATTTAATAAACTTTTATCCACTTTCCAAGAGTTGAGCTCACAATTAGGGTAAATTTGTAGTCCCAATTATCACAATACCCTTGAAAGGAGTGGGAGGGTGGTAAGTTACCAGTGACAGGCTTGGGACCAGGTTGGGAAGATGGAGAGCTGACAGCAGCCCCAACAAGTGAAAGCAATTAAGGAAATAATAATAACCTGGACTGTGTAACTTGTTGCTGGATATTCCCAAATATGTTAAGTGAATAAAGTTGTGTCTTAATTAAACCACATACATTGCTTCTTGTTTGCATTAAAGTCTGTTTCTTATTGGTATCCAGCAGGAGCATATCCCGTTACTGTGCGTATATGTATACATATCCATATGTATATATATCATTGCAAAGCAGCCTACATGATATTTATAATATTTACTATTTTGAACCCTGATCCTGCAGAAGTCAATGTAGCTCCATGCAGACACAGCATCTGGCCTATATATGCTGTGTCTGCATGGAGCCACATTGACTTATGCATTTTTTAGGCCTTTAATTTTAACCAATTTTTGTTGATTTTGTAATTGTTTTTAATTAGTGTAAAGTTGCTGATGAAAAGGGGACCGTTTATAAATTAGTAAATAACTATGATGGTGCTTGGACAATATTTCACAATAATTTATTCAGGGAATTTCACACAAGTTTTGAATGAAATGTTAGACTGATGATCTTCTATTATTGACCCAATGTGGTTATGAATATAGTTGTCAAATTTAACTTTTACATTCAAAGAAATATTTTCTTTTGCAGTGTTAACTCATCTCTAAAATATAGCTGTATTTTTTTAAATAATCTTAGCCTTCTGCTGAGATGTAGAAACCATTTAAGGCTTACTTTTGTAGTTTACATTGTCAGCAGAAATCAATGAGATAAATAGACTTGTATGAAATTGGATCCATCCATCCGTCCATTCTAGGTATTTATAGAGCAGCAATCTCCATTGACTCTATATATCTTTCTTAAATATAAATGACAGGATTATCTATATGTCTGCCTATGCATATGTTATTCAGTCCCTTAATATATCTATATATTTCTGTGTGTGTGTATGTCTTTCTCTCTGCCTTCCCTGCACTCCTGGGTTTGTGGGTGTCTGTGCGTGTGTACAGACATTCATAGATTCCAAAGCCAAGGGACTATTGTGATCATCTAGTCCAGTGGTTCCCAAACTTGTTCCGCCGCTTGTGCAGGGAAAGCCCCTGGTGGGCCGGGCCAGTTTGTTTACCTGCCGCGTCTGCAGGTTCGGCTGATCGCGGCTCCCAGTGGCCGCGGTTCGCTGTTCCAGGCCAATGGGAGCTGCTGGAAGCGGCGGCCAGTACGATCAGCCGAACCTACAGACACGGCAGATAAACAAATCGGCCTGGCCCGCCAGGGGCTTTCCCTGCACAAGCGGCGGAACAAGTTTGGGAACCACTGATCTAGTCTGACCTCCTGTATCACATAGGACATAGAACTTCCTCAAAATAATCCCTAGAGCAGATCAATTAGAAAAACATCTAATCATGATTTAAAAATTGTCAGTGATGGAGAATCCACCACAACCCTTGGTAAATTGTTCCAATGATTAATTACTCTCACTATTAAAAATAACCTCTTTACTCCCACTTGGGATTCCCCTGTTTATGCATCCCAGGATGGCATTAATTCTTTTGGCCACATGGTTACACTGGGAACTCATGTTCTGCTGATTATCCACCTCCACCCCCAAATCTTTTTCATAGTTATTGCTTCCCAGGATAGAGTCCCCCGTCCTCTAAATTTGGCCTACATTCTTTGTTTCCGGGTATATACATTTACAATTAGCTGTATTAAAATGCATATTGTTCACTTGCACTTAGTTTCCCAAGTGATTTAGATTGCTCTGAATCAGTGACCTGTCCTTTTCATTATTTACCACTCCCTCAATTTTTGTATCATTTCCAAACTTTATCAGTGATGATTTTATGTTTTTTTTCCAAGCCATTGATAAAGATGTTAAATAGCGTAGTGTCAAAAATTGATCCCTGCGGGACCACATGGGAAACAGACCCATTTAATAATGATTCCCTGTTCACAGTTACATGTTGAGACCAATCAGTTAGCCAGTTTTTAATCCATTTAATTCATGCCATGTTAATTTCATAGAGATGA